>NC_081294.1:155531120-156776096 GCF_030435805.1 Mustela lutreola
GATTCAGATTATGAGGGAGAGATCAAGATACTGGTGTCTTCACCAAGGGGAGTTACTGCAATTAGCCCAGGAGATCAGATAGCTCAACTTCTCATACTCCCTAGCCATCATGAAGCCTTTCCCAGTAAAGGAAAAGAAAAAGGTACGAGAGGTTTGGGGTCTACGGGAGTTGACCTAACATGCCTGACACTGGATATGCATAATTACCCTCAAGGTGCAAGGAAGGAAATTTTTAGGGTTACTGGATACGGGCGCTGATAAGAGCATCATCAGCCAACAAGAGTGGCCTCCGAGATGGCCCCTAACACAAGCAAAACAAACACTCAGGGGTTTAGGAATTGCTCAAAGTCCTGATCAAAGTGCAGCTACCCTTGAGTGGGAGGATGACGAAGGCCATAGGGGAACTTTTCAGCCCTATGTCTGCAATATTCCTATTTCCCTCTGGGGACAAGACATTTTGGAATAGATGAGTGTCTGCTTGACAACTGAAACTATATACAGCCCCCGATCAATAGCTATGATGCAAAAAATGGGATACATACCAGGAAAAGGGTTAGGGAAACAGGAGCAAGGTAAAATAGACACCATCCCTTTCACCTCAGAATATAAGGGGCAAGGACTGGGTTTTCGGTAAGGGCCACTGAGGCAATGAAAATAATGTGGACGACAGATAAGCCATGCTGGGTGCCTCAGTGGCCCCTTACTAAC
The DNA here is from genome assembly GCF_030435805.1 of Mustela lutreola. Taxonomy (NCBI): domain Eukaryota; kingdom Metazoa; phylum Chordata; class Mammalia; order Carnivora; family Mustelidae; genus Mustela; species Mustela lutreola. Next base: position 155,531,829 of record NC_081294.1, read on the forward strand.
AAAAAACTATCAGCTACTAAAGCCCTGGTACAGGAACAGTTAGAAGCGGGCCATATGAAACCTTCTACCTCACCTTGGAATACACCTATCTTTGTTATTAAAAAGAAATCTGGTAAATGGAGACTTTTACATGATCTTAGAGAAATTAATAGGCAAATGCAGAACATGGTACCAATACAGCTGGGATTATCCATGATAACCGCCTTACCGAGAAACTGGCCATCAATAGTGGTTGACATAAAAGATTGCTTTTTCTCTATCCCTCTGCATCCTGAGGATACAATTAAATTTGCCTTTACCCTACCTTCTATTAATCATGCAGAGCCTAACCAAAGATATGAGTGGACTTTCCTCCCTCAGGGCATGGCTAATAGCCCCACTATGTGTCAATTATATGTTTCTAAAGCCATACAGCCTATTAGAGAGACTTACCCTGATTTAATGTGTTACCATTACTTGGATGACATATTGTTGTGTGGATCTGACTCTACTACAGTTTCAGAAGCCTTAGTAATGTTACAAAAGGAGCTAAATTCATGGGGGTTAATTATAGCCCCCGAAAAGATACAGGCTTCAAACATCAAAGACTATTTAGGCATGAAACTATACAATACCATGGTAAAACCTTCAAAAGCCTCCATCAGAACTGACAAATTACAAACACTCAATGATTTCCAAAAGTTATTGGGGGACATAAATTGGATCCGACCCTACTTGAAAATAAATACAGGAGAATTACAACCATTGTTTGATATTCTGAAGGGTGATGCCCATCTAGACTCTCCTAGGAGCCTTACTCTGGAGACGAAACAGGCTTTGAAAATTGTGGAGGACAGGCTTGCCTTGACTTCAGCAGATAGATGTGATCCTAACCAGATAGTCCAAGCCCTAGTGATTCCATCCCCTTCTTCACCTACTGGAGTGCTATGGCAAGGTGAGCCCTTACAATGGCTGTACCTCCCAAACACTCTTCCTCGGATAATCACAACATATCCAGTTGCAGTAGCCATGCTAGCTAACAAATTGATCACTGTTTGTATTTCTACTCTTGGAATCATACCTGACAATTGCATCGTGCCGTATACTAAGGAACAGATTCGCTTACTATGTGCTACCCTAGATGATTGGGCGATACTGACCACCTCTTACTCAATAGAATTTGATAATCATTATCCTTCACACCCACTTATAGAATTCACAAAGGGTATTGAATTCATACTACCAAAAATTAGTAGATCGACACCACTAAAAGAAGCCTCTACTGTCTTTACAGATGGAAGTAAAGAGGGCACAGGAGCTTATATCATAAATGGAATCGTGAACCCAATCATAGTTCCTGCCAGGTCGGCTCAACAAGTAGAGCTACTAGTAGTGCTCCTAGTGCTCCAAAGATTTTCAGACACTCCCCTAAATATTATTTCTGATAGTCAATACGTGGTAAATGCAACAAAAAATATTGAAACAGCCACCCTCTCCTTAAGTTATTCACCTATTCAATGGATCTTAAGGCAACTACAAGAGGTTGTGCAACTGCACACTGCATTTTTTATAGATCACATCAGAGCCCATATGAGCCTACCAGGACCATTATCCAAGGGCAATGCTCTAGAAGACCACAATAGTTGTTTCCAACTTATTTGCCCTACCTTAGAACAGGCGAAGCTGTTCCATAGCAAATGGCATGTGAATTTTAATACCTTAAGATATAGATTCCATATCACCAAAGAACAGGCAAGAGATATAGTAAGGGACCTGTGGGAATTGTGCCACATTACTCCCTCAGCCTTCCTTAGGGGTAAATCCCAAAGGCCTTCAAGCTAATCACCTATTGCAAATGGATGTCACACATGTACCTGAATTCAGGCAACAAAAGTATGTACATATATCAGTGGACACTTATTCGGGTATCATAATGGCTACTCCCCTCACGGGGGAGAATTCAAAACAAGTCATCACACACTGCCTACGATGCTTCACAGATTGGGGTATCCCAAAACAAATAAAGACAGATAATGGACCTGCATATGCATCAAAATCTATCCATCAATTCCCAAGTCAATTTGGTATAGTCCATACTATAGGTATACCTTACAATCCACAAGGTCAAGGAATAATTGAACGCGCCAATGGCACCTTCAAACGATGCTTACAAAAAACAAGAAAAGGGGGAATAGGGGATGACTACAAGTCACCCCGTGATCTTACATCTCTCACCCTTTACATTTTAAATTTTTTGTCCTTGGACCATAATGGTACATCTGCAGCGGACAGGCATGCGGCAGTTACCGAAGGCACTCTAGCCCAGGCAAAGTGGAAGGATATACTCATGGGCCAATGGAGAGGCCCTGACCCAGTCCTAAGATGGCACTGAGGTTCTGTTTGTCTTTTTCCACAGGATGCCCAAGTGCCTATCTGGGTCCTGGAGCGACTAATTAGAAGAATCAATCAACATGGCCCACCCCGTCCTGATGCTCGGCCTGATAGCAATCCTGGCGACACCAGCATCCCTTCAACAGATGCACCAATGGGCAATAGTGAAAGCCTGGCCATTCCCCATGCCACTGACGAATGAGTCTGCCATCCTCCCTCCTGTATATCTACTTTCATTCCCATGCCCGTTTCTGTAAATCCTAACAATTCGCCTGTATTGCTCTCAAGACATAAAAGAGACTTTGGGATCACTGCAGCCATTATTGCAGCTGTAGCAGCCCCCGCAGCTGCAGCTACTGCAGTGGCTGTAGCTTTCACCACATATGTAACAAGTGGACATTCTCCAGAAACTATTGACGACTGGATGCATCCAATCACTTTCTGGACTTTGCATAACCTCCGTGGCCTATAATGACCTTTCTATTGCTGCTAATCTGTCGAAAGAGTTAAGCAGATAAGATTGACATAGCTCCATTACGGGATTGGGTATCTGTTGTAAATCCTTATGTTCCGCCATTTTGCATCATTACGTAAACAACAATGTAGGCAACAGTTGGCGCTAGTACAAGCTTGCATGGCACTGGAAGCTGGTACATTTCCCCAAATCTGGCTGGCAGCGCTAGATCGGTAGTCAATGATGGGTAAGATTGGCTGCATGCACATAGCAACCTAAGCCAGGAGTTCTCCAACCAGGGGGAATTATCCGATGATGGGTAAGCATGTTCATGGCAGCTGACAACCTAAGATAGGCATGATCTCCTGCCTTGCATGCCTAATATAAAAGAAAAGGGGGAGATGTCGGTGCCCAAGCGGCTTGTAGCGCATGCGCGGTGATGCTTCTGGGCTCCGCCGTGCCCGCTCGTTGCCTCGGCCGCCGCTGCCTCAAGCTGCCAGGTGGCGACGGTGCAGAGCTGCTCCGGCTGGGCCCGCGGGGGGGTGGGGGGGCCGGGCGCCGCACGACTTTTTTGGTGCCTGAAAGTAAACACGCCATTAAGATGGCGGCTGGATGCGAGCCAGTAGGCGGAATTTAGGATTTTGTATCTATGTGGCTGTGAGTGATTGGTTGTGCAGCCTTGGTATATATAGACATGCACGGGCGGGGGAGAGGGGGATCCCAACAGCTACGCAGAAATAAAGCTTGCTTCACTGAGGTCTCCTGGTCGTTCTTGCTGGTGAGAGCGACAGGGAGAGAGCCACTAGAAGTGACACATTGGAAAGTAATACCCTAATATGAGAGTGCCCTGTGATTGGGGACCAGCATTAACTTGTAATCTGGTTAAAAGCACACAAAAAGAGCAAAAGATCTTAAGGGGAAACTGATGAAATCAGGCGGTTATGGGCACAGGCTTAAGTCCACAGACCCTGGACGGCCACTGACAGCACTATGCCAGAGAGAGTGCAGCAAAACATCCAGGCTGTGGCCCCTGGCTGCTGCTGTGTGAGAGTCTGACACCAGCCAGAGCTCTCTAGAACTACAGCCTTTTGCTCTCTGCATGCATGCTGTACAACTGAGGCCTGAGCCACATTCTACACCCTCCCCTGAGAAAGGTCCATGTGGGCACTAGCTGGTGCTCTCTAGGACTGGCAGAGAGTCTGAACACTCCCAGCACAGGCAGGTGTGGAAACCTCAGCGCACTTTCTCTGGTTGGGATCTCTTTGGCTGTCTGGACCTGCCCAGAGAGCAATGGCAAAGGTAACCACTGGAAGCAGGATCCCTGGACCAATATTGCTCCTGGTTTTATTAGCACCAGGGTACAGAGACAAGCCAGAGCTCCTGGGACCCCTGAGATGGTGGCTGTGGAATTGCTCTGCTGGTGGGAGCTGGCAGAGGGGGAGTCTATGCGCTTTGGACCACGCAGAGGGAACAGAATGAGGCTTCCCTCTGAGACACAGGTCTGGGTGCAATTTGCTTTCCTCTAAACCTCTGAAAAACCTTTACCATCAAGGTAAAACCAAACAAAAACAAACAAACAAACATAAAACCCTTCCAGAGAACAGAAGCCTGAAAAACCAGTTTCCTCAGAGCCCAGCCCCTTGACAGGGAGCAGGAGGACTTAACCCAAACAAGAGTGCCAGGAAAAAAAAAAAAAAAGGAGACCTCTACCCCAGTAAGATAACCAAAAATACGAGGACAACCACCACAGGGACCCCACAAAACTGGAAAACATCAATATCAGGGGAAAAGAAGATTTTAAGCTCCAGTATTGCCCTAACACCTGTATACTTCATAGATACAACTTTTATTTTTAATTCATTCCCATTATTCTCGTTCTTTTTAATTATTTATTATTTTATAACCTACTTACTATCACAACGAGAGGTTCAATACAATAAATTCCATAATAAGCTTTTTTTTTAAGCTTTGAGGGTTATTTTTTTTTTCATTTTTACTTCTTTTTAAATTTCTTCTAAGTGTTCCAGAATTCATTGTTTATGTACCACACCCAGTGCTCCATGCAATACGTGCTCTCCACAATACCCAACACCAGACCCAGCCAACATCCCTCCCTTGCCCCTCCAAAACCCTCAGATTGTTTTTCAGACTCCATAGTCTCTCATGGTTCATTTTCTCCTCCAATTTACCCCAACTCCCTTCTCTTCTCCATCTCCCGATGTCCTCCGTGTTATTCCTTATACTCCACCAAATAAGCAAACCATATCATAATTACTCTCCCAGATTAATTTATTTCACTTAGCATAGTTTTTCCCAGTCCCTTCCATGTTGATAAAAAAGTTGGGTATTCATCCTTTCTAATGGAGGCATAATACTCAAAGGTATATATGGACCCTACCTTCTATATCCATTCATCTGTTGAAAGGCATGTTGGTTCTTTCCACTGTTTGGGGGCTGTGGCCATTGCTGCTATGAACATTGGGGTACAGATGGCCCTTCCTTTCACCACATCTGTATCTTTGGGGTAAATACCCACTAGTGCAATTTCAGGGTCATAGGGGAGATCTATTTTTAATTTCTTAAGGAATCTTCACACTGTTTTCCAAAGTGCCTGCACCAACTTGCATTTCCACCAACAGTGAAAGAGGGTTCCCCTTTCTCCACATTCTGTCCAACATGTGTTGTTTGTTCTCCTCTAGGATTCTGATGGATTCGTACCTCATGTTGAGGTCCTTTAACCATTTCGAGTTTATCTTTGTGCATGGTATAAGAGAAGGGTAGAGTGTCATTCTTCTACACATAGCTGTCCAATTTTCCCAGCACCATTTAATGGAAAAGACTGTCTTTTTTCCACTGAATATTTTTTTCCTGCTTTATCGAAGATGATTTGACCATAGAGTCGAGGGCCCTTATCTGGGCTCTCTACTCTGTTCCACTGCTCTGTGTGTCTGTTTTGTGCCAGACCACGTTGTTTTGTTGATCACAAATTTGTAGTGAAGCTTGAAATCAGACAATTCGATGCTCCATGTTCTGTTTTTCTTTTGAACATTTCCTTAGCAACTCAGGGTCTCTTCTGATTCTGTGAAAATTTTGGGATCATTTGCTCCTGCTCCTTGTAAATTACCAGTGGAATTTTTATTGGAATGGCATTGGGCACATAGATTGCTCTAGGCAGTATAGACATTTTAATAATGTTTATTCTTCCGATCCATGATCATGGAATGGTCTTCCATCTTTTTTGTGTCTTCCTCAATTTCTTTCATGAGTCTTCTGTAGTTCCTTGAGGACAGATCCTTTACCACTTTGGTTAGGATTATTCCTAGGTATTTTATGGTACTTTGTGCTATAGTGAATGGAGTCAATTCTCTAATTTCCCTTTCTGTGTTTTCGTTGTTATTGGATAAGAAAGCAACTGATTCCTGTACATTTATTTTGCATCCTGCCATATTACTGAATTGCTGAATGAGTTCTTGTAGACTGAGGGTGGAGTCTTTTGGGTTTTCCATATAAAGTATCATGTCCTCTACAGAGAGAGCTTGACTACTTCATTGCCAATTTGAATACATTTTATTTCTCTTTGTTGTCTGATTGCAATTGCTAGGACTTCTAATACTATGTTGAACAAGAGTGGCAAGAGTGGGCATTCTTGTTGTATTCTTGATCTCAAAAGGAAGGCTGTCAACTTTTTTACATTGCAGATATTTGCTGTGGGTTTTTCATAGATAGATTTTATGAAGTTGAGGAATGTTCCCCCTATCCCTATTCTTTAAAGTATTTTTTATTAGGAATGGATGCTGTATCTTGTCAAATGCTATTTCTATGTCAATTGAGAGGACCATGTAATTCTTCTCTCTTTTCTTATTGATTTCTTCTATCACATCGATTGATCTGTGAATGTTGAACCACACTTGGATAAATCCCACCTGTTTATGATGGATAATTTTTTTAATGTACTGTTAGATGCTATTATCTAGGATCTTGTTGAGAATATTACCACCTGTATTCATCAGGGATATTGTACAGAAATTCCTCTTTTTGGTGCAGCCATTGCCTGGTTTGGGGATCAGGGTGATAATGGCTTCATAAAAAGAGTCTGGAAATTTTCCTTCTGCTTCAATTTTTTTTGAAACAGCTTCAGGAAAATAGGTATTATTTCTTCGTTGAACACTTGGTTAAATTCCCAGGCAATTCCCTTTCCGACATACTGTTTATGTCTATATTCAATAGCTCTGATGGAGAGGGCACAGTTTCTGATTTTTTTCCTCTGTTGGGCATTCATCTTCTTAGTTATTTTGGTGAGAGATGGTAGAACGGATGTGTAGCTGAATGTATCAACCATGGTGCAGTCAAGGTGCACTATGGAATGCTTCTACACAATCAGAAGCAATCCCCACCAAAAAGAAAGAAAAAAGAAAAAGAAAAGAAAAAGATTGCTTCTGAGCAATCCCCACCAAAAAAGAAAGAAAAAAGAAAAAGAGAGAGAGAGAAAGAGACAGGAGGAAAAAAAAAAAAAGAAAAAAAGGAAAGGAGAAGATCCAGCCTGAATGGGCCCCAAAGGTAAGATTCATAAAGTATACAAACAAAACCGAACAAAAAGACTGACAAAATAAATGACAAAAAAAAAAAAAGAACCCAGTCAAAATGAACCCCAAGTATAAGATCCAGATACTACCTGAAGAAACACAAATACATGACACTGACAGAAGGAATAGATGGGAGGGTGTTTATAAAGCTCTGTGTGGGTGAGGAAGGTGTTTTGATTCTTCCTGGGTGTATCTTGATATCTTTGTCAAAGGACTCAACTTTCCCTAGGTAAAGGGGGATTAAAGCTGTTTTATTAATAGGGGTAGAGCTAACTGGGTCAAGAGGATTACCTTGAAACTTATCTCTAAATGAATATTTTAAAAATGGAACAGCAAAAAAAACAAAAACAAAAACAAAAACCCACAGGTATATGTATCAAAAAAGTTCAAGTTAAAAGATTATGGAATTTATTGTACTGAACACCTCATCGTGATGGCAAGTAGGTTTTTCAGACTTTTGTTCTCTGGAGGTTTTTTGTTTGTTTCCTCCCCTTAGAGACTTCTGGTCATTGTTTGGAGGTTTAGAGGAAAGCAAACTGCACCCAGACCTCTGTCTCAGAGAGAAGCCTCAGTCTATTATCCTCTGGGTGCTCCAGAGCACATAAACTCCCCCTCTGCTGCTACCAGAGCACATCCCCAGTCGGTCTCAGGGGTCGAAGGAGCTTCTGCTTTTATCCCGGTGTTATTACCAAACCCATGAGAAGTACTAGTCAAGAGAGGTGGTTTCCAGCAGCTGCCTCCGCCACAGCTATCTGGGCAGGTCCAGACCACCAGAGAGGCCCCAACTGGAGATGGCATGCTGAGATTTTCATGCTGGCCTGCACTGGGAGTGTTCAGAGTGTATCTAAGACTAGCAAGTCTTAGATAGCACTGGCTAGACCCGACATGGCCTGTCTCAAGAGAGTGTGTGGAGTGGGACTCAGACCTCAGAGGCACAGCGACAATGCAGAGTGCAAAAGGCTGTGGTTCTAGAGTGCCAGCTGGCTTCCACACCAGACTCTCTCATGTGCACCACCACCCAGATGTCTCACGTGCGCCAGTGACTCAGGGAACAACCCCCTGACTTCTTTGCTGCACTCTCTCTGGCTCAGTGCCCGTGGTCGCCATTCTGGGTCCGTAGGCTTAAGCCCTTATCCCTAACTGCCCAATTCCACCCATTTCCCCTTAAGATCTTTTGCTTTTTTTGAGTGCTTTTAACCAGACTACAAGTTAATGCTGGTCCCCAAACACAGGCCCTCTTGTATTGGGATATTTCTTTCTAATGATTTGCTTCTGGTGGCTCCCTCCCCTTTTTGTTTATCTTTTGATATCAGTCCCATGTTCCCACTCCGCTTTACCTGTCCATTGGCATCTTCTGTCCCTGTAGAGATCCAGAAGGGTGTAATTATAATCTCAGGCTGATTTCATGGGTGATCAGAGTTCCTTAGGTAATTAGATCACTTTAGGAGACTGGTTGAAATAGCACTTCCTACTTCTCCACCATATTGCCTCCCTCACTTTTAACTTGAATATTTCTGATACATATAACTGTGTTTTGCTTTTCTATTTTTTAAATGTTCATATAGAGATAAGCTCAAGGTAATCCTCTTTCCCCAATGAATACTACTCCTATATATAAACCAGTTATACTACCCCTTTATCTGGGACACATTCAATCACTTGAAAATTATATTAAAAATACACACAGAAAGAATTAAAATAACCTTCCATGCCCACACTGAAGATTTATAACCACCCTCCCATCTTTTTACTTTGTCAGTATTTCTTTGTACTTGATTTTGTTTAGGTAGTATATAATGCTCTCAACTCAGCCCTCCACAGAGAATGACTTGGTACTGGCACATCAGGCCTGCAAATCTCCATAGAAACCAGCATGTTCCCGTGAGGCCCTTCCGCTTTATTTACCCGTGTACGCCCGAAACCAAGAGCCTGAGGAAACTCCTAAAACCCGCCTTCAACTCATCGCTTGGATGAAGCCATATCTGTGTTGTCAGATCAGACATCCCTTGTCCTAAAGATATAACCCTAACCCTAACCCTAACCCTAACCCTAACCCAGCCCTCCGCAGAGAATGATTTCGCACTAGCACATCGGGCCTGCCAATATCCTAGGAGCAAACCCTATCCCTATGTTGCGTGTTCAGGCTCTGGACCCCAGAGGCCTGACACCCAATTCATTCCATGGATGGGAGCATCAGACTGAGGGCAGGACTTAGGTCCTCAGCCTGGAGAATACCATTTCAGTGGGTGCCATCTACTACACTCAGAAGTGCCTTATCGCAAATACATGACCGTAACCCTAACCCTAAGGCTAAACTCCACTGAACCCCAGGTTAGGTGCATAGGCTTCCGTCCAGAGAGACCTGGTTCCCAAACCCTCCTAATGGGGGAGCACTGAGCTGCACCCCAAAATTGCATGAGATTCCAGGCGGAAACCATGCTTTGGAAATGAGCTGACTCCACAGAATGGGAAATACACCCAAATATCCCTTGGGTCAATGAGAAACGTCCTAAGCCCAGCCCTCAGCTCAGTCCTTGGCTAAGGCCTTATCGGAGTTGTAAGATCTGACAGGCCTTGTCCCGCAGACATAACCCTAACCCTAACCTCTACCCTAACCCTAAGCCTAAACCTAACCAGACGCCCAGGTTGGTGGCTCAGGCTTCCCTCCAGAGAGGCCTCATCCCAAACTCTTCAGATGGGGGAGCAGGAGTTGCACGCATCAATTGCACGAGATTCCAGCGGGAAACCATGCCATTTAAAATGAGATGATCCTGCCTAGCGGGAAATACCCGCATATATTTCTGAGACCACAACTATGTTAGGTGCCCACCAGACCAGGAACCAGAAATCTGATGAACCTGCAGATACAAGCCCTCCACTCAGCCATAGGAAGAGTCCACGTCAGTGTGGGCAGCTCGGGCCTGCCATGCCCTGTTGGGCTAACCCTAACCCTAGGGTGGTTCTGGAGATTTCCGTCCCCAGTGGCTTGGCACAGTATCCCTCAGCTTGGGGACTCCTTATTCACAACACAGCACTCTGGGTACCACAGACGTGGAAACTGTGGCTTTTGGGTGTGTGCATAACCCTCCTGGTGGGAGAAACCTCCAACACCCCTAAAGACCCAGACACCATGCGAGGACACCCACACCAAAATGCCAGACCTGACATGCCATCAGTCCAATGCCCTCCAATCCGCCATCCACAGACTTGTACTGGAACATCGGGCCTGCCAATCTCCTCAGAGATCCGCACAGCTTCCAAGGACACCTACACCAAAATCCCGGAGCCTTCCGGGCCACCAGAACAATGCCCTCAGCACAGACCTCTGCAGAGGGTGACTGCGCACTAGCACATCAAGCCTGCCAACCTCCTAGGAGCAAACCCTTACCTTACATTACGTGTTCAACCTCTGGACCCCAGATGCCTGAACAACCAATTGCTTGCATGAATGGGAGCATCAGACTGAGGGCAGGACTTAGGTCCACAGTCTGGAGAATACCATTTCACTGAGTGCCATTTACTACACTCAGAAGTGCCTTGTCCCAAATTCATGACCCTAACCCTAAACCTAACCCTATCGCTAAGGCTAAACCAAACCTGAACACCTGGTTCGGTGCTCAGGCTTCTGTACGGAGAGACCTGGTTCCCAAATTCTCCACATGGGGAAGCACTGAGCTGACTGCATGAATTGCACGAGCTTCCAGGGGGAAGAAGCCATGTTTTTTGTTTTGTTTTGTTTTGTTTTGTTTTGTTTGTTTTTTTGTTTTTTTAATGAGCTGCATCTGCAGAGCGGGAAATACCCACTATGTCCGTTGGACGACATCCACGTTAGGCACCCACCAGGACCAGAAAACACAAGTCTGATGATCCTGCAGACAAAAGCACTCAACTCAGCCATAGGAAGACTCCACGTCTGCGTGGGCAGATCGGGCCTCCCATGCCCTGTTGGCAAAACCCTATACCCTTCATTGGTTCTGGAGATTTCCGACCCCAGTGGCCTGGCCCGGTAGCCCTCCGCTTTGAGGACTCCTTATTCACAACGCATCACTCTGGGTACCACCCATGCAGAAACTGTGCCATTTGGCCATGTGCAGAACCCTCCTGGAGAGAGAGAACTCTATCACCCTGAAAGACCCAGACACCATCCGAGGACAAAAACACCAAAATGCCAGACCTGACATGCCACCATTCCAATGCCCTCAACTCAACCTTCCGCAGAGAATGAATTCACACTGGCACATCAGGCCTACCAATCTCGTAGGAGCAAACCCTAACCTTACATTGTGTGTTCAGGCCCTGGACCCTAGAGGCCTGACACCCAATTCCTTCCATGGATGGGAGCATCAGACTGACACAGGACTCAGGTTCTCACCCTGGAGAAAACCGTTTCCTTGGGTGCCATCTACTACCCTCAGAGCGTTAGAATAACAGCATACACCCCTGACACCATTCCGCTGTCTTTGCCCCTGCACACCTGAAACCCATGGCCTGAGGTACCTCCTAATCCCCGCCTTCAACTCAGGCCTTGGATGAGGCCATGTGTGTGTTGTCAGATCAGATGTGCCTTGTCCCAAAGACATAACCCTAACCCTAACCTTTATCCTAACCCTACGGCTTAAACCTAACCCGAATCCCAGGATGGGTGCTCAGGCTTCCAGCTAGAGAGGCCTGGTTCCCAAACTCTACAGATGGGGGAGCCCTGAGCTGCACCCAACAATTGCACAAGATTCAAGGCAGAAACAATGCCTTTTGAAATGAGCTGATTCCACAGAACCGGAAATACACCCAAACATCCATTGGGACACGTCCACATTAGGCGTCCACCAAGACCATGAACCAGAAGTCTGATGAACCTGCAGACAAAAGCCCTCAATGCAGACATAGGAAGAGGTCACGTCAGCGAGGGCAGATCGGGCCTGCCAGGCCCTGTGGGCCTAACCTTAACCCAATTGAGTCTCAATCCCCAGTGGGCTGGCCAAGTAGCCCTTCACGTTAGGGACTCCTTCTTCAGAACGCATGACTGTGGGCATCACCCACTTGGAACCTGTACCATTTGGTGGAGTGCAGAACCCTCCTGGAATGAGAAAGCTCGATTCCCCCTATAGACGCAGACACCATCTTAGGACACCCACACCAACATTCCAGAGCCTGACGGGCTGCCAGTCCAATGCCCTCCAAAGAGCTGCTTTCCAACTGGTACAACAGGCCTGCCATTCTCCCAGGAGCAAACCCTAACCCTAGGTTAGGGGTTCAGGCTCTGGACCCCAAGGGCCTGACACCACATTCCTCCCATGGATGGGAGCATCAGACTGATGGAAGAACTCAGCCTTTCAGTCAGGGGAAAACTGTTTCATTTGGTGCCATCTACTACCCTCAGTGTGGTAGAAAATAGCATGTTCCCTTGTAGCCATTCCTACCTCCTTGCCCCTGTGGATTCAAAATCCAGGGCCAGAGAAACGTCCTAAGCCCAGCCCTCAACTCAGTCCTTGGCTAAGGCCTTATCTGTGTTGTAAGATCCGATAGGCCTTGTCCCGCAGACATAACCCTAACCCTAACCCCTACACTAACCCTAATCATAAACCTAACCAGAAGCCCAGGTTGGCTGCTCAGGCTTCCCTCCAGGGAGGCCTGGTTCCCAAACTCTCCAGATTGGGGAGCACGAGCCAACACATTAATTGCAAAATATTCCATGGGGAAACCATGCTGTTTAAAATGAGCTGATTCTGCCTAGCGGGAAATACCACTAGGACCAGGAACCAGAAATATGACAATCCTGAAGATACAAACCCTCAACTCAGCCATAGGAAGAGTCCATGTCAGTGTGGGCAGATCGGGCCTGCCATGCCCTGTCGGCATAACCCTAACCCTAGGGTGGTTCTGGAGATTTCCGTCCCCAGAGGCCAGGCCTGGTAGCCCTCCACTTTGGGGACTCCTTATTCACAAGGCTAGACTATGGGTGCCACCCACATGGAAACTGGGCCATTAGGCCGTGTGCAGAACCCTCCTGGTGGAAGAAACCTACATCCCCCCCAAAGACAGATACCATCCGAGGACCCCACACCAAAATGCCGGGCTGACATGCCGTGAGTCCAATGCCCTCCACTCTGCCATCTACAGAGAATAACTTGGTACTGGTACATCGGGCCTGCCAATCTCCTCGGATACCCGCACAGCTTCTGAGGACACCTACACCAATATCCCGGAGGCTTACGTGCCGCCAGAACAATGCCCTCAACACAGCCCTCCACGGAGAATGACTGCACTAGCACAACAAGCCTGCCAATCTCCTAGGAGCAAACCCTAACCCTACGTCTCATGTTCAACCACTGGACCCCAGAGGCATGAACAACCAACTCCTTGCATGGATGGGAGCATCAGACTGAGTGCAAGACTTAGGTCCTCAGCCTGGAGAATACCGTTTCATTGGGTGCCATTTACTACACTCAGAATTGTGTGTCCCAAATTCATGACCCTAACACTAACCATAACCCTAATCCTAAACTAACCCTAACGTTAAACCTAACCCGAACCCCAGGTTGGGTGCTCAGGCTTCTGTACCGAGAGACCTGGTTCCCAAACTCTCCACATGGGGGAGCACTGAGCTGACCGCATCAATTGCTCGAGCTACCAGGGGGAAACCATGCCTTTTAAAATGAGCTGAATCTGGGCCATCTGAGTGGCTCAGTGGGTTAAGACCTCTGCCTTCAGCTCAGGTTATGATCCCAGGGTCCTGGGATCGAGCCCCGCATCGGGCTCTCTGCTCAGCAGGGAGCCTGCTTTCTCCTCTCTCTCTGTCTGCCTCTATGCCTACTTGTGATCTCTGTCAAATAAATAAATAAAATCTAAAAAAAAAATGAGCTGAATCCGCAGTGCGGGAAATACCTACATATGTTCCTCAGACCATATCTGTTAGGCGCCCACCAGGACCAGGAAACGCAAGTCCGACGATCCTGCAGACAAAAGCCCTCAACTCAGCCATAGGAAGAGTCCACGTCTGCGTGGGCAGATCGGCCTGCCATGCCCTGTCGGCCAAACCCTAACCCTAGGGTGGTTCTGGAGATTTCCGTCCCCAGTGTCCTGGCACGGTAGCCCTTTACTTTGGGGACTCCTTATTCACAATGCAGCACTCTGGGTACCACCCACATGGAAACTGCCATTCGGCTGTATGCAGAACCCTCCTGCCGGGAGAAACCTCCATCACTCCTAAAGATGCAGACACCATCAGAGGACACCCACAACAAAATGCCGGACCTCCCATACCACCAGTCCAATGCCCTCTAATCAACCTTCCACAGAGAATGACTTCGTACTGGCATATTGGGCCTGCCGATCTCCTTGGAGGAAACCCTAACCCTATCCTGCGTGTTTAGGCCCTGGACCCTAGAGGCCTGACACCCAATTTCTTCCATGGATGGGAACATCAGACTGACTCAGGACTCAGGTCCTCAGCCTGGAGAAAACCGTTTCCTTGGGTGCCATCTACTACACTCAGAGCGGTAGAAAGAGCATGCACCCTTGAGGCCATTCCGCTGTCTTTGCCCCTGCATGCCTGAAACCAAGGCCTGAGGTACCTCCTAATCCCTGCCTTCAACTCAACCCTTGGATGAGGCCTTGTGTGTTTTGTCAGATCAGATGTGCCTTGTCCCAAAGACATAACCCTAACCCTAACCTTAACACTAACCCCTAAGCTAATCCAAGGTTGGGTGCTCAGGCTTCCGTCCGGAGACGCCTGGTTCCCAAACTCTCCAGATGGGGGAACACTGAGCTGCACCCAACAATTGCACGAGATTCCAGGCAGAAACAATGCCTTTTGAAATGAACTGATTCCACAGAAGGGGAAATACACCCAAACACCCCTTGGGACACATCCACTTTAGGCGTCCACCAGGTCCAGGAACCAGAAGTCTCATGAACCTGCAAACAAAAGCCCTCAATGCAGACATAGGAAGAGGCCATGTCAGCATGGGCAGATTGGGCTGACAGGCCCTGTGGGCCTAAGCCTAACCCGAGGGTGGTTCTTGAGTCTCGGTTCCCAGTGACCTGGCCCAGTAGCCCTTCACTTTAGGGAATCCTTATTCACAACGCAGGACTGTTGGCGGCACCCACATGGAAACTCTACCACTTGGCCTAGTGCAGAACCCTCCTGGGATGAGAAACCTCGATCCCCCCTAGATACCCAGACACCGTTCATGGACTCCAACACCAAAATCCCAAAGCCTGACGGGCCGCCAGTCCAATGCCCTCAACTCAGCCCTCCAAAGAGCCTGGTTTCGATATGGTACATCAGGCCTACCATTCTCCAAGAAGCAAACCCTAACCCTAGGTTGCGTTTTCAGGCTCTGGACACCAAGGGATTGACACCACATTCCTCCCATGGATGGGAGCATCCGACTGATGGCTGAACTCAGCCTTTAGCCTGGAGAAAACTGTTTCATTAGGTGCTATCTACTACCCTCAGAGCGGTAGAAAATGCCATGCTCCCCTGTAGCCATTCTAACCCTCTTTGCCCCTGCAGGCTCAAAACCCAGGAACTGAGAAACATCCTAAGCCCAGCCCTCAACTCAGTCCTTGGCTGAGGCCTTAACTGTGTTTTAAGATCCGACATGCCTTGTCCCACAGACATAACCCTAACCCTAACCACACCCTAACCGTAAGCCTAAACCTAACCATAAGCCAAGATTGGCTGCTCAGGCTTCCCTCCAGAGAGGCCTGGTTCCCAAACTCTCCAGATTGGAGAGCAGGAGCTGCACACATCAATTGCACGAGATTCCAGGGGGAAACCATGCCATTTAAAATGAGCTGATTCTGCCTTGTGGGAAATACCCGCATACATCCCTCAGACCACATCTACGCTAGGCACCCACCAGGACCAGGAACCTGGGAATCTGGCAATCTGGCACTCCTGCAGATACAAGCCCTCCAATCAGCCATAGGACAAGTCCAAGTCCGCGTGGGCAGGTCGGGCCTGCCATGCCCTGTCAGCCTAACCCTAACCCTAGGGTGGTTCTGGAGATTTCCACCCCCAGTGGCTTGGCATGGTAGCCCTCCACTTTGGGGACTCCTTATTCACAATGCTAGACTATGGGTGCCACACACGTGGAAACTGTGCCATTGGACTTGTTACAGAACCCTCCTGTCGGAAGAAACCTATATTCCTCCTAAAGACCCAGACACCATGCGAGGACACCCACAACAAAATTCTGGACCTGACATGCTGTGAGGCCAATGCCCTCCACACAACCATCCGCAGAGAATGACTTGGTACTGGAACATTAGTCCTGCCAATCTCCTAGGAGACCACCACTGCTTCCAAGGACACCTACACCAAAATCCCAGAGCCTTATGGGCTGCCAGAACAATGCTCTCAACACAGCACTCTGCAGAGAATGACTGCGCTCTAACACATCAAGCCTGCCAGTCTCCTAGGAGCAAACCCTAACCCTATGTTGCAGGTTCACCTCTGGATCCCAGAGGCCTGAACAACCAATTCCCTGCATGAGTGGGAGCATCAGACTGAGGGCAGGACTTATGTCCTCAGCCTGGAGATACCGTTTCATTGGGTGCCATTTACAACACTCAGAAGTGCCTTGTCCCAAATTCATGACCCTAATCCTGGCCCTAACCCTAACCCTAAGGTTATACCTAACCCAAACTGCAGGTTGGGTGCACAGGCTTCCATTTGGAGAGACCTGGTTCCCAAACTCTTCAGATGGGGGAGCACTAAGCTGACCGCATCAATTGCATGAGCTTCCAGGGGGAAACCATGCTTTGTAAAATGAGCTGTATATGCAGAGTGGGAAATACCCACATATTTCCCTCAGACCGCATCCACGTTAGGTGCCCACCAGGACCAGGAAACACAAGTCTGATGATCCTGCAGACAAAATCACTCAACTCAGCCATAGGAAGACTCCACGTCTGCGTGGGCAGATCGGGCCTGCCATGCCCTGTCGGCCAAACCCTATACCCTTCATTGGTTCTGGAGAATTCCGTCCCCAGGGGCCGGGTACGATAGCCCTTCGCTTTGGGGACTTCTTGTTCACAACGCAGCACTCTGGGTACCACCCACTGGAAACTGTGCCATTTGGCCGTATGCAGAACCCTCCTGGAGGGAGAAACCTCCATCACCCCTAAAGACCCAGACACCATCTGAGGACATCCACACCAAAATGCCAGACCTGACATGCCACCAGTCCAATGCCCTCAACTCAACCTTCCGCAGAGAATGACTTCGTTCTGGCACATCAGGCCTGCCAATCTTCTAGGAGCAACCCTATCCCTATGTTGCGTGTTCAGGCCCTGGACCCTAGAGGCCTGACACCCAATTCCTTCCATGGATGGGAGCATCAGACTGACGCAGGACTCAGGTCCACAGCCTGGAGAAAACCGTTTCATTGGATGCCATCTACTACCCTCAGAGCAGTAGAAACCAGCATGCGCCCCTGAGGCCATTCCGCTGTCCGAAACCCATGGCCTGCATGCCCGAAACCCATGGCCTGAGGTACCTCCTAATCCCAGCCTTCAATTCAGGCCTTGGATGAGGCCATGTATGTGTTGTCAGATCAGATGTGCCTTGTCCCAAAGACATAAACCTATCCCTACCTTAACACTAACCCTACGGCTCAACTTGACCCCAATCCCAGTTTGGGTGCTCAGGCTTCCGTCTGGAGACCCCTGGTTCCCAAACTCTCCAGATGGGGGAGCACTAGGCTGCACACATCAATGGCACTAGATTCCAGGCTGAAACAATGCCTTTTGAAATGAGCTGATTCCACAGAACGGGAAATATACCCAAACATCCCTTGGGACACATCCACATTAGGCATCCCCCAGGACCAGAAACCAGAATACTGCTGAACCTGCAGACAAAAGCCCTCAATGCAGCCATAGGAATAGACCACGTCAGCATGGGCAGATCAGGCCTGCCAGGCCCTGTGGGTCTAACCCTCACCCGAGGGTGATTCTTGAGAGTCTCCATCCCCATTGGCCTGGCCCAGTAGCCGTTCACTTTAGGGAATCGTTCTTCAGAACGCAGACTGTGCACGGCACCCACTTGGAATCTGTACCATTTGGCCGAGTGCAGAACCCTCCTGGGATGAGAAACCTCGATCCCCCTAGAGACCCAGACACCATCCAAGGACACCCACACCAAGATCCTGAGCCTGATGGGCCACCAGTCCAATGCCCTCAACTCAGCCCTCCACAGAGCCCGTTTCAAACTGGTACATCAGGCCTGCCATTCTTCCAGGAGCAAACCCTATTCCTAGGTTGCTTGTTCAGGCTCTGGACCCCAAGGGCCTCAACCACATTCCTCCCATGGCAGGCGAGAATTCTACCACTGAACCACCCATGCACATTGCTCGCATGGATGGGAGCATCAGACTGACTGCAGAACTCAGCCTTTCAGCCAGGAGAAAACCGTTTCACTCGGTGCCATCTACAACCGTCAGAGAGGTAGAAAACGGCATGCTCCCTGTAGCGATTTCCCCATCTTTGCCACTACGGGTTCAAAACCCAGGGCCTGAGAAAGGTCCTAAGTCCAGCCCTCAACTCAGTCCTTGGCTGATGCCTTATCTGTGTTGTAAGATCCGAAATGCCATTCCTGCAGACATAACCCTAACCCTAACCCCTAACCTACCTCTAAGCCTAAACTTAACCAGAAGCCCAGGTTGGCTTCTCAGACTCCCCTCCAGACAGGCGTGGTTCCGAAATCTGCAGATGGGGGAGCAGAAGCTGCATGTATCTTTTGCATGAGATTCCAAGGGGAAACTGTGCCATTTAAAATGAGCTGATTCTGCCTATCAGGAAATGCTCACATATATTGCTTAAGCCACATCTACGTTAGGCACCCACCAGGACCAGGAACCAGAAATCTTTTGATCCTGCAGATACAAGGCCTCAACTCAGCAATACGAAGAGTCCACGGCAGCGTGGGCAGCTCGGGCCTGCCATGCCCTGTCGGCCTAACCCTAACCTGAGGGTGGTTCTTGAGTCTCCGTCCCCAGTGGCCTGGCCCAGTAACCCTTCACTTTAAGGAATCCTTCTTCAGAACAAAGGACTGTGTGCGGCACCCACTTGGAAACTGTACCATTTGGCTGAGTGCAGAACCTTCCTGGGATGAGAAACCTCGATCACCCCTAGAGACCAAAACACCATCCTAGGACACCCACACCAAAATCCCGGAGCCTGACAGGCCGCCAGTCCAATGCCCTCAACTCAGCCCTCCACAGAGCCTGGTTTCGAAATGGTACATCAGGCCTACCATTCTCCTAGGAGAAAACCCTAACCCTAGGTTGTGTGTTCAGGCTCTGGACCCCAAGGGCCTGACACCACATTCCTCCCATGGTTGGGAGCATCAGAATGACGGCAGAACTCAGCCTTTCATCCAGGAGAAAGCCATTTTATTTGGTGCTATCTACTACCCTCAGAGAGGTAGAAAACGGCATGATCCCTGTAGCCATTCTCCCCTCTTTGCCCCTGCGGGTTCAAAACCCAGGGCCTGAGAAACGTCCTAAGCCCAGCCCTCAGCTCAGTCCTTGGCTGAGGCCTTATCTGTGTTGTAAGATCCAACAGGCACCCACTTGTATCCTGCAGATACAAGCCCTCCACTCAGCCATATGAAGAGTCCATGTCAGCGTGGGCAGCTCGGGCCTGCCATGCCCTGTCGGCCTAACCCTAACCCTAGGGTGGTTCTTGAGATTTCCGGCCCCAGTGGCCTGGCCCAGCAGCCTTCCGCTTTGGTGACTCCTTATTCACAACGCTAGACTATGGGTGCCACCCACATGGAAACTGGGCCATTAGGCCGTGTGCAGAACCCTTCTGGTGGAAGAAACCTACATTTCCCCTAAAGACCCAGACACTATCTGAGGACACCCACACCAAAATGCCGGACCTGACATGCCGTGAGTCCCATGCCCTCCACTAGCCATCCACAGAGAATGACTTGGTACTGGAACATCGGTCTGCCAATCTCCTATGAGACCCTCACAGCTTCCGAGGACACCTACAGCAAAATCCCGGAGCCTTCCGGGCCACCAGAACAATGCCCTCAACAAAGCTTTCTGCAGAGAATGACTACACACCAGCACATCAAGCCTGCCAATCTCCTAGGAGCAAACCCTAACTCTATGTAGCATGTTCAACCTCTGGACCCCAGAGGCCTGAACAACCAATTCCTTGCATGGATGGGAGCATCAGACTGAGGGCAGGAATTACGTCCTCAGCCTGGAGAATACCATTTCATTGGGTGCCATTTACTACACTCAGAAGTGCTTTGTCCCAAATTCATCACCCTAACCCTAACCCTACCCCTCACCCTCATGCTAAACCTAACCCAAACCCCAAGTTGGGTGCTCAGGCTTCCCTACAGAGAGTCCTGTTTCCCAAACTCTCCACATGGGGGAACACTGAGTGACCTCATCAATGGCACGCGCTTCCAGGGGGAAACCATGCCTTTTAAAATGAGCTGAATCTGCAGAGCGGGAAATACCTTCATATATCCCTTGGACCACATCCACGTTAGGCGCCCACCATGACCAGGAATCAGAAGTCTGATGATCCTACAGATAAAAGCCCTCAACTCAGCCATTGGAAGAGTTCACGTCAGCGTGGGCAGATTAGGCTTGCCATGCCCAATCGGCCAAACCTTAACCCTAGGGTGATTCTGGAGATTTCTGTCCCCATTGGCCTGGCCCAGGAGCCCTCCGCTTTGGGGACTCCTTATTCACAACGCAGCACTCTGGGTACCACCCACGTGGAAACTGCCATTTGGCCTGTGCAGAACCCTCCTGGCAGGAGAAACCTCCATCACCACTAAAGACCCAGACACCATCCAAGGACACCCACACCAAAATGCCGGAACTGCCATGCCACCAGTCCAATGCCCTCTAATCCAGCTTCCACAGAGAATGACTTCATACTGGTACATAGGGTCTGCCAATCTCCTTGGAGGAAACCTTAACCCTACTTTGCATGTTCAGGCTCTGGACCCTAGAGGCCTGACACCCAATTTCTTGCATGGATGGGTGCAACAGACTGACGCAGAACTTAGGTCCTCAGCCTGGAGAAAACCATTTCATTGGGTGCCATATACTACCCTTGGAGTGGTAGAAACAGCAAGGGCCCCTGAGGCCATTCCACTGTCTTTGCCCCTGTAAGCCCGAAACACATGGTCTGAGGTACCTCCTAACCCCGCCTTCAACTCAGGCCTTGGATGAGGCCATGTGTGTGTTGTCAGATCAGATGTGCCTTGTCCCAAAGACATGACCCTAACCCTAACCTTAATGCTAACCCTTCGGCTAACCTAACCTTAATCCGAGGTTGGGTGCTCAAGCTTCCGTTCGGAGGCATCTGGTTCCAAAACTCTCCAGATGGGGGAGCCCTGAGCTGGACCCAACAATTGCACGAGATTCCAGGCAAAAACAATGCCTTTTGAAATGAGCTGATTCTACAGAGGTGGAAATACACCCAAACACCCCTTGGGCCAAATCCACGTTAGGCGGCCAGCAGGACCAGGAACCAGAAGCCTGATGAACCTGCAGACAAAAGCCCTCAACGCAGCCATAGGAAGAGGCCACGTCAGGGTGGGCAGATCGGGCTTGCCTGGCCCTGTGGGCCTAAACCTAACCTAGGGTGGTTCTTGAGTCTCCGTCTCCAGTGGTCTGGCCCAGAGGCCTTTCACTTTAGGGAATCCTTATTCACAACGCAGGACTATGGGCGGCACCCGCTTGGAAACTGTACCATTTGGCCGAGTGCAGAACCCTTCTGATCTGTGAAACCTCGATCCCCCCTAGAGACCCAGACACCATCCAAGGACACCCACATCAAAATTGCGGAGCCTGTTGGGCTGCCAGTCCAATGCCCTCAACTCAGCCCTCCAAGAGCCTGGTTTCAAACTGGTACATCAGACCTGCTATTCTTCCAAAGAAAACACTAACCCTTGGTTGCGTATTTAGGCTCTGGACCCCAAGGGCCTGACACCACATTCCTCCCAAGGATGGGAGCATCAGACTGATGGCAGAACTCAGCCTTTCATCCAGTAGAAAACCTTTTCTTTTGGTGCCATCTACTACCCTCAGAGCGGTAGAAAAGGGCATGCTCCCCTGTAGCCACTCCCACCCTCTTTGCCCCTACAGGCTCAAAACCCAGTGCCTGAGAAACATCCTAAGCCAAGCCCTCAACTCAGTCATTGGCTGAGGCCTTTTCTGTGCTGTAAGATCCGACAGGCCTTGTCCCGTGACATAACCCTAACCCTAACCCTAACCCCTACCCTAACCCTAAGCCTAAACAAGACAAGAAACCCAGGTTGGCTACTCTGGATTCCTCCAGAGAGGACTGGTTTCCAAACTCTACAGATGGGAGAGCAGGAGCTGCACGCATCAATTGCACGAAATTCCAGGGGGAAACCGTGCCATTTAAAATCAGCTGAAATTGCAGAGCAGGAAATACCCGAATATATCCCATAGATCACATCTATGTTAGCACTCACCAGGACCAGGAACCAGAAATCTGACGATCCTGCTGATACAAGCCCTCAACTCAGCCATAGGTAGAGTCCACATCAGCATGGGCAGATCGGGCCTAACATGCTCTGTCAGCTTAACCCTAACCCTAGGGTGGTTCTTAAGATTTCTGTTCCCAGTGGCCTGCCCCGGTAGCCCTCCGCTTTTGGGACTCCTTATTCACAATGCTAGTCTATGGGTGCCACCCACGTGGAAAATGTGCCATTAGGCTATGTGCAGAACCCTCCTGGTGGGAGAAAACTCCATCACCTCTAAAGACCCAGACACCTTCCGAGGACACACACACACCAAAACGCCGGACATGACATGCCACCAGTCGAATGCCCTCAACTCAACCTTCCACAGAGAATGACTTCGTTCTGGCACATCGGGCCTGCCAATCTCCTAGGAGCAATCCCTAACCCTACATTACGTGTTCAGGCTCTGGACTCTAGAGGCCTGACACCCAATTTCTTCCATGGATGAAAGCATCACACTGACGCAAGACTCAGGTCCTCAGCCTGGAGAAAACTGTTTTATTGGGTGCGATCTACTACCCTCAGAGTGGTAGAAACCAGCATGTGCCCATGAGGCCATTCCACTGTCTTTGTCCCTGCATGCCTGAAACCCATGGCCTGAGGTACCTCCTAATCCCTGCCTTCAACTCAGCCCTTGGAGGAGGCCATGTGTGTGTTGTCAGATCAGATGTGCCTTGTCCCAAAGACATAACCATAACCCTAACCTTAATCCTAACCCTATGGCTAAACCTAACCCAAATTCCAGGTTGGGTGTCAGGCTTCCGTTCGGAGAGGCCTGGTTCCCAAACTCTCTAAATAGGGGAGCCCTGAGCTGGACCCAACAATTGCACGAGATTCCAGGCAGAAACAATGCCTTTTGAAGTGAGCTGATTCCACAGAATGGGAAATACACCCCAAAATCCCTTGGGCCACATCCACGATAGGTGTCCACCAGGACCATGAACCAGAAGTCTGATGAACCTGCAGACAAAAGCCCTCAATGCAGCCATAGGAAGAGACCACGTCAGTGTGGGCAGATCGGGCCTGCCAGGCCCTGTGGGCCTAACCTTAACACTAGGGTGGGTCTTTTTTTTAAAATTAAATTTATTTATTTTCAGCATAACAGTATTCATTATTTTTTCACCACAACCAGGGCTACATGCAATCCGTGTCCTCTATAATACCCACCACCTGGTACCACAACCTCTCACCCCCCACTACTACAAAACCCTCAGATTGTTTTTCAGAGTCCATAGTCTCTCATGATTCACCTCCCCTTCCAATTTACCCCAACTCCCTTCCCCCCTCTAACTCCACATGTCCTCCATGCTATTTGTTATACTCCACAAATAAGTGAAACCATATGATAATTGACTGTCTCTGCTTGACTTATTTTACTCAGCATCATCTCTTCGAGTCCCATCCATGTTGCTACAAGAGTTGGGTATTCATCCTTTCTAATGGAGGCATAATACTCCATAGTGTATATGGACCATATTTTCCTTATCCATTCGTCCGTTGAAGGGCATCTTGGTTCTTTCCATAGTTTGGCAACCGTGGCCATTGCTGCTATAAACATTGGGGTACTGATGGCCCTTCTTTTAATGACATCTGTATCTTTGGGTTAAATACCCACGAGTGCAATGGCAGGGTCATAGGGAAGCTCTATTTTTAATTTCTTGAGGAATCTCCACACTCTTCTCCAAAGAGGCTACACCAACCTGCATTCCCATCAATAGTGGAAGAGGGTTCCCCTTTCTCCACATCCCCTCCAACACATGTTGTTTCCTGTCTTGTTAATTTTGGCCATTCTAACTGGTGTAAGGTGATATCTCAGTGTGGTTTTAATTTGAATCTACCTGAGGGCTAGTGATGATGAACATTTTTTCATGTGTCTGATAGCCATTTGTATGTCTTCGTTGGAGAAGTCTCTCTTCATATCTTCTGCCCATTTTTTTTTATATGATTGCCTGTTTTGTGTGTGTTGAGTTTGAGGAGTTTATTATAGATCCTGGATATCAACCTTTTGTCTGTACTGTCATTTGCAAATATCTTCTCACATTCCGTGGGTTGCCTCTTGCTTTTCTTGACAGTTTCCTCTGTTGTGCAGAAGCTTTTGATTTTGATGAAGTCCTAAAAGTTTATTTTTGCTTTTGTTTCCTTTGCCTTTGAAGACATATCTTGAAAGAAGTTGCTGTGGCTGATATCGAAGAGATTACTGCCTATGTTCTTCTCTAAGATTCTGATGGATTCCTGTCTCACGTTGAGGTCTTTTATCCATTTTGAGTTTATCTTTGTGTACGGTGTAAGAGAATGGTCGAGTTTCATTCTTCTACATATAGCTGTCCAGTTTTCCCAGCACCATTTATTGAAGAGGCTGTCTTTTCTCCACTGTACATTTTTTCCTGTTTTGTCGAAGATTATTTGACCATAGAGTTGAGGGTCCATATCTGGGCTCTCTACTCTGTTCCACTGGTCTATGTGTCTGTTTTTAAGCCAGTGCCATGCTGTCTTGGTGACCACAGCTTTGTAATAAAGCTTGAAATCAGGTAATGTGATGCCCCCAGTTTTATTTTTGTTTTTCAACATTTCCGTAGCGATTCGGGGTCCCTTCTGATTCCATACAGATTTCTGTATTATTTGTTCCAGCTCTTTGACGAATACTGGTGGAATTTTTATTGGAATGGCATTAGACATATAGATTGCTCTAGGCAGTATAGACATTTGAATAATGTTTATTCTTCTGATCCAAGAACATGGAATGGACTTTCATCTTTTTGTTTCTTCTTCAATTTCCTTTATGAGTCTTCTGTAGTTCCTCAAGTAAAGATCCTTTACCTCTTTGGTTAGGTTTATTCCCAGTTATCTTATGGCTCTTTGTGCTATAGTAAATGTAATCAATTCTCTAATTGCCCTTTCTCTATTTTCATTGTTGGTGTATAAGAAAGCCACTGATTTCTGCACATTGACTTTGTATCCTGCCACGTTGTTGAATTGCTGTATGAGTTCTAGTAGTTTGGGGGTGGAGTCTTTTAGCTTTTCCATATAAAGAATCATGTCATCTGCGAAGAGAGACAGTTTGACTTCTTCATTGCAAATTTGGATACCTTTTATTTCTCTTTGTTGTCTGATTGCTGTTGCTAGGACTTCTAATACTATGTTGAACAAGAGTGGTGAGAGTGGGCATCCTTGTCTTGTTCCTGATCTCAACGGGAAGGCTGCAAGCTTTTTCCCATTGAGGATGATATTTGCTGTGGGTCTTTCATAGATAGATTTGATAAAGTTCAGGAATGTTCCCTCTATTCCTACACTTTGAAGCGTTTTAATCAGGAACGGATGCTGGATTTTGCAAATGCTTTTTCTGCATCAATTGAGAGGACCAATTGGTTCTTCTCTCTTCTCCTATTAATTTGTTCTAACACATTGATTGATATTCGAATGTTGAACCATCCTTGTAGCCCAGGGATGAATCCCACCTGGTCATGGTGGATAATCTTTTAAATGTGCTGTTGGATCCTATTTGCTAGGAACTTTTTGAGAATCTTAGCATCCATATTCATCAGTGATATTTTTCTGAATTTCTCCTTTTTGGTAGGGTCTTTGCCTGGTTTGGGGATCAGGGTAATGCTGGCTTCATAGAACGAGTCTGGAAGTTTTCCTTCTGCTTCAATTTTTTGACACAGCTTCAGGAGAATAGGTGGTGTTATTTCTACTTTGATAGTTTGGTAGAATTGGCAAGGAAATCCGTCAGGTCCTGGGCTCTTATTTTTTGGGAGGTTTTTGATCACTGCTTCAATCTCGTTACTAGATATCGGTCTATTCAGGTTGTCGATTTCTTCCTGGATGCATTTTGGGAGTTTATAGTTTTCCAGTAAAGCTTCCATTTCATCAAGTTTGCTAAGCTTATTGGCATATAACTATTTACAATAACTTCTGATGATTATTTCTACTTCCTTGGTGTTCATTGTGATCTCTCCATTTTCATTCATAATTTTATGAATTTCGGCTTTCTCTCTTTTCTTTTGGATTAGTGTGGCCAGTGGCTTATCGATCTTATTGATTCTTTCAAAAAACTAGCTTCTCATTTCATTGATACGTTCTACTGTATCTTTGGTTTCTACCTCATTGATCTCAGCTCTAATCTTGATAATTTCCCTTCTTATGTGTGGAGTTGGTTTGATTTGTTGTTGATTCTCCAGTTCTTTAAAATGTAGCGATAGCTGCTGTGTTCTGGATTTTTCAATTTTTTTGAGGGAGTCTTGGATGGCTATGTATTTCCCCCTTAGGACCGACTTTGGTGTATCCCATAGGTTTTGGACCTAAGTGTCTTCATTCTCATTGGTTTCCATGAATTGTTTCAGTTCTTTTTTGATCTCCTGGTTGATCCAAGCATTCTTAAGCAAGGTGGCCTTTAGCTTCCAGGTGTTTGAGTTCCTTTCAAACTTTTCCTTGTGTAAGCTCCAGTTTCAAACATTGTGATCTGAGAATATTCAGGGAATCATCTCAGTCTTTTGGTATCAGTTGATTCCTGATTTGTGACCCAGTATGTGGTCTATTCTGGAGAAGGTTCTGTGTGCAGTTGAGAAGAATAAGTATTATGTTGTTTTAGGGTGGAATGTTCTGTATATATCTATGAGGTCCATCTGTTCCAATATGTCATTCAATGCTCTTGATGCTTTATTGATTTTCTGCTTCGATGATCTGTCTATTTCTGTGAGAGGCATGTTAAGATCACCTAAAGTTAGTGTATTCATATCAATATAACTCTTTATCTCGATTAAGAGTTTTCTTATGTAAGTGGCTGCTCCCATATTGGGGGCATAGATATTTACAATTGTTAGATTATCTTGGTGGATAGTCCCTTTAAGGATTATGTAGTGTCCTTCTGTATCTCTGACTACAGTCTTTAGTTTACAATTTAATTTATCTGATATGAGAATCGCTACCCCAGCCTTTTTTGAGGTCCATTGGAATGAAAAATACTTCTCCATCCCTTCACTTTCAGTCTGAGTGTATCTTTAGGTTCAAAATGGGTCTCTTTTAGACAACATATGGATGGGTCCTGTCGTTTTATCCAATCTGCGACCCTGTGCTGTTTTATGGGTGCATTTAGGCCATTCACATTGAGAGTGATTATTGATAGATACGTTTTTATTGACATCGAGTTACCTTTGTAATCTTTCTTTCTGTCGATTGTCTCTATATTTCTGTTCAAAGCTATTCTTAAGATTTATCCTCTTTTATATAACCCCCCTTAATATTTCCTGCAGTGTCAGCTTGGTGGTTGCATAGTCTTTTAATCTTTGCTGGTCATGGAAACTCTTATTTTTAATCCCCCTTTATCTTAGGAAAGTTGAGTTCCTTAACAAAGATATCAAGATACATACAGGAAGAATCAAAGCAAACTTCCTCGCACACACTGATAATTTATTACCACTCTCCCATCTTTTTCTTTCACAAGTGTTTCTGTGTTTTTGTGTTTGTCCTGATAGTATATAAATCTTACACTTGGGGTTCTTTTTGACGAGGTTCTTCCTTTATTCGCATATATATATTTTTTCTCCTGTCATATACTTTTATCAGTCTTTTTGTTTGTCTGTTTTTGTTTGTCTACTTCATCCATTTTACCTTGGGGACCATTTGGGCTGAACCTTGTCTTTCATCTTCCCTTTCTTTCCTGTCTCTCTCTATATATCTTTCTTTTTTTTTCTTTTCTTTTGTCTCTCGTTTGGTTGGGGAATCCTGATTGCTCATAAGTGTTCCAGGGTGCACCTTGACTGCACCACAGTTAATACATCCAACAACATCTGTTCAGTCATCTCCCACCAAAATGACTAGGAGGAGGAATGCCCAATAGAAGAAAAATACAGAGGATGGACCTTCTGCAACAGAGGTAATGGATACCAACATAGACAATATGTCGGAAATAGAATTTAGGCTAACAATTATCCAGGCAATAGCTAGGTTGGAGAAAGCCATGGATGACCAAACAGTATTGAGTAGGGCTGAGCTGAAAGCGACCATACAGGATGTTCACAATGTTAGGATGGAGCTTATAGCTACCAGGGAGGAGGTTCATCATGCTCTCAATGAGTTCCAATCTAATCTAAACTCTCAAAGCTACGGTAACTGAGACAGAAGATAGAATTAGTGATCTGGAGGACAAACAGATAGAGTGAAAGGATCAGTAGGAAGACTGGAACAAACAGCTTAGAAACCATGAAAACAGAATCAGGGAAATAAATGATGCCATGAAACGTTCCAATGTCAGAATTATTGGAATCACTGAAGGGGAGGAGAACGAAATAAGTCTAGAAGATATAGTGGAACAAGTCCTTCATGAAAATATTCCCAATCTCGCAAATGGAACCAGAGTTCATGTACTAGAGGCTGAATGGTCTCCACCCAGGATTATACATTCCAAAAAAAATCACGACACCTGATAGTCAAATTGAGGAATTATAACTGTAGATATAATCTCTTGAAAGCTGCTAGGGCAAAGAGGCTCCTTACTTACAGAGGAAAGCCCACCAGAATAACATCAGACCTGTCCACAGAGATCTGGCAAGCCAGAAAAGGATGGCAAGATATATTTAGGGCACTAAATGAGAAGAACATGCAGCCAAGAATACTTTATCCAGAAAGACTGATATTCAAAATGGATGGAGAGATAAAGAGTTTCCTAGGGTGTTTCTTGAGTGTCCATCCCCAGTGGCCTGCCCCACTAGCCCTTCACTTTAGGTTTGGGGACTCCTTATTCATAACGCAGCACTCTGGGTACCACCCACATGGAAACTGTGCCATTTGGCTGTGTGAAGAACCCTCCTGGAGGAGAAACCTCCATCACCCCGAAAGGCCAAGACACAATCCGAGGACACCCACACCAAAATGCCGGACCTGACAGGCCACCAGTCCAATTCTCTCAACTCAACCTTACACAGAGAATGACTTCGTACTGGCACATTGGGCCTGCCAATCTCTTAGGAACAATCCCTAACCCTATGTTGCATGTTCAGGCTCTGGACTCTAGAGGAATGACACCCAATTTGTTCCATGGATGAGAGCATCAGACTGATGCAGGACTCTCTTCCTCAGCCTGGAGAAAACCGTTTCATTCAGTGCCATCTACTACTCTCCAAACCCATGGCCTGACGTACCTCCTAATCCCTCCCTTAAATTCAGCCCTTGGATGAGGCCATGTGTGTGTTGTCAGACCAGATGTGCCTTGTCCCAAAGACATAACCCTAAGCATAACCTTAACATTTACACTATGGCTAAATCGAATCCAATTCCCAGGTTGGGTGCTCAGGCTTCCGTCTGGAGACGCCTTGTGAGAAAACTCTCCAGATGGGGGAGCACTGAGCTGCACCCAACAATTGCACTAGATTCCAGGCGGAAACAGTGCCTTTTGAAATGAGGTGATTCCACAGAATGGGAAATACACCAAAACATCCCTTGGGCCACATCCATGTTAGGCGTCCACCAGGACCAACAACCAAAAGTCTGATGAACCTGCAGACAAAAGCCCTCAACACAGCCATAGGAAGAGGCCATGTCAATGTTGGCAGATCGGGCCTGCCAGGCCCTGTGTGCCTAACCCTAACCGTAGGTGGTTCTTGAGTCTGTACTCCGTGGGGTATGGTCCAGGAGCCCTTCACTTTAAGGAATCCTTATTCTCAATGTAGGACTGTGGGCGGCACCCACTTGGAAACTGTACCATTTGTCCCAGTGCAGAACCCTCCTGGGCTGAGAAACCTCGAACACTCCTAGAGTCCCAGACACCGTCCGTGGACACCTACACCAAAATTCTGGAGCCTGACGTGCCACCAATCCAATGCCCTCAATTCAGCCCTCCAAAAAGCATGGGTTCAAACTGATACATCAGGCCTGCCACTCACCCAGGAACAAAGCCTAACCCTAGGTTGAGTGTTCAGGCTCTGGGCCCCAAGGGCCTAACACCACATTCCTCCCATGGATGGGAGCATCAGACTGAAGTCAGAACTCAGCCTTTCAGCCAGGAGAAAATCATTTCATTGGGTGCCTTCTACTACCCTCAGAGTGGTAGAAAATGCAATGCTCCCCCGTAGCCATTCCCAAACACGTTACCCCTGAAGGCTCAAAACCCAGGGCCTGAGAAAGGTCCTAAGCCCAGCTCCTCAACTCAGTCCTTGGCTGAGGCCTTATCTGTGTTGTAATATCCGATATGCCTTATCCTGCAGATGTAACCCTAACCCTAACCCCTATCCTAACCCTACACCTAAATCTAACCAGAAGCCCAGGTTGGCTGCTCAGGCTTCCCTCCAGAGAGGCCTGGTTCCCAAACTCTACAGATGGGGAGCAGAAGCTGCACACATCAATTGCACGAGATTCCAGGGTGGAAACCATGCCGTTAGAAATGAGCTGATTTTGCCTAGTGGGAAATACCTGCATATATCCCTTAGACCACATCTACGTTAGGTGCCCACCAGGACCAAGAACCAGAAATCTAATGATCCTGCAGATAGAATCCCTGAACTCAGCCATAGGAAATATCCATGTCAGCATGTGCAGATCAGGCCGGCCATGCCCTGTCAACCTAACACTAACCCTAGGGTGGTTCTTGAGATATCCGTTCCCATTGGCCTGGCCTGGTAGCCCTCCGGTTTGGGGACTCCTTATTCACAACGCAGCACTCTGGGCACCATCCACGTGGAAACTGATCCATTTAGCGGTGTGCAGAACCCTCCTGGCGGGAGAAACCTTCATCACCCTGAAAGACCCAGACACCATCCGAGGACACCCACACCAAAATGCCGGACCTGACATGCCACCAGTTGAATGCCCTTAACTCAACCTTCAGCAGAGAATGAGTTGGTTCTGGAACATCCGGCCTGCCAATCTTCTAGGAGCTATCCCGAACCCTACGTTGCATGTTCAGGCTCTGGACCCTAGAGGCCTGACACCAAATGTTTTTCATGAATGGGAGCATCAGACTGACGCAGGACTCAAATCCTCAGCCTGGAGAAAACCGTTTCATTGGGTGCCATCTACAACTCTTAGAGGGGTAGAAACCAGCAGGCACCCCAGGGGCATTCCACTGTCTTTGCCCCTCCATGCCCGAAACCCATGGCCTGAGGTACCTCCTAATCCCCGCCTTCAATTCAGCCCTTGGATGAGGCCATGTGTGTGTTGTCAGATTAGATGTCCCTTGTCCCAAAGACATAACCCTAATCCTAACCTTAACCCTAACCCTATGGCTAAACCTAACCCAAACCCCAGGATGGGTGCTCTGGCTTCCGTTCGGAGAGGCCTGGTTCCCAAACTCTCCAGATGGGGGAGCACTGAGTTGCACCCAACAATTGCACGAGATTCCAGACGGAAAAAATGCCTTTTGAAATGAGCTGATTCCACAGAAGGGGAAATACACCCATACCTCCCTTGGCCACGTCCACGTTAGGCGTCCCCAAGGACCAGGAACCAGAAGTCTGTTGAACCTGCAGACAAATGCCCTCAACACAGCCATAGGACGAGGACATGTCAGCGTGGGCAGATCGGGCCTGCCAGGCCCTGTGGGCCTAACCCTAACCCTAGGGTGATTCTTGAGTGTCCATCACCGGTGGCCAGGCCCAGTAGCCGTTCACTTTAGGGATTCATTCAGAACACAGGACTGTGGGTGGCACCCACTTACAAACAGTACCATTTGGCCGAGTGCAGAACCCTCCTGGGCTGCGAAACCCCATCCCCCCTAGAGACCCAGACACCATCCAAGGACACCCACACCAAAATCCCAGAGCCTGACTTGCCATCAATCCAATGCCCTCAACTCAGCCCTCCACACAGCCTGGTTTCAAACTGGTACATCAGGCCTGCCATTCTCCCTGGAGCAAACCCTAACCCTAGGTTGTGTGTTCAGGTTCTGGACCCAAGGGCATGACACCACATACCTCCCATGGATGGGAGCATCAGAGTGACGGCAGAACTCAGCCTTTCAGTGAGGAGAATACCGTTTCATTTGGTGCCATCTACTACCCTCAGAGCAGTAGAAAACGGCATGCTCCCTGTAGCCATTCCGCCCTCTTTGTCCCTGTGGGTTCAAAACCCAGGGCCTGAGAAAGGTCCTAAGCCCAGCCCTCAACTCAGTCCTTGGCTGATGCCTTATCTATGTTGTAAGATCCAGCATGCCTTTTCCCGCAGACATAACCCTAACCCTTACCCTACGCAAACCATAAGCCTAAACCCAACCAGAAGACCGGTTGGCTGTTCAGGCTTCCCTCCAGAGAGTCCTGGATCACAAACTCTCCAGAAGTGGGGGCAGGAGCTGCATGCATCAATTGCACGAGATTCCAGTGGGAAACCATGCCTTTTAAAATGAGCTGAAACTGCCAAGCGGGAAATACCCGCATATATCCCTTGGACACATCCACGTTAGGCACCCACCAAGATCAGGAAATAGATTCTGCAGACAAAAGCTCTCAACTCAACCATAAGAAGAGTCCACGTCAGCGTGGGCAGATCGGGCCTGCCATGCCCTGTCGGCCAAACCCTAACCCGAGGGTGGTTCTGGAGATTTCCGTTCCCAGTGGCCTATCTCAGTAGCCCTCTGGATTGGGGACTCATATTCAAAACAATAGGCTCTGGGTACCACACTCGTGGAAATTGTGCCATTTGGTCTTGTGCAGATCCCTCTGGCGGGAGAAATTCCACCACCCCTAAAGTCCCAGAAAGCATGCGAGGCCACCCACAACAAAATACCGGACCTGACATGACCCCAGTCCAATGCAGTCAACTCAACTTTCTGCAGAGAATGACTTCGTTCTGGCACACGGGCCTGCCAACCTTCTAGGAGCAATCCCTAACCCTAAGTTTCATGTTCAGGCTCTGAGCCCTAGAGGCCTGACACCCAATTCCTTCCATGCATGGGAGCATCAGACTGATGCAAGACTCAGGTCCTCAGCCTGGAGAAAACTGTTTCATTGGGTGCCATCTACTACCCTCAGAGCGGCAGAAACCATCATGCGCCCATGAGGCCATTCCACTGTCTTTGTCCCTGCATGCCCGAAACCCATGGCCTGAGGTACCTCCTCATCCCCGACTTCAACTCAGCCCTTGAATGAGGCCATGTGTGTGTTGTCAGACCAGATGTGCCTTGTCCCAGAGACATAACCTTAAACCTAACCTTAACTCTAACCTTACGGATAAACCTTGTCGGAATCCCAAGTTGGGTGCTCAGGCTTCCATCCGGAGAGGCCTGGTTCCCAAACTCTACAGATGGGGGAGCAGGAGCTACACTCATCAATGGCACAAGATTCCAGGGGAAACCATGCCATTTAAAATGAGCTGGTTCTGCCTAGTGAGAAATACCCACATATATTTCTGAGACCACATCAACGTAAAGCGTCCACTAGGACCAGGAACCAGAAATCTGACGATCCTGCAGATACAAGCCCTCAACTCAGCCATAGGAAGAGTCCACATCAGCGTGCACAGCTCAGGCCTGCCATGCCCTGTTGGCCTAACCCTAACCCTAGGGTGGTCCTGGAGATTTCCGTTCCCAGTGGCCTGGCCCGGTAGCCCTCCTCTTTGGGGACTCCTTATTCACAAAACTAGACTATGGGTGCCACCCACATGGAAACTGTGCTGTTAGGCCATGTGCAGAACCCTCCTGGTGGAAGAAACCAACATTCCCCCTAAAGACCCAGACACCATCCGAGGACACCCACACCAAAATGATGGACCTGACATGTCACGAGTCCAATGCCCTCCACTCCGCCATCCACAGAGAATGATTTGGTATTGGAACATAGGGCCTGCCAATCTCCTAGGAGACCCGCCCAGCTTCCAAGGACACCTACACCAATATCCTGGAGACTTACGGGACACCAGAACAATGCCTTCAACACAGCCCTCCACAGAGAATGACTACGAACTAGCATATCAAGCATGCCAATCTCCTAAGAACAAACCCTAACCCTATGTTGCATGTTCAACCTCTGGACCGCAGAGGCCTGAACAACCAATTCCTTGCATGGATCGGAGCATCAATCAGACTGAGGTCAGGACTTAGGTCCCTAGCCTGGAGAATACCGTTTCATTGGGTGCCATTTACTACTTTCTGAAATGCCTTGCCCCAAATTCATGACCCTAAACTTTTTCTAACCCTAACCGTAACCCTAAGGCTAAACCTAACCCGAATCTCAGGTTGGGTGCTCAGGCTTCCATACGGAGACACCTGGTTCCCATACTCTCCTCATGGGGGAGCACTGAGCTGATGAGCTGACAGCGTCAATGGAACGAGCTTCCAGGGGGAAACCATGCCTTTTAAAATGAACTGAATCTGCAGAGCGGGAAATACCTGCATATATCCTTTGGACCACATCCTCGTTAGGCACCCACCATGACCAGGACACAAGTCTGACAATCCTACAGAAAAAAGCCCTCAACTCAGCTGTAGGAAGAGTCCACGTCAGCATGGAAGATTGGGCCTGCCATGCTCTGTCGAACAAACCCTAACCTTAGGGTGCGTGTTGAGATTTCCGTCCCCAGTGGCCTGGCCCGGTATCCCTCAGCTTGGGGACTCCTTATTCACAACACAGCACTCTGGGTACCACGGATGTGGAAACTGTGCCTTTTGGCTGTGTGCAGAACCCTCCTGGTGGGAGAAACCTCCAATACCCCTAAAGACCCAGACACCATGCGAGGACACCCACACCAAAATGCCAGACCTGACATGCCACCAGTCCAATGCCCTCAACTCAAATTTCCCCAGAGAGTGACTTTGTACTAGAACATCAGGCCTGCCAATCTCCTAAGAGCAATCCCTGACCCTCCGTTGCATGTTCAGGTTCTGGACCGTAGAGGAATGACACCCAATTCCTTCCTTGGATGGGAGCTTCAGACTGACGCAGGACTCAGATCATCAGCCTGGAGAATACTGTTTCATTGGGTGCCTTCTAATACCCTCAGAGCGGTAGAAATCAACATGTGCCCCTGAGGCCATTCTGCCGTCTTTGCTCTGCATGTCGGAAACCCATGGCCTGAGGTACCTCCTAATCCCCGTGTTCAATTAAGCTCTTGGATGAGGCCATGTGTGTGTTGTCAGATCAGATGTGCCTTGTCCCAAAGACATAAACCTAACCCTAACCTTAACCTTAGCCCTGCGACTAAACCTAACCTGAACCACAGGATGGGTGCTCAGGCTTCCGTCCGGAGATGCCTGGTTCCCAAACTGTCCAGATGGGGGAGCACTGAGCTGTACCCAACAATTGCACGAGATTCCAGGCGGAAACAGTGCCTTTTGAAATGAGCTGATTCCACAGAACGGAAAATACACCCAAATAGCCCTTGGGTCACATCCACATTAGGTGTCTTCCAGGACCAGGAAAAAGAAGTCTGATGAACCTGCAGACAAAAGCCCTCAACACAGCCATAGGAAGGGGCCACGTCAGCGTGGGCAGATCAGGCCTGCCAGGCCCTGTGGGCCTAACCCTAACCTAGGGTGGTTCTTGAGTCTCTGTCCCCAGTGGCCTGGCCCAGTAGCCCTTCTCTTTAGGGAATCCTTCTTCACAATGCAGGACTGTGGGCGGCACCCATTTGGAAACTGTATATTTTGGCCGAGTGCAGAACCCTCCTGGGCAGAAAAACCTCGATCCCCCTAGAGACCCAGACACTGTCCAAGGACACCCACACCAAAATCATGGAGCCTGATGGGCGGCCAGTCCAATGCCCTCAACTCAGCCCTCCACAGAGACTGCTCTCCAACTGGTACATCAGGCCTGCCATTCTCCCAGAAGCAAACCCCAACCCTAGGTTGCGTGTTCAGGTTCTGGACCCTAAGGGCCTGACACCACATTCTTCCCATGGATGGGAGCATCAATCTGACGGCAGAAATCAGCCTTTCAACCAGAAGAAAACCATTTCATTGGGTGCCATCTACTACCCTCAGAGCAGTAGAAAACGTCATGCTCCCTTTAGCCATTCCCTCCTCTTTGCCCCTGTGGGTTCAGAATCCAGGGCCTGAGAAACGTCCTAAGCCCAGCCCTCAGCTCAGTCCTTGGTTGAGGCCTTAGCTGTGTTGTAAGATCCGACTTGCCTTGTCCCACAGGCATAACCCTAACCATAACCCCTACCCTAACCCTAAGCCTAAACCTAACCAGAAGCCGAGGTTGGCTGCTCAGGCTTCCCTCCAGAGAGGCCTGGTTCCCAAACTCTCCAGATCGGGGAGCAGGAGCTTCATGCTTCAATTTCACAAGATTCTAGGTGGAAACCATGCCGTTTAAAATGAGCTGATTCTGCCTAGCGGGAAATACCTACATATATCCCTGAGACCACATCTATGTTAGGCGCCCACCAGGACCAAGAACCAGAAATCTGACAATCCTGCAGATATAAGCCCTCAACTCAGCCAAAGTAAGAGTCCACATCAGCGTGGGCAGATTGGGCCTGCCGTGCCCTGTTGGCCTAACCCTAACCCTAGGGGCGTTCTGGAGATTTCTGTCCCCAGTGGCCTGGCCTGGTAGCCCTATTCTTTGGTGATTCCTTATTCACAAAGCTAGACTATGGGTTTCACCCAGGTGGAAACTGGGCCATTAGGCCGTGTGCAGATCCCTCCTGGTGGAAGAAACCTACATTCCCCCTAAAGATCCAGACACCGTCCTAGGACACCCACACCAAAATGCCGGACCTGACATGCCACGAATCCAATGCCCTCCACTCAGTCATCCACAGAGAATGACTTGGTACTGGAACATTGGGCCTGCCAATCTCCTCGAAGACTCACACAGCTTCCGAGTACACCTACACCAAAATCCTGGAGCCTTCCGGGCCGCCAGAACAATGCCCTCAATACAGCCCTCCGCAGAGAATGACTATGCACTAGCACATCAAGCCTGCCAATCTCCTAGGGGCAAATCCCACCCCTATGTTGCATGTTCAGGCTCTGACCCCAGAGGCCTGACAACCAATTCCTTCCATGGATGGGAGCATCAGACTGACGGCAGAACTCAGCCTCCCAGCCAGGTGAAAACCATTTCATTTAGTGCCCACTACTGCCTCTGAGCCATAGAAAACAGCATGCTTTACTGTGGCCATTAACACTGTCTTTGCTCCTGCACTCCCGAAACCTAGGGCCTGAGGAACCTACTAATCCCCGCCCTCAATTCAACCCTTGGATGAGGCCATGTGTGTGTGTCATATCCGACATGCCTTATCCTGCAGTCATAACCCTAACCATAACTCTTACCCTAACCCTATGGCAAAACCTAACCTGAATCCCAGGTTGGGTGCTCAGGCTTCTGTCCAGAGAGGCCTGGTTCCCAAACGTTCCAGATGGGGGAGCATGAACTGCATTCATCAATTGCATGAGATTCCAGGAAGAAACTA
This sequence comes from Mustela lutreola, assembly GCF_030435805.1. NCBI lineage: Eukaryota > Metazoa > Chordata > Mammalia > Carnivora > Mustelidae > Mustela > Mustela lutreola. The sequence continues at coordinate 155,570,110 of NC_081294.1, forward strand.
TGCCTTTTAAAAAGAGCTGATTCTTCCAAGTGGGAAATACCTGCTTACAGTCCATGGACCACATCCACGTTGGCGCCCACCAGGACTAGGAACCAGAAGTCTGATGATCCTGCAGACACAAGCCCTCAATTCAGCCATAGGAAGAGTCCACGTCAGCATGGGCAGATCAGAGGTGCCCTGTCGGCCTAATCCTAACACTAGGGTGGTTCCTGAGATTTCCATCCCCAGTGGCTGGCCCTGTAGCCCTCCACATTGGGGACTCCTTATCCTCAATGCAGGAGTCTGGGTGCCACTCACGTGGAAACTGTTCCATTTGGCTGTGTGCAGAACCGTCCTGGTGGAAGAAACCTCCGTGCCCCTTAAGGACCCACAAAACATCCGAGGACACCCACACCAGTTTGCCGGACCTGACATGCCACCAGTCCAATACTGTCAACACAGCGCCTCCTAAAGAAGGACTTCGTACTCACTCATTGGGCCTGCCAATCTCCTAGTAGCAAACCAGAAACCTATGTTGCATGTTCAGGCTCTGGCATTAGAGGCCTGACACCCAATTCCTTCCGTGGCTTGGAGTATCGGACTGACGCAAGACTCAGGTCCTCAGCCTGGAGAAAACCGTTTCATTTGGGTGCCATCTACTACTCTCAGAGCGGTAGAAACCAGCATGGTCCCCTGATGTCATTCCGCTGTCTTTGCCCCTGAACGCCTGAAACCCAGGGCCTGAGGAACCTCCTAATCCCCCTCTTCAACTCAGCCCTTGGATGAGGCAATACTGTGTTGTCAGATCAGATGTGCCTTGTCGCAAAGACATAACCCTAACCCTACCCCAAATCCTAACCCTACGGCTAAACCTAACTTGAATCCCAGGTTTGGTGCTCAGTCCTCTGTCCGGAGAGGCCTGTTTCTCAAACTGCCTAGATGGGGAATCACTGAGCTGCACGCATCAATTGCCCAAGATTCCAGAGGGAAATCATGCCTTTTAAAATGAGCTGAAACGGCAGAGTGGCAAATGCCCACATATATCCATTGGAACACTTATACGTTAGGCTCCCAGCAGGACCAGTAACCAGAAGTCTGACGGTCCTCCAGATACAAGCCCTCAACTCAGACATAGGAAGATGCCATGTCAGCATGGGCTGATCAGGCCTGCCATGCCCTGTCGGCCTAACCCTAAACATAGGGTTGTTCTTGAGATTTCTGTCCCCAGTGGCCTGGCCCTGTAGTCCTCCTCTTTAGTGACTCCTTATTCACAATGCAGGACTCTGGGTGCCACCCATGTGGAAACTGTGCCATTTGGTCATGTGCAGAACCCTCCTCTGGGAGAAACCTACATTCCCCCTAAAGACCCAGACACCATTCGAGTACACCCACACCAAAAATGCCGGATGTGACATGCCATGAGTCCAATGCCCTCAACTCAGCCCTCCACAGAAAATGACTATGTACTGGATCTAGGGCCTGCCAATCTCCTAGGAGCAAACTCTAACCCTATGTTGCTTGTTCAGGCTCTGGAACCCAAAGGCCTGACACCCAATTCCATCCATAAATTGGAGTATAATACTGACGGAAGGACTCAGGTCCACAGCCTGGAGATAACCATTTCATTGGGTGCCATCTACTACCTTCAGAGCAGTAGAAACCAGCATGCTTCCCTGACGCCATTTCGCTGTCTTTGCCCCTGCACGCCCGAAACCAAGGGCCTAAGGAACCACCTAATACTCGCCTTCAATGCAGGCCTTGAATGAGGCCATATCTGTGTTGTCAGATCAGACGTCCCTGGTCCCAAAAATATAACCCTAACCCTAACCCTACGGTTAAACCAAACCTGAATCCCAGGTTGGGTGCTCAGGCTTCTGTCCGGAGAGGCCTGGTGTCCAAACTCTCTAGATGGGGGAGCACGAGATGCACGCTTCAATTGCATGAGATTCCAGGGGGAAACCATGCTTTTTAAAATGAGCTGATTCTGCGGAGCAGAAAATACCGCATATATCCCTTGGACCAGATCTATGTTAGGTGCCCACCAGGACTAGGAACTGGAAGTTTGATGATCCTGCAAATGCAAGCCCTCAACTCAGCCATAGGAAGAGTCCACATCAGTGTGGGCAGATTGGGCCTGCCATGCCCTGTCAGCCTAACCCTAACCCTAGGGTGGTTCTGGAGATTTCTGTCCCCAGTGGCTGGGCGTGGTAGCCCTCCACTTTGGGGACTCCTGATTCACAACACAGGACTCTGGGTCCCACACACTGGGAAATTGCCATTTGGCCGTGTGCAGAACCCTCCTGGCAGGAGAAACCTACATCCCCCTTAAAGACCCTGAAACCATCCAAGGACATCCACACCAAAATGCCGGACCTCACATGCCACCAGTCCAATGACCTCAACTCAGCCCTCCACAGAGAATGTCTTGGTACTGGCACATCAGGCCTGCCAATCTCCTATGAGCAAACCCTAACCCCACCTTGCTTGTTCAAGCTCTGGACCCTAGAGGCTAGATACCCAATTCCTTCCATGGATGGGAGCATCAGACTGATGGCAGTACCCAGGTTCTCAGCCTGGAGATAACCGTTTAGGTTATCTAACACCTAACAGTTAGGTGCTCACTACGACCCTCAGAGCAGTAGAAACCAGCATGCTACCCTGAGGCCATTCTGCTTTCTTTGCCCCTGCACGCCGGAAACCCAGGGCCTGAGGTACCTCCTAATCCCCGCCTTTAACTCAGCCCTTGGATGAGGCCATATCTGTGTTGTCAGCTCGTCCCTTGTCTCAAAAACTTAACCTTAACCCTAACCCTATGGCTAAACCTAATCCGAAGCCCAGGTTGTGTGTTCAGGCATCTGTCCGGAGAGGCCTGGTTCCCAAACTCCAAATGGGGGAGCACGAGCTACACACATCAATTGCCATGAGATTCCAGGGCAAAACCATGCCTTTTAAAATGAGCTGATTCTGCTGAATGGGAACTACTCGCATATATCCCTTGGACCACATCTACATTAGGCACATGCCACGACAAAAAACCAGAAGTCTGATGATGCTGCAGACACAAGCCCTCAACTCAGATATAGGAAGAGTCATCATCAGCATGGGTGGATCGGGCCTGCCATGTCCTGTCCGCCTAACCTTAAGCCTATGGTGGTTCTTGAGATTTCTGTTGTCAGTGGCCTGGCCTATTAGTCCTCCAGTTTGGGGACTCCTTATTCACAACGCAGGACTCTGGGTGTCACCCACATGGAAACTGTGCCATTTGGCCATGTGCAGATCCCTCCTGGAGGGTGAAACCTGTCCTCCCTAAAGACCCACACACCATCTGAGGACACCCATACCAAAATGCTGGACCTGAGATGCTGCCAGTCCAATGCCCTTAACTTAGCCCTCCAAAGAGAATGACTTGGTACTGGCAAATCGGGCCTTCCAAATTCCTAGGAGCAAATCTTAAAACTACGTTGTGTGTTCAGGCTCTGGACCCTAGAGTCCTGACAAACAATTCCTTCCATGGATGGGAGCCTAAGACTGACGCAGGACTCAGGTCCTCAGCCTGGAGAAAACTGTTTCATTGAGTGCCATCTACTAGCATCAGAGCAGCAGAAACCACCATGCTCCCATGAGGCCATTCCACTGTCTTTGCCCCTGCATTCCCAAAACCCAGGGCCTGAGGAATCTCCTAATCCCCGTCTTCCACTCAGCCCTTGGATGAGGCCATGTGTGTGTTGTCAGATCAGATGTACCCTGTCCTAAAGACATAACCCTAACACTAACCATAACCCTGACCCTTTGACTAAACTTAACCGGAATCCCAAGTTGGGTGCTCAGGCTTCTGTCCGGAGAGGCTTTGTAACCAAACTCTCCAGATGGGGGAGCACTAAGCTGCACACATCAATGGCACGAGATTCCTGGTGGAAACCATGCCTTTTAAAATGAGCTGAATCTGCAGAGTGGCAAATACCCACATATATCACTTAGACCACATCCACGTTAGGGGCCCACCAGGATCAGGAACAGAAGTCGGACGATGCTGCAGACACAAGCCCTCAACTCAGCCATAGGAAGAGTCCACGTCAGCGTGGACAGATCAGACATGACATGCCCTGTTGGCCTAACCCTAACCCTATGGTGGTTCTTGAGACTTCTATCCACAGTGGCCTGGCCCAGTATCCCTTTGCTATGGGGACTCCTTATTCAAAACGCAGGTCTCTGGGTGCCACCCACGTGGAAACTGTGCCATTTGGCTGTGTGCAGAACCCTCCTGGAGAGAGAAACCTACATCCGCACAGCTTCCGAGGACACCCACACTAAAATCCTGGAGCCTGACGGGCCGCCAGAACAATGCCCTCAACTCAGCTCTCCCCAAAGAATGACTTCGAAATAGCACATCGGGCCTGCCAAACTCCTAGGAGCAAACCCTAACCCTACACTGTGTGTTCAGGCTGTGGACCCCAGAGGCCTCAACAACCAATTCCTTCCATAGACGGGAGCATTAGACTGATGGCAGGACTTAGGTCCTCAGCCTGGAGAATACTGTTTGATTGGGTGCCATCTATGACACTCAGACGTGCCTTGTCCCAAATACATGACCCTAACCCTAACCCTAATCCAAACCCTAACCATGAACCTAATGCTAATCCTAACCTGAATCCCAGGTTGGGCGCTCAGGCTTCCGTCCAGAGAGGCCTGGTTCCCAAACACTCTAGATGGGGAACACTGAGCTGCACCCAACAATTGCATGAATATTGAGGTGGAAACCATGCCTTTTGAAATGAGCTGATTCCACAGAACGGGAAATACCCCAAACATCCCTTGGGCCACATCCAAGTTAGGCGTCCACCAGGACCAGGAACCAGAAGTCTGACGAACCTGTAGACAAAATCCCTAAATGCAGCCATAGGAAGAGGTCATGTCAGCGTGGGCTAATCGGGCCTGCCAGGCCCTATCGGCCTAACCCTAACCCTATGGTGGTTCTTGAGACTTTGACCCCAGTGTCCTGGCCCACTAGCCCTCCACTTTAGGGACTCCTTATTCAAAATGCAGGATGGTGGGTGGCACCCACTTGGAAACTGTGCCATTTGGCTGATTGCAGAACCCTCCTGGGCTGAGAAACTTCAATCCCCCCTGAGATCCATACACCATCCAAGGACAACCACACCAAAATCCTGGAGCCTGACAGGCCACCAGTCCAATGCCCTCAACTCATCCCTCCACAGAGCCTGACTTCACACTGGCACATCAGGCCTACCATTCTCCCAGGAGCAAACCCTAACCCTACGTTATGTGTTCAGGCTCTGGACCCCAAGGGCCTCACACCCAATTCCTCCCATGGATGGAAGCATCAGACTGACGGCAGAACTCAGTCTCTCAGCCATGAGAAAACCATTACATTTGGTGCCATCTACTACACTCAGAGCGATAGAAAACAGCATGCTCCCCTGTGGCCATTCACACCCACTTTGCCTCTGCAGGCTCAACACCCAGTGCCTGAGATGCGTCCTAAGCCCAGATCTCAACGCAGCCCTTATCTGAGGCCGTATCTGTGTTGTCAGATCCGACATGCCGTGTCCTGCAGATATAACCTTAACCCTAATCCTAACCCTAACCCTACTGCTAAACCTAACCTGAAGCCCAGGATGGGGGCTCAGGCAGCCGTCCGAGAGGCCTGGTTCCCAAACTCTCCAGATGGGGGAGCATGATCTGCACGCATCAATTGCACAAGAGGTCCAGGGAGAAACCATTCCTTTTCAAATGAGCTGATCCTGCCAAGCCGGAAAAACCCGCATATATCCCTTGGACCATATCCACATTAGGCACCCAGCAGGATCAGAAACCAGAAATCTGACAATCCTGCAGATACAAGCCCTCAACTCAGCCATAGGAAGAGTCCATATCAGCGTGGGCAGATCGGGCCTGCAATGCCCTGTCAGCCTAACTTTCTGTCCCCAGTGGCCTGGCCCGGTAGCCCTCCACGTTGCGAACTCGTTATTCAGAACACAGGACTGTGGGTGCCACTCATGAGGAAACTGTGCCATTTGGCCATTTGTAGAACCCCCTGTTGGGAGATACCTCGTCTCCCCGAAAGACGCAGACACCATCCGAGGACAACCACACCAAAATGCCGGACTTGACATGCCTCCAGTTAATGCCCTCAACTCAGCCCTCCACAGAAAATGACTTGGTACTGGCACATCGGGCTTGCCAAACTCCTAGGAGCTAACCCTATCATTGCATTGCATGTTCAGGCTCTGGACCCTAGAGGACTGACACACAATTACTTCCATGGATGGGAGCATCAGACTGACACAGGAATCAGGCCCTCAGCCTGGAGAAATCCATTTCATTGGGGGCCATCTAACACTCAGACGAGCCTTGTCCCAAATACATGACCCTAACCCTAACCCTAACCCTAATGCTAACCCTAACCCTATGGCTAAACCTAACATGAGCCCCAGGTTGGGTGCTCAGGCTTCCTTCCAGAGAGGCCTGGTTCCCAAACTCTCCAAATAGGGGAGCACTGAGCTGTACCCAACACTTGCAAGAGATTCCAGGCGGAAACTATGCCTTTTAAAATGAGCTGATTCCACAGAACGGGAAATACACTCAAACATCCCTTGAGCCACATCCACGTTAGGCATACACCAGGACCAGGATCCAGAAGCCTGACGAACCTGCAGACAAAAGCCCTCAATGCAGCCATAGGAAGAGACCATGTCAGCGTGGGCCGATCGGGCCTGCCAGGCCCTGTTAACCTAACCCTAACTTTAGTGTGGTGCTTGAGACTTCGTACCCAGTGGCCTGGCCCAGTAGCCTTCCACTTTAGTGACTCCTTATTCACAAAGCAGGACTGTGGGTGGCACCCACTTGGAAACTGTGCCATTTAGCCAAGTACAGAACCTTCCTGGGCTGAGAAACCTTGATCTCCCTTAGATACCGAGACACCATCCAAGGACACCCACACCAAAATCCTGGAGACTGAGAGGCCACAAGTCGAATGCCCTCAACTTAAGCCTCCACAGAGCCTGACTTCGCACTGGTAAATGAGGCCTGCCATTCCCCCAGGAGCAAGCCCTAACCCCAGGTTGTGTGTTCAGGCTCTGGACCCCAAGGGCCCCAAAGGCCTGACACACAATTCTTCTGATGAATGGAAGCATCAGACTGACGGCAGAACTCAGCGTCTCAGCCAGGAGAAAACCATTTCATTTGGTGCCATTTACTACCTTCAAAGCAGTAGAAAACAGAATGCTCCCCTGTGGCCATTCGCACCCTCTTTGCCCCTGCAGGCTCAAAACCCAGGGCCTGAGAAACGTCCTAAGGCCAGCCCTCAACTCAACCCTTGGCTGAGGCCATATCTGTGTTGTCAGATCCGACAGGCCTTTCCCGCAGAAATAACCCTAACCATAATGCTTACCCTAACCCTATGCCTAAACCTAACCAGAAGCCCAGGTTAGCTGCTCAGGCTTCCCTCCAGAGAGGCATGGTTCCCAAACTCTCCAGATCGGGGAGCACGAGTGGCATGCATCAGTGGCACAAGGTTCCAGGTGGAAACCATGTCTTTTAAAATGAGCTGAATCTGCAGAGCAGGAAAGACCCACATATATCTCTTGGACCACATCCATGTTAGGCGCCCACCAGGACCAGGAACCAGAAGTCTGACGAACCTGCAGACACAAGCCCTCAACTCAGCCATAGGAAGAGTCCACATCAGCGTGAACATATCGGGCCTGCCATGCCCTGTCGGCCTAACTTTAACCCTAGAGTGGTTCTGGAGATTTCAGTCCTCAGTGGCCTGGCCTGGTAGCACTCAGCTTTGGGGAACCCTTATTCACAACGCAGGACTCTGGGTGCCACCCCTGTGGAAACTGGGCCATTTGGCCGTGTGCAGAACCCTCCTGGCAGGAGAAACCTCCATCCCCCCTAAAGCATCTGAGGACACCCACACCAAAATCCGGAGCCTGAAAGGCCGCCAGTACAATGACCTCAACTCAGTCTTCCACAGAGAATGTCTTCTTAAAGGGACATCAGGCCTGCCAATCTCCTGGAGTAAACCGTTACCCTACGTTGCGTGTTCAGGCTCTGGACCTTAGAGGCCTGACACCCAATTCCTTCCATGGATGGGAGCATCAGATAGATGCAGGACACAGGTCCTCAGTCTGGAGAAAACCGTTTCATTGGATGCCATCTACTACCCTCAGAGTGGCAGAAACCAGCATGCTCCCCTGAGGCCATTCCACTGTCTTTGCCTCTGCACGCCTGAAATTCAGGGCCTGTGCTACCTCCTAATTCCTGCTTCAAATCAGCCCTTGCATGAGGCCATGTGTGTGTTGTCAGATCATATGTGCCTTGTCTCAAAGACATGACCCTAATTCTAACCCCATCCAAAACCCTATGGCTAAACCTAACCCGAATCCAAGGTCGGGTGCTCAAGGTTCTGTCCGGAGAGGCCTGGTTCCCAAGCTCACCAGATAGGGGAGCACTGAGCTACTTGCATCAATGGCACGAGATTCCAGGGGGGAAGCTATGACTTTTAAAATGAGCTGAATCTGCAGAGTGGCAAATACCCACATATATTCCTTGGACCACATCTGCATTAGGAAGCCAAAAGGACCAGGAACCAGAAGTCTGATGATCCTGCAGACACAAGCCCTCAACTCAGCCATAGGAAGATTCCACGTCAGCTTGGGAAGATCAGATGTGCCATGCCCTTTTGGCCTAACCCTAACCCTAGGGCAGTTCTAGGGACTTCCTTCCCCAGTGGCCTGGCTCAGTATCCCTCAGCATTGGGGACATCTTATTCACAATGCAGGACTCTGGACACTGCCCTGCCCGTGTGGAAAATGTGCCATTTGGCCATGTACAGAACCCTCCTGTCGGGAGAAACCCACAACTGCCCTAAAGAACACCACAGCTTCCGAGGACACCCACACCAAAATCCCAGAGCCTGATGGTCCACCAGAACAATGCCCTCAACTCTGTCCTCCACAGAGAATGACTTCACACTAGCACATCAGGCCTGCCAAACTCCTGGGAGCAAACACTAACTCTACATTGCGTTTTCAGGCTCTGGTCCCCTGAGGCCTGACAACCAATTCCTTCCATGGATGGGAGCATCAGACAGACACAGGACGCAGGTCCTCAGCCTGGAGATAACCATTTCATTGGGTTCCATCTACTACCCTCAGAGAGGTAGAAACCAGCAAACTTCCCTGAGGATATTCTGCTTTCTTTGCTGCTGCACTCATGAAACCAAGGGCCAGAGGAACCTCCTAATCTCCGCCTTCAACTCAGTCCTTGGATGAGGCTTGTCCCAAAGACATAACCCTAACCCTAAACCTAACCCTAACCCTAGAGCTAAACCAAACCCGAATTCCAGGTTGGGTGCTCAGGCTGCAGTCTGGAGAGGCCTCGTTCCCAAACTCTCCAGATGGGGGAGCATGAGCTGCACTTAGCAATTGCTTGAGATTTTCAGGGGAAACCATGCCTTTTAAAATAAGCTGATTCAGCCGAGCGGGAAACACCTGCATATCCCTTGGACCACATGCATGTTAAGCATCCACCAGGACCAGGAACCAGAAGTCTGATGATCCTGCGGACACAAGCCCTCAACTCAGCCACAGGAAGAGTCAACATCAGCGTTGGAAGATCAGACTGATGGCAAGACTTAAATCCTCAGCCTGGAGAATTCTGTTTCATTGGATGTCATCTACAACACTCAGATGAGCCGTGTCCCAAATACATGACCCTAACCCTAATCCTAACCCTAACCCTAACCCTAACCCTAAGGCTAAACCTAACCTGAGCCACAGGTTGGGCACTCAAGGTCCGTCCAGAGCGCCTGGTTCCCAAACTCTCCAGATGGGGGAGCACTGAGCTGCACCCAACAATTGCACGATATTCCAGGCGAAATCATGCCTTTTAAAACATGCTGAATTTGCTGAGTGCAAATACACGCATATATCCCTTGGACCACATCCACATTAGGCACCCACCAGGACCAGGAACCAGAAGTCTGAAGATCCTGCAGATACAATCCCTCAACTCAGCCATAGGAAGAGGCCATGTCAGCATTGGCAGATCATGCCTGCAAGGCTCTGTCAGCCTACCCCTAACTCTAGGGTGGTTCTTGAGATTTCGTACCCAGTGGCCTGGCCCACTAGCCCTCCACCTTAGGGACTCCTTATTCACAACTCAGGACTATGTGTGGCACCCAGTTGGAAATGTGCCATTTGGCCGAGTGCAGAACCCTCTTGGGCTGAGAAACCTCTATCACCCCCTAGAGACCAAGACACAATCCAAGGACAACCACACCAAATCCCGGAGCCTGATTGGCCGCCAGTCTAATGGTCTCAACTCAGCCCTCCACAGAGCCCAACTTCGCACTGGTACCTCAGGCCTGCCATTATCCCAGGAGCAAACCCTAACCCTAGGTTGCATGTTCCCGCTCTGGACCCCAGAGGCCTGACCCCTTTTCCTCCCATGAATAAGAGCATCAGACTGATGGCAGAACTCAACCTTTCAGCCAGGAAAAAACCGTTTCATTTGGTGCCACCTACTACCCTCACAGCGGTAGAAAACAGCATGCTCCCCGTGGCCATTCCATCCTCTTTGCCCCTGCAGGCTCAAAATCCAGGGCCTGAGAAACCTCCTAAGCCCAGCCCTCAACTCAGCCCTTGGCTGAGGTCATATCTGTGTTGTCAGATCCGACATGCCTTGTCCCGCAGACATAACTTTAACCCTAACTCTTTCCCTAACTCTAAGCCTAAACCTACCAATAGCCTAGGTTAGCTGCTCAGGCTTCCGTCTAGAGAGGCTTGGTTTCCAAAGTCTCCAAATGGGGGAGCACGAGCTGCACGTATCAATTGCACGAGATTCCCGGGGGAAATCATGCCTTTTAAAATGAGCTGATTCTGCTGAGCAGGAAATACCCGCATGCACATCCACTTTAAGTGCGCACCAGGACCAGTAACCAGAAGTCTGATGATCCTGCAGACACAAGACATCAACTAAGCCACAGGAAGAGTCCACTTCAGTGTGGGCAGATCGGTCCTGCCATGGCTGTCGGAATAACCCTAACCCTAGGGTGGTTTTTGAGACTTCCATCACCAGGAGCCTGGCCCGGTAATCCTCCACTTTGGGGACTCCTTATTCACAATGCAGGACTCTGGGTGCCAGCCACGTGGAAACTGTGCCATTTGGCCGTGTGCAGAACCCTCCTGGCTGGAGAAACTTTCATTCCCCCTAAAGACCCAGACACCATCCGAGCACACCCACACCAAAATGCCAGACCTGACATGCCACCAGTCCAATTCCCTCCACTCAGCCCTCCGCAGAGAATGACTTCGTACTGGCACATCACGCCTGCCAATCTCCTAGAAGCAAACCCTAATCCTACGTTGTGTTTCAGGCTCTGGACTCTAGAGGCCAGGCATCCAATTCCTTCCATGGATGGGAGCATTAGACTGATGTAGGACTCAGGTCCTCAGTCTATAGAAAACCATTTCATTGGGTGCCATCTACTACCCTCAGAGCGATAGCAACCATCATGATCGCCTGAGTCCATGCCAATATTTTTTCCCCTGCACGCCAGAAACCCACAGCCTGAGGAAAAGCCTAATCCCTGCCTTCAACTCACTCCTTGGATGAGGCCATGTGAGTATTGTCAGATCAGATGTGCTTTGTCCCAAAGACATAATCCTAACCCTATCCCTAACCCTACAGCTAAACCTAACACGAATCCAAGGTTGGGTGCTCAGGCTTCCATCCAGAGAGGCCTGGTTTCAAAACTTTCCAAATGGGCAAGCCCTGAGCTGCACGCATCAATTGCACGGGGAAACCATGCCTTGTAAAGAGAGCTGAATCTGCAGAGCGGGAAAAACCTGCATATATCCCTTGGAGCACATCCATGTTAAGCTCCCAACAGGTCCATGAGCCAGAAGTCTGTCGATCCTGCAGACACAAGCCCTCAACTCAGCCATAGGAAGACCCGCGTCAGCATGGGCAGTTCAGAAGTGCCATGCCCTGTAGGCTTAACCCTAACCCTAGGGTGGTTCTTGAGACTTCCATCCCCTGTGGCCTAGCCCAGTAGCCCTCCGCTTTGGGGACTCCTTATGCACAACGCAGGTCTCTGGGTACCACCCATGTGGAAACTGTGCCATTTGGACGTGTGCAGAACCCTCCTGGAGGTAGAAACCTACATCTGCCCTAAAGACCGGCACAACTTCCGAGGACACCCACACCAAAATCCCAGAGCCTGACGGGCCGCCAGAACCCTACATACCGTGTTCAGGCCCTGGACAGCAGAGGCCTGACAACCAATTCCTCACATGGACGGGAGCATCAGACTGATGGCTGAAATCAGCCGAAAAGAGGAAAACTGTTTCATTTGGTGCCATCTACTACCCTCAGAGTGGTAGAAAACAGCGTGCTCCCCTGTGGCCTTTCCCACCCTCTTTGTCCCTGCAAGCTGAAAACCCAGGGCCTGAGAAACGTCCTAAGCCCAGCCCTTGACTCAGCCCTTGGCTGATGCCATATCTGCATTGTCAGATCTGACATGCCTTGTCCCACAGACATAACCCTAACCCTAATGCTTACCTTAACCCTAAGCCTAAAGGTAACCAGAAGCCCAGGTGTGCTGCTCAGCCTTCCCTCCAGGGATGCCTGTTTCCCAAACACTCCAAGTAGGGGAGCATGAGCTTCATACATCAAAGGCACGGGATTCCAGGGGGAAACCATTCCTTTTCAAATGAGTTGATTCTGCTGAGCGGGTAATACCCGCATATATCCCTTGGACCACATCTACATTAGGTGCCCACCAGAACCAGGAACCAGAAGTCTGATGATAGTGTAGATACAATCCCTCAACTCAGCCATAGGAAGAGTCCATGTCAGCCTGGGCCGATTGAGCCTGCCATGCTCTGGTGGCCTAACCCTTTCCCTAGGGTGGTTCCTGAGATTTCCATCCCCAGTGGCCTGGCCTGGTAGCCCTCCACTTTGGGGACCCCTTATTCACAAGGCAGGACTCTGGGTGCCACCCGCGTGGAATCTGTGCCATTTGGCCATGTGCAGAACCCTCCTGGCAGGAGAAACCTCCATCCCCCCTAAAGACCCAGACACCATCCGAAGACACCAACACCAAAATGCCAGACATGACATGCTGCAAGTCCAATGCCCTCAACTTAGCCCTCCACAGAGAATGACTTGGTACTGGCACATCGGGTCTGTCAATCTCCTAAGAGCAAACCATAACCTTGCTTTGCTTGTTTGGGTTCTGCAACCCATTGGCCCAGCACCTAATTCCTTCCATGGATGGGAGCATCAGATGGGCGCCAGAACTAAGGATCTCAGCCTGGAGATAACCGTTTCATTGGGTGCCATCTACTACTCTCAGAGTGGTAGAAACCACCTTGCTCCCATGAGGCCATTCCCTTTTTGTCCTGCACGCCCAAAATTCAGGGCCTGAGGAACCTCCTAATCCCCACCTTCAATTCAGCCCTCGGATGAGGCATGGGTGTGTTGTCATATCAGATGTGCCTTGTCACAGAGACATAACCCTAACCCTAACCCTAGCCCTAACCTTACGACTAAACCTAACCCGAATCCCAGGATGGGTGCTCAGGCTTCCGTATGGAGAGGTCTGGTTCTCAAACTGTCCAGATAGGGGAGCACTGAGCTGCACACATCAATTGCATGAAATTCCCTGGGGAAACCATGCTTTTTAAAATGAGCTGATCCTGCCCAGCAGGAAATACCCGCATATATCCCTGGGACTACATCCACATTAGGCACCCACCAGGACAGGAACAAGAAGTCTGTCAATCCTGCAGACACAAGCCCTCAACTCAGCCATAGGAAGCGTCCAGATCAGCGTGGGCAGATCGGGCCTGCATTACCCTGCTGGCCTAACCCTATCCCTAGTGTGGTTCTCGTGATTTCTGTCCCTAGTGGCCTGGCCCGGTAGCCCTCCACTTTGGGGACTCCTTATTCACAACACTGGACTCGGGGTCCAGCCACGTGGAAACTGTGCCATTTGGCAATGTGCACAACCCTCCTGGCAGGGGAAATCTCAATTACCCTAAAGACCCAGACAACATCCGAGCACATCCTCACCAAAATGCTGGACATGACATGCCGCCAGTACAATGCCCTCACCTCAGCCCTCCACAGAAAATGACTTCATACTGGCACATCGAGCCAGCCAATCTCCTAGGCGCACACCCTAACCCCATGTTGCTTGTTCAAGCTCTGGAACCCAGAAGCCTGACACCCAATTCCTTCCAAGGATGAGAGGATCAGATGGAAGAAGGACTCAAATCCTCAGCCTGGAGAAAACTGTTTCATTGGGTGCCATCTACTACCCTCAGAGCGGTAGAAGCCAGCATGCTCCCCTGAGACCATTCCGCTGTCTTTGCCCCTGCACGCCAGAGAACCAGGGTCTGAGGAACCTCCTAATCCTGGCCTTCAACTCAGCCCTTGTATGCGTCCATGTGTGTGTTGTCAGATCAGATGAGCCTTGTCCCCAAAACATAACCCTAACCCTAACCCTAATCCTAACCCTAACCCTAACCCTAACCCTACAGCTAAACCTAAACCGAATTCCATGTTGTGTGCTCTGGCTTCTGTTCTGAGAAGACTAGTTCCCAAAATTTCCAGATTGGGAAACACTGAGTGGCATGCATCAATGGCATGAGATTCCAGGGGAAACCATACCTTTTAAAATGAGTTGAATCTGCAGAGTGGGAAATACCCACATATATGCCTTGGACCACATCCACGTTAGGTGCCCACCAGGACCAGGAACCAGAAGTCTGACAATCCTACAGACACAAGGCCTCAACTCAGCCATAAGAACAGTCCACGTCAGCGTGGGCAGATCTGACGTGCCATGCCATATCAGCCTAACCCTAACCCTATGGTTGTTCTTGAGACTTCCATCCCTGGTGGCCGGGCCCAGTATCCCTCCACTTTGGGGACTCCTTATTCAGAATACAGGACTCTGGGTGCCACCCATGTGGAATCTGTGGCATTTGGTCGTGTGAAATAGCCCTCCCTCCTGGTGGGAGAAACCTACATCCACCCTAAAGACCCACACAGCTTCCAAGGACACCCACAGGAAAATCCCGGAGTCTGACGGGCCGCCGGAACAATGCCCTCAACTCAGCCCTCTGCAGAAAATGAATTCAAACTAGCACATCGGGCTTGCCAATCTCCTAGGAACAAACCCTAACCCTACGTTGTGTGTTCAGGCTCTGGACTCCAGATGCCTGATAACCAGTTCCTTCCATGGATGGGAGCATCAGATTGCCCGCAGGACATAGGTCCTCAACCTGGAGAATACAGTTTCATTGGGTGCCATCTACTACACTAAGACGTGTATTGTCCCAAATACATGACCTTAACCCTAACCCTAACCCTAACCGTAAGGCTAAACCTAACCTGAACCCTAGGTTGGGCGCTCAGGGTCCGTCCACAGAGGCCTGGTTCCCAAACTCTCCAGATAGGGGAGCACTGAGCTGCACCCAACAATTGCATGATATTCCAGGCGGAAACTATGCCTTTTGAAATGAGCTGAATCTGTCGAGCGCAAATACACGCATATATCCCTTGGACCATATCCATGTTAGGCGCTCACCAGGACCAGGAACCAGAAGTCTGACGACCCTGCAGATACAATCCCTCAACTCAGCCATAGGAAGAGGCCACGTCAGCATGGGCAGATTGGGCCTTCCAGACCCTGTCATCCTAACCCTAACCCTAGGGTGGTTCCTGAAACTTCGTTCCCAGTGGCCTGGCGCACTAGCCCTCCACTTTAGGGACTCCTTATTCACAACGCAGGACTGTGGGTGGTACTCATTTGGAAATGTGCCATTTGGCTGAGTGCAGAACCCTCCTGGGGTGAGAAACCTCTATATCCCCTAGAGACCCGGACACCATCCCAGGTCACCCACACCAAAATCCCAGAGCCTGACAGGCCGCCAGTCCAATGCCCTCAGCTCAGCCCTCCACAGAGCCTGACTTCGCACTGGTACCTCAGGCCTGCCATTCTCCCAGGAGCAAACCCTAATCCAGGTTGTGTGTTCAGGCTCTGAACCCTAAGGGCCTGAGACACAATTCTTCCCATGTATGGGAGCATCAGACTGACCACAGAACTCAGCCTCTAAGCCAGGAGAAAGCCGTTTAATTTGGTGCCATCTACTATGCTCAGAGGGGTAGAAAACAGCACGCTTCCCTTTGGCCATTCGCACCCTCTTTGCCCCTGAGGGCTCAAAACCCAGGACATGCAAAATGTCCTAAGCCCAGCCCTCAATTCAGCCCTTGGCTGAGGCCAAATCTGTGTTGTCAGATCCGACATGCCTTGTCCTGCAGACATAACCCTAACCCTAACCCTAAGCCTAAACCTTCCAGAAGCCCAGATTGGCTTCTCAGGCTTCCCTCGGGAGGGGCCTGGTTCCCAAACTCTCCAGATGGGGGAGCTCAAGCTGCACGCATCAATGGCATGAGATTCCAGGGGGAAACCATTCCTTTTAAAATGAGCTGATTCTGCCAAGAGGGAAATACCCGCATATATCCCTTGGACCACATCTACGTTAGGCCCTCACCAGGACCAGGAACCAGAAGTCTGACGATCCTGCAGATGCAAGCCCTCAACACAGCCATAGGAAGAGTCCATATCAGCTTGAACAAATCCGGCCTACCATGCCCTGTCGGCCTAAACATATCCCTAGGTTGGTTCTTGAGACTTCTGTCCCCAGTGGCCTGGCCAAGTAGCCTTCCACTTTGGGCACTCCTTATTCACAATGCTAGACTATGGGTGCCACCCACGTGGAAACTGTGCCATTTCGTCGTGTGTAGAACCCTCCTGGCAGGAGAAACCTCCATCCCCCCAAAGTCCCAGACACCGTCCGAGGACACCCACTCAAAAATGCCAGAGCCTGATGGGCCGCCAGAACAATACCCTCAACTCAGCCCTCTGCAAAGGTTGACTTCGCATGAGGACATCAGGCCTGCCAATCTCCTAGGAACAAACCCTAACCCTATGTTGCGTGTTCAGGCTCTGGACCCCAGAGGCCTGACAACCAATTCCTGACAGCCTGAAGAATACTGTTTCATTGGGTGCCATCTACTACACTCAGATGTGCCGTGTACATTTATTTGTACATTTATTTGGTAAAATAAATGACCCTAACCCTAACCCTAAGACTAAACCTAACCTGAACCCCGGGTTGGGCGCTCAGGGTCCATCCAGAGAGGCCTGGTTTCCAAACCCTCCAGATGGGGGTGCTCTGAGCTGCACCCTACAATTGCACGAGATTGCAGGTGGAAACCATGCCTTTTAAAATGAGCTGAATCTGCCAAGCACAAATACACGCATATATCCCTTGGAGCACATCCACGTTGAGCGCCCACCAGGAAAAGAAACTGAAGTCTGATGATCCTGCAGACGCAAGCACTCTACACAGCCATAGTAAGAGTCCACGTCAGCATGGGTAGATTGGGCCTGCCATTCCCTCTCGGGCTAACCGTAACCATACGGTTGTTCTTGAGATTTCCATCCCTAGTGGCCTGGCCCAGTAGACCTCCACTTTGAGGACTCCTTATTCACAATGCAGGACTCTGGGTGCCACCCAAGTGAAACTGTGCCATTAGGTCGTGTGCAGAACCTCCTGTAGGGAGAAAATTCTGCTCCCCTCAAGAACCAGACACCATCCGCGGACACCCACACCAAAATGCCGGACCTGACAGGCTGCCAGTCCAATTACCTCAACTTAGCCCTCTACATAGAATGACTTCGTACTGGCACATCAAACCTGCCAATCTCTTAGGAGCAAACCCTAACACTATGTTGCATGTTCAGGCTCTGGACCCTAGAGTTCTGACACCCAATTCCTTCCATGGATGAGAGCATCAGACTGACACAAGGACTCTGGTCCTCAGCCTGGAGAAAACCGTTTCATTGGGTCTCATCTACTACTCTCAGAGCAGTAGAAACCAGCATGCTCCCCTGAGGCCCTTTTGCTGTCTTTGCTCCTGCACGCCAGAAATCCAGGGTCTGAGGAACCTCCTAATCCCCGCCTTCAACTCAGCCCTTGGATGAGGCCATGTGTGTGTTGTCAGGTCAGATGTGCCTTGTCCCAATGACATAACCCTAACCCTAACCCTAACCCTAACCCTAACCCTAACCCTATGGCTAAACCTAACCCGAATCCGAGGTTGGGTGCTCAGGCTTCCGTCTGTAGAGGTCTGGTACCCAAAATATCCAGATTGGGGAACATTGAGTAGCACACATCAATGGCACGAGATTCCACGGGATACCATGCCTTTTAAACTGAGCTGAATCTGCAGAGTGGGAAATACCCCCATATATCCCTTGGAACACATCCACCTTAGGTGCCCACCAGGAACAGAAACCAGAAGACTGATGATCCTGCAGACACAAGGCCTCAACTCAGCCATGGGAAAGGTCCACGTCAGCATGGGCAGATCAGACGTGCCATACCCTGTTGGCCTGACCCTTACCCTAGGGTGGTTCTCGAGACTTCCATCCCCAGTGGCCTGGCCTAGTAGCCCTCTACTCTGGGGACTCCTTACTCACAATACAGGACTCTAAGTGCCACTCACATGGAATCTGTGGCATTTGGCCTTGTGTAGAACCCTCCTGATGAGAGAAACCTACATCCATCCTAAAGATGAGCACAGGTTCAGAGTACACCCACACCAAAATCCCAGAGCCTGACGGGCCACCAGAACAATGCTCTCCACTCAGCCCTCCGCAGAGATTGACTTCACATTAGCACATTGGGCCTGCCAATCTCCTAGGAGCACACCCTAATCCTATGTTGCGTGTTCAGGCTCTGGACTCCAGAGGCCTGACAACCAATTCCTTCCATGGATGGGAGCATCAGACTGATGGTAGGACATAGGTCCTCAGGCTGGAGAATACTGTTTCATTGGGTGCCATCTACTACACTCAGACGTGCCTTGTCCCAAATAAATGACCCTAAACCTAACCCTAACCCTAATCCTAACCCTAAGGCTAAACCTAACCTGAACCCCAGGTTGGGCACTCAGGGTCTGTCCAGAGAGGCCTGGTTCCCAAATTCTCCAGATGGGGGAGCACTGAGCTGCACCCAACAATTGTGCGAGATTCCAGGCGGAAACCATGCCTTTTAAAATGAGCTGAATCTGCCGAGCGCAAATACACGCATATATCCCTTGGACCATATACGCGTAAGGCACAAATGAGGACCAGGAACCAGAAGTCCGACGACCCTACAGATAAAAGCCCTCAACGCAGCCATAGGAAGAGGCCATGTCAGCATGGGCAGATCGGGCCTGCCAGGCCCTGCCATCCTAAACCTAATCCTAGAGTGGTTCTTGAGACTTCGTCCCCAGTGGCCTGGTCCACTAACCCACCTCTTTAGGGACTCCTTATACACAACATAGGACTGTGGGTGGTACCCACTTGGAAAATGTGCCATTTGGCCGAGTGCAGAACCCTCCTGGGCTGAGAAACCTCAATCCCCCCTAGAGACCCGGACACCATCCCAGGACACCCACACTAAAATCCTGGAGCCTGACGGGCTGCCAGTCCAATACCCTCAACTCAGCCCTCCACAGAGCCTGACGTCACACTGGCACATCAGACCTGCCATTCTACCAGGAGCAAACCCTAACCCTAGGTTGCGTGTTCAGGCTCTGGACTCCAAGGGCCTGACACACAATTCTTGCCATGAATGGGAGCATCAGACTGACGGCAGAACTCAGCCTCTCAGCCAGGAGAAAACTGTTTCATTTGGTGTCATCTACTACCCTCAGAGCGGTAGAAAACAGCATGCTCTCTAGTGGCAATTCGCACCCTCTTTCCGCCTGCATGCTCAAACCCAGGGCCTGAGAAACCTCCTAAGCCTAGCTCTCACCTCAGCCCTTGGCTGAGGCCATATCTGTGTCGTCAGATACGACATGCCTTTTCCCACAACATAAACCTAACCCTAACCCTTACACTAACCCTCAGCCTAAACCTATCAGAAGTCCAGGTTGGCTGCTCAGGCTTCCCTCCAGAGAGGTCTGGTTCCCAGTCTCTCCAGATGGGGGAGCACTGAGCTGCACCCAACAATTACACGAGATTCCAGGGGGAAACCACGCCTTTTAAAATGAGCTGATTCTGTTGAGCAGGAAATCCACGCATATAACCCTTGGACCACATACATGTTAGGCGCCCACCAAGACCAGGAACCAGAAGTCTGACCATCCTGCAGATAAAAGTCCTCAACTCAGCCGTAGGAAGAGTCCACATCAGCGTGAACAGATTGGGCCTGCTTTGCCCTGTCATTCTAACTCTAACCCTAGGGTGGTTTTTGAGACTTCTGTCCCCAGTGGCCTGGCCCTGTATCCCTCCACTTTGGGGACAACTTATTCAAAATGCAGCACTCTTGGTGCGACCCACGTGGAAATGTGCCATTTGGCCGTGTGCAGAACCCTCTTGGCGGGAGAAACCTCCGTTCCCCCTAAAGACCCAGAAACTATCCAAGGACACCCACACAAAATACCGGGCTTGGCTTGCCGCGAGTCCAATTCCCTCAACACAGCCCTCCACAGAAAATGACTTGGAACTGGCATATTGGGACTGCCAATCTCCTAGGTACAAACCCTAACCCTAAGTTGTGTGTTCAGGGTCTGGAACCCAGAGGCCTGA
This sequence comes from Mustela lutreola, assembly GCF_030435805.1. Lineage (NCBI taxonomy): Eukaryota > Metazoa > Chordata > Mammalia > Carnivora > Mustelidae > Mustela > Mustela lutreola. The sequence continues at coordinate 155,590,778 of NC_081294.1, forward strand.
CACAAATTCCTTCCATGGATGGGAGAATCAGATGGATGGCAGGACTCAGGTACTCAGCCTGGAGATAACATTTCAATGGGTGGCATCTACTACCCTCAGAGCAGTAGAAACCATCATACTCCCCTAAGGCCATTCCACTGTCTTTGACCGGGCATGCACGAAACCAAGGGCCTGAGGACCTCCTAAACCTTGCCTTCAACTCAGCCCTTGGATGAGGCCATATCTGTGTTGTCAGTTCAGACGTCCCTTGTCCCAAAGACATAACCCTAACGCTAACCCTACGGCTGAACCTAACCGGAATCCTAGATTAGGTGCTCAGGCTTCCGTTCAGGGAGGCCTGGTTCCCAAACTCTCCAAATGGGGGAGCACGAGCTGCACTCATCAATTTCACGAGATTCCAGGGGGAAACCATGCCTTTTAAAATGAGCTGAATCTGCAGAGCGGGAAATTGCCGCATACATCCCTTGGACAACATCCACGTTAGGAGCCCACCAGGACCAGGAACCTGAAGTCTGATGATCCTGCAGACACAAGCCCTCAACTCTGCCATAGGAAGAGTGAAGGTCAGTGTGGGCAGATAGGGCCTGCCCTGCCCTGTCGGCCTAACCTAACCCTAGGGTGGTACTTGAGACTTCCTTTCCAGGGGCCTAGCCCAGTAGCCCTCCATTTTGGGGACTCCTTATTCACAATGCAGGACTCTGGGTGCCACCCACGTGGAAACTGCACCATTTCACCATGTGCAGAACCCTCCTGATGGGAGAAACCTCTGTTTCCCCTAAGGACCCAGACACCACCCAAAGACACCCACACCAAAATGCCGGACCTGACATGCTGCCAGTCCAATGTCCTCAACTCAGCCCTCCAGAGAGATTGACTTCGTACTGGCAAATTGGGCCTCCCAATCACCTAGGAGAAAACCCTAACTCTATGTTTGGTGTTCAGTCTCTGGGCCCAGAGGCCTGACACACAATTCCTTCCATGAATCGGAACATCAGACCGATGCAGGACTCAGGTCCTAAGGCTGGAGAAAACCGTTTCACTGGGTGCCATCTACTACCCTCAGAGTAGTAGAAACCAGCAATGTCCTCTGAGTCCATTCTGCTGTCTTTTCCCCTGCACACCCGAAACCCAGGGAAAGAGGAACCTCCTAATCCCCGCCTTCAACTCAACCATTGGATGAGGCCATGTGTGTGTTGTCATATCAGATGTACCTTGTCCCAAAGACATAACCCTAACCTTTACCCTAACCCTACAGCTAAACCTAACCCAAGTCCCAGGTTGGGTGCTCAGGCTTCTGTCCGGAGAGGCCTGGTTCACAAACTCTCCAGAATGGGGAGCACTAAGCTGCATGCATTAATGGCATGGATTCCATGGGGAAAACATGCCTGTTAAAATGAGCTGAGCTGAGGAGCGGCAATATATCCCTAGGTCCAAATCCATGTTAGGCACCCATGAGTACCAGGAACCAGAAGTCTGACGATCCTGCAGACACAGCCCTCAACTTAGCCATAGGAAGAGTCCAAGTCAGCATGGGCAGATCGGACCTGCCATGCCCTGTCAGACTAACCTTAACCCTGTGGAGGTTCTTGAGATTTCCATACCCAGTGGCCTGTCTCAGTAGCCCTCCAATTTGGGGACTCCTTATTCAAAACGCAGGACTCTAGTTGCCACCCATGTGGGAACTGTGTCATTTGGCCATGTGCAGAACCGTTCTGGTGGGAGAAACCTACATCCACCCTAAAGACACTCACAGCTTCTGAGGACACCCACACCAAGATCCTGGAGACTGACAGGCCAACAGAACAATGCACTCAACTCAACCTCCACAGAAAATGACTTCGTACTGGCACATCAGGCCTGCCAAACTCCTCGGAGCAAACCCTCACCCTACGTCCGTGTTCAGGCTCTGGTCCCCAGAAGCTTGACACACAATTCCTTCCACAGATGGGAGCATCAGACTGACAGCAGTACTTAGGTCCTCAGCCTGAAGAATACTGATTCATTGGGTGCAATCTACTAGACTCAGACGTGCCTTGTCCCAAATACATGACCCTAACCCTACGCCCAACCCTAACCTTATGGCTAAACCTAACCTGAACACCAGGTTGGATGCTCAGGTTTCCGTCCAGAGAGGCCTGGATCCCAAACTCTCCAAATAGATAACACTGAGCTGCACCCAACAATTGCACGTGATTCCATATGGAAACCATGCCTTTTAAAATGAGCTGATGCTAAATAAATTCCCCCTTGGCCGCCAGTAGAGCAGGCTCCAAGTCGCAGTCCCTGGGGATGCAGGATCTTTTGCTTGTACCCAAAGCCAAGGCAGTGGCAGCTGTCTGGGAAGCTCCAGACCGCCAGAGAGGTTCTAAGCAGCAATCGCACACTGACATTTTCCCGCTGGCCCGGGCTGGGAGTGCCTGGTCTTTCTGGGTCTAAGAGCGCCTGGCTTGAATGCACCAATTTCAGGGGAGGCTGAGGTTCACATGTGGGTCTCAGGCTCTGAGAACGGGGCACAGGTCCGAGAGCACCAGGCTGGGCCTTCTCGCACCTCTCTGGGGCGAAAGTTTGGTGCAGGCTCTGAAACAATGGTGTGTATCAAAGGGCACCGGCTGGGCCTTTATACCTCTCTCAGGGGAGTATCTCAGGCTCTATAGCAGGGCTCTCATGTTCTGCCGCCCAGCGTGGCTCCAATCCCCTCACAGAAAACTGACCCCACGCGTTCTCGGGCGCGCTGATGGCTTAGGGACCAAGAGCTGGTTTATCCGCTGCACTCTCTCTGCCTCAGGGCCAGGGGAGGCTGTCCTGGAACTGGGGAATTAAGCCCCTATCCCTAGCCATCAGACTGAGGCTTCTCTCTGAGAAGGAGATCAGGATGTGGTTTGTTTTCCTCTAAACTACAAAAACCATCAAAAGCGGTCAAAGTGAGGAAAAAAAAAGTGAACAAACATAAAAAGCGCCAGAGAAAAAAAGCCTGAAAAAAAAAAGGGGGGGGGAGGAGTCAAGATGGCGGAGAAGTAGCAAGCTGAGACTGCTTCAACTAGCCGGAGATCAGCTAGATAGCTTATCTAAAGATTGCAAACACCTGAAAATCCATCGGCAGATCGAAGAGAAGAAGAACAGCAATTCTGGAAACAGAAAATCAACCACTTTCTGAAAGGTGTTTTCTTTTTTAAAAAAAATCTTTTCTTTTCTTTTTTTTTCTTTTCTTTTTTCTTTTTTCGTTTTTTTTCTTTCTTCCTTTTTGAACCTCTTTTTATCCCCTTTCTCCCCACTCACGATTTTGGATCTCTTCTAATTTGGTTAAAGCATATTTTCCTGGGGTTGTTGCCATCCTTTTAGTATTTTACTTGCCCCTTCATTTACTCTTATCTGGACAAAATGACAAGACGTAAAAATTCAACACACACACAAAAAAAGAACAGGAGGCAGTACCGAAGGCTAGGGACCTAATCAATACAGACATCGGTAATATGTCAGATCTAGAGTTCAGAATGACAATTCTCAAGGTTCTAGCCGGGCTCGAAAAAAGCATGGAAGATATTAGAGAAACCCTCTCGAGAGATATAAAAGCCTTTTCTGGAGAAATAAAAGAACTAAAATCTAACCAAGTTGAAATCAAAAAAGCTATTAATGAGGTGCAATAAAAAATGGAGGCTCTCACTGCTAGGATAAATGAGGCAGAAGAAAGAATTAGTGATATAGAAGACCAAATGACAGAGAATAAAGAAGCTGAGCAAAAGAGGGACAAACAGCTACTGGACCACGAGGGGAGAATCCGAGAGATAAGTGACACCATAAGACGAAACAAATTAGAATAATTGGGATTCCAGAAGAAGAAGAAAGAGAGAGGGGAGCAGAAGGTATACTGGAGAGAATTATTGGGGAGAATTTCCCCAATATGGCAAAGGGAATGAGCATCAAAATTCAGGAGGCTCAGAGAACGCCCCTCAAAATCAATAAGAATAGGCCCACACCCCGTCACCTAATAGTAAAATTTACAAGTCTCAGTGAAAAAGAGAAAATCCTGAAAGCAGCCCGGGAAAAGAAGTCTGTAACATACAATGGTAAAAATATTAGATTGGCAGCTGACTTATCCACAGAGACCTGGCAGGCCAGAACACTAAACGAGAAAAACATGCAGCCAAGAATACTATATCCAGCTAGGCTATCACTGAAAATAGAAGGAGAGATTAAAAGCTTCCAGGACAAACAACAACTGAAAGAATTTGCAAATACCAAACCAGCTCTACAGGAAATATTGAAAGGGGTCCTCTAAGCAAAGAGAGAGCCTACAAGTGGTAGATCAGAAACGAACAGAGACCATATACAGTAACAGTCACTTTACAGGCAATACAATGGCACTAAATTCATATCTCTCAATAGTTACCCTGAATGTGAATGGGCTAAATGCCCCTGTCAAAAGACACAGGGTATCAGAATGGATAAAAAAACAAAACCCATCTATATGTTGCCTCCAAGAAACTCATTTTAAGCCCGAAGACATCTCCAGATTTAAAGTGAAGTGGTGGAAAAGAATTTACCATGCTAATGGACATCAGAAGAAAGCAGGAGTGGCAATCCTTATATCAGATCAAATAGATTTTAAGCCAAAGACTATAATAAGAGATGAGGAAGGACACTATATCATACTCAAAGGGTCTGTCCAACAAGAACATTTAACAATTTTAAATATCTATGCCCCCAACGTGGGAGCAGCCAACTATATAAACCAATTAATAACAAAATCAAAGAAACACATCAACAATAATACAATAATAGTAGGGGACTTTAACACTCCCCTCACTGAAATGGACAGATCATCCAAGCAAAAGATCAGCAAGGAAATAAAGGCCTTAAACGACACACTGGACCAGATGGACATCACAGATATTTTCAGAATATTTCATCACAAAGCAATGGAATACACATTCTTCTCTAGTGCACATGGAACATTCTCCAGAATAGATCACATCCTCGGTCCTAAATCAGGACTCAACCGGTATCAAAAGATTGGGATCATTCCCTGCATATTTTCAGACCACAATGCTCTCAAGCTAGAACTCAACCACAAAAGGAAGTTTGCAAGGAAACCAAATACATGGAGACTAAATAGTATCCTTCTAAAGAATGAATGGGTCAATCGGGAAATTAAAGAAGAATTGAAAAAAATCATGGAAACAAATGATAATGAAAATACAACAGTTCAAAATCTGTGGGACACAACAAAGGCAGTCCTGAGAGGAAAATATATAGCGGTACAAGCCTTTCTCAAGAAACAAGAAAGGTCTCAGGTACACAACCTAACCTTACACCTAAAGGAGCTGGAGAAAGAACAAGAAAGAAACCCTAAGCCCAGCAGGAAAAGAGAAATCATAAAGATCAGAGCAGAAATCAATGAAATAGAAACCAAAAAAACAATAGAACAAATCAACGAAACTAGGAGCTGGTTCTTTGAAAGAATTAATAAAATTGATAAACCCCTGGCCTGACTTATCAAAAATAAAAGAGAAAGGACCCAAATAAATAAAATCATGAATGAAAGAGGAGAGATCACAACTAACACCAAAGAAATAAAAACTATTTTATAAGAACATACTATGAGCAACTCTACGGCAATAAATTTGACAATCTGGAAGAAATGGATGCATTCCTAGAAACATATAAACTACCACAACTGAACCAGGAAGAAATAGAAAGCCTGAACAGACCCATAACCAGTAAGGAGATTGAAACAGTCATTAAAAATCTCCAAACAAACAAAAGCCCAGGGCCAGACGGCTTCCCGGAGGAATTCTACCAAACATTTAAAGAAGAACTAATTCCTATTCTCCTGAAACTGTTCCAAAAAATAGAAATGGAAGGAAAACTTCCAAACTCATTTTACGAGGCCAGCATCACCTTGATCCCAAAACCAGACAAGGATCCCACCAAAAAAGAGAGCTATAGACCAATATCCTTGATGAACACAGATGCGAAAATACTCAACAAAATACTAGCCAATAGGATTCAACAGTACATTAAAAAGATTATTCACCACGACCAAGTGGGATTTATTCCAGGGCTGCAAGGTTGGTTCAACATCCGCAAATCAGTCAATGTGATACAACACATCAATAAAAGAAAGAACAAGAACCATATGATACTCTCAATAGATGCTGAAAAAGCATTTGACAAAGTACAGCATCCCTTCCTGATCAAAACTCTTCAAAGTGTAGGGATACAGGGCACATACCTCAATATCATCAAAGCCATCGATGAAAAACCCACCGCAAATGTCATTCTCAATGGAGAAAACCTGAAAGCTTTTCTGCTAAGGTCAGGAATACGGCAGGGATGTCCATTATCACCACTGCTTTTCAACATAGTACTAGAGGTCCTAGCCTCAGCAATTAGACAACAAAAGGAAATTAAAGGCATCCAGATCGGCAAAGAAGAAGTCAAATTATCACTCTTCGCAGATGATATGATACTATATGTGGAAAACCCAAAAGACTCCACTCCCAAACTGCTAGAACTTATACAGGAATTCAGTAAAGTGTCAGGATATAAAATCAATGCACAGAAATCAGTTGCATTTCTCTACACCAACAGCAAGACAGAAGAAAGAGATATTAAGGAGTCAATCCCATTTACAATTGCATCCAAAACCATAAGATACCTAGGAATAAACCTAACCAAAGAGACACAGAATCTATACTCAGAAAACTTAAAGTACTCATGAAAGAAATTGAGGAAGACACAAAGAAATGGAAAAATGTTCCATGCTCCTGGATTGGAAGAATAAATATTGTGAAAATGTCTATGCTACCTAAAGCAATCTACACATTTAATGCAATTCCTATCAAAGTACCATCCATCTTTTTCAAAGAAATGGAACAAATAATGCTAAAATTTATATGGAACCAGAAAAGACCTCGAATAGCCAAAGGGATATTGAAAAAGAAAGCCAACGTTGGTGGCATCACAATTCCGGATTTCAAGCTCTATTACAAAGCTGTCATCATCAAGACAGCATGGTACTGGCACAAAAACAGACACATAGATCAATGGAACAGAATAGAGAGCCCAGAAATAGACCCTCAAATCTATGGTCAACTAATCTTTGACAAAGCAGGAAAGAATGTCCAATGGAAAAAAGACAGCCTCTTCAATAAATGGTGCTGGGAAAATTGGACAGCCACATGCAGAAAAATGAAATTGGACCATTTCCTTACATCACACACAAAAATAGACTCAAAATGGATGAAGGACCTCAATGTGCGAAAGGAATCCATCAAAATCCTTGAGGAGAACACGGGCAGCAACCTCTTCGACCTCTGCCGCAGCAACATCTTCCTAGGAATAACGCAAAAGGCAAGGGAAACAAGGGCAAAAATGAACTATTGGGATTTCATCAAGATCAAAATCTTTTGCACAGCAAAGGAAACAGTTAACAAAATCAAAAGACAACTGACAGAATGGGAGAAGATATTTGCCAATGACATATCAGATAAAGGACCAGTGTCCAGAATCTATAAAGAACTTAGCAAACTCAACACCCAAAGAACAAATAATCCAATCAAGAAATGGGCAGAGGACATGAACAGACATTTCTGCAAAGAAGACATCCAGATGGCCAACAGACACATGAAAAAGTGCTCCATATCCCTCGGCATCAGGGAAATACAAATCAAAACCACAATGAGATATCTCCTCACATCAGTCAGAATGGCTAAAATCAACAAGTCAGGAAATGACAGATGCTGGCGAGGATGCGGAGAAAGGGGAACCCTCCTCCTCTGTTGGTGGGAATGCAAGCTGGTGCAGCCACTCTGGAAAACAGCATGGAGGTTCCTCAAAATGTTGAAAATAGAACTGCCCTATGACCCAGCAATTGCAGTATTGGGTATTTACCCTAAAGATACAAATGTAGTGATCCAAAAAGGCACGTGCACCCAAATGTTTATAGCAGCAATGTCCACAATAGCCAAACTATGGAAAGAACCTAGATGTCCATCAACAGATGAATGGATCAAGAAGATGTGGTATATATACACAATGGAATACTATGCAGCCATCAAAAGAAATGAAATCTTGCCATTTGCAACAACATGGATGGAACTAGAGCGTATCATGCTTAGCGAAATAAGTCAAGCAGAGAAAGACAACTATCATATGATCTCCCTGATATGAGGAAGTGGTGATGCAACATGGAGGCTTAAGTGGGTAGGAGAAGAATAAATGAAAGAAGATGGGATTGGGAGGGAGACAAACCATAAGTGACTCAATCTCACAAAACAAACTGAGGGTTGCTGGGGGGAGGGGGATTGGGAGAAGGAGGTGGGATTATGGACATTGGGGAGGGTATGTGCTTTGGTGAGTGCTGTGAAGTGTGTAAACCTGGTGATTCACAGACCTGTACCCCTGGGGATAAAAATATATGTTTATAAAAAAAATAAAAAATTAAAGGTAAAAAAAAACAGTTTCCTCAGAGTCCACCCTCTTGAGGGGGGCAGGAGGACTTAAGTCAGGGAACATCATTGACTGAAAACCCACATGGAAGACCCATGCCCCAGAAAACAAACCAAGAGAGAAAAAAATAAAAAGGAGGAAATAAAAAAGGACTACAAGAGAACAACCACTACTTAATAGGAAAACTTTTATTTTTCATTCATTCCTACTATTTTGGTTCATTTTTTTAATATATAGGTAATTTTTTAACCTAATCACCATCACAGTGAGCTGTCCAGTATATCAAATTCTGTAATAATCTTCTAACCTGAACTTTTTGATACATACACCTATGTTTTTCTTCTGCATTTCTATTTTTTGAATTCCTTTTTTTTAAATTTTAGTTTAGTTTAGTCTAGTTTATTCCTTTTTATTTTATCTTCTAATATTCATATAGAGTTAAACTTCAAAGTAATCCCTTTCCCCAATCAATACACCCCTATAGGTAAACTAATTTTTAATCTCCCTTTATTTTAGGAAAGTTGAGTCCTTTAACAAAGATATCAATATACATCCAGGAAGAATCAAAACAACCTTCCTCACATACACTAGGAAATTATAACCACTTTCCCATCTTTTTTTTCCCACAAGTGTTTCTGTGTTTGTCCTGATAGTATATAAATCGTACACTTGGGGTTCTTTTTGACAAGGTTCTTCCTTTATTTGTATATATATATTTTTTCTCTTGTCATATACTTTTATCAGTCTTTCTGTTTGTCTGTTTTTGTTTGTCTACTTCATAAATCTTACCTTGGGGCCCATTTGAGCTGAACCTTCTTTTTTATTTTCCATTTCTTTCCTGTCTCTCTCTCTCTCTTTTTTTCCCTTTTTTTTTCTATTTCTTTTTCTTTTTCTTTTATTTGTCTCTCATTTGGGTGGGGAATCTTGATTTCTCAAAAGTGTTCCAGGGTGCACCTTGACTGCACCACAGTTGCTACATCCAGCTACATCTGTTCAGTCATCTCCCACCAAAATTACTAGGAGGAGGAATGCCCAGCAGAAGAAAAATACAGAGGATGGACTTTCTGAAACAGAGCTAATGGCTATCAACATAGACAATATGTCGGAAAGAGAATTTAGGCTAACAATTATCCAGGCAATAGCTAGGTTGGAGAAAGCCATGGATGACCAAACAGAATTGATTAGGGCTGAGCTGAAAGCAACCAGACAGGATGTTCACAATGTTAGGGCGGAGCTTAAAGCTACCAGGGAGGAGGTTCACCATGCTCCCAATGAGTTCCAATCTAATCTAAACTCTCTCAAAGCTAGGGTAACTGAGACAGAAGATAGAATTAGAGATCTGGAAGAAAAACAGATAGAGAGAAAGGATCAGGAGGAAGCCTGGAACAAACAGCTTAGAAACAATGAAAACAGAGTCAGGGAAATAAATGATGCCATGAAACATTCCAACGTCAGAATTATTGGAAACCCTGAAGGGGAGGAGAAAGAGAGAAGTCTAGAAGATATAGTGGAACAAGTCATTCATGAAAATTTTCCCAGTCTCGCGAATGGAACCAGCGTTCATGTACTAGAGGCTGAAAAGTCTCCACCCAAGATTATACATTCCAAAAAAACATCACGACAACTGATAGTCAAATTGAAGAATTATAATTGTAGGTATAATATCTTGAAAGCCGCTAGGGCAAAGAGCTCTTTACTTACAGAGGAAAGCCCATCAGAATAACATCAGGCCTGTCCACAGAGACCTGGCAAGCCAGAAAAGGCTGGCAAGATATATTCAGGGCACTAAATGAGAAGAACATGCAGCTAAGAATACTTTATCCAGCAAGACTGACATTCAAAATGGATGGAGAGATAAAGCGTTTCAAAGACTGGCAAGGCTTAAAAGACTATGCAACCACCAAGCTGACACTGTAGGAAATACTAAGGGAGGTTCTATAAAAGAGGAAAAATCCCAAGAATAGCATTGAACAGAAATATAGAGACATTCTGCAGAAAGAAAGACTTCAAAGGTAACTCGATGTCAATAAAAACATATCTATCAATAATCACCCTCAATGTTAATGGCCTAATTGCACCCATAAACAGCACAGGGTTGCAGATTGGATAAAACGACAGGACCCATCCATATGTTGTCTACAAGAGACCCATTTTGAACCTAAAGATACACCCAGACTGAAAGTGAAGCGATGGAGAAGCATTTTTTCATGCCAATGGGCCTCAAAAGAAGGCCGGGGTAGTGATTCTCATATCAGATAAATTAGATTTTAAACTAAAGACTGTAGTCAGAGATATAGAAGGACACTACATAATTCTTAATGGGACTATAACCAAGATTATCTAACAATTGTAAATATCTATGCCCCCAATATGGGAGCAGCCAATTACATAAGAAAACTGTTCATCAAGTTAAAAGTCATATTTATATGAATACACTAATCGTAGGAGAACTTAACATGCCTCTCTCAGAAATCAACAGATCTTCGAAGCAGAAAATCAATACAGAAACAAGAGCACTGAATGACACATTGGAACAGATGGATCTCTTAGATATATACAGAACATTTCACCCTAAAACAACAGAATACTCATTCTTCTCAACTGCACACAGAACCTTCTCAAGAATAGACCACATACTGGGTCACAAATTAGGACTCAACCGATACCAAAAGACTGAGATCATTCCCTGCATATTCTCAGATCAGAATGCTTTGAAACTGGAGCTTAATCACAAGGAAAAGTTCAGAAGGAACTCAAAAACCTGGAAGGCCACCTTGCTTGAGAATGCTTGGATCAACCAGGAGATCAAAGAAGAACTGAAACAATTCATGGAAACCAATGAGAATGAAGATGTAATAAACACATGTATTGAAAAAGATAAGTAAAATATAATTAATACAGAAGATAATGTCATGGAAAACATGAAAATGAAAAAAAAACAAAGGCCAAAAAAATGGATCATGAAGGTAAACTTAGAGAACTCAGCAACTCCATAAAATCATTAATACTTGTATTATAAGAGTCCCAAAAGAAGAAGGGGGGGAAGGATAGGTTTATTTGAGGAAATTATAGCTGAAAACCTCTCTAATCTGGGAAAAGGAAGACATCCCAATCCAGGAGGCACAGATATCTCTCATAAAGTTCAACAAAAGAAAGCCAACACCAAGATAATAGTCTAGTAAAATTTATAAAATACAGAGATAAGGAAAGTAGCAAGACAGAAGAGGCCCCAAACTCACAAAGGAAAACCCGTAAAGGTAGCAACAGGTCTGTCCACATAAACTTGGCAGGCCAAGAGAGAGTGGCCTAATATATTCAACATACTGAAGGGGAAAAATTTACAGCCAGGAATATCTTATCCAACAATGTTGTCCCTCAGAATAGCGTAAGAAATAAAGAGTTTCTGAGACCATTACAACGGAGTTTAGGACCACTAAATTAGTCGTATAAGTAAGAGTAAAGGTAATTCTTTGAGTGGGAAAGGAAGACCAAAAGAAACAAAGGTCAGAAAGCAACAAAGAAAATCTCTAGAAACAATGAATTTACAGGTAATACAATCTTACTAAATTCAGATCTAGTAATAATCAGCCCGAATGGAAATGGATGAGGTTTCAATCAAAGGCATAGTGTGTCAGTATAGATATAAAAGAATGACCAATCTATAATGCTGCCTGTAAGAGAATCCTTTGGAGCTAAATATAACTGCAAAATGAAGGTGAAGGAATAGGGAAAAATTTATCATGCTAATGCATGTCAAAGGAGCTAGAGTAACCATACCTATGCGGGAAAAACGAGATTTTAAATGAAAGAGCATAAAGAGATGAAAAAAAGCACCATTCATAATTAAGAGGCCTATCCAACGAGAAGATCTAACAATTATGAATATTTATGCTCCAACTTGGAAGCTTCCAATTTATTTTATTTTATTTTTTTTCATTTATTTATTTTCAGCATAACAGTATAATTGTTTTTTCACCATACCCAGTGCTCCATGCAATCCATACCCTCTATAATACCCACCACCTGGTACCCCAACCTCCCACCCCACCACCAGTTCAAACCCCTCAGATTGTTTTTCAGAGTCCATAATCTCTCATGATTCACCTCCCCTTCCAATTTACCCCAACCCCCTTCTCTCTAAATCCCCATGTCCTCCATGCTATTTGTTATGCTCCACAAATAAGTGAAACCATATGATAATTGATTCTCTCTGCTTGACTTATTTAACTGAGCATAATCTCTTACAGTCCCGTCCATGTTGCTACAAAAGTTGGGTATTGTCATTTCTGATGGAGGCATAATACTCCATAGTGTATATGGACCATATCTTCCTTATCCATTCATCCTATGAAGGGCAACTTGCTTCTTTCCAGTTTGGCGACCATGGCCATTGCTGCTATAAACATTGGGGTACAGATGGCCCTTCTTTTCACTACATCTGTATCTTTGGGGTAAATACGAGGAGTGTAATGGCAGGGTCATAGGGAAGTTCTATTTTTAATTTCTTGAGGAATTTCCACACTGTTCTCCAAAGAGGCTGCACCAACTTGCATTCCCACCAACAGTGGAAGAGGGTTCCCCTTTCTCCACATCCTCTCCAACACATGTTGTTTCCTGTCTTGTTAATTTTGGCCATTCTAACTGGTGTAAAGTGATATCTCAATGTAGTTTTTTTTAAGATTTTATTTATTTATTTGACAGAGAGAGAGAGAGAGAGGGAGAGCAAGCACAGGAAGACAGAGTGGCAGGCAGAGTCAGAGGGAGAACCAGGCTCCCTGCCGAGCAAGGAGCCCATTGTGGGACTCGATCCCATGACGCTGGGATCATGACCTGAGCCGAAGGCAGCTGCTTAACCAACTGAGCCACCCAGGCTTCCCTCTCAATGTAGTTTTAATTTGAATCTCTTTGATGGCTAGTGATGATGAACATTTTTTCATGTGTCTGATGGCCATTTGTATGTCTTTATTGGAGAAGTGACTATCCATATCTTCTGCCCATTTTTTGATGGGCTTCTCTGTTTTGTGTGTGTTGAATTTGAGGAGTTCATTATAGATCCTGGATATCAACATTTTGTCTGTACTGCCATTTGAAAATATCTTCTCCCATTCCGTGGGTTGCCTTTTGTTTTTCTTGACTAATTCCTTGGCTGTGAAGAAGCTTTTGATTTTGATGAAGTCCCAAAAGTTCATCTTCCCTTTTGTTTCCTTTGCCTTTGGAGACATATCTTGAAAGAAGCTGCTGTGGCTGATATCGAAGAGATTACTGCCTATGTTCTCCCCTAGGATTCTGATGGATTCCTGTCTCACAGTGAGGTCTTTTATCCATTTTGAGTTTATCTTTGTGTATGGTGTAAGAGAATGGTCGAGTTTCATTCTTCTACATATAGCTGTCCTGTTTTCCCAGCACCATTTATTGAAGAGGCTGTCTTTTCTCCACTGTACATTTTTTCCTGTTTTGTCGAAGATTATTTGCCCATAGAGTTGAGGGTCCATATCTGGGCTCACTACTCTGTTACACTGGTTTATGTATCTGTTTTTATGCCAGTGCCATGCTGTCTTGGTGATCACAGCTTTGTAGTAAAACTTGAAATCAGGTAACGTGATGCCCCCAGTTTTATTTTTGTTTTTCAACATTTCCTTAGCGATTCGGGGTCTCTTCTGATTCCATACAAACTTCTGGATTATTTTCTTCAGCTCTTTGAAGAATACCGCTGGAATTTGATCAGAATAGCATTAAAAGTATACATTGCTCTAGGCAATATAGACGTTTTAATAATGTTTATTCTTCTGATCCAAGAGCATGGAATGGTCTTCCATCTTTTTGTGTATTCTTCAGTTTCTTTCATGAGTGTTCTGTAGTTCCTTGAGTACAGATCCTTTACCTCTTTGGTTAGCTTTATTCCCAGGTATCTTATGGTTCTTGGTGTTATAGTAAATGGAATCGATTCTCTAATTTCCCTTTCGGTATTTTCATTGTTAGTGTATAAGAAAGCCACTGATTTCTGCACATTGACTTTGTATCCTGCCTCATTGTTGCATTGTTGTATGGGTTCTAATAGTTTGGGGGTGGAGTCTTTTGGGTTTTCCATATAAAGAATCACATCATCTGTGAAGAGAGAGAGTTTGACTTCTTCATTGCCAGTTTGAATACTTCTTATCTCTCTTTGTTGTCTGATGGCTGTTGCTATGACTTCTAATACTACGTTGAACAAGAGCGGTGAGAGTGGGCATCCTTGTCGTGTTCCTGATCTCAACGGAAAGGATGCAAGCATTTTCCCATTGAGGATGATATTTGCTGTGGGTCTTTCATAGAAAGATTTGATGAAGTTCAAGAATGTTCCCTCTATCCCTATACTTTGAAGCGTTTTAATCCGGAACGGATGCTGGATTTTGTCAAATGCTTTTTCTGCATCAATTGAGAGGACCAATTGGTTCTTCTCTCTTCTCTTATTAATTTGTTTTATCACATTGATTGATTTGTGAATGTTGAACCATCCTTGTAGCCCAGGGAGGAATCCCACCTGGTCATGGTGGATAATCTTTTTAATGTGCTGTTGGATCCTGTTGGCTAGGATCTTGTTGAGAATCTTTGCATCCATATTGATCAGTGATATTGTTCTGAAATTCTCCTTTTTGGTAGGGTCTTTGCCTGGTTTGGGGATCAGGGTAATGCTGGATTCATAGAAAGAGTCTGGAAGTTGTCCTGCTTCAAGTTTTTGAAACAGCTTCAGGAGAATAGGTGTTATTTCTCCTTTGAAAGTTTGGTAGAATTCTCTGGGGAATCCATCAGGTCCTGGGTTCTTGTTTTTTGGGAGGTTTTTGATCACCGCTTCAATCTCGTTACTAGATATTGGTCTATTCAGGTTGTCAATTTCTTCCTGATTCAATTTTGGGAGTTTATAGTTTTCCAGGAATGCATCCGTTTCATCTAGGTTGCTTAGCTTATTGGCATGGTTGATCATAACTTCTGATGATTGTTTCCACTTCCTTGGAGTTCGTTGTGATCTCTCCCTTTTCATTCATAATTTTTTTATTTGAGCTTTCTCTCTTTTCTTTTGGATTATTGTCACCAATGGTTTATCGATATTATTGATTCTTTCATAAAACTAGCTTCTAGTTTCATTGGTACGTTCTATTGTATCTCTGGTTTCTACCTCATCGATCTCAGCTCTAATCTTGATTATTTCCCTTCTTACATGTGGAGTTGGTTTGATTTGTTGTTGATTCTCCAGTTCTTTAAGGTGAAGAGACAGCTGGTACATTCTGCATTTTTCAATTTTTTTTTGAGGGAGGCTTGGATAGCTATGTATTTCCCCCTTAGAACCGCCTTTATGTATCCCATAGGTTTTGGATAGAAGTGTCTTCATTCTCATTGGTTTCCATGAATTGTTTCAGTTCTTCCTTGATCTCCTGTTGATCCAAGCATTCTGAAGCAAGGCAGTGTTTAGCTTCCATGTGTTTGAGTTCCTTCAGAAATTTTCCTTGTTTTGAGCTCCAGTTTCAAAGCGTTGTGATCTGAAAATATGCAGGGAATAATCTCAGTCTTTTGGTATCGGTTGAGTCCTGATTTGGGACCCAGTATGTGGTCTATTCTTGAGAAGGTTCCATGTGCACTTCAGAAGAATGAGTATTCTGTTTATTTTAGGGTGGAATGTTCTGTATATATCTATAAGGCCCATCTGGTCCAATGTGTCATTCAATGCTCTTGTTTCTTTATTGATTTTCTGCTTCGATGATCTGTCTATTTCTGAGAGAAGCGTGTTAATATCTCCAACTATTAGTGTATTCATATCAATATGACTTTTATCTTGATTAACAGTTTTCTTATGTAATTGGCTGCTCCAATATTCGGGGCATAGATATTTACAATTGTTAGATCATCTTCGTGGATATTCCCTTTAAGGATTTATCCTGTCCTTCTGTATCTCTGACTACAGGCTTTAGTTTAAATTCTAATTTATCTGATATGAGAATCGCTACCCCAGCCTTCTTTTAAGGCCCATTGGCATGAACAATGCTTCTCCATCCCTTCATTTTCAGTCCGTTTTTATCATTAGGTTCAAAATGGGTCTCTTGTTGACAACACATGGATGGGTCCTGTCGTTTGATCCAGTCTGCAACCCTGTGTCGTTTTATGTGCGTATTTAAGCCATTCAGATTTAGAGTGATTTTTGATAGATACATTGTTATTGACATCGAGTTACCTTTAAAGTCCTTCTTTCTTTAGATTGTCTCTATATTTCTGTTCAATGGTATTCTTAAAATTTTTCCTCTTTTATAGAACCCCCCTTAATATTTCCTGTAGTGTCGGCTTGGTGGTTGCATAGTCTTTTAAGCCTTGAAGGTCTTGGAAACTATCTCTCCATCCATTCTGAATGTCAGTCTTGCTGGATAAAGTATTCTTGCCTGCATGTTCTTCTCATTTAGTGCCCTGAATATATCATGCCAGCCCTTTCTGGCTTTCCAGGTCTCTGTGGACAGGTCTGATGTTATTCTGGTGGGCTTTCCTCTCTACGTAAGTATCTTCTTTGTCCTAGCTGCTTTCAAGAGGTTCTGCCTACAATTATAATTCTTCATTCTTATCATTAGGTGTCTTGAGGTCTTTCGAGAATCTGTAATCTTGGGGGGAAACCTTTCGGCCTTTACTACATGAACGCTGGTACCATTCACGAGATTTGGAAAATTTTCATGAAGAACTTGTTCCACTATATCTTCTAGACTTCTTTCTTTCTCCTCCCCTTCAGGGATTCCAATTATTCTGTCATTGGAAAGTTTATGGCATCATTATTTCCCTGATTCTGTTTTCGTGGCTTTTAAGCTGTTTGTTCCTTTCTCTCTCTCTGTTTGTCCTCCAGATCACTAATTCTACCTTCTGTCTCAGTTCCTCTAGCGCTGAGAGAATTTAGATTATATTGGAACTCATTGAGAGCATTGTGAAGCTCATCCCTCGTAGCTTTCAGCTCTTCCCTAATATTGAAAACATGATCTTTGGTTGTTTTCAGTTCAGCCCTAATCAATTCCGTTTGGTCACCCATGGCTTTCTCCAACCTAGCTATTGCTTGGATAATTGTTAGCCTGAATTCTCTTTCCCACATATTGTCTATGTTGATAGCCGTTAGCTCTGTTGCAGAAGGTCCATCCTCTGTAGTTTTCTTCTGTTGGGCATTCCTCCTCCTAGTCATTTTGGTGAGAGATGGCTGAACGGGTGTAGCTGGGTGTATCGACTGTGGTGCAGTCAAGGTGCACCCTGGAATGCTTCTGAGCAATCAGGGTTCCCCACCCAAAGGAGTTGAAAAAGAAAAGGAAAAGGAAAAAAAAAGAGAGAGGGAGATAGACAGGAAAGAAAGGTGAGATAAAAGAGAAGGTTTAGCCCAAATGGGCTCCAATGTATTATTTATGAAGTATACAAACAAACACAGACAAACAAAAAGACTGATAAAAGTATATGACAAGAAAAAAACTTACATATATATATATGTATATGTATATATACATGTATATGTATATATATGTATATGTATATGTATATATATATGTATATATATGTATATGTATGTATATGTATATATGTATATGTATATGTGTATATATATATACATATACATATATATATATATATGCAAATAAAAGAAGAACCTCGTCAAAAAGAAACCTGAGTGTAAGATTTATATACTATCAGGACAAACACAAAAACAGAAATACTGGTGGAAGAAAAAGATGGGAGTGTGGTTGTTAATTCTCAGTGTGGGTGAGGAAGATTGTTTTGATTCTTCCTGGATGTATCTTGATATCTTTGTTAAAGGACTCAACTTTCCTAAGATAAGGGGGGATTAGGAATTGGTTTACCTATAGGGGTGGCATTGATAAGGGAAAGGGGATTACCTTGAAGTTTAACTCTATATGAATATTAGAAAATAAAAATAAAAAAGGAATATACTAGACTAAACTAAAACTTAAAAAAAAGGAAATTTAAAAAATAGAAATGCAAAAGGAAAACACAGGTTTATGTATAAAAAAGTTCAGGTTAGAAGGTTATTATGGAATTTGATGTACTGGACATCTCACTGTGAGGTTAAAAATTATCTATATAATAATAAAAAATTAGCTATATAAAAAAATGAACCAGAATAGTGGGATCGAATTAATAATAAAAATTGTCCTATGAAGTTATGGTGGTTTTTCTCTTGTCTTTTTTTTTTTTTTTTCCGGTTGGTTTTCTGGGGGAGGGGCCTGCCACGTGGGTTTTCAGTTTTCAGTCCCTGAAGTTCTCTCAGCTAAGTCCTCCCACCCCCCTCAAGGGGGTGGGCTCTGAGGAAACTGTTTTTTTCAGGCTTTTGTTCTCTGGAGGTTTTTATATTTGTTCACTTTTATTTTTCTCTCTCGCCTTGACCGCTTTTGATGGTTTTTGTAGGTTAGAGGAAAGCAAACAGCACCCTGACCTCCTTCTCAGAGAGAAGCCTCAGTCTGGCTGCAGAGCGCATATAAATGCCCCCTTTGCCGCTTGCAGAGAAGGTTCCCAGTCACGGTCCCCAGAGACTCAAGATGTTTTGCTTGTACCCATAACCATGGCAGCGGCGGTGGTCTGGGCATCTCCAGACTTCCAGAGAAGTTCCAAGCCGCAATCACACACTGAAATTTTCCCACTGGCCTAGGCGAGGGCCTGGTCTTTCTGGTCTGAGAGCTGCCAGCTGGAATTTGTGTGTACCTCTCTCAGGGGAGGGCGCGAAACACGACTCAGACTCTGATGGCACACAAGGGCACTTGCATGGGGACTGCAAAAAGGCTGTGCTTATGTTGGCTGGTGAGGCTCCCAGCCCCTCATCGGAGCTGGGTGCCATACACTCTCAGGCACTCTGGTGGTTCAGGGACCTAGACCTGCTTTCTCTGCCACACTCTCTCTGGCTCTGTGCCAGGGGTGGCTGTCCTAGGTCTGGGGACGTAAGCCCCGACCCTAACACCCCGATTCCCACAACCACCCCCCCCCCACCGGTGATCCTTTGCTCCTTTTGAGTGCTTTCTACCAGACTCCCGAGTTAATGCTGGTTCCCAGGCGCAGGACACTCTCATATTGGGATATTCCTTTCCAACGGGTCACTTCTGGTGGCTCCCTCCCCCTTTTGTTTATCTTCTGATATCAGTCTGACTTTCCCACTTCACTTTACCTGCCCACTCGCATCTTCTGCTTCAGTAGAGATCCAGACGTGTATAATTCTGATCTCAGGCTGATTCTGTGGGTGATTGGAGATCTTTGGAAGGTAATCAGCTCACTTTAGGGTGCAGGTTGAACAGGCACCTCCTCCTACTTCCCTGCCATCTTGTCTCCCCTATGTGTCTATTCTTGAGAAGAATGTGTATTCTGTTGTTTTAGGGTGGAATATTCTGTATAAGGTCCATCTGGTCCTATGTGTCATTCAATCCTCTTGTATCTTTATTGATTTTCTTCTTTGATGCTCTATTTCTGAGAGAGGTGTGTTAAGATCTCCTACTATTAATGTATTCCTATCAGTATGACCCTTTATCTTGATTAACAGTTTCTTATGTAATTGGCTGCTCCCATATTGGGGGCATAGATATTTACAATTGTTAGGTCATCTTGGTGGATAGTCTTTAAGAATTATGTAGAGTCCTTCTGTATCTTTGACTACAGTCTTTAGTTTAAAATGTAATTTTTCTGATATAAGAATCATTCCCCCGGCCTTCTTCTGTGGCCCATTTGCATGAACATGCTTCTCTATCCCTTCACTTTCAGTCTGATTGTATCTTTAGGTTAAAAATGGGTCTCTTGTAGAAAACATATGAATGGTTCCTGTCATTTTATCCAATCTGCAACCCTGTACTCTTTTATGGAGCATTTGGGCCATTCACATTGTGTGTGATTATTGATAGATGCGTTTTTACTGACATCGTGTTACCCCTGAAGTCTTTCTTTCTGTAGATTTTCTCTATATTTCTGTTCAATGCTATTCGTAGGATTTTTCCTCTTTTATAGAACCCCCCTTAATATTTCCTGCAGTGTCGGCTTGGTGGTTGCATAGTCTTTTAAGCCTTGCAGGTCTTGGAAACTCTTTATCTCTCCATCCATTTTGAATGTCAGTTTTGCTGGATAAAGTATTCTTGGCTGCATGTTCTTCTCATTTATTGCCCGGAATATATCTTGCTCTCCCCTTGGCTTGCCGGTTCTCTTTGGACAGGTCTGACCTTATTCTGATGGCTTTTCCTCTGTAGTAAGGAGCCTCTTTGTCCTACCAGCTTTCAAGAGATTATATCTACCATTATGATTCCTCAAATCGACTATCAGGTGACTTGATTTTTTTTTGTTGTTGTTATCTATAATCTTGGGTGGAGACCGTTCATCCTCTAGTATATGAACACTGGTTCCATTCGTGAGATTGGGGAGTTTTTCATGAAGAACTTGTTCCACTACATCTTCTAGACTTCTTTATTTCTCCTCCCCTTCAGGGATCCAATAATTCTGACATTGGAACGTTTCATGGCATCATTTATTTCCCTGGTTCTGTTTTTGTAGCTTCTAAGCTTTTGTTCCAGGTTTCCTCCTAATCCTTTCCCTCTATCTGTTTGTACTCTAGATCACTAATTCTATCTTCTGTCTCAGTTACCATAGCTTTGAGAGAATTTAGATTAGATTGGAACTCATTGAGAGCATTGTGAACATCATCCCTGGTGGCTTTTAGTTCTTCCCTAACATTGTGAACATCATCCCTGATGGCTTTCAGTTCTGCCTAATCAATTCTGTTTGGCCATCCATGGCTTTCTCCAACCTAGATATTGCCTGGGTAATTGTTAGCCTGAATTCCCTTTCAGACATATTGTCTATGTCGATAGCTATTAGCTCTGTTGCAGAAGGCCCATCCTCTGTATTTTTCTTCTGTTGGGCATTCCTCCTCCTAGTCATTTTGGTGATAGGTGACTCAGCATATGTATCTTGATGTATCAACTGTGGTGCAGTCAAGGTGCACCCTGGAATGCTTCTGAGCAATCAGAATTCCCCACCCAAACAACAGAAAAAAGAAAAAAAAAGAGAGAGAGAGAGAGGGAAAAAAGGGAAGATAAAGAGAAGACTCAGCCTTAAATGGCCTCAAGGTAATATTTATGAAGTATACAAACAAAAACTGACAAACAAAAAGATTGTTAAAATTGGATGAGAAGGGGATATATATATATATATATATATATATGCATATATATATATATATATATATATATATATATATGCAAAAAAGGAAGAACCTCATCAAAAAGAACCCCAAGTATAAGAAGATTTATATACTATCAGGACAAGCACAAATATGCAGAAGCACTGGCAGAAGAAAAAGATGGTGAGTGGTTATAAATTCTCAGTATGGCCAAGGATGGTTATTTAGATTCTTCCTGGATGAATTGTGATATCTTTGTTAAAGGAATCATCTTTCATAAGATAAAGGGGGATTAAAATTTGGTTTACCTATAGGGCAGCTTTGATTGTAGAAAGGGGATTACCTTGAAGTTTAACTCTATATGAATATTAGAAAATAAAAATTAAAAAAGAATAAACTAGACTAGACTAAACTAAAATTTTAAAAAAGTTAAAAAAAGAAAAGCAAAAGAAAAACACATGTGTATGTATCAAAAGGTTCAGGTTAGAAGGTTATTATGTACTTTGATGTAGTGGACATCTCACTGTGATGGTAAATAAGTTAAAAAATTACCTATATAAAAAAAATGAACCAGAGTAGTGGGACGAGTTAAAAATAAAAGTTGTATCTATGAAGTAATGTTAGTTGTTCTCTTGACCTCTTTTTTTTTTTCCTTTCCTTGTTGGTTTTCTGAGGGAGGGGCCTGCCACATGGGTTTTCAGTCAATGATGTTCTCTGAGTTAAGACCTCCCGCCCCCCTCAAGGTGGTGGGCTGTGAGGAAACCGTTTTTTTCAGGCTTTTGTTCTCCTTAGGTTTTTATGTTTGTTCATTTTTTTCTCTCGCCTTGACAGCTTTTGATGGTTTTTGAATGTTTAGAGGAAAGCAAACTTCACCCCAACCTCCCTCTCAGAGAGAAGCCTCAGTCTGCTCCACTGTGGGTGCTTCAGAGCCAATATAAATTCCCCCTTGGCCTCTGGCAGAGCAGTTCCGAGTCACGGTCCCTGGGGATGTAGGATCTCCTGCTCGTAACCAAAAGCATGGCTGCGGCGGCTGTCTGGGCAGCTCCAGACCACCAGATAGGTTCCAAGCAATGATCACACACTGAGATTTTCCTGCTGGCCCTGGCTGGGAGTGCCTGTCTTTCCATGTCTAAGAGCACTGGGCCTGCACACACCTCTCTCAGGGGCAGGTGTGGGGTGTGTGTGTCTCAGGCTCTGATAGCATGGTGCAGATTCTGCCATCTATTGAGGCTCCTATCCCCTCACGGGAGCTGGACCCCAGGCATTATCGGGTGTGCTGGCAGCCAAGGGACCAAGACTTGGTTTCTCCACCGCACTTTTTCTGGCTCAGCTCCAGGGGAGGCTGTCCTGGGTTGTGGGATTTAAGCCCCTGTCCGTAATTGCCCTGATCCCACAATTTCCCCACATGATTCTTTGCTCTTTTTGAGTGCTTTCAACCAGTCTCCACATTAATGCTGGTGCCCAGACACAGGGCCCTCTCATATTGGGTTATTACTTTCCAATCGGTCACCGATGGTGGCTCCCTCCCCACTTTGTTTATCTTCTGATATCAGTCCGACGTTCCCACTCCACTTTACCTTCCCACTGGTGTCTTATTCTCCTGTAGAGATCCAGATGTGTATAATTCGGATCTCAGGCTGATTTCATGGGTGATCGGAGTTCTTTGGTAAGTAATCAGCTCACTTTAGGGTACAGGTTGAAATGGTGCCTCCTCCTACTTCCCTGCCATTTTGTCTCCTCTCTAGCTGCCTTTTGTTTTGTTGTTTGTGGGTCTTGTTTGTTGTTGTTGTTGTTGTTATTTGACTTTTTGGGTTTTTTTGGATATAGTAAGAGCATTTTTTAATTTTTAATTTTATATATATATATATAAATTGAACAATTATATGTTATATACATAACTTATATATGGACTAAACAATATATATTTTGGTTCATTTATATATTAATAAATATATTATATTTTGTTCAATATATATATATATTAGTTCATATACATGTGAACTGAAATCTGATCAGGCTGACTATATATTTTTTTCTTTTTTTCTCCCTTTTTTCTATCAAGGTTCTTAAGAAGGAGACCAAAACACACCTAGTTTCTAGCTTCTTTTATTTATTTTATCTTATTATTATTACTATTTCTACTTCGATTTTTTAAAGATTTTTCTGTATTTTGATTTCTTTTTTCTTTTCCTTCAAAAATGCAAGATGGTGGAATTTACTTCAAAAATATGGGGGCAAAGGCAGCCAGAAATTTAATCAATACAGATATAAGTAAAATGTCTGAATTCAAGTTTAAAACAAAACAAAACAATTAGGGGCACTGGGGAGGCTAAGTCGTTGAACATCTGCCTTTGGCTCAGATCATGATCCGTGGGCCCTTGGATCAAGTTCCACATTGGCCTCTGTGCTCAGTGGAAAGCCTACTTCTCCCTCTCCTACTACCCCTGCTTGTGTTCCCTCCCTACCTGTCTCTCTCTGTGTGTCAAATAAATAAATATAGTCTCTTAAAAATAAATTTAAAAAAACGATTATAAGGATACTAGGAAGGCTTGAAAAAAGTATACAATACACCAGAGAAACCCTTAATGCAAAGATAAAATAACTAAAATCTTATCAGGCTGAAATTAGAAATGCTCAAACCAAGATGCAAACCTGAATGGATGCATAAAAATGAGGCTGGATGAATCAGAGGAATGAATCAGTGACATGGATGATAAAACTAGGGAAAATAATGAGATTAATTGAAGAGGGAATCAAAGATGATATAGCATGAAGGTAGATTTAGGGAACTCAACAGCTGAGTAAAATAGTAACATTTGTATCACAAGATTCCCAGTAGTTGAAGAGAAAGAAAAGGGGTTTATTTGAGTAAACTATAGCTGAAAACTTCCCTACACATATATCAAAATGCAGAGAGTAGAGATCTCCCAATCAATTCAACAAAAGTTGATCATTTCCAAGGCAAATAATAGTTAAATTCACAAAATACAGACAAGAAAAGAATTCTGAAAAGAGCAAGGGAAAAAGTCCTTAAGCTACAATGGAAGACAGATCAAGTTCACAACAGATCTGTCCACTAAAAGTTGGCAGGCCAGAATAAACTGAGAAGATATATGCAACATGCCAAATGCGGGGAAAAAACAGGCAGCCATGAACATTTCGTCCAATAAGGCTATCATTCAGAATAGAAGAAGAGATAAAGAGTTTTCCAGACAAAAAAAAAAAAAAAAAAAAACCTAAAGGAGTTTGTGACCACTAAACCAGCCCTGTAAGAAATATTAAGGGGAACTCTTCCAGTGGAGAAAAAAAGACCCAAACCAACAAAGACTAGAAAGGATCAGAAAACATAACTGGTTATATCAACTCTATAGATAACACAATGTCACCACATTCATATCTATCAAAAATCACTCCTAATGTAAATGGACTAAATAATTTAATAAAAAGACATAGGGATCAAAATGGATAAAAGAAAAACAAAATCTATCTATATGCTGCCCAGAAGAGACTCATATTAGAACTAAAGACACTTGCAGATTGAAGTAAAGAGATGGAAAATCTTCCATTTTGGTAATGGATAACAAAGGGAATCTGGAGAATCCATACTTATATTAAACAAACTAGATATTAAAACAAAGACTATAACAGTAGATGAGAAAGGCATTAAAACATAATTGAAGGGTCTATCCATCAAGAACTCTAACAATTGTAAATATGTATGCCACTAAATTGGGAGAACCTAAATATAGAAATCATTTAACAATAAACAAGAAGAAACTCACTGATAATAATACAATAATAGTAGGGGACATTAGCACCCCATTTTCAGGCATGGACAGAGCATATAAGCAAAAAATCAACAAGGAAACAATGGCTTTGAAAGACACACTGAACCATGTGGACTTAGCAGATATATTTAGAATGTTTTACCCTAAAGAAGCAGAATACACATTATTTTGCAAAGCATGTGGAGCATTCTCTAGAATAGTTCATAAAAGAGCTCACAAATAAGCCATCAACAAGTACAAAAATACTGTGATAACAATAAAAAATATATATTAAACCATGGATATTTTTAGATTACAACCCTATGAAACTTGAATGCAACCACAAGAAAAATATGGAAAAACCACGAATACATGAAGGTTAAGGAAAATCCTACTAAAAATTGAATGGGTTTTCAAGGAAATTAAAGGAGGAAAAATAGTACATGGAAGCATATGAAAATGAAAATATGACAGTCCAAAATGTTGGGGATAGTAAAGGCAGTTCTAAGAGGGAAGGATATTGTAATACAGGCTAACATTAAAAAGGAAGAAAAGTCTCAAAAATACTACCTAGGTGTGCCTGGGTGGCTCAGTGGGTTAAAGCCTCTGCCTACAGCTCAGGTCAGGATCCTAGAGTCCTGGGATCGAGTCCTGAATGGGGCTTTCCGCTCAGCAGGGACCTGCTTTCTCTCTCTGCCTGCCTCTCTGCCTACTTGTGATTTCTGTCAAATAAATAAACAAAATCTTTAAAAGAAAGAAAAAAATACAACCTAATTTTACACCTAAAGTAATTAGAAAATTAACTGGAAATAAAGCCTAAGGCGGCAGAAGAATGGGAATAATGAAGACTGGAGTAGAAATAAATAATACAGAAACAAACAAGCAAAAGCAGTAGAATAGATTAATGAAATTAAGAGCTGGTTATTTATAAGAAATAATAATGGTCATAAACCCAGGCCAGATTTTTCAGAAAGGAGAAAAGATGCAAATATCATCACAGTTGAAAGAGGAGAGATCACAGCTGACAGAATAGAAATAAAAACAATTCTAAGAGAATATTATGAGAAATTCTATGACAACAAACTGGTCAGTCTGGAAGATATAGACAAAGAGAAACATACAAACTACCAAAACTGAAACAAGAAGAAACAGAAAATTGAAACAGACACACAACCTGCAAAGAAACAGAATCAGTAATCAAAATTTCCCAACACACTAAAGTCCTGGACTAGATCCGTTCCCAGGGAAATTTTAGAAGACATTTAAAGAAGAGTTAGTACTTATACTTTATTTATTTATTTATTTATTTATTTATTTATTACTCTCTTATTTTTTCTGTGTTCCAAGATTCATTTTTTAGGCACCATACACCGTGATCCATTCTATACGTGCCCTCCTTAATGCCCACCACCAGGCTCACCCAATTCCCCACCCCCTCCCTTCCCAAACTCTGTTTGTTTCTCAGAATCCCCAGTCTCTCATGGTTCATCTCCCCCTCCGATTTGCCCCCAATTAATTTTTCCTTTCCTTTATCTAATGTCCTCAATGTTATTCCTTATACTCTTCAAGTAAGGGAAGCCATATGATAATTGATTCTCTCTGCTTGACTTATTTCATTTGGCAAAATCTCCTCCAGTCCCACCCATGCTGATACAAAAGTTGGGTATTCAACATTTCTGATGGAAGCATAATACTCCATTGTATATATGAACCATACCTTCTTAACCATTCATCTGTTGAAGGGCATTTTGGCTCTTTCCAGAGTTTGGCAGTTATGGCCATAGCTAGTATGAGCATTGGGGTACATATGGCCCTTCTTTTCACTGCATCTGTATTTTTGAGGTAAGTAACCAGGAGTGCGATTGCCAAGACAAAGTGTAAATAGCTCTATTTTTAACTTCTTAAGGAACCTCCACTTTTTTTTTTCCAAGTGGCTGCACCAACCTGCATTCCTACCAATGGAGTATGAGGGTTCCCCTTTCTACACGTCCTCTCCAACACTTGTTGTTTATGGTCTTGTTAATTTTGGCCATTGTAACTGGTATAAGGTAGTACCTCAATGAGGTTCTGACTGGAATTTCCCTGATGACTAAAGATGATAATATTTTTTTCTTGTGTATGCTAGCTGTTTGTACATCTTCTTTGGATAGGTGTCTGTTCATGTATTCTTCCAACTTTTTTGACATGATTATCTTTTTTTTGGGGGGGGGTGTTGAGTTTGAGGAGTTATTAACAGATCTTGGATGTCAGCCCTTTGCTGTAGTGTCATTTGTGAATATCTTCTCCCATTCCGTGAGTTTCCTTTTTGTTTTGTTGACTGTTTCTTTTGCTGTGTAGAAGCTTTTGATGAAATCCCAAAAGTTCATTTTTGCTTTTCTTTTGCCTTTGGAGACATGTCTTGAAAAATGTTGCTGTGGCTGATGTCAAAAAGGTTACTCCCTATGTTCTCCTCTAAGATTTTGATAGATTCCTGCCTCACATTTAAATCTTTTATCCATTTGATTTTATTTCTGTGCATGCTGTAAGAGAATGGTCAAGTTTCATTCTTCTATAAATAGCTGTCCATTTTTCCCAGTACAATTTATCGAAGAGTTTGACATTTTTTCACTGGATATTATTCCTGTTTTTTAAAATATTATTTGACAATAAAGTAATGGATCCATATCTGAGCTCTCCACTCTGTTCCACTGGACTATATGTCTATTTTTGTGAAAGTATGATGCTGTCTTGGTGATCACAGCTATGCAGTAAAGCTTGAAATTGGGCAACGGGATGCCCCCAGATTTGATATTATTTTTCACCATTTCCTTAATAATTTTAGTAATTTGGGGCTTTTTCTGGTTCCATACAAGTTTTAGGATTGTTTGTTCCAGCACAGTGAAAAATGGCAGTGGGATTTTGATCAGGATGGTATTGAACGTTTAGATTGCTCTGGGCAGTATGGGCATTTTAACAATGTTTATTCTTCTGATCCATGAGCATGGAATGCTCTTCCATCTTTTTGTCTCTTTTTCAATTTCTTTCATGAGTGTTCTGTAGTTCCTCAAGTGCAGATCCTTTACCTCTTTAGTTAAGTTTATTACTAGATATTTTATTGTTCTTGGTGCAATAGTAAATGGAATTGAATCTCTAATTTCCTTTTTTATAGTTTCATTGTTAGTGTATAAGAAAGCAACTGATTTCTGTACATTCATTTTGTATCCTGCCACATTACTAAATTGCTGTATGAGTTCTAGTGGTATGGGGTTGGAGTCTTCTGGTTTTTCCTGTTAAAGTATCATGCCATCTGTAAAGAAAGAGTTTGACTTCTTCTTTACCAATTTGAATACCTTTTATTTCATTTTGTTCTCTGGTTGCTGTTGTTAGGAGTCCTAGTACTATGTTGCACGACAGTGAGGACAGTGGGTATCATTGTTGTGTTCCTGATTTCAAAGGGAAGGATGTCAACTTTACCCATTGAGAATGATATTAGCTGAAGATTTTTCATAGATTGATTTTGTGAAGATATTCCCTCTATCTCTGTACTTTGAAGAGTTTTAATCAGGAACTGGTGTTGTATTTTGTCAAATGCTTTCTCTGCATCTGTTGAGAGGACCATGTGGTTCTTGTCTCTTCTCTTATTGATTTGTTCTATCACATTGATTGATTTGTAAATGTTAAACCACTTTTTCAACCCAGGAATGAATACCACCTGGTCATGGTGGATAATCATTTAAATGCAGTTTTGGATACTATTTGTTAGAATCGTTTTGAGAATATTGGTATGCATATACATCAAAGATATTAATCTGAAATTCTCCTTTCTGATGGGGTCTCTTCCTGGTTTGGGGATCAGAATAATGCTCGCTTCATAGAAAGAGTGTAGAAGTTTGCCTTCTCTTTCTATTTTTTGAAACAGCTTCAGGAGAACAGGTGTTATTTCTTTGAATATTTGGTAGAATTTCCCAGGGAATCCATCAGTCCTCCACTCTTGCTTTTTTTTTTTTTTTTTCGCGGTTTTTGATCACTGCCTAAATCTCATTACTAGATATTGTTCTATTCCAGTTATCAATTTCTTCCTTTTTCAGTAGATGGAAGTTCACAGGTTTCCAGGAATGCATCCATTTCTTGTAGGTCCTTAACTTATTGGTATATACCTGTTGATAATAATTTTTGATGATTGCTTCTATTTCCCTGGTGTTGGTCATGATCTCTCACTTTTCATTCATAATTTTATTAATTAGGGGCCTCTCTTATTTCTTTTGGATTAGTTTGGTCAGTGGTTTATTGATCTTATTAATTCTTTGAAGGAACTACCTTCTAGTTTCATTGATGTGTTCTACTCTACCTCTAGTTTCTAATTCATTGACCTCTGCTCTAATCTTAATTATTTCCCTTCTTATGTGTGGGGTTGGCTTAATTTTTTTGTTGATTTTCCAGTTCTTTAAGGTGTAAAGAGAGTTGATGTCATCTGGATTTTAAAAAAAAAAATTTGAGGGAGTCTTGGATGACTATGTATTTTCCCCTTAGGATGGCCTTTGTCATATTCCACAGGTTTAGACCAATGTGTCTTCATTCTCATTTCTTTCCATGAGTTATTGAAGTTCTTCTTTGATTTCCTGGATGATCCAAACATTCTTGAGCAGGATGGCCTTTAGCTTC
Organism: Mustela lutreola; assembly: GCF_030435805.1. Classification (NCBI taxonomy): domain Eukaryota; kingdom Metazoa; phylum Chordata; class Mammalia; order Carnivora; family Mustelidae; genus Mustela; species Mustela lutreola. Next base: position 155,620,790 of record NC_081294.1, read on the forward strand.
CAGGTGTTTTAATTTGTTCCAAAATTTTTCTTGTGGTAAAGTTCCAGTTTTAAAGCACTGTGGTCTGAGAATATGCAGGGAATAATCTCAATCTTTTGGTATCAATTAAGCCCTGATTTGTGACCCTGGGTGTGTGTGGTGTATTCTGAAGGATATTTACTTTCACTCAAGAAGAATGAGTATTCTGTTATTTTAGGATAGAATGTTCTGTATATATGTATGAGGTCAATCTGGTCCAATGTATCATTCAATGCTCTTGTTTCTTTATTGAATTTCTGCTTAGGTGATCTATCTATTACTGAAAGTGCATGTTAATATCCCTGTTATTAATGTATTCATGTCAATATGACTCTATTTTGTTTAACAGCTGGCTTATGTAGTTGGTTGCTCCCATATTGGGGAGCAATATAAATATTAATTGTAAATAATTGTAAATAAATTACAATTATTTACAATTATTGTAAATAAGTACTTACAATTGTTAGATCTTCTTGGTGGTTAGATACTTTAAGAAATTATGTAGGGTCCTTCTGTATCTCGGACTAGAATCTTTTAACTTAAAATCTAATTTGTCTGATATGAGAATTGTTAACCCAGCTTTCTTTTTAAGATCTTTTGGATGAAAAATCATTCTCCATCTCTTCAATTTCAGTCTGGATGCATCTTTGGGTTCCAAATGTGTCTCTTATAAACAGCATATGGATGGGTCCTTTCATTGTATCCACTCTTCAACCTTGTGCCATTTTATTGGAGCATTTAGGTTGTTCATTTTGAGAATAATTATTGGAATATAAGTTTTTATTCACATCAGATTGCCTGTGAAATCCTCGTTTCTATAGATTGTCTCTGTAAATTTCTGATCTATGTCACTCTTGTGTTCTTTCTTCTTTTATAGAAGTCTCCTTAATATTTCTTGTAGTGCTTGCTTTGTAGTTACATACTCTTTAAGACCTTGCCAGTCTTGAAAGCTCTTTAACTCTCCATCCATTCTGAATGTCATCCTTGCTGGATAAAGTATTCATGACTGCATGTTCTTCTCATTTAATGCCCTGAATATATTTTGCCAGACCTTCCTGGCTTGCTAGGTTTCTGTGTCCTGGTCTGACGTTATTCAGATAGCCCTTCCTCTGTATGTAAGGAATCTCTTTCCCTTAGCTGCCCTTAAGACCTCTTGTCTAACATTATGATTTGTGGATTTCCCAATTAAGTGTCTGGAGGCTTTTATATACTCGTTGATCTTGAGTTTGTCCTTTCTGCCTCTAGGACACAAATGCTTGTTCCATTCTCCAGACAAGGGAAATTTTTATCTTAATTTGTTCAACCATATCTTCTAGTCTTCTGTCTCTCTCTATCCCTTCAGGGATCCCAATAACTCTGATATTGGAATGTTTCAGCATCATTTATTTCCATAATTCTGTTTTCATGGTTTTTAAGCTGTTTGCTCCTTGTTTCCTCCTGATCATTTTTCTCTATCATTTTGTCCTTTATATCATTAATTCTGTATTCTATCTCGCTTACTCTAGCTGTCAGAGTATTTAGATTAGACTGGATGTCATTGATAGCATTTTTTAGTGTTGCCACATTGGTCCTCACTTCCGCTCTTAGAGTTTCTATGTTGCCACTAATGAATAGTCTTCTCCAACCTAGCCATTACCTGGATAATTATTACCCTGAATTCCCTTTCTGACATACTGTTTATTTCCATATCCAATAGTTCTGTGGGAGAAGGCACAGTCTCTGAATTTTTCCTCTGTTTGGTGTTCATATTCCTCATCATTTTGGTGAGACATGGTTGAGGGGATAAATAGCTAAATGTATCAACCACCATCCAGGCAAGGTGAACCGTAGAATGTTTTGGAGCAATCAGATGTCACCACTATAGAGGAAAAAAAAGAAAGAATGAATGAAAAAAGATAGAAAAAAAATGGAAAACCGAGCCAAAATTAGCCCCCAAATTAGGATTTATGTAACATAAACAAAAATGAACAAACAGAAATAGCAACAAAACTAAAAGACAAAGAAAAAAAAGAAAAACACAGCCAAAATTAACCCCATGAGTAAGATTTTTATAGTACAAAAACAAAACAAATACATAGAAACACTAACAGAAGATGATGGGAAGGTAACCCTCGATGTGGGTGAGGAAGGATATTTCAGTTCTTCCTGGGTGTATCTAGTTATCTTTTTAAAGGAATCAACTTTCCAGATATACAGCAAAATTAAAATGGTTTATATATAGGGGTAGTAATGAATAGGGAAAAAAAGATTACTTTGAAGCTTACATCTATATGTATTACAAATAGAAAAGAAAAGGAAACAGGTGTATGTATGAAAATATTTCGAGTTAAAAAGTTATTATGAATATGGTGTATTAAACCTCTATATGTAATGATAAGTAGGTTAAAGAATTAAAAGAACAAGAATCATGAGAATGAAGCAAAAAAAAAAAAGATATAAGGAGAAGTCATATCTATGAAATATACAGGTTTTTTTTATAGCTTTATGGGGACCCTATGGTGGTTTCCCTTCTGTTCTTTCAACTTGTCTTCCAGGGGAGGGTCCTGCTACATTGTTTTTCAGTCAGTCCTGCTTGGGATGAGTCACCCTGCCTCCTATCAAGGGCCTTGGCTCTGTGGAAACTGGTTTTTCAGGCTTTTGTTCTCTGGAGGTTTTGTCCCTAGGTGAATTTTTGCACCTTTTCAGAGGTTTAGTGGAAAGTAAACTATACCTACCCGGACCTCAGTCTTAGAGAGAAGCCTCAGTCTGCTCCCTTCTGGGTGGTCCATAACACACAGACTCCCCCTCTGCAAACTCAGCTGAACACCGAAACCTTCCACAGGTGGTGCACACCCCCAGCCACTATCTCAGTGGTTGCTCAAGCACCTCGCTTTTCTCTGCACCTCCGTGTCACTAAAACCGTAAGTCATATTCATTCAGGTGAGTCCAAACCCAGGTGACTTCCATTGCTGGACTGCTGTATGGGGTCCAAACCAAAGCTGGGCATGCTCACACCTGGCAAAAGTGCAGGTCGCAGAAGGCTGTGGCCCAAGGGACCCCAAGTAGAGACCATGCCGCGTTTTCTCAGGTGCTGGTTTGGTGGCCATTCGAGGAAGGTTGTGGACCTGGAGACCGCTGGCCAATTTCCGCACCAAGATCTCTCAGGTGCAGGTGGTTGTGTACCCAGCCCAAGTGGTGGTGCAAGCAGCAGAAAGCCAGAGTTTCAGGGACCATAGACGGGAGGCCTTGCCAGGCTCTTGCATGTGTGGTCACATGTAGAAACCATCCTGAGACCTTGGGATTAGGCCCATGCCCATGACAGCCTGATTCCATCAGGTGCCCCATAAAATCGTTGGCTCTTTTTGAGTGCTTTTAACTAGTCTCTAAGTTAATGCTGGTCCCCAGTCAGAGGGCACTTTTATATTTGGGTATTACTTCCTAATGGGTCACTTATGGTGCTCCCTCCCCCTTCTGTTTGTCTTCTGATATCAGTCTAAACATTCACACTCTGCTTTACCTCTCCAACATATCTTCTGCCCCCATAGAGTTCCAAAAGTGTATAATATTAAATCTCAGGTTGATTTCACGGGTGTTCAGAGTGTTCTGGTAGATATTTAGCTCACTTTAGGGAACTGGTTGAAACAGAGTCTCCTACTTCCTTGCCATTTTGCCCTCCTCCAATACCTATTCTTTTTAAACTTCTCCAGAAATTAAAAATTGAAGGAAACTTCCAAACTCCTAAAAGGACAGAATTACCTAGATTTTAAAACCAGACAAACAGTCCAGTAAAAAGGAGAATTATAGGCCAATATTCCTAATGCACAATGGGTAAAAAAAAAAAAAAAATACTCAATGAAATACCAGCAAATTGAATTCAAAAGTATGGTAAAAAATTATTCACCACCATCAAGTGGGATTTACTCATGGGTTGTAGGTGTAGTTTAATATTTGCAAATCAATCCATATGATACACTATAATATAATAATATTTTTATGATCCTCTCAATAGATTTGGGAAAAGCATTTGACAAAATAAAGCATATATTATTGATAAAAAGAAACCTTAATAAATTAGGGATAGATTGAACATATATCAACATCAAGAATGCTGTACATGAAAGACTGACAGTTAATATCATCCTCAATGGGGAAAAACTAAAGGTGTTCCCCTATGATCAGGAACATGACAGGAATGTCCACTCTCACCATTACTATTTAACATAATAGAGAAAGTCCTAGTCTCAGAAACCAGACTAAAAAAAGAAGTAAAATGCATCAAAATCAGCAAGGAAGAAGTCAATATTTTACTTTTTGCAGACAACAAAATACTCTATGTACAAAACCCAGAAACTTTACACACACAAAATACATCTGGAAACAATTCATGCATTCAGTGAAGTCACACAATATAAAAATCAATGTTCACAAATCTGTTGCATTTATATACACTAATACTGAAGCAGTATAACAATAAATCAAGTAATGAATCCCACTTGAAGTTGCACCAAAAAAATAAAATACACAGTAATAAACCTAACTGAAAAGGTCAGAGGTAAAGTTGTCAACCTGTGGAAAGAACCAAGAAGTCCTTCAATGGATGAATGGATAAAGAAGATATGGTCCATATATACTATAGAGTATTATGCATCCATGATAAAGGATGAATATCCAACTTCTGTATCAACATGGACAGAACTGGAAGAGATTATACTAAGTGAAATAAGTCAGGCAGAGAGAGTCAATTATCATATGATTTTTCTTATTTGTGGAGCATAAGGAATAACATGGAAGACATGGGAAGATGGAGAAGAGAAGTGACTTGAAGGAAAGTGGAGGGGGGAGATGAACCATGAGAGACTGGACTCTGAAAAACAAACTGAGGGTGTTGGAGTGGAGCGGGGTGGGAAGTTGGGTGAGTCCTGGTGGTGGGTATTATGGAGGGCACATATTGCACGAAACACTGGTATGGTGCATGAACAATGAATTCTGTAACACTGAAAAGAAATTTTTAAAAATAAATAAAAATTTTTAAAAGAAAAAAAAAGAAAAGGTAAAAAATCTGTGCTCAGAAAACTATAGAACATTTATGAAAGAAATTAAAGAGTACATAGAGGTGGAAAAGAATTTCATGCTCATGGATTGGAAGACCATTGTTAAAATGCTTATACTATAAAAAACAGTGTAGGGGTGCCTGGGTGGCTCAGTGGGTTAAAGCCTTCAGCTCAGGTCATGATCTCAGGGTCCTGGGATCGAGCCCCACATCAGACTCTCTGCTCAGTGGGGAACCTGCTTCCTCCTCTCTCTCTGCCTGCCTCTCTGCCTACTTGTGATCTCTGTCTGTCAAATAAATAAAAATAAAATCTTAAAAAAAAACCAGTCTATATATTTAATGCAATACTTATCAACACACCACCAGCATTCTTTACAGAGCTAAAACAAGTAACCATAAAATTTTTTATGGAAACAATAAGGATTCTATATGTTCAAAATAATCATGAAAAAGAAAAAGCAAACCTGAACAAATCACAATTCCAGATTTCAAGCTATACTACAAAGCTGTAGTCATCAAAATGGCATGGTACTGACAGAAAAACGGGTGCATAGATCAATGGACTAGAATAGAGAACCCAGTAATGGACCCAGGACTATATGGTCAACTAATCTTCAAAAAAGTAGGAAAGAATATCTAATGGAAAAAAGACAGTCTCTTCAGCAAATGTTGTTGGAATAATTGAACAGCCACATGCAGAAGAATGAAGCTTGATCACTTTCTTACACATTACACAAAACTAAGTTCAAAACAGATGAAAGACTGAAATGTGAGAGAGGAAAACTTCAAAATCTTAGAGGAAAGCACAGGAAGAAACCTCTTTGACATTAGCCATAGCAACTTCTCACTGCACACATCCTTCGAGTCAAGGAAAGCAAAAAAAAAAAAAAAAAAGTAACTACTGGTGCTTCATCAATATAAAAATCTGCATAGGGAAGAAAACAATTAAAAAATTTAAAAGATAGCCTACAGAATGGAGAAGACATTTGAAATTGATGTATCTGTTGAAGACTTAGCAAAATCTTTAAAGAATTTATCAACCTGAACATTCAAAAACAAATAACCCATTTGAGAAATGGGCAGAGGACACAAATACACATTTTCAGAAGAAGACAAACATGTGGCTAACAGACTCATGAAAATATGGTTAACATCATTCATCATCAGGGAAATACAAATCAAAACCATGATGATATAGCACCTGACACCTGGGGAAATTTAACAACACGAGAAACACGTTTTGCTGAGGATGTGTGGAAAGGGGAACCCTCTCGCACTGTTGGCAAGAAAACAAACTGGTGCGGCCACTCTGGAGAACAATATGGAGGTTCCTTAAAGTGTTAAAAATAGAAAAACCCTAGATCCAGCCATTATAGTACCAGATATTTACACAAAAGATACAATTCTATAGATTTACTTATTTTTATTTACTTTTAAAGATCGTATTTATTTATTTCACACACACACACACACACACACACAGAAGTGGACTCCCCACTGAGCCTGAAGTAGAGCTTGAAGTAGAACTTCGGAGAGCCTGAAGTAGAACTTGATCCCAGGACATTGTGACCTGAGCCAAATGCAGACACTTAATCAACTGAGCCACCCAGCTACCCCAAAAGTATGGATTTAAAGGGATGCATGCATTCTAATGTTTATAGAAGCATTATCAACAATATCCAAACTATGGAGATACCCAAATATCCATTGACTGATGAATGGATAAATAAAATGTGGCATGAAAATAAATAAATAAATGCACATATGAATTTATATAAATATATAAATAAATATAAAAAAATATAAACATTTCCTTCCTGTATGTATAAAGGTTCTCAAATAAATTCATATATATATATATATATATATATATATATATATGAGTGTGTGTGTGTGTGTGTGTGTGTTTGTGCACACGCATACAACCGGACATTACTTAGCCATCAAAAAGAATGAAATATTGCCATTTACAGCAATTTGGATTGGTCTGGAGTGAATTATACTAGGTGAAATAATTTTATCAAAGAAAGAGAAATACCACATGATTTCACTCGCATGTGAAATTTAAGAAAGAAATCAGATTAATATATGTGAAGGGGTTCAAAGGAAAGAAGGAAACAAATCATAAGCATCTCTTAATGATAGAAAAAAAAACAGAGGGTTAATGGAGATAGTTGGTGGGGCATGGACTAGACGGATGATACACATTGAAGAGGGCACTATTTTTGATGAGCATTGGGTGTTTTATATATGTGATGAATCACTGAACTCTACTCCTGAAATCAATATTGACTATGTGTTAATGAACAAAATTTATATTAAAAATAATATAAACTAAATCTTATCAGAGGGAAGGTGGATGGGGGATGGTGAAATAAGTGAAGATGATTAAGAATACACATAAGGGGCACTGAATAATGATGTATAGAATTACTGAATCACTGTATTGTGTAGCTGAGACTAATATCATACCACTGTATGCTAAATATTCTGGAAGTAGAATTGAAAACTAAACTAAACATAGAAATAAAGAAGCAAGAAAAATCTCAGATGAACACCTTATCTTATACCCAAAACAGATAGAAAAAGGAGAAATAACAAAACCCAAATCTGCAGAGGGAAAGAAATAGCAAAGATTTGAGTAGAAATTAATGATGTAAGTACTAAAAACAACAACACCCCCCCCAAAAAAAACCCACAAACAAGCAAACAAACAAAACAATACAACAGGCTGAGTTGATTAAGTATTTGACTCTTGGCTTCAGTACAGGTCATGATCTCACAGGTCATGAGATCCATCCCTGTGTTGGCCCCCCTGCTCTGCCCGGAGCCTACCTTAAGAGCCTCTTCCTCTGCTCCTCCCCACCACTCTCTTTTTGTCTCTCAAAGAAATAAATACATATATCTTAACACACACACACACACACACACACACGAATAGACCAATGAAACCAGGAATTTTTCTTTGAAAAAAATAAATTAACTGCTACCCTGTGTCACAGAAGAAGAAGGAGGAGAAGGAAGAGGAGAAGGGGAAGGAGAAGAAGAAGAAGAAGAAGAAGAAGAAGAAGAAGAAGAAGAAGAAGAAGAAGAAGGAGGAGGAAGAGGAGGAGGAGGAGGAGGAGAAGGAGGAGGAGGAAGAGGAGGAGGAGGGGGAGGAGGATGGGAAGAGGAAGAAGGAGAAAAAGGAGGAGGAGGAGAATGGGAAGAACGGGAAGAAGAATAAGAAGAATGGGAATAAGGAGGAGGGGAAGCAGGAGGAGAGGAAGAAGAGGAAGAAAGATGGGGTGGGGAGGAGGAAAAGGAATTGGAAGAGGTAGGGGACCAAGAGGAGGCGGAGAGAAAAATGACTCAAATAAGCAAAATCAGAAATGGGAGAGTATAAATAGCAATGATACCACAGAAATACAATCATAAGACAGTTTTATGAGAACTATATGCCAACAAATTGGACTACAGGAAAGATGGATAAATAGAAAAACGGGTTAATTCCTAGACATATATACCCTAACATCACAGAAGCAGAAAGAAATAGAATATTTTAACAAACCAATTACTAGCAAGGGAATAGTATCAGTAATAAAAAATCTCCCAACAAAATTCTAGGACCAAAGTCTTCACAGGTGAATTCTACAAATCATGAAATGAAAAATTAATATGTATTTTCCTCAAACAATTCAAAAAAATGAAGAGGAAGTAAACGTCCAAATTCATTCAATGGGGCAAGCATTCACACCAACACCAAACCTTCTAAAGACACCACCAAAACAGAAAACTACAGGCCACTTTTTCTGATGAACATAGTTTTAAAAATCTTCAACAAAATATGAGTCCACCAAATTCAAACAATATTTTTTAAAAAATGGTTAAAGAAAGAAACTGGGCACTTAACTTACACCATACACAGAAAAAAATTCAAAACAGATTAAAGACCTAAATGTGAGACCTGAAACCATAAACTACAAAATCTCAAGGATACAGACAATAACTTCTTTGAAATTAACTGTAGTAATTTCTTACTATTATGTCTCCAGAGCAAAGGAAAACAATACCAAAAACAAACTATTGGGACTAAATTAAAAGCTTAAGAGTTCACTTGTGAAGAGCACCAGGTATTATATTTAAGTGTTGAGTCGCTAAATTGTATACCTGAAATTATTATTACACTGTATGTCAATTAACTAAAGTCTGAATAAAAACTTTTCAAAATAGGGTTATCTGGGTGGCTTAGTCAGTTAAGTGGCTTCATTTGGCTCAGGTCCTGATACTGTGGTAGGATCGAGTCCCGCGTCAGGCTCCCAACTCAGCAGGGACTCTTCTTCTCCCTCTTCCTCTGCCTCTCCCCCTGCTTGTGTTCTTTCTCTCAAACGAATAAATAAAATCTTAAAAAAAAACTTTTCAAAATAGAAAATAAAAATTTCTGCATAGCAAAGGAAACACACAACAAAGCTAAAAAGCAACCTACAGAACAGAATATATTTTCCAATGACATATCTGATAAAAGACTAATATCCAAAATATATAAAGAACTTACAAAACTCAATACTCCCAATAAAAAACACAAATAATCCAATTAAAAATCAGAAGGAGCCATGAGCAGATATTTCCCCAAAGACACCCAGATAGTCAATAGACACATGAAAATATTTTGAATAGGTTTATTTTTCACTCCCTATACTTTTCCTGTGACCTGAATGTCTGTTTCTATGTTAATAGTGTTTTGAAATCTATAGATTAGCAAGATAGCTTGAAATCATAAAGATACCTCCAGTTTTGTTCTTCTTTTCCAAGATTACTTTGGATATGTGATGTCTTTTCCAGTTCAGCACATATTTTAAGATGATTCTTATTTATTTATTGTATTTTTAACTATACTGAAATTTAAAACTTAAAAATAAAAAAAGAATAATTAGATATATGTAAGGGATTAATTTTTAGGGTGTATTTCTTTATTTCTGTGAAAAATGGCATTGGGTATTTGATAACAATGGCATTGAATCTGTAGATTATTTTCAGAAGTATGGATCATTTAACATTACTTTCTCAAGTCCATGAGCACAGATTATTTTTCTATTCCTTGTATCTTCTTTAATTTCTTTTTTGAATGTCTTATACTTTTTATGATATAAACCATTTAACTTCTTGTTTAAGTTTATTCTTGGGAATTTGTTCTTTCTGATACATGTATAAAGTGGATGGTTTTCCAAATTTCTCTGATAGTTTGTTTTGTTGTATAGAAAAACAAATGCAATAAATAAATAAATAAATGCCTCTTTTATATTAATTTCCTGTCTTGCAAAAATACTGTATTAATTAGTTTTAAAGATTTTTTTTGGTAAAGTCCTTAGTGTTCTCTATATTTCTATATACAATAGAATACCTTCTGTAAATAATGACAGTTTTACATTTTTCTTTCTAATATGGTTGACTTTTATTTATTTTTCTTGCCAAATTTTTGTGGCTATGTCTTGTAATACTCTTTTGAACAAGAGTCATAAGAATCAACATGGATGGGACTGGAAGAGATTATGCTAAGTGAAATAAGTCAAGCAGAGAAAGTCAATTAACATATGCTTTCACTGACTTGTGGAGCATAAGGAATAACACAGAGGACATGGGGAGATGGAGAGGAGAAGTGAGTTGGGGGAATTTGGAGGGAGAGACAAACCATGAGAGGCTGTGGACTCTGAGAAAAAAAACTGAAGTTTTTGGAAAGGGGTGTGGGGGATAGGGTGAGATTGATGGTGGGTGTTATGGAGGGAACATATTACATGAAGCACTTGGTGTGGTGCATAAACAATGAATTCTGGAACACTGAAAAGAAATAAAATTTAAAAAAATAAAAGAGTCATAAGCTTGCATCCTTGTCTTGTTTCTGATCTTTTAAGATTTTTCCATTTACTTTTTTTTTTATTATTATTTTTTTTTATTTTTTTTTATTTTTTTTAATTTTTTTTTAAATTTTTTATAAACATATATTTTTATCCCCAGGGGTACAGGTCTGTGAATCACCAGGTTTACACACTTCACAGCACTCACCAAATCACATACCCTCCCCAATGTCCATAATCCCACCCCCTTCTCCCAAACCCCCTCCCCCCGGCAACCCTCAGTTTGTTTTGTGAGATTAAGAGTCACTTATGGTTTGTCTCCCTCCCAATCCCATCTTGTTTCATTTATTCTTCTTCTACCCACTTAAGCCTCCATGTTGTATCACCACTTCCTCATATCAGGGAGATCATATGATAGTTGTCTTTCTCTGCTTGACTTATTTCGCTAAGCATGATACGCTCTAGTTCCATCCATGTTGTTGCAAATGGCAAGATTTCATTTCTTTTGATGGCTGCATAGTATTCCATTGTGTATATATACCACATCTTCTTGATCCATTCATCTGTTGATGGACATCTAGGTTCTTTCCATAGTTTGGCTATTGTGGACATTGCTGCTATAAACATTCGGGTGCATGTGCCCCTTTGGATCACTACATTTGTATCTTTAGGGTAAATACCCAATAGTGCAATTGCTGGGTCATAGGGCAGTTCTATTTTCAACATTTTGAGGAACCTCCATGCTGTTTTCCAGAGTGGCTGAGAGAAAGTAGGGAGAATGGCAGAGGAAGAGAAACTTCAAGAAGACTCTCCAGTGAGTTAAGGAGTCCAAAGCAAGACTCAATGTTACCACCCATGAAATCATAACCTGAGTCAAAACCAAGAGTAGGAAACCAAAGTGACTGAGCCAGTCAGTGCCCTGTCTTATTTCTGATCTTAAAATAATGGCTTTCATGACACACCTGGATGGCTCAGTCACTTGGATGTTCTACTCTTGGTTTAGGCTCAGGCCATGACATCAGGATCATGAGATAAGCTCTGAATCAGGATCTGAGCTCAGTGGAGTCTACTCAATATTCTCTCTCTCCATCTGGGAAAAATAAATAAATAAACCTTCAAAATACTTTTTTAAAAAGATTTTATTTATTTATTTGATAGAGTTCACAAGTAGGCAGTGAGGCTCACAGAGAGACAGAGAGGAAGGGAAGCAGGCTCCCTGCCGAACAGAGATCCCAGGGCCCGGGAATCATGACCTGGGTCAAAGGCAGAGGCTTTAACCCACTGAGCCACCCATGCATCCCTAAAATACTTCTTAAAAATATATATATAAAAAAAGAAGAGCTTTCAATTTTACACTGTTGAGTATGATGTTAGTTGTGGGATGTCATTATGGCCTTTATTATGTTGAGGCATATTCACTTTGTTAATAGCTTATATCATAGTTGAGTATTTAATTATGTCACATATTTTTCTTCATATATTAGGATGATCATATGATTTTTCCTTGATTTTGTTAATATGATATATCACATTTCCTTCATTGTGGATGTTTAGCCATCCTTATTAATACATGTGTTTACTGCCATAAGCCTTTCATTTTTACCTACTTTTGCCTTACTGCATAAGTTTTAGTACAATATGTTTCAATTTTAGTTGAACTCAGGATGTTTATTATTTCCCTTTTGATTTACTCCTTGACTTATTTGCCATTCAGGATTCTGGTGTTTTTCACAAAATTATGAATTTTAGCTTTATGTTTATTGTTCACTTTCAGTTTTACACCATCATAATTCAAAAACTTATATGGTATAATTTCAGTCTTCTTAAATTTATAAGAAATTTATTGTGGCCTAACATATGATGTATCTGGGGGAATTTCATGTGTCCTTGATAAAAATGTTTATTCTTCTATTGTTGGATTAAATCCTATGATATGTTTGTAGGTCTATGATGCTTAATATATAGTTCCAGTTCATTTTTATTGAGGAAGGGGACAGAGGGAAAGAGAGAAGCTCTGCCCAATACAGAGACTGACATGGGGCTCCACTCACAACCCTGAGATCATCATCTGAACCCAAATAAAGACTTTTATGAAGAATCATGAGCTTGGTTACACAACTAATTATTTTAAATTGTGATAATATTGTATATGAATTTGGAATATATGATTGATTAAAAATAAGTAGGTAAAAAAGCATAGTAAGATCTAATTTATGTTGATGTATACACCTTTTGCATTTGTATGCTATAAATAAATGCACAGGGAGTTGTAAAAAAATAAGTATAGGAAAAAATATGATATTTTCCCTAAGAGATAGAAAACAGCAGTGGAAATGAAAAAAAGAAATATAGGTTTCTCCATTATCTTATATCTTAACTACTTTATATGGTGTAAGGAATGGTATCCTGCTTATGACAAATATTTTTATAAAATCAAAATAAGGAGGCATGTGATCACTGGATGTTATATGCAAATAGAGGTTATATGCAACTGATGAATCATTGAACCCTACATCTGAAACCAATGATATACCAAATGTTGGCTAATATAATTTAAATTAAAAAAAATAAAAAGTAAAATTTTAAAAAAAAATTAAAGTAAGTAGAAAAATTTAAAAAAAAAGCTAGTCACTTTTGTTCAGATATAAGGTTATAAATTAAAATCAATTTATTACCTAACAATGTAAAGTTTCACAAAAGTCTTTTAACAGCTTTGTTATTAATTAGGTCTCATGGCAGGTAACCCTACTGAGTAATATATATAAATACACACACACACACACACACACACACACACACACATATCTATCCAATGTGGACCTAATTCTTCACACTTCAAATTTCATGTCTGTGATGACACCAAAAGATAGCATCAGAATTCATAGTTAATGCAGTTGATTAGCTCTCATTCTAATTAGTCAATTGTAAACATGCACAAAAATGCAAGACCCATGTAATTACTCTTTCAAACTGCTTGCCAGTGGAGAGAAAATTCATTCAGCAACACACTGGAAACCAGACCAATAGCAATGTTTAAAGAGGAATCTTTATGCTGTTGGACAAAATCTCAAGCCTTTCATCTTTTCTTCTTATGTGAGAATGTGTCCTTTATTAGTCTCATTTTTATTGTTAAGTTTCACAGTGTTTTAAAGAACTGACTCCCTCCTAAAATTAGGGAAATGATTTGTATTAGGTAAATGAATTTCTTGCACACTTCTATGCATCTACTAAAAGCTTCCCTGTGTTATTCCAGCTCTCCTGACATGTTTAAACAAGTAGATTTACTTCACCTTCTTGCATTCCACCTTCCTTTAGGAAAATAAGGTATTTTAATTTTGATTAATTTAAAAATAGGCATTTTAATTTTGATTATTTTTGCATAGTACATATGTGTCCTTATCAAAGGAAAATAACTAAATTATAATAAATAATGCACAAATACTTCTAGGATTTTATTGACTTTTAAAATAAAGTTCACATATTCTCTTCTTAAAGGCTTTATATGAATGTTAGTGATTGTATTGTAACCTTGATTACACTGAAGTTGTATATCATTCTCATATTGTATATGAGAATTCTCATATTGTTACAGGAAAAGATACAAAGAAAATTTTTAGTTCCACCCATCTCTTCCCTCTAATTTACCTATACTAAAGAGAAAGAAAATCTCCCAGTTATTCATACTGAGTCTTCAAACTATAAGAGAGACTTTCAACTATGGAAAACAAACTGAGTGTTGCTGGAGGGGAGGTGGGTGAGGAGAGAGGCTCAATGGGTGATGAGTATTGTTAGGATAAAAACTGGGCATTGTATGAAAGTGAAAAATTCCACTCCTGAAACTGATATGACACTATGTATTAACTAACTAGAATTTAAATAAAAACTTGAAACAGTAAAAAAAAACTAATCTACCAACAACACAATTCACATTGAACTAAAGCAAATTTCTGAGAATATTTAAACAAATTATTCTATTTTATTTGACATTCCCTGCTACTTTTTAACCTATTCCAGCAAAGTAAAATAAATATGTAACATAGTATTTGTCTATTTTATACATAAATTTACGGTATCACATGAAAAATTTATTTTAATCTGCTTTAATGATAATCTTAACATGTTTTTCTACATGCATTGAAGAAATTGAAGTTTACAAGATATATTTCACCCCAAGAATAACTTTGCAATCTATGAATAACAGAACCAATGAAGAAAGTCAGATTCTGAAGATTCAAGAAAATAAAAAAAAAAAATCATGCCTGATAAATTAACCAATGTGACCCTAATGACAAGATTTTTGCTCATGGGATTCCCTGATGATCAGGTGCTAGAGAGACGTTATGCTTCATTCTTCTCCCTGGTTTACCTGGCCGCACTCGTGGCGAATCTCCTCATTATCACCCTCACAAACACTGACCAGCATCTCCAAACTCCCATGTACTTCTTCCTGAAAAATTTGTCTTTGATTGATATCTGTTACATCTCTGTCACTGTCCCCAAATATATCATAAACTCTCTGACCGACAGCCATTCCATCTCCTTTGTGGTATGTGCCTCACAGGTTTTCCTTGTTGTTTCCTTTGCTGGCACAGAGTTTGCCCTCCCTCTGGTGATGTCCTATGACTGCTATGCTGCCATTTGCTGTCCTCTGCACTATGAGGCCATCATGAATAGAGGTGCCTGTATGCAGATGGTGACAGCATCATGGTTCAGTGGGTTGGTCTATGGATCCATTCATGTTGCAGGCACATTTTCTGTCCATTTCTGTGGGCCAAACATAGTGCATCAATTTTTCTGTGACATTCCATCATTGCTTACACTTGCTTGTTCTGGGGAGCAAATTCTAGAATATGTGTTTATTATCATCAGTTTTTGTTTTGTTTTTGTATGTTTTACTTTCATGGTTGCTTCCTATGTTTTTATTGTGTCCACTGTCCTAAGAATTCCTTCTCCACAAGGCAGATTTAGAACCTTTTCAACCTGCATGCCCCATCTAACAGTGGTAAGCATTTTCCTCTCTTCCATATATATTGCATATTTAGGTTTAAACTCAAAATCCCCATCATCGCTGAACGTCTTTATGTCTGTGCTATATTCCCTGTTACCTCCAAGACTGAATCCTGTCATTTACAGCCTGAGAAATAGAGATATGAAAGTGTCCCTTTGGAAATTTTTTGGTGAAAAAGTGACACTGAGTATATAGATATTCAAGATATCAATGATTCTGATACCCACTAATTTGTAACAAACTATTGGTTTATACAATTAAGTTGATAATCACAAAAATATCTTCAAATAAAATTACAAATAATTTCACATTTTTTGTTTTTTAAAATTGTTAAGTTGTTAGACATCTATTGTATCTTTGGTGCTGCTACACAGGATGTTATTTTTATAGGGCTAGGTGGGCCTGAATGTCAGTTTGTGTCTTGGCACTTTCCAAATGAATGGAAATGTTCCAGTAATTATCTTCACATCAATAGGCCACTGGTATAATGTAATGTTTGGTTTAATCCTCACTGGAAAAGATTTTATAATAGATTCAAATTTTACATTTTTTATTATAATTCCAGATTGTGTTTTGTTTTTGTTTTTAATTTGGTCATGCAGTAGTTATTTAAAATGAGTAATTGATTCCAAATTTGCTATTTTTTTCACTTTTTTGTTTCTTTCTCTTCTTTTCTCTTTATTTTTTTTCTTTCTTTCAATTAATTAATTTATTTTGAGAGTGACAGGCTGTGAGTAGGGAGTAGGACAGAGGGAGAGGGCAAGGGAGCATCCTGCTGAGTGTGAAGCCTGATGGAGAGCTTATTCTCATGGTTCTGAGAATAAGACCTGAGCTGAAACCAAGAGTCAGTGCTGCACCAACTGAGCTACCCCAGCAACCCATTTTTTTTTCCTTAAATTTGCTTGTATTGGCAATAATATTTTAGAAGCTCATTTTAATTGATTTCTAAATTAATCCCACAATATTTAACTTATAAATATTCCAATTATAACAATCTTTAGTTTATATAGTATGGTTAGGTTATATAGCATGGCAATCACATGGTGACATTTTAAAAAGTAATGAGATAAGTTTATGAAGGAGATCATTTTTATTATGAAATCCAAACAGGAAAAAAAATTTATTCTCACATATCCAGGAACAGGATAACTAAGAGAAGACACCATGTTTTATCCCTACACTTATTATTTGTAAATTTTGTTTCACAAAAAACCTCGTGTAAAATTTAATTAATGTGCCAAGAAACTGAATGTAAATTTTAATTTGTTTTCTAAATTTTAATATGCTCTTTTAAATTTCTTTCTAAATTTATTTCTCTTTATTCTTACTTTTATCATTAAATTTATTTTTTATTAATTTAAATGTACTTCTGGTTTACTTCTGTACATGAATACATTTGCATGGAAATCCACTTTCTTTTAAGTGATCTTGGCTTTTATTCCATTAGCTTTCCCTTCACATTTTACCAATATCATCACATTCTTAAAATTCTTGCATCTGCCTTCTTTCTGACCATCTCATCTCCCTCATGTTTATTTTCCTTATCTCATAAAAATTTTTGTTTCCAAGATTTAAAATCAATGATAGCATAGTTTCTCTATCATTTGAGTGTTTATACTTCTCTTTCAACTCATTAGTCCATAACCCTAATGTTCTTCTTTAATTTTGATGTTTCTGATAATTGAAAGTGATGTGATGCTAGTTCACTCTACTCTTGGAACAGTAACCTTAATGATGATAATGATGATGATGACATGCCTGAATATAGGTCTAAGTGCTTCAAGTGATTTCCCCCATTATTTCCTTTGTCTCTGAACAGAAGTTCTACAAGGTAGCTAGTATTGATTTTTATATGAATAACTGGAATAAATAAATGTTAAGAAATGGATCCCAAGTCAGTTAGCCAATAATTAACACTATAACCATTGAATCTTAACAAGGATGCTATTTTGTATTAACTAAAGAAATATATGGATATTAGTTTCACACCATCGAAAAGTTTTTGCAAGTTTATTTGAAATTTACATATAAATGTGAAACTATTATCTCATCCCTGTAATAAATATCTAACTGTTCACTTTTGTTGTCTTCTGCCATCTTGTGAGGCTCCCAGCCCCTCACAGGAGCTGGACCCCACGCATTCTCAGGCATGCTGGCAGCTCAGGGACCAAGACCTTGTTTCTCCACCACACTCTCTCTGGCTCAGTGCCAGGAGAGGCTGTCATGGGTCTGGGGACTTAAACCCCTGTCCCTATCTGCCCCAATTCCCACAATTTCCCACCCCCTATGATCCTTTGCTCTTTTTTAGTGCTTTCAACCAGTCTCCAAGTTAATGCTGGTCCCCAGATGCAGGGCACTCTCATATTAGGGGTATTACTTTCCAATCGGTTGCCTCTGGTGACTCTCTCCCCCTTTTGTTTATCTTCCAATATTAGTCTGACATTCCCACTCTGCTTTACCCGCTCACTGGCATCTTCTACCCCTGTAGAGATTCAGACATGTATAATTCTGATCTCAGGTGATTTCATGGGTGATTGGAGTTCTTTGGTAAGTAATCAGCTCACTTTAGGGTACAGTTGAAATGGTGCCTCCTCCTACTTCCCCGCCATCTTGTCTCCCCTGGAGACATGTCTTGGAAGAAGTTGCCATGGCTGATGTCAAAGAGGTTACCTCCTATGTTCTCCTCTAGGATTTTGATAGATTGTTGTCTTATATAGAGGTCTTCCATCCATTTCAAGTTAACTTTGTGTATAGTGTCATTCCTCTATACATAGCTATCCAATTGTCCCAGCACCATTTTTTGAAGAAACGGTCTTTTTTCCATTGGGTATTTTTTTCTGCCATGTCAAAGATGATTTGAACATAGAGTTGCAGGTCCATATCTGGACTCTCAACTCTGTTTCACTGGTCTATGTGTCTGTTTTTGTGTCAGTACCTTGCTGTCTCAGTGATCACAGCTTTATAGTAATGCTTGAACTCAGGTAACATGATGTGCCCACCATTGGTGTTCTATTTGAATATTTCCTTAGTGATTCGGGTCTTTGATAGTTCCATACACATATTAGGATAGTTTGTTCCAGCACTTTGAAGAATGCCACTGAAATTTTGATTGGGAAGGCATTGAAAGTCTAGATTGCTCTGGACAGTGTAGACAATTTAACAATATTTATTCTTCTGATCCATGAGCATGGAAGTTTTTTTTCCAATTTGGGGTATTCTTCATTTTCTTTCATGAGTGTTCTGTAGTTCTTTGAGAACAGGCCCTCTACCTCTTTCATTAGGGTTATGCCAAGGTATATGATGGTTCTTGGCAAAGAAAACAAAAGAAAAAGTGAACTTTGGGACTTCATCAATATCAAAAGCTTCTGCCCAGCAATGGAAAGGGTCAAGAAAACAAGAAGAAAACCACAGAATGGGAGAAAATAGTCCCAAATGGTACTACAGAAAAAGGGCTGACTTCCAAGATCTATAGAGAAATCTGAAAACTCAACTTCCAAGAAACAGATTATCATATCAAAAAATGGGCAGACATCACGAAGAAACACTTCCCCAAAGAAGACCTACACATGGCTATGAAACACATGAAAAAAAATGTTCATTGTCATTAGCCATCAAGGAAATTCAAATCAAAAGCACACTGAGTGCACCTGAGTGGCTCAGTGGGTTGAGCCTCTGACTTCAGCTCAGGTCATGATCACTGGGCCCTAGGATGGAGCCCCACATCGGACTTTCTGCTTGGTGGGGAGATTGCATCCCCCCCCACCGCCTTTCTCCCTGCCTACTTGTGATCTCTCTCTCCCTTTCTCTCTCTCTGTCAAATAAATAAATAAATAAAATCTTAAAAATTAAAAAAAATCAAAGTACTACCTTACACCAGTTAGAATGACCAATATCAACAGGACAGGAAACAAGGGTTGGAAGGGAAGTGGAGAAAGGGGAACCCTCTTACTCTGTTGCTAGGAATGGATGTTGGTGCTGCCACATTGGAAAACAACATGAAGATTCCTCAAAAAATTAAAAGTAGAGCTACACTATGAGCCTGCAATTGCACTACTGGGTATTTATTCCAAAGATACAGATGCAGATAAAAGAAGGGCCATCTGTACCTCAATGTTCATAGCAGAAATAGTGACAATTTCCCAACTATGTAAAGAACCAAAATGCCCTTCAACAGATAAGTGGATAATAAAGATGGGGTCCATGTACACAATGAAATGTAACAGAACCATCAGAAAGGATCAATACCCAGCTTTTTTATGAAGATGGATGGGAATGGAGGATATTATGCTGAATGAAATAAGTCAGACAGAGAAAACCAATTATCATATTGTTTCACTTATTTATGGAGTATGGGGAATAACATGGAGGACATTATGAGAAGGAAAGGAAATACTAATTGTGGAAAATAAGAAGGGAATGGAACCATGAGAGACTGTGGACTCTGAGAAACAAAGTGCGGATTTTGAAAGTGTGGGGGCGGGGAGATGGGTGAGCCTTGGCTTGATTATTAAGGAGGGTATGACTTGAATGGAACACTGAGTGTGGTGCATAAGCAATGAATCTTGGAACACTGACAAAAATAAAATAAATTTAAGATGTTAAAAAAAAGAAAAAGGAGAAGGCAAAAAAGGTGAAGAAGAAGAAGGAGGAGGAGGAGGAAGAGGAGAAGAAGAAAAGAAGAAGAAAAGGAGTAAAATTGGATCAATCAGTGTGTTCCATATGAGGAATGGTGGAGGAAATGATCAATAAAAGAGAAGAATGGATCCAGAAGTAGACCTATGCCTGTATGACTTACTGATTGCTGACAATGGTAAATAACCCACATAAGGAGAAGAACAGTTGTTTTAAGAAAATTTATCAGAGCTATTAGACACCCACTGGCATAGAATCAAAAGCAAGGCAATCCAAAATACCTACACCTAACCTCCACCCTTATACAAGAGTGAACTCCAGTTTATGACATCACTGAATTACAAGAAAGCATAAAATTATAAAACTTTTAAAAGGGATGCTCAGGAGAATATCCTCAGGATCTAGGGATTTGGAGGTTCTACATAATAGCACTAAAAGCACACTGCATAAAACAAAACATTTGATAGCCAGGACTTTATCAATATCAAAAACTTTTATGCTACTAAGAACTTTGTTCCTATTAGGGTCACAAAAGTACAAGTTATACACTAGGTGAACATATTGGCAAACCACATATTAAAAAAAGAATTTCTGTGGAGTGCATGTAAAAAACTCTCAGTATTTAATAGGAAAAAAAACAAGCTATCTAAAAATAAAATGGACAGAAATATATGGACAGACATTACATTGAAAAGAACATGCAGATATCACATAAAGCATAAGGAAAAAAAAATGTTCAACCTCTGTAGACATGAGGAAAATGCAACTGAAAACCTGATGGACTTATCAGAACTACCTACCTTTTGGGATAGCTGGGTAATATAAAACACAGTAAAAATATCAAATGTTGGAAAGAGCCAGATCTCCTACATTGAAGGTGGAAAGGTCAATGGAGGAGCCATTCTGGTAAGACCATGTGATTGGTTCTAAAGAAACAAAATCTAAACCATGTAACCCAGCAAGCACTTTCCTAAACTCAGAGAATGAAAATTTGAGATGCCATGAAACACAGTGCACAATTTTCCACTTCAGATTCATTTGTAACTGCTGAAATGAATGGAAGCAGCCAAAATGTGT
The DNA here is from genome assembly GCF_030435805.1 of Mustela lutreola. NCBI lineage: Eukaryota > Metazoa > Chordata > Mammalia > Carnivora > Mustelidae > Mustela > Mustela lutreola. The sequence continues at coordinate 155,642,385 of NC_081294.1, forward strand.
GAAGATCACCTCTGTGAAGAGACCTTCTGAAATACTGTGGCTTCTGGGAATCTAGAAATCTACCTCTCTACCTCCCCATTCCTATCTGTAGTAGTGCTCTACGTGTCAGCACACCGCTAAGCCTAGTAGTCCCACCCTGGCTCACTGGAGGTGGAAATGTCCCTAAAGGCCCAGAACCTTAAGGTGTGGTTGTCAAACAACAGTGAAGGAGGCAGGATGGGTCTGGTGCTGGTCTGTGACTTGGGAGATGCTGTCCTGCCATGCCCTATAACCCAAAGAGGCAGCGAAGGCTGGATATGGGACAGAGTCATCTCATGCACTACCTTCCCAAAGCTGATATTTTGCCTTTGGGGAGAAAACACTGGGAAAAGGACTCAGCTCACAGTTTACCATCCTCTCTTCCCTCCATCCTCTAGACTGCATCTGTTCCTGCCCTTTCAGATTCCCTCTTCAAACCTGCCTTCTACTGCCTGCTGCTCACACAATCACCTCATATGAAAGTTGCCCTCGTTTTCCATATGAAGGAAGAGGCACTGAAGAGGGGATCAACCTTTCTGATGGACACATAATACTCCATACTATATATGGACAATATCTTCTTTATTCATTTGTCCACTGAAGGGCATCTTGGTTCTTTCCACAGTTTGGTGACTGTGGACATTGCTGCTCTTAATAATGGGTTACAGATGACCCTTCTTCTCACTACATCTGTATCTTTGGGGTAAATACCCAGTAGTGTAATTCCAACCCAACACATATTACATCATTATTTTCAGATGTAGAGTTGAATAATTCATCAATTACATATAACACCCAAAGATTATCAAATCACATCCCCAGACACCCCATCCCCTCCTCCCATCTCCCCTTCAACAACCTTCAGTTTGTTTCCCATAGCTGAGTTTGGGAAGGTTTGTCTCCCTCTGATTTCTTCCCATTGAGTTTTCCCTCCCTTCTCTGATAGTCCTCTACACTTTTTCTTATATTCCACATATGAGTGACATCATATGATGTTACTTTCTCTGAGTGACTTACTTCACTTAACATAATACCCTCCAGGTGCATCCATGTCAATGTAGGGATAAATAATCATTTCTGATGGCTGAGAAATATTCCATTTTATATAAATAATACCACATCTTCTTCATCCATTCATCTGTCAATAGACATCTCAGCTACTTTCACAGTTTGGCTATTGTGGATATTGCTGTTATGAACATTGGGGTGCAGCTGCCCCTTTTTCTCAGTACATCTGTATCTTTCGGGTGAATACCTACTAATGCATTTGCTGGGGGCATGGTGTAAACTTACTTTTAAGTTCTTTAAGAACCTCCATTCTGTTTTCCATAGTGGCTGTACCAGTTTGCATCCAAAAAAGTGTAAGAGGGTTTCTCTTTATCCACATCTTCACTTCATTGTTGTTTCCTGTCTTATTAATTTTTAACATTCTGACTGGTGTTAAGTGTTATCTCATTGCTGTTTTGATTCGTATTTCCCCGATGACAGAAGATGCTGAGCATTTTTTCATGTGTCTTCTGGCCATTTGTATGTCTTCTTTTGAGAAGTGTCTGTTCATATCATCTGCCCATTTCTTAACTGCATTATTTGTTTTTTTGGTGTTGAGTTTGAGAAGTTCTTTATAGATCTTGGATAGCAGCCCTTTATCTGATATGCCATTTGAAAATATTTTCTCCCATCCCTTAGTTTTCTGTTTAGTTTTGTTGACTGTTTTCTTTCAATATCAAGAAGCATGTGTTGGAGAGGATGTGGAGAAAGGGAAATCCTCTTACACTGTTGGTGGGAATGCAAGTTGGTGTAGCCACTTTGCAGAACAGTGTGGAGATTCCTCAAGAAATTAAAAATAGAGATTCCCCAAAGATACAGATGTAGTGAAAAGAAGGGCTATCTGTACCCCAATGTTTATAGCAGCAATGGCCACGGTTGCCAAACTGTAGAAAGAGCCAAAATGCTTTTCAGTGGACAAATGGATAAGGAAGATGTGGTCCATATACACTATGGAGTATTATGCCTTCCTCAGAAAGGATGAATACCCAACTTTTGTAGCAACATGGACGGGACTGGAAGAGATGATGCTGAGTGAAATAAGTCAAGAAGAGAAAATCAATTATCATGTGGTTTCACTTTTTTGTGGAGCATAACAAATACCATGGAGGACAAGGGGAGATGGAGAGGAGAAGGGAGTTGAGGGAAATTGGAAGGAGAGGTGAACCATGAGAGACTATGGACTCTGAAATAGAGCCTAAGGGTTTTGAAGGAGTGGAGGGAGGGAGCCAGGGGGAGCCAGGTGTTGGGTATTAAGGAAGGCATGTATTGCATGGAGCACTGGGTGTGGTGGAAAAACAACAAATACTGTTACACTGAAAAGAAATAAGACAAACAAACAAACAAAAAAAGCCATCTTCACAAAGCCCACAGTGAAAATCATTTTCAATGGAAAAAAATGAAAGCTTTTCCCCTAGGATCAGGAATAGGACAGGATGCCCATTCACATCTCTGGTGTTCAACATAGTACTAGAAATCCTAACCTCAGCAATCAGTCAACAGAAAATAAATAAAAAAAACATTCAAATTGGTAAAGATAAGTCAAACTCTTGAAGTCTTCATAGGTGACATGTTGCTTCATATGGAAAACACTAAAAATTCTATCCCAAGATTTCTATGATTCATACAGCAATTCAGCACTGTGGCAGGACACAAAATCAATGCATATAAATAAGTTCCATTTCTATATGTTAACAATGAGATGGAAGAAGGAGAAATTTAGGAATTGGTCCCATTTACAATTGCACTAAAAATCATAAATTACCTAGAAATAAACATAACCAAAGAGGTTAAGGATCTGTATTCTCAAAACTAAAGAAAACTCATGAAAGTAATTAAGGATGACAAAGAAATTGGAAAAAAAAATCTATGCTCATGGATTGAAAAGAATACTGTTAAAATGTCTATGCTATCCGAGCCAATCTGCATATTCAATGGAATCCCTATCAAAACACAACCAGCATTTTTCACAGAGCTGGAACAAACAATTATAAAATGTTTATAGAATCAGAAACTTCTAAAATTTGTAGAGAATCAGAAAAGACCATGTATAGGAAACAGAATGATGAAAAAGGAAACACAAGCTAGAGGCATCAAAATTCTGGAATTCAAGCAGTATTAAAAATAATTAGTCACTCTGGAAAACAGCATGGAGGTTCCTCAAAATGTTGAAAATAGAACTGCCCTATGACCCAGCAATTGCACTATTGGGTATTTACCCTAAAGATACAAATGTAGTGATCCAAAGGGGCACATGCACCCGAATGTTTATAGCAGCAATGTCCACAATAGCCAAACTATGGAAAGAACCTAGATGTCCATCAACAGATGAATGGATCAAGAAGATGTGGTATATATACACAATGGAATACTATGCAGCCATCAAAAGAAATGAAATCTTGCCATTTGCAACAACATGGATGGAACTAGAGCGTATCATGCTTAGCGAAATAAGTCAAGCAGAGAAAGACAACTATCATATGATCTCCCTGATATGAGGAAGTGGTGATACATCATGGAGGCTTAAGTGGGTAGAAGAAGAATAAATGAAACAAGATGGGATTGGGAGGGAGACAAACCATAAGTGACTCTTAATCTCACGAAACAAACTGAGGATTTGCCGGGGGGAGGGGGTTTGGGAGAAGGGGGTGGGATTATGGACATTGGGGAGGGTATGTGATTTGGTGAGTGCTGTGAAGTGTGTAAACCTGGTGATTCACAGACCTGTACCCCTGGGGATAAAAATATATGTTTATAAAAAATAAAAAATTAAAAAAAAATAATAATTAGTCATGAAGACAGTATGGTACTGGCACCAAAACAGACACATAAATCCATGGAACAGAAAAAACAAACAAACAAACAGACAAACAAACAAAAAGCAACAATTAAAAAAAAAAAGAAATGGAACCTCAAGTCTATGGTCAACTAATCTTCAACAAAGCAGGAAAAAATATCCAATGGTAAAGAACTATCACTTCAATAAATGTTGTATGGGGAATTGGACAGCCACAAGCAGAAGAATGAAACTGGACCTTTCTCTTACACCATACACAAAGATAAGCTAAAAATCACAAAAGACCTCAATATGAGACAGAACTCCATCAAAATATAAGAAAGCTCTTTGAACTCAGCCACAAAAATTCTCTTTAGACACGTCTCCAAAGGCAAAGGAAACAAAAGTCAAAATGAACTATTGGGACTTTATCATGATAAAAACGTTCTGCATGACAAAGGAAAAGCACATACCTTAAGGAAGATGTTATTTGAATGTAGGTTTATATACTATATAGTTTAAAAGATTTAAAGGAATAGATGCTCCCATATCATTCTACACTTAAAATTAAATGAAGTAAAAAGTCACTTTGGGTCTTCTCTGCTTTCATACAAATTTTAGACTTGTTTGTTCCAGCTTTGTGAAAAAAGTTGGTGTTATTTTGGTAGGGACAGCATTAAATGTATAGTTTGCTTTGGATAGTATAGAAAATTTAACAATATTTGTTCTTCCAATCCATGAGCATATATTTATATTTTTTCCATTTCTTTGTGTAATCTTTAATTTATTCTGTAAGTGTTCCATAGTTTTTGGAGTACATATATTTTGCCTCTTCAGATGATTTATTTCTAGGCATCTTATAGTTTTTAGTGCAATTGTAACTAATATTGATTAATTAATTTCTCTTTCTACCGCTTCATGGTTGACATATAGCAATAAAACAGATTTCTATATGTTGGCTTTGTGTGCTCTGACTTTAATGAATTTTTGTTAGTTCTAATATTTCTTTGGTGGAGTCTTTGGTTTCCTACATAGATTAGTATATCCTCTGTGAATAATGAAATTTTTCTTCTTCCCTGTCGATTTGGATTACTTTTATTTATTTTTGTTATTTTATTGCTGAAGCTAAGACAACCAGTATTATATTAAATGACAATGGTGAGAGTAGATACCCCTGTCTTCCACGGAGGAAAAGCTCTTGTTTATCCCCATTGAATATGGTATTACCTGTGGGTCTTTCATATATGGCCTTTATGATGTTTAGGTATGTTTTCTCTAGCTCAACTTTGTTACTTTGTTTTTTTTTTTTTTTAAACCAAGAATGGATGCTATACTTTGTCAAATGCTTTTTCTGCATGTATTGGGAGGATCATATAGTTCTCATCCTTTCTTTTATTAATGTGGTGTATTTTGTTGATTGATGTGTGAATATTTAACCACACTTGAAGCACTGGAATAAATTCCCCTTGGTCATCATGAAAAATTATTTTTAATAAGTATTTTGTTTATTCATTTTTAGAAAGACAGAGATAGAGAGAGACAGAGAGCAGGGATGGGGCAGAAGAAGAAGATGAGAGAAGCAAATTCTGTTCTAAACATGGAGCCTTACAGGGGACTTGATCTCATAACCCAAAAAATCAAGTTAGACACTCAACTCTCTGAGATGCCTCTGGCGACACATGAATAATTAATTCTTTTAATGTACTTTTGCATTTGATTTACTAGTCTTTTTGAGAATTTGCATCCAGTTTCATCAGGTTATTGGTCTGTAATTCTCCTTTTTAGTGGAGTCTTTGGTTTTGGAATGAAAATAATGCTGGCCTCATAGAATGAGTTTGGAAGTATTTCATTTTTTTTTTTTAATTTTGAGAAGAATAGGTTTTGACACTTCTTAAAATGTTTTTATTGTTGTTTTATTGTTGTTGTTGTGTGTTTGTTTTATTGTTGTTGTTTGTTTGTTTTATGTGAGTTTTCAGTGCTTTTTGGATTTGGATGTCTGTTCCTTTGACAGATTAGGAAAGTTTTTAGTTTTAATTTACCAAACAAATCTTATGACCTTTTCCCCTCTGTTCTTCTGGGAATCCTATGATGTGAATGTCAATATGCCTTTTCGAGTTGTTTAGTTCCCTAAGTCTACATTCTTGATGCAATATTTTCCCTCTTCTTATCAACTTCAGTATTTTCCATATTCTTCCTCAATATTACTTACTTTTTTCTCTGCTTCTTCTTTCCTTGTGATCAATACATCCAGTCAGTTTTGCAACTTGGTTATAATATATTTTATTTTGTCCTGACTTGTTTTTAGGTCGTGTCTCTATGGTAAGGGACTCCCTCAGGTCTTTGCATTTCTCAAGCCCAGCTAGTAGCCTTATGAATGTTGCTTTAAATTCTGGTTCCGGCATATTAGTTATATCTGTTTTGATTAGATCCTTGACCATAACATCTTCTTTGATCTTTTTTTTGTGTGTGTGTGATGAATTCTTCCATCTTGGCATTTTATCTAGGTCTCAGGCTCCTTTGTGATAGGAAAGCTCATTGTGTTACTTGCTCCTGAGAGTAATGGCTATATTAATAAATGATCATATGATCTCCCTGATATGAGGAAGTGGAGACACAACATGGGGGGGTAGAAAAAAAAATAAATGAAAGAAGATGGGATCGGGAGGAAGACAAACCATAAGAGACTCTTATTCTCATAAAACAAACTGAGGGTTGCAGGGGGGAGGGGGAAAGAGAGGGTGGTGGGATTATGGGAATTTGGGAGGGTATGTGCTATGGTGAGTGCTGTGAAGAGTGTAAACCTGGCGACTCATGGACCTGTACCCCTGGGGATAAAAATACATTATATGTTTATAATTTTTTTAAATAATTAAAAAAAAGAAACAATCATATACTGTACAGGACATGGGACTTATGGAAGTGTTTCCAGTATAACTGTGTTAACTGGTTTTGTCTTTTGGCTGGTCATTCCTTCAGCAAAGTACTATGCAGAATTTCTCCTTGACTAAGGTAGATAGTGTTTGCATCTTGTCCACAATGTCATGCGTTTTAACTAGGTGTGTTTTGGACTGCTTGTTAAAAGAGTCTAGCTCCTATTTCCCCTAGAGTTCTAGTTTTGCAGCATTCTATGGTCAGCAGACTTGGTGTAGGGTTTGTGGTTTCCTTCTGGGAGTCACGACTAATGCTGCTCTGAATCTCAGACACTTGTATTAATTCAGAAGCACCTGCAGAGTTCAGGGCGGTGGAGTTTGTTATAATCATCTCAAGACTCCATTGTGGGTTCTGCACTGATCACTAAAATCAATACATGTTAATGGTCAGGAAAGAAATGGTATCATCCTGCTCTCTAATCCTGGGGTGGGTGGTTTCTGCCAGCTGTATTCAAGAAGCTCACACAGAAAAGCAATCAATCTCCCCTGGCGCATGTCACAGACACCCCTCCGTTCCCTACTATTACCCTGTTTGTGCCCAAGCAAATGCCCACCTAACAGTACAGTGTTCCTGTGCTTTTTAAATTTATTTTTATAAATATTTTATTTATGTATTTTTAAAAGAAAAAGCACAAGCAGGAGAAGTGGCAGGCAGAGGGTGAAGCAGGCTCCATACTGAACAAGGAGCATGATGCAGAACTTGATCCCTGAACCATTGGATCATGACTTGAGCAGAAATCAGACACTAAACTGACTGAGCCACCATGCTCTTTCGTTTTATCTCCAGCATGTCAAATGGGTTTCATTACTCCAAATGTTAGGGACTCTGCAAGGTGCAGAAACTTGTTGATCGTCTGAGGGAGGGTCTCACCACACTGTGGCTGGTGCAAGTTTGTTCTATGGCAGTAACACAAATGTGAAGAGGTTTTGAGTTTATGGTGAAGTGTAGTAAAAAGCCAGTGCCCAAGTCAGTAATCTCTTTGATATCAGCCACAGCAACTTCTATCAAGATATGTCTCCAAAAGCAAAAGAAACAAAAGCTAAAATAAACTTTTGGGACTTCATCAAAATCAAAAGCTTCTGCACAGCAAAGTAAACAGTCAAAAAAAAGAAAAAAGAGGCAACCCACAGAATGGGAGAAGATATTTGCAAATAACAGTACAGACAAAAGGTTGATATCCAGGATCTATAAAAAACTCCTCAAACTGAACACACACAAAACAGACAATCATATCAGAAAATGGGCAGAAGATATGAACAGACACTTCTCCAATGAAGACATACAAATGGCTATCAGACACATGAAAAAATGTTCATCATCACTAGCCGTCAGGGCGATTCAAATTAAAACCACACTGAGATATCACCTTACATCAGTTAGAATGGCCAAAATTAAGAAGACAGGAAACAACATGTGTTGGAGGGGATGTGGAGAAAGGGGAACCTTCTTCCACTGTTGGTGGGAATGCAAGTTGGTGTAGCCTCTTTGGAGAACAGTGTGGAGATTCCTCAAGAAATTAAAAATAGAACTTCCCTATGACCCTGCCATTGCACTCCTGGGTATTTACTCCAAAGATATAGATGTTGTGAAAAGAAGGGCCATCTGTACCCCAATGTTTATAGCAGCCATGTCCATGGTCGCCAAACTGTGGAAAGAACTATGATGCCCTTCAACGGATAAAGGGATAAGGAACATGTGGTCCATATACACTATGGAGTATTATGCCTCCATCAGAGAGGACGAATACCCAACTTTTGTAGCAACATGGACGGGACTGGAAGTGATTATGCTGAGTGAAATCAGTCAAGCAGACAGAGTCAATTATCATATGGTTTCACTTATTTGTGGAGCATAACAAATAGCATGGAGGATATGGGGAGTTAGAGAGGAGAAGGGAGTTGGTGGAAATTGGAAGGGGAGGTGAACCATGAGAGACTATGGATTCTAAAAAACAATCTGAGGGGTTTGAATTGGCAGGTGGATGGAAGGTTGGGGTACCAGGTGGTGGGTATTACAGAGGGCACAGATTGCATGGCGCACTGGGAGTGGCGCAAAAATAATGAATACTGTTATGCTGAAAATAAAAAATAAATTAAAAAAATTAGTCATTATATTAGGACACCCACATGTCCCCTATTTTAGGATAATTATTCCTTAAAAGCCCTCCTTCCAACTATAGTCACTTTCTTATGTTCTGATAGTTGGGAATTAACTTGAAAAATTCCTGAGGATACAAATAAATGAATAATATAATATAAATGAAACATTTTTTTTTAACTTTCTGGTTCCATTTTTGTTGTTGTTTGTCGGGTTTTTACTACTACAAAATATTCTAATTTTATTATGAATCATTTTTGACAAAACAATCTTTAGTTGCTTTTTGTGTAAATCCCTTAAGATGATTCTGGACCTATTTTCTCTTTGAAAAGCTCCTTATTTTTCATTTCCTGTGTATTGTTTTTGTTTTCATTTTTGTTTCTGCTTGCCTGATTTCATTAGCTATAATGTTGCAATAAATATAGAAGAGAATAATCTTAATAATTCCAGATCTACAGGATAAAACGTAAAGAGAAAAATTGGGAAATTAACAAATTTGTTGATATTAATTGAGACTTCATCAAAATAAAAAACTACCATACAGTAAAGGAAACCATCAACATAACTAAAATCAACCCACAGAGAGGAAGGAGATATTCACAAATTTCAAGAGTCAGTATCCAAAATATATGAAGAACTTATAAAACTCAACACTCCAATAAGAAATGGGCAGAAGACATTCATAGAATCTCCAAAGAAGACATCCAGAAGACCAATAGCCATAGGAAAAGATGGTTAACATCACTCATCATCAGATAAATATATTGAAAACTACAATGAAATATCACCTCATTCTTGTCAGAATGGCTTAAATCAACAACACAAGAAACAACTGGTGGTGCCAAGAGTGTGGAGAAAGGGGAACCCTGTTACACTTATGGCAGGCATACAAATTGGAGCTGACATTCTGTAAAACAGTATGAATGTTCACCAAAAAGTAAAAAACAAAGAAACAAGCAAACAAAAAATCCCCCCAAAAAAGAACAGCTACCATATCATCCAGCAATTGCATTACATGATATTTACACAAAGAATACAAAAAGACTAATTAATAGAGACACACACCATGATGTTTATAACAGCATTGTCTAAAATAGAGGGATTATAGAAAGAGCCCAAGTGTCCATCTATCAGTGAATGGATAAAGATACAGTATAGGTATATGGAGTTAGGAATATTATGCTAAGAAAAATAAGTCAGTCAGAGAAAGATAAATACCAAGAAATTTCAATCATATGTGGAATTTAAGAAAAAATTTCCAAAATCATTCTGAGGTCAATACTACCTTGATTCCAAAACCAGAGAAGGACCCCCACTGAAAAAGAGAATTACAGGACAATATCCCTGATTAAGAGGTTGCAGAAATCCTTAGCAAAGTACTAGCAAACCGAATCCAACAGTACATTAAGGGAATTATTCACCATGATCAAAGGAGATTTACTCTTGGGCTGGAAGGGTTCTACAGTAGTCACAAATTAATCAATGTGTCACACAACATTAACAAAATAAAGGAAAAGAACCATGTGATCTTCTCAAAAGATGTAGAAAAAGCATCTGACAGAATATAACATCTATTTTTGAAGAAAAAAAAAACACCTCAACAAACTAGGGGTAGAAGAAACATAACATCATAAAGGCCATATGCAAAAGTCCCACAGCTAATATCATCCACAGTGGGGGGGAAAACTGAGACCTTTCCTTCATAGTAAGGAACAAGATGGGGATGTTCACTCTCACCACTGTTATTTAGCATAACACTGTAAATCCTAAGCTCGGCAATCAGACAAGAAAAATAAAAGACAAATTCGTCCACATCAGCTAGGACAAAGTAAGACTTCGAGTCCTTAAAGAAGACATGGTGGTCTATGTAGAAAACCCAAAACACTCCACCAAAGAATTCCTAGAACTGTTAAATAAATTTAGTAAAGTGGTGGGATAAAGAAATTAATTTATAGAAATCTCTTATATTTCTCTACGACAATAATGATGCAGCATAATAATAAATCAAGGAATTTATCCCATTTACAATTGCACCAGAATCTATGACACCTAGGAATAGACCTAACTGAAGAAGTAAAAGACTTGTACTCTGAAAACTCTAAAACACCAATGAAAGAAAATTAAGAGGATAGAAAGAAATGAAAAAAAAAATCCATGCTCATGGATTAGAAGCACAAATATTGTTAAAATTTCTATATTAAATAAGACAATTTACATCTTTAATACAATCCCTATCAAAATACCATCAGCGAAAATAGAACTGCCCTATGACCCAGCAATTGCACTATTGGGTATTTACCCTAAAGATACAAACATAGTGATCCAAAGGGGCACATGCACCCGAATGTTTATAGCAGCAATGTCCACAATAGCCAAACTATGGAAAGAACCTAGATGTCCATCAACAGATGAATGGATCAAGAAGATGTGGTATATATACACAATGGAATACTATGCAGCCATCAAAAAGAAATGAAATCTTGCCATTTGCGACAACATGGGGGCGCCTGAGTGGCTCAGTGGGTTAAGCCGCTGCCTTCGGCTCAGGTCATGATCTCAAGAGTCCTGGGATCGAGTCCCGCATCGGGCTCTCTGCTCAGCGGAGAGCCTGCTTCCCTCTCTCTCTCTGCCTGCCTCTCCATCTACTTGTGATTTCTCTCTGTCAAATAAATAAATAAAATCTTTAAAAAAAAAAAAAAAGAAGATGTGGTATATATACACAATGGAATACTATGCAGCCATCAAAAGAAATGAAATCTTGCCATTTGCGACAACATGGATGGAACTAGAGCGTATCATGCTTAGCGAAATAAGTCAAGCAGAGAAAGACAACTATCATATGATCTCCCTGATATGAGGAAGTGGTGATGCAACATGGAGGCTTAAGTGGGTAGGAGAAGAATAAATGAAAGAAGATGGGATTGGGAGGGAGACAAACCATAAGTGACTCTTAATCTCACAAAACAAACTGAGGGTTGCTGGGGGGAGGGGGTTTGGGAGAAGGGGGTGGGATTATGGACATTGGGGAGGGTATGTGCTTTGGTGAGTGCTGTGAAGTGTGTAAACCTGGTGATTCACAGACATGTACCCCTGGGGATAAAAATATATGTTTATAAAAAATAAAAAATTAAAAAAAAATACCATCAGCATTTTCCACAGGACTGGAACAAAGAATACTAAAGTTCATATGGATACACAAAATTTCCAAATAGCCAAAGTAATCTTGAAAAAGAAAAACAAAACCAGAGGTATCATAATTCTGGAATTGAAACTGTATTAATTGACTTTATTATTATTATTATACAAGTCACCATACAGTATATCATTAGGTTTTGATATAAAAACTATCCATGATTCATTGTTTGCATATAACATCTGGTGCTCCATGCAGTATTGCCCTCATTAATACCCATCACTGAGTTAACCCATATCCCCACACCCTCCCCTCTAAAGCCCTCAGTTTCCTTCCTGGAGTCTATAGTCTCTCATGGTTCATGTCTCCCTCTGATTCCATCCCCTTCATTTTCCCCTCCTTCTCCTAATGTCCTCCATGTATTCAATTTGTTCCCCAATTAATTGAATTTAAATTAAGAAATGAAAAATCCCAATGACAATTTTCACAAACTTATAAACAATCCTAGATTATTTGGAAACCCTCAAAACCCCATATAGCTGTGAAATTTTTTTTAAAGATTTTATTTATTTATTTGACAGAGAGAGAGAGATAGAGATCACAAGTAGGCAGAGAGGCAGGCAGAGAGAGAGGGGGAAGCAGACTCCCTGCTGAGCAGAGTGCCTGATGCGGGGATCCATCCCAGGAACCTGAGATCATGACCCGAGCCGAAGGCAGACGTTCAACCCACTGAGCCACCCAGGCGCCCCTAGCTGTGAAAATTTTGAGTAAGAAGAACAAGGATGACGAAATCAGTTTCTAATTTCACACTGCATTACAAAGCTATAGTAAATGAAACAGTATGATACTGGCATGAAAAATAGACATATAGACCAATGTAATAGTATAGTAAACTCATAAATAAGCCCACTCATATATGGTCAACTAATTTAAAAAAAACACACAAGAATCCACAATGGGGAATAGTCTCTTCCATTAGCGGTGCTAATGAAACTGATATCCACATGAAAAATCATAAAACTGTATAATTTACACAATACATTACAATTATTCAATGTGGATTAAAGACTTATACATAAGACTTGAAACCAGAAACCCACTGGAAGAAAATACATGAGAAAACATTCTTGATATTGGTATTGGAATTTATTTATTTATTTATTTATAATTTACACTAACAGCACAGACAAGAGAAGAAAAAAAAAGTGAAACTATGACAAGTTAACAAATTTCTGCATAGCCAAAAATATTCAACAAAATAAAAATGCAACCTATGGAATGAGATAGAATATTTACCACGATTTGAAAATTGTCAACAGGCATGTGAAAATGTATTCATCATCATAACCATGATGGAAATGTGAGAAATTACACAGTGAGATACTACATCACACTTAAGATGGCTGTTATTAAATATTAAAGAGATATGTGTCAAGGAGTATGTGAAGAGAGAAAACCTGTACACTCTAATTGGGATTTGTAGACCTATTATGAAAAACAATATGTAGGTCCCTCAAAAGCAATGTGTGTGTATGTATAGATATATACACACATACACATACATATACATATGCATTATACATAATACATATATAATACCTTTATATAAATTGTGTGTATATGCATATATATGTATCACATGTGTAATATATATACATGTGTTTTATATATCTATTTTACCCTTCAAAGCCACTTCTGGATATATAACGAAAGAAAATATAATTTCTATTTCATAGAGATGTCTTCAATCTCATGTTGTCACAGCTTTGTTCACAATAATCAAAACATGAAACAATAAAAATATCTGTTAATAGGTGAAGAAAAATTGATATAATTACATATATACATACCTACATATATACATACAAATGTATATGCACACATGAAATATTATTCCAAATACACAAACACACACACACACACACACACACACACACGGAATATGCACACACATATGAAATATTTGGTGTTCTTTGGGGATAAATTACCTAAAACCCCTAACCCCTGATTTGTTAAAATTACTCAAATTACACAAGATTTAAACATAAATTGTGTTTCTGTGAGCCATTTCTATGTCTTCTTTGGAGTGTCTATTCATGTCTTCTGCCCATGTTTTGATGTGATTATCTGTTTGGTGTGTGTTGAGTTTGAGGAGTTCTTTTTTTTAAATATTTTATTTATTTATTTGACAGAGAGAGATCACAAGTAGGCAGAGAAGCAGGCAGAGAGAGAGAGAGAGGAGGAAGCAGGCTCCCAGCTGAGCACAGAGATCATGACCTGAGCCGAAGGCAGCGGCTTAACCCACTGAGCCACCCAGGCACCCCGAGGAGTTCTTTATAGATCTTGGATATCATCCCTTTGTACTTTCTTTTGTGAATATCTTCTCCCATTACTTCGGTTGTCTGTTTTGTTGACTTTTTCCTTTGCTGTGCAGAAGCTTTTGATCTTGATGATGTCCAAAAAGTTCATCTTTGCTTTTGTTTCCTTTGCCTTTGGAGACATATCTTGAAAGAAGTTGCTGTGGCCAATGTCATAGAGGTTACTGCCTATGTTCTCCTCAAGGATACTGATAGACTCCTGCCTCATGTTGAGGTCTTTTATCCATTTTGAGTTTGTCTTTGTGTATGGTGTAAGAGAATGGTCAAGTTTCATTCTTCAAAAGATAGCTGTTCAATTTATTGAAGAGATTTATTGAAGAGCAACATTAATTGAAAAGGCTGTCTTTTTCCCACTGTATATTTTTTCCTGTTTTGTCGAAGATTATTTGTCCATAGAGTTGAGGGTCCATATCTGGGCTCTGTACTCTGTTCCACTGGTCTATGTGTCTGTTTTTATGCCAATACCATGCTGTCTTGGTTTATCACAGCTCTGTAGCAAAGCTTGAAATCAGGCAATATGATGGCCCCAGTTTTCTTTTTCTTTTTCCACATTTCCTTAGCAATTTGCATCTCTTCTGGTTCCATACAAATTTTAGGATTGTTTGTCCCAGCACACTGAAGAATGCTGGTGTAATTTTGATTGGGATGATGTTTAAAATATAGATTGCTCTGGGCAGTGTATACATTTTAACAATATTAATTGTTCTGATCCATGAGGTTGGAATGTTTTTCCATCTTTTTGTGTCTTCTTCAATTTCTTTCATAAGTATTCTGTAGTTTCCTGAGTACAGATCCTTTACCTCTTTGGTTAGGTTTATTCCCAGGTATATTATGGTTCTTGGTACTATAGTAAGTGGAATTTATTCTCTAATTTCCCTTTCTATTTTTTCATTGTTAATGAGTAAGAAAGCAACTGATGTTCATCATCATTAGCCATCAGGGAGATTCAAACCAAAAGCACATTGAGATATCACCTTACACCAGTTAGAATGGCAAAAATTAACAAGACAAGAAACAGCAAGTGTATGAGAGGATGTGGAAAAGGGGGAACTCTCTCACGC
The DNA here is from genome assembly GCF_030435805.1 of Mustela lutreola. Taxonomy (NCBI): domain Eukaryota; kingdom Metazoa; phylum Chordata; class Mammalia; order Carnivora; family Mustelidae; genus Mustela; species Mustela lutreola. Next base: position 155,657,823 of record NC_081294.1, read on the forward strand.
TGTTGATGGAAATGCCAGTTGGTACAACGACTTTGGAAAACAGTGTGGATATTCCTCAAAAAAATTAAAAATAAAACTACTCTATGATGTGATAATTTCACTACTGGGTATTTACCCAAAGATACAGATATAATGAAAAGAAGGGCCATATATACGTCAATGTTCATAGCAGCAATGGCCACAATAGTCAAACTGTGGAAAGAGAAAATTTGCCCTTCAACAGATGAATGGATAAAGAAGATGTGGTCCATTTATACAATGGAATATTAAGCCTCCATCAGAAAGGATGAATACCCAACTTTTGTATCAACAGGGATGGGACTGGAGGAGATTATTCTGAGTGAAATAAGTCAAACAAATAAAGTGAATTATCATATGGTTTCACTTATTTGTAGAGCATAAGAAATAACATGGAGGATATCAGAAGAAGTAAAGGAAAAGTGAGTTGGGGGAAGTTGGAAGGGGAGAAGATGCATGAAAGACTGTGGACTCTGAGAAACAAACTGAGGGTTTTAGAGAGGAGGAGAATGGTGGTTTAGGTGAGCCTGGTGATACCTATTAAGAAGGGTGCATATTGTGTGGAGCACTGGCTGTCATGACTAAACAATTAATCTTGGAACACTGGAAAAATAATTTAAAAAAATTAAAATAATAAAAATAAATTGTGTATACTAGCCAAGAGGTAAGTTGAAAAATGACACTTTATTTATTTACTACTATACATATATGGGCTAATTTTGAATTGAGAAACATTTTTATTTCTATGAAGAATCATAAGTATAGTTACACAATTAATCATTATTTTTAAAAATATTTTATTTATTTATTTGACAGACAGAGATTACAAGGAGACAGAGAGGAAGGTGGGGGGGGGAGCAGGCTCTCTGCTGAGCAGAGAGCCTAATGCGGGGCTTGATCCCATGACCCTGAGATCATGACCTAAGCCAAAGACAGAGGTTTCAACCCACTGAGCCACCAGGTGCCCCCACAATTAATCGTTCTTAAATTGTAACAGTATTGTATGTGCTTTTGGAAAATATAAAAAATAAGTAGTTAGAAAAAACATAGATCTCATTTATGTTGATGTATATTCTTTTTGCACTTGTATATTACAAATACTCAGGAAAATACAAGAAAAAATGCATGGATAAATGCAAAATGTTAAAAAAAAATCACTTTCCACCTAGGGAAAGTAAAGAAGAGTGGAGATGAAAAAGGAAATTAAAGTTTCCACATTGCATAACAAGGTTAAGTATCACAAAATCTATTAGCAGAATTCTTATTTATTGGAAGGTCTCATGGCAGTTAGCCCTACCGGTAAAAAATAAAAAAAAAAATCTCAAAGTGGATTTAATCCTTTGCACTTCTGACTTCATGACATCTATAATGACGTAAGATAGCATCAGAACTCATGGTTAATGCAGTTAATTAGCTCTCATTCTAATTAATCAATTTTAAACATGCACAAAAATGCAAGACCCATATAAATGCCCTTTCAGCCTCTACTTGCCATTTGGAGAAAAGACTACCATTCAGCAAAACACTGGAAACCAGAGCAACAGCAATGATTAAATAAGAATTTTCATCCTGCTGGGCAATAGATCCCGCTTTTCAACTTTTCTTCCTATATGAGAAAGTGTCCTTTATTGAGCTTATTTTTATCTTAAAGGTCCATGATGTTTAAATAATTGACTTATATAATCAGGGAAACTTGATTCTTATTAGGTAAGTGAATTTCTTACAAAACCCTATGCACCTACCATAAACTTCCCAGTTTATACTCTCCAGTTTATTCCCTCTCCCTTGCTATCTCTAACTAGGTAAAGTTATTTCACAATTTTGCCTGCCATTTTCCTTCAGGAAAATAAAGCATCATTATATTTTAATTTTGTTTATTAGTTATATAGGAGGCATGTGCTCTTATTGAAGCAAAATACATAAATAATAATAATAATATGTATGTATTTCTAGGATTTTTTATTGACTTAAAATAAAGATCACATAGTATCTTCTTAAAGCCTTTGAATAAATAGTAGTGACTTTAATTTAACCTTGATTACATTGAAGATGCAAATTATTATCTTAGTCTTTATTATTGTCACAGACAGAAAATACAAAGATAATTTTTAGTTCTACCCATCTTTCCCCTCTCCAGTTACCTCTGCTATAAAAGGTTAGAGATAATTAAAGGGAGAAATAATCTCTTAGTTATCCATACTGAGTCTTGAAATACATGAAGATAACAGTTCACATTGAACTAAAGTAATTTTCTAAGGATGAGTAAACAAATTACTACAGATTATTCCATATTCCTTCGTTACTTTTTAATCTATTAACACAAAGTAAAAAAAATCTATTTATGGATATGTGAGGTTATATCTCTCTATTTTTATATAAATTTTAGGTTATCACATGAAAAATTATTCTAAACTGTTTTAATGAGTATCTTAAAATATTTTTCTACATGTATTGAAGAAGTAATAGTTTGCAAGATATACCTTACCCCAGGAATAACTTCACGGTCAATGAAAAATAGAACCAACAAAAGGAGAAATATCGGAAGATGCAAGAAAATTGTTCTTATGTTTCAAAAAAAATCATCATGTCTGAGAAATTAATGAATGTAACCCTAATAACAAAATTCTTGCTCATGGGATTCCCTGATGATCAGGTGCTACAGAGACCTTATGCTGTATTCTTCTCCCTGGTTTACCTGATGGCCCTGATGGGAAACCTCCTCATTATTACCCTCATCACCATTGACCAGCAACTACAAAAACCCAGCAACTACAAAAACCCATGTACTTCTTCCTGAAAAATTTGTCTTTGATTGATATCTGTTACAACTTTTTCACTGTCCCCCAAATTTGTCATGAACACTCTGACCAACAACCATTCCATCTCCTCTGTGGGATGTGCCTCAAAGGTTTTCCTTGTTCTTGTCTTTGCTGGCACAGAGTTTGCCCTCCCTCTGGTGATGTCCTATGACCGCTATGCTGCCATCTGCTGTCCTCTGCACTATGAGGCCATCATGAATAGAGGTGCCTGTGTGCAGATGGTGATATCATCTTGGTTCAATGGTTGTATCTATGGATCCATTCATGTTGCAGGCACATTTTCTGTCCACTTCTGTGGGCCAAACATAGTGCATCAATTTCTCTGCAACATTCCATCACTGCTTACACTTGCTTGTTCTGGGGACCAAACTCTGGAATATGTGCTTTATTATTTTTAGTTGTTGTTTTGCTTTTGTATGTTTTACTTTCATGGTTGCTTCCTGTGGTTATATTGCGTCCACTGTCCACTGTCACCACATACTGGTGAGGGGGATCTCCCACATGCTGATAAAGTACTGTACTGGCTGACTCTGAAGGTATCTTGGAAATAGGTATCCTGATGGCCGACCTTAACTACCACAGAGAAGGCCAGAAGGTGTGGATCAACAAAATCTTTGTTGATTTTTTTTTTATCATGTTCCATTTAAGACAAAAATGCTTTAAAAATCTATAATGCTTTCACTTTATCTGTATATCTGACAACAAATCTGGTTGGTAATTTCAGCCCCTCACTTGCTTAAGAGCTGAGAAACAAGTTTATGCCCTAAAAAACAGTAAAGGAGAGGCATTGTATGCTCTGAGGAGTTGCCAGTGTGCTCAAAGTCAATTTTAATTTTCCTAGCCTCATATTTGTCACATAGTACTAGAGATGTGTATTTTTTTAAGATGACATTGAGCATTGTTAAAAATACCATTTATAAAGTTTATCCACAGAAGAAATTGATTAGATAACTTGGTTATAATGATGTCAAAGTATATTATATATCAGAATCAGATATACTGTTTATAAAATAGTTTCTCTCTTTATATAAAAAGTAAATGTATTCAAAATTATAGACATAAAGACTATAGGTTTTTAATAGGTAACATGATAGAGGGTATACACTTTCTAGGGTTTCACTAGGAGTCCTATGTATACAAGGATACAAATGACAGTCAGTATAGAAGGAAAGCCATAGTATATGTAAATAAGAAGCTGTGACAGTTTTTTTTTTTTTTAAAGGAATCATATGAAATAGATCTGAGGACAATCTAGACAAAAATTAGAAGAATTGTGTATGGAATTAATCAAACCAATTCAAATGCCATTGCTCCAAATTAGGATTCAGTTACAATAGGAATAGATGGTGATTTGGATAAAATTCTAAATATTGAATGATAATGTTGGGAAAGAAATAATCTAATTCTAAAAATGTAATCTATGCATGATCATGTTATTTATAAAATAAATTTAAGCTTATGTATAAAATGATTGTATAGAGTTAAAGAGAACCACATCCTAAAACAAAATAGCAAACATTAAATGAAGTAAATACACTTGCATATATCATTAATGAAAAAAGAGAAGACATAAATATAGGATAAATAGCAAAGAAAGCTTGAGTCATTATGACAAAAATAAATCTCATTTGGTATCTATAATATACAAGACCACTTGGCTTAAATTTCAGACTGAATACAACTACACAGAATTCCTTTAAATGTATTCTCAGTGTTATATTTGGTCTACGTTATAAGACAGAGTAATTTTTTACTTACTGTGCTAATAGTTCTTTCTTTTCTCTCTCACAGGAATATTGATTTTTATTGTACACTGTGTTTTTAATTATAAGATTGACAATTGTTGTTTGAAAGTATTATTTTAAATGGAAAGTTTTATTATTTCCTTTTTCTATTGTGAAAATATCTTACAGAATGGGTACACACAACTTAGTATTATTGTTTGCTTTGTCAAATTAGTGTGCTGTTTAGTTTTTTTTTTTTTGGTATGAACATGCATATATTCATTTGTTTACAAAATACAATCCCACACACAGGATTTCCTCATCCTCTGATAAATGTAACTATGTTTGCTTTTTTTCCAATGTATTGAGACATAATTACAAATAGCATTGTACATGTTTAAGGTCTACAACATGCTGACTTAGTACTTATATATTGTGATATGATTACTAACATAGATTTAGCTAGTACCTTCATCTAATAATTTAGTTACTATGTTTTTTCATGGTAGGACTATAAAAAAACTACTTACTTAATTTTCAAGTTGAAAACAGTGCTGTGCGTTAGATCAAAAGAGTAAACAAATGTTGATGTGGATGTGGAAAAAAGATCTTTTGTACACTGTTGGGCCAGTAACTAGTACAGCTACAATAAAAATTGTATGGAATTTCTCAAAAATGAAATACGGAAATGACAGGATGGAGGGGAATTAGAAGGAGGCGCCCCTTCAACCTGTACCCTAAAGTGAGCTGATTACCTACCAAAGAACTCCGATCACCCATGAAATCAGCCTGAGATCAGAATTATACACATCTGGATCACTACAGGGGCAGAAGAGGCCAGTGGGCAGGTAAAGCGGAGTGGGAACATCGGACTGATATCGGAAGATAAACAAAAGGGGGAGGGAGCCACCAGAGGTGACTGATTGGAAAGTAATACCCCTAATATGAGAGTTCCCTGAATCTGGGGACCAGCATTAACTTGGAGACTGGTTGAAAGCACTCCAAAATAGCAAAGGATCATGGGGGGGGCGAATTGTGGGAATTGGGGTGGCTATGGACAAGGGCTTAAGTCCCCAGACCCAGGAGAGCAAATCCTAGTGTTGAGCCAGAGAGAATGTGGCAGAGAAACCAGGTCGTGGTCCCTGAGCCACCAGCGCGCTGGAGAACGCATGAGATCTGGCTCCTGTGAGAGCCTGGGAGCCATGCCAGATGGCAGAATGCAGAGCTGTGCTACAGAGCATCAGAGGCTAGCGCCCCTCTGCCTCCCCTGAGAGAGGTGCGGGAAGGCCCAGCCTGGTGCTCTCAGACTCTCACCCTGCTCTCAGAGCCTGAGACACACGCATGACCCACAGCATACCCTGAGAAAGGAGCACAAAGCCTGGCATTCTTAGACCCAGAGAAAACAGGCACTCCCTTCCCCAGGATAGCGGGAAAATCTGTGTGTTATCCCTGCTTGGAACCTCTCTGAAGGTCTGGAGCTGCCCAGACAGCAGCCGTTTCCATGGTTTTGGGTTCAAGCAGAAGATCCTGCAGCCCCAAGGGACCGCGACTTGGAAACTGCTCTGCCAGCAGCCCAGGGGAAATTTATGTGGAATCTGCAACACCCACAGAGGACCAGACTGAGGCTTCTCTCTGAGAGGGAGGTCAGGATGCAGTTTGCTTTCCTCTAAACCTACAAAAACCATTAAAAGTGGTCAAGGCGGGAGAAAAAGAAAAAAAATAAAAAAGGAAACAAACAAAAACCTCCAGAGAACTAAACCCTGAAAAAAAACTGGTTTTCTCAGAGACCACCCCCTTGAGAGTGGCAGGAGGACTTAATTCCAGGAACATCATTGGTTGAAAACCCAATGGCAGGCCCCTCCCACAGAAAACAAACCAGGAAAGAAAAAGAAAAAAAAAAGACTACAAGTGAACAACCACCACTATTTCATAGGACAACTTTTATTTTTAACTTGTTCCCACTATTCTGGTTCAATGTTTTTATATAGATAACTTTTTAAGATATTTAACATCACAGTGAGCTGTCCAATATATCAAATTCCATAATAACCTTTTAACCTGAACTTTTTGATACATACACCTGTGTTTTTCTTTTGCATTTCTATTTTTTAAATTTTTTTTTCTAAATTTTAGTTTAGTTTAGTCTACTTTATTCATTTTTTATTTTTATTTTCTAATATTCATATAGAGTTAAACTTCAAGGTAATCAAAACAACCTTCCTCGCCCACACTGAGAATTTATAACCACTATCCCACCTTTTTCTCCACCAGTGTTTCTATATTTTTGTGTTTGTCATGACAGTACATAAATCTTATACTTGGGGTTCTTTTTTGATGATGTTCTTCATTTATTTGCATATATATATATTTTTTTTCTCTGTCATAAACTTTTATCAGTCTTTTTGTTTGTCCGTTTTTGTTTGTATACTTCATAAATCTTACCTTGGGGCCCATATGGGATGAACCTTCTCTTTTATCTTCCCTTTTTTTCCTGTCTCTCTCTCTTTTTATCTTTTCCTTTGCCTTTTATTTTTTCTCTCATTTGGTGGGGAAACCTGATTGCTCAAAAATGTTCCAGGGTGCACCATGACTGCACCACAGTAGATATATCCAACTAGATCCATTTAGTCATCACTCACCAAAATGACAAGGAGGAGGAATGCCCAACAGAAGAAAAATACATAGGATGGACATTCTGCAACAGACTTAACGGCTATCAGCATAGACAATATGTCAGAAAGAAAATTCGGACTAAAAATTATCCAGGCAATAGCTAGGTTAGAGAAAGCCATGGATGACCAAATGGAATTGATTAGGGCAGAACTGAAAGCCACGAGGGATGATATTCACCATGTAATGGCAGAACTGAAAGCTACTGGGGATGAGGTTCACAATGCTCTCAATGAGTTCCAATCTAATCTACGTTCTCTCAAAGCTAGGGTAACTGAGACAGAAAATAGAATAAGTGATCTGGAGGACAAACTGATAGAGAGAATGAATCAGGAGGAAGCCTTGAACAAACAGCTTAGAAGCCACGAAAACAGAATAAGGGAAATAAATGATGCGATGAAACGTTCCAACATCAGAATTATTGGAATCCCTGAAGGGGAGGAGAAAGAAAGAAGTCTATAAGATATAGTGGAACAAGTTCTTCATGAAAATTTTCCTAATCTCATGAATGGAACCAGCGTTCATGTACTAGAAACTAACGATCTTCACCCAAGGTCATAGATTCCAAAAATTATCAAGGAACCTCATAGTCAAATTGAGGAATCATAATTGTAGATATAATCTCTTGAAAGCTCTTAGGACAAAGAGACTCCTTACTTACAGAGGAAAGCCCATCGGAATAACGTCAGACCTGTCCACAGAGACCTGGCAAACCAGAAAGGGCTGACAAGATATATTCAGGGCACTTAATGAGAAAAACATGAAGCCAAGAACACTTTATCCAGCAAGACTGACATTCAAAATGGATGGAGAAGTAAAGAGTTTCCAAGACTAGCAAAGTTTAAAGACTATGCAACCACCAAGCTGACACTGCAGGAAATATTAAGGGGGGTACTATAAAAGAGGAAAAATCCTCAGAATAGCATCAGACAGAAATATGGAGACGATCTACAGAAAGAAAGACTTCAAAGGTAACATAATGTCAATAAAAATGTATCTATCAATAATCACTCTCAATGTGATGGCGTAAATGCTCCCATAAAATGACACAGGGTTGCAGATTGGATAAAACGACAGGATCCATCCATATGTTGTCTAAAAGAGACCCATTTAGAACCTAAAGATAAACCCAGACTGAAAGTGAAGGGATGGAGAAGCATCTTTCATGCCAATAGGCCTAATATGATTCCCATATCAGATAAAATATATTTTAAACTAAATACTGTAGTCAAAGATACAGAAGGACACTACATCATTGTTAAAGGGACTATCCCCCAAGATGATCTAACAATTGTAAATATATATGCCCCCAATATGAGAGCAGCCAATTACATAAGAAAACTGTTAATCAAGATAAAGAGACATACTGATATGAATGCATTTATAGTAGGAGATCTTAACACGCCTCTCCCAGAAATATATTTTCAAATCAGAAAATTAATATAGAAATTGAATGACACATTGGACCAGATGGACCTCATAGATATATACAGAACATTCCACCCTAAAACAACAGAATACTCATTCTTCTCAAGTGCACATGGAACTTTCTCAAGAATAGACCACATACTGGGTCATGAATCTGGACTCAACCGATACCAAAAGACTGAGAATATTCCTTACATATTCTCAGATCACAATGCCTTGAAACTGGAGCTCAATCCAAGGAAAAGTTCTGAAGGAACTCAAACACCTGGAAGCTAAAGACCACCTTGCTTAAGAATGCCTGGATCAACCTATGGGACACAGCAAATACGGCTCTAAGGGGGAAATACACAGCCATCCAAGCCACCCTCAAAAAAATTGAAAAATCCAGAACATACCAGCTGTCTCCACTCCTCAAAGAACTGGAGACTAAACAACAAATCAAACCAGCTACACACGTAAGAAGGAAAATAATCAAGATTAGAGCTGAGATCGATGACGTAGAAACCAAAGATACAGTAGAACATATCAATGAAACTAGAAGCTGTTTTTTTGAAAGAATCAATAAGTTCGATAAACCATTGGCCACACTAATCCAAAAGAAAAGAGAATAAGCCCAAATTCATAAAATTGTGAATGAAAAGGGAGAGATCACAATGAACACCAAGGAAGTAAAAAGAATCATCAGAAGTTATTATCAACAGTTATATGCCAATAAGCTCAGCAACCTAGGTGAAATGGATGCATTCCTGGAAAATGATAAACTCCCAAAATTGAACCAGGAAGAAATTGACAACCTGAATAGACTGATATCTAGTAATGACATTGAAGCAGTGATCAAAAACCTCCCAAAAAACAAGAGCCCAGGACCTGATGGATTCCCTGGGGAATTCTACCAAACTTTCAAAGAAGAAATAACACATATTCTCTTAAAGCAGATTCAAAATTTGATGCAGAAAGAAAACTTCCAAACTCTTTCTATGAAGCCAGCATTACCCTGATCCCCAAACCAGGCAAAGCCCCTACCAGAAAGGGGAATTTCAGACCAATATCACTGATGAATATGGATACAAAGATTCTCAACAAGATCCTAGCCAACAGGATCCAACAGCACATTAAAAAGATTATCCATCATGACCAGGTGGGATTCATTCCTGGGCTACAAGGATGGTTCAACATTTGCAAATCAATCAATGTGGATAGAACAAATTAATCAGAGAGAGAGAAGAACCACATGGTTCTCTCAATTGATGCAGAAAAAGCATTTGACAAAATCCAGCATCCATTCCTGATTAAAACGCTTCAAAGTATAGGGATAGAGGGAACATTTCTGAACTTCATCCAATCCATCTATGAAAGACCCACAGCAAATATCATCCTCAATGGGAAAAAACTTGCAGCCTTCCCATTGAGATCAGGAACATGACAAATATGCCCACTCTCACCACTCTTGTTCAACATAGTATTAGAAATCTTAGGAACAGTCATCAGACAACAAAGAGAAATAAAAGGTATCCAAATTAGCAAAGAAGAAGTCAAACTCTCTCTCTTCATAGATGACATGATATTTTATATGGAAAACCCAAAATGCTCCACCCCCAAACAGAAATCATGCAGCAATTCAGTAACGTGGCAGGATACATAGTCAATGTACAAAAATCAGTGGCTTTTTGACACACTAACAATGAAAATACAGAAAGGGAAATTAGGGTATCAATTCCATTTACTCTGGTACCAACAACCATAAGATACCTGGGAATAAACATAACCAAAGAGGTAAGGGATCTGGACTCGAGGAACTGCAGAACACTCATGAAAGAAATTGCAGAAGACACAAAAAGATGGAAGATCATTCCATGCTCTTGGATCAGAAGAATAAACATTGTTTAAATGTCTATACTGCCTAGAGCAATCTATTCTTTTAATGCCATTCCGATCAAAATTCCACCTGTATTTTTCAATGAGCTGGAGTAAATAATCCAGAAATTTGTATGAAATCAAAAGAGACCCAGAATTGCTAAGGAAATGTTGAAAAAAAAATAAAATTGGGGGCATCACGTTATTTAATTTCAAGCTTTACTCCAAGGCTATGATTACAAAGACAGCATGGTACTGGCATAACAACAGATACATAGACCAGTGGAACAGAATAGAGAGCCCAGATATGGACCCTCAACTCTATGGTCAAATAATCTTCGACAAAACAGGAAAAAATATACAGTGGAAAAACAAAGTCTCTTCAATAAATGGTGCTGGGAAAACTGGACAACTCTATGTATTAAGAATGAAACTTGACCATTCTCTTACACCATACACAAAAATAAATTCAAAATGGATAGAATACCTCATTGTGAGACAGGAATCCATCAGAATCCTAGAGGAGAACATAGGCAATGACCTCTTCTATATCAGCCACAGCAACTTCTTTCAAGATATGTCTCCAAGGGCAAAGGAAACAAAAGCGAAAATAAACTGTTGGGACTTCATCAAAATCAAAAGCTTCTGAACAGCAAAGGAAACAGTCAAGAAAACCAAAAGGCAACCCACGGAATGAGAGAAGATATTTACAAATGAAAGTACAGACAAAAGGTTGATATCCAGGATCTATAAAGAACTTCTCAAACTCAACACATACAAAACAGACAAACCTATCAAAAAGGGGGCAGAAGATATGAACAGACACTTCTCCAATGAAGATATACAAATGGCTATCAGACACATGAACAAATGCTCATAATCACTAGCCATCAGGGAGATTCAAATTAAAACGACATTGAGATGCCACCTTTTGCCAGTTAGTATGACCAATATTAGCAAGTCAGGAAACAACATGTTTTGGAGGGGATGTGGAGAACGCGGAAATCTCTTACACTGTTGGTGAGAATGCAAGTTGGTGCAGCCACTTTTGAGAACAGTGTGGAGATTCCTGAAGAAATTAAAAATAGAGCTTCCCTATGACCCTTCCATTGCACTCCTGGGTATTTACCCCAAAGATACAGATGTAGTGAAAAGAAGGGCCATCTGTACCACAATGTTTACAACAGCAATGGCCATGGTTGCCAAACTGTGGAAAGAACCAAGATTCCCTTCAACGGACAAATGGGTAAGGAAGATGTAGTCCATATACACTATGGAATATTATGTCTGCATCAGAAAGGATGAATACCCAACTTTTGTAGCAACATGGACGGGACTGGAAGAGATTATGCTGAGTGAAATAAGTCAAGCAGAGAGAGTCAGTTATTGAATGGTTTCACTTATTTTTGGAGCATAACAAATAGCATGGAGGACATGAGGAGTTAGAGAGGAGAAGGTAGTTGAGGGAAATTGGAAGGGGAGGTGAACCATGAGAGACTCTGAACTCAACAAAACAATCTGAAGGGTTTAAGTGAGCGGGGTTTGGGAGGTTGGGGGATCCAGGTGGTGGGTATTAGAGAGGGTATGGATTTCAGGGAGCACCGGGTGTGGTACAAAAACAATGAATACTGTTACGATAAAATAAATTAAAATAAATAAATAAAAAAGTGAAAAAAAATAAGGAAGACAGTAGGGACGCCTGGGTTGCTTTGTTTCTGGCTCAACTCATTGTCTCATGGTCCATGGAAGTCCTTTTTGGGTTCCCTGCTCAGTGGAATCCATCTCCCTGCCACTTGTGCTTTCCTCTGGCTCTTTTTATCTCTCAAATAAATTATTAAAAGCTTTTAAAAGTTAAATAAAATTTATTTTTTTAATTAAAAAGATACAATAAATAAGAAAGCCTGCTCCAGTTTCCACTAAAAGCTTTGTTTTCAAGCACTCTTTAATCAGTAGAGTTGGTACATTAGGGGAACCTGTGCTTGTCTTCTGAGGGAGAGGCCTGGCTGTCTCACAATCTGACTTAACCATTTATTTGATAAATAAATAAAACAAAATAATTTCTTTCAGGAATGAGAAATCTAACTGGGCTTACTAACACAGAGAAGAATGTGGAGCCATGGACAAAATGCCAAAATTGAGGAATTTGTCTCAAATAAAAGAATAGAATCAGACCATGACCAGAATTCTAAGCTAAACAGATATAAGTAACATGCCTAAGGGAGAATTTAAAGCAACAATCCTGAGGATATTCACTATACTTAATAAATGAATAGAAGAAATTGGTAGACACTTAACACAGATATAAAAGACTTAAAAATCAATTCGAAGTGAAAGATTAAACAAACAAGATGGGAAATAAGTTTGATGCAGTGAACAGCAGGCTGGAAGAAGCAGAGGAACAAATTAGTGATATAGAAGACAAATACTGGACAATAATAAAGCTGAACAAAAGAGAGAAAGAAGAATTATGTATCACAAAAATAGACTTAGGGAATTCATGGCTCCATCAAAAATAATTATATGTGTATTACAGGAGTCCCAGAAGAAGAGAGAAATGCAGCAGATGATTTATTTGAGAAAATAACAGCTAAAAATTTCCCTAATCTGGGAAAGGAAACAGATATCCATAACTGGAGACAAAGAGAATGCCCAACAAAGTCAACAAAAGCAGGGCTTCACCAATATGTATTGCAACTAAATTTCCAATATATAGTGAAAAAGAAAAAAAAATCAAACTAGAAAGACGAAAGAAATCCTTAACTTATAAGGGAATACTCATAAGGATATTTGAAGATTTTATTCAATAGAAACATGGCAAGTCAGAAGAAAATGTCATGCTATATCCCAAGTGCTGAACTGAAAAAAAAATCTGAAGCCAAGTATAGTCTATTCATCCAGGCTATCATTTGGAATAGAAAGTGAGGTGATGAATTTCCAGAAAAGCAAAACCAAAGGTAAATGGGACAGAATAGAAAACCCAGAAATAAACTCAGTATTATATGTTCAATTAATATTCCAAAAACAGGGAAGAATATCCAATGGGAAAAATATAGTCTTTCGTAAATGATGTGAAATTTGTAAAGCAACATGCAAAAAAAGTAAAGTCAAAATGGATTAAAGACCTATATATGAAAACTATATTTAAAGTGATGACTTTCTCTTTAGATATTGCTTGAGTTATGTCTCAAAATTCTTTTCTTTTAATTCTTATTTTTCAAAATTTCTTTTGTGTTCCAGAATTCATTGTTTATGCACCATACAGTGCTCCATGCAATACATGCCCTCCTAAATACCCACCACCAAGCTCACACAACCTCCCACCCCCATCCCCTCCAAAACCCTCAGTTTATTTCTTAGAGTACATGGTTTCTTGTGCTTCATCTCCCTTCCAATTTTCCCCAAATCCCTTCTCCTTTCCATCTCCCCATGTTCTCTGTGTTATTTGTTATGCTCTAAAAATAATCAAATCCATATGATAATTGACTAAATAAGTGGAGTTTCCAACTCAAAAAACAAAACAACAACCCAGAGCAAATTGGAGGAGACATAACAGAAGGGAATAATACAAATTGACAGAAATCCATCCAATGAAGCATAAAATGACAACAACAATAGAAAAACTGAGAAGATCCACAGAATCAAACCTGGCTCTTTGATAAGATTACTAAAATAAACAAACCTTAAACAACACTGATCCAGGGGAGAAATAATAGAGAAACAGAAGATGCAAATAATCAAAATAAAGAATACAAAACAAGTAATTATGCCTTAACAATTTTAAAAATAATAAAAAACCTATTGTGAACATATATGCATTAAAAATATGGAAGCCTAGTAGATGTTTTCCCAGAAAGAAAAAAAAAAAAAGATATCAAATTGGACCCAGAAGAAAGAGAACATGAATGCATCAGTAAGATTAAGAATGCTGAAATTGTCATTAAAGATCTCACCTCTCCCCCAGATTCAATTACAAATAGCTTCACAGATGAGCTCTACCAATCTTTCAAGTAACAGTTGAAAGTTGTTCTAGAAAGCAGAAGGGATTAGGCTACCATCCCTTGGATAGTCCTCTGTAATCATGATTCTAAATTTATACAAGTGGTGGGTGAGACCAGAAGGGGAAAGCCATGGACCCACTGCATTTATGAAGATAAGAGAAAAACCTCAACTAAGTGCTTGCTATCCAAATACAACAGTGCACTCAAAACCAATTCATCATGATAAAGGAGACTTGGCTCTGGATACAGGGATATTTCAAATCAGACAAGGAATCCATGTAATTTGCTACAGTCACAGACACAAGGAGGAAAATCAAACAGTTATCTCCAAATGTGAGGAAAAAGAATTCAGTAAGATTATAACCCTTGAGAATCTGCAAGAGAAAGGAATGTCCTCACTGGAGAAAGTTTATGTACTCACAATCTGTTATGTCAGGCATGCTTCATGGTGAATTTTTGGCCACATTCACTTTAAGTGTGTGAACAAGGATGTCTCTTATCAATATGAATGTTCACTGTAAAATGAAAATTCTGGCCCAAACTGAAGAAAGAGGGACAAGAGATTAGAAGGTGAAACATAAGCTCTCACTCTTTGAGGACCAATGTCTTCATCTGTCTAGAAAATAAAAACAATGGAATTAACAGATTAACTAGTAGAATCAAAAAATCTGCAGTTCACCAATTTCAGCACTAACCAACTAGAACATAAAGTAAGAGTTAAGAAACCATTCACAAAAGCATCAAACATTGATGAATATTTAGGAATTAATAAAGAACACTGTAGAGTAAGTGCCTTCTCAGGTTGTGATCCCAGGGTCCTGGGATCAGGTACTGCATCATGCTCTCTGCTCAGCTGGGAGCCTGTTTCTCCCTCTTCCTCTATCTGCTACTCCATTTGCTTGTGTTATTTCTGTCAAATGAATAAATAAAATATTTTTAAAAATAAAATAAAAATAAATAAAGGTATTTAAAAATCATCAGAAGACATAAGGATGGCCAACAGGCATATGAAAAGATGTTCAACATCATTGATCATGAGGAAATACAAATCAGAAGTAAAATAAGATATTACCTCATAAATCATCAGAATAATTAAAATCCACAACACAAGAGACAGCAGGTGTTGGCAAGGACGTGGCTCAAGAGGAATTCTCTTACACTGTGGGAATGTAAACTGGTGCAACCACTCTAAAAAACAGTATGGGAGTTCCTCAAAGATTTAAAAATAGAACTGCCCTATGATCCAGTAATTGTACTACTTGGTAGTTCCCAAATAATACAAAAAAAAAAATGCAATGTAATAAATAGCCTGTAATGTTTAGAACAGCATTATCTACAATAACCAAATTATGGAAAGAACCCAAATGTCCATCAACTGATGTATATACCACATCAATCTATCTATATCTGTCTATCTATCTACCTAGCATCTATCTATAATGGATTAAAGTTGTGGTTTCTTCTGTTGGGGATTTCTTTTGAGGATGCACTCACAAGGAACCAGTTTCACCATGGTGGGAGAGTAGGCTTAGTACCTGTGGATTTGAGTGTGTTCATAGGCCCAGTGCAGGGATCCTAAAATGGAGAAATCTCAAAGTTTTGTGAGAACACATTCAGGTGATATACTGAATCAGACTGAAGGAAATCGGTCTTATTCATAAAGCTGCATAAAAATTCCCAATTCTTTATCTTCCCTCTCCTTTCATTGAGACACAGGGTTCTGTCATCAGAAATCTGGAGAAAATAGAGGTCATGATTAACATCCCAAAATTTTCAGCTATCTTTTAGTAGTTAAGCCCATGACAGAGAAGGAAATCAGACCAGGATTTAATATAAAGAAAAAAAGAGATCCCTGAAAAGAAGTGGTTGACTTTCATTCCTTAATTCTTTGAAAAGGAGAGTAAGCATCAAAGGAGATCAAGCAGGAATGGACATAGAGGTGTGGGTAGAATCCAGAGAGATTGAGCAAAGTTTTGGAGGCCACATGGAAGAAAAGATGACTCAGGGAGGAGAAAGGTAGGATCATAGGGAGAGAGAGTGGGAGAGAAGCATAACTTCCCACTGAGCACAGAGCCAGGCCCCAGCTCATCTCATGAGCCTGAGATCATGACCTGAGCTGAAATCAAGAGTTGGATCTTTAACCAACTTAGCCACTAAAGATCTCCCAGACTTTGGTAACTTCTAATCTACTTTCTGTTCTATTAAGTTTCTGAATCTAGTTACCTCATATAATTAGAATTAACCACAATGTGTTCTCTTTATATCTGGTTTATTTCAGTTAGCATGTTTTTAAGATTCATCTATGTTATAGCATGTATCATAACATCATTTGTATGTCTAAGGATATCCTATGTTCGATATACACCAGAGTTTTTGTTTTGTTTGTTTTTCATCTATCTGTTGATGGACATTTGACTTTTTGCAACTTTCACCATTGTTTATAATGCCACAATTCACATTGGTATACAAGTATATTTTTATTCCCTTTTAGAAAATGTTTTAGGTATATACCTAAGAGTAGAATTATTGGATTATGTGGTAATAATGTGTTTTGGTTTTTAAGGAACTTCTAAAATGTTTCCTATAGTAGTTGTAACATTATACACTACCAGTGGCAAAGTATTAGGCCTCCATTTTTTTTTTACATCCTTACCAATAATTGTTTATGCTTCATTATTATACTCCTACTCAGTATAGTAGGGGTGAAGTCCTTTCTCATTATGATTTTAAATTTTCCTACTAACTAATGGTTTTGAGCACATTTAATGTGCTTACTGGCCATTTGTATGTCTTTTTCTTAAACTTGTTTTATTTGGGATGCCTGGGTGGCTCAGTTGGTTAAGCAGCTGCCTTCGCTCAGGTCATGATCCCAGCGTCCTGGGATCAAGTCCCACATCGGGCTCCTTGCTCAGCAGGGAGCCTGCTTCTCCCTCTACCTCTGCCTGCCATTCTGTCTGCCTGTGCTCGCTCTCTCCCCCCCTCTCTGATAAATAAAACCTTTAAAAAACTTGTTTTATTTAAATAAATCTATTAACATACAATGTATTATTAACAATTTATTAACATGCAGTATATTATTGGTTTCAGAGGTACACGCCTGTGTTTCATCAGACTTATATAATATTCAGTGCTTATTGAATCATGTGTCCTCCTTAATGTCCAGTTGCCCCTTACCCCCACCCCTATACTGAGCAAGAAACCTCAGTTTTCTTCATATGATTAAGTTTTTCATGGTTTGTCTCTTTCTCTGGTTTTATCTTATTTTATTTTTTTCCATCTCTTCCCCTATGATCCACTGATTTGTTTATTAAATTCCACATATCACTTGAATTCATATGATTTTCTTTCTCTGCTTGACTCATTTCACTCTAACTCCATCCATGTCAATAAAAATGCCAAGGTTTCATTTCTGATGGCTGTGTAATACTCCATTGTATAGATATATCACTTATCCTTTATCCATTCATCTGTTAATAGAAGCCTTGGCTCTTTCCATTGTTTGGCTACTGTGGACATTGCTGCTATAACCATTGGGGTGCAGGTGCCCCTTCGGATCAGTACATTTTTTAAAGATTTTATTTATTTATTTGACAGGAAGACATCACAAGTAGGCAGAGAGGCAGGCAGAGAGAGAGGGAACTAAGGCTCCCAGCTGAACAGAGAGCCCAATGCGGGGCTTGATTCCAGGACCCTGAGATCATGACTCGAGCCAAAGACAGAGGCTTAATGCACTGAGCAACCCAGGTGCCCCAGTACATTTATATCTTGTATCTACCAGAAGTACAGTGTTTTCCAGAGTGGCTGCACTAGCTTACATTTCCACCAACAGTGTAAGTGTGTTCCCCTTTCTTCTCATTTTTGCCAACATCTGTTATTTCCTAACTTGTTAATTTTAGACACTCTGACTAGTGTGAGATGGTTTCTCATCATGTTTTTGGTGATGTTGAAAATCTTTTCATGTGTCCATTGGCCAGGAATCCATCAAAGCCCTAGAGGAAAACACAAGCATCAGGCTCTTTGACCTTGGCCACAGCACCTTCTTGTAAGACACATCTCCAAGGACAAAGGAAACAAAGGCAAAAATGAACTATTGGGACATCATCAAGATAAAATCTTTTGCACAGCAAAGGAAACAGTTGACAAAACCAAGAGACAACTGAGAGAATAGAAGAGGATATTTGCCAATAACATATCAGATAAAGGGCTAGTATCCAAAATCGATAAATAACATATCAAACTCAACATCCAATGAACAATTAATCCAATCAGGAAATTAGCAGAGGACAGCTTTCATTGTCAGCCAAAATTAATTTTTTAATATATTTTTTTTTCAGTGTAACAGTATTCATTGTTTTTGCACCACACCCATTGCTCCATGCAATCCGTGATCTCCATAACATCCACCACCTGGTTCCCCCAACCTCCCACCCCTGCCCCTTCAAAACCCTCAGACGGTTTTTCAGAGTCCAGAGATTCTCACGGTTCACCTCACCTTCCAATTTCGCTCAACTCCCTTCTCCTCTCCATCTCCCCTTTTCCTCCATGCTATTTGTTATGCTCCACAAATAAGTGAAACCATATAATTGACTCTCTCTGCTTGACTTATTTCACTCAGCATGATCTCTTCCAATCCCGTCCATAATGCTACAAAAGTTGGATATTGGGGAGGAGTCAAGATGGCGGAGAAGTAGCAGGCCGAGACTACTTCAGCTAGCCGGAGATGAGCTAGATAGCTTATCTAAAGATTGCAAACACCTGAAAATCCATCGGCAGATCGAAGAGAAGAAGAACAGAAATTCTGGAAACAGAAAAACAACCACTTTCTGAAAGGTAGGACCGGCGGAGAAGTGAATACAAAGCAACAGGAAGATAGACCCCGGTGGGAGGGGCCGGCTCCCGGCAAGCGGCAGAGCAACCGCGCACAAAATCAGGACTTTTAAAAGTCTGTTCCGCTGAGGGACATCACTCCAGAGGCTACCCGGGGCAAAGCAGACACGGGGTCAGCGTGGCCTCAGGTCCTGCAGGGTCACAGAAGGATCAGGGGTGTCTGAGTGTCCCAGAGCTTGCGGGTATTGGAACGGGAAAGCCAGCTACAAAGACAGAGCCGACAGTAAGCTCGCAGCTCGGGGTGACCTTGAACCGGTCCCAGGCACGGTGAGCTCGGAGCGCGGACGGAGGTCAGGCAGACGGGAGTAACTGGGCGCGGTTCTCTGAGCGTGCACTGAGGAGTGCGGCCCTGGGCTCTCGGCTCCTCCGGGCCGGAGACCAGGAGGCCGCCATTTGTATTCCCGTCCTGCGGAACTCTACGGAAAGTGCTCAGGGAACAAAAGCTCCTGAAAGCAAACCCAAGCGGATTACTCACCCCGGCCCCGGGTAAGGGCGGTGCAATTCCGCCTTGGGCAAAGACACTTGAGAATCACTACAACAGGCCCCTCCCCCAGAAGATCAACAAGAAATCCAGCCGAGACCAAGTTCACCTGCCAAAGAGTGCGGTTTCAATACCAAGGAGAGCAGCAGAATTCTAGAGGAGGAGAAAGCAAAGCACGGAACTCATGGCTTTTTCCCTGTGATTTTTTTTTTAGTCTTGCAGTTAATTTAAATTTTTTCTTTTTCATTTTTTGTTTTTTTTTCTCGCTTTCGGGTAAAATTTTTTTTTTAATTGTTACCTTTTTCTTTTTTAACGATTTTTTACTAGTTTATCTAATACATATATTTTTTCCTTTTTATATTTTTCTTAGGTGTTTTCTTTTTTTGTAAATTCTTTTCTTTTTTCTTTTTTTTTCTTTCTTCCTTTTTGAACCTCTTTTTATCCACTTTCTCCCACCTCACGATTTGGGATCTCTACTAATTTGGATAAAGCATATTTTCCTGGGGTTGTTGCCACCCTTTTAGTATTTTACTTGCCCCTTCATATACTCTTCTCTGGACAAAATGACAAGACGGAAAAATTCAACACAAAAAAAAGAACAAGAGGCAGTACCGAAGGCTAGGGACCTAATCAATACAGACATTGGTAATATGTCATATCTAGAGTTCCGAATGACAATTCTCAAGGTTCTAGCAGGGCTCGAAAAAGGCATGGAAGATATTAGAGAAACCCTCTCGAGAGATATAAAAGCCCTTTCTGGAGAAATAAAAGAACTAAAATCTAACCAAGTTGAAATCAAAAAAGCTATTAATGAGGTGCAATCAAAAATGGAGGCTCTCACTGTTAGGATAAATGAGGCAGAAGAAAGAATTAGTGATATAGAAGACCAAATGACAGAGAATAAAGAAGCTGAGCAAAAGAGGGACAAACAGCTACTGGACCACGAGGGGAGAATTCGAGAGACAAGTGACACCATAAGACGAAACAAATTAGAATAATTGGGATTCCAGAAGAAGAAGAAAGAGAGAGGGGAGCAGAAGGTATACTGCAGAGAATTATTGGGGAGAATTTCCCCAATATGGCAAAGGGAATGAGCATCAAAATTCAGGAGGTTCAGAGAACGCCCCTCAAAATCAATAAGAATAGGCCCACACCCCGTCACCTAATAGTAAAATTTACAAGTCTCAGTGAAAAAGAGAAAATCCTGAAAGCAGCCCGGGAAAAGAAGTCTGTAACATACAATGGTAAAAATATTAGATTGGCAGCTGACTTATCCACAGAGACCTGGCAGGCCAGAAAGAGCTGGCATGATATTTTCAGAGCACTAAATGAGAAAAACATGCAGCCCAGAATACTATATCCAGCTAGGCTATCATTGAAAATAGAAGGAGAGATTAAAAGCTTCCAGGACAAACAACAACTGAAAGAATTTGCAAACACCAAACCAGCTCTACAGGAAATCTTGAAAGGGGTCCTCTAAGCAAAGAGAGAGCCTACAAGTGGTAGATCAGAAAGGAACAGAGACCATATACAGTAACAGTCACGTTACAGGCAATACAATGGCACTAAATTCATATCTCTCAATAGTTACCCTGAATGTTAATGGGCTAAATGCCCCTGTCAAAAGACACAGGGTATCAAAATGGATAAAAAAACAAAACCCATCTATATGTTGCCTCCAAGAAACTCATTTTAAGCCCGAAGACACCTCCAGATTTAAAGTGAGGGGGTGGAAAAGAATTTACCATGCTAATGGACATCAGAAGAAAGCGGGAGTGGCAATCCTTATATCAGATCAATTAGATTTTAAGCCAAAGTCTATAATAAGAGATGAGGAAGGACACTATATCATACTCAAAGGGTCTGTCCAACAAGAAGATTTAAAAATTTTAAATATCTATGCCCCCAACGTGGGAACAGCCAACTATATAAACCAATTAATAACAAAATCAAAGAAACACATCAACAATAATACAATAATAGTAGGGGACTATAACACTCCCCTCACTGAAATGGACAGATCATCCAAGCAAAAGATCAGCAAGGAAATAAAGGCCTTAAACGACACACTGGACCAGATGGACATCACAGATATATTCAGAACATTTCATCCCAAAGCAACAGAATACACATTCTTCTCTAGTGCACATGGAACATTCTCCAGAATAGATCACATCCTCGGTCCTAAATCAGGACTCAACCGGTATCAAAAGATTGGGATCATTCCCTGCATATTTTCAGACCACAATGCTCTCAAGCTAGAACTCAACCACAAAAGGAAGTTTGAAAAGAACCAAAATACATGGAGACTAAACGGCATCCTTCTAAAGAATGAATGGGTCAACCGGGAAATTAAAGAAGAATTGAAAAAAATCATGGAAACAAATGATAATGAAAATACAATGGTTCAAAATCTGTGGGACACAACAAAGGAAGTCCTGAGAGGAAAATATATAGCGGTACAAGCCTTTCTCAAGAAACAAGAAAGGTCTCAGGTACACAATCTAATCCTACACCTAAAGGAGCTGGAGAAAGAACAAGAAAGAAACCCTAAGCCTAGCAGGAGAAGAGAAATCATAAAGATCAGAGCAGAAATCAATGAAATAGAAACCAAAAAAACAATAGAACAAATCAACGAAAGTAGGAGCTGCTTCTTTGGAAGAATTAATAAAATTGATAAACCCCTGGCCAGACTTATCAAAAATAAAAGAGAAAGGACCCAAATAAAATCATGAATGAAAGAGGAGAGATCACAACTAACACCAAAGAAATACAAACTATTATAAGAACATACTATGAGCAACTCTACGCCAACAAATTTGACAATCTGGAAGAAATGGATGCATTCCTAAGAAACATAGAAACTACCACAACTGAACCAGGAAGAAATAGAAAGCCTGAACAGACCCATAACCAGTAAGGAGATTGAAACAGTCATTAAAAATCTCCAAACAAACAAAAGCCCAAGGCCAGACGGCTTCCCGGGGCAATTCTACCAATCATTTAAAGAAGGACTAATTCCTATTCTCCTAAAACTGTTCCAAAAAATAGAAATGGAAGGAAAACTTCCAAACTCATTTTAAGAGGCCAGCATCACCTTGATCCCAAAACCAGACAAGGATCCCACCAAAAAAGAGAGCTATAGACCAATATCCTTGATGAACACAGATGCGAAAATACTCAACAAAATACTAGCCAATAGGATTCAACAGTACATTAAAAAGATTATTCACCACGACCAAGTGGGATTTATTCCAGGGCTGCAAGTTTGGTTCAACATCCGCAAATCAGTCAATGTGATAGAACACATCAATAAAAGTAAGAACAAGAACCATATGATACTCTCAATAGATGCTGAAAAAGCATTTGACAAAGTACAGCATCCCTTCCTGATCAAAACTCTTCAAAGTGTAGGGATACAGGGCACATACCTCAATATCATCAAAGCCATCTATGAAAAACCCACCACAAATATCATTCTCAATTGAGAAAAACTGGAAGCTTTTCTGCTAAGGTCAGGAACACGGCAGGGATGTCCATTATCACCACTGCTATTCAACATAGTACTAGAGGTCCTAGCCTCAGCAATCAGACAACAAAAGGAAATTAAAGGCATCCAGATCGGCAAAGAAGAAGTCAAATTATCACTCTTCGCAGATGATATGATACTATATGTGGAAAACCCAAAAGACTCCACTCCCAAACTGCTAGAACTTATACAGGAATTCAGTAAAGTGTCAGGATATAAAATCAATGCACAGAAATCAGTTGCATTTCTCTACACCAACAGCAAGACAGAAGAAAGGGAAATTAAGGAGTCAATCCCATTTACAATTGCACCCAAAACCATAAGATACCTAGGAATAAACCTAACCAAAGAGACGCAGAATCTATACTCAGAAAACTATAAAGTACTCATGAAAGAAATTGAGGAAGACACAAAGAAATGGAAAAATGTTCCATGCTCCTGGATTGGAAGGATAAATATTGTGAAAATGTCTATGCTACCTAAAGCAATCTACACATTTAATGCAATTCCTATCAAAGTACCATCCACCTTTTTCAAAGAAATGGAACAAATAATTCTAAAATTTATATGGAACCAGAAAAGACCTCGAATAGCCAAAGGGATATTGAAAAAGAAAGCCAACGTTGGTGGCATCACAATCCCGGACTTCAAGCTCTATTACAAAGCTGTCATCATCAAGACAGCATGGTACTGGCACAAAAACAGACACATAGATCAATGGAACAGAATAGAGAGCCCAGAAATAGGCCCTCAAATCTATGGTCAACTAATCTTCGACAAAGCAGGAAAGAATGTCCAATGGAAAAAAGACAGCCTCTTCAATAAATGGTGCTGGGAAAATTGGACAGCCACATGCAGAAAAATGAAATTGAACCATTTCCTTACACCACACACGAAAATAGACTCAAAATGGATGAAGGACCTCAATGTGCGAAAGGAATCCATCAAAATCCTTGAGGAGAACACAGGCAGCAACCTCTTCAACCTCAGTCGCAGCAACATCTTCCTAGGAACAACGCCAAAGGCAAGGGAAGCAAGGGCAAAAATGAACTATTGGGACTTCATCAAGATCAAATCTTTTGCACAGCAAAGGAAACAGTTAACAAAATCAAAAGACAACTAGTGTCCAGAATATATAAAGAACTTAGCAAACTCAACACCCAAAGAACAAATAATCCAATCAAGAAATGAGCAGAGGACATGAACAGACATTTCTGCAAAGAAGACATCCAGATGGCCAACAGACACATGAAAAAGTGCTCCATATCCCTCGGCATCAGGGAAATACAAATCGAAACCACAATGAGATATCACCTCACACCAGTCAGAATGGCTAAAATCAACAAGTCAGGAAATGACAGATGCTGGCGAGGATGCGGAGAAAGGGGAACCCTCCTCCACTGTTGGTGGGAATGCAAGCTGGTGCAGCCACTCTGGAAAACAGCATGGAGGTTCCTCAAAATGTTGAAAATAGAACTGCCCTATGACCCAGCAATTGCACTACTGGGTATTTACCCTAAAGATACAAACGTAGTGATCCAAAGGGGCACGTGTACTCGAATGTTTATAGCAGCAATGTCCACAATAGCCAAACTATGGAAAGAACCTAGATGTCCATCAACAGATGAATGGATCAAGAAGATGTGGTATATATACACAATGGAATACTATGCAGCCATCAAAAGAAATGAAATCTTGCCATTTGCGACAACATGGATGGAACTAGAGCGTATCATGCTTAGCGAAATAAGTCAAGCGGAGAACGACAACTATCATATGATCTCCCTGATATGAGGAAGTGGTGATGCAACATGGGGCTTAAGTGGGTACGAGAAGAATAAATGAAAGAAGATGGGATTGGGAGGGAGACAAACCATAAGTGACTCTTAATCTCACAAAACAAACTGAGGGTTGCTGGGGGGAGGGGGTTTGGGAGAAGGGCGTGGTATTATGGACATTGGGGAGGGTATGTGCTTTGGTGAGTGCTGTGAAGTGTGTAAACCTGGTGATTCACAGACCTGTACCCCTGGGGATAAAAATATATGTTTATAAAAAATAAAATATTATATTAAAAAAAAAAGTTGGATATTCATATTTTCCGATGGAGGCATAATAATCCATAGTGTATATAGACCACATCTTCCTTATGCATTAGACCATTGAAGGGCATCTTGGTTCTTCCACTGTTTGGCGATAATGGCCATTGCTGCCATGAACCCTGGGGTACAGAGGGCCTTTCTTTTCACTACATCTGTATCTTTGGGGTAAATACCCAGTAGCACAATGGCAGGGTCATAGGGAAGCTCTATTTTTAATTTCTTGAGGAATCTCCACACTGTTCCCCGAAGTGGCTGCACCATCTTGCATTCCCAGCAACAGTGTAAGAAGGTTCCCCTTGCTCCACATCCTCTCCAACACATGTTGTTTCCTGTCTTGCTAATTTTGGCCATTGTAACTGGTGCAAGGTGGTATCTCAATGTGGTTTTAATTTAAATCTCACTGACGGCTAGTGATGAGCATTTTTTCATGTGTCTGATAGCCATTTTTATGTCTTCTTTGGAGAAGTGTCCATTCATATCTTCTGCCCATTTTTTGATATGATTGTCCGTTTTGTGTGTGTGTGTTGTGTTTGAGGAGATCTTTATAGATCCTGGATATCAACCTTTTGTCTGTACTGTCATTTTCAAATATCTTCTCCCATTCTGTGGGTTGCCTCTTTGTTTTGTTGACTGTTTCCTTTGCTGTGCAGAAGCTTTTGAACTAGAGGAAGTCCCAAAAGTTCATCTTCATTTTTTTTTTTTTTTTTTTTTTTTTTTTTCCTTTGGAGACATAACGTCAAAGAAGTTGCTGTGGCTGATAACAAAGAGGTTACTGCCTATGTTCCCCTCAAGGATTCTGATGGATTCCTGTCTTACATTGAGGACTTTCATCCATTTCGAGTTTATCTTTGTGTACAGTTTAAGAGAATGGTTGAGTTTCAGCCTTATGCATACAGACGTCCAGTTTTCTCAGCAACATTTTTTGAGGAGACTGTCTTTTTTCCACTACATATTTTTTCCGCTTTTGTCAAGTTTTATTTGACCATAGAGTTGAGGGTCCATATCTGGGCACTCTACTCTGTTCCACTGATCTATGTGTCTGTATTTATGCCAGTACCATGTGGTCTTGGTGATCACAGCTTTGTAGTAAAGCTTGAAATCAGGTAACGTGATGCTGCCAGTGTTGTTTTGTTTTTTAACATTTCCTTATCGATTCAGGGTCTCTTCTGATTCCATACAAATTTTAGGATTATTTGCTCCAGCTCTTTGAAGAATACCGGTGGAATTTGATCAGAATGGCATTAAAAGTATAGATTGCTCTAGGCAGTATAGACATTTTAACAATGTTTATTCGTCCAATCCAAGAGCATGGAATGGTCTTCCATCTTTTTGTGTCTTCTTCAATTTCTTTCATGAGTGTTCTGTAGCTCCTCGAGTAAAGATCCCTTACCTCTTGGTTAGGTTTATTCCCAGGTATCTTATGGTTCTTGGTGCTATAGGAAATGGAATCGATTCTCTAATTTCCCATTCTGTATTTTCATTGTTATTGTAAGAAAGCCACTGATTTCTGCACATTGACTTTGTATCCTGCCACGTTGCTGATCTGCTGTATGAGTTCTAGTAGTTTGTGGGTGGAGTCTTTTGGGTTTCCATATAAAAAATCATGTCATCTACAGAAAGAGAGGGTTTGACTTCTTCATTACCAATTTGGATACCTTTTATTGCTCTTTGTGGTCTGATTGCTATTGCTTGGACTTCTAATACTATGTTGAACAAGAGTGATGAGAGTGGGCATCCTTGTCGTGTTCCTGATCTCAACGGGATGGCTGCAAGCTTTTTCCCATTGAGGATGATATTTGTTGTGGGTCTTTCATAGATAGATTTGGTGAAGTTCAGGAATGTTTCCTCTATCCCTATACTTTGAAGCATTTTAATCAGAAATGGATGCTGGATTTTGTCAAATGCTTTTTCTGAATCAATTGAGAGGACCATGTGGTTCTTCTCTCTTCTTTTATTGATTTCTTCTATCACATTGATTAATTTGTGAATGTTGAACCATCCTTGTAGCCTAGGAATGAATCCCACCTGGTGATGTTGGATAATATTTTTAATGTGCTGTTGGATCTTGTTGAGAATCTTAGCATCCATATTCATCAGTGATATTGATCTGAAATTCTCCTTTTTGGTAGGGTCTTTGCCTGGTATGGGGATCAGGGTAATAATGCTGGCTTGAGAGAAAGAGTCTGGAAATTTTTCTTCTGCTTCAATTTTTTGAAACAGCTTCAGGAGAATAGGTGTTAATTCTTCTTTGTAAGATTGGTAGAATTCCCCAGGGAATCCATCAGGTCCTGGGCTCTTGTTTTTTGGGAGGGTTTTTGCTTTCATTTTTTAAAATTTATTTTTTATTTATTTTCAGCAAAACAGTATTCATTATTTTTACACACACCCAGTGTGTGCTCCATGCAATCTTTGACCTCTCTAATACCTACCACCTGGATCCCCCAACTTCCCAATCCCCGCCCTTCCAAAACCCTCAGATTGTCAGAGACCATAGTCTCTCACGTTTTACCTCCACTTCCAATTTCCCTCAACTCCCTTCTCCTCTCCATCTCTCCTTGTCCTCCATGCTATTTGTTATGCTCCACAAAGAAGTGAAACCATATAACTGACTTTCTCTGATTGACTTATTACACTCAGCATAATCTCTTCCACTCCTGTCCATGTTGCTACAAAGTTGGGTATTCATCCTTTCTGATGGAGGCATAATACTCCATAGTGCATATGGACCACATCGTCCTTATCCATTAGACCATTGAAGGGTATCTTGGTTCTTTCCACAGTTCAGCCTCTAGTACATGAATGCTGGTTCCATTTACGAGACTGGGAAAATTTTCATGAAGAACTTGTTCCACTATATCTTCTAGACTTCTTTCTTTCTTCTCCCCTTCAGGGATTCCAATAATTCTGACATTGGAACGTTTCATGGCATCATTTATTTCCCTGATTCTGTTTTCGTGGCTTCTAAGCTGTTTGTTCCAGGCTTCCTCCTGATTCTATCTGTTTGTCCTCCAGATCACTAATTCTATCTTCTGTCTCAGATACCCTACCTTTGGCAGAATTTAGATTACATTGGATCTCATTGAGACTTTTGTAAACCTCTTCTTCCCTGGTAGCTTTCAGCTCAGCCCTAACATTGTGACCATCTTCCCTGGTCACTTTCAGTTCCGCCCTAATCAATCCATTTGGTCCTCCAAGGCTTTCTCCAACCTAGCTATTGCCTGGATAATTGTTAGCCTGAATTCTCTTTCCAACATATTGTTTATGTTGATAGCCATTAGCTCTGTTGCAGAAGGCCCATCCTCTGTATTTTTCTTCTGTTGGGCATTCCTCCTCCTAGTCATTTTGGAGAGAGATGACTGAATGGATGTAGCTGGATTTATCAACTGTGGTGCCATCAAGGTGCACCCTGGAATGCTTCTGAGCAATCAGGATTCCCCACCCGTATGAGAGGAAAAAGAAAAGAAAAAGAAAAAAGAGAGAGAGAGAGACAGGAAAGAAAAGGAAAATAAAAGTGAAGGTTCAGCCCAAATGGGCCCCAAGGCAAGATTTAAAAAGCATACTAACAAAAACCGACAAACAAAAAGACTGATAAAAGTATATGAGAAGAGAAAAAAATATATGTATAGGCAAATAAAGGAAGAATCTTGTCAAAAATTATCCCAGGTGTAAGATTTATATACTATCAGGACAAACACAAAAACAGAGAAACACTGGTGGAAGCAAAAGATGGTAGAGTGGTTATAAATTCTCAGTGTGGGCGAGGAATGTTGTTTTGATTCTTCCTGGATGTATATTGATATTTTTGTTAAAGGACTCAAATTTCCTAAGATAAAGGGGATTAAAAATTGGTTTACCTATAGGGGTAGCATTTATTGGGGAAAGGGGATTACCTTGAAGTTTAACTCTATATGAATATTAGAAAATAAAAATAAAAAAGGAATAAACTAGACTGAACTAAATTAAAATTAAAAAAAAGAAATTTAAAAAATAGAAATGAAAAAGAAAAACACAGGTGTATGTATCACAAAGTTTAGGTTAGAAGAGTATTATGGTTAAAAAATTATCTATATATCTAAAAAAGAGCCAGAATAGTGGGAATGAATTAAAAATAAAAGTTGTTTTATGAAGTAGTGGTGGTTGTTCTCTTGTCATCTTTTTTGTTTTTTTGTTTCCTGGTTGGTTTTCTGGAGGAGGGCACTGCCACGTGGGTTTTCAGTCAATAATGTTCCCTGGGTTAAGTCCTCCCACCCCCCTCAAGGGGGTGAGCTCTGAGGAAATGTTTTTTTTCAGGCTTTTGTTCTCTGGAGGTTTTTATGTTTGTTCACTTTTTTTTTTTTTTCCTCTCGCCTTAACCGCTTTTGATGGTTTTCGTAGGTTTAGAGGAAAGCAAACTGCACCCTGATCCCCCTCTCAGAGAGAAGACAGTCTGCTCCCCTGTGGGTGTTGCAGAGCCCAAATAAATTCCCTTTTGGCCACTGACAGAGCAGGTTCCAAGTCGCATTCCCTGGGGACGCAGGATATTCTGCTTGTACCCCAAACCATGGCAGTGGTGGCTGTCTGGGAAGCTCCAGACTGCCAGAGAGGTTCCAAGCAATGATCGCACACTGAGATTGTCCCCAGGGCCCAGGCTGGGAGTATCTGTTCTTTCTGAGTCTAAGAGCGCTGGGCTGGGCCTTCGAGCACCTCTCTCAGGTGAGGGGCATATACACCTCAGGCTCTGTAGCACAGCTGGGTGTTCTTCTGGCTGGCAAGCCTCCCAGCCCCTCACAGGAGCTGGACCCCACACATTCTCAGGCATCCTGGCAGCTCAGGGACCAAGACCTGGTTTCTCCACAACACTCTCTCTGGCTCAGCAACAGGAGAGGCTGTCCTGGGTCCTGGGACTTAAGCCCCTGTCCCTAGCTGCCCCGATTCCCACAATTTCCTCCCCACCCCGTGATCCTTTGCTGTTTTTGAGTGCTTTCAACCAGTCTCCAAGTTAATGCTGGTCCCCAGATGCAGGGCACTCTCATACTAGGGGTATTACGTTGCAATTGGTCACCTCTGGTTACTCTCTCCCCCTTTTGTTTATCTTCTGATATCAATTCGATGTTCCCACTCTGCTTTACCTGCCCACTGGAATCTTCTGTCCCTGTAGAGATACAGACGTGTATAACTTTGATCTCAGGCTGATTTCGTTTGTGATCGGAGTTCTTTGGAAGGTAATCAGCTCACTTTAGGGTACAGGTTGAAAGGGCGCCTCCTCCTACTTCACCGCCATCTTGTGTCCCCCCTGCCTAAATTAATTTTTGGCGGTTAATGATTTTTTATATTATTGTATATATAGCTTTTTAGTTTGTT
Source organism: Mustela lutreola (assembly GCF_030435805.1). Classification (NCBI taxonomy): domain Eukaryota; kingdom Metazoa; phylum Chordata; class Mammalia; order Carnivora; family Mustelidae; genus Mustela; species Mustela lutreola. The sequence goes on from NC_081294.1 coordinate 155,688,670, forward strand.
CATTGGTGGTTTACTGTATGTCCTGCCTGCTTTTTATTCATTTCATCTATAACTGCTGACATATGTGTTTTTATATTGTGTACTGGATTTCTGATTCATCTTATTATTTCCTTTTGTGTATATGTTATTGATATCTTTTTTTACTATTAAACCTGTATTTATCACTATAAAATCATAGCTATCAAATTTTATTTTGTACAAACTTCAATCAGAAGAATTCTCTTTAGCATTTTTTTATAAGAAAATTCTACTGGTAACACAATATCAATTACTATTTATAGGAGAGTGCCTTACTTCCTCCTTTATTTTTCAGGGGCAGTATTGCTGGATATTCAATTGAAGTTTGACTGTTTTTGTTTATTTTTTCTTGCAGCACTTTAAATAGCCATATCACTGCCTATAATGCATAATTTCTGAAGAGCTATTTGTTAGTCTTGTGTAGGATTCCCTGTACATAAAGATTTGATTCTTGCTTTTTGCTTCATAAAATCAGTCATTGTCTCTGTCATTGTCTTATTTTTATTAGAATGTGACTTGATTTTATTAGAATGTTTTATTAGAATGTGACTTGATAAAGTAATTTTTACATTTATCTTTTTCAGATTTTTAAATTTAATTTTAATTAATTACTTTTAAAAATTCTTATTTTTTAAATTTCTTTTCAGTGTTCCAGAATTCATTGTTTATGCATCATATCCAGTGCTCCATGCAATACATGCCCTCCATAATACCCACCACCAGGCTCTCCAACTCCCACACTCCTCCCCTCCAAAACCCTCAGTTTCTTTCTCAGATTTCTAAAGTTTCTTGGATTGGTACATTTGTTTCTTCTACCAATCATGGGGAATTTTGTCTATTATTTCTCCAAATAATCTTTCTCTCACTCTTTTCTCCTCATTATACTTCTGTAATGTGAATGCTAGTCTATTTGATGTTGTCCCAGAAGTTTCTTAGGTTCTAATCATTTTTGTTCTGGTCTTGAGAGTTAATATTCACTAATAGTATCTTCAAGTTTCCTGATTCTTCTATCTGCTCAAATCTACTTTTGAAATCTACTAGTGAATTTTTCACTTTATTATTCATTTGAGCTCTAGATTTTTACTTATTTTTTAAAATTTCCATTCTTTTGTTAATATTTTCATTTTGCACATACATAATTTTCCCGGTTTCTATTATTATTATTATCGTTATTATTATTAATTTTAATTTTACAAGAGTTTCCTTTAGGAGCTTGAGTGTAGTTTAGACATGTGTTTTTAGTTTTCCTCTAGTCATTTCAATAACTGGGCTCTGTCAGGAATATCTGTCAATTTATTTCATTCCATTGGGATTGATTTTTTTAATACATCTTTATTATTTTGTGAATAATAGATATTTTCCCCTTATAACTGGTAACACAAGAAGTTATATTCTCCTTTTTTTAAGGTTTCTTGATTTTTTTTTTTTTTTGGTTTCTTGACTTTTTTAAACTGATACTGGTGCTATTTGTCCATTTATTTAGGTACCATTCCAATTTATGTTTGATATGCATTTATTTGTAGTTTATGGTCACTGCATATATGTGCTTTATTTCACTTTAGTTTGCATATATCTACCATATTGACAAAAATTCATTCCTAGTCCAGTAACTCGATGAGAACAGGGGAAAAAAAAGAAAATATATATACTTAAAGGCAACTCTTCTGGTCTTTATATATTGGCTCTGTGATTGGGTACTAATTATTCAACAGTTAGATAGTATTGCACTGATTCCAGTGATCTGCCTGTGGTGAAAGCTTTGGACCTTCTCCAGTCTTTTCTGAGCATTCATATGGTTTTATTTTGTTTATTTATTTTTTATTTTTTTGCACATGCAGCTTTCTAAAGATTTATTTATTTGAGAGAGAGAAAGAGAGAGAGAGAGACAGAAAGAGTGTGATCCCAAAGAGCAGAGGGAAAGGGACAATTTCAAGGGCACTCTGCATTCAGTTCAGATCCCCATGTGGGGTTCAATCTCATGACCCAGAGATCATGATATCAGTCAAAACCATGAGTGAAATGTGCATTGGCCAGACACCCCTTCATATAGGGATTTAGAAAGCTTATGGAAAGCTTTAGAAAGGCTTCTTTCAATGTCCTAAATTCCTAGTGAGATTCCCAAGGCATTTTCTCCTAGACTTTGTCCCTCCATCGTATTAACTCCATTGGTTTTTTTTGTTTGTTTGTCTGTTTGTTTTGTTTTTGTTTTTGTTTTAAAGATTTTATTTATTTGACAGAGAGAGATCACAAGTAGGCAGAGAGTCAGGCAGAGAGAGAGAGAGAGAGAGAGGAGGAAGCAAGCTCCCTGACTAGCAGAGAGCCCGATGCAGGATTCGATCCCAGGACCCTGAGATCATGACCTGAGCTGAAGGCAGAGGCTAAGCCCAGTGAGCCACCCAGACACCCCTAACTCCATTGTTTTAACTAGTAATATTTTTCCAAGGCACACGGTTTATTACTTTTTATTAAATAATTTTTAGTAATGTCCATTGATCTTCCAATCTGCACTGCAAATTAAGTAAGTCAGACAAACACTTTGCATATCATTCAAATAATCTCCTGACTTATTTGATTAATCACACACAATAACGTGGGAGTCTTCGGTTTCCTCTCTGTAATAATGTGAAGGCTTTCTCTTTCCCCTCTAAAACCAAGGACTATGATTTCATGCTGGGAATATTTTCTGCCACCACACATAGACATTGCTATGTCCAATATAGTAGATATCAAGTAGATATATCTACATTTTATATTTGTTTGATATATGGAATTCTTACATGATTACTATTAAATATGTCCCTGTCAATATATGAAACCGAAATCTCACAGTACTGCACAATGTCTCCACACATTATTTATATATTTCCTGGTGACTTTCACTTCCTCACAGACAGAAATTGGTTTAAGGTTTGTCTTTTCAATGAATAAATGTTGGATGTATTTGATATTTATGCATACAAATATAGTTTTATTTTATGTGAGATATGAAATAACCAATGTTCATAAAACAATATCCCAAATAAACATGATTTTATTTGAATAATTTTGAACTAGTTCAAACTTATAAATTCCCTTATTATCACATATATGTGGATATAATTCAGATTTATTTTATTTAGTCTGCTAGGTTGGATTTTTCTTCTGACACCAAGGATTGCCAGACTTTCATATTCATTATGCACATATTCACTATGCTTCTGCAAAATAATTCTTGCAAAATGCCTCAATTTTGATATCTACTATATCAGACAATAAGATTTTCTACACATATTCAGTAAATGATTTTTAGTTGAGTTATTTGTTGTTAAAAATTGTCACAATAACGTTGCTTTGTTTTGTTTGCTTAGTGAATAGTTCTATTATTGGAAAGGAATATTTTTCAATTCTGTTTGTACTTTTTATGCTTGAGAAAACAGTCTTCTGACTATGTCTATAGTGGCTTTAATATCGAGGAATACAAATCTAAAGTCATACTTGGAAGAGTGAATATCATGGACAGCAGCAGCTAAGTCACTTGGTAGGGTTTTCTTTCAGTTACTATGAAGACATTTAAAATTCTTTCCGTAGCTGCTTTACACTTTTTTCAGCCGCAAGGGAAGAGTACTCTGGCTGTTACTAAAGAAAAATCCTCAGGGAATCTGTGTATATGTCTCAAGGTAGAAGATAGTTTTCCAAGGCTCAGTGCCAATGAAATTCTAATTTTTCTTTACAAGGGGGAGTTCAGAACGTGTTCTCCCTTCATCCTGGCAACAGGGATTAAAAAGAGAGAAGAGGAAAAAGAAAAAGAAAGGGATTTGGTGTTTTTCTCTAGCACAGATGGTATGCCACAACTAATGGCAGAAGTGAGGAAATTCCTGAACTAATTTCACTTATGATTTAATTATATGCAGTATACTCTAATACATAGCCTTGATGAAAAAGGAGATTTTAAAGAAAATTTAACTAATGCATTCCATTTTTGAAAAATAATCAAACAGATTATATGCTGTGAGTATATCTGGGGGGATATAATCCATGCTATTTCTTGCTTTTCTAGAGAGCAATGTGGTTATTATATAAGAGGATTTTAATAATTTTGGATTATTACTTTAATCTAAGACAATATACCTCCTTAAACATTCTTTGGCATGTAGGATGAGAAACTATAGCTTATCAATTAAAACTGCCAAATTAATATATCTATCTAGGTAGATAGATAGACATATATTATCCTATTTATACTTAAATGTTTTCTTTTTATAAAAGTGTTAAATAATTAAAATTAATTTCTCTACCATCCAGTTTCTTCTTAAGGTTATACACATCTAGCGAATCTATAACCATATTTTTAGCTAAAAGTAGTATTAGATGATTGTCACAGTTTAAAAAAAAGAGAAGAAAAGAAAAGTTTTTTTAATAATGTTCATATGATTCTGTTTTGAAACATCTATATGTGTTATTTCTAGTAGTTATTTTTTTTCTTACTATTAATGCTAGAAGGAAAAGAATCATTAAATTTCTTACTCATAATGGCAAGAAAACTTACTTTGGTCACTTGATCATACACAAATGATACAAATACCAATTTTTTTCTTATGGAACCAGAGAAACAAAATCAATAAAATACAATTTTAAAATTAGTCCATTTCCTCCTCCAAAATTTTATTAAATTATAAATTCCACAATGATTGCTGTCATAATATTCTTCAAAACCTTTTTGAGTAGTGGTATAGCCTCCAAAGAACAAAACTTTATTTTGTTTAAAAAATGTTAGGATGTTAAGAAATTAATATACACAGGTTGATTTAATGGGATGAATAAAGTATTTCTTCTATGCTAACATAGCTTGACTTTTTAAACAGGTCTAAGTAGTAATTTTTATGATATATATATCTTAAAAAATTCTACTGGATAAAGGGTATCCTACAGGGACAATTAATGCTGTGGCATAAAATGTATATACATGTTTCAATAGAATTTTATCATCCAAAATCCCATAATGTTTAACTTGGATATATTATATACATACATACATATATGTATAGGTATGTATGTATATATATATATATATATATATATATATATATTTACATATAAAGGAACATCTTTATTATGGGTACTAATAATTTCTCGACTCTAACTTCTATTTATTGTCTTGATATTTTAGCCTTAATGGAATAACCCATTGAAACACATTGTTTCTCTACAAACAGGATTTCTCTTATCTTTTCTTAAATTTGGCAAGAATACTTTAAATAACTGTTGTTGTAGTGTTTTATTCACTTCAGAATTTGATAATTGGGTATACCTCACATAAAGTAAGCCTTCTCAATGTCCAAGCTATGAAAATTCATCTTATGTCCATTGAAGGATAAATTTATTTCTGACTTTGAAGTTATTTGCTTGACTGTTCCTAACCACTGTAGAAATACTGGTCAATGTGATGATTCAAAACATAAAGAAGAAGTAGCAAAATCAGCCTCAATGCTTCTTCTCACCGTGAGAGTTATGTCTTCTTGTATCACTTGTTTCCTGATTTGGCATTCTCATGGGTTTCATGCATTACTTCTGGTTTCAGTGGCAACCTGGGGCCATGCTGGTGGGAGGGGGGGGCTAAGAACTGGCTCATTAGGATGTGATGGCAACTCTTACAGGGATGGACTGGCAAACTCTGTTACTAGGAAATTTCTGAGAGGATGGCGCTGTGAATGATCTGGTGAGTGGCTCCCTATAGGTGGTTCCAGTGCACTGTGACAGGAGACTGTCACCCATGAGGCATTCACTGGATACTACCTTGGCATCTGGCCTCTATACAAGTGTGGGAGGAGTGGGTGGATAGGACACAGGGATTAAGACATTGGGATATAATGGGTCAATGAAGAGCTGTGTTTACATCTTACCTTCATTGTATCAGTTACAAGGTTTTGGTTTTGTTTGTTTGTTTTTATGTTCAGTTAGCCAACATACCAACATATAGTGCATCATCAGTTTTTTATGTAGTGTTCAATGATTCATTGCATATACACCCAGTGCTCATCATAACACAAGCCCTCCTTAATAACCATCACCCAGTTTCAGCATTCACCCTTCCCCCTCCCTTTTGTAACCCTCATTTTTTTTCCCAGAGTCCAAGTCTCTCATGGTTTGTCTCCCTCTCTGATTTCTTCCCATTTGGTTTTCCTTCCCTTCCCCTATGGTCCTCTGCACTATTACATATATTCCACATATGAGTGAAACTGTATGATAATTGTCTATCTCTGCTTGACTTATTTCACTTAGCAGAATCCCCTTCAGTTCCATTCATGTCAGTGCAAATGGTAGGTAGCTACATATTTTTAAGCAAATCACTCTTTCAGGTTTTATAGACCCTGTGCTCCAGGCTATTGACTATGGCCTCTTCTAGACCATTCATCTCCAGAGAAAATCAAAGCTGGACACCTCTAAACTTGGACCAGTGGCCAGCAGCTCATTGGTGGCAGCCTGAGGACTAGAGCCAGGATGAATCCCATCCCAGCAGTATGTCAGCTCTTCACCAACCCACACAAGCAATAAAAGACCGCCCAACCCTATAATGCAAATCTTTCCACAGGTTCCCCTTCTAGACTTCTACCCTCTTCTCTCCTCCTCATAGCCTGTTCAGATTTTGCCTGCATTCACAGTCCACCCATTTCCTCCAGGAAGTTGTTTGCAGCTGCTTGGCCTGCCTCTGAGGCCCATGCATAGGTGCTACACTTCTTACCTTCATTCTCAGTGTCTGAATATCCATGTCCTACATGGCTCCCAGATTGATGTTTTTTACCCAAAAATATGTTGACTTACTTTCTTTTTTTTAAATTTATTTTAAGTGTTCCAGAATTCATTGTTTATGCACCATAGCCAGTGCTCTGTGCAATACATGCCCTCCATAATACCCACCACCAGGCTCCCCCAACCTCCCATCCCCCACCCCTTCAAAAATTTCAGATTTTTTTCAGAGTCCATAGTCTCTCATGTTTCATCTCCCCCTCCAAACAAGTCTTCTATATGGATGTTGAATTCTATTCTTTTTGTTTGTTTGTTTTGTTTTCTAGAGAACTCATGTACTAATCTTTTACCAAAACCTAAATGATGGCATATAATGGAGGGTCACACAGTTAAAATTATAGGTGTTTATAATCCTTTGCATTTATAAAGCAACTTTTATGGAGTAGGAGCTTCATTCTAAATGTCTCTTCTCCCCCATCCAGTGGCTTCTGCCTTAAGTTTGCTGTCCTTTAATCCACAGTATGTTAATTCCTCAGTGATGAAACAATGCCATGTTCTTCCAATAGCCACATTTTATATATTATCTTGGTCTGTGGTCTTTTTTCTAAATTGATATAGATTATTTATTTGAGAGAGAGAAAGCTCAAGAAGAGGAAAAAGTGGGGAGAAGCAGGGTCCCCACTGAAAGAGAGCTTGATACTGGGATTAATATCAGGTTCCTGAGATCATGACCTGAGCCAAAGGCTGATGCTTAACTGACTGAGCCACCCAGGTGTCCCTGGACTGTGAACTTTTAAAACAACCTACATGGGTACAAACTCCACCCTACCACTTTAAGTGGCATGACTATTAGAAAGCAATTTACTCTGTTTTTGTTTTTGTTGTTGTTGTTTTGTTTTGTTTCATTTGTGGAGTGGATTATTAGACTATTTATTTTGGAGATTTATTTTGTAGATCAAGTGAGCTAATCCATGGAAAATGTTATAAAGAACTAACTATGTTATTTCCAGTCATTATCTTTTATTATTACTAGGAGTCTATTATCATGAAATAAAAGAGCACAAAATTATTCCATTCTTGCTCATCCACCATATTCTAGGCATTGTTGGTTTATTCCAGATGAGAGAAGATGAGATATGGATGTAACAAACCAAATCAAAGTGACAGAGTTCATTTTGCTTGGGTTTTCTGGTGTTCTCCATCTGCGGGTCACACTGTTTGTGATATTTCTCACTGTGTATCTGCTCTCCATCATGGGAAACACCCTCATCATTTTCATTGTTCTCATGGATATCACACTCCAAACACCCATGTACATTTTCTTAGGAAATTTGTCATTCCTAGAGATCTGGTACACCACAACCACAGTGCCTAAATTGCTGGCCACCTGCCTTTCACAGGTTGTTACCATCTCTGTTTCTGGTTGTATAACCCAGTACTACTTCTTTTTCTCCATGGGAGCTACAGAGTGCATCCTGCTGGCTGTGATGGCCTATGACCGGTACCTGGCTATCTGCAGCCCTTTAAGGTATTCACTTCTCATGAGTCTTCAGCTGTGTCTGCGGCTTTCAGCTAGATCTTGGATTGGGGGTTTTATTGCTCCTCTCCTACCAACCATACTCATCTCCCACCTAAACTTCTGTGGTCCCCAGAAGATCAACCATTTCTTTTGTGACTCAGACCCCATTTTTAAACTCTCCTGCTCAGATACATTTTTGGTGGAGGCTTTGGGTTACACATGTAGCTCTGTTGTGATTCTAAGTTCTTTCCTTCTCACTATGTCTTCCTATGGGCACATTGTGGTGACAATAATCAGGCTGTCTTCCCGGGAGGCTCGGAAGAAAACTTTCTCCACCTGTGCCTCCCACCTCACTGTGGTCTCTATCTATTATGGCACCATTATCTTTGCTTATGTTTGCCCTCCAGCCAAGTACAATTTCACTATTGGCAAAGTCATCTCAGTGTTCTACTGTGTGGTTACCCCTTTGGTAAATCCTCTCATATACACCCTGAGAAGCAAAGATGTGAAGAAAGCTCTCAGAAAAACTCTAGCACAAAAGAAATTGCTCTTAGCATGATATATGAATGTTTTGAGACATGCTCTAAAATATTCAATTTATAATGGATTCCCAAATTTCACTTGTAAAAGTTAAGTATTGAAAATTATATTATGAAATTGATACCAAATAATATGGACCATTCTCTGTACTTTACATTTTTGTTTGAATCCTACTACATAGCTATTCTGTAATTACTATGTTTAAGAATATCAGTACAAGGCCATAATAATAAAGAGATAAATTACACCAGCTCCCTGCTTACAAGCCAAGGCTGGTTTAGGTCCATAGTTCAATTAGTTATTTTCATAATTATACCTAATTAACAATCATGCACCAAAGATTGTTTTTGTTGAATGTGGCAGTGTTACTCCATTTGGTAGTTGTGCTATTATAAACATATCATTTTGACCCTTCATATAATTTTCTAAATTAAGATGTATTAAACACATATAATAAGACAGCACTCATTTAAACTAGATTTTTTAAAATTATTCATATAAATAGAAGTAGAAAATTTCATTGGAAAAATTGCAAAATACTAGATAATTCAGATTTTTACTAGATAATTTTCAGATTTTAACTGCATTTCAAAATATTAGCAGAGGTAAGAAGATCAAGATGTGGAGGGAAAAAGAAAAGAAAAACCTAGAACTGGAGAGTACAGTAATGGGATACCTATCATAGTAAAACAAGTATCAGCTCCTCTCAGATTTTTATAAAATACTCAAGCTAAATAAACTAATTTAACACAGAAAGAGAGAAGAAAAAAAATAGAAAAAAGGGACCCAAACTAGATTTTCCTTCACTGTTTCCCTTCTTATTTTAATTAAATATCTTTACATTTTTCAAATATTAAAATACAGTTCAGTAAGAAATGGAATGAAAAGAGAGCTAAGGGAAATACATATTTCTAAGTTTTTTAGCAAGACTGTTTTCCTTTTGATCACCTCATAAAATATTTTCATTCAAAGTGTGATCAGTGCACTAGAAGCATCAGAATAATCTGGGAGCTTAGTTAGAAAAGCTTATTTAAGCACAGACATCTTGAATGACAGTAAGAAGCTCAACAAGATTCCTAGTTGACTGATGTGCAGATGATTATATTACTAGAGGCACTATTCTAGGTAACTAAAGTTTTAAATAATCTATTTTAATGGCAAAAGTATATAGCAAAATCAAGAATTTCTTAAAAATGCCAGTGCTTGAATTTTTTCTTTAACTTTGATGTGCCATTTTCTAGTAATATCAAAAGTGTGTTTTTCTTGAATTCTTAATTAGTTTTTATTTTTAAAACAGAGCATACTGATGTAAAATATTGTCTAAGTTACCTGTACATATAAATGAAAAACTTGTGACATACATCAACATTTTTTTCTAACCCTAACTTTTCCACAAAAATATCTAAAGCTACATACGAACTCTCACAATAACAGAAAAACATTCTGTACCAATGCACTGCTGTTGTGTATGTCATCCCACTGTAGGAGAGGAGGAATTCCTTGTACCTTCTTAGGTTCTATGGCTAAGACTAAGTAATAAACTGACATGAGACCTATTAACAGAAGAAAAGTAAAAGCTAATTTCCATATGCACATAGGTGTCTTCAAAACGTAAGTGAATCTGAATAAGCATTTTGGCCCAAAAACTTATAATCCTTTTTAAACCAAGAATGACAAATAGTGGGCATGTGACAAGACAAATAGTCTTGATCAGTAAATTATTGGAAAGTGATACAAGTGTTATTTTGGTAAGTTTGTTTTATTAGTGCATTTTGGCCTCAACTCCCACTCTGCAATGATAAGAATATTCTCTTCCTGGGACGGAGTGTGCACCTTTCATAGGAAGTGCTATCTCATTTGAGATAGAAAGAGGGATGTCATATAGCTCTTTCTGCATATTCTGTTTCTTAAGTGCCCTGAACTCAAAATAGGAAATATACCAAAGTGGTATATTTTCTGTGACATGTTCTTAACCATCCACAATTGGACAGATGGTCCTTTATCTTGTTAATATAGTAATATTTTCAAATCCAAATTTTTGGCAGAATGTATAACTAAATCCACTCTTTCTTTATTATGCTAGTTATCCCAAAACTCTAACTGGATTTTTTTTTTTTTTTGGTAATGCCATGTCAAACCAGAGCCCATTGGTGCTTTTGAGACATTCATCAAGGAAGGTATATTATTTACTCCACTGCAATTTAAAGACATATAGAAGAAGCTTGCTTATTCAATTCATTCATTCTCATCCCATTGTTATATTTTCATAAATTCTTTGTTCTTACTTTTCAATAACTGCAACTAGGTTGGTTTCATTGGAAAGGTGTAATCCTAGTAATAATAGTAAGTGCCACATTTCCTTCCAGTAGGATGCATTAAAGCAAATTATCATGGAATCTCAAATTCTATCCTGCTGGTGATCTTCATCAAGCAGTATAACAGCATAATAAAACAAAATGCAGATGTGAGTTTCAGTTTAAAAATATCAGAAAATATCAAAGTAAAAGTCAAATGATAATTATAATTTGAATATGTATTTTGCATACTGACTCTATTGGATATATCATTTATAAATATTCAAAAAGTTTAACTGTGTAAAATACTTTTGGGGTATGTGGGTGGCTCAGTTGGTTAAGGGTATGTGGATGGCTCATTTGTTTAAGCATCCAACCTTGCCTCATGTCCTGATCTCAGGGTCCTGGGATCATAACTCATCATAACTCAACAGGGAGTCTGTTTCTCGCCCTTGTTGTGCTCTCTCTTTCTCTTTCAAATAAATAAGTAACATCTTAAAAAAGACTTTTTATTAAGTGTTGCTGTCCCAATAGTTTATTTTGCCCTTGTATCCCTTGTCTGAAGACACATGTGTAGAATAATTTTTCTACAGACTATGTCTAAAAATTACTGCCTAATTTCTCTTCTAGGAGTTTGATGGTTTGAGGTAGCACATTTATGTCTTTAACCTATTCTCAGTTTACTTTGGTGTATGGTGTAAAAAAGTCGTCCAGTTTCATTCTTTGCATGTAGCTGTCCAGTTTTCCCAATCATTTGTTGAAAAGAGTGTCGTTTCTCCATTGTATACAGATAATGATACTTCATTATTAGCATATAAAATTGTAACATATCTCTCTATGTTATTATTATTATTATTATTATTATTACCCTGTTATTTTACTGAAATCATTCATTATTGTTAGTAGTTTTTTGGTAGGGTACTTAGGGTTTTCTTTATATACTACCATATAATCCACAACTAGTTAAAGTTTTACTTTTTTTTTCCTTATTAATTTGGATGTCTTCTGTTTCTTCTCTAGTCTGATACTGTGGCTAGGAATTTCAGTACCACATTCAATAAAAGAGGTGAAAGTACGGCACTTGGTTGGTGCAGTCAGGTGAGTGTTGAGTCTTGGTTTTGGCTCAGGTCCTTATCTCAGGTCCTTATCTCAGGGTTGTGAGATTAAACCCCACATCAGGCTCTATGCTCATCAGGGAGTCTGCTGAAGATTCTCTCCCTCTGTCCCTCCTTCCCACTCTCTCACTAAAAATACACCTGAAGCTATGTTAACTATGTTAACTAGCTGGTATTTATTTATATATAGTATAAGATTTTATTTATTTATTTGACAGATATCACAAGCAGGCAGAGAGGCAGGCAAAGGGGGTGGGGGAGGGAGCAGACTCCCTGCTGAGTAGAGAGCAAGATGCAGGGCTTTCTTTTTCTAATGGATAAAGCAGATAAAAACATGTAAATTTTGACATCAAAAACTAAAACATGTGAAGAACAAAAGTGAAGTGCTTTAGCATCCATTTGAAGTTATGTTGTTATTAACTTAATATTGACTCTTTAAGGGGTACTTGAGTGGCTCAGTTGGTCAAGCATCTGTCTTCAGTTCAGGTCATGATTCTGGGGTCCAGGGATTGAGCCATCAACAGGATCCCTGTGGCAGAAAGTCTGCTTTTCCCTCTCTTTCTTCTACTCCCCCTCACTCATTCTCTCTTTCACACTCTCAAATAAATATTTTAATGGACTGTTTAAGTAAAATTCTTTTAAAATTCATAGTAACCATAAAGCAAAAATCTACATTATAACACAAAAAATAAAGGGACTTGAAATACACTATGACAGAAAATTATCAAATCAAAAAAGAACAAAAGACACTTACAAAGGAATTAGAAAACATCCAGAAAGCAATTAACAAAATGGTAGTACCAATTTCATATGTATTCATAATTATTTTCCTTTAAATGGAATAAATTATTCAAAAGATGAAAAGTAGTCTTTTTTTAGAAATGACCCATCTATATTATGCCTACTTGAGATTTTTATTTGCATTTAGACCACACACACACACACTCACACACTAAGAATACGGGGATAAAAATTATATTCAATGTAAATGGAAGGCAAAGAAAACAGAAACTAAAAACGTATCAACTGAATATGAAGAAATAGAAATCTGAATTGTCCAATTACAGTTAGATTAAATCAATTATCAGAAATTTCCAAGAAAAAAATAAGAAAGAAAAGAAAAAATTCAAGATCCAAGAAATCCAAGGGCATTCTCGGTGAATTTAAGAGAACACTTAGAAAGAATTAATATCAATCTTTTCAAGACCTTCCTAAACAAATAAAAAAAATATATAAAACTATCATATGATCTCCCTGATATGAGGAAGTGGAGATGCAACATGGGGGGTTTAGGGGGTAGGAGAAGAATAAATGAAAGAAGATGGGATTGGGAGGGAGACAAACCATAAGTGACTCTTAATCTCACAAAACAAACTGAGTGTTGCTGGGAGGCGGGGGGTTGGGAGAAAGGGGGTGAGATTATGGACATTGGGGAGGGTATGTGCTTTGGTGAGTGCTGTGAAGTGTGTAAACCTGGCGATTCTCAGACCTGTACCCCTGATGATAAAAATATATTATATGATTATAAAAAATTTTAAAAAAATAAAATTAAAAAAAAGAACAATTTAATTTAACAAGACCAGCATTAACCTGAAATCAAAACCTGGCAAGGATAGTTCAAGAAAATAGAAATAAACCAATACCCCTGATAAACACAAAAATAAAAATTTTCAATAAAGTTATAACAAAAAAATTAATAAGTACATTAAAAGGATCACCCACATGATCAAGTGGGATTTATTACAAGGATGCAAGGATGGTTCAATATCCATATGCACATATTGATCAATGTAATACACCACATTAACACGATGAACAATAAAAATCATACAATTATCTCAATAGATGCAGAAAAATTATTTGACAAAATTCAACATCCATTTGCAATAAAAACTCAATAAATTTGGTATAGAAGGAATATTCCTGTAACTAATAAAGGCTATATATTATAAGACTTCAGCTTATATCATATTCACTAGTCTCCCCACTTTTATTCAACATGAATAAACTGGCAGTCTTGTGCAAGGAATTTATTAAGTAAAATAAAACATGTCCAAGTCAGAAAGGAAGCAGACTTTCACTATTTAAAAATAACATAATATTACAGAAAATTCTAAATATTCTACAAAATACTGGTAGAACTATAATGAAATTTAGTTAAATTGCAGGGTACAATAAATATTTGAAAATTTATTGTGTTTCTATACCCAAATGATGAAATTTAAGGATGAAATTTCAGGGAGAAAAATTAATAAACCAATTTCTTAATTGAATCAGAAAAATAAAATATATAAGAATACATTTAGGCAAGGACCTGAGAGACCTGTACACTGAAAACTATAACACTGATACAAGAAGTTAAGTCAAAAATAAATATAAGTTTTTCCATGTTTATGAATTGGAAGCAAAATAATTGGTAAAATGTCAATAGTCAAAACAATCTATAGGGGCACCTGGGTAGCTCAGTGGGTTAAAGCCTCTGCCTTAGGCTCAGGTCATGATCCCAATGTCCCGAGATCAAGCTCTGCATCAGGATCTCTGTTCAGCAGGTAGCCTGCTTCCTCCTCTCTCCCTGCCTGCCTCTCTGCCTACTTGTGTCTGTCAAATAAATAAATAAAATCTTATTAAAAATCTATATATTTGATACAATTACTGTCAAAATTGCAATGTCATTGGGGTGCGTGAGTGGTTTAGTCAGTTGGGCATCAGCCTTCAGCTCGGGTCATGATCCCAGGTCTCAGGATCAAATCCCATGCTGGTATCCCAGCTTAACAGGTAGCCTGCTTCTCCCTCTCCCTGCACCCAATTTGTGCTCTCTTGCACACTCTCTCTTAACTAAATAAATATATATTTTTAATTGCAATGTAATTTTTCATAAAAACATAACAATCTTTTTTTTAAAACTTTTTAAAAAGATTTTATTTATTTATTTGACATACAGAGATCACAATTAGACAGAAAGGCAGGCAGAAAGAGAGGAGGAAACAGGCTCCCTCCCAAGCAGAGAGCCTGATGTGGGGCTCGATCCCAGGACCCCAGGATCACGACCTGAGCCAAAGGCAAAGACTTTAGCCCAATGCGCCACCCAGGCACCCCAACAATTACTAATTTTTAATGAATCCAATAGGAATCCTGAATAGCTAAAAATATCTTGAGAGATAAAAAAGCTGGAAGCATCATAATTTTTAAATTTAACACTGTATTACAAACTATAGTAATCAAAACAGTATAGATCTAGCATAAAAAGACACAGACATTAATGGAACAAAAAAAATAGTCCAGAAATATACTTACAATTAAAGTACACCACGAGGAAAAATAGTCTCTTTAATAAAGGACTTTGGGAAAACAGGACTACCACATGCAAAAATTACCTAGCATCCTTATATTTCACTACCCACAAAAATTAACTTGAAATGGATCAAAGACAGACAACCTGAAACCACAAAACTCCTAAAAGAAAACATAAAAAAGAAAATACTTGACACTGATCTTGTTAATATTTCCTTTTTGGAAATATGCAACAAATAAAATATGTTGTAATACATCAAATTAAAGAGATTTTAGATGACAAATTGAAGAAGACACAATAAGATGGAAGACCATTCCATGCTCTTGGATTGGAAGAATAAACATTGTTAAAGTGTCGATATTGCCGAGAGCAATCTAAACTTTTAATGCCATTCCGATCAAAATTCCACCAGTATTCTTCAAATAGCTGGAGCAAATAATCCAAAAATTTGTATGGAATCAGAAGAGACCCCAAATCGCTAAGGAAATGTTGAAAAACAAACAAACAAACAAAACTTGGGGCATCACGTTACCTGATTTCAAGCTTTACTACCAAGCTGTGATCACCAAGACAGCATGGTATTGGCATTAAAACAGACACATACACCAGTGGATTAGAGTAGAGAGCCCAGATATGGACCCTCAACTCTATGGGCAAATAATCTTCAACAAAACAGAAAAATACACAGTGAAAAAAAGACAGTCTCTTCAATAAATGGTGCTGGGAAAACTGGACAGCTATAAGTAGAAGAATGAAACTCAACCATTCTCTTACACCGTACACAAAGATAAACTCAAAATGGATAAAAGACCTCTACATGAGACAGGAATCCATCAGAATCCTAGAGGAGAACATAGGCAATAATCTCTTCGATATCAGCCACAGAAACTTCTCTCAAGATATGTCTCCAAAGGCAAAGGAAACAAAAGCAAAAATAAACATTTAGGACTTCATCAAAATCAAAAGCTTCTGCACAGCAAAAGAAACAGTCAAAAAAAAAAACAAAGAGGCAACACACCAAATGGGAGAAGATATTTGCAAATGACAGTACAGACAAAAGGTTGATATCCAGGATCTATAAAGAACTCCTCAAACTCAAAACACACAAAACAGACAATCATATCAAAAAATGGGCAGAAGACAGGAACAGACACTTCTCCTATGAAGACATACAAATGGCTATCAGACAGATAAAAAAATGTTCATCATCACTAGCCATCAGTGAGATTCAAATTAAAACCACATTGAGATATCACCTTACACCAGTTAGAATGGCCAAAATTAGCAAGACAGGAAACAACATGTGTTGGAGGGAATATGGAGAAAGGGGAACCCTCTTACACTGTTTGTGGGAATGAATGTTGGTGCAGCCTCTTTGGAGAACAGTGTGGAGATTCCTCAAGAAATTAAAAATAGAATTTCCCTATGACCCTGCCATTGTACTCTTGGGTATTTATCCCAAAGATACAGATGTAGTGAAAAGAAGTGCCATCTGTACCCCAATGTTTATAGCAGCAATGACCACGGTTGCCAAACTGTGGAAAGAACCAAGATGCCCTTCAACCGATGAATGGATAAGGAAGATGTGGTCCATATACACTATGGAGAATTATGCCTCCATCAGAAAGGATGAATACCCAACTTTTGTAGGAACATGACGGGACTGGAAGAGATTATGCTGAGTGAAATAAGTCAAGCAGAGAGAATCAATTATCGTATGGTTTCACTTATTTGTGGAGCATAACAAATATCATGGAGGACATGGGGAGTTAGAGAGGAGACGGGAGTTGGAAGGGGAGGTGAACCATGAGAGACTTCGGACTGAAAAAGAATCTGAGGGTTTTGAAGAGGGCAGAGGTCGGTTTCCAGGTTTGGGTTATTATAGAGGGCACGGATTGCATGGAGCACTGGGTGTAGTGCAAAATTAATGAATACTGCTATGCTGAAAATAAATAAAAAAATGAGTACTGTTATTGTGAAAATAAATAAAAAATAAATTTAAAAAATTTAAAGACTACTTTAAAAAAAGGATTTTTTTTGTGACCTAATATATGCTCCATTTCAAATGATTTTCCATGTGCATTCAAGAACAGTGTGTATTCTGTTGCTTTTCTAAGGAATGTTCTGTATATGTCCATTAAGTCATTCCAGTCTAAAATTTCATTTAAGGCTAATTGTTCCTTATTGACTTTCTGTTTGGATAATCTATTCAAAGATGAATTTGCAGTATTGATGTCCTCTACTCTTACTGCATGCTGTATATTTCTTTTATTATGTTTGCTAATATTTTCTGTATATATCAGGTAGTCTTATATTAAGGATGTAAATATTAAAAATATTCTATTGTCTTGTTACTTTGAGACATTAATCATTATATAATGACATATTTTTCTTATTACACTATTGTCTTAAAATAATGTTTTTGTTTTGTTTTCTTTAGATCCCATTGCAATACCTCCCCCAACATTCTCTAGATTTCTATTTTTATGGAGTATATTTTCCCTTTCAATCTTTTTTTCCCCCTTTCAGTATTGACTATGGGGTGGATGGACTTTTGTGAACCCTTTAAGAACTATTTCTCAGTTTCCTATAAGCTATGGGTCTTATAGATGCACAGGCTATTGGATGCCAAATACAGATGTTTTTGAGGGCTTATCCCTCAGATATAGGTCTTAATATTTGGTTGGCCAGATGTAAAGTTCAAATCCTTTGCTCATTAGGCAAAAGTTCATCATTGTGAGTTCCCGCCCAATCATGGCTTACTGTTCTGGTGGTGGGGTTTATAATGAGATTATGTCAGCCTCACCTCTTTACTTCAGTGTGGGTTTTTCCTCACTCACTTGATATGTAGGATCTGCTCAGTTATTTTTTCCCCCAGAGAATATTCTTCCATATGTCGCTGTATACTTATTTTTTTTCTATGAGGAGTGACATTAACATTCGCCTACATCATGATCTTAAACTAAAACACACTAAACTAGTATTTTTCATTCATTCTGTTTAGTTTAACATGACTCTTCTTCTAAAACTGGGACTAGAAAAATTTTTCTGTGGCCCTACGAAGTTTGTTCACTGCTCACTATTGTCAGGACATGATTTAGAACTCTGGTATTCTAAGGCCCTGCTGTATCCAACCACCAGAAGGACCTTGGAAAGGTTTTTAAAATATTTTGTTTTTAATAAAATTACTTATGTTTCACATAAGTGTGTGAAGTGTTCAAATTCAATGTCACTTCCAATATGAAAATTCCAGATTTGTGTGAACATTAATCCAATTGAGGATTCATGTGATCATGTGATTGTCAGCTGCTGGGTTAATAGAAATAAGCACCAAATATGCTATTTAAATGAAAAATATCAGATGGAAAAGAGTTAATCAGTGTATCTTTATAGAGATGATAAATATTTATTTTATGAAAGACATACTGTTGAATAGTAAGGTAATATACATATTTTCCAAAATAGAGAGAAGGGAAAAAGAAAAAAGAAAGAAAAAAAGAAAGAAAGAAAGGACAAACTTTAGCTTCTAAAAATGTGATTCAGGCCTCTATTTCAGAATGTATTGCCTACAAAGGCATGATAAATTAATTGAGTAAATATTTGTAAATTAAAGAAAAAATTTGTAACAAAATAGAAAAAAAAATTAATCTATGACAATTTTTGATACAAAGTTCAATTAAAAAGTTGTCAAAGAACTAGACATAATTTTCTACAAAAATAAAGCATTCAAACAGCATCAGAAAGTTGATGAAGGGGCGCGTGGGTGGCTCAATGGGTTAAAACCTCTGCATTTGGCCTAGGTCATGATTCCAGGGTCCTGGGATCTAGCCCCTCTTTGGGCTCTCTGCTCAGTGAGGAGCCTGCTTCCTCCTCTCTCTCCCTGCCTCTCTGCCTACTTGCGATCTTGATCTCTGTCTGTCAAGTAAATAAATAAAATCTTAAAAAAAGAAGTTGATGAAATTATTCTGTCCTCATTAGTCAACAGTGTGTATTCAAATTGGATGCCCGTTTGTGTCAGAGGACTTGGCAAAATGCTCTACTGTTAAAAAGAGGCAAGCAAACAGAAAGCTAAATATGTCCAGATACATGGTCTGGCAATTCTTTTTTTTTTTTAATATTACTTAAAAATAATTTAATTTATTTATTTTACAGAGTAGGGGGGATCATGAGCAGGAAGAGGGGCAAATGCATAGGGAAAGGAGACTCCCCACTGAGCAGGGACCCTGATGCAGGATTGAATCCCAGGACAGCAGGATCATGACCTGAGCCAAAGTCAGATGCTTCTCTGACTGAAACACCCGGTCATGCTGGCCTAGTAAAATTTTTGAAAATTTTTTCCTGAGAAAATATTCAGAAAGACACAGATAAATTAATTTTAAAAGTTACCAAAAGATAAATTTAAAAGATAAAAATTTAGGGGCACCTGGGTGGCTCAGTGGGTTAATCCTCTGCCTTCAGCTCAGGTCATGGTCTCAGGGTCCTGGGATCGAGCCCCATGTTGGGCTCTCTGCTCAACATGGAGCTGGCTTCCCTTCCTCTCTCTCTCTGCCTGCCTTTCTGCTTACTTGTGATCTCTGTCTGTCAAATTAATAAATAAAATTTAAAAATAAAAAAAGATAAAAATGTAAAAGCATTCTATGAAGGAAACAAAAATTATCAATAGCTTTTATACAGTAATAGATAGTTATGTATGGTGAATTAATTTGGTGGTGTTTTAAAAACTAATTTGCTAATTATAAATTCTGAGCCCCTTAAGTACTTATTATCATTTTATGTTAATTCTTCAAAAATGACGATTCTCAAATACTCTGCCTACAAATTATATATTACCTACATCTACTAGATAGTGGACCCAGGATCCCTAATCATTTTTGAAATCCTAACACTATAGAAAGTGTTATAATTTCATTTATTTTTTCCTTTCATTATTATTTTTAATATATTTCATTTAAAACAAATTTTGAGAGAGGGAGAGAGAGCACAAGCAGAGGGGAAGGTGTGAAGAAGGAGAGAAAGAGCTTTAAGCAGACTTCATGCTCACCTTGGAGCCTGATGCAGGTCTCTATCTCAGGACTCTGAGATCATGCCCTGAATCAAAACCAAGATATGGACAATTAACTGACTGAGCCACCCAGGCACCCCAAGTTCCCTTTTAGACCTAAATTCTGGTGCTAATTGCTGTTGATTTTTCTCTACTTATTGACTGTGATGTTACTACATTCTTAAATATGTAATCTCTTATTTCATTATTTATCATTTTTCCAGCATGATCTTTCGAGCATGAAAGATAATTACTTAATTAGCCCAAACTGTGCTGTTCTCAACTTCTTTCTTCACAATGCTAACAGAGTCCTATTAAATTTTTAGGTCAAACCCACATTAAGTAATTGTGTCAGCGTGACAATGAAAATGCCCTTACTGATCATTCTGTAGTACATTTTATCATCTATTACCTTTTATTTTTCCTGAATTTGGCATTAACGTCCATCTACTCATTCGTATGTTTTTAATTATCTGTTCTTCTAGAAGTCTCCTCTATGCTCCCTTTTTAAGAAATATATTTTCCATATACTTAAAATCAATAATTTCATTGTATTCAAAGACATTTGCTTTGGCTAAATCTTCATCCTAGGCATAAATCTGGAAGTTCTGTTTCTTGGTCTTGTGTTGTGTTCCCTATACTCTGTGTCTTTCTCTTGGCCTTCTGTGGTGTTATAGTCAATCACATCTCCTTGTAAGTTTCAAAAATGAATATAGCTGAGTAATATTCCATTTTGTATGTGAACTGAGATGTCCTTGAACATATGACTAGATAAAGAATATGTGGTTCATATATACATAGGAAGATTACTCAGCAATCAGACAGGATAATACCCACCATTTGCATCAACATGGATGAAACCAGGGATTATGCCAAGTGAAATAAGTCAGGAAAAGAAAGACAGTTATCATATGATTCCACTCATATATGGACTATAAGGAAAGAGCAGAGGATAATAGGGGAAGGGAGGGAAAATTGAATGGGAATAAATCAGAGACAGAGATAAACTATGAGAGACTCTGGACTTCAGGAAAGAAACTGAGGATTGTGGAAGGGCTATGTGGGATAATGGGGATGTGTGATGGGCATTAAGGAGGGCACATGATGTGATGAACACTGGGTGTTATATACAACTAATGAATCATTGAAAACTGCATCAAAAACTAAGGACATGCTATATATTGACTAATTGAACTTACAAATACTAAATTCATAAAAAATACATATAGCAATGGGATATGTTTTCTCTAATTTTTTGAATGAGACTTAGGTTGTTATGGCCTTCCCTCTTGGACCAACTATGCAGTATCCCAGAGGTTTTGAACTTATATGCTTTCATTTTCATTACATTGAATGATTTTTTTTTTAAGTTCTTCTTTGATTTCATATTTGAACCATTCGTTCTTTAGCAGGATGCTCTTAAATTTCCAAGTGTTTGAGTTCCTTCCAGATTTCTTTTCATAATTGAGTTTCAGTTTCAAAGCGCTGGTGTCTGAAAATATACAGGGAATAATCTCAGTTTTTTGGTATCAGTTGAGACCTGGTTTGTGACCCAGTATGTTATCTATTCTGCAGGAAGTTTCTTGCACACTCCAAAAGAATGAGTATTCTGTTATTTCAGGGTGGAATGCTCTGTATATAACTGTGACATCCATCTGTTCCAGTGTGTCATTCAAAGCTCTTCTTTCTTTACTGATCTTCTGCTTAGATGATCTGTTCATTGCTATGAGTGTGGTGTTAATATCCCCTACTATTCATATAGATTTCTCAAAAAATTTTTTACTTTAGTTTTTAATTGGCTTATATAATTGTTTGCCCTCATGTTGGAGACATAAATATTTTTAAATTATTAGACCTCTTTGTTGAATAGACCTTTTACATAAAATGTAGTGTCCCTCTACATCTCTTACCACAGTCTTTGGTTTAAAATCGAGTATCTTTGATATGAGGATTGCTTACTCAGCTCTTTTGAGGTCCATTAGTGTGGTAAGTGATTCTCCACCCCTTCATTTTCAGTCTGGAGGTATCTCCCGGTCTAAAATGAATCTCCTGTAGAGAGCATATGGATGGATCTTTTTTTTTTTTTTAAGATTTTATTTATTTGACAGAGGGAACAAGTAGGCAGAGCAGCAGGCAAAGGGATAGGGAGAAGCAGGTTCCCTGCTGAGCAAAGAAAGCCTAATGTAGGGCTCGATCCCAGAGCCCTGGGCCTGAGCTGAAGGCAGATGGTAACAAACTGAGCTGCCCACATGCCCCTGGTTCTTGTTTTGTTTGTTTGTTTGTTTGTTTGTTTTTCCAATCTAGTGCCCTATGTCTTTGGTTGGAGCATCATGTACACGCAGAGTAACTACTAAAAGATATGAATTTAGTGTGATTGTATTGCTTGTTAAGTCCTTGTTTTTGAAGTTTTTCTCTGTTTCTTTCAGTCTATGCTATTCTTGGGGTCTCTCTTCAGTTACAGAATCGCCTGTAATATTTCTTGCAGGAGTGGCATGGTGGCCATATATTCTTTGTTTCTGCCTGTCCTGGAAGATCTTTAACTCTCCTTCAATTCTGAATGATAACCTTGCTGGATAAAGTTCTTTTAGCTGCATGTTCTCCTCATTTATTTCCCTGAATATATCTTGCAAGCCCTTTCTGCCCTGCCAGGTTTCTTTGGATAGGTCTTTTGTTTTCTGGTGTTCCACCCTCCATACTTAAGGAATCCCCTCTCTCTAGTTGTTCTCAGGATAGTTTCTTTGGCTATAAGATTTGCAAGCTTCATATTATATGTTGGGGTGTTGATCTGTTTTTATTGATTTTTGGAGGGGTCCTCTATGCCTCTTGGATAAGAATGTTTGTTTCTTTCCCAAGATTAGGGAAATGCTCTATCACGATTCACTGAAATAAACCTTATAGCGCTTTCTCTTCACCCACTTGGGAATCCCTATACTTCTGGCATAAGTTCATTTCAAAACATCATTAAATTATTGAAAATTTTCCTCATGGGCTACTAGTTGTCTCTTTTTTCTTCAACTTCATTTCTATCAGCTTCCCCTCTTTATTCCTTCTTTATCCTCATTGACCTTAGTTTTGGAACATCCAATTTAAACTGCATCTCATTCATAGCATTTTTATATTTGATCTCATTTCCTCCCTTGGTGATTCTGAGTTATCAGGTATGTTTTTTTTTCCCCAAGCCTAGCTATAAACTTTATAATTTCTATCCTGAATTCCATCTCTAACACCATGCCTATATCCATATTGATTTGCTCTGTGTCAGAGAATGTTGCCTCTGGTTCCTTTCTTTGTTGTAAGTTCCTCCTTCCAATCATTCTGCCCTTGTGAGGTTGGGAGTGAATGTACCAAGACCAAAATATCAACCAAAACCCAAGCAAACTACACTCTAGGAAAAATCCAAAGTGGTCAGAAGTCACCACACAAAAGCACACAAAGCCCAAATGCACCAAAACTACGTATATATGGTTCTGGAAGGAGAGACTATAATCTTCCAGGGTAGGAAAAAAAAAAAAACACAGGTGATCCACTTGTTCTTGATTGATTTTTTTTTCTGTGTGTTAGAAGACAGTACATCCCAAAATTGCAAAGAAAAAAAAATGAGTAATATTTATATTTAAATAAAAATAAAATTGAATAGCTAGAAATAAACTATCTTGAAGCATATATATTTAAAATGTAGATGTGAAAATATAAAATTTAAAAGGATACTTAAGAACATAAGCTAGTAAATAAGAACCTAATTCAAATGGGGAAAATGCAAAAAAAAAAAAAAAACCCGTAAAATTTTAAACTGCAGGATAAAGGAGTAATGAGGAATCACCTGTAGCTCAATGTGTTATTTTCCACTGGTGCTGGATAGTTACAGTCTCGTGGGATCCATAAGTTTGTCATTCACCTCTTCTTCCAGTCTGTCTTCGGGGGTGGAGGTGGGGTCTTGCTGCTCTACTGTTTTCAGGTATTTGTGCCTGGGAGGAGTTGCTATACCCCTTGTAAGGGATAGGGGCTTAATGTAAGCTAGGCCTTTATGTGGCTTTTGTTCTCTGGTGGCTTTCTGCCCTTTTTCAGAGAGTTAGAGCAAAAATGGTAATGACTAGATTCCCAGACTGCAAGATTCGTCTCTCCCCTTTTCAATAAACTCGACCAGTTGAACCAACCCCACTTTTGTGTGTGCCGTGCTTCACAGAAACCTAAGGGCAATGCCCACAGCAATCCTCCTGGGGGATTAGCAGGGATCCATGAATGTCTCTGCACTTTGTTTCTTTGGGATTTTGAGGGTTTGTGGGTTTGCACAAGAATTCTACTCTGCTGATGCCAGGTCATGGATGGATGCCACTCTTACTATTCTATCCCAGGGCCACTACGACCCTGAGAGCTTTCTCACAGTCATGGGCACAGTTATTTTCCCCACCAGGTGATGGTAAGTGACCTGCACGTTCTAGTCCTTTTCAGGGTGCTCAGGCAAAGAGCAGTCTCCCTATCAGTCTGGCATGGTTTATGGTAACACAATTCTCTCCTGGGACTGCTGAGTGTAACTAGTTTCCCCATTTGCCATTTGGGCACTCTATCAATTTAGGAACCCAGTTCTTTCCATGACTCCTGGGATCCTGAGCCCACAGTGACCCACCTAGAATTCTGTCTTTTTCACCCCCTGAGCTGCTTTCAGAAAGGGATGTCTCACTGGAGTAGATTTCTAAGGGTTTCTACTTTGCTATGTGGTGTTAAATGACTTTCCAGTACCCAGCTTATGGAGACTCCCTACCCCCTCTTTATCTTTGGATGTTTTCCTGCTGATTCATGATTCCACACCTTCAACCTTGAAAAATCAGTCATTTGTTTTACTTGTAGATTTGCTTGTAGATTTCCATATATTTCCTTACATCTCAGGCTGAGTTTGTGGGTATTCAGAATAGTTAGATAGGTATCCAGCTAGATTCCATAGACCAGATGAAGTGAGGTCCCCTACTCTTCTTCCTTCTTGCCTCCCTCCCCCTTGATATGATTCTTAATCACATTTTTGGATACAAGTACTCAACTTGGGTAACAAAAGAAAAATGCATACATATATGAATACATGCATACATACACAAGACCACACTATATTAAAAAGTTTTGCACAGGAAAGGAAACATCCAATATATGAAAGAGGCAACATACTGATAGAGAAGATATTCTCAAATGATATATTTGATAACAGATCCAAATACATCTAAACATTTGAAAAACTTATACTCCTCAGTTCATAGGAAAAATACGAATCAGATTCATGTGCAGAGAACCTAGATAGACATTTTCCAAAGAAGATCTACAGATGGCCCACAGGCAAATGAAAATTCACTAAGTTTCTCTATCAAAGAAATGCAAATCAAAACCAGTCATACCACATTACACCTGTCAGAATACTCCTATCAAAAAGAGAAGGAATACCTAGTGTTGGTGAGGATATTGAGTAAAAGAAATCCTTATGCACTGTAGGTGGAAATGCAAATTGTGGCATATTCTATGGAAAATAGTATGGATATTTCTCAAAAAAAATAGAACTACCATATGATTCAGTTGTCTATTTCTAATACTTAAAAAATGAAAACACTAATTTGAAAGGACACATGCATTCCAAATTAATTGAAGCAATATTTTTACTATTGCCAGGATATAAAGAAAACCTAATCTGTGAATAGGTAAATAGATAAAAAGATAAGTTACACACACACACAATTAAATAATACTCAGACATAAGAAAGAATAAACTCTTGCCATTTGTGAAAACATGAATGGAATTAGATATATAATTGAAGAAAGGAAAACGTAAATACCATACAATTTCACTTACATGTGGAATGTCAAAACAAAATATATGAAGAAACAACCCAGAAACAAAGTCATAGTTACAGAGAAAAGACTGGTATTTGACAGAAGTCAGCAAGTGAGTATATGGATGAGAAATTAGGGAGATTAAGACGTACTATCTGCCAGTTTTTAAATAATACATGAGGATGTAATATACAGCATAGGGTAGATAGTCAATAATATTTTAAAATACTGCATGGTAATGGTAACCAGATGTGTTGGTGACCATTTTTTAATGTATCATTAAGGTGTACATCTGAAATTAAAACAAAATGATGTGTCAATTATTTTTCAATAAAGAAGAAATGAATTGTTTTATGAATAATAAATACCAAACCACACTGTAATGCACATGGTAAGCAATCTGCCAATAAAATGATCGTGTAACACTTAATCAGTGAGACTGCAAGAGAAAGAAATCTCACCCACTTTTCGAAACAAGCTGGTTCAATCCATTACATGCATGTCTCAAAATACAATAAAAACCTTGTCTTAACTAAAACAATTTGACAGTACTTTTTGCTACACATTTTAAATTCATAAAGTTATTAAGGGATTATCTGTGCTAATCATTTGCTTCTATCCAAAAGAAAAATAAAGCTTTCTTTACATGCATGAGAAGCAAGAAGTTATAACTTGGAGCTATATGGGTCTAGGTTTAACATACACAGTGAAGGAAAAAGATGGCAGAGAAGTAGGGACACTGTTTCAACCAGTCCCCTAAAGTGAACTAAATATCTACCTAAACACTCTGAACACCCATGAAATCAGCCTGGGATATAGGATTATACACTGCTGGATCTCTTCCAGGGTAGAAGATACCAGTGGAGATGTAAAGTGGACTGGGAAGTCTTGGAATGAGATAGGAGGATAAGAAGAAGAGTGAGGGAACCACCAGAAGTGACCCATTGGAAAGCAATACCCCAATAAGAAGTTCCCTGTGGTTGGAAACCAGGATTAACTTGGAGTCTGGTTAAAAGCACTCAAAAAGAGCAAAAGCTCGTAAGGGGCAATTGATGAAATTGGTGGTCATGGGCATGGGCCTAAGCCCACGGACCCAGGACAGCCACCTCTGGCAAATACCTGAGCCAAAAAGAGTGCAGCAACACCTTCAATTCCTGGTTGGAATTGGACCACCACTCAACTGGGTGTACTCCCGCCCACTCATGAGGGAGTCTGGTGGGCAATGACTAGAATCACACACTATTGCACTCTTCAGGTACTCTGTGACCAGGGTCTGACTGCACTCCCCACTGCACCAGAGAAAGTGTGGCAAGGGCACTCGCCAGCAGTCTCTAGGACCACTGAGGGTCTGGACACTCCTAGCCTGCACCTGAAGGAACTTGGCACAATCTCTGGTCAGAATTCATCAGGAGCCTGAGTTGCTTGACTGAACGCACCCTGCAGTGTGGGCCTCAGACTGCAGTCCCAGCAAAGGTAGCCACCAGAAGTGGAATCCCTGGACAAATATTGCTCATGGCTTTAGTTGCACTGGAGTGCAGAGACAAGCAATTGTTTTGGGCAACCCCTGAGACAGTGGCTGGAGGCCCACACATGGTCTGTGGGAGGTTGTGGTGTTCAGTGGAGTGTGCAGAGTGGGAGTCTGAGTGTTCTGGACAATCCAGAGGGGAGCAGCCTGAGGCTTCTCATTGAGGTGGAGGTCTGGGTAGAGTTGGATTTCCATTAAACCTCTGAAATGCTGCAAAAAGCTGCCAACCTCCCCCCAAATATAAGCCTGAAAAACTGGTTTCCACAGAGTCCAGCTCCTTTATAGGGAGCAGGGCGACTCAGCCCTGACTGAAAAACAATGTGTCAAGCCCCTTCTCCAGGACACAAGATAAAAGAATGAGACAACCACCACCAAAGGGACCCCATAAAACAGTAAAACTCCAACATTAGGAGAAAACATATATTAAGCTCCTGGTATTGCCCTAAAACCTGCATATTTCATAGAAACCTTTTTTTTTTTTTTTGTAAGATTTTATTTATTTATTTGACAGACAGAGATCACAAGTAGGCAGACAGGCAGGCAGAGATAGAGAGAGGAGGAAGCAGGCTCCCTGCAAAGCAGAGAGCCCGACGTGGGGCTCAATCCCAGGACCCTGGGATCATGACCTGAGCCGAAGGCAGAGGCCTTAACCCACTGAGCCACCCAGGTGTCCCAAAAACCTTTTTTTTTTTTTTATTCATTTTCATGATTCTTGTTCTTTTAATTTCTTTAACCTACCTAACATTACGACTAGAGGTTTAATACAAGACACTCCATAATAACCTTTTAACTTGAACTTTTTCATAAACATACCTGTGTTTTTCTTCTTCTTTTCTTTTTTCTTAATACAAATAGATATAAGCTTCAAGGCAATCATTTTCCCCTATTCAATAGTAACCCTACATATAAACCAGGTTTAATTATCTCTTTATCTCTGGAAAGCTTAATCATTTAACAAAGATAATAAAAGGAAGAACCAAAATAACCTTCCTCACCCACATCGAGGATTTATAACCACCTTTTCCTTCTGCCTGTCTTTCTGTGTATTTGTTTTTGTTCTGGTATTATATAAATCTTATTCTTGGGTTTATTTCAGCTGTGTTCTTTTTTTTTTTTTTTCTCGTCATTTACTTTTGTTGGACTTTTTCTTTTTCTTTTCATTTTTGTTTATATGCCTTATAAATTTTATTTTTGGTGCTCACTCTACCTGTGTTTTCTCTTTTTTTCTCTCTCTCTTCCTCTTTCTATCTCTCTTTTTCATTTTCCTTCCTTTTTGGTGGTGACTTCTGATTGCTCTGAAGTTTTCCAGGGTACACATTTCCTGGATCGTGGTTGGCATATTCAGCTATAGATCCCCTCAACCACTTCTCATCAAAATGATTAGGATGAGGAACACCCAACAGAGGAAAAATTCAGAGGCTGTGCCTTCCCCATCAGAACTGTTGGATATGTATGTGAACAGTATGTTGAAAAAGGAATTCAGGGTAACAATGATCTAGGCAATGGTGAGGTTAGAGAAAATCATTAATGACAACATGGACTCTCTAATGCAGAAGTGAAAGCCACCATGTCTGAAGTTAAAAATGCTATGAATGAGATCCAATCTAATCTAAATACTCCAAGAGTATTAGTATTAGTATTAGTGTTTATTATTAGTAGTATTAGTATTAGTATTAATATTATAATAGAGTAACCAAAGGAGAGGATAGAAATAGTGATCTAGAGGACAAAATAAAAGACAAAAAAGATGAGGAGGAGGCATGGTACAAACAGCTTAAAAGTCATGAAATCAGAATTAGGGAAATAAATTATGTGATTAAATATTCCAACATCAGAATTATTTGGATCCCTGAGGGGAAGGAAAAAGACAGAAGACTAGAAGATATAGCTGAACAAATTCTGGATGAAAATTTTCCCAGTCTGGGGAATGGCACAAGCATTCATGTCCTTCAGATAGAAAGAAAAACCCCAATATCAAGGAATTTAGAAAAACCTCAAGGCATTTAATTGTGAGACTCATGAATCACAATTTTAGACTAGAGGTTCTGAGGACAGCTAGGGAGAAGAGATTCCTTAAGTACAGAGGAAGGTCCATCAGAATAACCTCAGATCTGTCCACTGAAATCTGGGAAGCCAGAAAGGGTTAGCAAGATATATTCAGGGCACTAAATGAGAAGAACATGCAAGAAGAATACGTTATCCTGCAAGGCTGACATTCAAAATGGATGAGGAGATACAGAGCTTCCAAGATTGGAAAGATTTAAAAGTGTATGAGGTCATCAAGCCAGCACTATAAGAAATATTAATGTAGTTCGATTAAAGAAGAATGAATCAAAGAGTAAAAGAGAACAGAAATTTACAGAGACAAACTGAAGAGATCCAGAGTTGAAAGAGTTAAATTGTGTGGAGCTTCTGCTAACTTGCTTTTCTGTAACTGCTCTGCTGCCTTGTGGGTCGAACCTTGAGAAGTACGAGCATGGTCTTCCCTTCGTGTTCCCCTCCATTACCCCGAGGCCCCACATCCTGAGTACGTGCCCTGCTGAAGAGATGTCCTTGAATTATGCTCGTGGTTAATAAAGAAGAGAACTATTTTGTCCTAGTTTCACAGCCGCCCAGCTACATCCGGACGATAAGATATGGCTAACTGAAAAATGTGAACTGTACAGAACATAGCAGGAACTGTAACTATGAGGTCACTGTGATTATGGCTTTATGACAAGCCTTTGTCTAAAAAATGCATAAAAACCCCATACTCCCTTGGATCGGGGCTCTCAGCCTCCACCTGGTTTTCAGGAATGCTGCAGAGCCCCAGCATGCTGGAACAATAAAACCCTTGCTGTTGCAGAAAGAGCCGCCTTGGTGTCGTTCCTCTGTGCCTCCCTAGGTTGAGGTATTCTCGACCCTAACATTTGGAGGTCCCACCGAGATTTGACCCAGCCAACGGGACGCCGGACGGGATGGCCCCAAATCGCTCTTTGGGTAAGTCTGTGGCGCCTATTCCTCTTTTGGTACCAATATTCATGTGCACATGTTAGTCTGATTCTGTTTTCTCATGATTTCTGGTGATATCTGGGCAACCTTCAGTGTGTGACAGACATGTCCTGGAGATACCGGTTGCGACCTTGGGGGACGCCCCAGAGGTGAAGGAGGTCCAGGGATGCCTGGTAGCCTCCTGTCGGGTAGATCCAGAGGATCTACATCTGTTATATCCCAGAAAACAGTATCATTGGCCACTATTTTATTTTTCATCTCTCCTACAGTCCCAGTGGGGACAAGCGCTTGTGTCCTGCTTTCTTCTAGGTTTGATGACTGCAGGAATCTTCCTGTACTTTGAGATGGGACAGAACACATCAACTCCCCTGTCTCTAACCCTAGCCCATTGGTCAGAGGTTCGGGCTAGAGCTCATAATCTCTCTCTCTCTCTCTGTAAAGATAGCTAAATGGCAGACTCTCTGTGCCACTGAATGGCCATCTTTTGAGGTCAACTGGCCCCCCGAGGGGTCTTTCCATCTCTCCCTGATTTTGCAGGTCAAGAATGTCATCTACCAGCGCCGACTGGATGGACACCCGGACCAAAAGCCCTACATCTTGGTGTGGCAGGAACTCTGTGAAAATCCTCCTTTCTCTGAGGACCCTGCCTGCTTAACTGATCTAATTACCTCTCTAATAAACTCCCATCAGCCTACATGGAACAACTGCCAGCAACTGCTCTCAGTCCTCCTCACCTCTGAGGAAAAGGAGAATATCCTCCTGAATGCCCGAAAGAATGTGCCTGGCCCCGGCAGGCAACCTACCCAGCTTCCTAATCTGATTGATGAAAATTCACCTCTGACGTGCCCTGACTGGGATCCTAATCTGCCTGAAGGTAGGAGACACCTGGAAATCTATCGCCAGACTCTAGCGGCGGGTCTCAGGGCAGCAGGTCAAAAGCCCACTAATTTGGCTAAGGTAAAAGGTATAATCCAGGGCCCTACCTAAAGCCCCTCTCTATTTCTAGAAAGGCTTCTTGATGCCTACCGGAGGTATACTCCCTTTGACCCTCAGTCGGAGGAACAGCAGGCGTCAATAGCCATGGCTTTCATTGGACAGTCTGCAGTAGACATAAGAAGGAAGCTGCAGAGGCTGGAGGGATTACAAGAATTAACTATTAGAAATTTGGTTAGAGAAGCTAACAAAATTTTTAATAAGAGGAAAAAGAAGGAAAGAGAAAGAGGAAAAGAAGGAAAGAGAAAGTGGAAAAGAAGGAAAGAGAAAGAGGAAAGGAAGGAAAGAGAAAGAGAAAAGAAAGAAAAGAAAAAGAGAGGAAAAGGAAAAAGAAAGGGATAAAAGAAGGAACAAAGAGTTGACTGAAATCCTGGCCGCAATGGTAGAAACTAGTAAAAAATCAGATACTAAGACTTCAGGAAAGATAGGGAACCTGGGCCACTCTCCTAGGCGACACCCTAACTTGGCTTCAGACCAGTGTGCCTACTGTAAAGAGCATGGACACTGGGCTAGGGAATGTCCTAGAAAGAAGATGAATACAAGCTGTTTGAAGGGCCCAACCCTACGGACAACCTCCCGGATCTAAAAGGATGGCTACAGGACTTCCCTGAGGCTTGGGCTGAAACCACGGGATTGGGTTTAGCAACTGCCCAACCTCCTGTAGTGGTGGCACTTAAGACCTCTGCCACCCCTATCCAGGTAAAACAATACTCAATGAGTAAGGAAGCTCAAGAGGGTATCCACCCTCACATCACCAAACTCCTTCAACTAGGAGTCTTAGTGCCCTGCCAGTCAGCCTGGAAGACTCCCTTACTCCCTGTAAAGAAACCTGGAACTAATGACAATCGCCCTGTCCAAGACCTAAGAGAAATGCATGCTTGGATGGAGATAATACACCCTACAGTGCCAAAAACATATAATCTCCTCAGCATGTTAAGTCCCTCCCGAGTCTGGTACACTGTGCTAGACTTAAAATATTCCTTCTTCTGTTTGCGGCTACATCCTGACATCCAGCACATTTTTGCTTTTGAGTGGACCAATCCTAACGCTGGAATTTCGGGTTAACTCACCTGAACACAGCTTCCCCAGCGTTTTAGAAATTCGCCCACCCTGTTTGATGAAGCCTTGCATAAGGACTTAAAATCCTTCCGGGAGACACATCCCACTTTGACTCTTTTGCAGTATGTGGATGACCTCCTGCTGGCTGCTGAGACCCAGCAAGAATGTCTCCATGGGACTAAGCCCCTGTTAAGGGCTCTGGCTACCCTGGGATATCAAGCCTCTGCCAAAAATGCTCACCTTTGCCAGTTAGAAGTGATGTTTCTAGGCTATAAGATCAGGGAAGGCAAACGGTGGCTTACGGATGCAAGGAAAAAGACTGTCACTCAAATACCGCCTACTCAGACTAAAAGGCAACTAAGGGAGTTCCTAGGGATGGCAGGCTTCTGTCATTTATGGATACCTGGATTTCCATCCTTAGCTGCTCCGCTTTATCCCCTCATCAAAAATGAGGTTCCCTATGAATGGGGGAAGGAACAACAATAGGCTTTTGATGGAATAAAACGGGCACTGCTTTCAGCCCCTGCCTTGGCCTTACCAGATGTAGAAAAACCCTTCACCCTATACCTGAATGAAAGACACTGGATGACAAAAGGAGTGTTAACCCAATCCCTGGGCCCCTGGAAGCGCCCTATAGCCTATCTATCTAAAAGGCTGGATCCTGTTGCAGGCAGATGGCCAAAATGCCTAAAAATTATAGCCGCTGCAGCTTTACTTGTCAAGGGTGCTGACAAACGGACTCTGGGGCAGAAATTTACTCTTATTGCCCCTCACAGTTTGGAAAGTGTGATCCGGCAACCCCCAGACCGCTGGCTCTCCAATGCTCATATAACCCACTATCAGAGCCTCCTGTTAGACAAAGACTGCATCTCTTTTGGAAATCCTGTGCTCCTTAATTCCACCACCCTGCTACCAGAGGAGACGGATGACCCAGTAATCCTTTCCTGCCAGGATATCCTGGCTGAAGAAACAGGCGTGAGGCCAGACCTCAAGGACAGACCCCTGCCCCATGCTGATATAACTTTGTTCACGGACGGGAGCAGCTTCCTACAACAAGGGGAGCAATGGGCAGGGGCGACGGTAGTTGGGCCTCAACCTGTGGTTTGGTCAGCACCCTTTAACGCCTGGAACTTCTGCTCAGAATGCAGAACTTATTGCTCTAACCCAAGCCTTGCACCTGGCGACGGGACAACGGGCTAATATCTACACAGACAGCCGCTATGCCTTTGCCACTGCTCATGTACATGGTGCCATCTACCTGGCAGCGGGGGCTTCACACCTCCGCTGGGAAAGAAATCAAGAACAAACGGGAGATTATAGATCTCCTTGAGGCTATCCACCTCCCAAAAGAGACAGCCATCATACACTGTCCTGGACATCAAGAAGGTGAAGACCCAGTTGCCCAGGGCAACCGTCGCGCAGACGAAGAAGCAAGAGCGGCCGCCCTGTGTGACCCCCCAGTAGCAAACATCCTGACTACATTGGAAGAAGTCACTGAGCAGGAGACCTCAAAGGAAAAGGTAAATGAATTTTTACTTTTCACCCACCACCTCACCCATCTAGGTACCGGAATCCTGTTGGACTTATTAAAGGACAAAATCTGCCACCCCTACCTCCGGGAAGGGCAAAGAAACTGGCTCAAGATATTGTTTCATCCTGCAAAGCCTGCACAGTGACCAATGTGCAACGAGCAGACGACTCCCCCGGAACCAAGGACCAAGGGGACCAACCTGGAATCTTCTGGGAAATAGACTTTACTGAGGTAACACCTGCAAAATATGGAAATAAGTATCTGCTGGTCTTTGTAGACACGTTTTCAGGATGGGTCGAAGCCCTCCCCACTAAAAAGGAAATTATAGTAGTGGCCAAGAAGATCCTAGAAGAGATCTTCCCCCGATTTGGGCTGCCTAAGGTAATATGATCTGATAACGGACCTGCATTCGTGGCCCAGGTAAGTTAAGGGCTGGCCACGGTCTTGGGGTTTAATTGGAAATTACATTGTGCATATAGACCCCAGAGCTCAAGACAGATAGAAAGGATGAATAGAACTATAAAAGAGACCTTAACCAAATTAGCTATAGAGACTGGTTTGTAAGATTGGACGGTGCTCCTTCCTTATGCCCTCTTCCGTGTGCGTAATACCCCTTCCCCCTCTAGGAGGAACCTCACCCCATTTGAAATCCTCTATGGGCGACCCCCTCCTTTAAAACACATAACTGAACATGGATATGGGACATTTGTTACTTCCTCTGCCATGCTGATACCCAGACTTAAGGCTCTAGAGACCATCCAGAAATATATCTGGAAGGGCCTATCAGAGGCCTACCGACCGGGTACTCTTACTCCCCACTCTTATTCTACAGATGATTGGGTCTATGTACACCGACACCAGGTACACAACCTTGAGACTCAATGGAAGGGACCCTACTTGATCCTGCTGACCATGCCAACTCGACGGCATGGCAAGGTCGACGGCATGGCAGCCTGGATCCATGCTAGTGGGACCCATACTTATTCTCCTCCTGCTTTTGACTATAGGACCCTATATTTTAAATAAATTAATAGCCTTTATGCAAGATAGAATAGGACAGATCAAGTTAATGGTAATAAGGCAACAATATAAAGCATTACACACAGATAATATTCACAATCTCTAAGGTTAGAATACCTACAAGAAGAAGTGGGGAATGAAGAGATCCAGAGCTGAAAGAGTTAAATTGTGTGGAGCTTCTGCTAACTTGCTTTTCTGTAACTGCTCTGCTGCCTTGTGGGTCGAACCTTGAGAAGTACGAGCATGGTCTTCCCTTCGTGTTCCCCTCCATTACCCCGAGGCCCCACATCCTGAGTACGTGCCCTGCTGAAGAGATGTCCTTGAATTATGCTCGTGGTTAATAAAGAAGAGAACTATTTTGTCCTAGTTTCACAGCCGCCCAGCTACATCCGGACGATAAGATATGGCTAACTGAAAAATGTGAACTGTACAGAACATAGCAGGAACTGTAACTATGAGGTCACTGTGATTATGGCTTTATGACAAGCCTTTGTCTAAAAAATGCATAAAAACCCCATACTCCCTTGGATCGGGGCTCTCAGCCTCCACCTGGTTTTCAGGAATGCTGCAGAGCCCCAGCATGCTGGAACAATAAAACCCTTGCTGTTGCAGAAAGAGCCGCCTTGGTGTCGTTCCTCTGTGCCTCCCTAGGTTGAGGTCTTCTCAACCCTAACAAAACTATAGAAACAAGGACTTCACAGGCAACATGATGTCAGTAAAAATGTATCTTTCAATAATCACTCTCAATATGAAAGGCCTAAATGCTGCCATAAAACAGCAAAGTTTTGTAGATTGGATAAAATGACAGGGCTTGTCCATATGCTGTCTACAAGAGACCAATTTAGAACTTAAAGATACATCCAGACTGGAAGTGAAGGATTGGAAAAGTAAATTTCATGACAACAGTCCTCAAAAGAAAGCTGGGGCAAGGATTCACATATCAGATAAATTAGGGGAGGACAAGATGGCGAGGAAGTAGGAGGAGGTGCCTTTACAGCCTGTACCCCAAAGTGAGGTGATTACCTACCAAAGAACTCCGTTCACCCATGAAATAAGCCTGAGATCAGAATTATACACGTCTGGATCTCTACAGGGGCAGAAGATGCCAGTGGGCAGGTAAATAGGAGTGGGAACGACGACTGATATCGGAAGATAAACAAAAAGGGGAGGGAGCCACCAGAGGCGACCGTTTGGAAAGTAATAACCCAATATGAGCGAGAGTTCCCTACATCTGGGGACCAGCATTAACTTGGAGACTGCTTGAAAGCATTCCAAAAGAGCAAAGGATCGCGGGGGGAAATTGTGGGAATCGGGGTGGCTAGGGACAGGGGCTTAAGTCCCTGGTCCCAGGACAGCCTCCCCTGGTGCTGAGCCAGAGAGAGTGCAGCGGAGAAACCAGGTCTTGGTCCCTAAGCCACCAGCACGCCAGAGAATGCGTGCTCCTGTAAAGGGATGGGAGCCACACCGGTGGGGAGAACACAAAAGCCCTGCTACAAAGCCTGAGATATGCATGCACGTCCCTCATGCTCCCCTGAGAGAGTTACAAAGGCCTGGCCAGTGCTCTTTGATCCACGCCATTGTTTCAGAGCCTAAGCCTTGTGCCCCAAACTCTCCCCTGACAGAGGTGCGCAAAAGCCCAGCCTGGTGCTTTCGGACCTGCGCCCCATTCTCAGTGCCTGAGATGCGCGTGTGACCCATAGCCACCCCTGAAAGGTGCATGCAAGCCGGGAACTCTTAGACTCAGCAAGACCAGGCACTCCCAGCCCAGGCCAGTGGCAAAATCTGTGTGCAATTGCTGCTTGGAACCTCTCTGACAGTCGGGAGCTCCCAGACAGCCGCCACTGCCTTGGCTTTGGGTACAAGCAAAATATCCTGCGTCCCTAGGGTCTGCAACTTGGAACCTGCTCTGCCAGAGGCCAAGGGGGAACTTATTTAGACTCTGCAGCCAGACTGAGGCTTCTCTCTGAGAGGGAGATCAGGGTGCGGTTGGTTTTCCTCTAAAACTACAAAAACCATCAAAGGCGGTCAAGGTGAGAGAAAAAAAAGTGAACAAACATAAAAACCACCAGAGAACAAAAGCCTGAAAAAAAAAAAACAAAAACAAAAACAGTTTCCTCAGAGCCCACCCCCTTGAGGGGGGCGGGAGGATTTAACTCAAGAAACATCATTGACTGACAACCCACGTGGCAATCCCCTCTCCCAGAAAACAAACCAAAAAAGGAAAAAAAAAAAAAGAGAGAAAAAAAAAAGGGACTACAAGACAACAACCACTACTTCATAGGAAAATTTTTATTTTTTCACTCATTCCCATTATTCTGGTTCATTTTTTTTACACATAGGTAATTTTTTTTAACCTATTTACCATCACAGCAAGCTGTACAGTACATCAAATTCCATAATGTCCTTCTAACCTGAACTTTTGATACGTACATCTATGTTTTCCTTTTGCATTTGTATTTTTTGAATTTCTCTTTTTTAATTTTAGTTTAGTTTAGTCTAGTTTATTCCTCTTTATTTTTATCCTCTAATATTCATATAGAATTAAACTTCAAAGTAATCCTCTTTCCCCAATCAGTACTACACCTATAGTTAAACCAAATTTTTAATCCCCTTTATCTTAGGAAAGTTGAGCCCTTTAACAAATATATCAAGATACATCCAGGGAGAATCAAAACAACCTTCCTCACCCACACTGAGAATTTATAACCACTCTCCCATCTTCTTCTTCTTCCACCAGTGTTTCAGTGTTTTTGTGTTTGTTCAGAGAGCATATAAATCTTACACTTGGGGTTCTTTTTGACGAGGTTCTTCCTTTATTTGCATATATATATTTTTTCTCTTGTCATATACTTGTATCAGTCTTTTTGTTTGTCTGTTTTTGTTTGTCTACTTCATAAATCTTACCTTGGGGCCCATCTGGGCTGAAATTTCTCTTTCATCTTCCCTTTCTTTCCTGTCTCTCTATCTCTTTTTTTTTTCTTTCTTTTTTCTTTTCTTTTGTCTCTCGTTTGGGTGAGGAATCCTGATTGCTCAGAAGTGTTCCAGGGTGCACCTTGACTGCACCACAGTTGATACATCCATCTACATCTGTTCAGTCATCTCCCACAAAAATGACTAGGAGGAGGAATGCCCAACCAAAGAAAAATACAGAGGATGGACCTTCTGCAACAGAGCTAATGGCGATCAACATAGACAATATGTCGGAAAGAGAATTCAGGCTAACAATTATCCAGGCAATAGCTAGGTTGGAGAAAGCAATGGATGACCAAACGGAATTGATTAAGGCTGAACTGAAAGTGACCAGACAGAATGTTCACAATGTTAGGGCAGAGCTTAATGCTACCAGGAAGGAGGTTCACAATGCTCTCAATGAGTTCCAATCTAATCTAAACTCTCTCAAAGCTAGGGTAACTGAGACAGAATATAGAATTAGTGATCTGGAGAACAAACAGATAGAAAGGATCAGGAGGAAGCCTGGAACAAAGAGCTTAGAAACCATGAGAACAGAATCAGAGAAATAAATGATACCATGTAGCATTCCAACGTCAGAATTATTGGAATCCCTGAAGGGGAGAAGAAAGAAAGAAGTCTAGAAGATATAGTGGAACAAGTCCTTCATGAAAATTTTCCCAATCTCGCGAATGGAACCAGCGTTCATGTACTAGAGGCTGAACAGTCTCCACCCAAGACTATACATTCAAAAAAAAAAAAAATCACGACACCTGATAGTCAAATTGAGGAATTATAATTGTAGGTATAACCTCTTGAAAGCCACCAGGGCAAAGAGGCTCCTTACTTACACATATAAGATAAATTAGATTTTATACTAAGAACTTTAGTCAGAGATAAAGAAAGACACTACATAAATGAAAGGATATATCCACCAATAAGATCTAACAATTGTAAATATCTATGTCCCCCAATATAGGAACATCCAACTACATAAGCCAAATATTAATCAAAATATAGAGTCATATTGATATGAATACATTAATAGTAAGTGATCTTAACTCACCACTCTTCGTAATAGATCACCCAAGCAGAAAATCAATAAAGAAACCAGAGCTTTAGAATGATACAGTGGACCAGATTGACTTCATAGATATATACAGAACATTCCACCCTAAAACAACAGAATACTCATTCTAGGGTGTACATGGAACTTCATCCAGAAGAGACCCCATACTGGTTCAAAAATGAGGGCTCAACCAATACCAAAAGATTGAGATTATCCCCTGCATATTCTTAGACCACAGTGTTTTGGAACTGTAATTCAATGGCAAGAAAAAGTTTGGAAGGAATTCAAATACTTGGAAGCTAAAGAACACCCTGCTTAAGAAAGTTTGGATCAACCAGGAAATCAAAAAAGAACTCAAAGAATTCATGTAAACCGGGATGCCTGGGTGGCTCAGTTGGTTAAGTGGCTGCCTTCGGCTTAGGTCATGATCCCAGCGTCCTGGGATTGAGTCCCACATCGGGCTCCTTGCTCAGCAGGGAGCCTGCTTCTCCCTCTGCCTCTGCCTGCCATTCTGTCTGCCTGTGCTCTCTCTCTCTCTCTCTCTCTGACTAATAAATAAATAATCTTAAAAAAAAGAATTCATGTAAACCAATGAGAATAAAGACACATTAGTTCCAAAACCTTTGAGATATGGCAAAGGTGGTCCTAAGGGGGAAAAAACATAGCCGTTTAAGGCTTACTTTAAAAAATAAAAAAAAAAAAAGAATACATGAGCTTCTTTAGAAATAGAGTTCTCCTTAGATAAATAAAAAATCAACAACAAATTAAGCCAACCCCATGCATAATAAGGGAAATAATTAAGATTAGAGTGAAGATCAATGAGTTAGAACTAGGGATACAGTACAACACATTAACGAAACTAGAAGCTGGTTTTTTGAATGAATCAATAAGATTGATAAACCACTGGCCAAACTGATCCAAAAGAAAGGAGAGAGGACCTAAATTAATAAAATTATGAAGGAAAGGGTAGAGATCATGACTAATACCGAGGAAAAATATACAATCATCGGAAGTTACTATCAACAGTTATATGCCAACAAGTTAAGCAATCTAGATGAAATGGATGTGTTCCTGGAAACCTATAGACTTTAAAAAATGAATCAGGAAGAAATTGACAACCTGAAAAGACCAATGTCTAGTAACAAGATTGAAGCAGTGATCAAAAAATCCCAGAAAACAAGAGACCAGGACCTCATGGACCCACTGGAGAATTCTACCAACATTCAAAGAAGAAATAATACCTACTTTCCTGAAGCTGTTTCAAAAAATATAAGCAGAAGGAAAACTTCCAGACTCTTTCTATGAAGCCAGCATTACCCTGATCCCCAAACCAGGCAAAGACCCCATCAAAAAGGAGAATTTCAGACCAATATCCCTGATAAATATGGAAGCCAAGATTCTCAACAAGATCCTAGCTAATAATATCCAACAGCACATTAAAAAGTTTATACATCATGACCAGGTGGATTTTATCCCTGGGTTGCAGGGTGGTTCAGCATTTTAAAATCAATTAATGTGATAGAACAAATCAGTAAGAGAAGAGAGAAGAAGTACATGGTCTTTTCTAGTGTTGCAGAAAAAAAAATTGGCAATATACAGTATCCATTCCTGATTAAAATGCTTCAAAGTATAGGAATAGAGGGAATATTCCTCAACTTCATAAATTCTGTGAAAAACCCACAGCGAATATCATCCTCAATGGCAAAAAGCTGACAGTCTTCCCTTTGAGATCAGGAACACGGCAAGGATGTCCACTTTCACCATTGTTGTTCAACACAGGACTAGACGTCCTAGAAACAGTAATAAGACAACAAAGAGAAATAAAAGTTATTGAAATTCGTGAAGAAGAAGTCCAACTCTCTCTCTTCACAGATAACGTGACACTTTATATGGAAAACCTAAAAGACTCTACTCCCAAACTACTAGAACTCATACAGGAGTTCAGTGATGTGACAGGATCCGACATCAATGTACAGAAATCAGTTGCTTTCTTATACACTAACAATGAAAATATGGAAAGGGAAATTAGAGAATTGATTTCATTTACTAGAGCACCAAGAGCCATAAGATACCTGGGAATAAACCTAAGCAAAGAGGGAAAGGATCTGTACTTGAGGAACTACAGAACACTCATGAGAGAAATTGAAGAAGACACAAAAAGATGGAAGACCATTCCATGCTCATTGATTGGAAGAATTAACATTGTTAAAATGTCTATACTACATGTCTATACTACCCAAAGCAATCTATGTCTTCAATGCCATCCCGATAAAATTTCCACTTTCATTTTTCACAGTGCTGAAACAAAAAAAACCTAAAATATGTATGAAACCAGAAGAGACCCTGAATTACTAAAGAAAAGTTGAAAAAGAAACACAGAACTGGGAGCATCATGTTGCATGATTTCAATCTTTACTACAACGCTGTGATACCCAAGGCAGACATAGTGCTGGCACAAAAAAACAGACACATAGACCAGTGGAACAGAGTAGAGAGCATAGATATGGACCCACAAGTCTATGGTCAACTGATCTTTGACAAAGCAGGAAAAAATATACAGCGGAAAATGTCTCTTCAATAAATGGTGCTGGGAAAATTGAACAGCTATGTGTACAAAAATGAAACTTGACCATTCTCTTACACCATACACTAAGATAAATTCGAAATGGATAAATGACCTTAACACGAG
The DNA here is from genome assembly GCF_030435805.1 of Mustela lutreola. Lineage (NCBI taxonomy): Eukaryota > Metazoa > Chordata > Mammalia > Carnivora > Mustelidae > Mustela > Mustela lutreola. Next base: position 155,730,846 of record NC_081294.1, read on the forward strand.
GAAGGAATCTATCAAAATCTTACTGATGGACATAGACAGTACCCCTCCGACATCAGCCAGAGCAACTTCTTTCAAGATATGTCTCCAAAGGTAAAGGAAACAAAAGCAAAAATGAACTTTGGGAACTTCATCAAGATCAAAAGCTTCTGCACAGCAAAGGAAACAGTCAACAATACAAAGAGGAAGCCCAAAGAATGGGTGAAGATATTCTCAAATGACAGTACAGACAAAGGGTTAATATCCAGGAACTATAAAGAACTCCTCAAACTCAACACACAAAAAACCAGATGACCACATCATAAAATGTGCAGAAGACATGAAAGACACTTCTCCAAAGAAGACATACAAAAGGCTAACAGCCACATGAAAAAATGTGCATAATTATTAGCCATCATGGAGATGCAAATCAAAACCACATTGAGATACCACCTCACACCAGTTAGAATGGCCAAAATTAACAAGACAGGAAACAACAAGTGTTGGAGAGGATGTGGAGAAAGGGGAGCCCTTTAAACTGTTGAATGGAATGCAAGTTGGGGTAGCCACTTTGGATAACAGTGTGGAGCTTCCTTACAAAATTAAAAATAGAGCTTCCCTATGACCCTGCAATTTCACTACTGGGTATTTACCCCCAAAGACACAGATGTAATGAAAAGAAAGATCATCTATACCCCAATGTTCAAAGCATCAATGGCAACTGTCACCAAAATGGAAAGAACCAAGATATCCTTCAACAGATGAATGGATAAGGAAGATGTGGTCCATATACACTATGGAGTACTATGCCTCCATCAGAAAGGATGAATACCCAACTTTTGTATCAACATGGACGGGACTGGAGGAGATGATGATGATGATGATGATGATGATGATGATGATGATTTACTGACTTGACTTGAAATAAGTAACGCAGAGTGAGTCAATTATCCTGTGCTTTCACTTACTTGTGGAGCATAAGGAATAACAAGGAAGATATTGGGAGATGCAGAGGAGAAGTCAGTTGGGAAATCAGACAGGGAGATGAACCATGTGAGACTGTGGACTCTGAGAAACTAACTGAGGATTTTGGAGGGGAAGAGAGTGTTGAGTTGGGTGAGCCTGCTGGTGGGTATTAAAGAGGGCATGTGTTGCAGGGAGCACTGGGTGTGATGCCTAAATAATGAATCTTGCAACACTGAAAAAAATAAAATTAAATTTAAAAAAGTAAAAAAAAAATACACAAGGACAGAGATAAGAATTCTATCATTCTTTATGTTTATATTTTAAAGTGATAACCCTAGAGCATTATGAAAGAAATTTTTGAACATGAATACTGGAAGAAAAGACCTTTGAATGACTTAAACCAGGGAAAATTTATTTTTTTGAAGATTTGTATTTAATCTGTGATTGCTCATTTGTGTATATCATTGTAAAACTTTAGAAAATTTATGTTGTAAACAAAATCTTACACTTATTTTCTAAATTGGGAAAATATATAAATAGTCAATTTTTTTCTTTACAGAAAAACTGAATTTTTAAAAGTTTCTCATTATATTACATAATTAATTATATAAGATTAGATACCATGTTTTAAAGCTTGGAAATATTTGGCTGTTGCTTTTAAAATTCTCAGTTCATTTTCATCAGTAAGTATTTATTTTTTAAAGATTTTGTATATTTATTGGTTTGTCAGAGAGAGAGAGAGAGAGAGAGAGTGCACAAGCTGGCAGAGTGGCAGGCAGAGGCTGAGAGAGAAGCAGGCTCCTTGCAGAGCAAGGAGCCAGATGCAGGACTGGATCCCAGGACTGTGGGATAATGACCTTAGCTGAAGCCAGTGGCTTAACCGACTGAGCCACCCAGGTGTCCCCATCATTAAGCATTTAAGGAGAATTTACTATTCATGCAATTTATTAATCACTGACCCAATAATTTATTATTGACTGATTCAATATTCCCATTATTAAATGAAAATAATATTTTATATCACATAGAATGAATATAAAGCATAAAGAATGAGATTGATATAATTTGAATTCCAATCATAGCCAAAGGGAAAACCCAATTAAGTTTTTATTAAGATTATATGACTATTGTACATTGACATCATGTCCTCTACTTTCTGGCTACACTTAAAGTGTATTGTGTATCCTTATTTTAAATCTGTTCATTAAATGGCTTACTGTCATTTAGCTTACTGTCAATTAGCCTGGTTTACTTGCTAACTGATCAGATGGTCACAATGATGCCTGTCACAGTCTCAGTGATGATTCCATTGTTTTTGAAATTATTTACAGGACAATTCTATGTGATAGGACCCAGAGCACCAGTCATTGGCTTGGTTGGGGAAGAGGCTCTGTTTGTCCTGCCAGCTCAGCCCATCAGTGGATGCTCAGAACATGGAAGTGAAATGGTACCCTAATGATCCTTATGGCCTGGTGCATCACTATAGTACTTCCCAGATTGATATGGAGCAGCAGAGGCCAGAATACCGAGGGAGAACAGAATTCCTGAAGGAGAATGTTACCAAAGGGCATGTTGCCTTAAGGATACATCCCATCCAACTTTCAGATGGAGGGGAGTATGCATGTTTCTTTGAAAGCTCCACATACTACAATGATGTAACATTCCAAGTGTTGGTTAATAGATTTAGTTGGCTAAATCTATACATACACTATGATGGAATGCCAAGAAATTTAAATATGTAAAATTATTCTAATCAGTCCATCTCAGCATTCTTTGGCTCTAGTAAAATATATTTGCATCTTTTCTATGCCAACACCGTTACTTTGGAGGAAAGAAAGAACAGGGGTTATAGTAGATATGATCTCAGAAGACTCAGTCCCAGAAACGTATCTTAGTCTCTATTCAGAAACACAGAATGAACTAAACAGAGGCAGAAAGAATCTCACCAGCCTGCTATCAGGCTGGGTTTTTTGCACCTTGCTGCTGCCCATTCTGATAATAGTCCAATCAAATGTGGTGTTTCTGACTCCCCGTATGACAACCATATTTATTCAGATCCTTTCATAATTTCTCCCCTTAGATCTCATTCCTCTCAGATATTTTCCACACAAACAAGACAAAATAAAACAAAACAACATAACTGTACTGCCAGAATGAAAGTTAAGCTTTCCAATTCAACCATGCACTGAGCGATAATCAGCATTTTCTTTATAAACATTGTGAGACCTTATATTGAGCTCAGATGATGAGTTTCTCTATCCTCTCCTTTATAATGGACATTAAGAGACATTAACCCAATCCATCAGATGGAGCCAATAATATTGACCTTCTTCCCAAAGACTGGGAAATTCTTCTCCTCCAGAACTCCCTTACCTGTTTCTAAATATTCCTACCTCCTATTTAGTGAAAATTCTGATTATGAACTAAGTAATCCGTAATCCATATTTACATACTAAAGGGTGGATGCTTATATAATTTTCATAAATTAAAGGGAGTTGTTGTGAAGAGACTTACTTGCAAGTTTTAAACACCTTTTTGAGTCAGAGTTTTTATTACCAGACACTTTGATTCACACATCCCCTAATAGTTTTTCTGCAGAGTAAAGGAGCGAATAGTTGCCTCCTTCTGTGATTCCTTCCTGGGTTTAGAGTAAAGCTGCATCTTTAGGTAAGTAGACGGGGATTCCTCAGTGGAAGTCTCTATTGTATGCAAATGAGTGTCACTCCCACAGAGGCATTTAGCTAGGCACTAGGAATGAGATCAATTATGTTTACCTATTCACTGAGTTTTGCCTTTAGAACAGGGATCATTCACTCTACTGTGGTAACTTCCCAAGCAATCCAGGTGTTAGACATCCACTTCATGAAGTCCTACAGACATTTCCTAAACCTTGGGTAAACCCATATTAGGAGGTCTGAATTTGAGAGCCAATTGTTACTTGAAAGGTTCCATGACAAAAGGACGAGACTGATACAAAGCGAAGGTCAAGCAAAGCTTTATTTCGCGCCAAGCACCGAGAATCAAACTGGCCTGCCAGGGCCGTCTCTTGCAAAGAGGCGACCCCTCCCAGTCTCACAGACTAATTTTTATAGAGTAAAGGCTATGTGGTTGAGCCTGGCCACACAGAGGTGGCCAATTGAATTATATTCTACTCCATGATAGTCATCTAATTTAGCCTATGACCTTGGCTAGAATTTGTTTGGAGCCCAAAAGGCAGGGCTCACACTCCTTGGTGGGTAATACGTGTGCTTTCCCTTGATTGGACATCTCCAGCTGGCCTGGCTCATCCTTGGCGGGTAGGGAGGTAATACGTGCACTTTCACTGATTGGACGTTTCCACCTGGCCGGACACGTCCTTGTATGTGGTCTCCGTTATCAGGGGCTGGTCAGTCATATTTCACCAGTTCTGTTTCTAAGCACTTTTCTCTTGGGGGGAAGGGGCAGGTTCAATATAAGTTTACTGCATAAACAACAAAATGGCTCACTCTGGCTAAGTAGGCCCTTACATTACTGTTGCTTCTTGAATAAACAACATGTCATTTCTCAGGATCATCAAAATTTTATCTCAGACTTAACTTGTTCTTTGTACAGTTTTCCTATCACTGAATAGAAAACAACTTTCCACTAGTCTTCCATTTTACCCCAGTTTCTTTAGAAGAATGCATTTCCTATCTTGAAGTTATTACCACTCAACTCTGGCATTTTTTCAGAATGAGTTTGTTATTAGCTGAAAAAATTGTTAGTTGACACACGTCCTAGAATTTACTTTACAATCTCCTATATCTTATAGATGAGGTTATCTGATACATCACTTTGTTGACTTTTCCAAATCATATATGCAAGAGAAGTTGTATTTGCTACCCAAGCACAATTTTTTAAAATAAAACTAAGATATGTATGTATGTACTGTATAGTGTCTAACACAACATAATATTTTTTTTAAAAAGATAAAATTAAACAAAAAATTCAGACATAAAAATAAATAAATAAAACTAAGATAAATCCTATGGTGATCTTAATTTTACTGTGGATATATAGTGCATAAAATAATGATAAATTCCACCCACCTTTTTTACTAGGTCTAGAACATCCAAAGAAATTTTAACCAAACTTAACAAAAAAACATTTCCTAAAAGCTAAAAAAGAAAATTGAAAGTTCTGATATTAGATGACATAGCCTTATAATGATGATGAACACTATAGGTTTTATCTCCTTGCCATGGTCATAAGACAATGAAAATCCCAGAGATTCAAAATGGGTAAAAAATGGTATTTAAGTCATCCTGTACTATGTCAGAAGCCATCCTGGCCTCATGTTTACCAGTCAGAAACCCACAATAGTATGAGAACCATGGTGACCTGATTTCCTCTCTTATTAGCTAACTTTTTTCCACTTCAGCCCCTCAGTATTGACTTGATAACTTAAGTCACATCATTAATGGCTAAGGCAATATTTGGAATATATGTTTCAATCCTCTAAAAATATCCATTCCCTCACCCCTATTTCCCACCCCTATTTTTAATTGAGGCTTAACCTGCACAATGCATTTTACCCTTAGACCACAAATTTAATGAGTTAAAGAGAATGGTATAACTTGAAGTACAACATTACTTTTCTCTCTCCAAAAAATCTGATATTAATGAAACATTTATTGTGTTTCTACAAAAAAAATATATATATAGAATTTTGTCTTCAGAAAATACCCACCCATAATTGCATTTCTCTTCAGGTCCTAGAAGGTAGCCTGAATATGTGAAATGTAATGGGATGGCCTTTCAAATGTAAAGATCCTGGAAAATGGAAAACATATTTTCTTTGTATTCTTAATTGATGAACTTTTTAAGGAGAATAATATTTATTACAACCCAGTAAAGAGTTTAATAGAGTAATTTTTATACCCATTACATGGGTGGAGACCATTTTTATCCTCATTTCACAAACAGGGAATGGAGATATAGAGAGGTTGGTCCATTAGTTGCACTGGCCTACTCTTGCCAGCCAGTACAAATGTACTTTTTGAATCTAGAACTTATCCTCATAATCATGATTCTCCAATGATTCTCAAAGCTACTATATTCTGAAAATACCATTTATCAGTACCAGCACTGGGGGACACAGCTGTGCCAATGAAGTCATCATTGGTGTAACATGTTATTTACTAACTCCTGGTGATTTGTCAGGGTCTGGCCCTCCATGTAGTATCAGATAACATTAGACAATTTTCTTTCACCAACTTAATAGAAGGACTGCCATAACAAATTACTGCAAATATGATGGCCCAAAACAACAGAAGTGTATCTTCTCACAGTTCTGGAGAACATAGTCCACAATCAAGGTATCATCAGCATTATGGTCTCAGGGAAGCATCTGAGAAGAATGCTTCCTTGTCTCTTCCAGGTTCTGGTACCCCCGGCATGACTTGTCTTATGTTGGGATCTCTACATTCTCTGCTGCAAACTTCACAGGGCCATTTTCCTGTGTCTCTGTGTCCAAATCTCTTTCTTATATAGACCATATTCACTTTGGATTATGATCCACCCCAGTCCTGGATAACTTCCTCTTTACTAATTACTTGTACAAAATGGTATCCAAATAAGTGCCACTTATTGAAGGTTAGGACTGGAACATATCCTTTCAGAAGACACATTTCAACTCACAATAGGGCTAATTTGATCCCAGTAAATTTGATCTTTGTTGTTGTTGTTATCACTGTATCAGTTACTCTACATAATACTGTGTAGAATGCTGCACTATTATCCACTGAACTACAGAAGACAGTAGCTTAAACCAGAGCTTCTTTATTCTGTGGTAAAGGCAGAAAGGAGCACAGAATCAGAAGAGTGGCTAGACACTGTGCGGTTCATACATTTCTTATCATGATGTTTTTGCCACATCCATATAATCCACTTTTGAAGATGACTCACACTCTGCATTCTCCAGCCCTTGAGAAGGGAGAATGAATGTAGAAAAGGTGTCTCTTTACTTTGAGAAAAATAGTCTAAAAAACATATACATCATTTTCATTTGAAACACACCATTGATATCTCGAAGTCACTTCTAATTTTAAGTCTGGAGGTTTGGAACATGCATTCTTAACCAGGGCTGAATATACAGAGTTAAAATTTATATTGTTTCCTAAAGGGTTCTATCAAAAATGGAGGCTACTAACCACGTGTTAAATTGAAATTTAAATGTTTTTGATAAACATTTGATTGATGAAAATATGAAATTCAGTTCCTAACAACATTTCAGGTACTTAGTAGCCACCTGTATCTAGTTAATCTGGACCACACTGATGTCAGTAACATTCCCAACATCATAAGTTCTTATAAAAAATAACATCTTTAGAATTAGACATTAAAAAATATTTGAAAATGACTAGTAACTTGCCTCACAAAACCACCAACTTATGTGTGCCTTTAGCTTTGATGTTCCAAGTGATTTGTTGGATGTTTTTCTACCCAACTTTAAGAATCATCAAATTAATTACTCAGTGATGTTTCAAAGTGGGGGAGGTAAAAGGTAAACAATACATACATGCTGGGCGTTTGGGTACTTTATTAAATGCTCATACAGCTGGTTTCTTTTTTTTCCAAAATTCTTTGTGACTAGTTTCTTTTTTTTTTAATTTATTTTTTATTTTCAGCATAACAATATTCATTATTTTTTCACCACGCCCAGTGCTCCATGCAATCCGTGCCCTCTATAATACCCCCCAACTGGAACCCCAGCCTCCCACCCCCTGCCACTTCAAACCCCTCACATTGTTTTTCAGAGTCCATAGTCTCTCATGGTTCACCTCTCCTTCCAATTTCCCCGAATTCCCTTCTCCTCTCTAACTCCCCATGTCCTCCATGCTATTTGTTATGCTCCACAAATAAGTGAAGCCATATGATAATTGACTCTCTCTGCTTGACTGCTTTCATTCAGCATAATCTCTTCCAGTCCCATCCATGTTGCTACAAAAGTTGGGTATTCGTCCTTTCTGATGGAGGCATAATACTCCATAGTGTATATGGACCACATCTTCCTCATCCATTTGTCCGTTGAAGGGCATCTTGGTTCTTTCCACAGTTTGGCGACCATGGCCATTGCTGCTATAAACATTGGGGTACAGGTGGCCCTTCTTTTCACGAAATCTGTATCTCTTAACTCTACTTTTATAAATAAGAAAATTGAGTTTCATAGAAGTTAGTGAAAATATAAAATGGCAAGAAAACATTTGGAGATGTGTAATTTCTCTGTCTTTGGCTATTCTAGTCTCAGGTAGGGCTCCTTATATCCACATTGAGCCTGGAAATAAAAAGGACTTCAAAGTGACCTGCATGTCCACGGGGTGGTATCCAGAGCCTGAGGTGAAATGGAGGAGCCATCAAGGACTGCATCTTGCACCAGGCTCTGAGACAAAGACAATGGAAGGAAGTGCATTGTTTCATGTGGAATCATCTCTCACAGTGGACAAAAGTTCAAGAGCAGAAGTGACCTGTGTTGTAAAGAACAAAATACTGAATGTTGAGAAGGAAGTGCATGTTTCCTTGGTAGGTCAGTTATCATTAGCAATATCATTGCTAATTAAGAAGATTTATTTTTTATCATTATGTTAGTCACCATACAGTACATCTTTAGTTTTTGATGTAGTATTGCATGATTCATTGTTTGTGTATAACACCCAGTGTTCCATGCAGTCTGTACCTTCCTTAATAGGGATACCCAGGCTCACCCATTGCCCCAAACCCCTCCCTTCTAAACCCCGCAGTCTGTTTCCTGGAGTCCTTGGTTTTTCACGGTTCATCTCCCCCTCTGGTTACCCCCCTTTATTTTTCCCTTCCTTCTCTTAATGTCCTTCATGCTATTTCTTATATGCTGTAAATGAGGGAAATCTTATGATAATTGACTTTCTCTGCTTGACTTATTTCACTTAGCATGATCTCCTCTAGTCCCATCCATGTCAGTGCAAATGGTGGGTACTCATCCTTTCTGATGGCTGAAGAATATTCCATTGTGTGTATGGGCCATTCATTACCCATTCATCTGCTGAAGGGCATCTCGGCTCCTTCCACAGTGTGGCCATTGTGGACATTGCTGCTATGAACATGAGGGTGCATATGGCCCTCCTTTTCACTACATCTGTATCATTGGGATAATTATGATCTTGCTGACAAAGATCTATGACTGACACAGCAAGAATATTCTAGTTTATCCATTTGTGATTCTTAATGTGGAAGTCTTATAAAAATTCATATTTGGTCTTGTTTTGTACTTCTTTTTATGATAGAAATGTCATTGTTCTACTTTATGAAAATGAATATATGAATGCACAAAGGCATTCAAATTGAGCAAAAGTATTTTGAGGAATCTTTCAAAGCTCCTCCTAAACTTCTGATCCCACTGCCTAGGGAAAGCTACTCTTCACTACTTGGTGTTTTCTCCCATCTGTCAAATTGAATTTGAATCCTGGCAGAGCCATTTACCAGCATCATGATATTGGGTAACTATTGAGCTCTCTGTGCTCAGTTCCCATCTGTTATATATGGGTAATATTACTGTCTACCTCATGAAATTTTTATAGTAACAAAAATAATTAATATCACAGGCAAAGAAGAGCTCAGACTTCAGTCTATTCTTTATACCTACCAAAAGTGATCTTTCAAAGAAAGAAATTGCCCAAAGTATCTCCTCCAACTTACTGTATATGCAAATACCTTTATTTGAAGTATTTCACTCTATCAACAGCGACCCTCTCTCTCTCGTCCTTCCTACCTCCTCAGCTTCATTTTTCATCCCTGTCTTCCATGTCTCTAATTCTCCCTACCCCACATAATTCTCTGAACATATTCAAACATGCAATACCCCCTGTAGCTTGTCACTGACACATTTGTCCTGCTTTTCTATAACTAAGGGTTTTCTTCTGGTCCCTCAATACTTTATTTTATCTTCCCACAAAACTGTCATCAACTTTTCTGTGTTCAGTGCCCTCCTTACTCATACATTTTTGTGATTATATGTTTCGCTATTTCCCCAGATAGAATAAGAAACTCCTGAGGACATTTCATCATCTTTCTATTATGTTTCCATTTCTTAGAAAAATACTGAGCCATAATATGCTTTTGTACAGTAGATAAATATTTGTTTCACCTCCTATCAACAAGCAAAGTGTCATTTCTTTTTTTATTGTTTTCTTACTATTTTTAATTTAATTTTATTTTTCCAGTGTTCCAAGATTCATTGTTTATGCACTGCACCCAGTGCTCTATGCAATATGTGCCCTCTATAAGGCTTTAGTTTGGGAATTCACATTATTTTAAGATAATTAGGAAGACAAAGGGCTGATATCTGAGATTTATAAAGGACTTCTCAAACTCAACACTCAAAAGACAGATAATCCTGACAAAAATGGGCAGAGGCCGTGAAGAGACACTTCTCCAAAGAAGACATACAAATGGCTAATAGACACATGAGAAAATGTTCATCATCATTAGCCATCATGGAGATTCAAATCAAAAGCACATTGAGATAACACCTTACACCAGTTACAATGGCCATAACTACAGTAAACAATACGTGTTGGGTAGGATGTGGAGTAAGAGTAACCCTCTTCCCCTGTTTGTGGGAAGGCAATTTGGTGCAGCTACTTTGGAGAGCAGTGGGGAGGTTGCTTAAGAAATTAAAAATAGAGGGGCCACCTGGGTGGCTAAGTTGGTTGAGCAACTTCCTTCAGCTCAGGTCATGATCCCAGACTTTCAGGATCGAGTCCATCATCAGGCTCTCAGCTCCTTGGGGAGTCTGCTTCTCCCTCTGACCTTCTCTCTCATGCTCTCTCTTACTCATTCTCTCTCAAATAAATAAATAAAATCTTAAAAAAAGAAATTAAAAATAAAGCTGCCCTATGACTCTGCAATTGCACTACTGGTTATTTATCCCAAAGATAGAGATGTAGTGAAAAGACGGGCCATCTGCACCCCAATGTCTATAGCAACAATGACCACAGTTGCCAAACTATGGAAAGAGCCAAGATGCCCTACAACAGACAAAGGATAAAGAAGACATGGTCCATCTATACAATGGTATTATGCCTCCACCAGAAAGATGGATACCCAACTTTTGTATCAACATGGACAGGACTGGAGGAGGTTATGCTGAGAGAAATAAGTCAAGCAGAGAGAGACAATTATCCTATGTTTTTTACTTACTTGTGGAGCATAATAAATAATATGGTGGACATTAGGACAAGGAAAGTAAAAGAGAATAGGGGGAAAATGGAGGGGGAGATGAACCATGAGAGACTGTGGACCCTGAGAAACAAATAGCTTTTGTAAGGGAGTTGGTTAGGGGGATGGGTAAGTCTGGTGATGAGTACTAAGAAAAGCATGTATTGTATAGAGCACTGGGTGTGGTGTATAAAATAATGAATCTTGGAACACTGAAAAAATAAAATAAAATTTAAAGAAATAAAAAATGAAATAAAAAAATAAATTTAAAAAGTGCACGTGTGTTGGACGCCTGGGTGGCTCAGTGGGTTAAGCCGCTGCCTTAGGCTCAGGTCATGATCTCAGGGTCCTGGGATCGAGTCCCGCATCGGGCTCTCTGCTCAGCCAGGAGCCTGCTTCCCTCTCTCTCTGCCTGCCTCTCCGACTACTTGTGATTTCTCTCTGTCAAATAAATAAATAAAATCTTTAAAAAAAAAAAAAAAAAAAAAAAAAGTGCACGTGTGTACACACACACACATAATGAGGAAGAGAACCTGAGTTTGGGAATGTGAAAGAAGCAAACACACATACCAAATAGAAGATTTTTGTTCAATAACTTTAGTGTTACAAAGAATAGAGGAAATTAGGAGTTTCTTACTGAGATTTTTATACAGAAGAAACGAGTTGAAACATATAATAAGAAATTATGAGTTGAGAAAATATTATAAAGCTACTGAAAGTCTGAATGTAGGAGATACTTTTTTTATATTTTAATATATTAATGGGTTTAAGATCACCCAATAAAAATTCCAGAGACATCTTGTTGAAATCTTAAATGAGAGTAGTCTCTGACACCTTGTCTTTGACACCTCTTTTAAAATAAGTATTAATTAGAAAAATAACAAAACAATAGTTATTAATTTTACTGATTACAGTTGCAAGCTGGCAGATATCTCATAAGAAACCTTATTTATTTATTTATTTATTTATTAAAAGATTTTATTTATTTATTTGACAGAGAGAGATGATAAGCAAGCAGAGAGGCAGGCAGAGAGAGAGAGAGAGGAGGAAGCAGGCTCCCTGCTGAGCAGAGAGCCCGATGCAGGGCTCGATCCCAGGACCCTGAGATCATGACTTGAGCCGAAGGCAGTGGCTTAACCCACTGAACCACCCAGGCGCCCTCATAAGAAACCTTAAATTGATTTAAACATTTGTCTCTAAAATTCATGGTTTACCATGAATCCCATTTGGCTTATTATCCAAGATGTCAGTTTCTCCTTTAATCTTTAGAGAAGCTCCACATGCCTCTGACTCATTGACCTATTTTCAAGATCATATATATGTTTATGTAGAAAATAACTGGATAGAAAGAACACATGACAGTTTGGGGAACCAAAGGTGAAAAATTGGAAACAAATATGAAAAGAAATACCTTATTGCATTTGTAGGTTTTTATTAATTATGACAGAATTATTTGTTACATAGAGTAATAGAGTAATATTAATGTTGCTAAATCTTGATTGTAAGTACATAGATGTCTGATGCATTACTTGTATGTTTTCAGCATATGAAAAAATTGTGATCATTTATAAAATAAACCTTCTGTATCTCCATACATTAGGAACAAGAAAGGGAATGGAAGCCTCTTTAGCATTCCTGTATTCAGTAGAATTCCAGGGAAGGATAGGTGAGGCTTATAATCTGGGGGTACCTGGGTGGCTTGGTGGTTAAGTATCTGTCTTCAGCTCAGGTCATGATCACAGGGTCCTAGAATCGAACCCCGCACTGGGCTCTCTGCTCAGTGGGGAGCCTGCTTCTCCCTCTCCCACTCTCTCTGCTTCTATTCCCTTTCTCACTGTGTTGCTATCACATAAAAAAATAAAATCTTTAGGAAAAAAAAAAGAATCTCTGTCATTTCTAGAAATATCTCCTAAAAGAGAACTCCTGGGATCTGTTCACAGAAGCCAAGTCATTGAAGCCAAGCTAGATACTTAATGAGACAATCTCTGTTTTTTAGATTCCTTATTTCTGGAGGACTTTACTTGGACAGTGTGGTTTGTTGTTCTCCTGGTTCTCCTGGTTATCAGTGTAACCATCTGTGTTCTATTTCTGCATGCTAGAAAAGCCAAAGGTAAATGAAACAACAAGAACAACAACAAACAACTCAAAGAAACCCAAGACAAAAACAGCAAAAACTGTGGGGATTGGGTTCATTTGTGAAAGTAGTACGTTGTAATATTAACACAAAATTCATAATTGGTTTGTAGGGGGCATTTAGCATTTCAATTGGAAACAAGAAAAACTAATCAGAAAAAAAAATATTTAAGTACATATTCAAAACTCTGAGCGCTTTTCAGAAAATAGAGTTTGTCTGGTTAAGGTCAATTATTTTCATGTAGTTTTGGGACCTAGATGGGGTGCAGTGGGGTGGAATCTAGAGACAAAGACCAAGAAAGAATTTCTGAAACATCTTTGGTGCAAAATGGTGGTTTATTAAAGCACAGGAGCAGGACCCATAGGCAGAACGAGATGCTGCTCTGGGGTTTGTGAGGTGTGGCTGATTATATATCATGGGATTTGGGGAGGTAAGGAAAAAGGGCGATCTAAAAGAACTTTCATGTATTAAAGAAGACACACAGGATACAGATAGTTTTGCCATTTGTTAAGGTTGTTTTTCCATTAAGTAAGGCATTAACAGTAAGATAGTTGGGAAATTCTTGGAAGAATGTCACACTTTTTCTATCATACCTCCTTGTCAATGAGCTTTAGGCTTAGAAAAAATTCAACTTTATTTACATTTTTCTCTGCCTCGGCCTCCCTCAATTTTATGGAGGGGAGGATGATATTAGGGTTTCAGGAATAGAGTTATGGACCTCTGGAAGTTAGGCTATTTTTCCTTGTAAATAACTGGGACATTTGTAGATTTAGGGAGACTCAGGTCTTGCAGGATTGTGATCTCTACCAGTTAAATGTTTGCTTTCCCTCTAGGGCAGCCTGGAGTGGCTAAGGAATGTCACATATATCTTACAGGGGCAAGTGTGGCATGTCAGCTTCTGCCTTGTCCTCAGCTAGCCTTCTGCTTCTTATAAGAAACCATCAAGAAAAAAAATGCACTTTATTTCTGATCTACACTTAAATTTGAGGGTTTAGAAACCAGATTATACCTCTGTTTGTTTATGTGCTTGTTTATGTACCCAGAGTTAATACAGTTCTCTGTGACATCATTTGTTAATTGAAGTTAGTTTAGCATCAGGATGGCATTTTCTGGTTTCAGAATGCGTGTGTTCCTTCATATATTTGGGGGGAGCGTAATCTAGAGCAGTATTCAGAACATTTCTTCATGAGCATAAGTGAGAAGACATTAAGAAGTTCAAGTTTTGACCATGACTCCCCATGATGGCCTTTCTCTGCAGGGGGTGAAATGTCTAATTAGAGAGCCTGTTTCTCTGTCATTTAAATTGATAACTTTTATCTAAGCAGGACTGACTACCATAGCCTATGACCCTTTTGTGCCTCACTTTTCAATGTGTCTGATGAGATCTTTAAACAAATGCTCTCCTCCGAACTAATGGAAGTATTCTAGATGGCATTACATTAGTTATTCCTTTAGATTTAAGATGTATATCATTCTCCATTGATTGAATTTCCAGTATCTTAAGCATTACTTTCCTGCCAACTTTACCTCAATTTGTGTTGAAAATACTCAGGACAGTAATCAAAGGTAAAACTAAACAAGGAAGCAAACAGCAACAGCAACTATAAAAATTCCCAGAGTGTGAAGAGATGCACAGTGCTGTGTTAAAGTTCTACTCTCATCACCTACCAGTTCACACAAATGATTATACTTCATATCCCTAAATTAATGTACAATGTAGACTTTTCTCAAAATGTCCAATACTGGGGGCATCTCTGTGGATTAGTGAGTTAAGCCTCACAACAACCTGGGATGGAGCCTGCAACAGGTTCTCTGCTCAGGAGGGAGTCTGTTTCACTCTCTTTCTCTCTCTCTCTCTCTGTCCCTCTCTGCCTGCCTCTCTGCCTACTTGTGATATCTGTCTCTGTCAAATAAATAAATAAAATCTTTAAAAAATGTCCAATATTGTTTACTTGGTCAATATGAAAAAAAATTAGTTTTTTCTAAAACCATTGGAAACATATTTTTCAAGGTAGAATAAGAGGATTTATTAACTAGAGGGTCATAAATCAAAACATAAGGACATCATAGGGTATTCTTTGAACAAATGACTAAGTGGCTAATTATGTGGAAAATTTACATAATTTACAACTCTTGTCATTGCTTATTATCAATACATTAATTCAGTCAATAATTTTGTTGTTTAATTGAAAGATTAAAACAAATTTTAATTTGAAAAAAATTTGTTGATTATACTGGAATTAAAAAGAAAAACAAAAGTATAGCTGACAAACAATATTATATTACTTTCAGGTATACAACATAGTGACTCAATAAACTCCATACATTATGCTTGGTTCCCAAAGTGTAGCTATCATCTCTCACTATGCAATTATTCTAATACCAGAGATTCTATTCTCTATGTTGCACCTATCATCCACATGATTTATTCATTTCATAATGGGAAGCCTGTACCTCCCACTCCCTTTCACCTTTCACCCCCAACCCCTGCAACCACCAGTGTGTTCTCTGTATTTATGGATCTGGTTCCATTTTATTTATTTTGTTTTTTAACATTCCACATAAAAGTGCAACCATGGGCTTTGTTTTGTCTGACATCTCATGTTAATACCCTCTAAGCTCATCCATGTTGTTGCAAATATCAAGATCACATTCTTTCTCTGTCTGAATGTATGCAAATCATATATATATATATATATATGTAGATCTATAGATATAGAGATGTATATATAGATCTATATATAGATGTGTATATAATATATATATATATAGTGAGATAGAGATCTAGATCTCTCTATATAGATAGATATTTAGATTTCAAGATCTAGATCTTAGATATCTATCTCACATCTATGTATATAGATATAACTATATATTGGTGATACAGATCTATATATATGATATATAGATCTAGATATAGATATAGATAAAAGTATAGATATCTAGATATCTATCTCACATATAGTTATCTATATAACTCACCTAACTTTACATATATATCTAGATAGATATAGATACCTATGTATTTATCTCATATATTATTTGTTCTTTCATCTGTGCAAGGACACTTCTTAGGTTGCTTCCAGATCTTGGGTATTGTAAATAATACTGAAATAAACTTAAAGGAACCCATATGTTTTTGAACTAATATTTCCATTTCTGGAGGGTAAATACCCAGTAGTGGAACTAGTGAATTATACAGGATTTCTCCCTTAATTTGCTTTTTTTAATTAAATTTTATTTTTTTCAGTGTCCCAAGATTCATGATTTATGCACCTCACCCAGTGCTCCATGCAATATTTGCCACCACCTTTTTAATTTCCTAAATAAATCCTTTGCTCTTTTCCACATTGTCTGCAATAGCTTAGTTTCCCATTTCAGTATGTGACAATTCCCTTTTCCCCACATCCATGATAACACTTAGTATTTATTGTATTTTTGATACTAGCCATTGTGACAGGTAACCAATGATATCTCTTGGTTTTGATTCACATTTCACTGGTAATAAGCTATGTTGACCATTTTCACCTGTGTCTGTTGGCCTCTGTATAAGATTTTTGAAAATCATCTATTCGGGTCCTTTGCACATTTTCAAATGAATTATAGTTGGTTTTTATTTGTTTTTTGTTTGTTTTGTTTTTCTTTTGGTTTTGGTTTTGAGTTGTATATGTTTTATATATTTTGGATGTTAAAGTCTTACCAGATATCAATACAAGTCTCTTTTCCCATTAAGTAGTTTGTGTGTTTGTGTGTGTTTTTTTTAAGATTTTGTTTATTTATTTATTTGACAGAGATCACAAGTAGGCAGAGAGGTAGGCAGAGAGAGAGGAGGAAGCAGGCTTCCCAATGAGCAGAGAGCCCGATGCTGCGCTTGATCCCAGGACCCTGGGATCATAACCTGAGACGAAGGCAGAGGCTTTAACCCACTGAGTGACTCAGGCGTCCCTCTTGTTTTGTTTTGTTGATAATTTACTACACTCTATAAAGGCGTTTCTTTAAGGATTTAAGGTTTTTGTTTTTATTGTTGTTTATTTGTTTGTTTGTTTTTTACGATTTCATTTACTCACCCGAGAAAGAGAGAGAGAGAGAGAGAGACAGTGAGCTGAAGGGAGAGGGATAGAGAATCTGAAGCAGACCCCATGCTGAACACAGAGTCGGTTGTGGTAATTGATCTCACTTCCACAACATCATGATCTGAACGAAAACCAAAAGACTGATGCTTAACTGACTGAACTTAGCCACCCCTGTGTAAGTTTTTTAAGTTGGTCCAGTCCCAGTAGTTTGGCTTTTGTTTGCTTCCCTTGCCAGCACAGACATATACATACAGATGTTGTTATGAACAATGTCATAGAGGGGCACCTAGCACCTTGTGTCAGCCTCTGTGCTTAGGAAAGAATCTTCTTGAAATTCTATCCATTTCTCTCCTTCTGCCCCTCCCCTGCTCATGATCCCTCTCTTTCTCTCTCACTTTATTTCTCTCCCATTGAACAAATAAAACTAATAATTGTATATATATGAACAATGTCCAAAAGACTGTTGCCTATATTTTCTTCCTATAGCTTTATGAATTCAGATCTCAGTCTTTAAACCATTTTTGTTTCTGTGTAGGGTTTAATGAAGTGAATCAGTTTTATTATTTTGCTTGTAGTTATCCAATTTGCTTAGGACCATTTTTTTAAAAGATTTTATTTATTTATTTGACACAGAGAGAGATCACAAATGGGCAGAGAGACAGACAGAGAGAGAGATGAGGAGAAGCAGGCTCCCTGCTGAGCAGAGAGCCCTATGTGGGACTCGATCCCAGGCCCCTGGGATCATGACCTGAGCCAAAGGTAGAGGCTTAACCCACTGAGCCACCCAGGCGCCCCATTTGAAGAGAATTTATCTTCCCTGTGTACATGCTTGCCTCCTTTAATTGACCATATAAGTATGGGTTTATATTTGGTATCCCTATTTAATTCCATTTATCTGTGTGTCTATTTTCTGTGGCAGTAACATACTGCTTTAATTATAATAGATTTGTGGTATATTTTGAAATCTGGTATTATTACATATCCAGCTTTATTTTTCTTTCTCACCATTGCTTTGGATATTCAAGGCCTTTTGTATTTCTGTACACATTGGACAATTATTTGTTTTAGTTATGAGAAAACTGTTATTGGTATTTTGATTAAGATTACCTTGAATATGTAGCTTTATTGGGGTGTATGGATATTTTAACATTAAAAATTCTTCCAGTTTATCTGCATGGAATATATTTCTATTTGTTTTTGTCATCTAAATTCCTTTAGTTGCTATTTTATAATTTTCAGAGTAT
Organism: Mustela lutreola; assembly: GCF_030435805.1. Classification (NCBI taxonomy): domain Eukaryota; kingdom Metazoa; phylum Chordata; class Mammalia; order Carnivora; family Mustelidae; genus Mustela; species Mustela lutreola. The sequence continues at coordinate 155,749,448 of NC_081294.1, forward strand.
AGGTCATTTAACTTCTTGGTGAAGTTGAAACCCAGATATTTTGTTTTTCTCATGAAATTTTATTTATTTTTTTACTTTTTTAAAGACTTTATTTATTTATTTGACAGAGAGAGACCACAAGTAGGCAGAGAAGCAGGCAGAGAGAGAGAGGAAGGGAAGCAGCTCCCCACTGAGCAGACAGCCTGATGCAGGACTCGATTCCAGGACCCTGAGATCATGACCTGAGCCGAAGGCAGAGGCTTTAACCCACTGAGCCACCCAGGTGCCCTCTCATGAAATTTTAAATGGGATTTTTAAATATTTTTTTCTTCTGCTTCATTTTTAGTGTATAGAAAATCAAATGATTTCTTTATATTAATTTTGTATCATGCAAATGTACTGAATTTATTACTTCTAAGTGCTTCTCAGTGGATTCTTCAGGGTTTTCTATGTATAATATTATGTCTTTCTCAAGACGTTATAGATTTCTTTCTTCCTTATGGATTCAGATGCATTTGTTTCTTTGCATAGGATTATACAGTGATAGGATTATGGTTTCCAGTACTATTTTGAATAAATGTGGCAGAGTAGACACTCTTCTCTTGTTCCTGTTTTTGGAGGAAAAGTTCTCAACTTGTCACCATTAAGTATGATGTTAACTGTGGGTTTGTCATATATGATATTAATTGCTTAGGGGTGTATTCCCTCTAAAAGCATTTTGTTGAGAGTTTTTAATGATGACAAACTTGAAATTATGTCAACTTGTATTTTCTGCATCTATGAAGATGATTATATATTTTTTATCCTTTATTCTATTAATGTGGTATTATACACTGACTTGTGGATACTGAACCATATTTGCATTACCCGTAGAAACACACTTAATGATGATGAATGATCATTTCAAAGTATTTTTGAATGTGCTGTTCTAATATTTTGTTGAGAATTTTTATCTGTGTTCATCAGGAATATTGACCTGCTTTTTTTTTTGGATTTACTTTAGTATCTTTGGTTTTAGTATCAAGGAAAAGGTAGCCTCAAGGAATATATTTAGAAGGTTTCCTTCCTCTTATATTTCTTGGAATAGCTTAAGGAGAATCAGTATTAACTTACATTTTGGGTGGAATTCATTTGTGACTCCATCTGGTTCTTAATTTTGTATTGTTTTAGTTAAATTTTTGCATATGTATGTGTGTATGCTTGTATGCATGTATTTTAAATTTTATTTTTTCTGTGTTCCAAGATTGATTTTTTTTACACCACACCCAGTGCTCCATGCAATATATGTCCTTCTTAATACCAACCACTAGGCTCACCCAACCCCCACCCCCATTCACTCCAAAACTCTCACTTTGTTTCTAAGACTCCAGTCTCTCATGATTTGTCTCACCCCTCTGATTTCCCCAACTCACTTCTCATCCCCATCTCCCAATGTCCTCCTTGTTATTCCTTATGCAGAACAAGTAAGTAAAACTGTATGATAATTGACTCTTTCTCTTTGATTTATTTCACTCAGCAAAATCTCATCCAGTCCCGTCCATGTTGATACAAAAGTTGAGTACTCATCCTTTCTGATAGAGGCATAATACTCCAGAGTCTATATGGACCACACCTTCTTTTTCGATTCATCTGTTGAAGGGCATCTTGGTTCTTTCCACAGTTTGGTGACTGTGGCCACTGCTGCTATGAACATTGGGGTACAGAAGGCCCTTCTCTTCACTTCATCTGTATCTTTGGGGTAAATCCCCAATAGTGCAAGTTCAGGGTCATTGGGTAACTCTATTTTTAATTTCTAAAGGTATCTCCACATTGTTTTCCAAAGTGGCTGAACAAAGTTGCATTCCCACCAATAGTGTAAGAGTGTTCCCCTTTCTCCACATCCTCTCCAACACATGTTGTTTACTGTCTTGTTAGTTTTGGCCATTCTAACTGGGGTAAGGTGGTATATTAATGTGGTTTTGATTTGAATCTCCCTTATGGCTAATGATGATGAACAATTTTCATGTGTCTCTCATGTATTTGTATGTCTTCTTTCGAAAAGTGTCTGTTCATGTCTTCTGCCCATTTTTTGATATGATTATCTGTTTAGTTCGTATTTTGATATGGAGGGGTTCTTTATAGAATTTGGATATCAGCCCTTTGTCTGTAGTGTCATTTGTGAATATCTTCTCTTATTCCGAGTGTTCTCTCTTTGTTTTGTTGACAATTTCCTCTGGTGTGGCAAAGACTTTTATCTTGATAAGGTCCCCAAAGTTCATTTTTGCTTTTGTTTTATTTGCCTTTGGAAGCATATCTTGAAAGAAGTTGCTGTGCCTGATGTCGGAGAGGTTACTGCCTATGTTCTCCTGTAGGATTTTGATAAATTCCTGTCTCATGTTGAGGTCTTTTAGGCATTTAGAGTTTATATTTGTCTACGGTGTAAGACAGTGTTTGAGTTTCCTTCTTCTACACATTGCTTTCCAATTTTCCCAGCAGCAATTTTTGAAGAGGCTGTCTTTTTTCCACTGTATATTTTTTCCTTTTATGTCGAAGATTATTTGACCATAGAGAAGAGGGTCCGTTTTAGACTCTCTACTCTGCTCCACTGGTCTATTTTTCTGTTTTTGTGCCAGTACCAAGTTTTCTTGGTGATCACAGATTTATAGTAATTATTGAAATCAGGCAATATGATGCCAGCAACTTTGTTTTTCAGCCTTTCTTATGTAATTCAGGGTCTTTTCTGGTGCCATACAAATTTTAGAACAGTTTGTTCCAGCTCTTTGAAAAATGACAGTGGAATTTTGATTAAGATGACATAGAAAGTATAGATGGCTCTAAGCAGTATAAACATTTTTTCTTTTTTTTAATGTTATTTTTATTTATTTTATTTTTTTCTTTCTTTTTTAAATTTATTTTCAGCATAACAGTATTCATTATTTTTGCACCACACCCAGTGTTCCGTGCAATCCCTGCCCTCTATAATATCCACCTCCTGGTACTCCAACCTCCCACCCCCCACTTCAAAACCTGCAGATTGTTTTTCAGAATCCGTTGTCTCTCATGGTTCACCTCCCCTTCCAATTTCCCTCAACTCCCTTCTCCTCTGTATCTCCCCTTGTCCTCCATGCTATTTGTTATGCTCCACAAATAAGTGAAACCATACGATAATTGATTCTCTCTGCTTGACTTATTTCACTCAGCATAATCTCTTCCAGTCCCGTCATGTTCCTACAAAAGTTGGGTATTGGTCCTTTCTGATGGAGGCATAATACTCCATAGTGTATATGGACCACACCTTCCTTATCCATTCGTCCTTTTAAGGGCATCTTGGTTCTTTCCACAGTTTGGTGACTCTGGCCCTTGCTGCTATAAACATTGGGGTACAGGTGTCCCTCTTTTCACTCCATCTGTATCTTTGGGGTAAATACCCAGGAGTGCAATGGCAGGGTCATAGGGAAGTTCTATTTTTAATTTCTTGAGGAATCTCCACACTGTTCTCCAAAGAGGCTGCACCAACTTGCATTCCCAACAACAGTGTAAGAGGGTTCCCCTTTCTCCACATCCCCTCCAACACATGTTGTTCCCTGTCTTGCTAATTTTGGCCATTCTAACAATGTAAGGAGACATTTCAATGTAGTTTTAATTTGAATCTCCCTGACGGCTAGTGATGATGAACATTTTTTCATGTGTCTGATAGCCATTTGTATGTCTTGATTGGAGAAGTGTCTGTTCATATCTTCTGCCCATTTTTTGATATGATTGTCTCTTTTGTGTGTGTTGAGTTTGAGAAGTTCTTTATAGATCCTGGATATCAACCTTTTGTCTGTACTGTCATTTGCAAATATCATATCCCATTACGTCAGTTGCCTCTTTGTTTTGTTGACAGTTTTCTTTGCTGTGCAGAAGCTTTTGATTTTGATGAAGTCCCAAAATTTTATTTTCGCTTTTGTTTCCTTTGCCTTTGGAGACATATCTTGAAAGAAGTTGCTGTGGCTGATATCGAACAGATTACTGCCTGTGTTCTCCTCTGGATTCTCATGGATTCCTGTCTCACGTTGAGGTCTTTTATTCATTTTGAGTTTATCTTTCAGTACGGTGTAAGAGAATGGTCGAGTTTCATTCTTCTACATATAGCTGCCCAGTTTTCTCAGCACCATTTATTGAAGAGACTGTCTTTTTTCCACTGTATATTTTTTCCTGTTTTGTCAAAGATTATTTGCCCATAGAGTTGAGGGTCAATATCTGGGCTCTCTACTCTGTTCCACTGATCTATGTGTCTGTTTTTTTGCCTTCTAACCTCAACTTTTTGATACACACACCTGTGTTTTTCTTTTGGATTTCTTTTTTTATTTTAATTTTAGTTTAGTTTAGTCTAATTTATTCCTTTTTATTTTTATTTTCTAGTATTCATATAGAGTTAAACTTCAAAGTAATCCCTTTTCCCCAACCAGTACTACCCCTATAGGTAAACCAATTTTTAATCCTTCTTTATCTTAGGAAAGTTGAGTCCTTTAACAAAGATATCAAGATACATACAGGAAGAATCAAAACAACCTTCCTCACCCACACTGAGCATTTATTACCACTCTCCCATTTTTTTCTTCCACCATTGTTTCTGTGTTTTTGTGTTTGTCCTGATAGTATATAAATCTTACACTTGGGGTTCTATTTGACGAGGTTCTTCCTTTATTTGCATATATATATATATATATATATATATATATATATATATATATATTTTCTCTTGTCATATACTTTTATCAGTCTTTCTGTTTGTCTGTTTTTGTGTGTATACTTCAGAAATCTTACCTTGGGGCCCATTTGGGCTGAACCTTCTCTTTCATCTTCCCTTTCTTTCCTATCTCTCTCTCTCTCTCTCTTTTTCTTTTTTACTTTTTCTTTTCTTTTGTCTCTCGTATGGGTGGGGAATCCTGATTACTCAGAAGTGTTCCAGGGTGCACCTTGATTGCACCTTGGTCGATACATCCAGCTACATCTGTTCAGTCATATCTCACTAGAAAGACTAGAAGGAGGAATGCCCAACAGAAGAAAAATACAGAGGATGGACCTTCAGCAACAGAGCTAACTGCTATCAACATAGACAATATGTCAGAAAGAGAATTCAGGCTAACAATTATCCAGGCAATAGCTAGGTTGGAGAAAGCCATGGATGACCAAACAGAATTGATTAGGGCCTAGCTGAAAGTGGCCAGAGAGGATTTTCAAAATGTTAGGGCAGAGTTAAAAGCTACCAGCGCTGAGTTTCACAATGCTCTCAATGAGTTCCAATGTAATCTAAATTCTCTCAAAGCTAGGGTAACTGAGACAGAAGATAGAATTAGTGATCTGGAGGGCAAACAGAGAGAAAGGATCAGGAAGAAACCTGAAACAAACAGCTTAGAAACCTCGAGAACACAATCAGGGAAATAAATGATGCCAGTATGAACATTTTAACAATGTTTATTCATCTGATACCTGAGAATGGAATGCTTTTCCTTTTTTTTATGTCTTCTTAAATTTCTTTCATGAGTGTTCTGTAGTTCCTCAAGTACAGATCCTTTACAAGTACAGAACCTAACCTTGGTTAGATGTATTCCCAGGTATGTTATGGGTCTAGGTGCCATAATAATTTGAATCAATTCTCCAATTTCCCTTTCTATATTTTCATTGTTAGTGTGTAAAGTAAGGACTGGATTTCTGTAGATTGATTTTGTATGTTGCCACATTACTGAATTGCTCTATGTGTTCTAATATTTGAGGGGTGGAATATTTGGGTATTCTATATAAAGTCTTTTTTATTTTTTTTTTTTATTTTTTTTTTTTTATTTTTTATAAACATATATTTTTTATATACATATATTTTTATCCCCAGGTCTGTGAATCACCAGGTTTACACACTTCACAGCACTCACCAAATCACATACCCTCCCCAATGTCCATAATCCCACCCCCTTCTCCCCAACCCCCTCCCCCCGGCAACCCTCAGTTTGTTTTGTGAGATTAAGAGTCACTTATGGTTTGTTTCCCTCCCAATCCCATCTTGTTTCATTTATTCTTCTACCCACTTAAGCCTCCATGTTGCATCACCACTTCCTCATATCAGGGAGATCATATGATAGTTGTCTTTCTCTGCTTGACTTATTTCGCTAAGCATGATACGCTCTAGTTCCATCCATGTTGTTGCAAATGGCAAGATTTCATTTCTTTTGATGGCTGCATAGTATTCCATTGTGTATATATACCACATCTTCTTGATCCATTCATCTGTTGATGGACATCTAGGTTCTTTCCATAGTTTGGCTATTGTGGACATTGCTGCTATAAACATTCGGGTGCATGTGTCCCTTTGGATCACTACATTTGTATCTTTAGGGTAAATACCCAATAGTGCAATTGCTGGGTCATAGGGCAGTTCTATTTTCAACATTTTGAGGAACCTCCATGCTGTTTTCCAGAGTGGCTGCACCAGCTTGCATTCCCACCAACAGTGTAGGAGGGTTCCCCTTTCTCCGCATCGTCGCCAGCATCTGTCATTTCCTGACTTGTTGATTTTAGCCATTCTGACTGGTGTGAGGTGATATCTCATTGTGGTTTTGATTTGTATTTCCCTGATGCCAAGTGATATGGAGCACTTTTTCATGTGTCTGTTGGCCATCTGGATGTCTTCTTTGCAGAAATGTCTGTTCATGTCTTCTGCCCATTTCTTGATTGGATTATTTGTTCTTTGGGTGTTGAGTTTGCTAAGTTCTTTATAGATTCTGGACACTAGTCCTTTATCTGATATGTCGTTTGCAAATATCTTCTCCCATTCTGTCAGTTGTCTTTTGATTTTGTTAACTGTTTCCTTTGCTGTGCAAAAGCTTTTGATCTTAAGTCATCTGTGAAGTGAGAGACTTTGACTTCTTCATTGCCAATTTGAATATTTTTTATTTCTTTTTGTTGCCTGATTGCTGTTGCTAGGACTTCTAGTACTGTGTTGAAGAACAGAGGCATGAGTTGATATCCTTGTCGTGTTCCTGATCTCAAAGGGAAGGCTTTTTTTTTTTTTTTTCCCATTGAAGATGATATTTGCTGTGGGTTTTTCATAGATAGCTTTTATGAAGTTGAGGAATGTTCCCTCTATACCTATACTTTGAAGCATTTTAATCAGGAACAGATGCTGTATCTTGTCAAATGCTTTTTCTGCATCAACTGAGAGGACAATGTCATTTTCTCTCTTCTCTTATTGATTTGTTCTATCACATTAATTGATTTGTGACTGTTGAACCACTATTGCCTACAGGGGATAAATCCCTACTCGTCATAGTGTATAATCTTTTTAATGTACTGTTAGATTGTATTAGCTAGGATCTTGTTGAGAATTTTAACATCCATATTGATGAGGCAAATTGGGCTGAAATTCTCTTTTTTTGGTTCTTTCTTTGTCTGTTTGGGGGATTAGGGTAATGCTGGCTTCATAGAAAGAGTCTGGAAGTTTTCCTTCTTCTTCTATTCTTTGAAACAGATTCAGGATAATAAGTATTGTTTCTTCATTGAATTTTATACAGAATTCCCAGGGGATCCATCAGGTCCTGGGCTCTTGTTTTGGGCGAGGTTTTTGATCACTGTTTCTATCTTGTTACTAGGTATTGGTCTGTGAGGTTTCAATTCCTTCCTGATTCAGTTTTGAAAGTTTATAGGTTTCCAGGAATTATTCCATTTCATCTAGGTTGCTTATTTGTATATAAAAGTTGATAATTTCTGATGATCATTTCTATTTCCTTGGTGTTAGTTGTGATCGCTCCCTTTTCATTCATAGTTGTATTATTTGGGGTCCTTTCTCTTTTATTTTGGATTAGTTTGGCCCATGTTTTATTGATCTTATTGATTCTTTCATAGAACCAGCTTCTAGTTTCTTTGATGTGTCCTATTGTATCTCTAGTTTGTATCTCATTGATCTCTGCTCTAATCTTGATTATTTCCCATTTTGTGTGTTGGGTTGGCTTAATTTGATGTTGATTCTCCAGGTCTTTAATGTGTAAAGAGAGTTGGTGTCTTCTGGATTTTTCAATTTTTTTGAGTGAGGTTTGGATGACTTTGTATTTCTCCCTTAGAACCGCTTTTGTTGTAGGCTTTGGGCCAGAGTGTCTTCATTCTCATTGGTTTCCATGGATTTTTAAAGTTCTTCTTTGATTTCCTTATTGATCCAAACATTCTTAAGCAGGATTGTTTTTAGGTTCCAAGTGTTGGAATTCCTCCCAAACTTGTTCTTGTGGTTGAGTTCCAGTTTCAAAGCATTGTGGACTGAGAATATGCATGGAATAACTCAATCTTTTCATATTGGTTGAACCCTGATCTGTGACCCAATACATGTTCTATTCTGGAGAAAATTCCATGTGCACTGGAAAAGAATGAGTATTCTGTTGTTTTAGGATGATGTGTTATGTATATCTATGAGGTCCATCTGGATCAATGTGTCATTCAATGCTCCTGTGTATTCATTTTCTGATTGGATGATCTGCCTGTTTCTGAGAATGATGTTAACATCCCCTTCTATTAATGTATTTCTGTCAATATGAATCTTTATTTTGATTAACATTTGTCTTATGTAGTTGGTGGTTACCCTTTTGGGGGCATAAATATTTACAATTGTTAGATCTTCTTGGTGGCTAGACCATTTCAGAATAATGTACTGTACTTCTTTGTTTCTGACTACATTCTTTAGTTTAAAATCTGATTTCTCTGGGTGAGAGTCACTACCCCAGCTTTCTTTTAATGTCCATTGACATGAAAGATTCTTCTCCATCCCTTCACATTCAGTCTGAATGTATCCTTAGGTTCCAAATGGGTCTCTTGTAGACAATATTTGGATGGGTCCTGTCGTTTTATCCAGTCTGTAACCCTGTGCTGTTTTATTTGAGCATTTTTGCCATTCACATTGAGAGTGATTATTGAAAGATATGTTTTTATTGACATCATGTTGCCTGTGAATTCCTTGTTTCTATAGAGTATCTCTGTAAATTTCTGTTCTTTGTCACTTTTGGGTTCTTTTTTTCTTGTATAGAACCCCTTAATATTTCTTAGAGTGCCAGCTTTGTGGTAATATACTCTTTTAAACGTTTCCGTTCTTGAAAGCTCTTTATCTTTGCATCCATTTTGAATGTCAACCTTGTTGCATAAAGTATTCTTGCCTGCATGTTCTTTTCATTTAGTGCCCTGAATATGTCTTGTCAGCTCTTTCTGGTATTCCAGCTTTCTGTGAATAGGTCTGTTGTTATTCTCATGGACATTCCTCTGTATGTAAGGAATCTCTTCATCTTAGCTGTTCTCTAAAACTGTTGTCTCAAATTATGATTCATCAGTCTCACAATCAAGTGTCTTGTGGTCTTTATATATTTGTTGATCTTGAGGGGTGATCTTTCAGCCTCTAGGTAACAAATGTTGGTTCCATTCTCCAGACTGGTAAGATTTTCATGGAGAATTTGTTCAACTATATTTTCTAGTTTTCTTTCTTCTCCCCTTCAGGGGGGATAATAATTATTCCCAATAATTATGATGTTAATGTTTTCTTGTATCATTTATTTCCCTAATTCTCTTTTCGTGGCTTCTTAGCTGTTCCAGGCCTCCTCCTGTTCCCTATGATTTTGTGCTCTAGATCACTAATTCTATATTCTGCCTCAGTTACCCTAGCTTTTAGAATATATAGATTAGATTGGAACTCATTGGTAGCATTTTTAACTTCTTCCCGGGCTGCTCTGACTCTGCCCTGAGAGATTCTATGTTGTCACTAATGGTTTTCTCCAACCTAGCCATTGCCTGCATAATTTTTACCCTGAATTCCCTTTCTAACATACTGTTTATGTCCATATCCAATAGCTCTGAAGGAAAGGGCACAGTCTCTGAATTTTTTCCCTTTTGGGTGTTTCTCTTCCTAGTCATTTTGGTGAGAGGTGGTTGAGTGGATTTATAGCTGAATATATCAACTGCCATCGAGGCAATGTGTACTCTGGAATGCTTCTGAGCAATCAGAATTCACCACCAAAAAGAAATAAAAAATTAAAAAAGAGAGAGATTGAGGAAGAGAGATTAAAAAAAAAAAGACAGAATGGGCCCCAAAATTAAGCTATACAAACAAAAATGGGCAAACAAAAATATGGACAAAAGTAAATGACAAGAAAAAAGAAAAAATAAATGAACCCAGCCAAAATGTACCCCAAGGATAAGTGTTTTAAAATACCCAAACAAAAACCAAATACACAGAAATACTGACAGAAGAAAAAGATGGGAGCGTGGTTATATCCTCCAAGTGGGTGAGAAAGGTTATTTTCATTGTTTCTGTGTGTCTTGAGAACTTTCGTAAAAGACTCAAATTTCCAGAGATAAAGGGAGATTATAACTTGTTTGTATGTAGGGGTAATATTAGTTAGCAAATAGGATTACATTGAAGCTTATATCTATGTGTATATTAAAAAATATAAAAGGAAAAGAAAAACACAGGTATATGTATGAAAAAAAATCAACTTAAAAGGTTATTATGGAATATGCTATATTAGCCTCTAGTTGTAATGGTTAAAAAAACTAAGTAGGTTAAAAAAAAGTAGGTTTGAAAAACTAAGTAGGTTCAAAAAATTAAAAAGAACAAGAATAGTGAGAACGAATTAAAAATAAAAGTTCTATCTATGAATTATACTGATTTTAGGGCAATAACAAGAGCTTAATATATTGTTTTTCCATGATATTGAGGTTTTACAGCTTTATGGTGACCCTGAGGTGGTTGTCCTCTCCTTATTTTGGCTGACTTTCTGGAGGAGGGGCCTCCCTGGTTGTTCTTCAGGTAGTCATGCTTGGATTGAGTCCTCCTGCCCTCTATCAAGGGGCTGGGCTCTCTGGAAACCAGTTTTTCTGGATTTTTTTTCTCTGGACGGTTCCCCACCCCCTTTAGTTGTTTATTTTGGCTTTACAGAGGTTTAGTGGAAAGCAAACTGGACCCAGATCTCTGTCTCAGAGAGAACCTTCAGTCTTTTCCCCTCTGGGTGGTCCAGAATACACAGACTCCCCTCTGCAAACTCCGCTGAGCTATGCAACCTCCCACAGGCAGAGGAGGTCCCCTGCGACCATCTCAGGGGATGCTGGAAGTGTCTACTTGACTCTGCACACCCATGCTACTCAAACCGTGAGTGATATTTGTCCAAGAAGCATGTTTCAGATAGCTGCCTTTGCTGGGACTGCTAGGGTCCAGACATGAGTTTGCCACCATGGGTGATTACACTGGCCCCAGCTAGAAGAGTCCAGACCCTTGGTTCGTCCTAGACACCACTGGCTAGCTCGAGGGCAGAGCTTTCTCATGCACTGGCAGGGAGTGGGTAAGACCCTGGTCATGCAGTGGACAGAAGTTCAAGGGAACACAGGCTGGTGATGTCACCAGGCTAGCTCCTGCAGAAGCATCAGTGTGCCCAGCTGAATTGTTATGCAAGCCACACAACCCCGCAGGCTCCACCACACTCTTTCTGGGACAGGTGGTCATAGGTGGTGGCTGTTCTCGGACCATGTGTATAAGGCCTATGCCTATAACTCCCTGATCCCACCAATGGCCCCTTAAGATCTTTTGCTCTTTTTGAGTTCTTTTAACCAGAATCCAAGTTAATTCTGGTTACCAGGGCACTCTCATATTGGGGTATTCCTTTCCAATGGGAAGATTCTGGTGACTCCCTCCCTCTTCTATTTATGCTCTGATATCAATTCAATCCTGCCCTCTCTGCTTTACTGCTCCACTGGAGTCTTCTGCTCCAATAGAGATGCAGAACTTTATAATCCTACATCTCAGGATGATTTCATGGGTGCTCAGAGTGTTTTGGTAGATAATTAGTTAACTTTATGGGACGATTGAAACAGGGTCTCTCCTACTACTCTGCCATCTTGCCCCCACTCAGCATATAGGATTTCATAATATTTTCCTATAATTGCATTTCTGTAGTATCCTTCATTATTTCTCCTCTCTCATTTGTGATTGCATTTATCTGTGTTTCTGTTATGTTTTTGATAAGTCTGATTTCTCAATTTCATTTATTTTTTTTCAAAGAACCAGTTTCTCTTTCATTGTTCTGTTTCACTGTTTTGTTCGAGTATATATATATATAATTTATTTTTCTACTAATTGCAATTATTTCATTACTTCTTTACTGGACTTAGGCTTTGCTTTTTGTTATTTTCCAAGTTAATTTCAATGTAAGGTTAGGTTTTTTTATTTGACTATTTTTGTTTCTTTTGTTAGTTCTTACTTTCTATTTACCTCTTGTGACCAAATTTGTGGTATCCTAAAGGATTTGAAATTCTCCATGATGATTTTTATTTGTATTTATTTATTTATTTATTTATTTTTAATTTTGTTTTTGATTTCTGGTTGACCCATTCATTCTTTTGTAACATGTTGTTTACACTCATGTGTTTGTAATCTTTTGATTTTTCCCCCCTGCGGTTAATGTAAACTTCCATACCTCTGTGGTCTGAAAAGATGCACGGTATTGTGTCTGTCTTTTTATATGGTTTAGCTCTGATTTGTGATCTAGTATGTGATTACTGGAGAGAGTCCCATGAGTATTTGAGTAGAATGTTTTCTGGAAGATACAATAGGAAAACAGTTTTAGGATCTGGGGGGAGATTAGTGGAACAGGACACCAATAACGGGAAGCACAAGAAAGATTGGGAAGTTGGACTCTACTCATTCAAAGATTCAAAAAATAAAATCTTGCCCATCACATGACAAGACTAAAACTAGGAAAGTCTCTATCAAGATACCAGCTAAGGAACTGTATACACTTCTAGACAGGATAACTAGGAATCAAGAAAGAAAGATAGGTCACTTAAAAACAATGAAAATCCTGGAACAGAAATATCCCCAGGAGAAAACCATCAACCAATAATCACAAGAAAAGATTACTAACATCCTCAGTGATCACAAAAGAGCAAAGGAAAACATAATGTTTTAGTATAAACAACACCCAGAAAGCAGCCCCCCAAAATGTGTTGCTTAATCAAATGGAGTGAAGAGTGAAAAACTGATTTAATCATGGAGTGAGGCACCTGGGTGGCTCCATTGGGAAGCATCTGCTTTCTGCTGGGGTCCTGATGCCAAGGTCTTGGCATCAAGCCCTGCCTGGGTCTCTCTGCTCAGCAGGAAGCCTGCTTCTCCCTCTCACACTTGCCCTGCTTGTGCTCCCTCTCTCACTGTCTCTCTCTTTCTGTCAAATGCGTCAATGAATCAAGCAATTCCTTCAATCCAATCAGGAAAACTAAAATGTTGGTGCGTGGGGTACTAAGGAACAATCAGAATATTGAGGGTTGCTCTATTATATATTTTTGAAGATTTGATTTCTTCCTTTGACAGACAGAGATGAGAAGTAGGCAGCGAGGCAGGCAGAGAGAGAGGGGCAAACAGGCTGCGTGCTCAGCAAAGAGCCAGATGCAGTGCTGGGTCCGCAGGCTGGTGCCTTGCCACATCCACCGTGAGGCCCTGCAGCAGCTCCGACAGTCCCATGGGGAACTCCCTGCACATCCTGCCTGCCCTCTGCGGGTGCCTGGGCGCAGACCTCGCTTCCTCCCCAGACAAGTTTGTTGCCCCACAGCCCCCAAGCAAGCCATCCCAGAGGGCGCTGGAGGCCCTACTCCTGCTAGAGCCACACTCTGGGCCCTGGCGGCCCGCACTCCCTACCCCTCAGATGCTCCCTGAGGCGGTGGCAGCGGTGGCGGTGGCAGTGGTGGTGGCGGGGCTGCAGAGGTGGTTGTGGCTGAGTGAGCTTGGCCCTGGGAGGGCAGGCAGCATCTGGGGCACCTCCCGCTCTCCCGGGGGCAGGTCGCACACGTGATTGGGGAAGGCGGCAAGGGCAGGACACAGAGAGTCATAGTGGACTCTACCCTGAGCCCAGAGCTTGCCCCAGGGCTCAATCACAATGACCTGAGATCACCACCTGTGCCAGGACCAAGAGTTGGGCACTTCATGGAGGGTGCCACCCAGTTACCCATCAGCTCTTGTTGACCAATTTCTTGAGACGGGTGCCTGCATGGCTCCCTTGGTTAAGCTACTGCCTTTGGCTAAGGTCTTGACCCCGGACTTGCAGGATCTCCTCCCACATCAGGCTCCGGGCTCCTTGGGGAGTCTGCTTCTCCCTCTGACCTTCTCCTCTCTCATGCTCTCTCTCACTCATTCTCTCTCAAAGGAAGAGTGAAAATCTTTCTCCAAAAATGTCTTGAGCCTTCTTTGATGGGCTTTAATGGGGTGGATCTCAATGAGTTTTCTCATCGGATGCAGACACCTTGAGGATGGCCATGTCTGTCTAAATGGATCCTTTGTTGTTCTGAATTGTCTTCTTTCTTTGTGCCTTATATGAGTTGTCTTTCTCTTGTCTCATGTCAAGACCTATGAAATTCAGCCTTGGAGGAGTCCATTGGCTACAGTCTAGCCCTTTTCATCATTTTTATTTTCACAAAATCTATATCATTTGCATCCTTAGTTTTCACTCACATATTACAGTCTTTCCTTTAAATAGAATATGAGTAGTTCATTCTGAAGGTCATTGTTGAAATGTTGAAGTCTACTACCTCGCTAGTCGTGTTTTCTTTTTCCTGTTTGTTCCTTCTTCCCTTTTGAACTGCTCTCCTTTCGATGAACTGAGTCATTTGTAGGCTGCTATCTTCCTTCTATTTTTGGCTATCCCACAGGTAGTGAGATATTAGTAGATCATTCTGACACTTTTTGAAATTGTTATCCCACTTGTTTAGGGAATGTGTAGAGTCAGCTTTCTTGGAGGGATCATTTTGTCCTGCTCCTAACTCATTATCCTTACTGGGTCTTGATTAAATATTCTGACTTCTCCAAAAGAACTCTTCCCTCTGGCTGGTTGGAACTCCAATGACCTCTAGCTTTGTATGAGTCTTGGGAACCATCTGGTTCAGTTTCTTTGACTCTTTGTTAGAACCTGGGGCATTTTCTTAGACACACACTGCTTCATATTGTGCAAGGACTCAAGAGGACTCCAGTGTGTATTTCTAAGCGCTTGTTGTCTACTTGACTTCTTTATTTCTGGAAGCCATGGCCTTTTCATCACTGCAGCCTTCCTGAATTCTAATCTCTTTCCTCACACCAGTGAGGCAACTTGACAGTCGGCTTACCATTTGCCCTTGGTCCGGAGACCAACAATGTAGTTCTGCACCAAGCCAAGCAGGCACCTTCACAGCAGGCTCACCATATACCCTTAGTCCTTGAAACTAGAACAGAGCTCTGAGCTAGGCAAAGTAGGCAGCTGGACATCAGGATCACTGTGTGCCTTTTTAACTCAAGACCAAAAACTCCTGTCTGTGCTAGACCAAGCAGACATCTTGATAGTGGGGTTACCATCAGCCTTATGAACCAGAGACCAACAGCTGGGTTGTCTGATAGGCCAAGCAGGTACCTGGATAGAGAGTGAATTATGTAAATTCTCAAAATGATTTATAAGCTATTTCCTTTATTGTGTGTATGTTGTTGTATGACATATTCATCAACTTAGTCCGGGGAAATTCATTCATATGTTCATTGAGATGAACATATGCATTGGTTAATTTTGAATCGTTTGTGATATAACACTCAGTGAGAACTTTCACCAAGGAGGGTACAATTGTTTCTTTGTTAGTCCCCACCCTGCATTTCAAAAAAAAAGAGTCTCTTTCTTCTTTTGTGCCACTTTCCAAGACTGGTTACAGAAAGAACATAGAAATAGCACAACTCTGAAGGGGCTGATTAAAATCTGGTATTTCTTCTCTCTAGGTGTCTGGAAGGAGAGCTGTATCATTCTTCTGAAAGTGACTAGAACTGCATGAGGGTAAGTCAGCCCTGAATTGTGTGACCCTCCCATTGATCATCTAGGCAACATCCATGAAGCAGAACCATAATGCTTCCCAGTTATGGACTTGTCTAAGATATTCTCATTCCCACAAACCTTTGAAAGCAAATTCACCCCTTCTCAGCATAGGCAATCACACTATGATGCCTCTCTTTCAGCGTCTAAGGGCCTACACAGCAACACAGCCCATTGTCTCCCAGACTACTCATTCTGGCATTTTCCTAGACTAAATGTACTGAGCTCCTAATATCAAATCCTGGCATGCAACAGATACTAAAAGCTGAGGAACATGGAGACACATGTGAATAAACCAGTACATCTTCTATAACGGGATACTGACAAGTCTCCAGTTTGAATCTGTGTCCCAAGTGTGAGGTTCCTTTGGGATGAACCAGCATTTCAGCATCTGGATCTTTATCTATCCCTTACATCCCATACCATAGGAAATTCTTGACCAAGGGAGACACTATTAAATTAATGCTTGTGGAATGAGTGACTTCCCAACTGTGAAAACATACCAAGGATTGCTTACCAGTCCAGAAAAAGCATTACCAGAGAGCCAAGGCTCTTTCTGCTTCCTTGTTCAGACTCACAGCCTCTCCAGCAGTGGCTGCCACATGAGGTAATTTGTTTTTCACAGCCACTGTTCCTATTTTTCTCAGTAAGAAACCCTGGGCTTTCCAGCTGCAAGTCCTCCTTCACAATAAGTATGATTTCCTTCCTAAGTTTTCATCACCCCATTACTTTTTGCTCAGCAGCTACCTGGTCCCACAGAGTCTCACCCTTGCCAATATCAGCTAAAGAGACAACCACTTGTCAAGGACCATTTTAGGTCTCAAATAGTTATTGTCATTGATGGTAAAAAGCTATGGCCACAGGTCAAATTATTCTCAGTGAAAAGAGAACCATGGATCTGCTTCTTCCCTTAACAAACATACATGACTTGAAGACAGAAGGTAAGTTTTGACAATGGATAAAACTGGTTTTATGAGAACTATAGTTAATGATGACTATAGTTAATCATATTTTATTGTATAATGTGCATTGTACTGTATGTTTGAATGTTTCTATAACAAAAGATCTTAAATTTCTTATCACATAGAAATATATAACGCTGAGAGACATGTTAACTGGAAGTAAGTGGTGATCAGTTCACAATATATACATATATCACTTTGATATACACCTGACAGAAATAGAATGTTCAAATTTTAAAAATAACTGAATAAACTGCAATTGGCAAAGTGTAGTCTCTGCCACACAAAGTAATTTGTTTTGCACATGCACTTGTAGGTGAATCATGAAAAGTGGTAGTCAAAGGAAAGGACTCTGGTTATGAAACTCAGGGAACACTCCAGGAGTGTTTATCAATTGCATTGATTTAAGAGCAGAAATTTTCTAATGTGAAAGGGGAGAGCCTAGTGGGATAGCATGTATGACTTCAGGTCTCAGTCTAACAGTGTAAATAATCCTCCTTTGCTCTAAAAAAAACCATAATCATTCCTTGAAAGCCATGAAAGCCCCCTTTCCATCCTAATGTCCCTTGTCTTTTCTTTTTCCCAGTTAATCTGTGCAATATCCACACCTTAAGACTCATCCCAAGACCCAACTCACTCTGTGTCCTCTTCTGCTCAGTCCACATCCCCTGATCACTGTCTGCTTCACATGGTTGACATTTTAATGAAGATCATTGTAGTCACCAATCCCAAATATTAGTTCCTTGTCACATCATTCTGTTGGTTTGCATTGCATGCTTTATCTCCTGAAAGCAGTGACACCCCAAATTTTTAGTGGTTTGTATAGGAAGATATGAACACAGTTGATCATTTGTTATACAAGACAATTTTCTTAGTGAAAGTAAAGGTGACTTTAAGTGCAATTAGCTACAATTCACACAAGTATTTCAATGAACTACATACATAGTAGGGCTCACCTCAGATTCATCTCATGCATTAAAAACACTTATTTCTCCTTAAAGTGAAAATTAAGGCAGTTCTTCAACTTTCCTTCATTGTACCTCCACAAGATCACTTTCACACCTCTATCCTTCTTTAGAAAACATATTAAGAGTTCATGAACAAGGTAGAATAATCTTTTCTAGCAACATGCTATAATCTCCACCCTCAAGGCCGACTGGAATTACATGCTCCCCATTGTACCTCAAATTTGAAAGAAAATTCAATAGCAGAGTTTTTTTTTAAGGATTTTATTCATTTATTTGACACAGAGAGAAAGAGATCACAAGTAGGCAGAGAGGCAGGCAGAGAGAGGAGGAAGCAGGCTCACCGCTGAGCAGAGAGCCCGATGCATGGCTCGATCCCAGGACCCTGAGATCATGACCCAAGCCGAAAGAAGAGGCTTAACCCAATGAGCCTCCCAGGTGCCCCAATAGCAGAGTTTTTTATACCAATTTTATTTATTTAAATTCATTTCAATTAACATATCCCGCAGTAATAAGTGATTCAAAATTTACACATAACATCCAGTGTTCATTACATCAAATTCCCTCCATAATGCCCGTTAACCAGTTAACCTACCCCCAATGACATTCCCTCTGACAACACACAGTTTGTTCCCTAAGGTTAAGAGTCTCTTATGGTTTTCCTCCCTCTCTGATTTCCTTTAATTTTTTTAAATTTGTTTTTTTTTTTAATTTCCCTCCCTTCCCCTATATTCATCTTTTGTTTCTTAAATTCCACACATGGGTGAAATCATATGGTATTCCACCTTTGCAGACTGAGTTATTTCACCTACTGCAACATCTCTCCTTCCATCCATATGGTTGCTAATGGCGAGGTGTTTTTTTTTTAATTTATTTTTTATTTTCAGCATAACAGTATTCATTATTTTTGCAACACACCCAGTGCTCCATGCAATCCGTACCCTCTATAATACCCACCACCTGGTACCCCGACCTCCTATCTCCCACCCTTTCAAAACCCTCAGATTGTTTTCAGAGTCCATAGTCTCTCATGGTTCACCTCCCCTTCCAATTCCCCCCAACTCCCCTTTCCTCTTTATCTCCCCATGTCCTCCATGCTATTTGTTATGCTCCACAAATAAGTGAAAGCATATAATAATTGACTCTCTCTGCTTGACTTATTTCACTCAGCATAATCTCTTCCAGTCCCGTCCATGTTGCTACAAAAGTTGTGTATTCATCCTTTCTGATGGAGGCATAATACTCCATAGTGTATATGGACCACATCTTCCTTATTCATTCGTCCGTTGAAGGGCAACTTGGTTCTTTCCATAGTTTAGCGACAGTGGCCATTGCTGCTATAAACATTGGGGTACAGATGACCCTTCTTTCACGACATCTGTATCTGGGGTAAATACCCAGGAGTGAAATGGCAGGGTCATAGGGAATTTCTATTTTTAATTTCTTGAGAAATCTCCACACAGTTCTCCAAAGAGGCTGCAGCAACTTGCATTTTCACCAACAGTGTAAGAGGGTTCCCCTTTCTTCACATCCCCTCAAACACATGCTGTTTCCTGTCTTGCTAATTTTGGCCATTCTAACTGGTGGTTTTAATTTGGATCTCCCTGCTGGCTAGTGATAATGAACATTTTTTCATGTGTCTGATAGCCATTTGTATGTCTTCATTGGAGAAGTGTCTGTCCATATGTTCTGCCTATTTTTTGGTATTGTCTGTTTTGTGTGTGTTGAGTTTGAGGAGTTCATTATAGATCCTGGATATCAACCTTTTGTCTGTACTGTCATTTGCAAATATCTTCTCCCATTCAGTGGGTGGCCTCTTGGTTTTCTTGACTGTTTTTGATGAAGTCCCAAAAGTTTATATTCCTTTGCTTTTGGAGACATATCTTGAAAGGAGTTGCTGTGGCTGATATTGAAGATGTGATTGCCTATGTTCTCCTCTAGGATTCTGATGGATTCCTGTCTCACATTGAGGTCTTCTATCCATTTTGAGTTTATCTTTGTGTAAAGTGTAAGAGAATGGTAGAGTTTTAGTCTTCTACATATAGCTGTCCAAGTTTTCCCAGCACAATTTCTTGAAGAGACTGTCTTTTTTCCACTGTATTTTTTTCCAGGTTTTTTTTTTTTTTTGAAGATTATTTGACCATAGAGTTGAGGGTCCATATCTGGACTCTCTACTCTTTTCCACTGGTCTATGTGTCACTTTTTATGTCAGTACCATGCTGTCTTGGTGATCACAGCTTTGTAGTAAAGCTTGAAATCAGGTAACGTGATGCCCCCAGTTTTATTTTTTATTTTTCAACATTTCCTTAGAAATTCGGGTCTCTTCTGATTCCATACAAATTTTTGGATTATTTGCTCCAGTGCATTAAAAATAATGGTGGAATTTTGATCAGAATGGCATTAAAAGTATAGATTGCTCTAGGCAGTATAGACATTTTAACAATGTTTATTCTTCTGATCCAAGAGCACGAAATTGTCTTCCATCCTTTTGTGTCTTCTTCAATTTCTTTCATGAGTGCTCAGTAGTTCTTTGAGTACTGATGCTTTACCTCTTTGGTTAGGTCTATTCCCAGGTACCTGATGGTTCTTGGTGCTATAGTAAATGGAATCAATTATCTAATTTCCCTTTCTGTATTTTCATTGTTAGTATGTAAGAATGCAACTGATATCTGTACATTGACTTTGAATCCTGCCACGTTCCTGAATTGCTGTAAGAGTTCTAGTTGTTTGGGGGTGGAATCTTTTGGGTTTTCCATATAAAGAATCATGTCGTTGGTGAAGAGTGAGATTTTGACTTCTTCCTTGCCAATTTGGATACCTTTTCTTTCTCTCTGTTGTCTGATTGCTGTTGCTAGGAATTCTAATACTATGTTGAACAAGAATGGTGAGAGTGGGCACCCTTGTCGTGTTCCTGATCTCAACAGGAAGCCTGCAAGCTTTTTCCCATTGAGGATGATATTTACTGTGGGTCTTTCATAGATAGATTTGATGAAGTTCAGGAATGTTCCCTCTAAGCCTATACTTTGACGTGATTCAATCAAGAATGGATGCTGGAGTTTGTCCAATGCTTTTTCTGCATCCATTGAGAGGACCCTGAGTTTCTTCTCTCTTCTCATATTAATTTGTTTTATCACATTGATTGATTTGCAATCATTGAACCATCCTTGTAGTCCAGGAATGAATCCTTCCTGGTCATGGTGGATAATCTTTTTAATGTGCTATTGGATCCTATTTGCTAGGACCTTGTTGATAATCTTAGCATCATCAGTGATATTGGTCTGAAATTCTCCTTTTTGGTAGGATCTTTGCCTGGTTTGGGGATCTGGGTGATACTGGCGTCTTAGAAAGAGTCTGTAAATTTTCCTTCTCCTTCAATTTTTTGAAACAGCTTCAGGAGAATAGGTGTTATTTCTTCTTTGAAAGTTTGTTAGAATTCCCCAGGGAATCCGTCAGGTCCTGGGTTCTTGTTTTTTGGGAGGTTTTTGATCACTGCTTCAATCTCGTTACTAGATATCAGTCTATTCAGGTTGTCACTTTCTTCCTGGTTCAATTTTGGGAGTTCATGGTTTTCCAGGAATGCATCCATTTCATCTAGGTTGCTTAGCTTATTGGCATAACTGTTGATAATAACTTCTGATGATTGTTTCTACTTCCTTGGTGTTCATTGTGATATCTCCCTTTTCATTCATAATTTTATGAATTAGGCCTTTAGCTCTTTTCTTTTGGATTAGTGTGGTTAATGGTTTATCGATCTTATTGATTCTTTCAAAAAACCAGCTTCTAGTGTCATTGATACATTCTACTGCATCTCTGGTTTCTACCTCAGCTCTAATCTTGATGATTCCCCTTCTTATGTGTGGAGTTGGTTTGATTTGTTGTTGATTCTCCAGTTCTTTAAGGTGTAGAGACAGCTGGTGTGTTCTGGATTTTTCAATTTTTTTGAGGGAGACTTTAAGGGCTATGTATTTCCCCCTTAAGACCGCCTTTGCTGTGTCCCATAGGTTTTAGACCGAAGTGTCTTCATTCTCATTGCATTCCATGAATTGTTTCAGTTCTTCTTTGGTTTCCTGGTTGATCCAAGCATTCTTAAGCAAGGTGGTCTTTAGCTTCCAGGTGTTTGCGTTCCTTCCGAACTTTTCCTTGTGATTGAGTTCCAGTTTCAAAGCATTGTGATCTGAGAATGTTCAGGGAATAAACTCAGTCTTTTGGTATCGGTTGAGTCCTGATTTGTGACCCAGTATGTGGTCTATTCTTGAGAAGGTTCCGTGTGCACTTGAGAAGGATGAGTATTCTGTTGTTTTAGGGTGGAATGTTCTGTATGAGGTCCATCTGGTACAATGTGTCATTCAATGCTCTTGTTTCTTTATTGATTTTCTGCTTCGATGATCTGTCTATTTCTGAGAGAGGCATGTTAAGATCTCCTACTATTAATGTATTCATATCAATATGACTCTTTATCTTAACAGTTTTCTTATGTAATTGGCTGCTCCCATATTTGGGGCATAGATATTCACAATCGTTAGATCATCTTGGTGGATAGTCCCTTTAAGGATTATGTAGTGTCCTTGTGTATATCTGACTACAGTCTTTAGTTTAATATCTAATTTGTCTGATATGAGAATCACTACCCCAGCCTTCTTTTGAGGCCCATTGGCATGAAAGATGCTTCTCCATCCCTTCACTTTCATTCTGTGTGTATCTTTAGCTTCAAAATGGGGCTCTTGTAGACAACATATGGATGGGTCCTGTCGTTTTATCCTATCTGCAACCCTGTGATGTTTCATGGGTGCATTAGACCATTCTCACAGAGAGACTATTGATAGTTACATTTTTATTGACTTCATGTTACGTTTGAGGTCTTTCTGTAGATTGTCTCTATATTTATGTTCAATGCTATTCTTAGTATTTTTCAACTTTTATAGATTCCCGCCCTGAATATTTCCTGCAGTGTTGGCTTGGTGGCTGCATAGTCTTCTAAGCTTTGTTGGTCTTGGAAACACTTTATCATCCATCCATTTTGAACGTCAGTCTTGCTGGATAAAGTATTCTTGACTGCATGTTCTTCTCATTTAGTGCCCTGAATAAATTTTGCCAGCCTTTTCTGGCTTGCCAGTTCTCTGTGGACAGGTCTGACTTTATTCTGATGGGCTTTCCTCTCTAAGTAGGAGCCTCTTTGTCCAAGCGACTTTCAAGAGGTTATATCTACAGTTATGATTCTTCAATTTGACTATCAGGTGCCTTGATTTTTTTCTGGAATATATAATCTTGGGGGGAAACCTTTCGGCCTCTAGTACATGAATGCTGGTTCCATTCATGATATTGGCAAAATGTTCATGAAGAACTTGTTCCACTATATATTCTAGACTTCTTTCTTTTTCTTCCCCTTCAGGGATTCCAATAATTCTGACCTTGGAACGTTTCATGGCATCATTTATTTCCCTGATTCTGTTTTCATGGCTTCTAAGATGTTTGTTTGTTCCAGGCTTCCTCCTGACCCTTTCTATCTGTTTGTCCTCCAGATTATTATTAATTCTATCTTCTATCACAGTTGATCTAGATTTGAGAGAATTTAGACTGGATTGGAACTCATTGAGAGAATTGAGATCCTCATCCCTGGTAGCTTTCAGACCTGCCCTAAAATTGTGAACTTCATCTCTGGTCGCTTTCAGTTCAGCCCTTATCAATTCCGTTTGGTCATCCATGACTTTCTCCAACATAGCTATTGCCTCATAATTGTTAGCCTGAATTATCTTTTGACATATTGTCCATGTGGATAGCCGTTAGCTCTGTTGCACAATGTCCATCTTCTGTATTCTTCTTCTCTTGGTCATTTCTTCTCTTAGTCATTTTAGTGAGAGATGAATGAACGGATGTAGCTGGATGTATTAACCGTCGTGCAGTCAAGGTGCACCCTGGGGCGCTTCTGAGCAATCAGTATTCCCCACACAACCGAGAGAAAAAAGAAAAGAAGAAGAATAAAGTGAGAGAGAGAAACAGGAAAGAAAGGGAAGACAGAATAAAGGTTCAGCCCAAATGGGCTGCAAGGTAAGATTTACGAAGTATACAAACAAAAACAGACAAACAAAAAGACTGTTAAATGTATAAGATAAATATATATATATATATGCATATATATATGCATATATATATATATATATATATATATATATATATATATGCAAATAAAGGAAGATCCTTGTCAAAAAGAACCCCAAGTGTAAGATTTATATATTATCAGGACAAAAACAAAAACACAGAAACACTGGCAGAATAAAAAGTTGGGCGAGTAGTTATAAATTCTCAGTGTGCATGTGGAAGATGGTTTTGATTCTTCCTGGTTGTATCTTGATATCTTTGTTAAAGGACTCAACTTTCCTAAGATAAAGGGGGATTAAAAATTGGTTTACCTATAGGGATAGTATTAATTGGGGAATGAGAATTACTTTGAAGTTTAACTCTGTATGAATATTAGAAAATAAAAATAATAAAAGGAATAAACTAGACTAAACTAAACTAAATTTAAAAAAATAAATTTTAAAAAGAGAAATGCAAAAGTAAAACACAGGTGTATGTATCAAAAAGTTCAGGTTAGAAGGTTATTATGGAATTTTATGTACTGGACATCTCACTATGATGGTAAATAGGTTAAAAAATAATCCATATAAAAAAATGAACCAGAATAGTGGGAACAAATTAAAAATAAATGTTGTCCTATGAAGTAGTGATGGTTGCTCTCTTGTAGTCTTTTTTTTTCTTCTTTTCTGCTTGGTTTTCTTGGGGAGGGGTCTGCCACGTGTTTTTACAGTTAATGATGTTCCCTGAGTTAAGTCCTCCCGCCCCCCTCAAGGGGGTGGACTCTGAGAAAACCGGTTTTTTCAGGCTTTTGTTCTCTGGAGGTTTTTGTTTGTTCACTTTTTTTTTTTTTCTCTCTTGTCTTGACTGCTTTTGATGGTTTTTGTAGGTTTCGAGGAAAGCAAACTGCACCCTGAGCTCTATCTCAGAGAAAAGCCTCTGCACTCCTGAGGGTGCTGCAGAGCCCATCTAAATTCCCTCCCTTGGCCACTGGCAGAGCAGGTTCTGAGTCATGGTCCCTGGGGATGCAGGATATTATGCTTGTACCCAAAACCCTTGCAATGGTGGCTGTCTTTGCAGCTCCAGACCACCAGAGAGGTTCCAAGCAGTGATTGCACACTGAGATTTTCCCACTGGTGCGGGCTTGGACTGCCTGGTCTATCTGGGTCTAAGAGCGCCGAGCTTGTGCGCACCTCTCTCAGGTGAGGCTGTGGGTGGCGCGCGCGCACGTGCCCCAGGCTCTGAGAGCAGGGCTCCGGTCTGAGAAGACCAGGCTGGGGCTTTGTGCACTTCTCTCAGGGGAGAGTTGGGGGCGCACGTGCATCTCAGGCTCTGAAACAATGGCGCTGGTCTAAGAGAGCTGGGTGGGCCTTTGTGCACCTCTTTCCGGGGAGGGTGAGGGGCACATGTGTCTCAGGCTCTGTAGCACGGCTCAGTGTTCTGCCATCTGATGAGGTTCCCAGCCCCTCATAGGAGCTGGACCTCATGCAATCTCGGGCACGCTGGCAGGTCAGGGAGCAAGACCTGGTTTCTCTGCTGCAATCTCTGTGGCTCAGCACCAGGGGAGGCTGTCCTGGGTCTGGGGACTTAATCCCCTGTCCCTAGCTGCCCCAATTCCCACAACCCCCCCCCCATGATCCTTTGCTCTTTTTGAGTGCTTTCAACCAGTCTCCAAGTTAATGCTGGTTCCGAGATGCAGGGTACTCTCGTATTAGGGGCATTATTTTCCAATGGGTCACCTCTGGTGGCTCTCAACCCCTTTTCTTTATCTTCCGATATCAGTCCGCAGTTCCCACTCCGCTTTACCTGCCCGCTGACATCTTCTGCCCCTGTAGAGATCCAGACATGTATAATTCTTTTTTTTAAAGATTTTATTCATTTATTTGACAGACAGAGATCACAAATAGGCAGAGAGGCAGGCAGAGAGAGAGGAGGAAGCAGGTTCCCTGCCGAGCACAGAGCCTGATGCAGGGCTTGATCCCATGACCTGAGCTGAAGGCAGAGGCTTTAACACTTGGAGCCACCCAGGCGCCCCCAGAAGTGTATAAATCTGACCTCAGTCTGATTTCATGGGTGATAAGAGTTCTTTGGTAGATAATCAGCTCACTTTAGGGTACAGGTTGAAAATTCATCTCCTCCTACTTCCCAGCCATTTTGTTTCTCGCTGTTATATACCCTTTTGGTTTGATCATTTGGTTGTTTTGATGCCAAGACTTAGTATCTGCTTCTTTTTCCCCCAAAAATCTACAATGATGTGTATAATATTGGAGATGTAGTTCAGGTCCATGAGGCAGCTAAGTAGAAAATACATGGGTGTGTGGAGATGGGTGTCCAGAAGGATGAGGATGATCATGGACAGGTTAACAAAAAGGGCCATTATGAAAATGAGAAAACTGAAATTGAAGAAAAACAGGCAAATTCTTGATGGTAGGAATAACCCCCAAAAGAAGAAATCTGTTGATTTTCAATGGGATGTTAATTTAATTTTCCCTAAAGAGAGACACATAAATAAGTACAGAAAAATAATCTCTTATTAATTCATTATTTTAGTTCCATATGATTTATTCAGGACACATTGCAGCTCTAAAAAAACAGATATATATTTTTAAAGTCATAATTGAAATCATGATGACACATAAACATACCTCTCCAAAATATTTTGTGGAAATTTGTAATTGGTATGGTTAATATATTTCTGTGACTTTATTAAGATACATATATTTTATTTTCCTGTGTAAATTTAGTTATTACCAACATCAGGTTTTGTACTTGTGTAGTATGCATTATAACTCGATGTAAATGCATAAATTACAGATCCATTCTTGAATATATTTTATGCCCCTTTGGTATTTTTTTCTTTTATAATTAATCCCTAATATTTCTGCAACTATAGTGTTTGCAAGGTCAAGATATATATATATATATATATATATATATATATATATATATATATATATATATATACTTTTTGTTTGTTCATTTGTTTTGTTTTGATGCCAGGACTACACATCTGCTTATTTTCCCCTAAGAGATCTACAATGAATAGCTATTGCCAAGTAAAATTTATGTGAAGCAGATTTCTCCTTTATTGCTCAATATTCAAATGCTTTAAAGTGACTCCTTTCCTGATAACTTTCTCTAAAATTTTATTGCAGCTCCCTGACTCTGCTCAAGAACTCTGAACATATCTGTATTGTTCTGAATCTCCCTCATAGCTAATGATGATTAACATTTTTTTCATCTGTCTGTTGGCCATTTGTATGTCTTCTTTGGAGTGGTAACTATTTATGTCTTCTGCTCATTTTTTGACGTGATTATCTGTTTTGTGTGTGTTGAGTTTGAGGCCTTCTTTATAGATCTTAGATATCAGCCCTTTGTCTGTAGTGTCATTTGTGAATATCTTCTCTCATTCTCTGTGTTGGCTCTTTCTTTTATTGACTGTTTCCTTCACTTTGCAGAAGTTTTGATCTTGATGAAGTCCTAAAAGTTCATTTTCGCCTTCGTTTCCTTTATCTTTGGAGACATATTTTGTAAGAAGTTGTTGTGGCTGATGTTGAAGACATTACTGCCTATGTTCTCCTACAGGATTTTGATGGATTCCTGTCTCACAATGAGGTCTTTCATCCATTTTTGAGTTTAATTTTGTGTATGGTGAAAGAGAATGGCTGAGTTTCACTCTTATGAACATGGTGGCCCAATTTTCCAAGCACCATTTATTGAAGAGGCTGTCTTTTTTTCCACTGGATTTTTTTCCTACCCTGTCAAAGATTACTTGACCATAGAGTAAAGTGTCCATATTTAGGATCTCTACATTCCTCAATTGGTCTATGCTTCTGTCTGCATTCCAGTACCATACTGTCTTAATGATCACAATTTGTAATACCTTGGAATAAACCTAATGAAAGAGGTAAGGATCTATACTTGAGGAACTATGTAACAATCATGAAAGAAATTAAAGAAGTCACAAAAAGATGGAAAGCTTTCTATGCTTTTGGATCAGAAGAATAAACATTGATAAAATGTCTATGCTACCCAGAGCAATCTATATTTTCAAACCAATCCTCATCAAAATACAATTGGCACTTTTTGAAGTACTGGAACAAGCAATCCTAAAATTTATGAGGAATTAGACCCTGAATCTACAACAAAATGCTGAAAAAGAAAACAAAGCTAGGGACAGTTTATTGCATCATTCAAGGTTTACTACAAAGCTGTGATCAACCAGTATGAAATCTCTTTTGGAGAAAGTTATGCTGGCATTCAACAACAATGGCATTCTGTGGTTTTACAAATAAATGTTCTGTTTATATCTTTGAAGTCCAACTGTTCCAGGGTATCATTCAAAGATCTTGCTTCTTTTTGAACAATTTTCTACTTAGATGATCTATTTCTGTAAGTGGGGTGTTAAGGTCTCTGCCTATTCGTGTATTATTATGACTAGGATTCTTTATTTTATTTAACAGTTGGCTGATGTAGTTGCCTGCTCCCATGTTGGGGACATAGATATTTACAAGTGCAAGATTTTGTTGTTGGATAAAACCTTGAGGCATGATATTGTATCACTCTACACCTCTTACTGCAGTTTTGGTTTAAAATCTAACTTCTCTGATATGAGAATTGCTATCCCAGCTTTCTTTTGAAGTCCTTTGGAATGAAAAATAGTTCTCCATCCTCTTATTTTCAGTCTGGAGGTGACTTTAGGTTCAAAATGAGTGCATATGGAGGGTTCCAGTCATTTTATACAAATTGGAAACCCTATGATGTTTCGTGGGAGCAGGTAGCCTGTTCACACTTTCAGTAACTATTGAAAGATATGATTTTTTTTGAAAGATATGATTTTATTGCCATCATGTTGCCTGTGAAGTTCCTGTTTCTATAGATTGCTTCCATAAATATCTGGTCTGTATTACTTTTGGGGTTTTTTGTCTTTCATAGATCCTCCCTTAATATTTCTTGCAGGACTGGCTTGGTGTTAACAAATTATTTCACTTTTGGGGTACTTGTCTCTTATTCCATTCTGAAAGGCAGCCTTGATGAATAATGTGTTTTGGATTCATGTTCTTCTCTTATAGTACAATTAATATGCCTTGCCGGCCATTTCTGGCTTGTCAGGTCTCTGTGGACAGGCCTAATGTTATTCTAATACTCCTCACATTGTTCTTTGGCACTAAGATTTGCAAGTTTCACTATTATATGCCACGACATTGGTATATATATATTGAAGTTTGGAGGAGTCCTCTCTGCCTCATGAACATGAATGCTTATTTCCTTCCCCAACTTAGGAAATTTCTCTGCTATGATTTTCTCAAATTTAACTTCTAGTCTCTCCCTTCTTTATCACATGGATCCCAGTAATTCTGAAATTGGACTATTTATGGCATCATTGTTCTCTTTAAGTTTGTTCTCATGAGCTTCTAGCTGTTTGTCCCTATCCTCCTCAGCTTCCTTTTTTCCATCAGCTTATCTTCCAGCTCACTAATTCATTCTTCTTCCTTTTTTACCCTGGCGGTTTGAGTTTCCAGTTTAGAGTGCATTTCATACATAACATTTTTAATGTCATCCTAACTAGGTCTCATTTCTGCCATTCTAGACTTTATGTTGTCCCTAATTCTTTTTTTCAAGCATAGCTATTGACTTCAGAATTGTTACCCTGAAGTCTATCTCTGATATCTGGCTTATATCCATACCTATTAGATCTGTGGCAGAGACCACTGTCTCTGGTTCTTTTC
Organism: Mustela lutreola; assembly: GCF_030435805.1. Lineage (NCBI taxonomy): Eukaryota > Metazoa > Chordata > Mammalia > Carnivora > Mustelidae > Mustela > Mustela lutreola. The sequence continues at coordinate 155,779,003 of NC_081294.1, forward strand.
TTGGTTGGACATGCTTCCCCATTGTCATTCTGTTGAGGGATGGTTGAGGGAATATATAGAATGCAAAATATCAACCACAACCCAAGTAAAATGCACACATGAAAATATCCAAAGTGATCAAAAGCAACCACCAATATACCATTAAATCAATATGATCCGATACAATAAAAAATAAAGAACAAAGGAACAGGGAAAAAAATATGGGAGAGAGGAGAGAAATTTTATTATCTCAGAGTTGAAAGATCTGGGTGATCTGCCAGTTCCTGCTTGATCTTTGGTAGAAGTCACTGTATCCCAAAATTGTGAAGAAGTCAGAAGTTAGATATATAGCAAGATAAAGTTGAATAGAGTGAAAAATGGGCTGGTATAAGGCATAAATCTATAACACATACATGTCAAAAAATAAAAGTTAATGAGGGAAGGGCAAGATAGCAGAGAAGTAGAAGACCTTGTTTCAACTGGTTCCCTGAATGGACCTAAATATCTATCAGAACACTCTGGACACCCATGAAATCAGCCTGAGATGTAATCTTATATACTTCTGGATCTCTACAAGGGCAGGAGATTATCAGTGGAGAGGTGCAGTGAAGTGAGAGCACTCAGACTGATATTGGAGGAGATATCAGAAGGAGAACGGAGCCACCAGAAGTGACTCATTGGAAAGTAAATACTCCAATACAAATGCTCTCTGTGCTTGAATGCCAGCACTAACTTGGAGTCAAGTTAAAGCATTCAAAAGTAACAGATAGTCCTAAGGGGCAATTGGTGGAATTGGGCAGCCACAGGCATATACCTAAGCCCATGGTCCCACCGTGGTCACAGCCATTGTCCATCATGCCTGACAGTGCTCATCCAGGACTCCCGTTGGTGGTCTTTGAACCCACAGCTTTCTGCTACTTGCACCAATGCGGGGGCTGTGCACACCCCTGCCCGCCCATAAGAGAACCTGGTGCAGACTCCTGCCAGAGGTCCTTGGTACTGCAGCCTTCTACAATCTGCACTGCCGCCTTCCAAACATGTGCTGCCACTAGTCTGTGGACTCTCTCTACAGAGAGTCATCCCAACAATGTAGTCACCAGGATCAGGCCTGCCAGATAAGTATCACTCCCGGATTTAGTGACACAAGGGTGCAGAAACAAGCAGGGAACTCAAGCAATCACTGAGACAGTGGCTGTGATGCACAATGCTTGTAGGAGTTTGCAGTATTCAGCGGAGTTTGCAGAGGTTGAGTTTGTGTGTTCTGGACCATTCAGAGGGGAGGAGACTAAGGCTTCTCTCTGAGGTGGAGTTCCAGGGGCAGACAGTGTACTTTTCACTATTACTCTGAAAAGCCACAAAAATTCATGAAAGAACAAAAACCTCCAGAGAACAAAAGCCTGAAAAATAGGTTTCCACAAAACCCAGCCCATTTATAGGGGGCAGGGCGACTCAGCCCGGCAAGATTGACTGAAAAACAGTGCAGAAGGCCACTCCCTGAGAAGACAAGCCAAAAGAGCAAGAGGAGAATAATCACAAGGTCCTCATAAAACTGTAAATCCCCAACATTAGGGGAAACCAATATCTTAAATTCCTGGTATAGCCTTCACACCTGTATCTTTCATACAAACAACATTTATTTTTTTAATTAATACTCTCTATTCTTCTTTTATTTTTTAACCTACTTAGCATTACAACTAGATGTTTAATACAACATATTACAGAATAAATTTAAACTTGAACTTTTTTCATACATGTACTTATGTTTCTTGTTCTATTTCTCTCTATATATATAAAGTTCAAAGTAACCTTTTTTGCCATTGAATACTACCCCAATATTTAAACCAGTTTTAGTTTTTGTGTATCTCTGGAATGTTGAGTCCTTCAACAAACACAACAATATACACCCAGTAAGACCTGAAATAACCTTCCACACTCACACTGAGGGTTTATAAACACCTTCCCATCTTATTCTCCTGTCAGTGTTTCTATACATTTGTTTTTCCTGTTTGTTTGTTTTTGTACTGTATATATCTTATTCTTGGATTAATTGTGGCTGGTTTTTTCTTTTTTTATTTTCATTTAATTTTGTCAGTCTTCTTGTCTTATTTTTTTTCTTTATGAACATAACAAGTCTTAATTTTGGTCTCATTTTTGCTGGTTAATTCATTTTTTTTCTTTTTTTGTTTCTCTCTCCTCCTCTCTCTCTCTCTATCTCTTTCTTTTTTTGTGGTGACTTCTGATTGCTTCAGAATGTTCCCAGGTACACCTTGACTGAAACGTGGTTGATATTTTCAGGTATAAATACCCTTAACCACCTATCACCAAAATAACTAAGAGAAGGAACAATTAAGAGAGGAAAATTTCAGAGACTATGACTTCTGCCACAGAACTATTCAATATGCACATAAACAATATGTCAGGAAGGGAATTCAGAGTAACAATTATCCAGGCAATGGTTAGGCTGGAGAAGACCATTAGTGAAAACACAGAAACTCTATAGACAGAAGTGAGGGCTGATTTGGCAGTATTTAAAAAATGGTATCAGTGGGGAGCCTGGGTGGCTCAGTGGGTTAGGCCTCTGCCTTCAGCCCACGTCATGATCAACAGGGATTGAATTATCAACATGATCAACAGAAATTGAAACCCAAGTCAGTATCTCTGCTCAGCAGAGAGCCTGCTTCCCCCTCTCCTTCTGCCTGCCTCTCTGCCTACTTGTGCTCTCTATCTCTCTGTCAAATAAATAAATGCAATCTTTACAAAAATGATATCAATTAAATCCAATCTAATCAAAATACTTTAACACATAGGGTAGCTGGGGAAGACGATAAAATTAGTGATGTAGAAAACAAACTGATAGAAAAGAAGGATCAGGAGGAGGTCTGCAACAAACAACATAGAAACCATGAAAACAGATTTAGGGAAATAAATGATGCCATGAAACGTTCCAATATCAGGATTATTGGGATTCCTTAGGGGATGGAGAAATAGTAAAGACTAGAAGATATTGTTGAAGAAATTCTGGATGAAAATTTCCCCAGTGTGGGGGAGTTGGAAAAAGTGTTCATATACTAGAGGCAGAAAGGATACCTCCTAAGATCAACAAGTCTAGAAAGATCACAGGGCAATTAATTGTGAAATTCAATAATCATAATTATAGACAGGAGTTTTTAAGGAAATCTGGAAGAAGAAATTCCTTATGTCCAGAGGAAGGACCATCAGAATAACATCAGACCTTTTACAGAAACTTGACAAGCAAGAAAGGTGTGGCAAGATATATTCACGGCACTAAATGAGAGGAACATGCAGCCAAGAATACTTTACCCAGCAAGGCTGACATTCAGAATGAATGGAGAGATAAAGAGCTTTCAAGATTGGCAAGATTTAAATGACCTTGCTGGGATTCTATAAAAGAATAAGGAACACAAGAGTGACATAGAATAGAAATTTACAAAGACAATCTATAGAAACAAAGACTTCACAGGCTACATGATGTCAATAAAAGCTTATTTTTCAATAATCACTCTCAAGATGTATGACTGAATGGCTCCCATAAAACTGCAAAGGGTACAGACTAGATAAAATGATAAGACCTGTCCATATGCTGTCTACATTTGGAACCTAAAGATATATCCAGACTGAAAGTGAAGGAATGGAGAACAATCTTTCAAGCCAAGGTGTCTCAAAAGAAAGCTGTGGTAGTGATTCTCATATCATATAAATTGGATTTTATGCTAAAGATTGTAGTCAGAGATACAGATGGACACTACATCATTCTTAAAGGGCCTATCCACCAAAAGTAATTAACAATTGTAAATAGTTATGCCCCCAACATGGGAAAAGCCAAGTCCAAAATCAAATGTTAATCAAAATAAAGAGCCATATTGAAATGAATATGCTAATTGTAGGGGATCATTTTTTTAATTAAATTTATTTATTTTCATCATAGCAGTATTCATTATTTTTTCACCACAACCAGTGTTCCATGCAATCTGTGCCCTCTATAATACCCACCACCTGGTATCCCAACCTCCCACCCCCCACCACTTCAAAACCCTCAGATTGTTTTTCTGAGTCCATAGTCTCTCATGATTCACCTCCCCTTCCAATTCCCCCCAACTACCTTCTCATCTCTAACTCCCCATGTCCTCCATGCTATTTGTTATGATCCACAAATAAGTGAGACCATATGTTAATTGACTCTCTCTGCTTGACTTATTTCTCTCAGCATCATCTCTTCCAGTCCCATCCATGATGCTACAAAAGTTGGGAATTCACCCTCTCTGATGGAGGCATAATACTCCATAGTGTATATGGACCACATTTTCCTTATCCATTCATCTGTTGAAGGGCATATTGGTTCTTTCCATCGTTTGGCGACCGTGGCCATTGCTGCTATAAACATTGGGTATAGATGGCCCTTCTTTTCACTCCATCTGTATCTTTGCTTTAAATACCCAGGACTGCAATTGCAGGTTCATAGGGAAGTTCTATTTTTAATTTCTTGAGGAATGTCCACACTATTCTCCAAAGGTGCTGCACCACCTTACATTCCCACCAACAGTGTAAGAGAGTTCAGCTTTCTCCACATCCCCGCCAACACATGTTGTTTCCGGTCATGTTAATTTTGGCCATTCTAACTGGTGTAAGTTGATATCTCAATGTGATTTTAATTTGAATCTCCCCGACGGCTAGTGATGATGAACATTTTTTCATGTGTCTGATAACCATTTGTATGTCTTCACTGGAGAAGTGTCTGTTCATATCTTCTGCCCATTTCTTGATATGATTGCCTGTTTTGTGTATGTGGAGTTTGAGGAGTTTATTATTGATCCTGGATATCAACCTTTTGTCTGTACTGTCATTTGCAAATATCTTCTCCCATTCTGTGGGTTTCCTCTTTGTTTTCTTGACTGTTTCCTTTGCCGTACAAAAGCTTTCGAATTTGATGAAGTTCCAAAAGTTTATTTTTGCTTTTGTTTCCTTTGCCTTTGGAGACATATCTTGAGAGAAGTAGCTGTGGCTAATTTCGAAGAGAATACTGCCTATGTTCTCCTCTAGGATTCTGATGAATTCCTGTCTCACATTGAGGTCTTTTATCCATTTTGAGTTGATCTTTGTGTACGGTGTAAGAGAATGGTCAAGTTTCATTCTTTTACATATAGCTGTCCAATTTTCCCAGCACCATTTATTGAAGAGACTGTCTTTTTTCCACTGTATATTTTTTCCTCTTTTGTCCAAGATGATTTGACCATAGAGTTGAGGGTCCATATCTGGGCTCTCTACTCTGTTCCAATGGTCTATGTGTCTGTTTTTATGCTGTCTTGGTGACCACAGCTTTGTAATAAAGCTTGAAACCAGGTAACGTGATGCCCCCAGTTTTATTTTTGTTTTTCAACATTTCCTTAGTGATTCAGGGTCTCTTCTGATTCCATACAAATTTCTGGATTATTTGCTCCAGCTCTTTGAAGAATACTGGTAGAATTTTGATCGGAATGGCATTAAAATTATAGATTGTTCTAGGCAGTATCGACATTTTAACAATGTTTATTCTTCCGATCCAAGTGCATGGAATGGTCTTCCATCTTTTTGTGTCTACTTCAATTGCTTTCATGAGTGTTCTGTAGTTCCTTGAGTACAGATACTTTACTTCTTTGGTTAGGTTTATTCCCAGGTATCTTATGGTTCTTGGTCCTATAGTAAATGGAATCGATTCTCTAATTTCCCTTTCTGTATTTTCATTGTTAGTGTATAACAAATCCACTGATTTCTGCACAATGATTTCTATATTGCCATGTTGCTGAATTTCTGTATGATTTCTAGTAGTTTGGGGATGGAATCTTTTGGATTTTCCATATAAAGAATCATGTCATCTGTGAAGAGAGAGAGTTTGACTTCCTCATTGCCAATTTGGATACTTTTTATTTCTCTTTGTTGTCTGATTGCTGTTGATAGAACTTGTAATACTATGTTGAACAAGAGTGGTGAAAGTGGGCATCCTTATCTTATTCCTGACCTCAATGGGAAGGCTGCAAGCTTTTTCTCATTGAAGATGATATTTGCTGTGGGTCTTTCATAGATAGATTTGATGAGGTTAAGGAATGTTCCCTCTATCCCTATGTTTTGAAGTGTTTTAATCAGGAATGGAAGCTGGATTTTTTCAAATGCTTTTTTCTGCATCAATTGAGAGGAACATGCTGTTCTTCTCTCTTCTCATATTAATTTGTTCTATCACATTGATCGATATGTGAATGTTGAACCATCCTTGTAGCCCAGGGATGAATCCCATCTGGTCATGGTGGATAATCTTTTTTCTGTGCTGTTGGATCCTGTTTGCTACGATCTTGTTGAGAATCTTAGCATCCATATTCGTCAGTGATATTGGTCTTGAATTCTCCTTTTTGGTAGGTTCTTTGCTGGTTTGGGGATCAGGGTAATGCTGGTTTTATAGAAAGAGTTTGGAAGTTTTCCTTCTGCTTCAGTTTTTTGAAACAGCTTCAGGAGAATAGGTGTTTCTTCTTCGAAAGTTTGGTAGAATTCCCCATGGAATCCATCAGGTCCTGGGCTCTTGTTTTTTGGGAGGTTTTTGATCACTGCTTCAATCTCGTTTTAGATATCAGTCTATTCAGGTTGTTGAGTTCTTCCTGGTTTAATGTTGGGCGTTTATAGTTTTCCAGGAATGCATCCATTTCATCAAGGTTGCTGAACTATTGGCATATAACTGTTGAGAATAACTTCTGATGATTGTTTCTACTTCCTAGGTGTTTGTTGTGATCTCTCACTTTTCTTTCATAATTTTATGAATTTGTGCTTTCTCTTTTTTCTTTTGGATTAGTGTGGTCAGTGGCTTATCAATCTTATTGATTCCATCATAACACCAACTACTAGGATAATTGACACGTTCTACTGTATGTTTGGTTTCTACCTCATCCATCTCATTTCTAATCTTGATGATGTCCCTTATGTGTGGAGTTGGTTTGATTTGTTTTTGATTCTGCAGTTCTTTGAGGTGTAGAGAAAGCTGCTGTGTTCTGGATTTTTCAAATTTTTTGAGGGATGCTTGAATGGCTATGTATTTCCCCCTTAGGACAACCTTTGCTGTATCCCATCGGTTTTGGACAGAAGTGTCTTCATTCTCATTGGTTTCCATGAATTGCTTTAGTTCTTCTTTGGTTTCCTGATTGATCCAAGCATTCTTAAGCAAGGTGGTCTTTAGCTTCCAGGTGTTTGAGTTCCTTCTGTACTTTCCCTTGTGATTAAGCTCCAGTTTCAAAGCATTGTGGTCTGAGAATATGCAGGGAATGATCTCGGTCTTTTGGTGTCAGTTGAGTCCTGATTTGTGACCCAGTATGTGGTCTATTCTTGAGAGGGTTCCGTGTGCACTTGAGAAGAATGAGTATTTTTTTGTTTTAGGGTGGAATGTTCTGTATATATCTATGATGTCCATCTGGTCCAATGTGTCATTCAATGCTCTTGTTTCTTTATTGATTTTCTGCTTCAATGATTTGTCTATTTCTGAGAGAGGCATGTTAGGATCTCCTAGGATTAGTGTATTCATATCAATATGACTCTTTATCTTGGATAACAGTTTTCTTATGTAATTGGCTGTTCCTATATTGGGGGCACAGATATTTACCATTGTTAGATCATCTTGGTGGATAGTCCCTTTAAGGATTATGTAGTGTCCTTGTGTATATCTGACTACAGTCTTTAGTTTAAAATCTAATTCTTCTGATATGGGAATCACTACCCCAGCCTTCTTTTGAGTCCCATGGCATGAAAAATTCTTCTCCACCCCTTCACTTTCACTCTGGGTGTATCTTTAGGTTCAAAATGGGTCTCTTGTAGACAACATATGGATGAGTCCTGTTGTTTTAGCCAATCTGCAACCCTGTGCCATTTTATGGGCGCACTTAGGCCAATCACATTGAGAGTGATTATTGATAGATACGTTTTTATTGACATCAAGTTACCTTTGAAGTCTTTCTTTCTTTAGATTGTCTCTATATTTCTGTTCAATGCTATTTTTAGGATTTTCCTCTTTTTGAGAACCCCCCTTAATATTTACTGCAGTGTTTTCTTGCTGGCTGCATAGTCATTTAATATTGCTTATCTTGGAAACTCTTTATATCTCCATCCATTTTGAATGTCAGTCTTGTTGGATAAAGCATTCTTGCTTGCAAGTTCTCCTCATTTAGTGTCCTGAATATATCTTGCCAACCTTTTCTGGTTTGCCAGATCTCTGTGGACAGGTCCGATGTTATTCTGATGGGCTTTCCTCTATAAGTAAGGAGCCTAGTTGCTGTAGCAGCTTTCAAGAGATTATACCTACTATTATAATTCCTCAATTTGACTATCAGGTTCCTAGATTTTTTTTTTTTTTTTTGGAATCTGTAATCTTGTGTGGAGACCTTTCAGCCTCTAGTACATGAACGCTGGTTCCATTCTCGAGATTGGGAAAATTTTCATGAAGAACTTGTTCCACTATTTATTCTAGACTTCTTTCTTTCTTTTCCCCTTCGGGGATTCCAGTAATTCTGAAATTGGAACGTTTCATGTCATCATTTATTTCCCCGATTTTGTTTTTGTGGTTTCTAAACTGTTTGTTCGAGGCTTCCTCCTGATCCTTTCTCTCTATCTGTCCTCTAGATAACTAATTCTATTTTCTGTCTCAATTACTCTAGCTTTGATAGTGTTTAGATTAGATTGGAACTCAATGAGAGCATTGTGAACATCCTCCCTTGTAGCTTTAAGCTCCGCCCTAATATTGTGAACATTCTGTCTGGTCGCTTTCAGTTCGGCCCTAATCAATTCTGTTTGGTCATTTATGGCTTTCTCCTACCTAGCTATTGCCTGGATAATTGTTAGCCTAAATTCTCTTTCCAACATATTGTCTATGTTGATAGCCATTAGCTCTGTTGCAGAAGGTCCATCCTCTGTATTTATCTTCTGTTGGGCATTCCTCCTACTAAGTCATTTTGGTGGGAGATGACTGAACAGATGTAGCTGGATGTATTAAACTTGGTGCAGTCAAGGTGCACCCTGGAACACTTCTGAGCAATCAGGATTCCCCAGCCAAATGAGAGACAAAAGAAAAGAAAAAGAAGAATAAATAAAAAAGAGATAGAGAGAGAGACAGGAAAGAAAGGGAAGATGAAAGAGAAGGTTCAGCCCAAATGGGCCCCAAGGTAAGATTTATGAAGTAGACAATCAAAAACAGACAAACAAAAAGACTGATACAAGTATATAAGTATATGACAAGAGAAATATATATATATATATATATATATATATATATATATATATATACACACACAAATAAAGGAATAACCTCGTCAAAAAGAACTCCTAGTGTAAGATTTATATACTATCAGGACAAACACACACACACACAAAAAAAAAAAAAAAAACAGAAAAACTGGTGGAAGAGAAAGATGGGAGAGTGGTTGCTAATTCTCAGTGTAGGTGAGGAAGTTTGTTTTGATTCTTCCTGGATGTATCTTGATATCTTTGTTAAAGGACACAACTTTCCTAAGATAAAGGGGGATTAAAAATTAGTTTACCTATAGGGGTAGTATTGATTGGGGAAAGGGGTTTACTTTGAAGATTAACTCTATATGAATATTAGAAGATTAAAATAAAAAAGCATAAACTAGGCTAAATTAAATTAAAATTAAACAAAGAAGGAATTCAAAAAATAGAAATGCCAAGAAAAACATAGGTGTATGTATCAAAAAGTTCAGGTTAGAAAGTTATTATGGAATTTGATATACTGGAAAGCTCGCTGTGATGTTTATTAGGTTAAAAAATTACCTATTAAAAAAATGGACCAGAATAGTGTGAATGAATGAAAAGTAAAAGTTTTCCTATGAAGTAGTGGTTGTTCTCTTGTAGTCCTTTTTGATTTTCTCTTTTATTTATTTATTTTTTTCTTTCCTGGTTTGCTTTCTGGGGGAGGGGCCTGCCACGTGGGTTTTCAGTCAATGATGCTCCCTGCCTTAAGTCCTCCTGCCCCCCTCAAGGGTATGGGCTCTGAAGAAACTGTTTTTGGCCTTTTTTTTTTTTTTCAGGCTTTTGTTCTCTGGTGGTTTTTATGTTTCTTCACTTTTTTTTTTCTCACTTTGACCGCTTTTGATGGTTTTGTAGTTTTAGAGGAAAACAAACCACACCCAGATCACCCTCTCAGAGAGAAGCCTCAGTCTGGCTGCAGAGCCTAAATAAGTTCCCCCTTAGACGCTGGCAGAGCAGGTTTCAATTCGCGGTCCCTGGGGACACAAGATCTTTTGCTTGTACCCAAAGCCAAGGCAGTGGTGTCTGTCTGGGCAGCTCCAGACCACCAGAGAGGTTCCAAGCAGCAATCGCACACTGAGATTTTCCCATTGGCTCAGGCTGGGAGTGCCAGGTCTTTCTGGGTCTAAGAGCATCTGGCTTGTGTGCACCAATTTCAGAGGAGGCTGAGGTTCGCGTGTGGGTCTCAGGCTCTGAGAAAGGGGCACAGGTCCGAGATCACCAAGCTGGGCCTTCTTGCACCTCTATGGGGGGAGATTTTGGTGCGGGCTCTGAAAAAATGGCATGTATCAAAGGGCACTGGCTGGGTCTTTATACCTCTCTCAGGGGACTATCTCAGGCTCTATAGCAGGGCTCTCGTGTTCTGCAGCCGGGCGTGACTCCCATCCCCTCACAGGAAATGGACCCCACATGTTCTTGGGCACGCTGGTGGCTTAGGGACCAAGAGCTTGTTTCTCCACCGCAATCTCTCTGCCTCAGCGCCAGGGGAGGCTGTCCTGGGACCGGGGACTTAAGCCCCTGTCTGTAGCCATCCCGATTCCCACAATTTCCCCCCGAGATACTTTGCTCTTTTGGTGTGCTTTCAACCAGTCTCCAAGTTAATGCTGGTTCCCAGACGCAGGGCACTCTAGCTCGTATTGGGGTATTACTTTCCAACTGGTCACCTCTGGTGGCTCCCTCCCCCTTTTATTTATCTTCCAATATCAGTTTACCATTCCCATTCCTCTTTACCTGCCCACAGGCATCTTCTCCCCCTGTAGAGATCCAGACATGTATAATTCTGATCTCAGGCTGATTTCATGGGTGATTGGAGTTCTTTGGTAGGAAATTGATCAGAGAGCATGAGGCTGGCTGAAGACAAAGCAAAAGCTGGTGCCTTGCACCCCCCTCTCCATCCGCTCCCCTCAGTCATATGTGTAGCATCCCTCGGGCAGCCCTGACTGCCATGAACAATAAGCAAATAGTTAACTTGCAGAGCTCACAATCCTGCTAGACAGGAGTCTCCCTTGGCTTACAAATGTCCTAAATCTCACTAAAAAAGACGGGATAGCAGGATTGTGACATCCCAACAAAACGTCTCCCAACTATCTTAATGTTAATGACTGGTCTAAAGACAACCTTGATCAAGACACAAGGACAAGGCCTCTGGTAGGCCTCAGATATCCTGGCACCTTGTAGGCCCTCTTTAGCATATGAAAACTCCATTGAAACCTTCCTTCCCCTCATCATCCCCCAACCGCAGGGTACATAACCTGCCATCCCTCTCAACCTGGGGCAGCAGCTCTTCCTGCCCATGGGCCCTGTCCCCGTGCTTTAATAAACCACCATTTTGCACCATAGATGTCTCACGAATTATTTCTTGGTCATCAGTTCCGGACCTCAGCCCACTGAACCTCACCTAGGTTCTGGAACTTCATCATAATCAGCTCACTTTGGGGTACTAGCTGAAAAGGTGTCTCCTCCTACTTCCCTGCCATCTTGTCCCCTAATTGTAGGTGATCTTAACGCACTAGTCTCAGCAATAGATTGATCATCTAAGCGGATAATCAGCAAAGAAAGAAGAGATTTGAATATCACATTAGACTGGATAGACCTTGTAGATATATACAGAACATGCTACTCTAAAATGACAGAATACACTTATTGAGCATGCATGGGACTTTCTCCAGAATAGACCACCCACTGGGCAAAAATCAGGGCTCAACCAATAACAAAAGATTGAGATTATTCCCTGCATATTCTAAGACAACCATGCTTTGAAACTGGAACACAACCACATGAAAAAAGTTTGGAAGGAATTCAAACACTTGGAAACTAAAGAACATCCTACTCAAGAATGGCTGGATAAACCAAGAAATCAAAGGAGAACTTAAAAAATACATGTAAGAGGGAGGACAAGATGGCGGGGCAGTAGAAGGAGGCGCCTTTTCAGCCGGCACCCCAAAGTGAGCTGATTACCTACCAAAGAACTCTGATTACCCATGAAATCAGTCTGAGATCAGAATTATACACGTCTGGATCTCTACAGGGGCAGAAGACGCCAGTGGGCAGGTAAAGTGGAGTGAGAACGATGACTGATAGCAGAAGATAAACAAAAGGGGGGGGGAGCCACCAGAGGCGACCGGTTGGAAAGTAATACCCCAATATGAGCGAGAGTGCCCTGCGTCTGGGGACCAGCATTAACTTGGAGACTGGTTGAAAGCACTCCAAAAGAGCAAAGTATCTCAGGGGGAAATTGTGGGAATCAGGATGGCTACGGACAGGGGCTTAAGTCCCCGGGCCCAGGATAGCCTCCCCCACTCTGAGGCAGAGAGAGTGTGGCGGAGAAACCAGCTCTTGGTCCCTAAGCCACCAGCGCGCCCGAGAATGCGTGGGTTCTAGCTCCTGTGAGGAGATGGGAGCCATGCCAGTGGGCAGAACGTGCAAGCCCTACCACAAAGCTTGAGATACACGCGCACGTCCCTCATGCTCCCGTGAGTTACAAAGGCCCGGCCGGTGCTCTTTGATCCTCGCCATTGTTTCAAAGCCTAAGCCACGTGCCCCAAACTCCCCTGACAGAGGTGCGCAAAAGCCCAGCCTGGTCCTTATAGGCCTGCATCCTGTTCTCAGTGCCTGAGACGCACAAACTACCCAAAGCCGCCTCTGAAAGAGGTGCATGCAAGCCGGGCACTCCCAGCCTGGGCCAGCGGCAAAATTTCAGTGTGTGATTGCTGCTTGGAACCTCTCTGGCGGTCAGGAGCTCCCAGACAGCCGCCATTGCCTTCACTTTGGGTACAAGCAAAAGATCCTGTGCCCACAGGGTCTGCAACTTGGAACCTGCTCTTCCAGCAGCCAAGGGGGAACTTATTTAGGCTCTGCACCCAGACTGAGGCTTCTCTCTGAGAGGGAGATCAGGGTGTGGTTTGTTTTCCTCTAAAATTACAAAAACCATCAAAGGCGGTCAAGGTGAGAGAAAAAAAAGTGAACAAACATAAAGACCGCCAGAGAACAAAAGCCTGAAAAAAAAAAAAAAACTGTTTCCTCAGAGCCCACCCCTTTGAGAGGGGCCAGAGGACTTAACTAAGGAAACATCATTGACTGACAACCCATGTGGCAGGCCCCTCCCCCAGAAAACAAACCAAGAAAGAAAGAAAAAAAAGAAAACAAAAAGGACTACAAGAGAACAACCATTACTTCATAGAAAAACTTGTATTGTTCACTTGTTCCCACTATTCTAGTTCACTTTTTTTACACATAGGTAAATTTTTAACCTATTTACAATCACAGTGAGCTGTACAGTACATCAACGTCCATAATACCTTTATAACGTGAACTTTTTGATACATACACCTATGTTTATCTTTTGCATTTTTATTTTTTGAATTCCATTTTTTAATTTTAGTTTAGTTTAATCTACTTTATTCCTTTTTATTTTCATCCTCTAATATTCATATAGAGTTAAACTTCAAAATAATTCCCTTTACCCAATCAATACTACCCCTATAGGTAAAGCAATTTTTAATCCCCTTTATCTTAGGAAAGTTGAATCCTTTAACAAAGATATCAATATACATCCAGGAAGAATCAAAACAACCTTCCTCCTACACACTGAGAATTTATAAGAACTCTCCCATCTTCTTCCACCAGTGCTATTGTGTTTGTTGTGTTTGTTCTGATAGCATGTAAATTTTACATTTGGGGTTCTTCTTTTTGATGAGGTTCTTTCTTTATTTGCTTATATATATATATTTTTTTCTCTTGTCAGATACTTGTATCAGACTTTTTATCTCTTTTTGTTTGTCTACTTCATAAATCTTACCTTGGGGCCCATCTGGACTGAACCTTCTTTTTCATCTTCCCTTTCTTTCCTGTCTCTCTCTCTCTCCCTTTTGTTTTTCTTCTTTTCTTTCTTTTTTTTTTCTTTTTCTTTTTCTTTTCTTTGTCTCTCGTTTGGGTGGGGAATTCCGATTGCTCAGAAGTGTTCCAGGGTGCACCTTGACTGCACCACAGTTGATACATCCAGCTACATCTGTTCAGTCATCTCCCAACAAAATGACTAGGAGGAGGAATGCCCAACAGAAAAATAATACAGAGGATGGACCTTCTGCAACAGAGCTAACGGCTATCAACATAGACAATGTGTTGGAAGAATTCAGGCTAACAATTATCCAGGCAATAGCTAGGTAGGAGAAAGCCATAGATGACCAAACAGAATTGATTAGGGATGAACTGAAAGCGACCAGAGAGGATGTTCACAATATTAGGGCGGAGCTTAAAGCTACCAGGTAGGAAGTTCACAATGCTCTCAATGAGTTCCAATCTAATCTAAACTCACTCAAAGCTAGAGTAACTGAGACAGAAGATAGAATTAGTGATCTGGAAGACAAACAGATAGAGAGAAAGGATCAGGAGGAAGCCTGGAACAAACAGCTTAGAAACCATGAAAACAGAAACAGGGAAATATATGATGCTATGAAACATTGCAACATCAGAATTATTGGCATCCCTGAAGGGGATGAGAAAGAAAGAAATCTAGAAGATATAGTGGAACAAGTCCTTCATGAAAATTTTCCCAATCTCGCGAATGGAACCAGCATAAATGTACTAGAAGCTGAACGGTCTCCACCCAAGATTATACATTCCAAAAAAACATCTAGGAAACTGATAGTCAAATTGAGGAATTATAATTTTAGGTATAATCTCTTGAAAGCTCCTTACTTAAAGAAGGAAGCCGAACAGAATAAGGTCAGACCTGTCCTCAGAGACCTGGCAAGCCAGAAGAGGCTGGCAAGATATATTCAGGGCACTAAATGAGAAGAACTTGCAGCCAAGAATACTTTATCCAACAAGACTGACATTCAAAATGGATGGAGAGATAAAGAGTTTTCAAGACCAGCAAGGCTTAAAAGACTATGCAACCACCAGGCCGACACTGCAGGAAATATTAAGGGGGGTTCTATAATTAAAAGAGGAAGAATCCCATGAATAGCATTGAACAGAAATATAGAGACAGTCTACATAAATAAAGACTTCAAAGTTAACTCGACGTCAATAAAAACGTATCTTTCAATAATCACTCCCAATGTGAATGGCTTAAATGCACCCATAAAAAGGCACAGAGTTGCATATTGGCTAAAATGACAGGACCCATCCATATGTTGTCTACAAGAGACCCATTTTGAACCTAAAGATACACCCGGACTGAAAGTGAAGGAATGAGAAGCATCTTTCATGCCAATGGGCCTCAAAAGAAGGCTGGTGTAGCAATTCTCATCTCAGATAAATTAGACTTCAAACTAAAGACTGTGGTCAGAATACAGAAGGACACTACATAATCCTTAAAGGGTATATCCACCAAGATGACCTAACAATTGTAAATATCTATGCTCCCAATATGGGAGCAGCCAAGAAAACTGTTAATCAAGATAAAGAGTCATATTGATATGAATACACTAATCGTAGGAAATCTTAACACGCCTCTCTCAGAAATAGATTATCACAGCAGAAAATCAATAAAGAAACAAGAGCATTGAATGACACATTGGACCAGATGGACATCATAGATATATACAGAGCATTCCACCCTAAAACAACAGAATACTCATCTTCTCAAGTGCACACGGAACCTTCTCCAGAATAGACCACATACTGGGTCACAAATCAGGACTCAACTGATACCAAAAGATTGAGATGATTCCCTGCATATTCTCAGATCACAATGCTTTGAACCTGGAGCTTAATCACAAGGAGAAGTTCAGAAGGAACACAAACACCTGGAAGCTAAAGACCACCTTGCTCAAGAATGTTTGGATCAACCAGGAGATCAAAGAAGAACTGTAACAATTCATGGAAACCAATGAGAATGAAGACACTTCGGTCAAAAACTTATGGGATACAGCAAAGGTTGTCCTAAGGGGGAAATAAATAGCCATCCATGCCTCCCTCAAAAAAATTTAAAAATCCAGAATACACCAGCTGTCTCTACTCCTTAAAGAACTGGAGAATCAACAACATATCAAACCAACTCCACACATAAGAAGGGTAATCATCAAGTTTAGAGCTGAGATCAATGAGGTAGAAACCAGAGATACAGTAGAACGTATCAATGAAACTAGAAGCTGGTTTTCTGAAAGAATCAATAAGATCAATAAACTATTGGCCACACTAATCCAAAAGAAAAGAGAGAAAGCCCAAATTCATGAAATTATGAATGAACAGTTATATGCCAATAAGCTTAGAAACCTAGATGAAATGGATGCATTCCTGGGAAAATATAAACCACCAAAATTGAACCAGGATGAAATCGACAACCTGAATAGACTGATATTTAATAAAGAGATTGAAGCAGTGATGAAAAACCTCCCAAAAAACAAGAACCCAGGACCTGACGGAATCCCTGGGGAATTCTACCAAACTTTCAAAGAAGAAATAACACCTATTCTCCAGAAGCTGTTTCAAAGTATTGAAGCAGAAGGAAAACTTCCAGACTCTTTCTATGAAGCGAGCATTACTCTGATCCCAAAACCAGGCAAATACCCCACCAAAAAGGAGAATTTTAGACCAATATCACTGATGAATATAGATGCAAAGATTCTCAACAAGATCCTAGCCAACAGGATTCAACAGCACTTTAAAAAGATTACTCACCTGACCAGGTGGGATTCATACCTGGGTTACAAGGATGGTTCAACATTCACAAATCAATCAATGTGATAGAACAAATCAATATGAGAAGAGAGAAGAACCACATGGTCTTCTCAATTGATGCAGAAAAAGCATTTGACAAAATCCAGCATCCGTTAATGATTAAAACACTTCAAAGTATAGGGATAGAGGGAACATTCATGAACC
This sequence comes from Mustela lutreola, assembly GCF_030435805.1. Taxonomy (NCBI): domain Eukaryota; kingdom Metazoa; phylum Chordata; class Mammalia; order Carnivora; family Mustelidae; genus Mustela; species Mustela lutreola. The sequence goes on from NC_081294.1 coordinate 155,796,097, forward strand.
TCATCAAATCTATCTATGAAAGACCCACAGCAAATATCGTCCTCATTGGGAAAAAGCTTGCAGCCTTCACGTTGAGATCAGGAACACGAAAATGATGCCCACTTTCACTACTCTTGTTCAACATAGTATTAGAAGTCCTAGGAACAGCAATCAGACAACAAAGAGAAATAAAAAGTATCCAAATTGGTAATGAAGAAGTCAAACTCTCTCTCTTCGAAGATGACATGATTCTTTATATGCAAGACCCAAAAGACTCCACCCCCAAACTACTAGAACCCATACAGCAATTCAGCAATGTGGCAGGATACAAAGTCAATGTGCAGAAATCAGTGGCTTTCTTATACCCAACCATGAAAATACCGAAAGGGAAATTAGGGAATCGATTCCATTTACTACAGCACCAAGAACCATAAAATACCCTGGAATAAACCTAACCAAAGAGGTAAAGGATCAATACTTGAGGAACTACAGAAGACTCATGAAAGAAATTGAAGAAGACACAAAAAGACGGAAGACCATTCTATGCTTTTGGATCGGAAGAATAAACATTGTTAAAACTTCTATACTGCCTAGAGCAATATATACTTTTAATGCCATTCAGATCAAAATTCTACCAGTATTTTCAAAGAGCTGGAGCAAATAATCCAAAAATTTGTATGGAATCAGAAGAGACCCCAATCACTAAGGACATGTTGAAAAACAAAGATACAGGGATGCCTGGGTGGCTCAGTTGGTTGAGCAGCTGCCTTCGGTTCGGGTCATGATCCCAGTATCCTGAGATCGAGTCCCACATCGGGCTCCTTGCTCGGCAGGGAGCCTGCTTCTGCCTCTGCCTCTGCCTGCCATTCTGTCTGCCTGTGCTCGCTCTCTCCCCCTCTCTCTAATAAATAAATAAAATCTTTAAAAAAAAAGAAAAAGAAAAGAAAAACAAATATACAAGGGGGGGGCATCATGTTACCTGATTTCAAGCATTACTACAAAGCTGTGATCACCAAGACAGCATGGTATTGGCATAAAAACAGAAACATAGACCAGTGGAACAGAGTAGAGAGCCCAGATATAACACTCTCTTCAATAAATGGTGGGACACCTGGGTGGTTCAGTTGGTTAAGCAGCTGCCTTAGGCTCAGTTCATGATCCCAGCATCCTGGGATCGAGGCCCACATTGGGCTGCTTGTTCAGCATGGAGCCTGCTTCTCCCTCTGCCTCTGCCTGCCTTTCTGTCTGCCTGTGCTCGCTCTCTCCCCCTCTCTCTCTTTGATAAATAAATAAAATATTTAAAAATAAATTAAAAAATGGTGCTGGGCAAACTGGACAGCTATATGGAGAAGAATGAAACTCGACCATTCTCTTACACCGTACACAAAGATCAACTCAAAATGGATAAAAGACCCCAATGTGAGACAGAAATTCATGAGAATCCTAGAGGAGAACATAGGCAGTAATCTCTTCAATATCAGCCACAGCAACTTCTTTCAAGATATGTCTCCAAAGACAAAGGAAACAAAAGCAAAAATGCACTTTTGGGACTTCATCAAAATCAAAAGCTTCTGCACACAAAGGAAAGAGTCAAAAAAACAGAGAGGCAACCCACGGAATGGGAGAAGATATTTGCAAATGACAGTACAGACAAAAGGTTGATATCCAGGATCTATAATGAACTCCTCAAACTCAACACACATGAAACAGGCAAACATATCAAAAAATGGGAAGAAGATATGAATAGACACTTCTACAATCAAGACAAACAAATGGCTATCAGACACATGAAAAAATGTTCATCATCATTAGCCCTCAGGGAGATTCAAGTTAAAACCACATTGAGATACCACATTACACCAGTTAGAATGGCCAAAATTAACAAACAGGAAACAATATGTGTTGGAGGGGATGTGGAGAAAGGGGAAACCCTCTTCCACTGTTGGTAGGAATGCAAGTTGGTGCAGCCTCTTGGGAGAAAAGTGTGGAGATTCCTCAAGAAATTAAAAATAAAACTTCCCTATGACCCTGCAATTGCAGTCCTGGGTATTTACGCAAAGATACAGATGTCGTGAAATGAAGGGCCATCTGTACCCCCAATGTTTATAGCAGCAATGGCCATGGTCACCAAACAATGGAAAGAACCAAGATGCCCTTCAACGGATGAATGGATAAGGAAGATGTGGTCCATATACACTATGGAGTATTATGCCTCCATCAGAAAGGATGAATACCCAACTTTTGTAGCAACATGGACGGGACTGGACGAGATAATGCTGAGTGAAATAAGTCAAGCAGAGATTGTCAATTATCATATGGTTTCACTTATTTGTGGAGCATAACAAATATCATGGAGGACACAGTTTGTTAGAGAGAAAGCAGTTGTGGTAAATTGGAAGGGGATGTGAATCATAAGAGACTATGGACTCTGAAAAACAGTCTGAGGGGCTTGAAGTGGTGGGGGTTTGAGAGGTTGGGGTACCAGGTGGTGGGTATTATAGAGGGCACGGATTGCATGGAGCACTGGGTGTGGTGAAAAAATAATGAATACTGTTTTTCTGAAAATAAATAAATTGAAAAAATTTTAAAAAATACATGGAAACCAATGATAATGAAGACGCATTAGTCTAAAACCTATAGAATACAGCAAAGGCAGTCTTAAGACCCAAGTCCTAAGGGGGAAATATATAGCCATCCAAGTCTCACTAAAAAATAAATAAATAAATAAATAAAAATCCCATTTATACCAACTGTCTTTACACGTGAAAATTCTGAAAGATCTAGAAAATCAACAACAAATTAAGCCCACTCCACACAAATTAAAGAAAATAATCAAGATTGCAGCAGAGATCAATGCGTTAAAAACCATATATGATAGAACACATCAACAAAACCAGAAGCTGCTTTTTTGAAGGAATTATGGAGGGCACATATTGCATGGAGCACTGGGTATGGTGTGTAAACTATGAACTCTGGAACACTGAAAAGAAATTTTTTTATAAAAATTAAAAAAAAAATTAAAAAGAATCAAGAAGATCAATAAAGCATTGTCCAGAGCAATCTAAAAGAAAAGAGAGAGGTCCCAAATTAATAACATTATGCATGAAGGGGAGAGATCATGACTAACACTAAGGAAATAGAAACAATCATAAGAAATTATTATCAGCAGCCATATGCCAACAAGTTAAACAACTAGAAGAAATGGATATATTCCAAGAAACATATAAACTTCCAAAATTGAAGCAGGAAGAAATTGACAAACCTGAAGAGACCAATATCTGGTAATGAGATTGAAGCAGTGATCAAAACCCCATCAAGCTGTGCCTGGGTGGCTGAGTGGGTTAAATTCTCTGCCTTCAGTTTAAGTCATGACCTCAGGATCCTGGGATTGAGCCCCACATCAGGCTCTGGGCTCAGCAAGGAGCCTACCTCCCTTCCTCTCTCTCTCTGTCTGCCTCTCTGCCTACTTCTGGTCTCTGTCTGTCAAACAGATAAATAAAATCTTTGAAAAAAATTTTTTTAAAAAGTACAAATAAATAAATAAAAGGAAAACCTCCCACAAAACAAGAGCCTAGGTCGTAATAGATTCCCTAGGGAATTCTACCAGTCAAAGAACAAATACTACCTATTATCTTGAATCTGTTTTAAAAAATAGAAATTGAAGAAAAACTTCCAGACACTTTCTATGATGCCAGCATTACCTTTATCCCAAAACCAGGCAAATGCCTCATCAAAAAGGAGAATTTCAGACCAATATTCCTGATGAATATAGATGCAAATATTCTCAAAAGAATCCTAGCTAATAGGATCCCGCAGTACATTAAAAAGATTAGCTACCATGATCTGCTGGAGTTTATCCCTGGTTTGCAAGGGTGGTTCAACACTCGCAAAACAATGTGATAGAACAAATCAATAAAAGAAGAGAGAAGAAAGACTTGGTCCCCTCAATTAATGCAGAAAAAGCCTTTGTCAAAATACAGCAATAGTTCATGAATAAAACTTCCAAGAATAGGGACTTCATAAAATCTGTCAATGAAAACCCACAGCAAATATAATTCTCAGTTAGGAAAAACTGACAGCATTCCCATTGAGAGCAGTAACAGGACAAAGGTAACCCCTCTTACCACTGTTGTTCAACACAGTAATAGAAATCCTAGCAACAGCAATCAGACAACAAAAATAAATAAAAGGTATTCAAATTGGCAATGAAGAAGTCAAACTCTCTCTCCTCGCAGATGACATGATACTTTATATGGAAATCCCAAACCAAAACTCCTACATCTCCTACAGGAATGCAGTAATGTGGCAGAATACAAAATGCACAGAAATCTGTAACTTACTTATACATTAACACAGAAAATATACAAAGATAAATTTGAGAATCGATTTCATTTAATATAGTACCAAGATCTATAAGATAACTTGGAATAAGCTTAAACAAAGAGGTAAAGATCTGTATACAAAGAACTACAGAACACTCATAAAATAATTTGAAGAAGACCCAAAAAGATGGAAAAGTATTCCATGCTAATGGATCAGAAGAATGAACCTTGTTAAAATGTCTATACTGCCCAAAACAATCTATAATTTCAATGTCATCCCAATCAGAATTCCACTGGCATTTTTCAAAGTGCTGGAACATACAATCCTAAAATCAGTGTGTGAAACCAGAAGAGACCCTGAATAGTGAATGAAATGTTGAAAATGAAAAACCAAGCTGGTGGCATCACATTACCCACTTTCAAGCTTTACTACAAAGCTGTGATCACAAAGACAGCATGGCACGGGCATAAAAACAGACACATAGACCAGTGGAACAGATTAGAGAGCCAGGATATGGGCCTCAACTCAATGGTCAAATAATCTTTGACAAATCAGGAAAAATATACAGTGGGAAAAAGACAGTCTCTTCAATTAATGGTGCTGGGAAAATTGAACAGCTATATGTAGAAGAATGAAACTCTTCTATTCTCTTACACCATACACAAAGATAATCTTGAAATGGATGAAATACCTCAATGTCAGGCTGGAGTCTATCAAAATCCTAGTGGAGAACATAGGCAGTAACTTCTTTCACATCGGCCATAGCACCTTCTTTCAATACGTGTCTCCAAAGGCAAGGAAACAAAAGCAAAAATAAACTTTGGGGACTTCATCAAGATTGAAGCTTCTGCACATGAAAGAAACAGCCAACAAAACAAAGAGGCAACCCATGGAATGGGAGAAGATATTCACAAATAACACTACAGACAAAAGGCTGATATCCAAGATCTATAAAGTACTTCTCAAATTCAACACCCCCAAAACAGATAATCACGTCAAAAAATGGGCAGAAGATGTGAACAGACAATTTTCCAAAGAAGACGTACAAATGGCTATAAGACACAAAAAAAGGTTCAACATCACTAGGTGCAATGGAAATTCAAATCAAAATCAAATTGAGATCCCACATTACATAAGTTAGAATGGCCAGAATTAACAGGACAGGAAACAACTGTTGGTGGAAATGCAAGTTGGTGCAGCCACTTGGAAAACAGTGTGGAGATTTTTCAGAAAATTTATAAAAGGAGCTACCCTATGACCCTGAAATTGCACTGCTGGGTATTTACCAGAGGATACAAATGTAGTGAAATGAAAGGCCATTGTACCCCAATGTTCAGAGCAGTAATGGCCACAATCGCCAAATCACACTTATATGCACTTCCGAGACAAATGGATTTAAAAAACGTAGTCCATATATACAATGGAATGTTACACAGACAGGAGAAAGGATTAATACCCAGCTTTTGTATGAACATAGTTGTGAGTAGAGGAGATTATGCTAAGTGAAATAAGTCAAGCAGAGAAAGTCAATTATCATATCGTTTCACTTACTTGTGGAACATAAGGAATAACTTGAAGGACATTATGAGAAGGAAATAAAAAGTGAATTAGGGTAAGTCTTAGGGGGATAAGAACCATGAGACATGGAGGACTCTGAGAAACAAACTGAGGGTTTTGGAGGGGAGGCAGTGAGGGATGGGTGAGTCTGGTGTTGGGTATCAGGGAGGGCAGGTTTTGCATGGAACACTGGTGTGGAGAATAAAAAATGAATCTTGGAACTCTGAAAAAATTAAATTAAAATTAAAGGAAAGAAAATTGAATAAGTGACTTAAAAACATACATTAGAAAAGAAAAACAAATTGGGAAATATAAAGTATTTATACTTTATACAAAATATAAAAAAATATTTGAAATGTGAGCAGCATTCAAAAAAATAGAAAGAAAAAAAAAAGAATAAGAAAAGACGCTGAGAGGAGGAGTCAAGATGGCGGAGAAGTAGCAAGCTGAGACTGCTTCAGCTAGCCGGAGATCAGCTAGATAGCTTATCTAAAGATTGCAAACACCTGAAAATCCATCGGCAGATCAAAGAGAAGAAGAACAGCAATTCTGGAAACAGAAAAACAACCACTTTCTGAAAGGTAGGACCGGCGGAGAAGTGAATCCAAAGCGACGGGAAGATAGACCCTGGGGGAGGGGACGGCTCCCGGCAAGCGGCGGAGCAACCGTGCACAAAATCAGGACTTTTAAAAGTCTTGTTCCGCTGAGGGACATCGCTCCAGAGGCTAAACCGGGGCGAAGCCCACGCAGGGTCAGCGTGGCCTCAGGTCCCGCAGGGTCACAGAAGGATCGGGGGTGTCTGAGTGTCGCAGAGCTTGCGGGTATTGGAACGGGAAAGCCGGCTACAGAGACAGAGCCGACAGTAAGCTCACAGCTCTGTGTTACCTTGAACCGGTCGCAGGCTCGGTGAGCTCGGAGCGCGGCCGGAGGTCAGGCAGACGGGAGTAACTGGGCGCGGTTCTCTGAGCGCGCACTGAGTGCGGCCCTGGGCTCTCGGCTCCTCCGGGCTGGAGACCAGGAGGCCGCCATTTGTATTCCCGTCCTCTGGAACTCTAAGGAAAGCGCTCAGGGAACAAAAGCTCCTGAAAGCAAACCGGAGCGGATTACTCACCCCGGCCCTGGGTAAGGGCGGTGTAATTCCGCCTGGGGCAAAGACACTTGAGAATCACTACAACAGGCCCCTCCCCCAGAAGATCAACAAGAAATCCAGCCAAGACCAAGTTCACCTACCAAGGAGTGCGGTTTCAATACCAAGGAGAGCAGCAGAATTCCAGAGGAGGAGAAAACCAAGCACGGAACTCATGGCTTTTTTCCTGTGATTTTTTTTAGTCTTGCAGTTAATTTAATTTTTTCTTTTTCATTTTTTTTTTCTCGCCTTCGGGTAAAATTTTTTTTAACTGTTACCTTTTTCTTTTTTAACGATTTTATACTAGTTTATCTAATATATATATTTTTTCTTTTTTACATTTTTCTTAGGTGTATTCTTTTTTTAAAAATTCTTTTCTTTTCTTTTCTTTTTTTTTCTTTTCTTTTTTTTTTTTTTTTCTTTCTTCCTTTTTGAACCTCTTTTTATCCCCTTTCTCCCCACTCACGATTTTGGATCTCTTCTAATTTGGTTAAAGCATATTTTCCTGGGGTTGTTGCCACCCTTTTAGTATTTTACTTGCCCCTTCATTTACTCTTATCTGGACAAAATGACAAGACGTAAAAATTCAACACAGAAAAAAGAACAAGAGGCAGTACCAAAGGCTAGGGACCTAATCAATACAGACATCGGTAATATGTCAGATCTAGAGTTCAGAATGACAATTCTCAAGGTTCTCTCCGGGCTCGAAAAAGGCATGGAAGATATTAGAGAAACCCTCTCGAGAGATATAAAAGCCCTTTCTGGAGAAATAAAAGAACTAAAATCTAACCAAGGTGAAATCAAAAAAGCTATTAATGAGGTGCAATCAAAAATGGAGGCTCTAACTGTTAGGATAAATGAGGCAGAAGAAAGAATTAGTGATATAGAAGACTAAATGACAGAGAATAAAGAAGCTGAGCAAAAGAGGGACAAACAGCTACTGGACCACGAGGGGAGAATTCGAGAGATAAGTGACACCATAAGACGAAACAACATTAGAATAATTGGGATTCCAGAAGAAGAAGAAAGTGAGAGGGGAGCAGAAGGTATACTGGAGAGAATTATTGGGGAGAATTTCCCCAATATGGCAAAGGGAACGAGCATCAAAATTCAGGAGGTTCAGAGAACGCCCCTCAAAATCAATAAGAATAGGCCCACACCCCGTCACCTAATAGTAAAATTTACAAGTCTCAATGACAAAGAGAAAATCCTGAAAGCAGCCCAGGAAAAGAAGTCTGTAACATACAATGGTAAAAATATTAGATTGGCAGCTGACTTATCCACAGAGACCTGGCAGGCCAGAAAGAGCTGGCATGATATTTTCAGAGCACTAAACGAGAAAAACATGCAGCCAAGAATACTATATCCAGCTAGGCTATCATTGAAAATAGAAGGAGAGATTAAAAGCTTCCAGGACAAACAACAACTGAAAGAATTTGCAAATACCAAACCAGCTCTACAGGAAATATTGAAAGGGGTCCTCTAAGCAAAGAGAGAGCCTACAAGTGGTAGATCAGAAAGGAACAGAGACCATATACAGTAACAGTCACCTTACAGGCAATACAATGGCACTAAATTCATATCTCTCAATAGTTACCCTGAATGTGAATGGGCTAAATGCCCCTGTCAAAAGACACAGTGTATAAGAATGGATAAAAAAACAAAACCCATCTATATCTTGCCTCCAAGAAACACATTTTAAGCCCGAAGACACCTCCAGATTTAAAGTGAGGGGGTGGAAAAGAATTTACCATGCTAATGGACATCAGAAGAAAGCAGGAGTGGCAATCCTTATATCAGATCAATTAGATTTTAAGCCAAAGACTATAATAAGAGATGAGGAAGGACACTATATCATACTCAAAGGGTCTGTCCAACAAGAAGATTTAACAATTTTAAATATCTATGCCCCCAATGTGGGAGCAGCCAACGTTATAAACCAATTAATAACAAAATCAAAGAAACACATCAACAATAATACAATAATAGTAGGGGACTTTAACACTCCCCTCACTGAAATGGACAGGTCATCCAAGCAAAAGATCAGCAAGGAAATAAAGGCCTTAAATGACACACTGGACCAGATGGACATCACAGATATATTCAGAACATTTCATCCCAAAGCAACAGAATACACATTCTTCTCTAGTGCACATGGAACATTCTCCAGAATAGATCACATCCTCGGTCCTAAATCAGGACTCAACCGGTATCAAAAGATTGGGATCATTCCCTGCATATTTTCAGACCACAATGCTCTAAAGCTAGAACTCAACCACAAAAGGAAGTTTGGAAAGAACCCAAATACATGGAGACTAAACAGTATCCTTCTAAAGAATGAATGGGTCAACCAGGAAATTAAAGAAGAATTGAAAAAAATCATGGAAACAAATGATAATGAAAATACAACGGTTCAAAATCTGTGGGACACAACAAAGGCAGTCCTGAGAGGAAAATATATAGCGGTACAAGCCTTTCTCAAGAAACAAGAAAGGTCTCAGGTACACAACCTAACCCTACACCTAAAGGAGCTGGAGAAAGAACAAGAAAGAAACCCTAAGCCCAGCAGGAGAAGAGAAATCATAAAGATCAGAGCAGAAATCAATGAAATAGAAACCAAAAAACCAATAGAACAAATCAACGAAACTAGGAGCTGGTTCTTTGAAAGAATTAATAAAATTGATAAACCCCTGGCCCGACTTATCAAAAAGAAAAGAGAAAGGACCCAAATAAATAAAATCATGAATGAAAGAGGAGAGATCACAACTAACACCAAAGAAATACAAACTATTATAAGAACATACTATGAGCAACTCTACGGCAATAAATTTGACAATCTGGAAGAAATGGATGCATTCCTAGAAACATATAAACTACCACAACTGAGCCAGGAAGAAATAGAAAGCCTGAACAGACCCATAACCAGTAAGGAGATTGAAACAGTCATTAAAAATCTCCAAACAAACAAAAGCCCAGGGCCAGACGGCTTCCCGGGGGAATTCTACCAAACATTTAAAGAAGAACTAATTCCTATTCTCCTGAAACTGTTCCAAAAAATAGAAATGGAAGGAAAACTTCCAAACTCATTTTATGAGGCCAGCATCACCTTGATCCCAAAACCAGACAAGGATCCCACCAAAAAAGAGAGCTATAGACCGATATCCTTGATGAACACAGATGCAAAAATACTCAACAAAATACTAGCCAATAGGATTCAACAGTACATTAAAAGGATTATTCACCACGACCAAGTGGGATTTATTCCAGGGCTGCAAGGTTGGTTCAACATCCGCAAATCAGTCAATGTGATACAACACATCAATAAAAGAAAGAACAAGAACCATATGATACTCTCAATAGATGCTGAAAAAGCATTTGACAAAGTACAACATCCCTTCCTGATCAAAACTCTTCAAAGTGTAGGGATAGAGGGCACATACCTCAATATCATCAAAGCCATCTATGAAAAACCCACCGCAAATATCATTCTCAATGGAGAAAAACTGAAAGCTTTTCCGCTAAGGTCAGGAACACGGCAGGGATGTCCATTATCACCACTGCTATTCAACATCGTACTAGAGGTCCTCGCCTCAGCAATCTGACAACAAAAAGAAATTAAAGGCATCCAAATAGGCAAAGAAGAAGTCAAATTATCACTCTTCGCAGATGATATGATACTATATGTGGAAAACCCAAAAGACTCTACTCCAAAACTGCTAGAACTTATACAGGAATTCAGTAAAGTGTCAGGATATAAAATCAATGCACAGAAATCAGTTGCATTTCTCTACACCAACAGCAAGACAGAAGAAAGAGATATTAAGGAGTCAATCCCATTTACAATTGCATCCAAAACCATAAGATACCTAGGAATAAACCTAACCAAAGAGACACAGAATCTATACTCAGAAAACTATAAAGTACTCATGAAAGAAATTGACGAAGACACAAAGAAATGGAAAAATGTTCCATGCTCCTGGATTGGAAGAATAAATATTGTGAAAATGTCTATGCTACCTAAAGCAATCTACACATTTAATGCAATTCCTATCAAAGTACCATCCATCTTTTTCAAAGAAATGGAACAAATAATGCTAAAATTTATATGGAACCAGAAAAGACCTCGAATAGCCAAAGGGATATTGAAAAAGAAAGCCAACTTTGGTGGCATCACAATTCCGGACTTCAGGCTCTATTACAAAGCTGTCATCATCAAGACAGCATGGTACTGGCACAAAAACAGACACATAGATCAATGGAACAGAATAGAGAGCCCAGAAATAGACCCTCAAATCTATGGTCAACTAATCTTCGACAAAGCAGGAAAGAATGTCCAATGGAAAAAAGACAGCCTTTTCAATAAATGGTGCTGGGAAAATTGGACAGCCACATGCAGAAAAATGAAATTGGACCATTCCCTTACACCACACACAAAAATAGACTCAAAATGGATGAAGGACCTCAATGTACGAAAGGAATCCATCAAAATCCTTGAGGAGAACACGGGCAGCAACCTCTTCGACCTCTGCCGCAGCAACATCTTCCTAGGAACAACGCCAAAGGCAAGGGAAGCAAGGGCAAAAATGAACTACTGGGATTTCATCAAGATCAAAAGCTTTTGCACAGCAAAGGAAACAGTTAACAAAATCAAAGGACAACTGACAGAATGGGAGAAGATATTTGCAAACGACATATCAGATAAAGGACTAGTATCCAGAATCTATAAAGAACTTAGCAAACTCAACACCCAAAGAACAAATAATCCAATCAAGAAATGGGCAGAGGACATGAACAGACATTTCTGCAAAGAAGACATCCAGATGGCCAACAGACACATGAAAAAGTGCTCCATATCACTCGGCATCAGGGAAATACAAATCAAAACCACAATGAGATATCACCTCACACCAGTCAGAATGGCTAAAATCAACAAGTCAGGAAATGACAGATGCTGGCGAGGATGCGGAGAAAGGGGAACCCTCCTACACTGTTAGTGGGAATGCAAGCTGGTGCAGCCACTCTGGAAAACAGCATGGAGGTTCCTCAAAATGTTGAAAATAGAACTGCCCTATGACCCAGCAATTGCACTATTGGGTATTTACCCTAAAGATACAAATGTAGTGATCCAAAGGGGCACATGCACCCGAATGTTTATAGCAGCAATGTCCACAATAGCCAAACTATGGAAAGAACCTAGATGTCCATCAACAGATGAATGGATCAAGAAGATGTGGTATATGGGCGCCTGGGTGGCTCAGTGGGTTAAGCCGCTGCCTTCGGCTCAGGTCATGATCTCAGGGTCCTGGGATCGAGTCCCGCATCGGGCTCTCTGCTCAGCAGGGAGCCTGCTTCCCTCTCTCTCTCTCTGCCTGCCTCTCTGTCTACTTGTAATCTCTGTCTGTCAAATAAACAAATAAAATCTTTAAAAAAAAAAAAAAAAAAAAAAAAAAAAAAAAAAAGAAGATGTGGTATATATACACAATGGAATACTATGCAGCAATCAAAAGAAATGAAATCTTGCCATTTGCAACAACATGGATGGAACTAGAGCGTATCATGCTTAGCGAAATAAGTCAAGCAGAGAAAGACAACTATCATATGATCTCCCTGATATGAGGAAGTGGTGATGCAACATGGAGGCTTAAGTGGGTAGGAGAAGAATAAATGAAACAAGATGGGATTGGGAGGGAGACAAACCATAAGTGACTCTTTTTTTTTTTTTTTTAAAGATTTTATTTATTTATTTGACAGACAGAGAACACAAGTAGACAGAGGCAGTCAGATAGAGAGGAAGGGAAGCAGGCCCCCTGCTGAGCAGAGAGCCCGATGCGGGACTCGATCCCAGGAACCTGAGATCATGACCTGAGCCGAAGGCAGCGGCTTAACCCACTGAGCCACCCAGGCGCCCACCATAAGTGACTCTTAATCTCACAAAACAAACTGAGGGTTGCCGGGGGGAGGGGGTTTGGGAGAAGGGGGTGGTATTATGGACATTGGGGAGGGTATGTGATTTGGTGAGTGCTGTGAAGTGTGTAAACCTGGTGATTCACAGACCTGTACCCCTGGGGATAAAAATATATGTTTATAAAAAATAAAAAATAAAAAATAAAAAAAATAAAAATAAATAAAAATAAAGTAACCTTAGAGAACAAAAAAAAAAAAAAAAAAAGACGCTCAAAAGAATGTAAACTTATAGCCTGAAGTATAAGCAAGTCATGAGGAACACCTGGAGCTTATTTTAATATTTTTCCCCTGGTGCTGGAGTTTTATAGATCTTTGGGAAATAAGCTTATCATTCAGTTGTGCTTCCAGTCAGATGTCCTTGATTGGTGGAGTTGTCTAATTCCCTCAACAGGGGAATGGGCTTAATATGAGCTGGTTGGCTGCTCAGCTATTTTTCCCCAGAGTATTTCTGCTTCTCTTTAGAGGGTCAGAGGAAACATGGCAGTGAAGAAACCTCTGGCCCAGAGCATGAACATCACAGTCCCTTCTCTCCTTTGCAACAAATCTTCTAGGTCATTCTGTGTCCACTGGGGGTGTCATGGTGAGCTGCAAGCCTCTCTGAGATTTGTGGGTTTGCAATTGATAGTGGCCATGGACTCACATGTGCATCCGTTATCTGCATCTCCTAAGTTACAATGAGGGGGGAACCCCAGCATCTCCTCATGGGCTACACTGCTCAAGAGCTGTCCCTGTAATGGGCACAAATATCCCCTAGGATTTAGACAGCTCATGACTCCTAGTCCTTTTCAGAGTGGTCAGGCAGAGGGCAGTCTCCCTACTGGCTCAGCTCATAGTTTATGGTGTTTGGAACTGAAAATCACCTCTAGGGTCACTGACCATAACCAGTTTTCCTGCTCCACGATTTGGGCGATCTATTGGATTGGGCTCCCTCATTTTCCTGAATTTCCAGGAATCCTGGAATCTCCCTCATTTTCCTCAATCTCCTGGAGATCACAAAGATCCCCCTAGAGCTCTGGCTACTTGTCCCCTATACCATTTTAAAAAGGGAGTGCCTCTAACTCAAATAGATTTCTAAGGGTCTCTCTCTTTTTTTATTTTTTTTATTTTTTTGCTCCTATGTTATATCAATTTCTCTTTTTAAATTGTTTTTAATTTTTAAATTTATTTTCAGTGTACAACAATTCATTGTTAATGCATCACATGCAGTGCTCCATGCAATAAGTGCCCTCCATAATACCCAACACCAGGCTCACCGAACCTCCAACCAACCACCCCTTCAAAACCCTCAGATTGTTCTCCAGAGTCCATAGTCTCTCATGGTTCATCTTCCCTCCGTTTCCCCCCAAATCCTTTCTCATCTCCATCTCCCCATGTCCTCCGTGTTATTTGTTATGCTCCACAAATAAGTGAAACCATATGATAATTGGTTCTCTCTGCTTGACTTACTTCACTCAGCATAATCTCTTCCAGTCCCATCTCATGTTGATACAAATGTTGGGTATTCATCATTTCTGAAGGAGGCATAATACTCCATAGTGTATATTGACCACATCTTCCATATCCATTTGTCCTTTGAAGGACATCTTGGTTCTTTCCACAATTTGGTGACTGCTACAATTTCTGCTATGAACATTGGGGTACAGGTGGCCCTTCTTTTCACTACATCTGTATCTTTGGGGTAAATACCAGTAGTGCAATTTCAGGGTCATAGGGAAGCTCTATTTTTAATTTTTTAAGGAAATTCCACACTGTTATCCAAAGTGGCCACACCCACTTGCATTCCCACCAACAGAGTAAGAGAGTTCCCCTTTCTCTACATCCTCTCCAACACACATTGTTTCCTGTCTTGTTAATTTAATTTTGGCCATTCTAACTGGTGTAAGGTGGAACCTCAAAGTGGTTTTGATTTGTTTCTCCCTGATGGCTAGTGATGATGAGCATTTTTTCATATGTCCGTTAGCCATTTGAATGCATTTATTGGAGAAGTGTCTGTTCATGTCTTCTGCCCATTTTTTGACATGATTATCTGTTTTATATGTGTTGAGTTTGATAAGTTATTTATAGATCCAGGATATCAGCTTTTTGTCTGTACTGCCATTTGCAAGTATCTTCTCCCGTTCTGTGGGTTGCCTCTTTGTTTTGTTGACTTTTTTTTTTTTTTTTTTGGTGAAATCCCAAAAGTTCATTATCACTTTTGTTTCCTTTGCCTTTGGAGACATATCTTGAAAGAAGCTACTGTGGCTGATATCGAAGAGGTTATGACCTATGTTCTCCTTTAAGATTCTGATGGATTCCTGTCTCACATTGAGGTCTTTTATCCATTTCGAGGTTATCTTTGTGTACAGTGTAAGAGAATGGTCGAGTTTCATTCTTCTTCATATAGCTCTCCAATTTTTCCAGCACCATTTATTGAAGAGACTGTCTTTTTTCCACTGTATATTTTTTCCTGCTTTGTCGAAGATTATTTGACCATAGATTTGAGGGTCCATATCTGGGTTCTCTACTCTGTTGTACTAGTCTATGTGCCTGTTTTTATGCCAGTACCATGCTGTCTTGGTGATCACAGCTTTGGAGTAAAGCTTGAAGTCAGGTAACGTGATACTGCCAGTTTTGTTTTTCTTTTTAAACATTTCCTTAGCAATTCAGGGTCTCTTCTGGTTCAATACAAATTTTAGGATTGTTTGCTCCAGCTTTTTGAAAAATGCCAGTGTAATTTTGATTAGAATGGCATTGAAAGTCTAGATTGCTAGGCAATATAGATATTTTAACAATGTTTATGCTTCTGATCCATGAGAATGGAATGGTCTTCCATTTTATGTGTCTTCTATGATATCTTTCATGAGTGTTCTGTAGTTCTTTGTATACAGATCCTTTCCCTCTTTGGTTAAGCTTATTCCCAGGTATCTTATGGTTCTTGTGCTATAGTCAATGGAAAGAATTCTCTAATTTCCCCTTCTGTATTTTCATTGTTAGTGTAAAACAAAGGAACTGGAAAAAAATAAAAAGCAACTGATTTCTGCACATTGACTTTGTATTCTACCACATTACTGAATTGCTGTATGAGTTCTAGTAGTTTCGGGTGGAGTCTTTTGGATTTTCTATATAAAGTATCATGTCATCTCTGAAGAGAGAGTTTGCTTTCTTCATTGCCAATTTGGATACCTTTTATTTGTCTTTGTTGTCTGATTGCTGTTGCTAGGACGTCTAATGCTATGTTGAACAAGAGTGGTGAGAGTGGGCATCCTTGTCGTGTTCCTGATTTCAACAGGAAGGCTGTGAGCTTTTTCCCATTGAGGATGATATTTGCTGTGGGTTTTTCATAGATAGATATTATGAAGTTCAAGAATGTTCCCTCTATTTCTACACGGTGAACCGTTTTAATCAGGAATGGATACTGGATTTTGTCAAATGCTTTTCTGCATCAATGGAGAGGACCATGTCATTCTTCTCTCTTCTTTTATTGATTTGTTCTATCACATTGATTGGTTTGCGAATGGTGAACCATTTTTGAAACCCAGCAATGAATCCTACCTGATCAAGGTGGATAAACAGTTTAATGTGCTGTTGGATCCTATTTGCTAGGATCTTGTTGAGAATATTAGCATCCATATTCATCAGGGATATTCATCTGAAAGTCTTCTTTTTTGGTGGGGTTTGGGGATAGGTAAAATGCTGGCCTCATTAAAAAGTGTCTGGAAGTTTTTGTTCTGCTTCAATTTTTTGAAACAGCTTCAGTAGAATAGTTTTTATTTCTTCTTTGTAAGTTTGGTTGAATTCCCTGGGGAATCCGTCAGGTCCTGGGCTCTTGGTTTTTGGGAGGTTTTTGATCACTGCTTCAATGTCGTTACTAAATATCAGTCTATTCAGATTGCCAAATTCTTCCTGGTTCAATCTTGGAATTTTATAGTTTTCAAGGAATGATTCCATTTTATCTAGGTTGCTTAACCTTCTGGCACATAACTGCTGATAAGAATTTCGGATGATTGTTTCTATTTCCTTGGGGTTAGTTGTGATCTCTAACTTTTCATTCATAATTTTATTAATTTGAGCCTTCTCTCTTTTCTTTTGAATTAGTTTGGCCAGTGGCTCATTGATCTTATTGATTCTTCCCAAAGAGCAGCTTCTAGTTTCTTTGATGTGTTCTGGTGTATTTCTAATGTTTACCTTATTGATCTGTGCTCTAATTTTTATTATTATCCTTCTTGTATGTGGAGTTGGCTTAAGTTGTTGTTGATTCTCCAGTTCTTTAAGGTGTAGAGATGGCTGGTATATTCTGGATTTTTCCATTTTTTTTAGAGAGATTTGGATGGGTATGTATTCCCCCTTAGGACTGCCTTTGCTGTATACCATAGGTTTTGGAATGAAGTGTCTTCATTTTCATTGGTTTCCATGAATTGTGTAAGCTCTTCTTTGATTTCCTGGTTGATCCAAGCATTCTAAAGCAAGGTGTTCTTTAGCTTCCAGGTGTTTGAATTACTTCCATACTTTTCTTTGTTGAGCTCTGGTTTTGAAGCATTGTGTTCTGAGAATATTCAGGGAATAATCTCAATCTTTTGGAATCGGTTGAGCCCTGATTTGTGACCCAGTATGTGGTCTAGTCTGGAGAAGGTTCCATGTACACTCAAGAAGAATGAGTATTTTGGATTTTTTTTAGGGTGGAATGTTTTGTATATATCAATGAGGTCCATGTGATCCAATGTGTCATTCAATGCTCTTGTTTCTTTATTGACTTTTTGCTTGGATGATCTGTCTATTACTGAGAGTGGCATGTTAAGATCTCCTACTATTAATGTTTTTCTAGCAATATGACTCTTCATCTTGATTAACCATTTTCTTATGTAATTGGGTGCTCCCATATTGGGGCCATAAATATTTACAATTGTTAGATCTTCTTGGTGGATAGTCCCTGTAAGAATTGTGTAGTGTCTCTCTGTATCTCTGACTACAGTCTTTAGTTCAAAATCTAATTTATCTGATATGTGAATTGCTACTCCCATCTTCTTTTGAGGCCCATTGACGTGAAAGATGTTTCTCCATCCCTTAACTTTCAGTCTGGATGTATCCTTAAATTCACAGTGCATTTATTGTAGACAACATATGGATGATTCCTGTCCTTTTATCCAGTCTGCAACCCTATGTCGTATTATGGGTGCATTTTGGCCATTCACATGGAGAGTGATTATTGAGAGGTATGTTTTTATTGACAGCGTCAATAAAATACTTGACCTGTCAAGTCTTTGTTTCTATAGATTGTCTCCATATTGTCTCTCAGTGATATCCTTAGTTTTTCCCCTCTCTTTTATATAACCCCTCCTTAATATTTCCTGCAGTGTCAGTTTGGTGGTCACATACTATTTTAAACATTGCTGGTCATGGAATCTCTTTATCTCTCCATCCATTTTGAATATCAGTTTTGCTGGTTAAAGTATTCTTGGCTGCATGCTCTTCTCATTTAGTGCCCTGAATACATCTTGCTAGACCTTTCTAGCTTGCCAGGTTTCTGTGGATAGGTCTGATGTTATTCTGATGGGCTTTCCTCTGTACGTAAGGGATTTCTTTGCCTTAGCTGCTTTCAAGAGATTCTGTCTACAATTATGATTCATCATTTCACTATCAGGTATCTTGAGGTTTTGCTGGGTTCTATGATCATGTGGGGAAACCTTTATGCCTCTAGTACATGATCCAGTTTGGGAAAATTTTCATAGAGAATTTGTTCAACTATATCTTCTAGTCTTCTTTCTTTCTCCTCCCCTCAGGGATTCCAATAATTCTGACATTGGAACATTTCATTGCATCATTTACTTCCCTAATTCTGTTTTCATGGCTTCTAAGCTGTTTGTTTCAGGCTTCCTCCTGATCCTTTTTCTCTATCTGTTTGTCCTACTTATCACTAATTCTATCTTCTACCTGAGTTACCCTAGTTGTTAGAGAATTTAGATTAGATTGGAAATCATTCAGAGCATTGCTAACATCATCTCTGGTGTCTTTCACTTCTGTCCTAATCAATTCCATTTTGTCATCAAAATCTTTCTTCAACCTAGCTATTGCCTGGATAATTATTAACCTGAATTCCCTTTTCAACATAATATCTATGTCTATATCCAATAGCTCTGATGTAGAGGGCACAATCTTTGAATTTTTCTCCTGCTGAGCATTCCTCCTCCTAGTCATTTTGGTGAGAGATGGCTGAACGAGTGTGTCGCTGAATGTATCAACCATGATGCAGGCAAGCTGCTCCCTGGAATGCTTCTGAGCAATCGAGAGTCCCCACCAAAGAGAAAGAAAAGAGAACAAAGAGAGAGAGAGAGAATGACAGGGGGAAAAAAAAGAAATATAAAATAATTGAGAAGGCCCAGCCCAAATGGGTCACAAAGGTAAGGTCTATGAAGTTTACCAACAAAAACAGACAAACAAAAAGACTGAGAAAACTAAATGACAAGAGAAAAAATAATTAATTAAAGAACCCTGTCAAACTTGAACCCAAGTATAAGATTTATATACTACCAGAGCAAAAAAAAATACACAGAAACACTGACAGAATAAAAAAGATAGGATAGAAATAGGATTAGAAATTCTCAGTGTGTGAGTAGCCTGGGTCACTCAGTTTTTTTAAGCCTCTGCCTTCAGATTAGGTCACGACCTCAGGGTCCTGGGATCCAGTTCCATGTCATTCTCTCTGCCCAGCAGTGAGTCTGCCTCCCCCTCCTTCTCTGCCTACTTGTCATCTCTCTTTGTCAAATAAATAAAATATAGTCTTTTAAAAAAGTAAATTCTCACTGTGTGCAAGGAAGGGTATTTTGTGTCTTCCTGGACGTATCTTGATATCTTTGTTAAAGGACTCATATTTGCTAAGATAAAAGATTAAAACTGGTTTACCCATAGGGGTAGGATTGATTGGGGAAAGGGGATTATCTGGAAGCCTCTCTCTATATAACTATTTCTAAATAAATAAATGAATTAAATTAAATTAAAAAAAATTAAAAATAGAAAAGGAAAAGAAAAACACAGGTATATGTATCCAAAAAGTTCAGGTTAAAAGGTTATTATGGAATTTGATGTACTGAACATCTCATTGTGATGGTAAATAGGATAAACGGTTATATTTAAAAAAAAAGAAAAAGAAAAGAAAAGAACCAGAACAGTGGGAACGAATTAAAAATAAACGTTGTATTTATGAAGTAGTGGTGGTTTTCCTATTGATGATTCTTTTTTGGGGGGGTGGGGCTGGCTTTCTGTGGGAGGAGCCTGCGACCTGGTGTTTCAGGGAGTGTTGCTAGAGTTAAGTCCTCTTCCCCCATCAATGAGCTGGCTCTAAGAAACCAGTTTTTTCAGGTTTTTGTTCTCTGTAGGTTTTTTTGTTTGTTTGTTTGTTCCTTTGTTTTCTCTCCTCTTGGCAGCTTTTGGCAGTTCTTTGGAGGTTTAAAGGAAAGCAAACTGCACGCAAACTGCACCCAGATCTCCCTCTCAGAGAGAAGCTTCAGTCTGTTCCCCTCTGGGTGCTCGGAGCCCATAAACTCGCCCTCTGCCACATGCAGAGCACGTTCCCAGTCATGGTCTCTGTGGTCATGGGAACTCCTTTTAGTACCCCAAACAAGGAGAAATACTATCTGTGGCTGTCTGGGAATCTCCAGACCCCCAGAGAGGTCCAAAGCAGAGATAGCGCTCTGAAATTTTCATGCTGGCCTGGGCTGGGAGTACTCAGACTGTCTGGATCCCAGAGAGATCTGGCTGGCTGGCACCTGCATGAACCTCTCTCAGGGTGGGACTCAGACTCTGGTCACGCAGCAAGGGTGCACGTGAAGAGTGAAAAAGGCAGTGCTTCTGCTGGCTGATGAGGCTCCCTCACCCTGAAGGGCGCTGCCACCCAGACACTCTCAGGCATGAGGGCTTTCAGGCCCTGAGGCTCTCTGGCTCTCAGGCTCTCAGGCTCAGGGACCAAGACATGGCTTCTTCACTGCACTCTCTCTGGCTCAGCACCAGCGGTGGTTGTCCTGGGTCAGCGGGCTTAAGTCCCTGTCTCTTATTGCCCAATTCCCCCAATTTCCCCTATGATCCTTTGCTCTTTTTGAGTGCTTTCAACCAGACTCCAAGTAAGTGCTCATCCCCAATTGCAGGACACTCTGGTATTGGGATATTACTTTCCAATGGGTTGTTTCTGGTGGCTCCCTCCCCCTTTTGTTTATCTTCCGATATCAGTCCTATTGATGTTTCCACTCCGCTTTACCTGCCCACTGGCTTCTTCTACCCCTGAAGAGATCCAGAAGTGTATAATTCTAATCTCAGGCTGATTTCATGAGTGATCAGAGTTCTTTGGTAGGTAATCAGCTCACTTTAGGGGACAGGTTGAAATGACACCTCCTCCTACTTCTCCACCATCTTGTCTCTGCACATCTTTTTTTTTTTCCTTTCCCCCTGGGTGAGAGGTATGGGTGGCTCTGTGGTCCCAGTCAGGCTCTTGGAGTTTCCTGGCTGAGTGAGTCACTCGCACAATCTGGGAATGTTATATCACTTTCTGGTGGCAAGCTTATGAGGGGGGGTCCCTCAACTTTTCTATATCTTGTAATAGTTCCCCAGAAGATTCAAGTCTCAACACCCCCTAACTTGAAAAATCATGTCATTTTTTTGTTTGTGGAGATCCAGATAAATTTTCTCCCATCTCAGTTTGAATTTGTGTGTGTTCAGAATGGTTTGATAGATATGTGGCTATATTCGATGGACTAGATAAAACAAGGTACCTACTCAGCTGCCATCTTGCCCCAAGAAACAATTTTTTCTAATTTAAGTCCTCTGGAAGTGTACACAATGTACACAGATGTGAAAATAAGATGAGGTGTTATTTTTGTAGTTTTTTAAATTGAAAATTAATAAATCATATTATGTATAACAAATAGATTAATGGATAATGAAAATTTGGTGTATAGAAACAATGGAAAACTATTCACCCCCAAAAAGGACAAGATTTTTGCCTTTTGGAACATGGATGGACCTAGAGGGCATACACTTAAGTTAAACAGGTGAGACATGAAAGACAAATGCTATAATATTTCACACTTCTCTGGATTCTGAAAAGCAAAACCAATGAATAAACAAACAAAAAGCAGAATCAGCATGTAAATATAGAGAACAAACAGATAGTTCTAAGAAGGGAGGTGAGGGAGTCGTGGGAGAAATGGGTGAAGGGGTGTAGGAGACACAGTCTTCCCATTGTGGGATGAAAAAGTTACAGGGATGAAAGGCACAGATAGGGAATATGACCGATTGTATTGCAATAGTGTCTCTAGTGAGGGATGGTAGCTACACTTGTGGTCATTTAATATAAGGTAAAACCTTGTCCAATCATTGTTCATCTGATGTTAACAAAATATTGTGTGTGAACTATGCTTCAAAAAACGATTCACAATGTATACATATATAACAGTAATGGGACTGTCTGAGAGTGACAGAAAATGAAAGGCAGTCCTGTGTGAATTATCCTCACCCAGCCTATCTAGGGGCCACAGGTCTCTTGGGGAGAGGCCAATCTTCACTTCTGTGGTAATTTGCTTCTAGTTCCCTTCCATGCAGATTTCTGTTTCAGCTACCTTTGCCATCTTTTTCCTGTGTTCCCCTCTGGTTGGTGTTCAATCCTAGGACACATGCTCTTCTCTTCATGGTCCACATGGGGATGCCCATTTATCCCTCAGTTTCAGAGACAACTTCTCTGCTCCTATTCTTCTCTCCCCTGGGTTCTTGAGCCTGTGTACCTTCTTAGGGATGAGACAGTTTCATCTGTCAGCTCACTCGTTCAACAAGTAATTTATGAGAACTTCCGATGTGCTGGGCTGGGGGGAGCAAATATGGAATGCCCCTGAACACATTACTATTTTTTTTTTAAGTTTCAGGGATAAAATTTGGTGATACATCAGCTGCATATAATACATAGTGCTCATTCCATGAAATGTCCTTGTAATGCCCACCACCCAGTTACCCCATCTCCCAGCTATCTCCCTAAAGCAACCCTCAGTTTGTTCCCTAGTGTTGAGTCTCACGGTTTGCCTCCCTTTCTACATACATCTTGTTTAATTTTTTCATCCCTTCCCCTAAGCTCTTTGGTTTTGTTTCTTATATTATGCTTTTGAGAGAAATCATATGGCATTTATCTTTCTGTGACTGATTTATTTCACTTAGCATTATACCCTCTAGTTCCATCCACATCATGATAAATGACAAAATTCCACTCTTTTGGTAGCTGAGTAATATTCCATTGTATCTTCTTACCACCTCTTCTTTATCCAGATTTTTAAAGGTTCTGAATTTGGAGGCCTCAATGTGGCTCAGTGGATTAAACCTCTGCCTTTGGCTCAGGTAATGATCTCAGGTAATGATCTCAGGGTCCTCATATGGAGCCCTGCATTGGGCCCTCTGCTCAGCGGGGAGTCTGCTTCCTCTTACCCACCCCCCTGCCTTCCTTTCTGCCTACTTGTGTTCTCTGTCAAATAAATAAATAAAATATTTTTTTAAAAAAGTTCTGATATTGTTGCCAAGTATAATACTTTGTGGTATCTTCCTCAAGCAGACTCTCTCCCCTCCATCGTATTCTCAGCTATTTCACACCAGAGTCAAGTCTCCATCCTTCCTTCCAAATGGTGGTCACTTATCTACTTGCAGCCTTGCAGCATTTATACTATTACATCTTGGATTGATTTCTTGGGTGTTCAGAATTATTGGATAAGTAAGTACTTGTATTTGAGGGAGGAGAAAAATTTAACTCTTCCCTCCAGAATTTTCTGATTGGATGCTGGATATGAAGACTGTGAACCTGGTGACAGGATGGAGTTTGTTGTTTATTGTACGAAGATGTACTAACCATACTGCCTACCATTTTCTCCACCTACATTTAAGCTTTGGTGGATGAGATGAGAGCCTTTTCTCTATTGCCATATTGTGTGACTTACATACAATGTGTTCTTTCATGGGGTATAATGGCCCATGTATTCATTAATATCCATGTCAGTGTTTCAATTAATGGTGCCTCTAACTGAGACATTTATCTTTGTGTTGTTTAAATCTTTGAACCTCACCATAATCATCACTATAAAAAAAAACCAAATATTATTTTTTTCATCTGGAAGGACAGCTTACCTGTTTTCCTTTAAACCTTGGTTTCCAGGTGATGATAGCAGGAGTGTCACTGAGAAAGGCATCAGTAATTGACCAGCTCACCTGTCTAGTGATTTGTTACCAAAATGAGGTCAATCTGTGAAATCCCTGGTGATTGGCCAGGGCATAGTGGTGACATCACATGGTGGTGACATCACATAAATATGGCATTGTGATGTCCTGGGGCAGTTATAAAAGCTCAGCAACAGCCCATACTGCACTGAGGAGACAGAGGGCAGTTCAGTCACAACTCTTCCTTTTTTTCCTTGACTTCTTGGCCCTGTTCTCCTCCTATACCCATGGAAAGCCCCCTGCCCACCCCTCCTGTCCTGGGACTCTCTCCAATATTCTGCACACCCCCTTCATGTTAGCACCTACGTTTGTGCCCCTCTGTGGTGCTGAGAGTCCTCAAACCCATACATGGCATCTCCCAGACACATTTTGCACAATGAGGCTGGCCCAGGCCCTCAAGGAGACATTCTCATTTGGCACGTGGGAGTGGGATAGTGGACATCAGGATATCATGGATTCTGAGCCATCTGGGACCCACACCTTTGGGGTCACAGTTGTATTAAGTACAGGAAAGCTGAGTCCACGTCTTGAGGGAACACTGGGCACACAACTAACTCTGGAGGCCTTCAACTTGGCTCAGCACAGGGCACATGAACGCTCTGAGCATCCAGATGACATAGATGTTCACAATGTGTGGAATGTCTGGAGACCTTAGGAAGAGAAGGAATTAAAAAAAAAAAACACACAAGTAGGTACTGGGGAAAGGAATCACCACATCTCTGTATGCAGTGTTAGTAACTGGAACACTTGTACTCAGACTAAGAACTGTATAAAACAGCTCAGCAGTAGACAAAATTCCCCAGACACCTGGCCAAACAGGAGCCCACAGACCATAAATCCTCAAAAACAGCATAACAAAGAGAAATTCAGTCCTCAGAACAGAGCACCTGCTAGAAACCCCAAGACTAGTATGCTTCTGATCTCATTTGACATTGGGCAGATGAATCACACAGTCATTGGTTGGTCAAGTAACCTACATACTTCAAGTTGGCCAGCCCAATGCAATACAAAGCAAGTAAGCCCAGAGAACAGGCTTGCCAAGAAACCATGAGTCCTGCATCCCAGCTCTGTACTGGGAAAATGATTCAACTAAACAAACAGATTACTATGTGCCTTTGTACACAGAGTCCAAAAACTCAGCTCTCCACTAGGACAAGCACACACCTGGACAGAAGACTCAGTATGTGCCCTTGGTCCAGGAGAGCAACAAACTCAGATGTCTTATAGGCCAAACAGGTACCTGAAGGGCCAACTCACCATCTTCCCATGGACATGGAGACTAACAAATCTGCTCTTTATTACACCAAGCAAGCACTTGGACAGCAAGTCCACCATGTGCTCTGGACCTGGACACGAACAACTGAGCTTTCTGATAGGTTAGGCAGGTACCTTGACAGTGGGCTAAACATGTGCCCTTGGACCTTATGACCAACCCCTGAGCTGTCTGATAAGCTAAAGAGGCACCTTGACATTGGAATAACTATATGCCCTTGGATCTTGAACCCAAGAAAGGAGCTCTGTTAGGCCAAGCAGACAACTAGACTGGAGTCTCAAAATGTGCCCTTGCACCCGGAAACTAACAACTCAGCTATTTTTTTGGCCATGCAGGCTCTATGACAGTGGGCTCACCATGTGCCCTTGGACCTGGAGACCAACAAATCAGCTGTCTAATGGGGTAAACAGACATGTTCACAGTGGGCTAATGTGCCCTTGGACCTTGAAACCAACAACTCAGCTCTTTGGCCAAGGGGGCACCTTGACAAAAGTTCACCATGTGCTGCTATATCTAGAGACCAACAAACGAACTGTCCAGTGGGCTATGCAGGCACCTTGATAGTGGGGGAAACATGTGCCCTTGTACCTTGAGCCCAAGAAAGGAGATCTGGGCTAGGACAAGCAGACACCCTGACAAGAGGCTCAACATGTGCCCCTGGACCGGCAGACCAACAACTCAGCTCTTTGCTTGGCCAAGTGACCATCTTGAAATCAGGCTTATCATGTGTCCTTAGACCGGGAGAATAACAACTGAGTTGTCTAATGGGCTAAGGAGGCATGCAGACAGTTAACCATGTGCCCTTGGACCTGGAGACCAACAATGCACCTCTGTGACAAGCCAAGCAGGCAACTTGACAGTTGAGTCACCATGGGCCCATAGACCTGGAAACCACAAAATCAGCTCTCTACTAGGCCAAGCAGTCACCAGGACAGCAGGCTTACCATGTTCCCTTGGATCTTGAGACCCATGAAGGAGATCTGGGCTAAGCCAAGCAGACACCCAGCCCGGAGGCTCACCATGTGCCCTTGGACATCAAGACAAACAACTCAACTCTATGCATGGCCAAGGACGCACCTTGACAGCAAGCTCCCCATGTGCCCATGGACCTGGAGACTAGAAACTGAGCTGTCTGATAGGTCAAGCAGACACCTGGGCAGCAAGCTCACCATGGGCCTTTGGACCTGGAGAAAAACATTGAAGCTCTGCACGAGGCTATCCAGGAACCTGTAAAACAGGGTCATCATGTGCCCTTGGACCTGGAGACAAACTCATCTGTCTGATATGCCAAGCAGGCACCTGGTAAGTAGGTGCACCGTGGGACCTTGGATCTCAAAACCAACAACTCAACTCTGTGCTCAAGCAGGTAGGAA
This sequence comes from Mustela lutreola, assembly GCF_030435805.1. Classification (NCBI taxonomy): domain Eukaryota; kingdom Metazoa; phylum Chordata; class Mammalia; order Carnivora; family Mustelidae; genus Mustela; species Mustela lutreola. Next base: position 155,822,903 of record NC_081294.1, read on the forward strand.
TGTTTGTAGCAGGCTTACCATGGGCACTTGGGCCAAAAGACCAAAAAACCAGCTCTGTGCGAGGCCAAGCAGGCATGGTGACAGTGAGTTCACCATGTACCCCTGAGTTCACCATGTACCCCTGAGTTCACCATGTACCCCTGGATCTGTACACCAATAACTGAGCTTTCTGATGGGCCTAGCAAGCACTGTGTGCTCTCGAATGTGGAGAGCAACAATTCAGTTCTGAACTAGTCCAAGAAGACTTTGTATTAAAACTTAGGTCTATAAATGAGGAAGGGCAATGGGAGGAAATTGTGGAGGAGACCCAGGCGCTGAACACTGTGATGTCTGGCTGAAATCCTTCATTTAAAGGAGAAGTGTTATATCCTCAAGGGAGAGGTAGAGGCCTTAAAACAAGAATCCAAGCAGTACAATAACGGGTAGGCTCAGCTCCATGAGGTGGAGAGGTGCTTCTTTCAAATGAATGTCTTCCTGGATGTTTCTGCTTTACAAGCAGTGCCCAAGTGTTAATGTTTGTGCACCCACCCACTACGGGTGTATGTGTTCATCTCCCAGAGTAGTGGTATGATATGTGTTCATCTCCCATAGTAGTGGTATGATATGATTTTGATTAGTAGGAAAATAAATCATATAAAATAAAAACAACAACAACAACAAAAATGATGTTTTCTAAATAACTAATTTGCAAGTAACAACCCCTGGGTGATTGTAAAGGGCAGCCTGTCTTAGAGTCACTACCATCCCTTATGAGTCATCACATTCTACTGAGGCTGGGGTCTCCATGGCTCTGATAATATGTTGGGTAAGTATGCAGAGCAGACACTGAGCATGACCTGCCTGTCCCCATCAACAGGTTCAGACATACTTACATCTAGAACCAAAGAAGAGGACCTAAGTTCAGAACCATTCTGAAGGGAAGGAAAAGAGAACCAGTATGTCTGTACACAGGTATTTCTGCAGATAGTGTTGGAAGAAACCTTTTTTTTTTTTTCTTTCAGATTTTTGATATATTTGAGGTTGGCCCCTGATGCTATGGCTCCATACTGTGGCCAGGAAATCAGCTGTTAGTCCAGGACAGGTTCGTCTGTGATACAGTCCTTGGAAAAACAAATGTGACAAGACCAGGGGAGATGTGTAGAGGGACTCCAGAGGCAGGGAACGACTCCCTGTCTCTAAGTGAGAAGGTTTGGGTCAAAGCAGGAGGCAGAATGGTATGAGTGGCCAGACTGGTGGACTCCATTCTGACCAAAGAAACACTGCAGCAATTGGGGAGACATGTGAGATTCATATTGGGTGCTTTAGGTTCATGGGTTTTTGCACAGAGTAAGTTGCAATGGGAGAGAATTTGGAACAGGTGCACCTTGGAGACTGTACGGATTTGCTTGGGCATGAAGAATGGGGCCACTTCTAAGATCTAGTGCTGACCTTCTGATAAGATGGACACTGAGGGTCAGAATGGAGTTGGAAGGTGAGATTCCTGGCTGGCCTATTCTGGGCTATGGTCCATCTTAGCTCCAGGAATGTGTAGTGTAGGTGCTGGTGTGGTGCAAATCCCAGTGATCTGGCTTCTACATTTGACTCCAACAGAGATTGTAGGGGAAGTGCCTAGAGCTTGGCTCCTGGGCTGATTGCAGTCATGGCAGTGTGCTCATAGCACCTGGGCATACATATATAGGAACTATGAGGAAGATTCCCCTCTGGGCTGGAAGTAAACTTCAGGGGAACTTGAGGAATGGGAGGCTTGCATTCATAAGATGGACAATGTCTGAGTTGATTTGAAGTTGCTGTTTTCGGGAGTCAGTATGAAGGCTGGTAGAGTGCAGGTCACATAAATGTATTAGGATATGGATTGCTTATGTGATCCTAGCACTCAAAAACTCCTGTGATTATGGGGCGCCTGGGTGGCTCAGTGGGTTAAAGCCTCTGCCTTCGGCTCAGGTTCTGATCCCAGAGTCCTGGGATCAAGCCCTGCATCAGGCTATCTGCTCCACGGGGAGCCTGCTTCCTCCTCTCTCTGTCTGCGTCTCTGCTTACTTGTGATTGCTCTCTGTCAAATAAATGAATAAAATCATATAAAAAAAAACCTCCTGTGATTAGTTTCTCAGACCTTGCTCACTGTACAAATGGTTACACAAACATCAGTCCCCTGGGTTGGCTTCCAACCCCAGATCCGTTCAAACTTTCAGTCTCCATTCCTTCATATCATAAATGGAGGCAATTTGTCTAAGAGCTGATTGTGTGAGCAGGAGGCAGGAGAAGGCAGGTTTAGGGAGGAAATCTACAAAGGCAGGGGCAGATGCAATCTAGAGGAGGGAAGGAAGAAGGGAGATTAGACTGTGAGCCAGGTCCTGGTCCTGACCTTTCCTCCCCAAAGGCAAAACATCAGCCTTGGGGAAGTAGCAGTGTGTGAGATGCCTATGTTTCATACCTGGCCATCTTTCCCCCTTAGGACTATAGGGCATCACAGGATAGCATCTTCCAAATCACATACCAGCACTGGACCCACGCTGCCTCTTTCACTGTTGCTCCACCCCTACACCTTAGGGTTCTGGGGCCTTTAGGGGCGCTTAGAGCTCCAATGAACCAGGATGGGTCTGCTAGTACTAGGGGTCTACTGACAGGTAGATCACTACTACACACAGGTAGAGAGGTAGAGAGGTCGATTTATAGATTTCCTGAAGCCATAGGTATTTCAGAATGTCCCTTCACAGAGGCAGTCTTTCTCCCTTTTGGGTGCTTGGGTTCTTTTCAACAGTTACAAATTAATCTGAAAATAAAATTGTGCACCATGTTTCATGGCATCCCAAATTTTCATTCTCTGGGTCCAGGAGAGTGTTGTTTCTGTAGAACATATCAAACAGTCTTACCAGAATGGCTCTTCCCTTTACCTTTACACCAGCAATATAGAAGAGCTGGCTCTTTCCAACATTTGATATTTTTACTGTGTTTTACATTAACTAGCTGTCCTAAAAAGCAGGTAGTACTGATGACTCAGTCAGGTTTTCTTTTGTCTTTTTATCATGGCAAGAGATGTTGAACATTTTTTTTTCTTATGCTTACTTGTCACTTGCATGTTCTTTTTGATGTAATGTCTGTTCATGGCTTTCTGTCCACTGTTTGGAATGTTTGCTTGTTTGTTTGTTTTTTCCTATTGAATATTGAGTTCTTTACATGTTCTACTTAGGAATTCTTTGTCAGATAATGTGGCTTGCAAATATATTCACCTAGTCTATAGCTTGTATATTTGTGCTCCTAATATAAGCTAATTTCTTAGTAGAGTAAAAGTTTTCAATATTGGTAAAGTCCTGTTTAGCAAATGTTTTCTTTTGTGGAATTTGATTTAAGTGCTATGATTAAGAACCCACTAATCCTGGTCCTGAAAATACTCTCCTGGGCAACCTTTTTAACAGTTTTATAATTTTACGGTTTATTTTAATTGAATGATGTCATAAATGTGAGTTCACTGTTGTAGAAGAGGTGAAGTATAGGTGTAGGTATTGAGGATCACTTTTTTTTTCTATGCCAGTGGATGTCTAATAGCTCTGACAAATTTTGTTAAAAATCTATCCTTCTCACTAAGTGGATTATTTGCCATTATCAAAAATCAGTAAGTCATACAGGCATAGATCTACTTCTGGATGCTTTCTTCTCTTTTATTGATCATTTCCTACACCAATCTTCAGATGGAACACAGTGATTGCTCCCATTCAATTCCTTTTGCTCTTTTTTTAAACTCATTTTTATTTTTAACATTTTAATTTAATTTTATTGTTGTCCATGTTCCAAGATTATCCGTTTATGCACTACACCCAGTGTTCCATACAATACATATCCTCTTTAATAAATACCATTCTCATCCATCCCACACCTCCTCCCTTCCAAAACCCTCAGATTGTTTCTCAGAGTACAGTCTTTCATGGTTTAGCTCCTCCACCGATTTCCCCCAATTCACTTTTCTCCTGCTCCTTCACTTCTAATGCCTTTCATGCCATTACTGATGCTCCACAAGTAAATAAGGCCACATGATAATTGACTTTCTCTTTTTGACTTATTTCAGTCAGCTTAATCTTCTTCAGTCCCATCCATATTCATACAAATGTTGGGTATTCATCCTTTCTGACAGCTGCATAATATTCCATCATATATTTGGATCACATCTTCCTTATCCATTTGTCTGCTAAAGGGCATCATGGCTCTTTCTATGTTTTGGTGACTGTGACCATTGCTGCTATGAACATTAGGGTACAGATGGCCCTGATTTTCACTATATTTGTATCTTTGGGATAAATACTCACTAGTGCAATTGCTTGGTCATAGGATAGATCTATTTTTTTTTAAATTTCTTGAGGAATCTCCACACTGTTTTCCAAAGTGGGTGCAAAATCTTGCATTCCTACCAATACTGGAAGAGGGTTCCTCTTTCTCCACATTCTCTCCAACCCATATTATTTCCTGTCCTGTTGATATTGGCCATTCTAACCGTTGTAAACTGGTATTTCAATGTGGTTTTGATTTGAATCTCCCTGATGGCTATTGATATGAACATTTTTTCATGTGTCTGTTAGGCATTCGTATGTCTTCTTTGGAGAAGTGCCTGTTCATTTCATCTGCCCAATTTTTGACAGGTTTACCTTTCTTTTGGGTGTAAGTTTGAGGAGTTCTTTAGAGATCTTGGAAATCAGTGCTTTGTCTGTAGTGGATTTGCAAATACCTTCTACCATTCCGTGGATTACCTCTTAGTTTTGTTGACTGTTTCCTTTCCTGTACAGAAGGCTTTTATCTTGATGAAGTCCCAAAAGTTCATTTTTGCTTTTGTTTCCTTTGCCAAGAAACTTAAGATACCTTGGAATAAACCTAATCAAAGAGGTAAAGGATTTGTGATCGAGAAACTACAGAACACTTATGAAAGAAATTGAAAAACACACAAAAAGAAGGAAAAACATTCCACGTCCATGGATCAGAAGAATAAATATTGTTAAAATGTCTGCATAGAGGAATTTATACTTTCAGTGCCATCCTGATCAAAATTTCACTGGCATTTTTCAAAGTGCTAGAACATAAAATCCCAAAGTTTGTGTGAAACCAAAAGAGACCCTAAATGACTAATGAAATGTTCAAAATGAAAAACCATTTTGGGGACATCACGTTACCCGATTTCAAGCTTTACTACAAAGCTGTGATCACCAGGAAAACATGGTACTGGCACAAAAATAGACACACGGACCAGTGGAACAGAACAGAGAGCCCAGATATGGACCCAAACTCTATGGTCAACTAGTCTTCGACAAAGCAGGACAAATATCTAGTGGAAAAAAGACATTCTTTTCAATAAATGGTGTTGGGAAAATTGGAAAGCTATGTTTAGAAGAATGAAACTCGACCATTCTCTTACACCATACACAGAAAGAAACTCGAAATGGATAAAAGACCTCAAGGTGAGGCAGGAATACATCAGAATCCAAGAGGAGAACATAGACAGTAACCTCTTTGACATCAGCCACATCAACTTCTTTCAGACATGTCTCCAAAGGCAGAGGAAACAAAAGTGAAAATGAACTTTTGGGACTTCCTCAAGATCAAAACTTCTGCACGGCAAAGGAAACAGTCAACAAAACTAAGAGACAACCACGGAAAGGGAGAATATAATCGCAAATGACAATACAGACAAAGGGCTGATATCCAGGATCTATAAAGAAGTCCTCAAACTCAACACACTAAAAACAGATAATCATGTCAAAAATGGGCAGAAGACACAAACAGACACTTGTCCAATGAAGACATGCAAATTAATAACAGACACATGAAAAAATGTACATCATTACTAGCCATCAGGGAGATTCAAATCAAAACCACTTTGAGATACCACATTTCTCCAGTTAGAATGGCCAAAATTAACAAGACAGTAAACAAATGTGGTGGAGAGAATATGGAGAAAGGGTATTCCTCTTACACTGTTGATGGGAATGCAAGTTATTGCACCCACTTTGGAAAACAGTGTGGAGATTCCTTAAGAAATTAAAAATAGAGCTACTCTATGACCCTGCAATTGTACTACTGGATATTTATCTCAAAGATACAGAGGTAGTGAAAAGAAGGGCCACCTGTAACCCAATGTTAATAGCAGCAATGGCCACAGTCGCCAAACTGTGGAAAGAACCAAGAAGCCTTTCAATAGATGAATGGATAAGGAAGATGTGGTCCATATGTCTTTATTTTTGTGCAAGTACCATACTATCTTGCTTACTACAGCTTTGTAATACACCTTTAGTTAGGCATTGTGACACCCCAAATTTGGTTTCCTTTTTCAATGTTCCTCTGCTATTCAGGGTCTTTTCTGATTCCATACAGAGTTGAGGTTTGTTCCTCCAGCTCCTGTGAAAAATGCTGATGGGATTTCAATAGAGATTATATTGAATATTTAGAATGTTTTGAGTAATATAGATATTTCAACAAAATTTTTCCTCCAATCCATGAGCATGGAATGCTGTCCCCTGTTTATGCATTTTCCTCAATATCTTTCATAAATGTTCAATATCTTTCATAAATGTTTCATTTTTGACTGCTTTCGTAGGCTTATGCCTCAGCATCTTACAGTTTTTAATATAATTTTAAATTTGATCAATTTCTTGATATCTCTTTCTGCTGCTTCATTGTTAGTGTACAGTATTACAACTGCCTTCAGTACATTGATTTCATATCCTGTGGGTTTGCTGGATTCCTCTATCATTTCTTGCAATTTTTGGTGGAATATTTTTGGTTTTATAGACACAGCATTATGTCATCTCAGATAAGTCAAAGTTTGTTTCCTTCTTTGCTAATTTGGATGACTTTTATATGCTTTTGTTGTCTGATTGCTGAGGCTAAGACTTCCAGTCCAATGTCGAACAACAATGGTGAGAGTGGACATTCCTGTTGTGTTCCTGACATTAGGGGAAAGGCTCTTTTTTTTTTTTTTTCATTGAAAATGATATTCACTCCCAGCCTTTAATATGTGACTAATGATATTGAGCTATTTTCCCTCTATTCCAGTACATGGAGGGATCTTTTCAAGATGCTATGTTTTCTCATGGTGTGTTTCAGCAACTATTAAGAGGATCGTATGGTTCTTGTTCTTTCTTATATTAATGTGGTATATCACACAGATGGGTTTGTTGATATTGAAGCATTCCTGCAGACCAGTAGTTAATCCCTCTTGGTCATCTTGAATAATCCTAATGTACTCTTGGATCCTTTTGGCTACTATTTTTGTGAGAATGTTTACACTCATGTTCATCATGGATATTGGCTTACAATTCTCCTTTATGGTGGTGTGTTTGTCTGCTTTGGGGTTCCAGGTTATGCTGGCCTCTTAGAATGAATTTGGAAGGTTTGTTGGCATAAAATTGCCTATAATATTGTCTTTTTCAATTTTTATTTTTTAACCTCTTTTCGGTGTTTCAGAATTCATTGTGTATGCAACACACCTAGTACTTCATGCAATACATGCCCTCCACAATACCTACCATTTATTTCTATTTCTATAGGGTTGATTTTGACCTCTCCTCTTTCATTCATGATTTTGTGTGGTTTCTCTCTTTTTGATAAGTCTGATTAAGGGTTTCTCAATCTTATTAATTCTTTCAAAGAACCATCTCTTTGTTTCAATGATACATATACTAACATCTAGATATTGTTTTCTCCTTTATCATTTCTCTCCACCTGCTGGATTTTGGCTTTCTTGGCAATACCACAGTGATATAGGAGCTTCAGGTCATATAGGCCTCCTTCCTCTCTTCTGTTGACCACATGCAGCAGATGGCATGGACAACCAGGCCATAGGAACATGCAATGCCAATGAAAGGAAACACAAGGAAGAGGACGATGCTAACAAACATTGTGTACTCATAGACCCAGTTGTCCATGCAGGCCAGAGTCAACATGGATGGAACATTACAAAAGAAATTGTTGATGGCACTGGATCTATAATGAATACAGAAATCATATGCAGTGTGGGCACGTTGCATATGAGTCGGTTGAGTCCATGACCCACGATCCTCTTATGATCACCACACACTCTTTTGCTTATACAAATAGCATAGTGTAGAGAAAAGCAAATTTCTGCATAATCATCATAGGCTACAGAGGTCAATAATAATACTTCTGCATCAGATACATTAATGAAGAAGAAACTACGAATTGCTCACCTGATGAAAGAAATAGACTTGTTTCCAGAGAGATAATCAGAAACCATCTTGAAGATAATACTGGAGATGTAGTTCAGGTCCATGAGGGAGCTGATTAAGTAGAAAATAAATGGGTGTGTGGAGATGGGTGTCTAGGATGATGAGGATTATCATAGACAGGTTACCAAACAGAGCCAATAGGAAAAGGAGTAAACTGAGAAGAAGAAGAAGAAGAAAAAAGTCAATTCTTGATGGTGTGAATAACCCCAATAAGAAGAGATTAGTTGAAGTTTGTTTAATATATTTCATGGTATATTAATTTAGTTTTCCCTAAAGGGCAACACATATTAAGTACAGAAAAAACAATCTCTTATTAATTCATTACTTTAGTTCTACTGTGTTTTATTCAGAACACATTGCAGCTCTTAAAAAATTAACACATATTTTGAAAAAAAAAATCCTCATAGTTAACATCTTAATGACAGTTCCAGGAAGTCAATAAGGTGGATGAGTGGCAGGCTGAGATGACATCAGGTCACAGGAGTAGAGCTCGATAATTATCAAACCATTCCAAATAACTACAAATCCAACAGGAGATCTAAGAGAAGAGCAGCAATTCTAGAAACAGAAATTGACCTCTTTCTGAAAGGTACCCCACAAGAGGCAGATCCAGGGAGACTCACCTTCCTTCTCTGGAGGCAAGAATCTGCTGGGTTTGGAGACTCCAAATAGGCCTGTGTTCCAGAGACAGAAATGCTTGGTCACAGGCAGGGAGAGCTCCGAGTGAGACTGGAGACCAGGGAGACGGTAGTGACTGATGACTTTTCTCCGGAGGCACACTGAGGAGTGGGGTCCTGAGTTTTTGGCTCCTTCTGGGCTAGACACTGGGAGGCCACCATTTTCTTTCCTATCCTCCAGGGCTCTATGGAAAGCATTCAGGGAACAAAAGCTCCCGAGACAGAACCCAAGCACATTACATAGCCTGTCCCCTGGCAAGTGGGGCACAATACCACCTCAGGCAAAGACATTTGAGAATTATTACAACAGGACCATACCGCAGAAAATTAGCAAGAAAATCTAGCCAAGACCAAGCTCATGGATCAAAGAAAGCAAGGAAATTCCAGAGGAGGGGAAAGCAAAGCATGGAACTCATAGCTTTCTCCCCATGATTCCTTAGTCTCGCAAAGTTAATTATTTTTTTCAAATTTCATTTTTTGTCTTATTCTATTTTTTTAACTTTTAGTCTTTAATCTTTTAACATTTTTTAAATAGTTTTCTTAACAATACCTTTCTTAAAAAATTAAACATTCATTATTACAGTCATATTTTACCTATCATTGTATCTAACTTTACTTTATGTATACATACAGTATTTTTTTCTATGAAATCTTGAGATACAACTTCTTCTAATAGATCAAAATATACGCTAAATCTAGCACAGGGATTTGTTCTAGTCTCCAGCCTGAACAAATTCTCTTCACTTTCTTTTTCCTTCTTTCCCAACTATCTTATCACCTCCTTATTTAGATTTATTTTTTCTAATTTTCATGTTTGAAGTCGTATTCCATCCCTTCATTGAATTTACCCTTATTTGTGTGTGTGTGTGTGCATGTATTTTTTAAATTTATTTTTTATTTTCAGCATAACAGTATTCATTATTTTTGCACCACACTCAGTGCTCCATGCAATCCGTGCCCTCCATAATACCCACCACCTGGTACCCCAAACTCCCACCCCCCACCCCTTCAAAACCCTAAGATTGGTTTTCAGAGTCCATAGTCTGTCATGGTTCACCTCCCCTTCCAATTTACCCCACCTCCCTTTTCCTCTCTATCTCCCCATGTCATCCATGCTATTTGTTATGCTCCACAAATAAGTGAAACCTTATGATAATTGACTCTCTCTGCTTGACTGATTTCACTCAGCATAATCTCTTCCAGTCCCGTCCATGTTGCTACAAAAGTTGGGTATTCGTCCTTTCTGATGGAGGCATAATACTCCATAGTGTATATGGACCACATCTTCCTTATCCATTCATCCATTGAAGGGTGTCTTGGTTCTTTCCACAGTTTGGTGACCGTGGTCATTGCTGCTATAAACATTGGGGTACAGAAGGCCCTTCTTTTCACGACATCTTTATCTTTTGGGTAAATACCCAGGAGTGCAATTGCAGAGTTATAGGGAAGCTCTATTTTTAATTTCTTGAGGAATCTCTACTTCTTTTTACCCCCTTACTTCCTCCCTTGATTTGCGATCTCTTCTGATTTGATTAATGTACATTTTTCTGGGGTCTTTGCTACCCTTTTATTTTATTCTCCCGTTCATATATTCCTATATGGATAAAGTGACAAAGCAGAAAAACTAAGCATAAAAAAAAGAGGCAGTACCAAATGCTAGGGACCTAATCAATACAGACATTGGTAATGTGTCAGATATACAGTTCAGAATGATGATTCTCAAGGTGCTAGGTGGGCTTTTAAAAGGCATGGAAGTATTAGAGAAACCTTGTCTGGACAAATAAAAGCCCTTTCTGGAGAAATAAAAGAGCCAAAAGAACCAAAATCTAACCAAGCTGAAATTTGAAAAAACAAAACAAAACAAAACAAAACAAAACAAAACAAAAACCAAATAAACTAACAAACCAACAAACAAAAAGCCACCATTAATGTGGTGCAATAAAAAATTTAGGCTCTTACTGCTAGGAAAAATGAAGCAGGAGAGAGAATTAGTGATATAGAAGACCAAATGATGGAGAATAAAGAAGCTGAGCAAAAGTGAGACAACTACTGGACCACAAGGGTAGAATCAGAAAGATAAGTGATACCATAGGATGAAACAATATTAGAATAATTGGGATTCCAGGAGGAGAACAAAGACAGAGGAGTGAAGAAGGCATACTGCAGTGAATTATTATAGAGAATTTCCCTAATATGGCAAAAGGAATAAACAATGTCCACAATAGCCAAACTATGGAAAGAACCTAGATGTCCATCAACAGATGAGTGGATAAAGAAGATATGGTATATATGTACAGTGGAATACTATGAAACCAGCAAAAGAAATGAAATCTTGCCTTTTGCAAGGATGTGGATGGAACTAGAGGGTATCATGATGAGTGAAATAAGTCAATCAGAGAAAGACAATTATCATATTATCTCCCTGATATGAAGAATTTGAGAGGCAAAGTGGGGGGTTTGGAGAGTAGGGAAGGAAAAAATGAAACAAGATGGGATCAGGAGGGAGACAAACAACAAGAGATTCTTAATCTCACACAACAAACTGAGGGTTGTTGGGGGGGGGAGTGATTAGATAATGGACATTGGGGATGGTATTTGCTATGGTGAGTGTATGGAGTGTGTAAACCTTGTGATTCACAGACCTGCAATGCCGGGTCTAACGATACTTTATATGTTATTAAAAAAAGGAAAAAAAAAAGTTTACCCTATCAAGGACCAAAAAACAAAAAACCTTGCATAATTTAAGTTATTATCAACATCATCTATTATACTTCTTAAGTTTGCATCATAGGGCAATGTAAATGCATAAATTATAGACCCATACTTGAATGTATTTTATGACACTTAGGCAGTGATTTTTTCTTTTATGATTAAGTCTTAAGATTTCTGAAACTATAGTAGCCTATCAGGTCACACTTTAGATATATATCCTTTTGGATTGTTCATTTGTTTGTTTTGATGGCAAGACTTATTCTCTACTTCTTTCTCCCCCAGAAATCTACAATGAAGGGCTATTTACAACTATAAATTATAGGAAGCAGATGCCATCCTCATCACTCACTATTCAAATGCTTTAAAGAAACTCCATTCCTGGCAATTTTCTCTAAAATTATATTATAGCTACTGGTCTCTGCTTACACTCTTTGAAGAGGTCTGTATTGTTCTTCTGCTTCTCAATAATTATATAACAGTATGCATGGCTTTATGGCACCTTTTCTTATTCCGCTTGACCTCTTGCTTTTGTGTATTTAAATCTCTTTCCATTTTTTTGGTAAGTGTGAGTTTAGCTCTTATATGTACCATAATCTCTCATAAAACTCAAGTAACATAACAATAAATAAGTATATTTTCATAAGTTTAAGTAAAGTGGGAAAGAGAGTAGAAGGTGGAATCAGGGATGGAAAGGTTAAGGACATTTTGGGGGAAGAAATTTGAAGGAACAGACACTTAAAAGTAGTAGGAGGAATGGCATTTTGAGAATAATCTACATAGGAAGGATTGGAAGGAATCTTCTCCAGAAGGAATAACACCAGTGAGTAAAGCCCAACATATTATGCCTACAAAGGATTGTAAGGCTTCAGTCTCTCATACTTCTCTAGGACCAAAGCCATCAGAATATTGAAGAAGTTTTTCTATGAAACACACACACACACACACACGTATGTACACTGAATTAAAAATGATTAACATAAGTGCGTGGCGATGGGTATTAAAGAGGGAACATATTGCATGGAGCACTGGATGTAGTGCATAGACAATGAAGCTTGGAACACTGTAAAAATAAAATTAAATTTAAAAAGATGAAGGCAAGAAGCTTCCAAAAAAATCTGATGTCTCCAGAGAAATATGATAATTTGCTAAATCCAAAGAAAAATGCCACGTGTCATATAAAATGAAGTGCCAAATAACAATAAAAACCTTTTGTAAATTAATGATAATAACCAATATAATAAATTTAATAAAAACTCAAAAGATAAACTGATGAAAATCGACCAGAAAGCAACACTGAAACACAGAATTTGACACTTAAGACAGATAAGAGATGAGAGGAATAATATAAGATGATCCAACATACACATATGGACATTTCTGCAAATGCATATGACATTCTGTAAATGCATCTTAATATAGATGGCAAATAGATGCAAACATTTATATATTAAATTTGTATTAAGAAGAATCCTATCTTAACACAAAATACTTTAGGCAGCAATTATGAAATAAAAAAGTTTTTTAACTGCTCAAAATTAAATAGAAAGTAAAAGAAAAAATAAAAAAGCTATTAATTAAAAATCTACTATAGATGAAACAGAGTCAAGAATATATACATGTTATTTATGCCTCAAGAAATTGGTTTAGTGCTTCTATATTTTCATTTCAAGATATTTCTTGTTTCCTCTCATTTCCTCTCATTTTCAGTCTTAATCAAAGAATCGATTAAGACTTCTCTTATTCCCTGCAACAATACAACTTTAATCCATACTGTAGAGAATACACATGTTACTTCCAGATCCTCTCAATGAATTCTAATCCATGTCCTGCCCCGACACAAAAGTTGTCCTAGGTGTTTTTCCTTGCAAAGATCAACCTCCTCTTGATTATCTACTCTGTAAATTGTTTTGTAAATGTATATATTCAGTTTATTGCTGCATCATAATAAGGAAGTTCCTCTAACTAAGGTCATTTATAATTTGCATATTACCATTTTTAATTTAGTTTAATGACATTTAATAAGAATTATCAATATTACATATACTCTTTTTCCTATGTTTCTCATATTCCTATTCAATTGCAAACAGAATTTGAAAACCATCTCACTTTATTGATTTACATATTAGCAGAATAAAGGGATTTTTCAAATACAGGATCATTATGATAAAGATTAAAAGTGAATTCCATGTGATGAGAAGTAATTTGTTAAAAACTATACAGTAATCCAGTGGCAAATCTGGAAATGTGTCCTCTAGATACCAGACAATGTAGAATTTTCTTCTGGAGCAAAATAATCTAAAAATAAAATCATTTGGATGACTAAATAAGTCTGGTCACAATTAGTTTTGTTTGATTATTGCATAGTTGCAACAAGAATGTGCATTTATCAAAGAATTTTCTATAGTTTTGCCTAAAACTTTATAAGAAATCTGAGACTAATTTTTTATAATCATCTGAATGTAGAAAAAGAAATTGCTACCAGTTTTCATATAAATTTGCATTGCTTCTTCACTTTCAAGAACTCTGTCATACTTTCATGTGAACTTTGCCAAAATAAACTTCTTTACTCACCTATAGGGGAAGAGTTCTCTAAAAGACCTCTCAGACCTTTTCCTCCAGGACTACCTTGAACCTACTGGCTGAAAAATGTCTACCTTTGTTCTTTGAAAAATGTGTTCATACTTGTATCTCTTTGTCTGTAGATAATAATTATTTTGCATTGCTATCTATCATCTAGATTTTACAATATTGTGAAATGACGTTCCTAGAATTAATCTGATTACTGAGGGGAGAATCCTCTGGTCTCAAGCCAAGCACAGGTACCTACAGTACCTCTGCAATGTCATAGATGGTATTTTTCATGCCCTCTAGTAATTCCAAAGCAGAATGTATAAAAAAGAGCAAACAGTACAGAGTTCAGAATGCTTTAGTGACTTAGGAATTAATGCTCTTTTAAAAAATTTAAACAATATGTATTTTTATTTGTTTTGATGGTTTAGAGCTTGTGATCCTAAGGATTTTATTGTATAGGGAGATAAAAAATGCACAGTATTTGGATTTGCATTTATCTGTGTGCATCTATATATACCTTCATGAAATATCACAACAGTGAATCAGCACTGATAAACAGGTAAGTAGGTAGGTAGGTATATAGAGAAATATCCAATTTATCAGTATATACTTTGACTTTGGATTCGGATTGAAGAGAAGTTTATTTTTCTTTATTGCAAATCATGCTGCAGAATATTAGAGCCAATGCTAGGTCTAGTGCTAGCTGTCACTTATTAGAAATGTAAACTTGGATTACTGAATTCAACTCTCTGAGCCTTTACCTCATCAGTAGAGCAGATCAAAATCCTGAGATATGATCTCACAGTTCTTAGAATGGCTAATATCAATAACTGAACAAAATGGTTGTTGCAGAGAATGTAGAGAAAACACAACACTTGGGCACCACTGATGGGGATATAAATTAGTACAGCCATTATGGCAAGTAGTATAGAAGTTCTTCAAAAAGTTAAAAGTACCATATGTTCCAACAATCCCACTTCTGGATATATACCCAAAGGAAATACATTATATGAAATCAAACTTGAAGCTATACTTTACTCTTATAATCATTATTACAGCGTGATTCACAATGGATAAAATATGGAAATTAATTTTACATATTCATTGCTAAATAAATGGAATAATGAAATAACAGCAACATGGATGGACCCGGAGGATATTAAGAGAAGTGAAATAAGAAAGACACAGAAAGATAAACACTTTATAATTACCATTATATATTAAATCTAATAGTCAGTGTTTAAAAGTGAAGAGTAGATGGGCAATTGTCAGTGACTAAAGGCAGGGAGAAAAGGGGAGATGTGAGTCAAATGGTTAAGTTTCCAGTATACATGTTGAATAAGTTCTCTTTACAACAATTTATATATAGTTAATAACAGTGCATATCTGAAACTTTCTGCTACTGTATTCTCACCAGTTGGTAGTATTCTTACACACACACACACACAAACACACACACAAGCTAGGTGGATTGGTGGATATGCACTTTGTAGTGTTTATTGTAAAGTGTAAGTATCTTAAATGAACCTGTGCACCTTACATATATAACATTTTTGTCAATTATACCTAAATAAATATGAAAAAAAAAATATGACAAGACTGAATGGGATAATTTATACTGGATATGTCAAATCTGAGTTGCGTGAGTGACCCAGGCACAGTAGCTGTGATATTTTTTACCATCTTCACCATCGCCATTGAAATTAACATAGTTACCATCATACTTTCTTATCCATAAACATGTCATCCTTGGGATTCTCAGGGACATTGTTCTGAAAAAGTTAGTAAACTCACTGATTTTTACAAAGAATCCTACTTTGCTATCACAGATGTAACTATTACTGAACAAGGAAGTTAGTGACAAGCAAATAAAATTTTATTTTATTTTTTAATTTTAATTTGTAAAAATTTAACTTTTCTTAAAAGATTGTATTTATTTATTTGGCAGAGAGCACAAGAAAAGGGAGCAGGAGAGAGATAAGTAAGCACCCCACCAATCAGAGAGCCAGATGCAGGGCTCAGTATCAGGACTAGGGAATATGAGCAGAGACTAAGGTAAGTTTACCTGATTTAGCCACCAGACACCCCAAAGACAATTAAAAAAATTAAATACAGAAAGGAGTACAACTGGGCAAAATTTGTGTCAAAAAAAAATTCCTATCATTTTGCGCCCACCCATCTCCTTCATATATGGGGATGTCCATAGATGGACAAAGAAAGTTTGTATTTTTGAGTAAAGATTCCAAGTATGCAAAAAACATTAATACTGATGCAAAGAAATAAAAACAAAAGATAACCAAGGCAGAGGAAGGTGTTTAAGCTCTTCTTGACCTGTTGGAATGGTGGTAACAGAGTGACTTGAGGTGGAATCTGTGGGGAAGTAGGGGGAACCAAATTTGACCATTTTAAAAAAAAAAAGGGTGGGAATCTTTACAATCAATCCCTGGATGTAGAAAAGTTCTCCAAATCAGTACCTGGCACCTCTCCAACAAACAAAGGGCTAGAAAATCTCTTGGATTATCTCAACAATCAGCCCTTTTCCTCCATGGCCTGTGGGTGGGGTGGGCTTCAGGACCGAACTTGGGCTGGGTCTACTGTGGGGGACTGCTCAGGCTGACATGTCCCCCTCTTCTGCAGCCTAGGCTTCCTGCTCCAGGGCACCCTGGGCTCACAACTGAAGCACCCTTAAAGGCAGCCGAGTCGGCCACGGCCTCCTGGACCTCCTCCTAGGCCTTGCTGGGCTCTTTGGGGGCCTTGGTGTCCTCCACAGTGGGTGGTTTCTCAGGCTGAGGTCAGACTCCTGGGGCTTGGCATCCTGCGGGTCTCCCCCTTACGCCCTCCTTCCCTGGCGCTCAACCTCATCTGCTGCCCCCTCCTCCCATGTCGCCCCCTACCTGCTTGGTGCCCCGGCATGCTCTCTGTAGGTCGTGCCCATCTCTGGGGCAGCTGGAGTGATGTCCTAGGTAGCCTGGTCTTCCTGGCCTTAGAGGGAGGCTCCTGCTGCGCTGGTGGCTCCATGTGCCTTCCTGCTGCCTTCTTGCTCTTCCTGAAGGAGAACCTGCTCCTCCCGAAAGGCTTCTCTAAGAAAATGTGTTTCTTTCTGTTTCTGGGCTCTTGCTGCTGGCCGAGGGTGCGGACGGTCTGTGGCCTTGGGGGAGACATCAAGGAGGCATTGGAGGTGGCCTCCCCTTCAGCAACTGCAGCCTAGCCCCTCCTGGCGGCCTTGCCCCCATGGACGCCTCCTTCTCCTCCAGGCTGGCCTGGCTTGGGGGCAGTGGTGGCTCCTCCTTCTGGGCAACATGGGGGACACTGCCCTGCTCAAGGTGGACGTTGGCTCCTCCAGGTTGGGGCCACACCGCTGCCATTGGCCTACAACTCATCCTTGGAGCCAGGCTTGGCAGCCACGGGAGAGACAGCGCCTTTACCTGCCGGCCATGGGTCCTCCAATGGGAAATGGAAAGGGTGCATGAGAGCGCCGAGAATAATGCACAACTAGAGATGATGGAGGAAGCTTAGTCTTTTTATAAGGTGTATTTTGTGAGGCAGATTTACAACACTAAAGGTCTTGATTAAGAAGGAAGAAGGAAAAAGCAAAACAAAACATCAATACCCACATTTTAAAAAGATCCTAGTCTTAGGAGTTAATTTAAACCATAGGAACTTTTCAGTTATCTCATGTTAGCTGTACCAGTGATAATATGTATGTTTCAAGTTCAGTTATTTTTCTAAAAATCCCTCAGTTCCGACAAATTCTCACAGTTGCAGGTTCATTTGCATTTATTTATTCTCTGTATATTTTGTCAGAGAGAATTATTATTATTTAAAGTGACCATATTTACATGAGTATAGAATGAAGTGTAGACCTTAGTTTAATTTACTATAAACCTAGAAAAGAAGTACATTGATGGACGTAGATACCAGTCATTGATTAAAATATCAATTCCCCTGTACCTACTACCATTTTAGAGTAGATCATAGGTTACAACACCAATTCATTCAAGCATTCTATAATGTTTTGTTTAAGGTTTAAAGAGAGTTTTATTTTTTTAAACACAAGTAAGTAACAATTATTTACTTTTTAACATTTAATTATATATCTATATGAACACATGAAATATATTACATATATAAAGTATATCTTTTAAATTGACTTTAGTCAAATAAAATTTTCCTTTGAATTGTTGTGAATTCAATGCTTAAATGTATCAATTGTTAATTCTAGTCTTTTATTAAAATAGTTTCTTTATTAATTCCAATCAAAATTATCTTAGGCATTTAAATGATAAATAAAAATAAAGATACCGAAAGACATGTATGCTATACTGTCTTGCATAGTTACAAACTTACTGGTCTCTAGAGCTGACATTGGTCCTCCCTTCATCCTATCAATGAAGTCATTTTTCTGAATAGACTTCTTTGAATATTGTTCAGACCAGTGCGTATACTTTTCTCTCATTCCTGCTCTTGACATTCTAGGTGACTCCATACAGACTAAACAGGAATCATGATTTCCACACATCTTTCGGAGATTAAGGAAAATACTTGTTGTTTTATTTGTATATTCACTTGAGAATGTCCACCTAGACATCAATAAGGTGGAAATACCCATTGCTCATCATGTCCCTAGGACAAAGCTTAGAAATGAGTTCTGATAATTTGTGTAGCTGTTTTAATAGTTGAGTTAAAGTTTATTCATAGGGTAAACAAATATATTTATTTAGACATTTTGAATATAGTGTTTCTCATATATAAATCCTTTCTGTGTATTGGGTAATAACTCTTTATTGGATATATCATTTGCAAATATCTTCTCCCCTTCTTCTGTTAATTGCTCCCTTTGCTGTGCAGAAGCTTTTGATCTTGAGAAAGAATATTTTATTTTTGCTTTTGCTTTTGTTCTCCTTGCCTTCACAGATGTGTCTCACAAGAAGTTGCTGTGGTTGAGGTTGAATAGATTGCTGCCTGGGTTCTCCTCTAGGATTTTGAAGGATTCCTGTCTCACATTGAGGAATTCATCCATTTTGAATTTATTGTTGCATATGGTGTAAGAGAAAGGACCCGTGTCATTCTTCTGCATGCAACTGTCCAATTTTCCTAGCATCCTTTGTCAAAAACACTGGAATTTTTTCCAATTGGGTATTCTTTCCTGCTTTTTCAAAGATTAATTGCCCATAGATATAAGGGTTTATTTCTGAGGTCTCTATTCTATTCCATTGAGCTATGGGTCTGTTTTTATGTCACGACTATGCTGTTTTGATGATTACAGCTTTGTAAATAACTTGAATTCAGGCACTGCAATGCCCCTAGCTTAGGTCTTCTTGTTCAACAATCCCCTAGCAATTTGTAGTCCTTTCTGGTCCATGTAAATTTTAGGATTGTTTGTTCTAGCTCTGTGAAAAATGCCGAGGGATTTTGATAGGGAATTTGTTGAATGTGAAGATTGCTTTGGGGCAGCATAGACATTTCCACAGTGTTTTTTTTAATTTTATTTTTCTTTTCTTCCAATCAATGAGCATGGAAGTTTTTCCATCTCTTTATGTCATCCTCAGTTTCTTACATAAGCATTCTGTGGTTTCTACAGTAGGGATCCTTTCCTCTTTGATTAGTTTTAGTCCTAGGTATCTTTTGGGCTTGGGCGCTATAGGAAATAGAATTGAAACCCTAATTTCTCTTTCTTCATTCACATTGCTAGTGAATAGAAAAGCAAGAGATTTCTGTGCATTGATTTTTGAATCCTGCAGGCTGCTGAATTGGTGTATGAGTTGGAGTAATTTAGGGATGCACTCTTTTGGGCTTTCCACATAAAGTATATTGTCATATACAGAGAGTGAGAGTTTGACTTCTTTGACAAGTCAAATCCCTTTTGTTTTTGTTGTACAAATGCTGAGGCAAGGACTTCTAATAATCCGTTGAGCTAAAGTGTTGAGAGTGGGCATCCCTCTCATGTTCCTGACCATAAGGGAAAAGCCCTCAGGTTTTTCCCATGGAGAATGACATTTGTTGTGGGCTTTTCATAAATGGCATTTTTTGATAGGAGATATGTTCCTTCTAACCATATATTATGAAGAGTTTTAATCTGGAAAGAATGTTGTATTTTGCCAAACGATTTTTCTGCATCAGTTGAGAGGATGATATGTTTTTTGTCATTCTTCTGTTAATAAGAACTATCACATAAATAGACTTGTCAATGCTGAACCTTCCTGGCATCCCAGGAATTCACCTCCCCCATCGTGAATAACTCTTTTAATGTTCTATGGGATCTTATTGGCTAGTATCTTGTTGAGTATTTTGGCATTCGTGTTCATCAAGGTTATTGGTCTATAATTCTTTTTGATGGGGTCTTTGTCTGCTTTTGGGATCAAGGTAATGTTGGCCTCATAAAATGAGTTTGGAAAGTATTGATCCACTTCTAATTTTTGGAAACAGCTTCAGTAAAAGAGGCATGGTTTATTCTTTCAATATTTGGTAGAATCCCCCCAAGGAAGCTATCAGGCCCTGGATTCTTGTGTTTTTTTGGGGGGGATATTTTTGATTATTGCTTCAATTCCCTTGCGGATTATGGGACAGGTTATCTATTTCTTCCTGTTTCACACTTGATAGATTATAAGTTTCCAGGAATGCATCCGTTTCCTCCAGATGGCCTAATTTGTTGGCATATTGTTGCTGATAATATGTTCTAACAATTCTCTATTTCTTTTACATTGGTTGTGATATCTCCCCTTTCTTTCATGATTTTATTAATTTGTGTCCTGTACCTTTTCTTTTTGGCTAAGTCTGGCCAGAGGTTGATCGGTCTTATTAATTCTTTAAGAGAACCAGCTTCTAGTTTTGTTGGTGACCTCTACTGTTCTTCTAGTTTCTGTTTCTTTGATTTCCGCTTTAATCTTTATTCTTTCTCTTCTCCTGCTTGGTTTCAGCTCTATTTTCTGTTTTTTCTCCAGGTGTAAAGTTAGCTTGTGCATTTGGGATTTTTCTATTTAATTTTTTTAGATAGCCTTGGATGGTTACGTTATTTGGTCCCTCTAAGGACCAACATTTCAGTATCCCATAAGTTTTGAAACATTGTGTTTACATTTTCATTAATTTCAATAAATTGTTTAATTTCTACTTAAATTTCGTGGTTGACACAATCATTCCTTAGTGGGATGCTCTTTAAAATCCAAGTGTTTGAATTCATTCCAAATTTCCTCTTGTGATTTAGTTCCAGTTTCAATACACTACTGTCTGAAAACATGCAGGGGGAACATCTCAAACTTTTAGTATTGGTTGAGACCTGATTTGTGACCCAGTATGTGACTTTTTTCGTTTGTTTTTTAGTAATGTTGTTTGCCTCCATACAATGCATCATTAGTTTTTGATGTTATGTTTCAAGATTCATGGTTTACATATAACACCCATTGCTCCTTGCAACACACACTCTCCTTAATACCCTCCACCAGGCTCACATATACTTCTAACTCCCCCCAAAAACCTGTTTATTTCTGAGTCAAGAGAAACTTATGGTTTGTCTCCCTGTCTTATTTCCCCCAATTCACTTTTCTCTTCCTTCTTCTAATGTCCTCCATGATATTCCTATGTTCCACAATTAAGTGAAATCATATAAGAAACTTTCTCTGCTTGACTTTTTCCCTCAGCATAAAATCCTCCAGTCCCAACGATGTTGATAAAAGATTGGTTATTCTTCATTTCTGATGGCTAAGTAACACCCCATTGTATATATGGACCATATCTTCTTTATCCATTCATCCGTTGAAGGGCATCTTGGCTCCTTCCACAGTTTGGTTAATGTGGTCATTGCTGCCATGAACTTGTGGGTACATATGGTCCTTCTTTTCACTACATCTGTATCTTTGTGGTAAATACACAGTAGGGCAATTGCAGGGTTATTGGATAGCTCTATTTTTAATTTTTTGAGGAGTCTTCAGATGGTTTTCCAAAGTGGCTGCACCATCTTTCATTCCACCAACAGTGTTAGAGGGTTCCCCTTTCTTCACTACCTCTTCAAGATTTTTTTGTTACTTCCCTTGTTAATTTCTGCCATTCTAATTCGTGTAATGTGGTATCTCAATGTGATTTTGATTTAAATTTTCCTGATTGTTAATGATGATGAGCATTTTTACATATGTCTGTTATATATTTGTATATCTTCATTATAGAACTGTCTGTCAAGTCTTCGGCTCTTTTTTTTTTTTTTTTTTGACTTAATGATCTGCCTTTTGGGTGTTGAGTTTAATAATTCTTTATAGATCTTCAGTTTCAGCCCTTTGTCTCTATTGTCATTTGTTAATGTCTTCTCCCATTCTGTGGGTTGCCTCTTTGTTTTGTTGACTATTTCCTTTGATGTGCAGAAGCTTTTGATCTTGATGAAGTCCAAAAAGTTAATTTTCAGTTTAGTTTTTCTTGTCTTTGCAGATGTGTCTTGAACAAATTTGCTGTGGCCGATGTCAAAGAGGTTACTGCCTATGTTCTATTTTAGAACTTTGAAGGATTACTCTCTCACATTGAGGTCTTTTGTCCATTTTGAATTTATCTTTGTGTATGTTTGCTGTATCAGAATGGTCGAGTTTCATTTGTTTTTATAAAGCTGTCTAATTTTCCCATCACCATCTGTTGAAATGACTGTCTTTTTTCTACCTGATATTTTTTCATGCTTTGTGGAAGATTAGTTGACCTTGTGTCCAGGATCCATATCTGGACTCTCTACACTATTCCTTTGGTCTATGTATCTGTTTTTATGCCAACACCATGCTTTCTTGGTTATCACAGTTTTGTAATACCTTGAAATAAACCTAAACAAAGACTTAAAGGATCTATACTCTCGGAACTACCAATCACTAATGAAGGATATTGAAAAAGACACAAAAAGATGGAAAAACATTCCATACTAATGAGTCAGAAGAATAAACATTGTTAAGATGTCTATGCTGCCAAGAAGAATCTATACTTTCAATGCAATTGTAATCAAAATACCATCAACAATTTTAAAATTCTGGAACAAGCAGTCCTAAAATGTGTATAGAACCCGAAAAGTCCCGAAATTGTGAAGAAAATGCGGAGAAAGAAAAATAAAGCTTTTGGCATCACATCACCTGATTCCATGCTTTATTACAAAGCTACAATCAACCTGTATGAAATGTATTTTAGTGAAAGTTCTGTGTACACTCAATAACAATGGCATTCTGTAGTTTAATAATTGAATATTCTGTTTATGTCTTTTTTTTAAGATTTTATTTATTTATTGGACAGAGAGAGAGAGATCACAAGTAGGCAGAAAGGCAGGCAGAGAGAGCAGGAATCAGGCTCCCCGCTGAGCAGAAATCCCGATGTGGGGCTCCATCCTAGCACCCTGGTATCATGACCTGAGTCGAAGGCAGAGGCTCAACCCACTGAGCCACCCAGGTGCCCCCTGTTTATGTCTTTGAAGTCCATTTGTTCCAGGGTGTCATTCAAGGCTTTTGTTTCTTTTTGAGAAACATTCTCCTTAGAGGATCTATTTCTGTGAGTGGGATGTTGAGGTCTCTGCCTATTCATGTATTATTATTAATATGAGTCTTTATTTTGTTTAACAGTTGGCTTATGTAGTTGGCTGATCCCTGTTGGGGCATAGATATTACAGTTGCTAGATTTTGTTATTGAATAGACCCTTGAAGTACGATATAGTATCCCTCTACATAATTTACTACAGAATTAGGTTTAAAATCTAATTTCTCTGATATAAGAATTCCTGTCTCATCTTTCTTATGAGTTCAGATGGCATGGAAAACTGTTCTCCATCCCAACACTTTCAGTCTGGTGGTGTCTTATGTTCAAAATGAGTCTCTTGGGGCGCCTGGGTGGCTCAGTGAGTTAATCCTCTGCCTTCAGCTCAGGTCGTGATCTCAGGGTCCTGGGATCAAGCCCTGCCTTGGGCTCTCTGCTCAACAGGGAGCCTAATTCCCTCTCTCTCTCTATCTGCCTCTCTGCCTATTTGTGATCTCTGTCCGTCAAATTAAAAAAAAAAAAAAAGACTCTCTTGTATAGAGCATATGGATGGATCCAGGCTTTTATTCAAATCAGAAATCCTGTGCCACTTCATGCATGCATGTAGCCTCTTCACCTTTTGAGTAACTATTGAAAGATATGATTTTATTGCCATCATGTTACCTGTGAAGTCCCTGTTTCTATAGATTGTCTTAGGAAATGTCTGGTCTATATTACTCTTGGGGCTTATCTATTTTATAGAATCCCCCTTAATATTTCTTCAAGGGCTGGCTTGGTGATCACATACTTTCAGTTTCTACAAGTCCTTAGAAGCTCCTTGTCTCTCCATCCATTATGATTGACAGCCTTGCTGATTAATGTATTTTGGGCTGCATGTTCCTCTCATTTAAAACACTGAATATGTCCTTCCAGCCCTTTCTGATGTGCCAGGTGTCTGTGGACAGGTCTGATGTTATTCTGATATTCCTCCCTCTGTACATAATAATTCTCCTCCTCCTAGTGGCTATTAAGATGGCTTCTTTAGCTGTAAGATTTGCAAGTTTCATTATTATATCTAGGGATGTTGGTCTATTATTATTGATCTTGGGAAGGGTCCACTCTGGCTCATGGACACAAAACCTTGTCTCTTTCACCACATTAGGGAAGTTCTCTGGTATTATTTTCTCTTCTACTCTCTCATCTCCCCCACAGGGAGCCCAATAATTCTGACATTGGACCATTTCATGGGGTCAGTGATCTAAGTTTGTTGTCATGAATTTTGAGCTGTTTATTTCTGTCCTCATCAGCTTCCTTCCTATCAGCTTATATTATAGCTCACTAATTTATTCTTCTGACTCATTTACCCTGGCTGAGTTTCCATTTTAAACTTCATCTCATTCATAGCAATTTTTTTATAGATTTTATTTATTTGTCAGAGAGAGAGAGAGGGAGCGAGAATGAGCACAGGCAGTAAGAATGGCAGGCAGACAGAGGGAGAAGCAGGCTCCCTGTCGAGCAAGGAGCCAGATGTGGGTTCGATCCCAGGACACCGGGATCATGACCTGAGCTGAAGGCAGCTGCTTAACCAACTGAGCCACCCAGGCATCCCAACATTCATAGCATTTTTAATGCAGCCTAGTTAGATCTCATTTCTGCCCTTAGAAATTCTATGTCATTTCTAATGCTTTTCTCAAGCCTAGCCACTGACATAATGAATGCTACACTGAAGTCTATCTCTGACATCTTGTTTCTATCCATATCCATTAGAACTGTGGCAAGGACCATTGTCTCTGATTCATTTCTTTATTGGGCATTCTTCCCCCTAGTTATTCTGTTGTGGGATGGCTGAAGGAATGTATAGTCCAAAATATCAATCACAACCTAAGCAAAATTCACCTATGAATAAATCTGAAAGGGTCAAAATCTACCACAGATAAACCATCAGATAAGCCAATATGATCCAACAAATAAAAAAAGAACAAAAAAAAAGTAAAAAAAAATAGGGGAGCAGGGAGAGATATTATAAGCTCTCAATGTGGAAAGAGCAAGGTGATATCCCTGTTCCTGCTTGATTTTTAGTCTTAGAAGATGCTGTATCCCAAAATTGCAAAGAAGTCAGAACTTACACATATAGCAAGATAAAATTGGGTGAAAAATGGGCTAGTATAGGACATAAATCTATAAAACATATATGTCAAAAATAAAATAAAAGTTATTAGGATGCTTTAAAACATAGTTTGGGAAATAAGATTATATTTGAAATGGGAACAGGGTTAAAAATGAAAGAATATGAAGAATAAGAAATGAAACAGAATAAATGTAAAATTATATCCTGAAGTATAAGTGAATTATGAGGGATCACCTGGGCCTCCCTTTATTACTATTGTTTTCTCGTGGTGCTGGAGTTTTATAGATGTGTGGGATATGAGCCTATCATTCAGCTGTGCTTCCAGTCTCTCTTCTGGGAGAGGGGACTGCTGCTTAGCTTCTTAGATGTTTTTGCCTGGGTGGAGTTGCTCAAAACCATATCAGGGGGACTCAGTTATTTTTTCCTGGCATCTTTCTCCTTCTCTTTAGAGAGTCAGAGGAAATATGGGCGTGCAGAAATTTTCAGACCACAGCACCAACCTCACCATCCCTCTCCCCTTTTTCAATACATCCTCCAGGTCAATCAGTGTCCACTGTGAGGTGGGAGAGGGTTATGGGGAACTAAGAGTATCTCTGCGATTTGTGGCCTTGGAAATGTTAGTGGCCATAGGATCACACATGTATCCTTCCTTTGCAGTTCCTAAAATACAAAAAAGGGGACTAACCCAGCATCTCCTTGTGGGCTACACTGCCTGAAATTTTTCCCTGTTATGGGCACAATCAGTTCTATATCACCCTTAGGAAGTTAGCCAGCAACTTCTAGTTCTTTTTAGGGTGGTCAGGCCAAGGGAAATTTCCCTACCAGCTCATCTTATAATGTATGGTGTCTGGAGCTGAAAGTCGCCTCTGGATTCATTAATTATAACCAGCATCCCTGCTCCACTGCTTGGGCACTCTATCAGTTTGGACTTCCCCATTAATTCTGAATCTCCTGGAATCCTGAAACCACAATAATTCTCCTAGACTTCTCCCTTACTTGTCTCTTGTGACCATTTCAGAAGGGGGTGTCTCTGAGTAGAGTAGATGTCCAATGGTCTCGATCTTTTTGCTTCTGTGTCATATCACTTTCCAGCACCAGCTTCTGGGGATTCCCTCAACTTTCCATTTATCTTCAGATATTTCTCCAGAATATTCAACTTTCCACACCTCATACATGGAAAAAAAAAAAAAGTGTCTTTGTTGTGCTGGTGAAGATCTGGATAAATCTTTCCCCATCACATTTTGTTGATTTTTGTTGATTTGTGTGTGTTGATGTGTGTATGTTTTGATTTGTGTGTGTTCAGAAATGCTTGATAGATATACAGCTATTTCAATTGACCAGATAAAATGATTTGCCTACTCCACTGCAATCTGCTCCAAGAAATAATATTTTCTAATATAAGTCCTCTGGAAATGTCCACACTCTTACATAGATGTGAACAGAGGGTGAATTTTTTCCTTTTGCATTTATAATTGAAAATTAATAAATTTTATGTATAAAAATAGATGAATGGATAAGGAATAGTTGGTATTTACATATACAATGGAACATTATTTCTCCACAAAAAAGGACGAGTATTTGACATTTGAATCATGGATGGACTCAGAGGGCATACACTTGAAGTGAAATAGGTAAGACAGAAAAAGACAAATACTGTAGAATTTCACTCCTATGTGGCATCTGGAAATCCAAATAAATGAATAAACAATAAAATGACAATCAGAATCAGACATGTAAACATGGAGACCATATGGTTCTAGTGGGGAGGTGTGAGAGACATGGAAGAAATGGGTGAAGGGAATTAGGAGACACAGACTTCCCATTGTGAGATGAATAAGTCATGGGGAAGAAAGGCGCAACATAGGGAATATGGCCAATTGTATGGTAATAGTGTCTTTGGTGACAGATGGAAGCTGCTCTTGTGGTCAGCATAGTATAAGCTAAAAACCTATCCAATCATTAAAATGTCCACCTGACGTTAACAAAACATTCTGTGTCAACTATGCTTCAAATAAAAGTAGTTAGAATGTGTATGTATACAGATATATGGATTTGTCTGATTTGACAGAAGCCCAGAGACAATCCAGCTGATATTAGCCTCACTCAGCTTGTCTAGGGTCCAAAGGTAACTGGTCTCTTGGGGGAAGACCCCACTCTTCTCTTCTGTGATAATTTTACATCTAGTTCCCTTCTTTGCTGATTTCTGTTTCAGCTTCCTTTGCCAGCTTTTTCCTGTGTGCTCCTTTGGTTTGTGTTCAGTCATAGGCCACATGTTCCTCTTCTCTCCATAGTCCACATGGGGAAGCCTATCTATCCCCCAGTTTTAGAGAGCACCTCCCTGCTCTTATTCTTCTCTCCCCTGGTTTCTTGAGCCTGTGTATCTGCTTAGGGATGAGGTGCAACAGATGCATCACTAAATTGTATTCCTGAAACTTAAAAAGAAAAAAAAAAGTAATATGGTAACATTCTATAGTTGTTCACAACAAGCACATTGGAAGTTTCCTTATATTACCTGTTGAAAGAATAAGCTGCCGGGTGAAGCTGTCTAGTCCCTGAGAAGATACACAGCTCTAGATATTGGTCTCTGGGCCATGAGCGCTCCTGAGAGCACATGGGGTGCCACTCCTGTGAGGGGCTGGGAGCCTTGCCAGCTGGCAAGAACACAGCCTTTTTGCAGTCCCAACGTGCGCACCACAATGCACTACCAGAGTATGAGTCGCGCCCCAAACCCTCCCCTGAGAGACCTGCACGCAGGTGCCAGCCCAGCGGTCTTGGTCCCAGGAAGGCTGAGAATTCCCAGCCCAAGCCACCAGGAGAATCTCAATGTGCTGTCGCTGCTTGGAACCTCTCTGGCAGTGTGGAGCTGACCAGACAGCCACCACTTTCATAGTTTTGGGTACAAGCAGGACTTCCTGTGTCCCCAAGGACTGCAGATTGGAACGTTCTCTGCCAGCGGCCAAGGGGGAACTTATGTGCTCCGTAACACCCAGACTGAGGCTTCTCTCTGAGACGGAGGTCAGGGTGCAGTTTACTTCCCTCTAAACCTCCAAAAACCATCTAAAGCTGTCAAGGTCACTTGGTGTTCTTTACAAATGCATTCTTTTTTTTTTCAATTTATTTATTTTCAAAAAAAACAGTATTCATTATTTTTTCACCACACCCAGTGCTACATGCAATTTGTGCCCTCTATAATACCCTACACCTGGTACCCCAATCTCCCACACCCCCGCCACTTCAAACCCCTCAGATTGTTTTTCAGAGTCCATAGTCTCTCATGATTCACCTCCCATTTCAATTTACCCCAACTCCCTTCTCCTCTCTAACACCCCTTGTCCTCCATGATATTTGTTATGCTCCACAAATAAGTGAAACCATATAATTGACTCTCCCTGCTTGACTTATTTCACTCAGCATAATCTCTTCCAGTCCCGGCCATGTTGCTACAAAAGTTGGGTATTCATCCTTTCTGATGGAGGCATAATACTCCATAGTGTATATGGACCACATCTTCCTTATCCATTCGTCCATTGAAGGGCATCTTGGTTCTTCCCAAGTTTGGCGACCGTGGCCATTGCTGCTATAAACATTGGGGTACAGATGGTCCTTCTTTTCACGACATCTGTATCCTTGGGGTAAATACCCAGTAGTGCAATTGCAGAATCATAGGGAAGCTCTATTTTTAATTTCTTGAGGAATCTCCACACTGTTCTCCAAAGTGGATGCACCAACTTGCATTCCCACCAACAGTGTAAGAAAGTTCTCCTTTCTCCACATCCTCTCCAACACATGTTGTTTCCTGTTTTGTTAATTTTGGCCATTCTAACTGGTGTAAGGTGATATCTCAATGTGGTTTTAATTTGAATCTCCCTGAGGGCTAATGATGATGAACATTTTTTAATGTGTCTGATAGCCATTTGTATGTCTTGATGGGAGAAGTGTCTGTTCATATTTTCTGCCCATTTTTTTATATGCTTGCCTGTTTCGTGAGTGTTGAGTTTGAGGAGTTCATTATAGATCTGGGATATCAACCTTTTGTCTGTACTGTCATTTGCAAATATCTTCTCCCATTCCGTGGGTTGCCTCTTTGTTTTTTTGACTGTTTCCTCTGCTGTGCAGAAGCTTTAGATTTTGATGAAGTCCCAAAAGTTTATTTTCGCTTTTTTTTCCTTTGCCTTTGGAGAAATATCTTGAAAGAAGTTGCTGTGGCTGATATCAAAGAGATTACTGCCTATGTTCTCCGCTATGATTCTGATGGATTCCTGTCTCACATTGAGGTCTTTTATCCATTTTGAATTTATCTTTGTGTATGCTGTAAGAGAATGGTTAGTTTCATTCTTCTACATATAGCTGTCCAGTTTGCCCAGCACCATTTATTGAAGAGACTGCCTTTCTTCCACTGTATATTTTTTCCTGTTTTGTCGAAGATTAATTGAACATAGAGGTGAGGGTCCATCTCTGGGCTCTCTACTCTGTTACACTGGTCTATGTATCTGTTTTTATGCCAGTACCATGCCGTCTTGGTGATCACAGCTTTGTAATATAGCTTGAAATCAGGTAACGTGATGCCCCCAGCTTATAGTTTTTCAACATTTCCTTAGCTATTATGGGTCTCTCCTGATTCCATACAAATTTTAGGATTATTTTCTCCAGCTCTTTGAAGATGACCGGTGGAATTTTGATCGGAATGGCATTAAAAGTATATATTGCTCTAGGCAATATAGACATTTTAACAATGTTTATTCTTCCGATCCAAGAGCATGGAATGGTCTTCCATCTATTTGTGTCTTCTTCAGTTTCTTTCATGAGTGTTCTGTAGTTCCTCAAGTATTGATCCTTTACCTCTTTGGTTAGGTTTATTCCCAGGTATCTTATGGTTCTTGGAGCTATAGTAAATGGAATCGATTCTCTAATTTCCCTTTCTGTATTTTCATTGTTAGTGTATAAGAAAGCCACTAATTTCTGCACATTGACTTTTTATCCTGCCACGTTGCTGAATTGCTGTATGAGATCTAGTAGTTTGGGGGTGGAGTCTTTTGGGTTTTCCATATAAAGAATCATGTCATCTACGAAGAGAGAGAGTTTGACTTCTTCATTACCAATTTGGATACCTTTTATTTCTCTTTGTTGTCTGATTGCTGTTGCTAGGACTTCTAATACTATGTTGAACAAGAGTGGTGAAAGTGGGCATCCTTGTCGTGTTCCTGATCTCAACGGGAAGGATGCAAGCTTTTTCCCAATGAGGACGATATTTGCTGTGGGTCTTTCATAGATATATTTGATGAGGTTCAGGAATGTTCCTTCTAGTCCTATACTTTGAAGCCTTTTTATCAGTAACGGATGCTGATTTTGTCAAATGCTTTTTTAGCATCAATTGAGAGGACCATGTGGTTCTTCTCTCTTTTCATATTAATTTGTTCTATCACGTTGATTGATTTGCGAATGTTGAACCATACTTGTAGCCCAGGGATGAATCCCACCTGGTCATGGTGGATAATCTTTTTAATGTGCTGTTGGATCCTGTTGGCTAGGATCTTGTTGAGAATCTTAGCATCCATATTCATCAGTGATATTGGTCTTGAATTCTCCTTTTTGGTAGGGTCTTTGCCTGGTTTGGGGATCAGGGTAATGCTGGCTTCATAGAAAGAGTCTGGAAGTTTTCCTTCTTCTTGAATTATTTGAAACTGCTTCAGGAGAATAGGTGTTATTTCTTCTTTGAATGTTTGGTAGAATTCCCCAGGGAATCTGTCAGGTCCTGGGCTCTTGTTTTTTTGGGAGGTTTTTGATCACTGTACAATCTCGTTATTAGATATCGGTCTATTCAGGTTGTCGATTTCTTCCTGGTTCAATTTTGGTAGTTTATATTTTTCCAGGAATGCATCTATTTCATCTAGGTTTCTAAGCTTATTGGCATATAACTGTTGATAATAACTTCTGATGATTGTTTCTACTTCCTTGGTGTTCGTTGTGATCTCTCCCTTTTCATTCATAATTTTATGAATTTGGGCTTTCTCTCTTTTCTTTTGGATTAGTGTGGCCAATGGTGTATCGATCTTATTGATTCTTTCAAAAAACCAGCTTCTAGTTTCATTGATACATTCTACTGTATCTTTGGTTTCTACTTTATTGATTTCAGCTCTAATCTTGATTATTTATCTTCTTATGTGTGGAGTTGGTTTGATTTGTTGTGGATTCTCCAGTTCTTTAAGGTGTAGAGACAGCTGCTTTGTTCCGGATTTTTCAATTTTTTTGAAGGAGGCTTGGATGGCTATGTATATTCCCCTTAGGACTGTCTTTGCTGTATTCCATAGGTTTTGGACTGAAGTGTCTTCATTGTCTTTGGTTTCCATGAATTGTTTCAGTTCTTCTTTGATCTCCTGATGGATCCAAGCATTCTTAAGCAAGGTGGTATTTAGCTTCCAGATCTTTGAGTTCCTTCTGTACTTTTCCTTGTGATTGAGTTCCAGTTTCTAAGCTCTTTGATCCAGGCTTCCTCCTGATCCTTTCTCTCTATCTGTTTGTCTTACAGATCACTAATTCTATTTTCTGTCTCAGTTACCCTAGCTTCGAGAGAGTTTAGATTAGATTGGAACTCATTGAGAGCATTGTGAACCTCCTCCCTGGTAGCTTTAAGCTCTGCCCTAACATTGTGAACATCCTGTCTGGTTGCTTTCACTTTGGCCCTAATCAATTCTGTTTGGTCATCCAAGGCTTTCTCCATCCTAGCTATTGCCTGGATAATTGTTAGCCTGAATTCTCTTTCCGATATATTGTCTATGTTGATAGCCGTTACCTCTGATGCAGAAGGTCCATCCTCTGTATTTTTCTTCTGTTGTGCATTCCTCCTCCTAGTCATTTTGGTGGGAGATGACTGTGCAGATAATAGCTTGATGTATCAACTGTGGTGCAGTCAAGGTGCACCCTGGAACACTTCTGAGCAATCAGGATTTCCTACCCAAATGAGAGACAAAAGAAAAGAAAAAGAAAAAGAAAAAAAAAGAAAAGAAGAACAATAAAAGAGAGAGGTGAGAGAGAGACAGGAAAGAAAGGGAAGATAAAAAGAAGGCTCAGCCCAGATGTGCCCCAAGGTAAGATTTATGAAGTAGACAAACAAAAAGAGATAAAAAGACTGATACAAGTATATTACAAGAAAAAAATATATATATATGCAAATAAAGAATGAACCGGGGCACCTGGGTGGCTCAGTGTGTTAAAGCCTCTGCCTTCGGCTCAGGTCATGATCTCAGTGTCCTGTGATCGAGCCCCACATCAGGCTGTTTGCTCAGCAGGGAGCCTGCTTCCTCCTCTCTCTCTCTGCCTGCTTCTCTGCCTACTTGTGATCTCTGTCAAATAAATAAATAAAATCTTAAAAAAAATAAAGAACCTCATCAAAAAGAACCCCCCAAGTGTAAAATTTATATGCTCTCAGTACAAACACAAAAAACACAGAAACGCTGGTGGAATGGGGCAGTTCTTATAAATTCTCAGTGTGTGCGAGGAAGGTTGTTTTGATTCTTCCTGGATCTATCTTGATATCTTTGTTAAAGGACTCAACTTTCCTACGATAAAGGGGATTAAAAATTGGTTTACCTATAGGGGAAGTATTCATTGGAGAAAGGGGGTTACTTTGAAGTTTAACTCTATATGAATATTAGAGGATAAAAATAAAAAGGAATAAACTAGACTAAACTAAACTAAAATTTTAAAAAAGGGAATTCAAAAAAAATGCAAAAGAAAAACATAGGTGTATGTATCAAAAAGTTCAGGTTAGAAAGGTATTATGGAATTTGATGTTTGATGTACTGTACAACTTGCTGTGACGGTAAATAGGTTAAAAAAATTACCTATGTGTGAAAAAAAAGAATAAAGAAAGAACCGGAATTGTGGGAACGAGTGAACAATACAAGTTTTCCTATGAAGTAGTGGGTGTTCTCTTGTAGTCCTTTTTTTATTTTTCTTTCTTGGTTTGTTTTCTGGGGGAGGGGCCTGCCACGTGGGTTGTCAGTCAATGATATTTCCTTAGTTAAGTCCTCCCGCCCCCCTCAAGGGCGTGGGCTCTGAGGAAATTGGTTTTTTTCTGGCTTTCGTTCTCTGGCAGTTTTTATGCTTGTTCATTTTTTTTTTTTCTCTCCCCTTGACCGCCTTTGATGGTTGTTGTAGTTTTAGAAGAAAACAAACTGCAGCCTGATCTCCCTCTCAGAAAGAAGCCTCAGTCTGGGTGCAGAGCCTAAATAAGTTCCCCCTTGGCTGCTGGCAGAGCAGGTTCCAAGTTGCAGACCCTGGGGGCGCAGGATCTTTTGATTGTACCCAAAATCAAGGCAGTGGCAGCTGTCTGGGAGCTCCCGACCGCCAGAGAGGTTCCAAGCATCAATCGCACACTGAGAGTTTGCTGGGGCCTGGGCTGGGAGTGCCCGGCTTGTTCGCACCTCTTTCAGAGGGGGCTATGGGTCGGGCGCGCATCTTGGGCACTGAGAACGGGGCGCTGGTCTGTAAGCACCAGGCTGGGCTTTTGCGCACCTCTGTCATGGGAGAGTTGGGGCGCGCGGCCTAGGCTTTGAAACAATGGCGCTGGTCAAAGAGCAATGGCTGGGCCTTTGTAGCTCAGGGGAGCATGAGGGACTGGGCACGTATCTCAAGATTTGTGGTAGGGCTCGCACATTCTGCCGACCGACCGGCGTGGCTCCCATCCCCTCACAGGAACTAGAACCCACGCATTCTTGGGCGCTCTGGCGGTTTAGGGACCAAGAGCTGGTTTCTCCGCCACACTCTCTCTGCCTCAGGGCAGAGGAGGCTCTCCTGGAACCAGGCACTTAAGCCCCTGTCCCTAGCCGCCCTGATTCCCACAATTTTCCCCCACAATCCTTTGCTCTTTTGGAGTGCTTTCAACCAGTCTCCAAGTTAATGCTGGTCCCCAGACGCAGGGCACTCTCGCTCATATTGGGGTATTACTTTCCAACCAGTCACCTCTTGTGGCTCCCTCCCCCTTTTGTTTATCTTCTGATATCAGTCCGCCATTCGCACTCTGCTTTACCTCCCCACTGGCGTCTTCTGCCCCTGTAGAGATCCAGACGTGTATAATTCTGATCTCAGGCTGATTTCATGGGTGATCGGAGTTCTTTGGTAGGTAATCAGCTCCCTTTGGGGTACCGGCTGAAAAGGTGCCTCCTCCTACTCCCCCGACATCTTGTCCCCCCCTTATAAAGATAATATTTTAAGCTATTTACCATCACAGTGAGATATACAATTCCAATGAGATATATCAAATTCCAGAATAACCTTTTAACCTGAACTTTTACCCACATTTTTCTTTTACTTTTCTATTTTTTAAATTTGTTAAAGTTTCATTTTATTTTAGTTTAGTTTATTCTATTTTTATTTTTATTTTTTAATATTCAGATGGCGTTAAACTTCAAGGTAGTCCCCTTTCCCCAATCAATGCTACCCCTATAGCTAAACCAATTTTTAATCCGCCTTTATCTTAGGAAAGTTGGATCCCTTTACAAAAAGGTCGTGATACATACAATAAGAATCAAAATAACCTTCCTGCCCCACACTGAGAATTTATAACCACTCTCCCATCTTCTACTTCCGCCAGTGTTTCTGTGTATTTGTTTTTGTCCTGGTAGTATATAAATCGTATACTTGGGGTTCCTTTTGACGAGGTGCCTTTTTTTTTTTTGTCTTGCTTTAAAACATATATATATATATATATATATATATATATATATATATATAATCTTGTCATCTACTTTTGCCAGTCTTTTTATTTGTCTGTTTATGTTTGTTTGCCTCATAAATGTTACCTTGGGGCCCATTTGGGTGGGACCTTCTCTTTTATCTTTCTTTTTTTCCCCTGTATCTCTCAACTTCTCTCTTTTCTTTTTCTTTTTTCTCTCCTCATTTTTTATTTCATTTGTGTGGGGACTCTTGATTGCTCAGAAGCGCTCCAGGGTGCACGCTGACTGCACCATGTTTGATACATCCAGCTACATCCGTTCAGCCATCTCTCACCAAAATGACCAGGAAGAGGAACGCCCAACAGAAGAAAAATTCACAGGCTGGACCATCTGCAACAGAGCTAATGGCTATAAACATAGACAATAGGTCGGAAAGGAATTCAGACTGACAATTTTACAAGCAATACCTAGTTTCGAGAAAGCCATGGATGACAAAATGGAATTGATTAGGACAGAGCTGGAAACCACCAGGTATGATGTTCACAATGTTCTCAATGAGTTCCAATCTAATCTAAATGACATAAAAGCTAGGGTAACTGAGACAGAAGATAGAATTAGTGATCTGGAGGAAAAACAAATAGAAAGAAAGAACAAGGAGGCAGCCTGGAACAAATAGCTTAGAAACCATGAAAACAGAATTAGGGAAATAAATGACACCATGAAACGTTCCAGCGTCAGAATTATTGGAATCCCTGAAGGGGAGGAGAAAGAAAGAGTTCTAGAAGATATAGTGGAACAAACACTCCATGAAAATTTTCCCAATCTCACAAATAGAAACAACGTTCATGCACTAGAGGCAGAACAGTATCTCCCCAAGATTATACATTCTAAGAAAACATCAGGGCATCTGATAGTAAAATTGAGAAATCGTAATTGTAGATACAATCTTTTGAAAGCCACTAGGACAAAGAAGCTACGTACATACAGAGGAAAGCCCATCAGAATAACGTCAGACCTGTCCACAGAGACCTGGCAAGCCAGAAAGGGCTGGCAAGATATATTCAGGGCACTAAATGAGAAGAACATGCAGCCAAGAATACTTTATCCAGCAAGACTGACATTCAAACTGGATGGAGAGATAAAGAGTTTCCAAGACCGACAAGGCTTAAAAGACTGTGCAACCACCAAGTTGACACTGCAGGAAATATTAATGGGGGTTCTATAAAAGAGTAAAAATCCCAAGAATAGCATTGAACAGAAATATAGAGACAATCTACAGAAAGAAAGTCTTCAAAGGTAACACGATGTCAATAAAAATGTATCTCTCCATAATCACTCTCAATGTGAATGGCCTAAATGCACCCAGGAAATGACACAGGATTGCAGATTGGATAAAACGACAGGACCCATCCATATGTTGTCTACAAGAGATCCATTTAGAAACTAAGGATACACCCAGCCTGAAACTGAAGGGATGGGGAAGTATCTTTCATGCCAATGGGTCTCAAAGAAAGGCCAGAGTAGCGATTCTCATACCAGATAAATTAGATTTTAAGGTAAAGACTGTAATCAGAGATACAGAAGGACACTACATCATTCTTAAAGGGACTATCTATCAAGATGAGCTAACAATTGTAAATATCTATGCCCCCAATATGGGAGCCCCCAATTACATATGAAAACTATTAATCAAGATAAAGAGTTGTATTGATATGAATACATCAATAGTAGGAAATCTTAACATGCCTCTCTCAGAAATAGACAGATCATCAAAGCTGAAAATCAGTAAAGAAACAAGAGCATTGAATGACACATTGGACCAGATGGACCTCATTGATATATACAGAACATTCCACCCTAAAACTAGAGAATAATCATTCTTCTCAAGTGCACATGAAACCTTCTCCAGAATAGACCACATACTGGGTCACAAATCAGGACTCAACTAATACCAAAAGACTGAGATTATTCCCTGCACATTCTCAGATCACAATGCTTTGAAACTGGAGCTCAATCACAAGGAAATGCTTGAAAAGAACTCAAATTCCTGATAGCTAAAGACCACCTTGCTTAAAAATTCTTGGATCAACCAGGAGATCAAAGAAGAGCTGAAACAATTCATGGAAACCAATGAGAATGAAGACACTTCGGTCCAAAACCTATGGGATACAGCAAAGGCAGTCATAGGGGAAATACACAGCCCTCCAAGCCTCCCTCAAAAAAATTGAAAAATCCAGAATACACCATCTGTGTCCATACCTTAAAGAACTGGAGAATCAACAACAAATCAAACCAACTCCACACACAAGAAGGGAAATAATCAAGATTAGAGCAGAGATGAATGAAGTAGAAACTAGAAATACAGTAGAACGTATCAATGAAACTAGAACCTGGATTTTTGAAAGATGAATAATATCGATAAATCATTGGCCACATTAATCCAAAAGAAAAGAGAGAAAGTCCCAATTAATAAAATTATGAATGAAAAGGGAGAGATCATAACAAACACCAAGGAAGTAGAAACAATCATCAGAAGTTATTATCAAGTTATATGCGAATAAGTTTAGCAATGTAGATGAAATGGATGCATTCCTGGAAAACTATAAACTCCCAAAATTGAACCAGGAAGAAATTGACATCCTGAACAGATGATAACTAGTAATGAGATAGAAGCATTGATCAAAAACCTCCCAAAAAACAAGAGCCCGGGACCTGACAGATTCCCTGGGGAATTCTACCAAACTTTCAAAGGCGAAAGAACACCTATTAACCTGAAGCTGTTTCAAAAAACTGAAACAGAAGGAAAACCTCCAGACTCTTTTTATGAAGCCAGCATTACCCTGATCCCCAAACTAGGCAAGGGTCTCATCAAAAAGGAGAATTTCAGACCAACATCACTGATTAATATGGATGCTAAGAATCTCAATAAGATCCTAGGAAACAGGATCCAAAAACACATTAAAAAGTTTATCCACCTCAGGGTCCTGGGATCGAGTCCCGCGTCGGGCTCTCTGCTCAGCAGGGAGCATGCTTCCTCCTCTCTCTCTCTCTGCCTGCCTCTCTGCCTACTTGTGATCTCTCTTTGTCAAATACATAAATAAAATCTTAAAAAAAAAAGTTTATCCACCATGACCAGGTGGGATTCATCCCTGGGTTACAAGGGACATAAAATTTACATCCCTTGTAAGGGATAGTTCAACATTTACAAATCAATCAGTGTGATAGAACAAATCAATAAGAGAAGAGAGAAGAACCACAAGGTCCCCTCAATTGATGGAAAAAAAAAAAACACCTTTTGAAAAAATCCAGCATCTATTCCTGATAAAATGCTTTAATGTATAGGGATAGAGGGAACATTCCCGACCTTCATAAAATCTATCTATGCAAGACCCAAAGAAAATATCATCCTCAATGGGAAAAAGCTCAGAGCCTTCCTGTTAAGTTCAGGAACATGACAAGGATGCCCTCTCTAACCACTCTTTTTTTTTTTTTTAAAGATTTTATTTATTTATTTGAGAGAGATTTATTGAGAGAGATCACAAGCAGGCAGAGAGGCAGGCAGAGAGAGAAGAGGAAGCAGACTCCCTGCCGCGTAGAGAGCCCGATGTGGGGCTCGATTCCAGGACTCCAAGTTTATGACCTGAGCTGAAGGCAGCAGCTTAACCCGCTGAGCCACCCAGGCGCCCCTCTCTCACCACTCTTGTTCAAAATAGTATTAGAAACCCTAGCAACAGCAACCAGACAACAAAGAGAAATAAAAGGTATACAAATTGGCAATGAAGGTGTCAACTCTCTCTCTTTGCAGATTGCATGATGCTGTATATGGAAAACCCAAAAGACTCCACCCCCAAACTATTGGAACTCATACAGCAATTCAGTAACGTGGTAGGAAACAAAGTCAAAGTACAGAAATCAGGGGCTTTCTAATACACTAACAATGAAAATACAGAAAGGGAAATTAGAAAATCAATTCCATTTACTCTACCACCAAAAACCATAAGATACCTGGGAATAAACCTAACCAAAGTGCTACTAGATCTGTACTCGAGAAACAACACAACACTCATGAAAGAAATTGAAGAAGACACAAAAAGACCATTCAACCAATAGCAGAGGACCATTCCATGCTATTGGATCAGAAGAATAAACATTGTTAAAATGCCTATAATGCCTAGAGCAATCTATACTTTTAAAGCCATTCTGATCAAAATTCCTCTGGTATTCTTCAAACAGCTGGAGCAAATAATCCTAAAATGTGTATGGAATCAGAAGAGACTCTGAATTGCTAACTAAATGTTGAGAAAGAAAAACAAAACTGGGGGCATCACGTTACCTGACTTCAAGCTTTACTACAAAGCTGTGATCACCAAGACAGCACTGTACTGGCATAAAAACAGACACAGATATGGATCCTCAAGTCTATGGTCAAATAATCTTCGAAAAAGCAGGAAAAAATATACAGTGGAAAAAAGACAGTCTCTTCAATAAATGGTGCTGGGATAACTGGGCAACTATATGTAGAAGAATGAAACTCGACCATTCTCTTACACCGTACACAAAGATCAACTCAAAATGGATAAAAGACCTCAACGTGAGACAGGAATCCATCAGAATCCTAGAGGAGAACATAGGTAGTAACCTCTTCTATATCAGCCACAGCAGCTTCTTTCAAGATATGTCTCCAAAGGCAAAGGGAACAAAAGCGAAAATAAACTTTTGGGACTTCATCAAGATCAAAAGCTTGTGCATTGCAAAGGAAACAGTCAAGAAAACCAAGAGGCAACCCAGAGAATGCGAGACTATATTGACAAATGACAGTATAGACAAAAGGTTGATATCCAGGATCTACAAAGAACTTCTCAAACTCAACACACTCAAAACAGATAACAATGTCCAAAAATGGGCAGAAGACATGAACAGACACTTCTCCAATGAAGGCATACAAATGCCTATCAGACACATGAAAAAATGTTCATCATCACTAGCCATCAGGGCGATTCAAGTTAAAACCACATTGAGATAACAACTTACACCAGTCAGAATGGCCAAAATTAGCAAGATAGGAAACAACATGTGTTGGAGAGGATGTGGAGAGAGGGAAACCCTCTTCCACTCTCGGTGACAATGCAAGTTGATGCAGCCACTTTGGAAAACAGTGTGGAGATTCTGTAAGAAACTAAAAATAGAGCTTCCCTTTGACCCTGCCATTGCACTCCTGGGCATTTACCCAAAGATACAGATGTAGTGAAAAGAAGGGCCACCTGTACCCCAATGTTTATAGCAACAATGGCCACAGTCGCCAAACTGTGGAAAGAACCAAGACACCCTTCCACTGATGAATGGATAAGGAATATGTGGTCCATATACACTATGGAGTTCTATGCTTTCATCAGAAAGGATGAATACCCATCTTTTTATCAACATGGACGGGACTGGAAGAGATAATGCTAAGTGAAATAAGCCAAGCAGATATAGCCAATTATCATATGGTTTCACTTATTTGTGGAGCATAACAAATAACATGGAGGACATGGATAGATGGAGAGGAAAAGGGAGTTGAGGGAAATTGGCAGGGGAGTTGAACATGAGAGACTATGGACTATGTAAAACAATCTGAAGGTTTTGAATGGGTCGGGGGTGGGAGGTCAGGGTAGCCAGGTGGTGGGTTTTATGGAGGGCACGTATTGCATGGAGCATGGGGTGTGGTCCATAAACAATGAAATCTGTTACACTAAAAAGAAATGAAAGAAATATGGTTTCTCTAGGTGATACATTTAGCATTATATTGGTTGAGACTTGCAGCCTGCCCATGTCTATATGTGTGTGTGTGTGTGTGTGTATACATATATATATATATTACAAAAGAAATATTAATTTATCATCTTGAAGGAGAAGTTATCTGTTTTCCTTTAAAACTTGGTTTCCAGGTGATGATAGCAGGAGTGTCACTGATAATGCCATCAGTAATTGGCCAGTTGACCTGCCCAGTGATTTGTCACCAGAATGAGGGAAAACTGAGAAATCTCTGATGATGGGCCAGGTTATAGTGGTGGTGACATTACATGAAGAAGATATTTTGATGGCCCAGGTTTGTTATAAAAGCTCAGCAACGACGCAAGCTGCAATGAAGAAAGAGATGGTGGTTCAGTCACAGTACTTCCTGGACTTCTGGGCTCTGTTCTTATCACATGCCCATGGCAAGCCCCCAGACCATTCTTCCTGCCCTGGATCTCTCTCCAATACTCTACACACGATGATCATGTTAGTACCTGCATTTGTGCCCCTCTGTGGTCCTGGAAGTCCTTGAACATGTACACAGGAACTCCTCGACCTGCTTTGCTCTATGAGGATGCCCCAGGTCCTCTGGGACACATTCTGGCTTGGCACATGCGAGTGGGACACTGGAAGTAAGAGTACCATGGATTCTCAGCCATCTGGGTCCCACACTTTGGGGTCATATTTGCTCTCAGTACAGGAAAGATGAGTCCACATGCTGAGGGAACACTGAGCACATTACTACTCTGGAGTCCTCCAACTTGGCTCAGCACAGGACACATGAAGTCCCTCAGCATCCAGCCAGCCCAGATGTGCACAATGTCTGGAATCCAGACACCTGTCATAGAGGGAATTTTATAAAAACAATTTGGAACTGGGATAAGGAATCACTGCATCACTTTACACAGTGTGATCCATTGGAATACAAGTCCTTAGACCATGAACTGTATGAACCAGATCACCAGTGAGCAAACTAATTCTCCAGACACCTGGGCAACCCAGAGTGCACAGATGATAAAGACAAAGACAAAGCATAACAAACAGGAATTCAGTCTTCAGAACAGAACACCCACCAGGAACCAAAAGACTGGGAGCCCTCTGATCCCATTTGACACTATGCAGATGAGTCACACAGAGACTGGGTGGACACGGAGCCCACATACCTCAAGCTGGACAGCCCAGTGCTGCACAAGACAAATAAGCCCAAAGAACACGCTTTCCAAGTACCAAGAATCCATGAGTCCTGCATCCCAGCTATGTATCGGGAAAATGATTCACCTATTCAGAAGCATTTCCATGTCCTTTTGGACCTGGAGTCCAAAAACTCAGCTCTCTACTTGGCCTCGAGACAGACAACTCAGCTCTTTGCTTGGTCAAGGACTCATCCTGACAGCAGGGTCACCATGTGTCCTTGGACCTGGTGACCAACAACTGATCTGTCTGATAGGGTTGGCAGGCACATTGACAGTAGGCTAAACATGTGCTCTTGGATCTTGAGTCCAAGAAAGGCGTTCTGGTCTATACCAAGCAGACACTTAGACAGGAGGCTCACCATGTTCCCATGGACCTGGAGACCAAAAAGTGAGCTGTCTGGTAAGCTAAGCAGTCACCTTGACAGTGGAGTCACCATGGGCACTTGGATATTGATCCCAAAATAGGAGCTCTGAGCTAGACCAAGGAGACAACTGGACTTAAGACTCACGATGTCCACTTGGGTCTGGCAACCAACAACCCACCTCTTTGCTTGGCCAAGCAGACACCATGGCAGTGGGCTCACCATGTGTCAGTGGACCTGGAGGCCAACAACTAAACTGTCTGATGGACTAAGAAGGCACATTGAGAGTGTGATAACCATGTGCCCTTGGACTTGGAGATCAAGAATGCAGATCTGTGACAAGAAAGTCAGGCTACCTGACAGCTGGCTCAGCGTGTGCTTATGGACCTGGACACCAAAAATTCAAGACCACTAGGCCACCTAGTAGAGCTGGACAATAGGCTCACGATGTGGCCTTGGACCTGGAGACCAAAAAAAGAGATCTGAGTGGGGCCACGCAGACACTGAGACAGGAGGCTCACCATGTGCCCTTGTACCTCGAGACAAAATCTCAGCTCTATGCTTCTATAAAGAATCACCTTGAGAGTGGACTAACAATGAGCCCTTGGACCTTGAGCCAAAGAAAGGAGCTCTGGACTGGGCGAAGCCAACACCTGAAGAACAGGCTGACCATGTGCCCTCGTACCTCAAGAATATCTCAGCTCTTTATTAGGCCAAATGTCCACTGGGAGAGTAGGCTTCCCATGTGCCCTTGATTATGTCAACCAGTAAAGGAACTCTGGGCTAGTCCCAGAAGATACCTTGAGAGTGGGATCAGCACATACCCTTGGATGGGGAGGCCAACAACACAGAACTTTGTTAGGCCAAGAAGGCACCTGGATAGCAGGATTACCATGTGTTCTTTAAAGTCAATAAGAATAGCACAGCTCTTCACAAGGCCAAGCAGGCAAATTGAGAGTGGGGTTATTATGTGCTCTTGGGCCAGGAGAACAACAACTGATCTGTCTAATCAGCCAATCAGACACCTGAGAGCAGGCTCACTGTGCTCCCTTAGACTTCAAAATCATCACCTCTGGTCTGTGCTCAAGCAAGTAGACACGTAGATAACAGGCTTACCATATTCCCTTGAACCTGGAGACCAACAATTCAGCTTTATGATAGGCCAAACAGGCATTTGTT
Source organism: Mustela lutreola (assembly GCF_030435805.1). Classification (NCBI taxonomy): domain Eukaryota; kingdom Metazoa; phylum Chordata; class Mammalia; order Carnivora; family Mustelidae; genus Mustela; species Mustela lutreola. The sequence continues at coordinate 155,866,858 of NC_081294.1, forward strand.
AAACAGGCTCACCATGGAATCTTGGACCCATACACCAAAAAATCAACTCTCTTCTAGGTCCCAGCGACAGTGGGATCACCATGTATCCTTGGAATGGAGATCAGTAAGTGAGCTGTCTGATAGGCCAAGGACGTACCTGGACAACAGTTTCACCATGTACCCTTGAAACTGTAGACCAACAATGCAGCTGTGCCTTGGGCCAAGAAGCCATGTGGAAAGTGAGTTTACCATTTGCCCATAGACATAGATCCTTCCTTCTCCCAAGAGTACATGACTCTCAAACACTGGGCTTGCCAGTTGATATCAGACTATGAGATATGTAAACCTGCTGAGCATTGCACCAATGTGTCCAAAGGAACCATGGAGACCTGGGAGACTTCAAACCCTGAGCCTTCCATCCTAGGATAACACTGGGCTAAGAAGCCGCTGGGACACCAACTTGTCCAAAACTCTATGACTGTGTCCTTTTCAACACTGCAGAGAAGCGAGCATTTGAGTCCCTTCTTACTTTGGATTCACATCAGCGTCATGTCCTTGTGGCCTGCTATCTATGTATTATTCATTTTTGGGGAAGTTCTTCTCAGAAGAAAACTACACCATGCCCTAGGAGATGGAACAGTGGTTTGAAGACTTTTTTTTTTATTATTATTATTATTAAAACATATGTCAGGACTATAATGGTTGGAGGAATGGCAGTGATCACACATCGGCTGTTGGAAAGAACTGGATTCTTGTTTCAGGCCATCATCAGAAAAACTAAGTTTGCTGTATTGTAAGGATCAGAAGATCTGATCCTGATTGCAGAACCATCCCTGATTACAGAAACTAGGTTGTGTCCCCAACCTCATCCTTCCAGACCATTCCAGGAAATCTAGGAGGTTCTATCTGGGAAAACACTAGGAGTTCTTGGAAGGGAAATAAGGGAGAGGATTATTGGTTGGAATAAAAACAGGGTTGAATGAGTTCCAGAAAGCAGGGTTCTCAAACTATGGACAAAAATCTGCAAAAAAAAAGACAACTTTAAGAAAAGAATGAGAAGCAATATGCAGAGAAGTAAGATGAGAGGGGCTTCCTCAGGAAAGAAGACTGCTGGTCCACAGCAGAAGAATCTGGAACTGGCTCTCCCAGGGCCGATGGGGGAGGTCGCTCTGCAGAGAACCCCCCTTCAGAATCTGTGAGGAAGACAAGAAAGAACAAGCAGAAGACTCGTGGAAATGGAGATGGTGGCAGTACCAGTGAAGCACCCCAGCCACCTCGGAAGAAAAGGTCCCGGGCCGATCCCACTGTTGAAAGTGAGGAGGCCTTTAAGAATAGAATGGAAGTTAAAGTGAAGATTCCTGAAGAATTAAAACCATGGCTTGTTGAGGACTGGAACTTAGTTACCAGGCAGAAGCAGCTCTTTCAACTTCCTGCTAAGAAAAATGTAGATGCCATTCTGGAAGAGCATGCAAATTGCAAAAAGTCGCAGGAAAATGTTGATAACAAGGAATACGCAATTAATGAACTTGTGGCAGGAATAAAAGAATATTTTAATGTGATGTTGGGCATTCAGCTGCTCTACAAATTTGAAAGGCCACAGTATGCAGAAATCCTCTTGGCTCACCCTGATGCACCAATGTCCCAGGTTTATGGAGCCCCACACCTACTGAGATTATTTGTAAGAATCGGAGCTGTGTTGGCATATACACACCTTGATGAGAAGATCCTTGCATTATTGTTGGGCTATTGCATGTTTTCCTAAAATATCTGGCAAAGAGTGTTGCATCTCTGGTGACTGCCAGTGATTACAAAGTGGCTTCGGCTGAGTACCACCGCAAAGCCCTGTGAGGGTCTACTGACCACTCACTGTTACGTCTGGTATCTGTAAACACTCTTTTTGTTCTTAGTCTTTTTCTTGTATAATTGATGTTCTTTAAAACTGTTAATGTATAACATGGCTTATGTTTCAGTTTGTTTTCTGTTTTGTTCTAAACAGAAAATGAAAGGAGTGCAAGCTCCTTTTCTCATTTCAAAGTTGCTACCAGTGTACACAGTAATTAGACAAAGAAGAAACATTCAGTAGAACATTTCATTGCCTAGTTGACAACATTGCTTGAAAGCTGGTGGTTCTATCCCTTTGACACTACACAATTTTCTAATATGTGTTAATGCTACGTGACAAAATGCCCTGATTCCTAGTGCAAAGGTTCAACTTAATGTCTATACTTGAAAACCCATGCATTTGTGCTCTCTCTCTCTTTCTCTTTTTTAAAATGGTGCTTGAAGTAAAACAGGCCATCCTCTGCAAGTCCATCTATGTTGTTCCTTAGGCATTCTATCTTTGCACAGATTGTTGAAGGATGGTGATTTGTTTCATGGTTTTTGTATTTGAGTCTAATGCACGTTCTAACTTGATATAGGCAATGCATTATTGTGTAGCCATGGTTTTCTGGAGAAGTTGATATTTTAGGAATTGTATTTAAGATCTTAAATAAAATTTGTTTCTAAATTTCAAGGCCAAAAAAAAAAATATGTCAGGAAATGAAGAGGGGTGATGGGAGGAAGTTGTAGAGGAGATCAAGGCCCCGAACACTGTGGAGTCTTTGGCTGAGATCCTCCAGTTGAAGGAGTAGTGTTACATCCTCAAAAGACAGGTGGAGGCCTTAAAGCAAGAAGCCAAGCAGTGCAGTGAGAGGCAGGCTCAGCTCCATGAGTTGGAGAGTTTCTTCATTCAAATGAAGGTCTTCCTGGATATTTCTGCCTTACACGCAGTGCCCAAGGGTTAATGTATGGGCACCCACCCACTATGGAACAGAAGGGGAGTTGGGAAGTGTGTGATCATCTAGCAGAGTGGTGGTGTGCTATGAATTTGAATATTAGGTAAATAAACTATTTAAAATTATTATTTCTGTATAGCTAATTTACAAGAACAACCCCTGGGTGAGCATAATGAGCAGCCTGTCTTAGAGTCAGTACTGTCCTTTATGAGTCATCACATTCTCCTGACTCTGGGGTCTCCATGGCTCTAAGAATATGTTGGGGGCATATACAGAGCTTCCTATGAGCATAACCTGCCTGTTCCCATCAACAGTTTTGGACATACTGATCTGTATAACCAAAGCAAAGCAGTTAAGGACAGTACCGTACTGATTGAAAGGAATAGAGAAGCAGTATGTCTGTACATAGGTATTTCTTCATAAGGCAATTGGGGGAGACAAATTCAGCAGATTTTTGCTAAATCTGAGGTTTCCCCCTGATGTTACGACTTCAGACCATGGCCAAAACAATAGGTGTTTCTCCATGACAGGTTCCTATGTGAGGCAATCCTTGGAAGAACAAATATGACAAGACCAAGGAAGCAGGCTAGAGTGAGACCAGAGGCATAAGACCATTCCCTGTCTCTGGGTCAGGAGGTTTTGGGTCAGGGCGGGAGGCAAAATGGTATGAGATGACAGGATGGTGGGATCCATTATGACCAAGGAAGTACTGCAGGAGTTGGGGAGACATGTGGGATTCACATTGGGAGTTTTATGTGTATGGGTGTTTGCACAGAGTAAGGCACAGTGTGAGAGAGGTGGGAATAGGTGCACCTTGGAGACTTCAGGGTCTTAGAACCACTTCCAAGGGTCAGTGCTGACTTTCTGATAAATTGGACTCTGGGGGCCAGAATGGAGTTGGAAGATGAGATTCCTGGCTGGCTCCAGTGACCTGGTGTCTCCAATGGACTCCAATTGAGTGTGTAGTGGAAGGGTCTAGAGCTGTGCCTCCTGGGCTGAGCTCAGTTATAGCATTTTGCTCATACCACCTCATTATACCCAGATGGGAACAATGAGGAGGCTTCCTTTGTGGGTTGGAAGTGAAATTCAGGGGAACTTGTTAAAGGAGAGGCTTGAATCCATAAGCTGGATGATGTATGAACTAATTTGAGGGTGCTGCTTTTGGGAGCCAGTGTGAAGGCTGGTAGAGTCCAGGTAACTTAAATGTAAGTGGGATATGGGTTGCTTGTGTGTAATCCTAGCACTTAAAACATCCTGTGCTTATCTGTTCAGACCCTGCTCACCCTGTCCTGGGTTCCACAAACATCAGGCCCCTGGGTTGGCTATTACCAGAGAGCTGCTCACACCTTGAACCTATATTACTTCATATCTAAAATCATACCTCATTACTATGAGGTAATTGTGTGAGCAGGAGGCAATAGAAGGTAGTTTCAGAGAGGAGATCTACAAGGGCAGGGACAGATGCAGTGTACAGGACGGAAGGAAGAAGGGAAAATTGAATCTGAGCCAGTTCCTTGTCCTGGTTTTTCCTCCCCAAAGAGAAAACATCAGCATTTGGAAGGTAGCAGTGTGCGGGTTGCCTTTGTTCCATACCTGGCCCTCCCTGACCCTTATGGCTCTAGGGCATCAAAGGAAAGCATCTGTCCAGCAGAAAGCAGATGCTTCCAAATGGAGCCACCCAGGTGCCCCAGTCCATGATTAAATCAGTTTTTCACTATTCAATCCGTTTGATTAAGCAACACTTTTTTGGGGCTGCCTTCTGTGTGTTGTTAACACTAACACATTGTGTTTTCCTTTGCTCTTTTGTAATCACTGAGGATGTTAGGAATCTTTTCATGGCTGTTGGCTGTTGGTTTTCTCCGTGGGATATTTCTGTTCCAGTATTTTCATGGTTTTAAAGGGACCTACCTTTCTTTCTTGATTTCTAGTTATCCTATCTAGATTTGTATACAGTTCCTTAGCTCAATAGAGCCTTTCCTAGTTTTAGTCCTGTCATGTGGTGGGCAAGATTTTAGTTTTTGAAACTTTGAATGAGTACAGTCCAACTTCCAAACCTTTCTTGTGCTTCCCGATTTTGGTGTTATAGCATTTTGCTCATACCACCTCATTATACACAAATGGGAACAATGAGGAGGCTTTCTTTGTGGGTTGGAAGTGAACTTCAGGGGAACTTGGTAAGGGAGAGGCTTACCTCTCCCTAATCTCTGCCACCTCCTCCAGATCCTAAAACTGTTTTCCTGTTGTATGTTCCAAAAAACTTCTGATGTCGTCTTTCGTATTTAGGCTGCCTCAGTCTGGAATAGCGTTTTAGGCTCTTCTGTTCCATGTGGATATTCACGTCCTTTATCACGACTTTGTCAAAGTTGGCCCTTTTGGGGTTTTATGTTTCCTCTGGTCATTTCAATAGTCCTTTTGTAATACATCCAATCCCATCAGATTCTCCTCTCACTCTCTTTCTACCTCACTCTTGCTCTCAATTCATTCTTCCCATTTGCTGGGGAAGAACTAGTCCTTTTCATTTCCGTGGAAATAGAATTGGGTTATCCACGAACACAGGCACTTGCTAGATGGGAAACTGGGATTGCATTGAATCTCGTGATCAAGGTGGGGCCAACTGAAACTTTATGTCATCCATTCTATGAACCTGTTCTACGAACATAGGTAACATATTAACATATTGGACATCCCATTGATTTAGATCCTAAATACCCCTTAGTCATCTTTGATGATTTTCTGGATGGAGATTTGTTGTGTAGAGACTGTATAAAGTCTTTGGGTAGATGAAGTCCTCGGTTTGGTGCTCTCCTCAATAGGATTCAACCTTTGTTCATATTTCCCAGAACTCCAATGAATTTTTCTTAATTTTTAACTTATATCCGATGACTTTGATTTAGTCACTTCCTGATCCGAATACTTTGTACATTCTCATAGAATATCTTTCTCTACAGTTTGCACTCAATTTATCCCATTGTTATCGCTTCCACGTTTCCTCCATCACTTCTTATACTTGTTAGGATGTCCCCTTCTAGGTTTGTAGAATACTTGTTCAATTTTAGGTGTTCAATAGCCCCGAATTTTGTTTCTGCCTTGGTGAGCTGATTGTGTATCTCATAGAAGCAGCACATCATTATGTGTCTATGTGGGTATGGATACAATCCAACACATTTAATCTTTTCATTAGAGTATAGAAACCATTGACATTTCATGAGATGACTGAGCCCTTCCATTTTTGTCCGTTGTCTTGCAATTGGTTTGCTTCATCCCTTTTTACATCCCTTTCTAAAGATACATTTGTTTTCTGTATGTCTTTGAAATGCTGATAAATGCTGTCACCCTCCAAATCTCTGGCTGCTTAAAGTACATACCCCATGAGTAAAAGGAATGTAGACTTACAAAGAAGAACCATTTAGCTTTTATAGGTCCCTCTTAAAACACTAGAGAATTTACTTTCCCAAAAAGAAACAAATTCAGAAGGAAAGAGTAGGATGAAAGTCAACTTCATCAGCCTATATACAGATACACAATGCCAAAAAACCTGTAAACTCCAAAAACATGCCAACTGTTTTTAAAAATGATGGCACATGACATTAGGTAACAAAAACTTTCATGGAGATGGAGGAGGTCAAGGTGGTCGAATGGTTCAGTAAGCACCAAAATCATGTGAATAACCTTGTAAGGAAAGAAGGAAGACTGAGATTCCTCACAAAAATGTGTTATTACACAAAAAATTTAAAAAAATTAAAAAAGCAACATATATATATATATATTTCATACACATACACACACATATGTTCCATATGTGTGTGTGTGTGTGCGTGTGTGTGTATGCATATAAACTATGCATATAAACTATCCCAGTTCTAAACCCCAGCACCTGCGAGCATGACCTTATTTGGAAATAGGATCCCTGGAGATGTAGGTAGCTAGGATAAGGTCATATTTGAGTAGGCTGGGCCCCTAATTCAGGAGGACTTGTGTCCTTCTCAGAAGGGCAACTTGGGATTCACAGATATGCACTGAGACAGAAGGCCATGTGAAGAAGTCCATAGACAGGGCAATACTACAAGCTTAGACAGGGGCCTGGAACAGATCCTTCCTTAATACCTACAAAAGGAGGATGGCCTAACAACATTGTAGCCTCTAGAACTGTAACACTGTCCACTGCTGTAGTTTCAGCCACTAGGCTTGTGGTATGTTGTTATAGCACCCCTAGAAAACTAATACAAACCCTGTTAAAGGAAAGAAACCAACCATAAACCCATGGGGAATTGGAAAAGAAAAAAAATTCTATCTACCTAACTATCAATATCTAACTCTTGAAAACACTGAAAAGGAACACACATTTGTGAACCCTGTGAAAAGGAAAACCAGCAAACAAAAGAAAATAAGCCCCAGGATTCACTCAGCATTTCAGCTGGAAGAGATTTATCTGATATGAGTCGCTACACCAGCCTTCTTCTGAGGCCCACTGGCATGGAAGGTGCTTCTCCATCCCTTCACTTTCAGTCTGGGCGTAACTTTAGGTTCAAAATGGGTATCTTGTAGACAACATGTGGATGGGTCTTGTCGTTTTATCCAATCTGCAAACCTGTGCCATTTTATGGGCGCATTTAGGCACTTCACATTGAGAGTGATTATGGAGAGATACGTTTTTATTGACATCATGTTACCTTTGAAGTCTTTCTTTCTGTAGATTGTCTCTACATCTCTGCTCAATGCAATTCTTAGTATGTTTCCTCTTTTATAAACACCCCCTTAATATTTCCTGCAGTGCTGGCTGGGTTGTTGCATAGTCTTTTAAGCCTTGCTGGTCTTGGAACTCTTTATCTCTCCATCCATTTTGAATGTCAGTCTTGCTGGATAAAGTATTCTTGGCTGCATGTTCTTCTCATTTAGTGCCCTGAATATATCTTGCCAGCCCTTTCTGGCTTGCCAGGTCTCTGTAGACAGGTCTGAAGTTATTCTGATGGGCTTTCCTCTGTATGTAAGGATCTTCTTTGTCCTAGCTGCTTTAAAGAGGTTCTGCGTGCAATTATAATTCTTTATTCTTACTATTAGGTGTCTTGAGGACCTTTGAGAATCTGTAATCTTGGGGTGAAACCTTTCGGCCTCTAGTACATGAACGCTGATTCCATTTGCGTGATTTGGAAAATGTTCATGAAGAACTTTTTCTACTATATCTTCTAGAATTCTTTCTTTCTCCTCCCCTTCAGGGATTTCAATAATTCTGACTTTGGAATGTTTCATGGCATCATTTATTTCCCTGATTCTCTTTTTATGACTTCTAAGCTGTTTGTTCCAGGCTTCCTCCTGATCCTTTCTCTCTATATGTTTGTCCTCCAGATCACTAAGTTACTCTAGCGTTGAGAGAATTTAGATTAGATTGGAAATCATTGAGAGCATTGTGAAGCTCATCCCTGGTAGCTTTCAGCTCTTCCCTAATATTGAAATCATGATCTCTGGTCGTTTTCAGTTAGGCCCTAATCAATTCTGTTTGGTCACCCATGGCTTTCTCCAACAGCTGTTGCCTGGATAATTGTTAGCCTGAATTCTCTTTCTGACATATTGTCTATGTTGATAGGCTTTAGCTCTGTTGCAGAAGGTCCATCCTCTGTATTTTTCTTCTGTTGGGCATTCCTCCTCCTAGTCATTTTGGTGAGAGATGGCTGAATGGGTGTAGCTGGGTGTATCGACTGTAGTGCAGTCAAGTTGAACCCTGGAATGCTTCTGAGCAATCAGGGTTCCCCACCCAAATGAGAGGAAAAAGAAAAGAAAAGAAAAGAGAGAGAGAGAGAGAGAGAGAGAGAAATACAGTGAGCTAAAAGAGAAGGTTCAGCCCAAATGGGCCCCAAGGTAAGATTTATGAAGTATACAAACAGACACAGACAAACAAAAAGACTGATAAAATTATATGACAAGAGAAAAAAATCATATATACTTTATTTGCATATATATATATGCAAATAAAGGAAGAACCTCGTCAAAAAGAACCCCGAGTGTATGATTTATATACTATCAGGACAAACACAAAAACACAGAAACACTGGTGGAAGAAAAAGATGGGAGAGTGGTTGTAAATTCTCAGTGTGGGTGAGGAAGGTTGTTTTCATTCTTCCTGGATGTATCTTGATACCTTTGTTAAAGGACTCAACTTTCCTAAGATAAGGTGGGATTAGGAATTGGTTTTCCTATAGGGGTTGCAGTGATTGGGGAAAGGGGATTACCTTGAAGTTTAACTCTATATGAATATTAGAAAATAAAAATTTTATAAAGGAATAAACTAGACTAAACTAAACTAAAATTTAAAGAATAGAAATGCAAAAGGAAAACACAGATGAATGTATCAAAAAGTTCAGGTTAGAAGGTTATTATGGAATTTGATGTACTGGACATCTCACTGTGATGGTAAATAGGTTAAAAATCATCTATGTAATAATAAAATATTAACTATATAACAAAAATGAGTCAGAATATTGGGATAGAATTAATTATAAAAATTCTCTATGATGTAGTGTTGGTTGTTTTCTTGTCGTCTTTTTTCTTTTTTTCCCCTTTCCTGGTTGGTTTTCTGGGGGAGGCGCCTGCCACATAGGTTTTCATTCAATAATGTTCTCTCAGTTAAGTCCTCCGTCTCCCCTCAAGGGATTGGGGTCTAAGGAAACTGTTTTCTTCAGGCTTTCGTTCTCTGGAGATTTTTATATTTGTTCACTTTTGTTTTTCTCTCTTGCCTTGACCACTTTTGATGGTTTTTATTGGTTTAGAGGAAAGCAAACTGCACCCTGACCTCCCTCTCAGAGAGAAGTCTCAGTCTGGCTGCAGAGCCCAAATAAATCCCCCCTTGGCCGCTGGCAGAGCAGGTTCCCAGTTGCGGTCCCTGGGGACTCAGGATTTTTGCTTTTACCCAAAACCAAGTCAGCGGCGGCTGTCTGGGCAGCTCCAGACTGCCAGAGAAGTTCCAAGCCGTGATCACACTGAGATTTTCCCACTGGCCTGAGCTTGGAGTGCCTGGTGTCTCAGGTCTGAGAGCACCTGGCTGGCGTTTGTGTGCACTTATCTCAGGGGAGGGCGCGGGGCATGACTCAGACTCTGATGGCACGACAGGGCACTCGCATGGGGACTGCAAAAAGGCTGTGCTTCTGTTGGCTGTTGAGGCTCCCAGCCCCTCACGAGAGCTGGGCGCCACAGACTCTCGGGCTCAATGGTGGTTCAGGGACCTAGACCTGGTTTCTCTGCTGCATTCTCTCTGGCTCTGCGCCTGGGGTGGTTGTCCTGTGTCTGGGGACTTAAGCCCCTACCCTAACACCCCGATTCCCCCAATTTCCCCCTGGTGATCCTTTGTTCTTTTTTAGTGCTTTCTACCAGACTTCCGAGTTAATGCTGGTCCCCAGGCGCCAGACACTCTCGTTTTGGGATATTACGTTCCAACGGGTCGCCTCTGGTGGCTCCCTCCCCCTTTTGTTTATCTTCCGATATCAGTCTGACATTCCCACTCTGCTTTACCTGCCCACTGGTGTCTTTTTCCCCTGTATAGATCCAGACATGTAGAATTCTGATCTCAGGCTGATTTTGTGGGTGATCGGAGTTCTTTGGAAGGTAATCAGCTCACTTTAGGGTACAGGTTGGAAGGGCGCCTCCTATTTCCCTGCCATCTTGTCTCCTCCAAGATTATTCTTAAGATTAATCTTAAAATTAATCTTCTTAAGATTCTTTTCAAGTTATTATGGCTTTGGATGGCATTGTAATTTTTTTTTATTTAGCATTATTTAGTGTTTTATTATGTGAAAGGCACCTGTACATATAGCCCTGTATTATTTGCTTAATCCAATTAATCTCTTTTTTTTTTAGTGTTATTTTTGTTTTGGTTTGTTTTTAATTTTTAATTTTTTATAAACATATATTTTTATCCCCAGTAGTACAGGTCTGTGTATCGCCAGGTTTACACACTTCACAGCACTCACCATAGCACATACCCTCCCCAATGTCCATAATCCCACCTCCCTTCTCCCAACCCCCATTTCCCCAGCAACCCTCAGTTTGTTTTGTGAGATTGAGTCACTTATGGTTTGTCTCCCTCCCAATCCTATCTTGTTCCATTTATTCTTCTCCTACCCACTTAATCCCCCATGTTGCATCTCCACTTCTCATATCAGGGAGATTATATGATAGTTGTCTTTCTCCTCTCTACTTATTTCACTAAACATGAACCCTCTGATTCCATCCACATCGTCGCACATGGCAAGATTTCATTTCTTTTGATGGCTGCATAGTATTCCATTGTCTATACATACCACCTCTTCTTTATCCATTCATCTGTTGATGGATATCTAGGTTCTTTCCATAGTTTGGCTAATGTGGACATTGCTGCTATAAACATTCGGGTGCACGTGCCCCTTCGGATCACTACGTTTGTATCTTTAGGGTAAATACTCAGTAGTGCTATTGCTGGGTCATAGGGTAGTTATATTTTCAACAGCTTGAGGAACCTCCATGTTGTGTGAGTTGTGCCAGCTTGCATTCCCACCAATAGTGTAGGAGGATTCCCCTTTCTCCACATCCTCGACAGCATCTCTCATTTCCTGACTTGTTAATTTTAGCCATTCTGACTGGTGTGAGGTGGTAGCTCAATGTGGTTTTGATCTGTATTTCCCTGGTGCCGAGTGATATGGAGCACTTTTTCATGTGTCTGTTGGCCATTTGTATGTCCTCTTTGCAGAAATGTCTGTTCATGTCTTCTGCCCATTTCTTGATTGGATTATTGGTTCTGTGGGTGTTGAGTTTGCTAAATTGTTTATAGATTTCGGACACTAGCCCTTTATCTGATATGTCATTTGCAAATATCTTCTCCCATTCTGTCAGTTGTCTTTTGGTTTTGTTAACTGTTTCCTTTGCTGTGCAAAAACTTTTGATCTTGACAAAATCCTAACAGTTCATTTTTGCCCTTGCTTCCCTTGCCTTTGGAGATGTTCCTAGGAAGACGTTGCTGCTGCTGAGGTCGAAGAGGTTGCTGCCTGTGTTCTCCTCAAGGAATTTGATGGATTCCTTTCTCACATTCAGGTCCTTCATCCATTTGGAGTCTACTTTAGTGTGTGGTGTAAGGAAATGGTCCAATTTCATTCTTCTGCATGTGGCTATCCAATTTTCCCAACACCATTCATTGAAGAGGCTGTCTTTTTTCCATTGGACATTCTTTCCTGCTTTGTCGAAGATTAGTTGACCATAGAGTTGGGGTTCTATTTATGGTCTTTGTATCTATTCCATTGATCTATGTGTCTGTTTTTGTGCCAGTACCATGCTGTCTTGATGATGACAGCTTTGTAGTACAGCTTGAAGTCCAGAATTGTGATGCCACCAACTTTGGCTTTCTTTTTCAATATTCCTTTGGCTATTCGAGGTCTTTTCTGTTTCCATATAAATTTTAGAATTATTTGTTCCATTTCTTTGAAAAATATGGATGCTACTTTGATAAGGATGGCAATAAATGTGTAGATTGCTTTAGGTAGCATAGACATTTTCACGATATTATTCTTCCAATCCAGGAGCATGGAACATTTTTCCATTTCTTTGTGTCTTTCTCAATTTCTTTCATGAGTACTTTATAGTTTTCTGAGTATAGATTCTTTGCCTCTTTGGCTAGGTTTATTCCTAGGTATCTTATAGTTTGGGGTGCAATTGTAAATGGGATTGACTCCTTAATTTCTCTTTCTTCCATCTTGCTTTTGTTGTAGAGAAATGCAACTGATTTCTGTGCATTGGTTTTATATCCTGACACTTTACTGAATTCCCGTACAAGTTCTAGCAGTTTTGGAGTGGAGTCTTTTGGGTTTTCCACATATAGTATCATATCATCTGCAAAGAGTGATAGTTTGACTGCTTCTTTGCCAATTTGTATGTCTTTCATTTCCTTTTGTTTTCTGATTTCTGAGGCTAGGACTTCTAGTACTATGTTAAATAGCAGTGGTGATAATGGACATTCCTGCCGTGTTCCTGACCTTAGCGGAAAAGCTTTCAGTTTTTCTCCATTGAGAATGATATTTGAGGTGGGTTTTTCATAAATGGCTTTGATGATATTGAGGTATGTGCCCTCTATCTCTACACTTTGAAGAGTTTTGATCAGGAAGGGATGTTGTACTTTGTCAAATGCTTTTTCTGTATCTATTGAGAGTATCATATGGTTCTTGTTCTTTCTTTTATGAATGTGTTGTATCACATTAATTGATTTGCGGATGTTTAACCAACCTTGCAGCCCTGGAATAAATGCCACTTAGTCTTGGTGAGTGATTTCTTTAATGTACTGTTGAATCCTATTGGCTAGTATTTTGGTGAGAATTTTCGCATCTGTGTTCATCAAGGGTATTGGTCTGTAGTTCTCTTTTTTGATGGGATCCTTGTCTGGTTTTGGGATCAAGGTGATGCTGGCCTCATAAAATGAGTTTGGAAGTTTTCCTTCCATTTCTATTTTTTGGAACAGTTTCAGGAGAATAGGAATTAGTTCTTCTTTAAATGTTTGGTAGAATTCCCCCAGGAAGCTGTCTGGCCCTGGACTTTTGTTTGGAAATTTTTGATGACTGTTTCAATCTTCTTACTGGTTATGGGTCGTTCAGGCTTTCTATTCTTCCTGGTTCAGTTGGAGTAGTTTATATGTCTCTAGGAATGCATTCATTTCTTCCAGATTGTCAAATTTGTTGGCATAGAGTTGCTCATAGTATGTTTTTGTAATTGTTTGTATTTCTTTGGTGTTAGTTGTGATCTATCCTCTTTCATTCATGATTTTATTTATTTGGGTCCTTTCTCTCTCTCTCTCTCTCTCTCTCTCTCTCTCTCTCTCTTTTTTGATAAGTCTGGTCAAAGGTTTATCAATCTTATTAATTCTTTCAAAGAACCAGCTCCTAGTTTCGTTGATTTGTTCTATTGTTTTTGTTTTTTGTTTTTTGTTTGTTTGTTTCTATTTTATTGATTTCTGCTCTGATATTTATGATTTCTCTTCTCCTGCTGGGTTTCAGGTTTTTTTCTTGTTCTTTCTCCAGCTCCTTTAGGTGTTGGGTTAGGTTGTATACCTGAGATCTTTCTTGTTTCTTGAGAAAGGCTTGTACCGATATACATTTTCCTCTTAGGACTGCCTTTGTTGTGTCCCACAGATTTTAACTGTTGTGTTCTCATTATAATTTCTTTCCATAATTTTTTTTCAATTCTTCTTTAATGTCCTGGTAGACCCATTCATTCTTTAGAAGGATGCTGTTTATTCTCCATGTATTTGGGTTCTTTACAAATTTCCTCTTGTGATTGAGTTCTAGCTTCAGCGCATTGTGGTCAGAAAATATGCAGGAAATGATCCCTATCTTTTTATACCAGTTGAGACCTGATTTAGGACCGGGGATGTGATCTATTTTGGAGAATGTTTCATGTGCACTAGAGAAGAATGTGTATTCTGTTGCTTTGGGATGAAATGTTCTGAATATATCTGTGATGTCCATCTGGTCCAGTGTGTCATTTAAGGCCTTTATTTCCTTGTTGATATTTTGCTTGGATGATCTGTTCATTCCAGTGAGGGGAGTCTTAAAGTCCCCTCTTATTGTTAACGTGTTTCTTTGATTTTGTTATTAATTGGTTTATATAGTTGGATGCTCCCACATTGGGGGCATAGTTATTTAAAATTGTTAGATCTTCTTGTTGGGCAGATTCTTTGAGTATGATATAGTGTCCTTCTTCATCTCTTATTATAGTCTTTGGCTTAAAATCTAATTGATCTGATATAAGGATTGCCACCTCTGCTTTCTTCTGATGTCCAGTAGCATGGTAAATTCTTTTCCACCACCACACTTTAAATATAGAGGGGTCTTTGGGTTTCAAGTTATTTTCTTGTAGGCAACACATAGATTTTTTTTTTAATTCTGATACCCTGTGCCTTTTGATTGGGGCATTTAGTCCATTAACATTCAGGGTAACTATGGAGAGATATGAATTTAGTGTCATTGTATTGCCTGTAAGGTGACTGTTACTGTATATTGTCTCTGTTTCTTTCTGATCTACTACTTTTAGGCTTTCTCTTTGCTTAGAGGACCCCTTTCAATATTTCTTGTAGAGCTCGTTAGGTGTTTGCAAATTCTTTCAGTTTTTGTTTGTCCAGGAAGCTTTTAATCTCTCCTTCTATTTTCAATAATAGCCCATTTGGATATGGTATTCTTGGCTGCATGTTTTTCTCGTTTGGTACTCTGAATATATCATGCCAGCTCTTTCTGGCCTGCCAGGTCTCTGTGAATAAGTCTGCTGCCAATCTAATATTTTTACCATTGTATTTTACAGACTTCTTTTTCCCAGGCTGCTTTCAAGATTTTCTCTTTGTCACTAAGACTTGTAAATTTTACTATTAGTTGATGTGGTGTGGTCCTATTCTTAGTGATTTTGAGGGGGGTTCTCTGAACCTCCTGGATTTTGATGCTTGTTCTCTTTGCCATAGTAGGAAAATTCTCTACAATAATTCTCTCCAATATACCTTCTGCTCCCCTCTCTCTTTCTTCTTCTTGAATCCCATTTATTCTAATGTTGTTTCATATTATGGTGTCACTTAGCTCTCAAATTCTCCCTTTGTGGTCCACTTGCTGTTTGTCCCTCTTTTGCTCAGCTTCTTTATTCTCTGTCATTTGGTCTTCTATATCACTAATTCTTTCTTCTGCCTCATTTATCCTAGCAGTGAGAGTCTCCATTTTTTATTGCACCTCATTAATAGCCTTTTTTTAAAATTTCAACTTGGTTAGATTTTAGTTCTTTTATTTCTCCAGAAAGGGCTTTCATATCTCCCAAGAGGGTGTCTCTAATATCTTCCATGCCTTTTTCATGCCCAGCTGAACCTTGAGAATTGTCATTCTGAACTCTAGATCTCATATATTACCAATGTCCATATTTATTAGGTCCCTAGCCTTTGGGGCAGCTTAACCGACTGAGCCACCCAGGAGCCCAACCTAGGAGATTTTGCTTGCAAAGGTACACCCTCATTATCTCCTGTGTAATTTGTATTGTAGCTGTCCATATTCTAAATAATGAGTGAAATCTTTCAAATACTGCCAAAGTTCCATATGAATTACATATTTCTGTCTCTTGAATTCAATGTGCATCAATGTGTTTGCACACCTTTTCCCCCATGTTTATATTTAGAGTATAATGTTAAATATTGAAAAAGCCTCATTTTACTGATTAATAATTTTTTAACATATTCTTTTTAAAAGTATTTCTCATTATTAAAAAGATAAACAAAATCATAGATTTATGGAGTGAGTTATTCAAGTCCGGAAGTGATATAGTGATAGAGTTGGAAAATGTCCTCTCAACCTAGATAATACAGAATTTTCCACTGAAGCATGAATTTTTATGCCCTATATGTTCTACACTTTTGATCAAATGTATTCACAAGGAAAAATCATTCATGATCACACAACAAGGCTGATCATTTACACAGGTGCAGAAAAGATCTGGATTTACCTAAGATGCCTCCTGAATTTGGCTTTCATGGGAGAGATATAAGAAATCTCAGATTAGAATTCTAAGAGCATAATGCACAAAACACTTTCCACCAGGTTTCACAAAAATATGAATTCATTACTCTTTCTCAAGATCTTACTAATAGTCTAAAATTCTCTATCTTCCCCAAGGACTTTCTTTATTGACCTAGAAGCCTGAGAAATGAGTAAACCAAGTTACTGGGTCAGCTTTTCCAGGAGGGCTTTGAATGCATTAACTACATAAAGTGAATCTTAATTCTGGAAAGAAAAAAAACCAAAAAACTGGCTGATCATATATTAGTGTGCATGTCTACAATAATAATTATTTTTAATAAAATTATAGTGCATAACTCTAAGTTATGTAAAATTACAGCATTTTAAATGGTTTTTGTAGAATCAGAATCAGATGATTCAGAAGAGGGTCCTATGTGTTCTAGATAAGGATAAATATCCACAATATTTTTTCCTGGATTTCTACATGAGATTTCACCTCTATTTATTGTTTTCCAACGGATTCTACTGAACAGACAAAGAGTATATAGCTCTCATTACTTTAGTGAATTCGGAATTTTGATAATAGCATTTAATTTTCAAGCAATGTGTATGTTCACTTTTTAAAAGAACTATACAATTTTAGAGTATAAGGAGATCTGGAACACAGTGTATATTTGTGTAGATGCATGTGTGTGTGTGATTCCAATCCATATAATTCCATAAATTTCCACATTGGTGAAATAGTATTAGTAGATAAGCAAGGAATTGTCTTTCAAAATATGTTTTTCAGTGATAATGGGTTTATTTTTGTTTATTCTACCTGTGCACTGGAGAAAGTAGGTTTAAAGCTATATGTAATTCTATCTCATCTACTTAAAAGAAATAAGAAATTGCACTAAAAATTTAACTATTAGAGCCTGTACATTGTATGTAGAACAAATATAAAGAAACGTGGGATATTACAAATCATCTTTGAGATAAGACATAATAAAAATGTACTGAATATTTTGCTATAAATTATCACTGAAGAGTAGCTGTAATTTTCAGTAACTTATCATTATCATTGTCATCACAATGTTTTATTTTCACTTCAGTTTTCATCCACTACATCCATATGATAAAATTTTTAAAATTTTTTCATATGTTCTTCACTAAAACTCTGCAAGGTACTTAGTTCAAATATTATTGTTTTTTCACTGGAAATGTGCTCATGTGTATGAAAGTAAAATATAAATAAATGCCGCTGTTACAAACACAAATGGATCATTTTCCCTTAGTTTGTGTTTAAAACAACCAAATAGATTACCAAAACTAAATTTACACATGCCATTAGACCTTTTTTTTTTTAACCTTTACTACATACAGGTTTTCCTTGATCTCTGAAAGTAGAGCACTTGACTAAAAGCTTCCATATGCTGAAAGTGCATGAACTGAAGAAACAAATATCACTATTTTTTATGAAAAATTGTTCACTTTACTGAACTCAAAAAATAACCACTCCTGGGCTTTTCAGATACCTTAGAGCATATTTTGCTGATGGGAGTTTAAAATAAATTATGTAAACAGAAGCTCATGCACACAGTTCAAAGCCATGTAGGGTGGATGCTGAGAATTTTAATGTAGTTCTTAGGGAAGTACCTTGTAGGTGTCACATTCATTGCTCTGCATGCATGTTGCTTTTGTGATGGCTTGCTGCCAAACACACTCTGAATGTCAATTTCAACTTTCATAATTTTTTAAAGTGGAAATCTTTTCATATTTTGGGGGGTTGGCATGAACAGCAATGAAGTAAGTCTTTTGAAAAGGAGATTGGCATAACAGAATTTTTTTTAAAGGAAACACCTGTATTCTGATGTCTATTTTTATATAAAATCTAGACAAGTAATGTCTAGGCTTTAATTAAAAAGAGTGAATGTATGCTTGGTAAAAAGCAAGAAAGAAGCAACATTAAGATGGCAGGGGCTCTGGGGGAACCTGGGTGTCTCAGTTCTTAAACTTTGCCTTTTGCTCAAATCATGATCCCAGTGTCCTGGGAATCTAGCCCCACATTGGGCTCCATGCTCAGTGGTGAGCTTGCTTCCCCCGCTCCCACTCTTCCTGCTTGTGTTCTCTCTCTTGCTTGGTCTCTCTTTGTCAAATAAATAAATAAAATCGTAAAAAAAAAAAAATTCCATGGGGGCCATGTAAGCATTTTTCTTTTATGGAAAAAGAAAAAAAAAAAAAAGAAAGGTAAAGAAAAAGGAAAGATAATCGTCCTCCACAATCTGATTGAGGATTCTGACCCTTAAGTGTTAGTTTTCTTTAACTTTGGATATCACTTGAGGATATCCAAAACATATTCTATTAGGATGCTCATCTCATTTCCCATCCAGAGAGCATGTTTGTAAAGCAGCTCCCAAAACACGTTATCTGTCTATTTTGTACTCTACAATTTCTGCTGGTATTTTAAAAAGTGTAGTCACTCGGTCAACCTCAAACTCCATTTCAAGTCATCTATATTACATAGATTATGTCATTTATTTCCTAAACTTATTAATTTAAAGTGTAGAATAATTTAAATCCAACTGCAACAAATACTACCAAAGGAATTAATGCAATGTGATCAACACCTATATGACAACAACACACACTTGCATGAAAACATCTTCACATCTGAAGAATATAATTCATGTTACCAAAGCTTTTATTTTAGTATTGTAATTTTAAAATTTCAGAATAGTTTACATAAAGTGTTAAATTAGTCTCATGTGTACAGTATAGTGACTCAAAACTTCCATACATTACCCAGTGCTCATCATGACAAGCACACTCTCTAATCTCAATTCAACACCATGTTTTATAACATTCTTGACTAGGCTGCTTCCCCATTTCCAGAAGATGCATCATTGGCCGTGCATAAAATGAACACTCCATTCTCTAATGAATATTGTTTGTCCAAATTTTTTTCCCATAAATTCTTGGTTCAAGTATCACCAAAATGTATTCTTATATTTGTAGTACCATTTTAACATATTATTTCTCATAGATTTTATCACTGAGTATCATAATCATTATCAATTATATTCCAGAATACGTTATAGTTAGGTGTAGGCTCATGTAGTGTTCATAATAAATCCAGAACATTAGTTCATAGATAATATCAGTAGTAGCTTTTATTATCAGTTTTACTTTGTTTCAAAATCATTTCACAGTCTTTCACATCCAGACTAATTCTCAGAATTGTATAAACATTTTAAGTTTCAATAACAAAACAAAACTCAGTAACTTAAAAAATGAACAAGTGCTCAAGCAGCCAATCAATTTTTTTTTAATTTTAAGGGTATGTACTCTAATATAAATCATTTACATTGCTTAACCCTACTTCACTCAAATAAAATTGAGTTCTCTGGTTAACGAGATGTACCTATTGTTTATTACAAACCAAGTATTAAATTACACATAAAATTAGCTTAAGCACTTGCTGAGGAGACTCACTTCTTGTATCATGATTGAAAATAAGAAAATAATATTACTGGAGTACCTTGTATTATCTCTGCACTTTCACAAACCTTGGCCACAAACTTTCACAGACTTGGTTAGCTGACAGTCGTTCAATCATACTCATATGAACAAAATCATTTTATGAGTAAATATTTTCCAAACAAGTATACATATTAATCTTTCACCTCTACACATAATATTTTAGGTACCTCCAAGAAAGACAGCACCAACAATGATTCTATGCCTTCTTTACCTGGAGATTTAATCTATTGCATTTGTTTTGCTTAGTTATGTTTGGTTCTATTCGTTGGTTGTTCTTTTCTTTTATATTCACTTGGGAATGCCCACTAAGACTTGGACAATACAGGTTAAGTTACTATTAGCCCCAAATAGATGTAAGATAAGGTTGGGAAGGTGTTCAACTAATTTCTTTAAATATTTAACAGGTGTGTTAAATGTCAATTCGGTGGTTAAAGAATCAAATATATTTATTCAGTTTGTTCCAGTATCACTGTGTCTCTAAAGTTTTATGAATAATGTATTTATATATTTTAACCAGTAAATTTACAGAAATTGTGTGTCTGTAGATATTAATGTATTTCCCAAATTTAATTATATTGGCCAACAGACTTAATAATTCGATGGAATGTGTTAGTTTAATAAAACAGAATTCTGAAAATATCACAAATATGAGAGTTATCTTTGATTTATTTTATAGATGACTTGCTTTCAAATTTTCCATTCAGTTGCAAAACACACATACACACATTATGAAATAATATTTACTCAATAAACTAAATAATGAAAACAATTATATTACTCCTTTTGAAGCAATAATGTTTTAAAAGATGCTTAACAATGGAATTTCATTTCAGGAAATAACAAATATTCTTGTATTTTTCTTGGCTTCCAATAACTGAATTAACTAGACTTTTCACTTGGGAAAAAATTAACAATGGCCCAGTTTTATTTTACTTTCTTTTTTACTTTATTTTCCTTTAATTTTACTTTTTTTTACTAGTTTATTTTTACTTTTTTTTATTTTACTTTTTTTGTTTTTATTTTTTATTTAAATTTATTTAGCCAAGAAATAGTATTCCATTAGTTTCAGGCATAGTTTTCAATTATTAATCAGTTGCTTATGACACCTAGTTCTCATATCATGTGCTGTCCTCAATGCACATCACCTGGTTACCAAATTCTGTGACCCACATCCCTTCCAGCAGCCTTCAGTTTGTTTCCTAGAGTTAAGTATTGCATGGTCTGTCTCTCTCTCTAATTTCTTCCCAATCAATTTTCACTTCCTTCCTTATGATCCTCTACACTCTTTCTTATTTTCCACATATGAGTAAAACCATATAATTGTCTTTTTCCAATTGACTTATTTCATTTAGCACAATAATCAACAATCCCATTCTTGTTGATGTAAATGGTAAGTATGATCCTTTCTGATGACTGGGTAATATTTCACTGTGTATATATATTACCAAATATTCTTTATCCATTCCTCCACTGAAGGACATCTCAGCTTCATCCACAGTTTGACTATTGTGGACATTGCTGCTTTCTAAAAAAATATATATTGTATTTATTTATTTGAGAGAGACTCAACAAGAGAGGGAACACAAGTAAGGGGAGTGGGAGAGGGAGAAGCAGGCTTCCCGCTGAGCAGGGAACCCAATGTAGGGCTCAATCCCAGGACTCTGGGACCATGATATGAGATAAAAGCAGACACTTAATGACAGAACCAGCCAGGTGCAGGGACATTGCTGCTACTAACATTAGGGTACAGCTGCCCCTTTGTTTCACTACATTTGTATTCTTGTAAATACACAGTAATGCAATTGGTGGGTCATAGGGTAGCTCTATTTTTAACTTCTTGAGGAACCTCCCTACTGTTTTCTAGAGTGGCTATACAAGCTTGCATTTCCTCCAACAGTGTAAGAAGGTAATGTTTTCTCCACATCCATGCAAACATTTGTTGTTTCAAGTCTTCTTAATTTTAGCCATACCAACTGGTGTGAGGTGCTATCTCATTGTGATTTGGATTTCAATTACTCTGATGCTGAGTGAAGTGGAGCATTTTTTCAGGTGTTTGGTGGCTACTTTTATGTCTTCTTTGAAGAAATCTCTATTCATGCCTTCTGCCCGTTACTTGACTGAGTTCTTTCTTGATTGGGTGTTGAGTTTGATAACTTCTTTATAGATCTTGGATACAAGTCCCTTATCTGATAAGTCATTTGCAAATATCATCTCACATTCTGTAGATTACCTTTTTTTTTTTAAAGATTTCATTTATTTACTTGTCAGAGAGAAAGAGCAAATGAGCAAAAACATGGAGAGAAGCAGGCAGAGGGAGAAGCAGGCTCCCCACTGAGCTGACAGTCCAATGTGGGATTTGATTCCATGATCATGATCTGAGCTAAATGCAGTTGCTTAACTAACTGAGCCACCCAGCTGCCCATGTGGGTTATCTTTTAGTTCTGTTAACTGTTTTCTTTGCTGTGCACTAGTTTTTCATATTGACGAAGTCCCAGTAGTTTATTTTAGCTTTTGTTCCATTTGTTTTTAGAGCTGTGTCCTGCAAGAAGTTGCTGCAGCTGACGTTGAAGAGGTCCTTCCTGTATTCTCAATTAGGGTTTTGCTGGATTCCTGTCTCACATTTAGTTTATCCAAAGATTTGAGTTTATTTTTGCACATGATGTAAGAAATTATTCCAGTAACATTCTTCTGCATGTGCCCGTCTAGTTTTTCCAGGACCATTTATTGAAGAGACTGTTCTGTTTTCATTAGATAGTATTTACTATTTTGTCATAGATTAGC
Source organism: Mustela lutreola (assembly GCF_030435805.1). Classification (NCBI taxonomy): domain Eukaryota; kingdom Metazoa; phylum Chordata; class Mammalia; order Carnivora; family Mustelidae; genus Mustela; species Mustela lutreola. The sequence goes on from NC_081294.1 coordinate 155,889,404, forward strand.
TGGCCATAGACTTGAGAGTCAATTACTGGGTTCTCTATTCTGCTCCACTGAACTATGTGTCTGTTTTTGTGCCAGTACCATGCTGTCTTTTTTTATCACAACTTTGTAATATAGCTTGAAGTTAGACATCTTGATGTCTCCACTTTTGGTTTTCACTTTCAACATTACTCTGGAGAATTGCATCTTTTCAAAATGTTCCATTAAAATTTTAGGATTACTTGTTCCAGCTCTCTGAAAAATGTAAATGATATTTTGATAGTGGTTGCATTGAATGTGTAGATTCTCATGGGAAGCACAGTCATTTTCATAATATTCATTTCTCTAGTCCATGAAAATGGAATGTTTTCCTGTCTCTTCATGTCTACCTCAATTTCTTTCATAAGTTTTTCTGTAGTTTTTAGAGTACAGATCTTTAACTCTTTGGTTAAATTTATTCCTATTTATGTTATGATTTTGATGCAATTGAAAATGGCATTGATTCCTTAATTTATTTTTCTTCAGTCTCATAACTAGTGTATAAAAATGAAACTGATTTCTGTGCATTGATTTTGTATCCTATTATGTAGCTGAATAGCTGTCAGAGTTCTAGCAATGTTCAGGTGAAGTATTTGGGTTTTCCACATTAAATATTAAATCATGTAAGAAGAGTGAGAATTTGACTTCTTCTTTACCAATTTGAATGAATTTTTATTTCATTTGTTGTCTGGTTGATGAATCTAGAACTTCCAATACTACAGTGAACAACAGTAGTGAGAGTGGGCATTCCAGTTATATCCCAGACCTTAGGGGAAAAGCTCTCACTTTTTCCCAATTGAGAAAGATATCCACTGTGGGATTTTCATATATGGGTTTGTGCTATTGAGGTATGTTCCTCCTATCTCTACACTGTGTAAAGTTTTATAGACAGAATGTGGATGTTGTCAAATGCTTTTTCTGCATCAATTGAGAGGATTATATGGTTCTTGTTTTACTTTTATTAATGTGATGTATCACATTGTTTGATTTGTGAATGTTGACAAATTCTTCCATCCCAGGAATAAGTCCCACCTGGTCATGGTGAATAGTTCTTTAAATATACTGTAAGATCCTATTGACCAATATCTTAATGAGTATGTTGACAGCCATGTTAATCAGAAGTATTGGTCTGTATTTCTCTTTTTCAGTGGGCTTTTTATCTGGTTTATGGAGCAAAGTAATGCTGGCCTCATAGAACAAGTTTGGAAGTGTTCCTTCCATTTCAAATTTTTGAACCAACTTCAGTAGAATTGTTATTATTTCTTCTTTAAATGTTTGATAGAATTCCCCTGGGAAACCATCCATCCCTGAGCTCTTGGTTTTGGGGGAGGCTTGATTTCTGCTTCAATTACCTTGCTGGTTATGAATCTGTTCAGATTATCTATTTCTTCTTGTTTCAGTTTTGATAGTTTATAAATTTCCAAGAATGCATCTATTTCTTCCAAATTGCCTAATTTGTTACCATATAGTTGATGATAATAAGTTCTAATAATTGCCTCTATTTCCTTTCCATTTTATTAATTTGGGTCTTCCTCTCTTTTAGTTTATATAAGTCTAGCCAAAGGTTTATTGAACTTATTAATTTTTTCAAAGAACAAGCTTCTAATTACATTTTTTTTTACTATTCTTCTGGTTTCTATTTCATGGATTTCTGCTCTAATCTGTATTATTCCTACGCACCTTCTTGGTTTAGGCTTTATTCAGTGTTCTGACTCCAGGTCGTTTAGGTTTAAGGGAAGCTTGTGTATTTGAGATTTTTCTGGTTTTTGTTTGTTTGTTTTTTTTTTTTTTTGAGAGAAGATCCTATTGCAATGCACTTCCCTCTTATGATGGTTTTGCTGTATCCCTATGGTATTGAACAGTTCTGTTTTCTTTTTCATTTGTTTTGATGAATTAGTTTAATACTTCTTGAATTCCCTGGTTGACCAATTCATTGCTTAGTGGGATGCTATTTAACCTCCAGGTGTTTCGGTTCCTTCTAAATTTCCTCTTGTGATCGAGTTCAAATTTCATAGCATTGTGGTCTTAAAATATGAAGGGAATTATGGCAATCTGTTTGTACCAGTTGAGACCTGATTTGTGACACAACATATGATCTATCCGGGAGAATGTTCCATATTCACTTGAGAAGAATGAGTGTTCCTTTCCTTTGGAATGGAATGCTCTCATATATTTGTGAAGTCCACCCAGTCCACTGTGTCATTAAAGCCCTTATTTCCTTACTGGCCTTCTATTTAGATGGTCTGTCCATAGCTGTGAGAGGGGTGTTGAAATCCAATACTATTAATGTGTTATCAATTTGGTTTTCTTTTTTTACATTAGTTATTATATGTTTGATATAACTGGCTGCACCCAAATTAAGAAAATAAATATTTATAATGGTCTTCCATTCTTGTTGGGTAAATACTTTATGTATGATATCATGTCCCTCTTCATCTCTTACTGCAGTCTTTGTTTTAAAGTCAAATTTTCCTGACATGAGAATTATTATCCCAGGTTTCTATTGAGGTATATTAGCATGGTAAATTGTTCTCCAACCCCTCATTTTCAGTCTGCAGGTGTCTTTTGGTCTAAAATGACTCTGTTCTAGACAGCATATGGATGGATCTTGCTTTTTTATCCAGACTGATTCCTTTGTCTTTTAATTGGAGAATTTAACCCTTTTACATTCAGAGTAATTATTGAAATATATGAATTGAGTTGCATTGTATTACATGAAAGTCCATGTATCTGTAGATTATTTCTTTCTGGTCTATGCTACTATTGGGATCTTTCTCCACTGAATCATGTCTGGGTGCTGCCCTAATATCTTTTTTGGGATGCCACCATCCCACAGAATGTTGTTTGCTCTCAGGAACAGGTTCCATTCTTTTTCAGCCTGCTCAAAAAAAGAGTAATTACCAACCATACCATCTTGAGCTTTATGATTACCCAAGCTGAGAACCCCTCTTGAGCTCGCAGACCCTAACCTGCTTCCCTGCTCCACAACTGGGGCATTCTACTACTTAAGACATCCCCATTCACTCCATGACTCTTTGGATCCTGGGAGACCACAATGCCTCTCCCAGAATTCTGCTATTTCATTTTCAGTTCACCTTTCAGAAAGGGATATCTCTCCCTACAGCAGATTTCTAAGGGTTTTGATTTTGTGTTTCTGTGTCATACCACTTTCCTAATACCAGCTTGTGGAGGCTCCCTCCCACATCTGTTTATCTCCTGATATCTCCCCCACAGATACACAACTTCCTAAGTCCTGCCTTCTAAAAAGCAGTTGGTTTTCTGCTTGTATACATATCTATATATCTATAGATCTATCTATCTATCATCTATCTATCTATCTATCTATCTATTCCTACATATCAGGTTGATTACATGGGTGTTCAAAATGGTTTCATAGATATCCTTCAGGGGGCCAATTGAAATGAGGTGCCCTACTCCTCCACCATCATGCCCTAGAAATTCAATGTATTTTTTTTATTTCTTCTTTTATTTCCTTTTTTAACTGTTCATTGTTTAGTAACATGTTGTTTAATCTCTTAGCATTTAGGGTCTTTCAAAAATTGTTTTTTCTTCTGTTTCACTTCAATTTTCGTAGCTCTATGGTCAGAAAATATGCATGCCATGATCTCAATAATTTTGTATTTGTTGAGGCCTGATTTGTAACCTAGCATGTGTTCTATTTTGAAGGATGTGTCACGTGTACTTTTTTTTTTAATTTTTTATTTTTTATAAACATATATTTTTATCCCCAGGGGTACAGGTCTGTGAATCACCGGTTTACACACTTCACAGCACTCACCAAATCATATACCCTCCCCAATGTCCATAATCCCACCCCCTTCTCCCAAACCCCCTCCCCCCGGCAACCCTCAGTTTGTTTTGTGAGATTAAGAGTCACTTATCGTTTGTCTCCCTCCCAATCCCATCTTGTTTCATTTATTCTTCTTCTACCCACTTAAGCCTCCATGTTCTATCACCACTTCCTCATATCAGGGAGATCATATGATAGTTGTCTTTCTCTGCTTGACTTATTTCGCTAAGCATGATACGCTCTAGTTCCATCCATGCTGTTGCAAATGGCAAGATTTCATTTCTTTTGATGGCTGCATAGTATTCCATTGTGTATATATACCACATCTTCTTGATCCATTCATCTGTTGATGGACATCTAGGTTCTTTCCATAGTTTGGCTATTGTGGACATTGCTGCTATAAACATTCGGGTGCATGTGCCCCTTTGGATCACTACATTTGTATCTTTAGGGTAAATACCCAATAGTGCAATTGCTGGGTCATAGGGCAGTTCTATTTTCAACATTTTGAGGAACCTCCATGCTGTTTTCCAGAGTGGCTGCACCAGCTTGCATTCCCACCAACAGTGTAGGAGGGTTCCCCTTTCTCCGCATCCTCGCCAGCATCTGTCATTTCCTGACTTGTTGATTTTAGCCATTCTGACTGGTGTGAGGTGATATCTCATTGTGGTTTTGATTTGTATTTCCCTGATGCCGAGTGATATGGAGCACTTTTTCATGTGTCTGTTGGCCATCTGGATGTCTTCTTTGCAGAAATGTCTGTTCATGTCCTCTGCCCATTTCTTGATTGGATTATTTGTTCTTTGGGTGTTGAGTTTGCTAAGTTCTTTATAGATTCTGGACACTAGTCCTTTATCTGATATGTCGTTTGCAAATATCTTCTCCCATTCTGTCAGTTGTCTTTTGATTTTGTTAACTGTTTCCTTTGCTGTGCAAAAGCTTTTGATCTTGATGAAATCCCAGTAGTTCATTTTTGCCCTTGCTTCCCTTGCCTTTGGCGTTGTTCCTAGGAAGATGTTGCTGCGCCAGAGGTCGAAGAGGTTGCTGCCCGTGTTCTCCTCAAGGATTTTGATGGATTCCTTTTGTACATTGAGGTCCTTCATCCATTTTGAGTCTATTTTTGTGTGTGGTGTAAGGGAATGGTCCAGTTTCATTTTTCTGCATGTGGCTGTCCAATTTTCCCAGCACCATTTATTGAAAAGGCTGTCTTTTTTCCATTGGACATTCTTCCCTGCTTTGTCGAAGATGAGTTGACCATAGATTTGAGGGTCTATTTTTGGGCTCTCTATTCTGTTCCATTGATCTATGTGTCTGTTTTTGTGCCAGTACCATGCTGTCTTGATGATGACAGCTTTGTAATAGAGCCTGAAGTCCGGAATTGTGATGCCACCAACGTTGGCTTTCTTTTTCAATATCCTTTTGGCTATTCGAGGTCTTTTCTGGTTCCATATAAATTTTAGCATTATTTGTTCCATTTCTTTGAAAAAGATGGATGGTACTTTGATAGGAATTGCATTAAATGTGTAGATTGCTTTAGGTAGCATAGACATTTTCACAATATTTATTCTTCCAATCCAGGAGCATGGAACATTTTTCCATTTCTTTGTGTCTTTGTCAATTTCTTTCATGAGTACTTTATAGTTTTCTGAGTATAGATTCTGTGTCTCTTTGGTTAGGTTTATTCCTAGGTATCTTATGGTTTTGGATGCAATTGTAAATGGGATTGACTCCTTAATATCTCTTTCTTCTGTCTTGCTGTTGGTGTAGAGAAATGCAACTGATTTCTGTGCATTGATTTTATATCCTGACACTTTACTGAATTCCTGTATAAGTTCTAGCAGTTTTGGAGTGGAGTCTTTTGGGTTTTCCACATATAGTATCATATCATCTGCGAAGAGTGATAATTTGACTTCTTCTTTGCCGATTTGGATGCCTTTAATTTCCTTTTGTTGTCTGATTGCTGAGGCGAGGACCTCTAGTACGATGTTGAATAGCAGTGGTGATAATGGACATCCCTGCCGTGTTCCTGACCTTAGCGGAAAAGCTTTCAGTTTTTCTCCATTGAGAATGATATTTGCGGTGGGTTTTTCATAGATGGCTTTGATGATATTGAGGTATGTGCCCTCTATCCCTACACTTTGAAGAGTTTTGATCAGGAAGGGATGTTGTACTTTGTCAAATGCTTTTTCAGCATCTATTGAGAGTATCATATGGTTCTTGTTCTTTCTTTTATTGATGTGTTGTATCACATTGACTGATTTGCGGATGTTGAACCAACCTTGCAGCCCTGGAATAAATCCCACTTGGTCGTGGTGAATAATCCTTTTAATGTACTGTTGAATCCTATTGGCTAGTATTTTGTTGAGTATTTTTGCATCTGTGTTCATCAAGGATATCGGTCTATAGCTCTCTTTTTTGGTGGGATCCTTGTCTGGTTTTGGGATCAAGGTGATGCTGGCCTCATAAAATGAGTTTGGAAGTTTTCCTTCCATTTCTATTTTTTGGAACAGTTTCAGGAGAATAGGAATTAGTTCTTCTTTAGATGTTTGGTAGAATTCCCCCGGGAAGCCGTCTGGCCCTGGGCTCTTGTTTGTTTGGAGATTTTTAATGACTGTTTCAATCTCCTTACTGGTTATGGGTCTGTTCAGGCTTTCTATTTCTTCCTGGCTCAGTTGTGGTAGTTTATATGTTTCTAGGAATGCATCCATTTCTTCCAGATTGTCAAATTTATTGCCGTAGAGTTGCTTATAGTATGTTCTTATAATAGTTTGTATTTCTTTGGTGTTAGTTGTGATCTCTCCTCTTTCATTCATGATTTTATTTATTTGGGTCCTTTCTCTTTTCTTTTTGATAAGTCGGGCCAGGGGTTTATCAATTTTATTAATTCTTTCAAAGAACCAGCTCCTAGTTTCGTTGATTTGTTCTATTGTTTTTTTTGGTTTCTATTTCATTGATTTCTGCTCTGATCTTTATGATTTCTCTTCTCCTGCTGGGCTTAGGGTTTCTTTCTTGTTCTTTCTCCAGCTCCTTTAGGTGTAGGGTTAGGTTGTGTACCTGAGACCTTTCTTGTTTCTTGAGAAAGACTTGTACCGCTATATATTTTCCTCTCAGGACTGCCTTTGTTGTGTCCCACAGATTTTGAACCGTTGTATTTTCATTATCATTTGTTTCCATGATTTTTTTCAATTCTTCTTTAATTTCCCGGTTGACCCATTCATTCTTTAGAAGGATACTGTTTAGTCTCCATGTATTTGGGTTCTTTCCAAACTTCCTTTTGTGGTTGAGTTCTAGCTTTAGAGCATTGTGGTCTGAAAATATGCAGGAATGATCCCAATCTTTTGATACCGGTTGAGTCCTGATTTAGGACCGAGGATGTGATCTATTCTGGAGAATGTTCCATGTGCACTAGAGAAGAATGTGTATTCTGTTGCTTTGGGATGAAATATTCTGAATATATCTGTGATGTCCATCTGGTCCAGTGTGTCGTTTAAGGCCTTTATTTCCTTGCTGATCTTTTGCTTGGATGACCTGTCCATTTCAGTGAGGGGAGTGTTAAAGTCCCCTACTATTATTGTATTATTGTTGATGTGTTTCTTTGATTTTGTCATTAATTGGTTTATATAGTTGGCTGCTCCCAGGTTGGGGGCATAGATATTTAAAATTGTTAAATCTTCTTGTTGGACAGACCCTTTGAGTATGATATAGTGTCCTTCCTCATCTCTTATTATAGTCTTTGGCTTAAAATCTAATTGATCTGATATAAGGATTGCCACTCCTGCTTTCTTCTGATGTCCATTAGCATGGTAAATTCTTTTCCAACCCCTCACTTTAAATCTGGAGGTGTCTTCGGGCTTAAAATGTGTTTCTTGGAGGCAACATATAGATGGGTTTTGTTTTTTTTTTATCCATTCTGATACCCTGTGTCTTTTGACAGGGGCATTTAGCCCATTCACATTCAGGGTAACTATTGAGAGATATGAATTTAGTGCCATTGTATTGCCTGTAAGGTGACTGTTACTGTATATGGTCTCTGTTCCTTTCTGATCTACCACTTGTAGGCTCTCTCTTTGCTTAGAGGACCCCTTTCAAGATTTCCTGTAGAGCTGGTTTGGTATTTGCAAATTCTTTCAGTTGTTGTTTGTCCTGGAAGCTTTTAATCTCTCCTTCTATTTTCAATGATAGCCTAGCTGGATATAGTATTCTTGGCTGCATGTTTTTCTCGTTTAGTGCTCTGAAAATATCATGCCAGCTCTTTCTGGCCTGCCAGGTCTCTGTGGATAAGTCAGCTGCCAATCTAATATTTTTACCATTGTATGTTACAGACTTCTTTTCCCGGGCTGCTTTCAGGATTTTCTCTTTGTCATTGAGACTTGTAAATTTTACTATTAGGTGACGGGGTGTGGGCCTATTCTTATTGATTTTGAGGGGCGTTCTCTGAACCTCCTGAATTTTGATGCTCGTTCCCTTTGCCATATTGGGGAAATTCTCCCCAATAATTCTCTCCAGTATACCTTCTGCTCCCCTCTCACTTTCTTCTTCTTCTGGAATCCCAATTATTCTAATGTTGTTTCGTCTTATGGTGTCACTTATCTCTCGAATTCTCCCCTCGTGGTCCAGTAGCTGTTTGTCCCTCTTTTGCTCAGCTTCTTTATTCTCTGTCATTTGGTCTTCTATATCACTAATTCTTTCTTCTGCCTCATTTATCCTAGCAGTTAGAGCCTCCATTTTTGATTGCACCTCATTAATAGCTTTTTTGATTTCACCTTGGTTAGATTTTAGTTCTTTTATTTCTCCAGAAAGGGCTTTTATATCTCTCGAGAGGGTTTCTCTAATATCTTCCATTCCTTTTTCGAGCCCGGCTAGAACCTTGAGAATTGTCATTCTGAACTCTAGATCTGACATATTACCGATGCCTGTATTGATTAGGTCCCTAGCCTTCGGTACTGCCTCTTGTTCTTTTTTTTTGTGTTGAATTTTTACGTCTTGTCATTTTGTCCAGATAAGAGTAAATGAAGGGGCAAGTAAAATACTAAAAGGGTGGCAACAACCCCAGGAAAATATGCTTTAACCAAATTAGAAGAGATCCAAAATCGTGAGTGGGGAGAAAGGGGATAAAAAGAGGTTCAAAAAGGAAGAAAGAAAAAAAAACAAAAAGAAAAGAAAAAAGAAAGAAAAGAAAAGAATTTTTAAAAAAAGAATACACCTAAGAAAAATGTAAAAAAGAAAAAATATATATATTAGATAAACTAGTATAAAATCGTTAAAAAAGAAAAAGGTAACAGTTAAAAAAAATTTTACCCGAAGGCGAGAAAAAAAAAATGAAAAAGAAAAAATTAAATTAACTGCAAGACTAAAAAAAATCACAGGAAAAAAGCCATGAGTTCCGTGCTTGGTTTTCTCCTCCTCTGGAATTCTGCTGCTCTCCTTGGTATTGAAACCGCACTCCTTGGTAGGTGAACTTGGTCTTGGCTGGATTTCTTGTTGATCTTCTGGGGGAGGGGCCTGTTGTAGTGATTCTCAAGTGTCTTTGCCCCAGGCGGAATTACACCGCCCTTACCCAGGGCCGGGGTGAGTAATCCGCTCCGGTTTGCTTTCAGGAGCTTTTGTTCCCTGAGCGCTTTCCGTAGAGTTCCAGAGGACAGGAATACAAATGGCGGCCTCCTGGTCTCCAGCCCGGAGGAGCCGAGAGCCCAGGGCCGCACTCCTCAGTGCGCGCTTAGAGAACCGCGCCCAGTTACTCCCGTCTGCCTGACCTCCGGCCGCGCTCCGAGCTCACCGAGCCTGCGACCGGTTCAAGGTAACACAGAGCTGTGAGCTTACTGTCGGCTCTGTCTCTGTAGCCGGCTTTCCCGTTCCAATACCCGCAAGCTCTGCGACACTCAGACACCCCCGATCCTTCTGTGACCCTGCGGGACCTGAGGCCACGCTGACCCCGCGTGGGCTTCGCCCCGGTTTAGCCTCTGGAGCGATGTCCCTCAGCGGAACAGACTTTTAAAAGTCCTGATTTTGTGCACGGTTGCTCCGCCGCTTGCCGGGAGCCGGCCCCTCCCCCCGGGGTCTATCTTCCCGTCGCCTATCTTCCCGTCGCTTTGGATTCACTTCTCCGCCGGTCCTACCTTTCAGAAAGTGGTTGTTTTTCTGTTTCCAGAATTGCTATTCTTCTTCATTTCGATCTGCCGATGGATTTTCAGGTGTTTGCAATCTTTAGATAAGCTATCTAGCTGATCTCCGGCTAGCTGAAGCAGTCTCAGCTTGCTACTTCTCCGCCATCTTGACTCCTCCCCCTAATTCCATACAATTTTTAGGATTATTTGATCCAGCTGTTTGAAGAATACCAGAGGAATTTTGATCGGAATGGCATTAAAAGTATAGATTGCTCTAGGCATTATAGGCATTTTAACAATGTTTATTCTTCCGATCCAAGAGCATGGAATGGTCTTCCGCCATTGGTTGAAAGGTCTTTTTGTGTCTTCTTCAATTTCTTTCATGAGTGTTGTGTAGTTTCTCGAGTACAGATCCAGTAGCACTTTGGTTAGGTTTATTCCAAGGTATCTTATGGTTTTTGATGATATAGTAAATGGAATTGATTTTCTAATTTCCCTTTCTGTATTTTCATTGTTAGTGTATTAGAAAGCCCCTGATTTCTGTACTTTGACTTTGTTTCCTACCACGTTACTGAATTGCTGTATGAGTTCTAGTAGTTTGGGGGTGGAGTCTTTTGGGTTTTCCATATACAGCATCATGCAATCTGCAAAGAGATAGAGTTTGACATCTTCATTGCCAATTTGGATACCCTTTATTGTTCTTTGTTGTCTGATTGCTGTTGCTAGGGCTTCTAATACTACTTTGAACAAGAGCGGTGAGAGAGGGCATCCTTGTCATGTTCCTGAACTCAACGGGAAGGCTCTGAGCTTTTTCCCATTGAGGATGATATTTTCTTTGGGTCTTGCATAGATAGATTTTATGAAGGTCAGCAATATTCCCTCTATCCCTATACATTGAAGCATTTTATCAGGAACAGATGCTGGATTTTTCTAAAGGTGTTTTATTTATTTATTTTTTCATCAATTGAGGGGACCATGTGGTTCTTCTCTCTTCTCTTATTGATTTGTTCTGTCACACTGATTGATTTGTAAATGTTGAACTATCCTTACAAGGGATGTAAGGGTTATGTCCCTTGTAACCCAGGGATGAATCCCACCTGGTCATGGTGGATAAACTTTTTAATGTGTTGTTGGATTCTGTTTGCTAGGATCATACTGAGAATCGTAGCATCCATATTAATCAGTGATATTGGTCTGAAATTCCCCTTTTTGGTGAGACCCTCGCCTAGATTGGGGATTAGGGTAATGCTGGCTTCATAAAAAGAGTCTGGAGGTTTTCCTTCTGTTTCAGTTTTTTGAAACAGCTTCAGAATAGTAAGTGTTCTTTCGCCTTTGAAAGTTTGGTAGAATTCCCCAGGGAATCTGTCTGGTCCCGGGCTCTTGATTTTTGGGAGGTTTTTGATCACTGCTTCTATCTCATTACTAGTTATCGTTTGTTCAGGATGTCAATTTCTTCCTGGTTCAATTTTGGGAGTTTATAGTTTTCCAGGAATGCATCCATTTCATCTACATTGCTAAACTTATTCGCATATAACTGTTGATAATAACTTCTGATGATTGTTTCTACTTCCTTGGTGTTCGTTATGATCTCTCCCTTTTCATTCATAATTTTATTAATTTGGGCTTTCTCTCTTTTCTTTTGGATTAATGTGGCCAATGATTTATCGATATTATTCATCTTTCAAAAATCCAGGTTCTAGTTTCATTGATACGTTCTACTGTATCTCTAGTTTCTACTTCTTTCATCTCTGCTCTAATCTTGATTATTTCCCTTCTTTTGTGTGGAGTTGGTTTGATTTGTTGTGGATTTTCCAGTTCTTTAAGGTATGGAGACAGATGGTGTATTCTGCTGTATCCCATAGGTTTTGGACCAAAGTGTCTTCATTCTCATTGGTTTCCATGAATTGTTTCAGCTCTTCTTTGATCTCCTGGTTGATCCAAGAATTTTTAAGCAAGGTGGTCGTTAGCTATCAGGAATTTGAGTTCTTTTCAAGCATTTCCTTGTGATTGAGCTCCAGTTTCAAAGCATTGTGATCTGAGAATGTGCAGGGAATAATCTCAGTCTTTTGGTATCAGTTGAGTCCTGATTTGTGACCCAGTATGTGGTCTATTCTGGAGAAGATTCCATGTGCACTTGAGAAGAATGAGTATTCTGTATTTTTAGGGTGGAATGTTCTGTATATATCAATGAGGTCCATATGGTCCAATGTGTCATTCAATCCTCTTGTGTCTTTACTGATTTTCAGCTTTGATGATCTGTCCATTTCTGAGAGAGGCATGTTAAGATCTCCTACTATTGATGTATTCATATCAATACAACTCTTTATCTTGATTAATAGTTTTCATATGTAATTGGGGGCTCCCATATTGGGGGCATAGATATTTACAATTGTTAGCTCATCTTGATAGATAGTCCCTTTAAGAATGATGTAGTGTCCTTCCGTATCTCTGATTACAGTCTTTACCTTAAAATCTAATTTATCTGGTATGAGAATCGCTACTCTGGCCTTCCTTTGAGACTCATTGGCATGAAAGATACTTCCCCATTCCTTAAGTTTCAGGCTGGGTGTATCCTTAGTTTCTAAATGGATCTCTTGTAGACAACATATGGATGGGTCCTGTTGTTTTATCCAATCTGCAACCCTGTGTCATTTTCTGGGTACATTTAGGCCATTCACATTGATAGTAATTATGGAGAGATACATTTTTATTGACATCGTGTTACCTTTGAAGACTTTCTTTCTGTAGGTTGTCTCTATATTTATGTTCAATGCTATTCTTGGGATTTTTACTCTCTTATAGAACCCCCTTTAATATTTCCTGCAGTGTCAACTTGGTGGTTGCACAGTCTTTTAAGCCTTGTCGGTCTTGGAAACTCTTTACCTCTCCATCCATTTTAAATGTCAGTCTTGCTGGATAAAGTATTCTTGGCTGCTTGTTCTTCTCATTTTGTGCCATGAATATATCTTGCCAGCCTCTTCTGGCTTGCCAGGTCTCTGTGGACAGGTCTGACGTTATTCTGATGGGGCTTTCCTCTGTATGTAAGGAGCTTCTTTGTCCTAGTGGGTTTCAAAAGATTGTATCTACAATTACGATTTCTCAATTTTACTATCAGATGCCTTGATGTTTTCTTAGAATGTATAATCTTGGGGAGATACTGTTTTGCCTCTAGTGCATGAACGTTGTTTCTATTTGTGAGATTGGGAAAATTTTCATGGAGTGTTTGTTCCACTATATCTTCTAGACTTCTTTCTTTCTCCTCCCCTTAAGGGATTCCAATAATTCTGACGCTGGAACATTTCATGGTGTCATTTATTTCCCTAATTCTGTTTTCATGGTTTCTAAGCTATTTGTTCCCGGCTTCCTCCTAGTCCTTTCTATCTATCTGTTTTTCCTCCAGATAACTAATTCTATCTTCTGTCTCAGTTACCCTAGCTTTTATGTCATTTAGATTAGATTGGAACTCATTGAGAACATTGTGAATATCATCCCTGGTGGATTTACGTTCTCTCCTAACATTGTGAAAATAATTCCTGGTGGCTTCCAGCTCTGTCCTACTCTATTCCATTTTGTCATCCATGGCTTTCTCGAAACTAGGTATTGCTTGTAAAATTGTCAGTCTGAATTCCCTCACGACCTATTGTCTATGTCTATAGTCATTAGCTCTGTTGCAGATGGCCCAGCCTCTGAATTTTTCTTCTGTTGGGCATTCCTCCTCCTGGTCATTTTGGTGAGAGATGGCTGAACGGATGTAGCTGGATGTATCGAACATGGTGCAGTCAGCGTGCCCCCTGGAGCACTTCTGAGCAATCAATAATAGTTCCCACACAAACAAATAAAAAAGGAGGAGAGAAAAAAGAAAAATAAAAGAGAGAGGTTGAGAGAAACAGGGAAAAAAAAGAAAGATAAAAGAGAAGATCCCACCCAAATGGGCCCCAAGGTAAGATTTATGAGGCAAACAAACATAAACAGACAAATAAAAAGACTGGCAAAAGTAGATGACAAGATTATATATATATATATATATATATATATATATATATATATATGTTTTAAAGCAAGACAAAAAAAAAAAAAAAAGGCACCTCGTCAAAGAAACCCCAAGTATACGATTTATATACTACCAGGACAAAAACAAATACACAGAAACACTAGCAGAAGTAAGAGATGGGAGAGTGGTTATAAATTCTCAGTGTGGGGCAGGAAGGTTATTTTGATTCTTACTATATGTATCACAATATCTTTGTAAAGGGACTCAACTTTTCTAAGATAAAGGCGGATTAAAAATTGGTTTAGCTATAGGGGTAGCATTGATTGGGGAAAGGGGACTACCTTGAAGTTTAATGCTATATGAATATTAAAAAATAAAAATAAAGAAAGAATAAACTAAACTAAAATAAAATGAAACTTTAACAAATTTAAAAAATAGAAAAGTAAAAGAAAAATGTGGGTAAAAGTTCAGGTTAAAAGGTTTTCCTGGAATTTGATATATCTCATTGGAATTGTATATCTCACTGTGATGGTAGATAGCTTAAAAAATTATCTATAAAAGGGGGGACAAGATGGCGGGGGAGTAGGAGGAGGCGCCTTTTCAGCTGGTACCCCAAAGGGAGCTGATTACCTACCAAAGAACTCCGATCACCCATGAAATCAGCCTGAGATCAGAATTATACACGTCTGGATCTCTACAGGAACAGAAGACGCCAGTGGGCAGGTAAAGCAGAGTGGGAATGGCGGACTGATATCAGAAGATAAACAAAAGGGGGAGGGAGCCACAAGAGGTGACCAGTTGGAAAGTAATACCCCAATACGAGCAAGAGTGCCCTGAGTCTGGGGACCAGCATTAACTTGGAGACTGGTTGAAAGCACGCCAAAAGAGCAAAGGATTGTGGGGAAAAATTGTGGGAATCGGGGCGGCTAGGGACAGGGGCTTAAGTGCCCGGTTCCAGGAGAGCCTCCTCTGCCCTGAGGCAGAGATAGTGTGGCAGAGAAACAAGATCTTGGTCCCTAAGCTGCCAGCGCGCCCAAGAATGCGTGGGTTCTAGTTACTTTGATGGGATGGGAGCCATACCGGTCGGCAGAATGTGCGAGCCCTACCACAAAGCTTGAGATATGCGCCCACGTTCCTCATGCTCCCCTGAGCTACAAAGGCCCGGCCGGCACTCTTTGACCAGCGCCATTGTTTCAAAGCCTAAGCCGCGCACCCCAACTCTCCCGTGACAGAGGTACGCAAAAGCCCAGCCTGGTGCTTATGGACCAGCGCCCCATTCTCAGTGCCCAAGACGCGCGCCCGACCTGAAAGAGGTGCGCACAAGCCGGGCACTCCCAGCCCAGGCCAGCAGCAAACTCTCAGGGTGCGATTGCTGCTTGGAACCTCTCTGGCGGTCGGGAGCTTCCAGACAGCTGCCACTGCCTTGGCTTTGGGTACAAGCAAAAGATCCTGCGCCCCCAGGGTCTGCAACTTGGAACCTGCTCTGCCAGCAGCCAAGGGGGAACTTATTTAGGCTCTGCACCCAGACTGAGGCTTCTCTCTGAGAGGGAGATCAGGCTGCAGTTTGTTTTCCTCTAAAACTACAACAAGCATCAAAGGCAGTCAAGGGGAGAGAAAAAAAAAGTGAACAAGCATAAAAACCACCAGAGAACAAAAGCCTGAAAAAAAAACAGTTTCCTCACAGACCACCCCCTTGAGGGGGGCGGGAGGACTTAACTAAGGAAACATCATTGACTGACAACCCACGTGGCAGGCCCTCCCACAGAAAACAAACCAAGAAAGAAAAAAAAATGGACTACAAGAGAACAACCACTACTTCATAGGAAAACTTGTATTGTTCACTCGTTCCCACAATTCCGGTTCTTTATTTATTTATTTTTTCACACATAGGTAATATTTTTAACCTATTTACCATCACAGCAAGTTGTACAGTACATCAAACATCAAATTCCATAATACCTTTCTAACCTGAACTTTTTGATACATACACCTATGTTTTTCTTTTGCATTTTTATTTTTTGAATTCCCTTTTTTAAAATTTTAGTTTAGTTTAGTCTAGTTTATTCCTTTTTATTTTTATCCTCTAATATTCATATAGAGTTAAACTTCAAAGTAATCCCCTTTCTCCAATCAATACTACCCCTATAGGTAAACCAATTTTTAATCCCCTTTATCGTAGGAAAGTTGAGTCCTTTAACAAAGATATCAAGATAGATCCAGGAAGAATCAAAACAACCTTCCTCTCACACAGTGAGAATTTATAAGAACTCTCCCATTCCACCAGTGTTTCTGTGTTTTTTGTGTTTGTACTGAGAGCATATAAATTTTACACTTGGGGGGTTCTTTTTGACGAGGTTCTTTATTTTTTTTTAAGATTTTATTTATTTATTTGACAGAGATCACAAGTAGGCAGAGAAGCAGGCAGAGAGAGAGAGGAGGAAGCAGGCTCCCTGATGAGCAGACAGCCTGATGTGGGGCTCGATCCCAGGACCCTGAGATCATGACCTGAGCCGAAGGCAGAGGCTTTAACACAGTGAGCCACCCAGGCGCCCTGGTTCTTTCTTTATTTGCATATTTTTTTTCTTGTAATATACTTGTATCAGTCTTTTTATCCCTTTTTGTTTGTCTACTTCATAAATCTTACCTTGGGGCCCATCTGGGCTGAGCCTTCTTTTTATCTTCCCTTTCTTTCCTGTCTCTCTCTCACCTCTCTCTTTTTTTATCTTCTTTTCTTTTTTTTCTTTTCCTTTTTCTTTTCTTTTGTCTCTCATTTGGGTGGGGAATCCTGATTGCTCAGAAGTGTTCCAGGGTGCACCTTGACTGCACCACAGTTGATACATCCAGCTACATTTGTAAAGTCATCTCCCACCAAAATGACTAGGAGGAAGAATGCCCAACAGAAGAAAAATACAGAGGATGGACCTTCTGCAACAGAGCTAACGGCTATCAACATAGACAATATATCAGAAGGAGAATTCAGCTAACAATTATCCAGGCAATAGCTAGGATGGAGAAAGCCATGGATGAGCAAACAGAATTGGTTAGGGCCAAACTGAAAGCAACCAGACAGGATGTTCACAATGTTAGGGCAGAGATTAAAGCTACCAGGGAGGAGGTTCACAATGCTCTCAATGAGTTCAAATCTAATCTAAACTCTCTCAAAGTTAGGGTAACTGAGACAGAAAATAGAATTAGTGATTTGTAAGACAAACAGATAGAGAGAAAGGATCAGGAGGAAGCTTGGATCAAACAGCTTAGAAACCACGAAAACAGAATCAGGGATATAAATGATGCCATGAAGCATTCCATCATCAGAATTATTGGAATCCCTGAAGGGGAGGAGAAAGAAAGAGTTCTAGAAGATATAGTGGAACAAGTCCTTCATGACAATTTTCCCAATCTCGCGAATGGGACCAGATTTCATGTACTAGAGGCTGAACGATCTGCATCCAAGATTATACATTCCAAAAATACATCACGACAACTGATAGTCAAATTGAGGAATTATAATTGTAGGGATAATCTTTTGAATGCTGTCAGGGCAGAGAGGCTCCTTACTTACAGAGGGAAGCCCATCAGAATAACATCAGACCTGTCCACAGAGACCTGGCAAACCAGAAGAGGCTGGCAAGATATATTCATGGCACAAAATGAGAAGAACATGCAGCCAAGAATACTTTATCCAGCTAGACTGACATTCAAAATGGATGGAGAGATAAAGAGCTTTCAAGACAGGCAAGGCTTAAAAGACTATGCAACCACCAAGCCGACGTTGCAGGAAATATTAAAGGGGGTTCTATAAAAGAGTAAAAATCCCAAGAATAGCATTGAACAGAAATATAGAGACAGTCTACAGAAAGAAAGACTTCAAAGGTAACTCAATGTCAGTAAAAACGTATCTATCAATAATCACTCTCAATGTGAATGGCCTAAATGCACCCATAAAATGGCACAGGGTTGCAGATTGGATAAAACGACAGGACCCATACATATGTTGTCTACAAGAGACCCATTTTGACCCTAAAGATACACGCAGGCTGAACGTGAAGGGATGGAGAAGCATCTTTCATGCCAATGGGCCTCAAAAGAAGGCTGGGGTAGTGATTCTCATATCAGATAAATGAGACTTGAAACTAAAGACTGTAGTCAGAGATACAGAAAGACACTACAAAATCTTTAAAGGGACTATCCACCAAGATGATCTAACAATTGTAAATATCTATGCTCCCAATATGGGAGCAGCCAAACACTTAAGGAAACTGTTAATCAAGATAAAGAGTCATCTTGACATGAATACACTAATCGTAGGAGATCTTAGCATGACTCTCTCAGAATTAGAGAGATCATCAATGCAGAAAATCAATAAAAAACAAGAGCATTGAATGACACATTGGACCAGATGGACATCATAGATATATACAGAGCATTCCACCCTAACACAACAGAATACTCATTCTTCTCAAGTGCACATGGAACCTTCTCCAGAATAGACCACATACTGAGTCACAAATCAGTACTCAACCGAAACCAAAAGACTGAGATTATTCCCTGCATATTCTCAGATCACAATTCTTTGAAACTGGAACTCAATCACAAGTAAAAGTTCAGAATGAACTCAAAGACCTGGAAGCTAAAGACCACCTTGCTTAAGAATGCTTGGATCCATCAGGAGATCAAAGAAGAACTGAAACAATTCATGGAAACCAAAGACAATGAAGACACTTCGGTCTAAAATCTATGGGATACAGCAAAAACAGCCCTAAGGGGAAAATACATAGCCATCCAAGCCTCCTTCAAAAAAATTGAAAAATGCAGAACACAGCAGCTGTCTCTATGCCTTAAAGAACTGGAGAATCAACAACTTATCAAACCAACTCCACGCATAAGAAGGGAAATCATCAAGATTAGAGCTGAGATCAATAAGGTAGAAACCAGAGATACAGTAGAATGTATCAATGAAACTAGAAGCTGGTTTTTTTAAAGAATCACTAAGATCGATAAACCATTGGCCACACTAATCCAAAAGAAAAGAGAGAAAGCCCAAATTCATAAAATTAGGAATGAAAAGGGAGAGATCACAACGAACACCAAGGAAGTAGAAACAATCATCAGAAGTTATTATCAACAGTTATATGCCAATAAGCTTAGAAACCTAGATGAAATGGATGCATTCCTGGAAAAATATAAATTACAAAAATTGAACCAGGAAGAAATTGACAACCTGAATAGACCAATATCTAATAACGAGATTGAAACAGTCATCAAAAACCTTCCAAAAAACAAGAGCGCAAGACCTGAAAGATTCCCTGGGGAATTCTACCAAATATTTAAAGAAGAAATAACACCTATTCTCCTGAAGCAGTTTCAAAAAATTGAAGCAGAACGAAAACTTTCAGACTCTTTCTATGAAGCCAGCATTACCCTGATCCCCAAACCAGGCAAAGACCCTACCAAAAAGGAGAATTCAATACCAATATCACTGATGCATATGGATGCTAAGATTCTCAACAAGATCCTAGCCAACAGGATCCAACAGCACTTTAAAAAGATTATCCACCATGACCAGGTGGAATTCATCCCTGGGCTACAAGGATGGTTCAACATTCGCAAATCAATCAATGTGATATAACAAATTAATATGAGAAGAGAGAAGAACCACATGGTCCTCTCAATTGATGCCGAAAAATCATTTGACAAAATCCAGCATCCGTTACTGATTCAAACGCTTCAAAGTATAGGACTAGAAGGAACATTCCTGAACCTCATCAAATCTATCTATGAAAGACCCACAGCAAATATCGTCCTCATTGGGAAAAAGCTTGCAGCCTTCCCGTTGAGATCAGGAACACGACAAGGATGCCCACTTTCACCACTCTTGTTCAACATAGTATTAGACGTCCTAGGAACAGCAATCAGACAACAAAGAGAAATAAAAGGTATCCAAATTGGTAATGAAGAAGTCAAACTCTCTCTCTTCATAGATGACATGATTCTTTATATGGAAAACCCGAAAGACTCCACCCCCAAACTACTGGAACTCATACAGCAATTCAGCAATGTGGCAGGATACAAAGACAATGTGCAGAAATCAGTGGCATTCTTATACACTAACAATGAAAATACAAAAAGGGAAATTAGAGAATCAATTCCATTTACTATAGCACCAAGAACCATAAGATATCTGGGAATAAATATAACCAAAGAGATAAAGGATCTGTACTGGAGGAACTACAGAACACTCATGAAAGAAACTGAAGAAGACACAAATAGATGGAAGACCATTCCATGCTCTTGGATCGGAAGAATAAACATTGTTAAAATGTCTATATTGCCTAGAGCAATATATACTTTTAATGCCATTCCGATCAAAATTCCACCTGTCATCTTCAAAGAGCTGGAGAAAATAATCCTAAAATTTGTATGGAATCAGAAGAGACCCATAATCGCTATGGAAATGTTGAAAACTAAACTAAAGCTGGGGGCATCACGTTACCTGATTTCAAGCTTTATTACAAAGCTGGGATCACCAAGACAGCATGGTACTGGCATAAAAACCGACACATAGACCAGTGGAACAGAGTAGAGAGCCCAGATATGGACCCTCACCTCTATGCTCAATTAATCTTCGACAAAACAGGAAAAAAAAATATACAGTGGAAAAAACACATTCTCTTCAATAAATGGTGCTGGGCAACCTGGACAGCTATATGTAGAAGAAAGAAACTCGACCATCCTCTTACACTGTACACAAAGATAAATTAAAAATGGATAAAAGACCTCAACGTGAGACAGGAATGCATCAGAATCCTAGCGGAGAACATAGGCAGTAATCTCTTTGATATCAGCCACAGCAACTTCTTTCAAGATATGTCTCCAAAGGCAAAGGAAACAAAAGCGAAAATGCACTTTTGGGACTTCATCAAAATCAAAAGCTTCTGCACAGCAAAGGAAACAGTCAAGAAAACAAAGAGGCAACCCACGGAATGGGAGAAGATATTTGAAAATTACAGTACAGACAAAAGATTGATAACCCAGATCTATAATGAACTCTTCAAACTCAACACACACGAAACAGGCAAGCATATCAAAAAATGGGCAGAAGATATGAACAGACACTTCTCCCATCAAGACATACAAATGGCTATCAGACACATGAAAAAATGTTCATCATCATTAGCCCTCGGGGAGATTCAAATTAAAACCACATTGAGATATCACCTTACACCAGTTAGAATGGCCAAAATTAACAAAACAGGAAACAACATGTGTGTGAGAGGATGTGGAGAAAGGGGAACTTTCTTACACTGTTGGTGGGAATGCAAGTTGGTGTAGCCTCTTTGGAGAACAGTTTGGAGATTCCTCAAGAAATTAAAAATAGAGCTTCCCTATGACTCTGAAATTGCACTCCTGGGTATTTACCCCAAGGATACAGATGTCGTGAAAAGAAGGGACATCTGTACCCCAATGTTTATAGCAGCAATGGCCACGGTCGCCAAACTTGGAAAGAACCAAGATACCCTTCAATGGATGAATGGATAAGGAAGATGTCATCCATATACACTATGGAGTATTATGCCTTCATCAGAAAGGACAAATACCCAACATTTGTAGCAACATGGACAGGACTGGAAGAGATTATGCTGAGTGAAATAAGTCAAGCAGGGAGAGTCAATTATCATATGGTTTCACTTATTTGTGGAGAATAAAAATATCATGGAGGACAAGGGGTGTTAGAGAGGAGAAGGGAGTTGGGGTAAATTTGAAGGGGAGGTGAATCTCGAGAGACTATGGACTCTGAAAAACAATATGAGGGGTTTGAAGTGGTGGGGGTGTGGGAGATTGTGGTACCAGGTGTAAGGTATTATAGAGGGCACAAATTGCATGGAGCACTGGTTGTGGTGAAAATATAATGAATACTGTTTTTCTTAAAATAAATAAATTGGAAAAAAAAAAAGAATGCATTTTTAAAGAACACCAAGTGACCTTGACAGCTTTAGATGGTTTTTGGAGGTTTAGAGGGAAGTAAACTGCACCCTGACCTCTGTCTCAGAGAGAAGCCTCAGTCTGGGTGTTGCAGAGCACATAAGTTCCCCCTTGGCCGCTGGCAGAGCACATTCCAATCTGCAGTCCCTGGGGACATAGGAAGTCCTGCTTTTACCCAAAACCATGAAAGTGGTGGCTGTCTGGTCAGCTCCACACTGCCAGAGAGGTTCCAAGCAGCGACAGCACATTGAGATTCTCCTGGTGGCTTGGGCTGGGAATTCTCAGCCTTCCTGGGACCAAGACCGCTGGGCTGGCACCTGCGTGCAGCTCTCTCAGGGGAGGGTTTGGGGCGCGACTCATACTCTGGTAGTGCATTGTGGTGCGCACGTTGGGAATGCAAAAAGGCTGTGTTCTTCCCAGCTGGTGAGGCTCCCAGCCCCTCACAGGAGTGGCACCCCATGTGCTCCCAGGAGCGCTCATGGCCCAGGGACCAATATCTAGAGCTGTGTATCTTCTCAGGGACCAGACAGCTTCACCCGGCAGCTTATTCTTTCAACAGGTAATATAATGAAACTTTCAATGTGCTGGTTGTGAACAACTATAGAATGTTACCAAACATATTACTTTTTTTTTCTTTTTAAGTTTCAGGAATACAATTTAGTGATGCATCTGTTGCCCCTCGTCCCTAAGCAGATACACAGGCTAAAGAAGCCAGGGGAGAGAAGAATAAGAGCAGAGAGGTGCTCTCTAAAACTGGGGGATAGATGGGCTTCCCCATGTGGTAGAGAATGGAGAGAAGAAGAACATGTGGCCTATGACTGAGCACAAATCAAAGGGGCACACAGGAAAAAGCTGGCAAAGGAAGCTGAAACAGAAATCAGCAAAGAAGGGATCTAGATGTAAAATTATCACAGAAGAGAAGAGTCGGGTCTTCCACAAGAGACCAGTTACCTTTGGACCCTAGACAAGCTGAGTGAGGCTAATATCAGCTGGATTGTCTCTGGGCTTCTGTCAAATCAGACAAATCAATATATCTGTATACATACACATTCTGACTACTTTTATTTGAAGCATAGTTGACACAGAATGTTTTGTTAACGTCAGGTGGACATTTTAATGATTGGATAGGTTTTTAGCTTATACTATGCTGACCACAAGAGCAGCTTCCATCTGTCACCAAAGACACTATTACCATACAATTGGCCATATTCCCTATGTTGCGCCTTTCTTCCCCATGACTTATTCATCTCACAACGGGAAGTCTGTGTCTACTAATTCCCTTCACCCATTTCTTCCATGTCTCTCACACCTCCCCCCTAGAACCATATGGTCTCCATGTTTACATGTCTGATTCTGATTGTCACTTTATTGTTTATTCATTTGTTTGGCTTTCCAGATGCCACATAGGAGTGAAATTCTACAGTATTTGTCTTTTTCTGTCTTACCTATTTCACTTCAAGTGTATGCCCTCTGAGTCCATCCATGATTCAAATGTCAAATACTCGTCCTTTTTTGTGGAGAAATAATGTTCCATTGTATATGTAAATACCAACTATTCCTTATCCATTCATCTATTTTTATACATAAAATTTATTAATTTTCAATTATAAATGCAAAAGGAAAAAATTCACCCTCTGTTCACATCTATGTAGAGTGTGGACATTTCCAGAGGACTTATATTAGAAAATATTATTTCTTGGAGCAGATTGCAGTGGAGTAGGCAAATCATTTTATCTGGTCAATTGAAATAGCTGTATATCTATCAAGCATTTCTGAACACACACAAATCAACAAAAATCAACAAAATGTGATGGGGAAAGATTTATCCAGATCTTCACCAGCACAACAAAGACACTTTTTTTTTTTCCATGTATGAGGTGTGGAAAGTTGAATATTCTGGAGAAATATCTGAAGATAAATGGAAAGTTGAGGGAATCCCCAGAAGCTGGTGCTGGAAAGTGATATGACACAGAAGCAAAAAGATCGAGACCATTGGACATCTACTCTACTCAGAGACACCCCCTTCCGAAATGGTCACAAGAGACAAGTAAGGGAGAAGTCTAGGAGAATTATTGTGGTTTCAGGATTCCAGGAGATTCAGAATTAATGGGGAAGTCCAAACTGATAGAGTGCCCAAGCAGTGGAGCAGGGATGCTGGTTATAATTAATGAATCCAGAGGCGACTTTCAGCTCCAGACACCATACATTATAAGATGAGCTGGTAGGGAAATTTCCCTTGGCCTGACCACCCTAAAAAGAACTAGAAGTTGCTGGCTAACTTCCTAAGGGTGATATAGAACTGATTGTGCCCATAACAGGGAAAAATTTCAGGCAGTGTAGCCCACAAGGAGATGCTGGGTTAGTCCCCTTTTTTGTATTTTAGGAACTGCAAAGGAAGGATACATGTGTGATCCTATGGCCACTAACATTTCCAAGGCCACAAATCGCAGAGATACTCTTAGTTCCCCATAACCCTCTCCCACCTCACAGTGGACACTGATTGACCTGGAGGATGTATTGAAAAAGGGGAGAGGGATGGTGAGGTTGGTGCTGTGGTCTGAAAATTTCTGCACGCCCATATTTCCTCTGACTCTCTAAAGAGAAGGAGAAAGATGCCAGGAAAAAATAACTGAGTCCCCCTGATATGGTTTTGAGCAACTCCACCCAGGCAAAAACATCTAAGAAGCTAAGCAGCAGTCCCCTCTCCCAGAAGAGAGACTGGAAGCACAGCTGAATGATAGGCTCATATCCCACACATCTATAAAACTCCAGCACCACGAGAAAACAATAGTAATAAAGGGAGGCCCAGGTGATCCCTCATAATTCACTTATACTTCAGGATATAATTTTACATTTATTCTGTTTCATTTCTTATTCTTCATATTCTTTCATTTTTAACCCTGTTCCCATTTCAAATATAATCTTATTTCCCAAACTATGTTTTAAAGCATCCTAATAACTTTTATTTTATTTTTGACATATATGTTTTATAGATTTATGTCCTATACTAGCCCATTTTTCACCCAATTTTATCTTGCTATATGTGTAAGTTCTGACTTCTTTGCAATTTTGGGATACAGCATCTTCTAAGACTAAAAATCAAGCAGGAACAGGGATATCACCTTGCTCTTTCCACATTGAGAGCTTATAATATCTCTCCCTGCTCCCCTATTTTTTTTTACTTTTTTTTTGTTCTTTTTTTATTTGTTGGATCATATTGGCTTATCTGATGGTTTATCTGTGGTAGATTTTGACCCTTTCAGATTTATTCATAGGTGAATTTTGCTTAGGTTGTGATTGATATTTTGGACTATACATTCCTTCAGCCATCCCACAACAGAATAACTAGGGGGAAGAATGCCCAATAAAGAAATGAATCAGAGACAATGGTCCTTGCCACAGTTCTAATGGATATGGATAGAAACAAGATGTCAGAGATAGACTTCAGTGTAGCATTCATTATGTCAGTGGCTAGGCTTGAGAAAAGCATTAGAAATGACATAGAATTTCTAAGGGCAGAAATGAGATCTAACTAGGCTGCATTAAAAATGCTATGAATGTTGGGATGCCTGGGTGGCTCAGTTGGTTAAGCAGCTGCCTTCAGCTCAGGTCATGATCCCGGTGTCCTGGGATCGAACCCACATCTGGCTCCTTGCTCGACAGGGAGCCTGCTTCTCCCTCTGTCTGCCTGCCATTCTTACTGCCTGTGCTCATTCTCGCTCCCTCTCTCTCTCTCTGACAAATAAATAAAATCTATAAAAAAATTGCTATGAATGAGATGAAGTTTAAAATGGAAACTCAGCCAGGGTAAATGAGTCAGAAGAATAAATTAGTGAGCTATAATATAAGCTGATAGGAAGGAAGCTGATGAGGACAGAAATAAACAGCTCAAAATTCATGACAACAAACTTAGATCACTGACCCCATGAAATGGTCCAATGTCAGAATTATTGGGCTCCCTGTGGGGGAGATGAGAGAGTAGAAGAGAAAATAATACCAGAGAACTTCCCTAATGTGGTGAAAGAGACAAGGTTTTGTGTCCATGAGCCAGAGTGGACCCTTCCCAAGATCAATAATAATAGACCAACATCCCTAGATATAATAATGAAACTTGCAAATCTTACAGCTAAAGAAGCCATCTTAATAGCCACTAGGAGGAGGAGAATTATTATGTACAGAGGGAGGAATATCAGAATAACATCAGACCTGTCCACAGACACCTGGCACATCAGAAAGGGCTGGAAGGACATATTCAGTGTTTTAAATGAGAGGAACATGCAGCCCAAAATACATTAATCAGCAAGGCTGTCAATCATAATGGATGGAGAGACAAGGAGCTTCTAAGGACTTGTAGAAACTGAAAGTATGTGATCACCAAGCCAGCCCTTGAAGAAATATTAAGGGGGATTCTATAAAATAGATAAGCCCCAAGAGTAATATAGACCAGACATTTCCTAAGACAATCTATAGAAACAGGGACTTCACAGGTAACATGATGGCAATAAAATCATATCTTTCAATAGTTACTCAAAAGGTGAAGAGGCTACATGCATGCATGAAGTGGCACAGGATTTCTGATTTGAATAAAAGCCTGGATCCATCCATATGCTCTATACAAGAGAGTCTTTTTTTTTTTTTTTAATTTGACGGACAGAGATCACAAATAGGCAGAGAGGCAGATAGAGAGAGAGAGGGAATTAGGCTCCCTGTTGAGCAGAGAGCCCAAGGCAGGGCTTGATCCCAGGACCCTGAGATCACGACCTGAGCTGAAGGCAGAGGATTAACTCACTGAGCCACCCAGGCGCCCCAAGAGACTCATTTTGAACATAAGACACCACCAGACTGAAAGTGTTGGGATGGAGAACAGTTTTCCATGCCATCTGAACTCATAAGAAAGATGAGACAGGAATTCTTATATCAGAGAAATTAGATTTTAAACCTAATTCTGTAGTAAATTATGTAGAGGGATACTATATCGTACTTCAAGGGTCTATTCAATAACAAAATCTAGCAACTGTAATATCTATGCCCCAACAGGGATCAGCCAACTACATAAGCCAACTGTTAAACAAAATAAAGACTCATATTAATAATAATACATGAATAGGCAGAGACCTCAACATCCCACTCACAGAAATAGATCCTCTAAGGAGAATGTTTCTCAAAAAGAAACAAAAGCCTTGAATGACACCCTGGAACAAATGGACTTCAAAGACATAAACAGGGGGCACCTGGGTGGCTCAGTGGGTTGAGCCTCTGCCTTCGACTCAGGTCATGATACCAGGGTGCTAGGATGGAGCCCCACATCGGGATTTCTGCTCAGCGGGGAGCCTGATTCCTGCTCTCTCTGCCTGCCTTTCTGCCTACTTGTGATCTCTCTCTCTCTGTCCAATAAATAAATAAAATCTTAAAAAAAAGACATAAACAGAATATTCAATTATTAAACTACAGAATGCCATTGTTATTGAGTGTACACAGAACTTTCACTAAAATACATTTCATACAGGTTGATTGTAGCTTTGTAATAAAGCATGGAAT
This sequence comes from Mustela lutreola, assembly GCF_030435805.1. NCBI lineage: Eukaryota > Metazoa > Chordata > Mammalia > Carnivora > Mustelidae > Mustela > Mustela lutreola. The sequence goes on from NC_081294.1 coordinate 155,916,846, forward strand.
CAGGTGATGTGATGCCAAAAGCTTTATTTTTCTTTCTCCGCATTTTCTTCACAATTTCGGGACTTTTCGGGTTCTATACACATTTTAGGACTGCTTGTTCCAGAATTTTAAAATTGTTGATGGTATTTTGATTACAATTGCATTGAAAGTATAGATTCTTCTTGGCAGCATAGACATCTTAACAATGTTTATTCTTCTGACTCATTAGTATGGAATGTTTTTCCATCTTTTTGTGTCTTTTTCAATATCCTTCATTAGTGATTGGTAGTTCCGAGAGTATAGATCCTTTAAGTCTTTGTTTAGGTTTATTTCAAGGTATTACAAAACTGTGATAACCAAGAAAGCATGGTGTTGGCATAAAAACAGATACATAGACCAAAGGAATAGTGTAGAGAGTCCAGATATGGATCCTGGACACAAGGTCAACTAATCTTCCACAAAGCATGAAAAAATATCAGGTAGAAAAAAGACAGTCATTTCAACAGATGGTGATGGGAAAATTAGACAGCTTTATAAAAACAAATGAAACTCGACCATTCTGATACAGCAAACATACACAAAGATAAATTCAAAATGGACAAAAGACCTCAATGTGAGAGAGTAATCCTTCAAAGTTCTAAAATAGAACATAGGCAGTAACCTCTTTGACATCGGCCACAGCAAATTTGTTCAAGACACATCTGCAAAGACAAGAAAAACTAAACTGAAAATTAACTTTTTGGACTTCATCAAGATCAAAAGCTTCTGCACATCAAAGGAAATAGTCAACAAAACAAAGAGGCAACCCACAGAATGGGAGAAGACATTAACAAATGACAATAGAGACAAAGGGCTGAAACTGAAGATCTATAAAGAATTATTAAACTCAACACCCAAAAGGCAGATCATTAAGTCAAAAAAAAAAAAAAAAGAGCCGAAGACTTGGCAGACAGTTCTATAATGAAGATATACAAATATATAACAGACATATGTAAAAATGCTCATCATCATTAACAATCAGGAAAATTTAAATCAAAATCACATTGAGATACCACATTACACGAATTAGAATGGCAGAAATTAACAAGGGAAGTAACAAAAAAATCTTGAAGAGGTAGTGAAGAAAGGGGAACCCTCTAACACTGTTGGTGGAATGAAAGATGGTGCAGCCACTTTGGAAAACCATCTGAAGACTCCTCAAAAAATTAAAAATAGAGCTATCCAATAACCCTGCAATTGCCCTACTGTGTATTTACCACAAAGATACAGATGTAGTGAAAAGAAGGACCATATGTACCCACAAGTTCATGGCAGCAATGACCACATTAACCAAACTGTGGAAGGAGCCAAGATGCCCTTCAACGGATGAATGGATAAAGAAGATATGGTCCATATATACAATGGGGTGTTACTTAGCCATCAGAAATGAAGAATAACCAATCTTTTATCAACATCGTTGGGACTGGAGGATTTTATGCTGAGGGAAAAAGTCAAGCAGAGAAAGTTTCTTATATGATTTCACTTAATTGTGGAACATAGGAATATCATGGAGGACATTAGAAGAAGGAAGAGAAAAGTGAATTGGGGGAAATAAGACAGGGAGACAAACCATAAGTTTCTCTTGACTCAGAAATAAACAGGTTTTTGGGGGGAGTTAGAAGTATATGTGAGCCTGGTGGAGGGTATTAAGGAGAGTGTGTGTTGCAAGGAGCAATGGGTGTTATATGTAAACCATGAATCTTGAAACATAACATCAAAAACTAATGATGCATTGTATGGAGGCAAACAACATTACTAAAAAACAAACGAAAAAAGTCACATACTGGGTCACAAATCAGGTCTCAACCAATACTAAAAGTTTGAGATGTTCCCCCTGCATGTTTTCAGACAGTAGTGTATTGAAACTGGAACTAAATCACAAGAGGAAATTTGGAATGAATTCAAACACTTGGATTTTAAAGAGCATCCCACTAAGGAATGATTGTGTCAACCACGAAATTTAAGTAGAAATTAAACAATTTATTGAAATTAATGAAAATGTAAACACAATGTTTCAAAACTTATGGGATACTGAAATGTTGGTCCTTAGAGGGACCAAATAACGTAACCATCCAAGGCTATCTAAAAAAATTAAATAGAAAAATCCCAAATGCACAAGCTAACTTTACACCTGGAGAAAAAACAGAAAATAGAGCTGAAACCAAGCAGGAGAAGAGAAAGAATAAAGATTAAAGCGGAAATCAAAGAAACAGAAACTAGAAGAACAGTAGAGGTCACCAACAAAACTAGAAGCTGGTTCTCTTAAAGAATTAATAAGACCGATCAACCTCTGGCCAGACTTAGCCAAAAAGAAAAGGTACAGGACACAAATTAATAAAATCATGAAAGAAAGGGGAGATATCACAACCAATGTAAAAGAAATAGAGAATTGTTAGAACATATTATCAGCAACAATATGCCAACAAATTAGGCCATCTGGAGGAAACGGATGCATTCCTGGAAACTTATAATCTATCAAGTGTGAAACAGGAAGAAATAGATAACCTGTCCCATAACCCGCAAGGGAATTGAAGCAATAATCAAAAATATCCCCCCCAAAAAAACACAAGAATCCAGGGCCTGATAGCTTCCTTGGGGGGATTCTACCAAATATTGAAAGAATAAACCATGCCTCTTTTACTGAAGCTGTTTCCAAAAATTAGAAGTGGATCAATACTTTCCAAACTCATTTTATGAGGCCAACATTACCTTGATCCCAAAAGCAGACAAAGACCCCATCAAAAAGAATTATAGACCAATAACCTTGATGAACACGAATGCCAAAATACTCAACAAGATACTAGCCAATAAGATCCCATAGAACATTAAAAGAGTTATTCACGATGGGGGAGGTGAATTCCTGGGATGCCAGGAAGGTTCAGCATTGACAAGTCTATTTATGTGATAGTTCTTATTAACAGAAGAATGACAAAAAACATATCATCCTCTCAACTGATGCAGAAAAATTGTTTGGCAAAATACAACATTCTTTCCAGATTAAAACTCTTCATAATATATGGTTAGAAGGAACATATCTCCTATCAAAAAATGCCATTTATGAAAAGCCCACAACAAATGTCATTCTCCATGGGAAAAACCTGAGGGCTTTTCCCTTATGGTCAGGAACATGAGAGGGATGCCCACTCTCAACACTTTAGCTCAACGGATTATTAGAAGTCCTTGCCTCAGCATTTGTACAACAAAAACAAAAGGGATTTGACTTGTCAAAGAAGTCAAACTCTCACTCTCTGTATATGACAATATACTTTATGTGGAAAGCCCAAAAGAGTGCATCCCTAAATTACTCCAACTCATACACCAATTCAGCAGCCTGCAGGATTCAAAAATCAATGCACAGAAATCTCTTGCTTTTCTATTCACTAGCAATGTGAATGAAGAAAGAGAAATTAGGGTTTCAATTCTATTTCCTATAGCGCCCAAGCCCAAAAGATACCTAGGACTAAAACTAATCAAAGAGGAAAGGATCCCTACTGTAGAAACCACAGAATGCTTATGTAAGAAACTGAGGATGACATAAAGAGATGGAAAAACTTCCATGCTCATTGATTGGAAGAAAAGAAAAATAAAATTAAAAAAAACATTGTGGAAATGTCTATGCTGCCCCAAAGCAATCTTCACATTCAACAAATTCCCTATCAAAATCCCTCGGCATTTTTCACAGAGCTAGAACAAACAATCCTAAAATTTACATGGACCAGAAAGGACTACAAATTGCTAGGGGATTGTTGAACAAGAAGACCTAAGCTAGGGGCATTGCAGTGCCTGAATTCAAGTTATTTACAAAGCTGTAATCATCAAAACAGCATAGTCGTGACATAAAAACAGACCCATAGCTCAATGGAATAGAATAGAGACCTCAGAAATAAACCCTTATATCTATGGGCAATTAATCTTTGAAAAAGCAGGAAAGAATACCCAATTGGAAAAAATTCCAGTGTTTTTGACAAAGGATGCTAGGAAAATTGGACAGTTGCATGCAGAAGAATGACACGGGTCCTTTCTCTTACACCATATGCAACAATAAATTCAAAATGGATGAATTCCTCAATGTGAGACAGGAATCCTTCAAAATCCTAGAGGAGAACCCAGGCAGCAATCTATTCAACCTCAACCACAGCAACTTCTTGTGAGACACATCTGTGAAGGCAAGGAGAACAAAAGCAAAAGCAAAAATAAAATATTCTTTCTCAAGATCAAAAGCTTCTGCACAGCAAAGGGAGCAATTAACAGAAGAAGGGGAGAAGATATTTGCAAATGATATATCCAATAAAGAGTTATTACCCAATACACAGAAAGGATTTATATATGAGAAACACTATATTCAAAATGTCTAAATAAATATATTTGTTTACCCTATGAATAAACTTTAACTCAACTATTAAAACAGCTACACAAATTATCAGAACTCATTTCTAAGCTTTGTCCTAGGGACATGATGAGCAATGGGTATTTCCACCTTATTGATGTCTAGGTGGACATTCTCAAGTGAATATACAAATAAAACAACAAGTATTTTCCTTAATCTCCGAAAGATGTGTGGAAATCATGATTCCTGTTTAGTCTGTATGGAGTCACCTAGAATGTCAAGAGCAGGAATGAGAGAAAAGTATACGCACTGGTCTGAACAATATTCAAAGAAGTCTATTCAGAAAAATGACTTCATTGATAGGATGAAGGGAGGACCAATGTCAGCTCTAGAGACCAGTAAGTTTGTAACTATGCAAGACAGTATAGCATACATGTCTTTCGGTATCTTTATTTTTATTTATCATTTAAATGCCTAAGATAATTTTGATTGGAATTAATAAAGAAACTATTTTAATAAAAGACTAGAATTAACAATTGATACATTTAAGCATTGAATTCACAACAATTCAAAGGAAAATTTTATTTGACTAAAGTCAATTTAAAAGATATACTTTATATATGTAATATATTTCATGTGTTCATATAGATATATAATTAAATGTTAAAAAGTAAATAATTGTTACTTACTTGTGTTTAAAAAAATAAAACTCTCTTTAAACCTTAAACAAAACATTATAGAATGCTTGAATGAATTGGTGTTGTAACCTATGATCTACTCTAAAATGGTAGTAGGTACAGGGGAATTGATATTTTAATCAATGACTGGTATCTACGTCCATCAATGTACTTCTTTTCTAGGTTTATAGTAAATTAAACTAAGGTCTACACTTCATTCTATACTCATGTAAATATGGTCACTTTAAATAATAATAATTCTCTCTGACAAAATATACAGAGAATAAATAAATGCAAATGAACCTGCAACTGTGAGAATTTGTCGGAACTGAGGGATTTTTAGAAAAATAACTGAACTTGAAACATACATATTATCACTGGTACAGCTAACATGAGATAACTGAAAAGTTCCTATGGTTTAAATTAACTCCTAAGACTAGGATCTTTTTAAAATGTGGGTATTGATGTTTTGTTTTGCTTTTTCCTTCTTCCTTCTTAATCAAGACCTTTAGTGTTGTAAATCTGCCTCACAAAATACACCTTATAAAAAGACTAAGCTTCCTCCATCATCTCTAGTTGTGCATTATTCTCGGCGCTCTCATGCACCCTTTCCATTTCCCATTGGAGGACCCATGGCCGGCAGGTAAAGGCGCTGTCTCTCCCGTGGCTGCCAAGCCTGGCTCCAAGGATGAGTTGTAGGCCAATGGCAGCGGTGTGGCCCCAACCTGGAGGAGCCAACGTCCACCTTGAGCAGGGCAGTGTCCCCCATGTTGCCCAGAAGGAGGAGCCACCACTGCCCCCAAGCCAGGCCAGCCTGGAGGAGAAGGAGGCGTCCATGGGGGCAAGGCCGCCAGGAGGGGCTAGGCTGCAGTTGCTGAAGGGGAGGCCACCTCCAATGCCTCCTTGATGTCTCCCCCAAGGCCACAGACCGTCCGCACCCTCGGCCAGCAGCAAGAGCCCAGAAACAGAAAGAAACACATTTTCTTAGAGAAGCCTTTCGGGAGGAGCAGGTTCTCCTTCAGGAAGAGCAAGAAGGCAGCAGGAAGGCACATGGAGCCACCAGCGCAGCAGGAGCCTCCCTCTAAGGCCAGGAAGACCAGGCTGCCTAGGACATCACTCCAGCTGCCCCAGAGATGGGCACGACCTACAGAGAGCATGCCGGGGCACCAAGCAGGTAGGGGGCGACATGGGAGGAGGGGGCAGCAGATGAGGTTGAGCGCCAGGGAAGGAGGGCGTAAGGGGGAGACCCGCAGGATGCCAAGCCCCAGGAGTCTGACCTCAGCCTGAGAAACCACCCACTGTGGAGGACACCAAGGCCCCCAAAGAGCCCAGCAAGGCCTAGGAGGAGGTCCAGGAGGCCGTGGCCGACTCGGCTGCCTTTAAGGGTGCTTCAGTTGTGAGCCCAGGGTGCCCTGGAGCAGGAAGCCTAGGCTGCAGAAGAGGGGGACATGTCAGCCTGAGCAGTCCCCCACAGTAGACCCAGCCCAAGTTCGGTCCTGAAGCCCACCCCACCCACAGGCCATGGAGGAAAAGGGCTGATTGTTGAGATAATCCAAGAGATTTTCTAGCCCTTTGTTTGTTGGAGAGGTGCCAGGTACTGATTTGGAGAACTTTTCTACATCCAGGGATTGATTGTAAAGATTCCCACCCTTTTTTTTTTTTAAATGGTCAAATTTGGTTCCCCCTACTTCCCCACAGATTCCACCTCAAGTCACTCTGTTACCACCATTCCAACAGGTCAAGAAGAGCTTAAACACCTTCCTCTGCCTTGGTTATCTTTTGTTTTTATTTCTTTGCATCAGTATTAATGTTTTTTGCATACTTGGAATCTTTACTCAAAAATACAAACTTTCTTTGTCCATCTATGGACATCCCCATATATGAAGGAGATGGGTGGGCGCAAAATGATAGGAATTTTTTTTTGACACAAATTTTGCCCAGTTGTACTCCTTTCTGTATTTAATTTTTTTAATTGTCTTTGGGGTGTCTGGTGGCTAAATCAGGTAAACTTACCTTAGTCTCTGCTCATATTCCCTAGTCCTGATACTGAGCCCTGCATCTAGCTCTCTGATTGGTGGGGTGCTTACTTATCTCTCTCCTGCTCCCTTTTCTTGTGCTCTCTGCCAAATAAATAAATACAATCTTTTAAGAAAAGTTAAATTTTTACAAATTAAAATTAAAAAATAAAATAAAATTTTATTTGCTTGTCACTAACTTCCTTGTTCAGTAATAGTTACATCTGTGATAGCAAAGTAGGATTCTTTGTAAAAATCAGTGAGTTTACTAACTTTTTCAGAACAATGTCCCTGAGAATCCCAAGGATGACATGTTTATGGATAAGAAAGTATGATGGTAACTATGTTAATTTCAATGGCGATGGTGAAGATGGTAAAAAATATCACAGCTACTGTGCCTGGGTCACTCACACAACTCAGATTTGACATATCCAGTATAAATTATCCCATTCAGTCTTGTCATATTTTTTTTTCATATTTATTTAGGTATAATTGACAAAAATGTTATATATGTAAGGTGCACAGGTTCATTTAAGATACTTACACTTTACAATAAACACTACAAAGTGCATATCCACCAATCCACCTAGCTTGTGTGTGTGTTTGTGTGTGTGTGTGTGTAAGAATACTACCAACTGGTGAGAATACAGTAGCAGAAAGTTTCAGATATACACTGTTATTAACTATATATAAATTGTTGTAAAGAGAACTTATTCAACATGTATACTGGAAACTTAACCATTTGACTCACATCTCCCCTTTTCTCCCTGCCTTTAGTCACTGACAATTGCCCATCTACTCTTCACTTTTAAACACTGACTATTAGATTTCATATATAATGGTAATTATAAAGTGTTTATCTTTCTGTGTCTGTCTTATTTCACTTTTCTTAATGTCCTCCGGGTCCATCCATGTTGCTGTTATTTCATTATTCCATTTATTTAGCAATGAATATGTAAAATTAATTTCCATATTTTATCCATTGGGAATCATGCTGCAATAATGATTATAAGAGTAAAGTATAGCTTCAAGTTTGATTTCATATAATGGGTATATATCCAAAAGTGGGATTGTTGGAACATATGGTACTTTTAACTTTTTGAAGAACTTCTGAACCATGAGTCTGCATCTTCTATCAACACCCAAGAAACCACGGCAGACTCATACACAAGCTTTCAAATAAGGGAAAATGATCTCAGATGCTTTATAATTTTTGATAGTGTTACCTACTTCTGAACATATGACTGAACACATATAAAGCTGGAGCCATGACCATTTAGAGCTTCTTCTGTGGAAGAACTATGCATTCACTTGTAAACAAAAGTAGTTTCATCTTTTTATTTTTTTCCTCCTGGACACCATTTCCTCTCTCACACTGTTGCTCAAATTGGATGGAGTCTAAGGTCCTTTGAGGAAATTTTTGTGTAATGACTCAAAATAAAATAGGAAGAGTCTACAGTGCTAAAAATAATTCTAGACCAAAGCTATAAGATCGTACCAGAAAGGATAGTAATTTTATCTAACCACTGCCTGTTCACCCCTTATTTGTTCATTAACTAATCTCCAAATTCCTGACTAAATCCCTTTTGTAAGCCAGAATGTGAGCTAAAAACTGGGATTTTAAAAAAGTTTTCATTTGAAATCCAGTTAGTTAACATATATGGTTGTATTAGTTTCATGTGTACAATATAACATATAGCACTCAGTGCTCATCATGACAAGTGCTCTAATTAACCCCCATCACTTATTTAATCCATCACTCCTTTCAGATCCCCTCAAGTAACCATCAGTTTGTTCTCCGTAATGAAATGCCTGTTTCTTGCTTTGTTTCTCTTTCTATGTCTTATTATTTTCCCCTTTGCTTGTTTGTTTTGTTTCTTTTATTCCATATATGAGTAAAGGTATTTGTCTTTCTCTGACTGACTTATTTCACTTTTAGCATTATACTGTCTAGTTCCATCCATGTTATTGCAAATGGCAAGATTTCAGTCTTTTTTATGGCAGAATAATATTCCATTGTATATACATACCACTTATTCTTTATTTATTCATCAACTGATGGATGCTTGGGCTCTTTACATATCTTAGCTTTATAAATAATGCTGCTATAAACATAGGGGTGCTAGCATCCCTTTGAATAAGTTTTCTTATATTCATTGGGTAAATACACACCAACAGGATTGTTGGATCACAAAGGACTTCTATTTTTAAATTTTATGGAAATTCCATCCTGTTTTCAAATATGGCTGTATCAGTTTGCATCACCACCAACAGTTCACAATTGTTAATTTTTCTTTTTTTTTTTAAGATTTTATTCATTTGACAGAGAGAGATCACAAGTAGAGAGAGAGAGGAGGGAGCAGGCTCCATGCCTGGCAGAGAGCCCGATGTGGGACTTGATCCCAGGACCCTGAGATCATGACCTGAGCTGAAGGCAGAGGCTTAACCCACTGAGCCACCCAGGCAGCCCCCACAAGTGTTACTTTTTCACATCCTCTCCAACACTTTTTGTTTCTTGTAGTGTTGATTTTAGCCATTCTGACAGGTGTGAGGTGGTATCTCTTTCTAGTTTTGCTTTGCAATTTCCTGATGATACATGATGATGGAAATCTTTTCATGTATCTACTGAACATTTGAATGTGTTCTTTGGGGAAACACTTGTTCATGTGTTCTACCCATGTTTTTATTGGATTATTTGTTTTTGGATGTTAACTAAAAACTGGATATTAAGTAACACACAAGACAGGTTTCCTTGAGCTTAAATTTTATTTGCATGAGTATAATTAACAGGAAAAAATATGCATATGTGTATGTACAAGTGTTTTTATGTATGCATCTATCTATCTATCCTCTATCCCCTGTCTTCTAATTGTGGTAAATCCTATAAGGTGGGTAATGGGATAGTCTGAAGAAATATGCTGCTGGATATGTTGGGTAAGCAAATTTAATTGCACTCAGATGCATTGGATATAAGTGAATCACTCAAATGAGTTATTTAATATTATATAGAAACAAATTAAAATTTTATGTAGTTGAAAATAATAGGTAGTTAAAATAATTTTTGTTGTTTGTTGTTTTTGTGTCTTTTTTTGTTTCTATATACTATGGTGTGAATGTTTATGTCTCCCAAAATCATATTATGAAATCTAACTCTGGAAGTGATGGTATTAAAACATAGGGGCCTTTGGGAGGTGATTAGGTCATAAGTGAGATTACAGTCCTTTTAAAGGAGACCCCAGAGAGTTCTCTTGATTCATTCATCATGTACGTTTACAGTGAGAAGATCGCCATCTATGAGGAAGTGGGCTCTTCCTGGATCTGCCCATTCCTTAATCTTGAACTTCTCAGTTCTAGAACTGTGAGAAATAAATTCCTGTTCTTTATAAGCTATTCAGTCTATATCATGTCCGTTATAGCAGCCTGCATGCAGAAGGACACTATGACCTAAAACGAGAGCAATAAATATAAAGTTTCAGTAAAGTCAGTTGGGACAATGTTTTTTTACTTAGAGAAGACATGCTGCTTCATGTTAAAACTTGATATTGTATATGTTTCTTGAAGGGCCACTTATTACTCCGTTGTGTGTTTTCCACAAAGTCCAGGATGATGCCTTACATAAAGGTAATATTTTATAAATACTGTTGGAAATATATACTTCTCTAAAATCTTATTTTGCCTACAGATTACTTGGATCCACTTTGCCTTGTGTAGAATATATTTATATATATATTATATCACCAAGCTAGTTTATTATAACTTATGAAAAAATAATTTCTCATGTTGGTTTAATTCTGCTCTTATGTTATGGTCATGACATTTTCATTATAATAAAGTAGAAAATAGAAGTAAATAATAAATGAAAAATAAAAAATAAAAAATAAAATATAAATATAAATCTCTTGTGAAATGTTAAACTTTTCTTATTTATTTTGTTTTGCTTTTCCTCTACCATGCTGGCAAAGCTGTATTTTGCAGATAGATACAATTTTCTAGTTGCTAGGTTTGTTACTTTTGCTAAAATTTTCAAAATATAAGAAGTTGAATAGTCATGGATTGTTTATTAAACTCCTTATCTACACATATAAAAATAAAACAATTATGGTAACCTGGGTATTTCTAAAATTGTATTCTGTTTTTCCATATTATGTTTTACAATGTAATTAATAAAGATTCTGCATATATTAACACCCATCCCCTTCTATCTCATCTGTATGTCCATTACAGAGCATGTATGATTTCTATTCATTGCTATGTTGTGGTGAAGAGATTGTCTGAAGTAGTCCTATATTTATGCAGGTAGATCTTATGCTACGGTGTTCTTGTTTCTTTGCTTGTTCGTGATCAGTATGTCTGAAAGATGGTAACTATTGCATCAGGTATGACGATTAAAAAATATTATAGGTGCCTGATACACTGTGATGAAATAGGTAAGTCGATTCATAATTTGTTAATTAAATTAGAAAAGAAATTCCTTTGGATTTGTACTTTATTAAGAGTTGTGTTTTTTTTTTTTTAATGAATTCCTTGGGATGTTTTTTGTGTAATAAATATCACATGACTCAACCTTTAAATTTGAATGTAGAAAAGAGTTATCAGAATGAGCCTAGAAAATATTGTTATGAAATATTTTTTTCTGTTATATTATGTAAACTTAGGAAATAATGGTAGTTATTTTTATTAGCATTTCCTACTTTCCACATGCCCTTACAGATGAGATATCATGTTTTTCCTACTCTTTGTATCGTGGTTGTTATATTCTTCATGATCAATAACAATCAATGAAAATTCATAACATTAATTTTCTTTGGGAAAGTGATATTTTAGCAAGAATCCATGACAAAAAATTTTAGCTGTTGTTCTTCCAGGAGATGAGACTATCAATGTTCCCGAAATTTCAAGAAATAGAACTTATTAATTGTGTTGGTTGATGTTTATTGTCTCTGAACTTAGAAGTGCATAATTCAATTTAAAATTTATTTTGGGGCGCCTGGGTGGCTCAGTGGGTTAAAGCCTCTGCCTTTGGCTCAGGTCATGATCCCAGGGTCCTGGGATCGAGCCCCACATTGGGCTCTTTGCCTAGCAGGGAGCCTGCTTCCTCTTCCCTCTCTCTCTGCCTGCCTCTCTGCCTACTTGTGATTTCTATCTGTCAAATAAAATAAATAAAATCTTTTAAAAACTGGAGTGGACCTTAGGGGGTGCTTATCTGAAATTAAGGGACATTATAAAAAAAAATAAATAAAATTTATTTTGAATTGAAAACAAGATCTTACTGAAGTTTAGGCATCCCACTTTTTATCAGGCCTCCAGTACATTCTAATTTATTTATAGAAAATATGATAAACATGAATGTCACTTTTCCTATTGCATTTATACTGAAACTGCAATGACTCAAAGATGTCAGATCTGAAAAGCACTACCTTTCTATCCAACAGTATTCAAAACCACCATGAATTTTAAAACATAGTTATTACACCCTAAAAATCAAGTATGAAAATGTATAAACAACCAAATCTCTATCTGTAAATGAAATACTCCCACACAGACGGGTTTTAAAACTTTCTAACTTAAGGAATTTGATAGCACAGCCTCAGGGTAGTAGTTTCAGTGCCTACAGTATACTTTCAGGGAGAGAGTAATGTAGGCTCTGAGTCACTTTCTGCCTAGAGATGACCTAATAGTGGTTCTGGCATTGTTTCTTTGTTTTTGAAAATACGTTCCTGGGCGTCATTCAGAAAATGCAGAGTTTGGCAATCTATATAAATTAAGGATGATCTTTTTGAATGTTTGTCTTTCACTACATCAAATTAACATAATTGGACAGAAATTCCACTAAATTAAGCATTGTTAGGAAACGTGTAAATTGGAGCTGCTCAAATTAGTTGCTCTTTGAACTATGTGCTGTTGGTTCAGGATTAGATAAGGAGTTTGAAGGAAAACCTAAATCATTGCTTCCTTTTTTGAGAGAGTCTTAGCATATTTTCTTAAAATTAGCTGAAATAAGCAATGTGTTTAGTCGCAAAGTGATTTGCATTTTTGCACAAATTCCCTATCTCCTTGAGAATTATAACAAATATTTCATGAAACATCATTGATCTTTACTTTGTTACACTGCTGTAAAGGATATTCAGAGTTGCCAGTTAAAAGTGTTAGTGTTGAGATGAAATGTCATGCATTTTTCTTCACTTCCATGCAAATGAACACAGTAATTTATTAAGACACAATGAAGAAAAAAAAATTGACTATGAGTTCCAGATTTTAAACATCACTTGCCATCCAATCCAAATAGTGAGTTTGATCGGTTACCGAACACTTTATAATGCACCCCCGGTAATTTTACAGAGATTATTTTTTTCTCACCAATTCTTGATTATTCTGTCTTGCAATGCAGAGGAAGCTAACTAATTTAAAATAAACTTCCGTTAATTTTGATTGTTATAAACTTAAAATTGATTAATTTCCATATACAGAGTTTAAAATGTTCACAATTTACATTAAATATATATTCTGTGTATACCTTGGAAAAATTATACTGAAAATTGTAATTAAAATGATGTTGTATATAGCTGCAAGAAGCCGCCTGTCCCATTTCATCTTACTATGTAAGTTGTGTCAGGTAATTTATAAAATCCCTACTGCATAACAAATCTATTTTTTGTTGGAATGGGTAGTAATGTTTCTTCTTATTTCTAAATAAGAGTTGGTCTATGAGTGCATCTGCAACTGTATTTTTCGTAAGTGGCTCCATGGTCTTGAACTGAGAAAGCTCAGAACATTAAACATCAAAATAATATATTTTGACATAATTAGACATCAAGGAAATGCAATTAAAATGACACTGAGATATCACTACACACTTACCAGAATGGCTAAAATAAAATATAATGATAAGACCAAAAGAAAAAAATATACCATTTGATGATACACAATGGCAAGTTGTACCATAACTTAACCATCTCAGACAAGTGTAGTGTTAAATTTGTTTTTCTAAGCAATGTTTTGGGTCACTTACCACTTTTCAAGGATATAAAGTGCTATCATTTTACTAAAAACTGTGAAATTTGGTCAGATTTAAATTTCAATTTATGTTAAAACATTCTGTAAACTGTGTTAAACTTTGACATTTGTTCCCTCTGTTCAGTGAATAACACTATATCATATTCTGAAAAATATGCTAATTTTCCTTTTGAAAAATATCCCTTTTTCCTCTTATGGCAATTATTAATATGAATTAATAGTAGAATTTGATATGGTTCCATAGGACCATAAATACTTTACTGTATATTATCAAATTTAATAATGAATATAATGTACTTCTTTGGACAATTTTTAAAGACCAGTCTTCCCTTAAAACAAAAAAATGGAGACGCACTTCCTTAGTTCACACAAATTTCATTTTATTATATAAAACCTCAGATAAATTTCAACAAATCATAATTTATTAAAATTATGTCTACTTAAAAATCTCATAGAAGAGTAAAAATATCAAAAATAAAAATAAACACAACACACACACATCACCCATGTATTGGTAAATCACAATTGCTGTAACAATACATTAGGCATTCCACAGTTAAGGGCTATCAAAATTTCCATCAGTGACAAAAAGATTTGTATGCAAATGGACTGATTTTCCAGAATCCAAGAAAACGTCTCCTAGGGTTTATTTAAAGATAAATATTTGAACAAATACTTCTAAATTTAGGAAATTCAGAACATATGATTGGCAGAAAGCATGCCTGTCCTGAGCCTTTGGGTCTAAGGAGAAAGCGATCCTTGGCCACCTGTCCGTGGTGGAGACATGGGTTTACCACCAGGTGCCTAAGCTGAACTCGAGAAACAACGCCCAGAAAGAACTGGCCATCAGATGCCATCTTCGTCCACAAAGTGGAAGCTTGGAGGAGTCAAGGGGTTTAGGGAAAGGAGTGGGGAGACTCCCCTGAAAGCTCCCTATTCAGTGCACGGGCGGTGTGCAGGGATCCTGTCACCTCTCCTTTCCTGTGGGGAAAGCACTGGCCTAGTCCGTGAATCTGCCTGAGCGCCAGAGTAAAAGGCCAAGCGATGCCTACACCGGGAGATGGTAGTGTGCCTAGAGTGCAATCCTTGGCTACGCACGCTACTGCAGGGTTGTGGCTATGTCTGCTTACTTCGGCCTGGCAGGGTGAACCCAGGACGCTAACATGGAGCCCAGGAAAGCAAGGCCCAAGAGGCACCAGCTCTCCAGCAGCTCTTCTTGCCTGACGCGACTGAAGCCTTGCTGAGGAAGCAGCGGCGAAGTGTTGTTCACTCCAAGCCAAAGCCTCTGCGAAAGCACAGCATGCGCTGAGAAATGTTCTGCGGGCTGCTGATGCTTGCCTGAGGCCAGTCTCACGGTGGGAGAAACCCGGCATACAGCGAAAGCCTCTTTGCCTGGGCATCTCCCCTGGGAAAGTGTGGCATTCATTGGGAAATCAGAGTTGGGTTTGGGGATGCTGCTTCTGCTTGCCTGAGCTAGTCTCCGCAGCACGGTGGAAGATAACCGCATGGAGCGAAATACTCTTTGCCCTAGCATCCCCTCTGCCTGAGAGAGAAGCATGGTTGCACACGTCTGTCACCGCGCTCCCCAGGAACAAGTGTGGGGAAGGCGCAACACGCCGCCCCCGGGGAAGAGAAGGAGTCCTTGGCCCTGGGGTCAGGAAACGCTCAGGAATTAGGATAGCCTGCCGTGGCACGAACAGCAGGTCGGAGGCAATACAAGTGTCACCCGTTCCCTGTGCCTAGAGATGGAAGCCTGGATGGGAAGGAGACATGAGGGGACGACTAGGGCAGGGGCGTGTGCTCCACTCTGAGGATGGAATCTGGGCAGAAAGCAGGCAGAGGGGGACAGCATCTCTTTGGCCACACGTCGCAAGGGAATCCTTGGCATTGCCACCAGGTGCCGTACTCGGAACTCGCAGAAACAACCCCATGGAGAAACGGGCAGTTAGATGCTGTCTTCCACCAAGATGTGGCAGCGTTGTCGGTAGAAGGGGGTGTGCCAGGGAAGGAGTGGAGAGAGTCCCCCACAGTACCCCATCCCAGTGCACGGGCAGTGTGCAGGGATCCTGTCGCCTCCTCTCTCCTGTGGTGAAGGCACTGGCCTAGGCCCAGAGTCTGCCGGAGCGCCGGAGCAAAAGGAAAAGCCTTACCTACGCCAGGAGATGGTAATAGGCATAGAGTGCCATGCTAGGCCCCACACGCTGCTGCAGCGTGGTGTCTGCGTCTGCTTAGATCGGCTTAGCAAGGTGAACCCCGGGCGCGAACTTGGAGCTCAGGAACTCAAAGCCCAAGATGAAACAGCTCTCCCGCGGCTCTTCTTCCCTGCCGCGAAGAAAGAACGACCAAAGCCTTACTGAGAAAGCAGTAGCGAAGTGCGGGTCACGCCAAGCTGAAAGCCTCTGCGAAGGCATAGCAGTCGCTGGGAAATCGAGTCGGTTCTGTGGGCTGCTTTCGTTGCTTGCCTTAGCTTATTATTCACAGCACGATGGGAGAAACCCGCATAGAGCGAAAGCCTCTTTGCTGGGGCATCCCCTCTGGGAAAGCACAGCATTCTTTGGGAACTCAGAGTCGGGTCTGTGGGATGCTGCCTGCTGCTTGCCGGAGCTAGTCTCCACCGCACGATGTAATAAACCCGCATGCAGCGAAATGCTCTTTGCCTGGGCATCCCCTCTGTCGGAGAGAAGCGCGGTGGCGCCTGTGGAAAGAGCCTTAAGGAAAGGGACACGACTGTCACTGCAGAGCGACGGAAGCCTGGCTGCTAATGAGACACGAGGACAAGATTAGGGCAATGGAAAGGGCTCCACTCGGAGGAAGGAGTCTGGGCAGAAAGCATGCCTGTCCTGAGCCTTTGGGTCTAAGGAGAAAGCGATCCTTGGCCACCTGTCCGTGGTGGAGACATGGGTATACCACCAGGTGCCTACGCTGAACACGAGAAACAACGCCCAGAAAGAACTGGCCATCAGATGCCATCTTCGTCCACGATGTGGAAGCTTGGAGGAGTCAAGGGGTTTAGGGAAAGGAGTGGGGACAGTCCCCCGAAAGCTCCCTATTCAGTGCACGGGCGGTGTGCAGGGATCCTGTCACCTCTCCTTTCCTGTGGGGAAAGCACTGGCCTAGTCCGTGAATCTGCCTGAGCGCCAGAGTAAAAGGCCAAGCGATGCCTACACCGGGAGATGGTAGTGTGCCTAGAGTGCAATCCTTGGCTACGCACGCTACTGCAGGGTTGTGGCTATGTCTGCTTACTTCGGCCTGGCAGGGTGAACCCAGGACGCTAACATGGAGCCCAGGAAAGCAAGGCCCAAGAGGCACCAGCTCTCCAGCAGCTCTTCTTGCCTGACGCGACTGAAGCCTTGCTGAGGAAGCAGCGGCGAAGTGTTGTTCACTCCAAGCCAAAGCCTCTGCGAAAGCACAGCATGCGCTGAGAAATGTTCTGCGGGCTGCTGATGCTTGCCTGAGGCCAGTCTCACGGTGGGAGAAACCCGGCATACAGCGAAAGCCTCTTTGCCTGGGCATCTCCCCTGGGAAAGTGTGGCATTCGTTGGGAAATCAGAGTTGGGTTTGGGGATGCTGCTTCTGCTTGCCTGAGCTAGTCTCCGCAGCACGGTGGAAGATAACCGCATGGAGCGAAATACTCTTTGCCCTAGCATCCCCTCTGCCTGAGAGAGAAGCATGGTTGCACACGTCTGTCACCGTGCTCCCCAGGAGCAAGTGTGGGAAGACGCAGCACGCCGGCCCCGAGGAAGAGAAGGAGCCTTTGGCCTTGGGGTCTGAAACGCTCGGGAAGCAGGATAGCCTGCCGTGGAATGAACAGCAGGCCGGTGGCAAGACAAGTGTCACCCGCTCCCTGTGCGGAGAGATGGTAACCTGGCTGCTAAGGAGACATGAGGGGACGACTAGGGCAGGGGCGCATGCACCACTCTGAGGAAGGAGTCTGGGCAGAAAGCAGGCCTGTCCTGTGCCTCTGCTCACAAGGGGACAGCATCTCCTTGCCACCTGTCCCAAGGGCAGGCTTGGGCTTGCCACCAGGTGCCAAACCCGGAATTCGCAGAAACAATCCCATGGAGAAACGGGCAGTCAGATGCCGTCTTCCACAAAGATGTGGCAGGGGGTGTGCCAGGGAAAGAGTGGAGACACTCCCCTACAGTTCCCCATCCCAGTTCACGGGCCGTGTGCAGGGATCCTGTCGCCTCCTATCTCCTGAGGTGAAAGCATGGCCAAGGCCCAGAGTCTGCCTGAGAAACGGCCAAGCCTTACCTATGCCAAGAGATGGTAATAGGCATAGAGTGCCATGCTAGGACACGCACGCTGCTTCAGGGTTGTGACTGTGTCTGCTTAGTTCGGCTTAACAAGATGAACCCCAGGCGCGAACTTGGAGCAGGGGAAAGCAAGGCCCAAGAGGAACCAGCTCTCCTCCTACCGCGACAGAGCGAACGACCAAAGCCTTGCTGAGGAAGCAGCAGCGACGTGCGGTTTGTGCCAAGCTGAAAACCTCTGCGAAAGCATAGAAGTCGCTGGGAAATCAGAGTCGGTTCTGTGGGCTGCTTTTGTTGCTTGCCTTAGCCTAGTGTTCGCAGCACGATGGGAGAAACCCGCATAGAGGGAAAGCCTCTTAGCCGGGGCATCGCCGCTGGGAAAGCACAGCATTCTTTGGGAAATCAGAGGCGGGGAAGAGAAGGAGCCGTTGGCCTTGGGGTCGGGAAAGGCAAAAAGCCTCTTTGCCTGGGCTTCTCCCCTAGGAAAGCACAGCATTCGTTGGGAAATCAGAGTTCGTTTGGGAACGCTGCTGCTGCTTGCCTAAGATAGTCTCCGCAGCACGGTGGAATATACCCGCATGGAGCGAAATTCTCTTTGCCCTAGAATCCCCTCTGCCTGAGAGAGAAGCATGGTTGCACACGTCTGTCACCACGCTCCCCAAGAGCAAGTGTGGGGTAGGCGCAGCACGCCGCCCCCAGGGAAGAGAAGGAGCCGTTGGCTTTGGGGTCGGGAATCGCTGGGTAAGCAGGATAGCCTGCCGTGGCGCGAACAGCAGGCCGGTGGCAAGACAAGTGTCACCCGCTCCCTGTACGGAGAGATGGAAGCTTGGTGCAAAGGAGACGAGGGAATAAGAAGGGCAGGGGCGCGTGCTCCACTCTAAGGAAGGAGTCTGGGCAGAGGCAGGCAGAAGGAGACAGCATCTCCTTGACCACCTGTCCCAAGGACAGCCTTGTGCTTGCCACCAGGTGCCGTACTCGGAACTCACAGAAACAACCCAATGGAGAAAGGGGCAGTCAGATGCTGTCTTCCACCAAAATGTGGCAGCGTTGTCGGTGGCAGGGGTGTGCCAGGGAAGGAGTGGAGACAGTCCCCCACAGTACACCATCCCAGTGCACGGACCGTGTACAGGGATCCTGTGGCCTCCTCTCTCCTGTGGTGAAGACACTGGCCTAGGCCCGGAGTCTGCCTGAGCGCGGGAGCAAAAGGAAAAGCCTTACCTACACCAGGAGATGGTAAAAGGAATAGAGTGCCATGCTAGGCCACGCAGGCTGCTGCAGGGTGGTGACTGTGTCTGCTTAGTTAGGCTTAGCAAGGTGAACCTCGGGCGTGAATTTGGAGCCCGGGAACGCAAGGCCCAAGAGGCACCAGCTCTCCCGCGGCTGTACCACTCTGCCGCGACAGAACGAAAGAAAAGGCCTTGCTGAGAAAGCAGTAGCGAAGTGCGGTTCGCGCCGAGCTGAAAACATCTGCGACAGCACAGCTGTCGCTGGGAAATCAGAGTCGGTTCTGTGGGCTGCTCTCGTTGCTTGCCTTAGCCTAGTATTCGCAGCACGATGGGAGAAACCCGCATAGAGAGAAAGACTCTTTGCCGGGGCCTCCCCTATGGGAAAGCACAGCATTCTTTGGGAAATCAGAGTCGGGTCTGTGGGCTGCTGCCTGCTTCTTGCCGGAGCTAGTCTCCACCGCACGGTGTAATAAACCCGCATGGAGCGAAATCCTCTTGGCCTGGGCATCCCCTCTGCCTGAGAGAGAAGCGCAGTGGAGCCTGTGGAAAGATTTTTAAGGAAAGGGACATGTCTGTCACTGCAGAGCGACGGAAGCCTGGCTGCTAAAGAGACCAGAGGGCACGATTAGGGCAGGGGAAAGGGCTCCACTCTGAGGAAGGAGTCTGGGCAGAAAGCATGCCTGTCCTGAGCCTTTGGGCCCAAGGAGACAGCAGCTCCTTGGTCACCTGTCCGTGGTGGAGACACGGGCTTGCCACCAGGCGCCTACCCTGAACTCGAGAAACAACGCCCAGAAAGAACTCGCCATCAGATGCCGTCTTCCTCCAGGATGTGGAAGCTTGGAGGAGGCACGGGGTTTAAGGGGAAGGAGTGGGGACAGTCCCCCCCCCCAAAGCTCCCTATTCAGTGCACGAGCGGTGTGCAGGGATCCTGTCACCTCTCCTTTCCTGTTGGGAAAGCAATGGCCTAGTCCGTGAATCTGCCTGAGCGCCAGAGTAAAAGGCCAAGCGATGCCTACACCGGGAGATGGTAGTGTGCCTAGAGTGCAATCCTTGGCTACGCACGCTACTGCAGGGTTGTGGCTATGTCTGCTTAGTTCGGCCTGGCAGGGTGAACCCAGGACGCTAACATGGAGCCCAGGAAAGCAAGGCCCAAGAGGCACCAGCTCTCCAGCAGCTCTTCTTGCCTGACGCGACTGAAGCCTTGCTGAGGAAGCAGCGGCGAAGTGCTGTTCACTCCAAGCCAAAGCCTCTGCGAAAGCACAGCATGCGCTGAGAAATGTTCTGCGGGCTGCTGATGCTTGCCTGAGGCCAGTCTCACGGTGGGAGAAACCCGGCATACAGCGAAAGCCTCTTTGCCTGGGCATCTCCCCTGGGAAAGTGTAGCATTCGTTGGGAAATCAGAGTTGGGTTTGGGGATGCTGCTTCTGCTTGCCTGAGCTAGTCTCCGCAGCACGGTGGAAGATAACCGCATGGAGCGAAATACACTTGGCCCTAGCATCCCCTCTGCCTGAGAGAGAAGCATGGTTGCACACGTCTGTCACCGCGCTCCCCACGAACAAGTGTGGGGAAGGCGCAACACGCCGCCCCCGGGGAAGAGAAGGAGTCCGTGGCCCTGGGGTCAGGAAACGCTCAGGAATTAGGATAGCCTGCCGTGGCACGAACAGCAGGTCGGAGGCAATACAAATGTCACCCGCTCCCTGTGCCTAGAGATGGAAGCCTGGATTGGAAGGAGACATGAGGAGACGACTAGGGCAGGGGTGTGTGCTCCACTCTGAGGATGGAATCTGGGCAGAAAGCAGGCAGAAGGGGACAGCATCTCTTTGGCCACACGTCGCAAGAAAAGCCTTGGCATTGCCACCAGGTGCCGTACTCGGAACTCGCAGAAACAACCCCATGGAGAAACGGGCAGTCAAATGATGTCTTCCACCAAGACGTGGCAGCGTTGTCGGTGGAAGGGGGTGTGCCAGGGAAGGAGTGTAGAGAGTCCCCCACAGTACCCCATCCCAGTGCATGGGCAGTGTGCAGGGATCCTGTGCCTCCTCTCTCCTGTGGTGAAGGCACTGGCCTAGGCCCAGAGTCTGCCGGAGCGCCGGAGCAAAAGGAAAAGCCTGACCTACGCCAGGAGATGGTAATAGGCATAGAGTGCCATGCTAGGCCCCACACGCTGCTGCAGCGTGGTGTCTGTGTCTGCTTAGTTCGGCTTAGCAAGGCGAACCCCGGGCGCGAACTTGGAGCTCGGGAACTCCAATCCCAAGATGAAACAGCTCTCCCGCGGCTCTTCTTCCCTGCCGCGAAGAACGAACGACCAAAGCCTTACTGAGAAAGCAGTTGCGAAGTGCGGGTCACGCCAAGCTGAAAGCCTCTGCGAAAGCATAGCAGTCGCTGGGAAATCGAGTCGGTTCGGTGGGCTGCTTTCGTTGCTTGCCTTAGCTTAGTATTCACAGCACGATGGGAGAAACCCGCATAGAGCGAAAGCCTCTTTGCTGGGGCATCCCCTCTGGGAAAGCACAGCATTCTTTGGGAAATCAGAGTCGGGTCTGTGGGATGCTGCCTGCTGCTTGCCGCAGCTAGTCTCCACAGCTCGATGTAATAAACCCGCATGCAGCGAAATGCTCTTTGCCTGGGCATCCCCTCTGTCGGAGAGAAGCGCGGTGGCGCCTGTGGAAAGAGCCTTAAGGAAAGGGACACGTCTGTCACTGCAGAGCGACGGAAGCCTGGTTGCTAAGGAGACACGAGGACAAGATTAGGGCAGTGGAAAGGGCTCCACTCTGAGGAAGGAGTCTGGGCAGAAAGCATGCCTGTCCTGAGCCTTTGGGTCTAAGGAGAAAGCGATCCTTGGCCACCTGTCCGTGGTGGAGACATGGGTTTACCACCAGGTGCCTACGCTGAACTCGAGAAACAACGCCCAGAAAGAACTGGCCATCAGATGCCATCTTCGTCCACAATATGGAAGCTTGGAGGAGTCAAGGGGTTTAGGGAAAGGAGTAGGGACAGTCCCCCGAAAGCTCCCTATTCAGTGCACGAGCGGTGTGCAGGGATCCTGTCACCTCTCCTTTCCTGTGGGGAAAGCACTGGCCTAGTCCGTGAATCTGCCTGAGCGCCAGAGTAAAAGGCCAAGCGATGCCTACACCGGGAGATGGTAGTGTGCCTAGAGTGCAATCCTTGGCTACGCACGCTACTGCAGGGTTGTGGCTATGTCTGCTTAGTTCGGCCTGGCAGGGTGAACCCAGGACGCTAACATGGAGCCCAGGAAAGCAAGGCCCAAGAGGCACCAGCTCTCCAGCAGCTCTTCTTGCCTGACGCGACTGAAGCCTTGCTGAGGAAGCAGCGGCGAAGTGCTGTTCACTCCAAGCCAAAGCCTCTGCGAAAGCACAGCATGCGCTGAGAAATGTTCTGCGGGCTGCTGATGCTTGCCTGAGGCCAGTCTCACGGTGGGAGAAACCCGGCATACAGCGAAAGCCTCTTTGCCTGGGCATCTCCCCTGGGAAAGTGTAGCATTCGTTGGGAAATCAGAGTTGGGTTTGGGGATGCTGCTTCTGCTTGCCTGAGCTAGTCTCCGCAGCACGGTGGAAAATAACCGCATGGAGTGAAATACTCTTTGCCCTAGCATCCCCTCTGCCTGAGAGAGAAGCATGGTTGCACACGTCTGTCACCGTGCTCCCCAGGAGTAAGTGTGGGAAGACGCAGCACGCCGGCCCCGGGGAAGAGAAGGAGCCTTTGGCCTTGGGGTCGGGAAACGCTCGGGAAGTAGGATAGCCTGCCGTGGAATGAACAGCAGGCCGGTGGCAAGACAAGTGTCACCCGCTCCCTGTGCGGAGAGATGGTAACCTGGCTGCTAAGGAGACTTGAGGGGACGACTAGGGCAGGGGCGCATGCACCACTCTGAGGAAGGAGTCTGGGCAGAAAGCAGGCCTGTCCTGTGCCTCTGCTCACAAGGGGACAGCATCTCCTTGCCACCTGTCCCAAGGGCAGGCTTGGGCTTGCCACCAGGAGCCAAACCCGGATTTCGCAGAAACAACCCCATGGAGAAACGGGCAGTCAGATGCCGTCTTCCACAAAGATGTAGCAGGGGGTGTGCCGGGGAAAGAGTGGAGACACTCCCCTACAGTTCCCCATCCCAGTTCACGGGCCGTGTGCAGGGATCCTGTCGCCTCCTATCTCCTGAGGTGAAGGCACTGGCCTAGGCCCAGAGTCTGCCTGAGAAAAGGCAAAGCCTTACCTATGCCAAGAGATGGTGATAGGCATAGAGTGCCATGCTAGGACACGCACGCTGCTTCAGGGTTGTGACTGTGTCTGCTTAGTTCGGCTTAACAAGATGAACCCCAGGCGCGAACTTGGAGCAGGGGAAAGCAAGGCCCAAGAGGAACCAGCTCTCCTCCTACCGCGACAGAGCGAACGACCAAAGCCTTACTGAGGAAGGAGCAGCGACGTGCGGTTTGTGCCAAGCTGAAAACCTCTGCGAAAGCATAGAAGTCGCTGGGAAATCAGAGTCGGTTCTGTGGGCTGCTTTTGTTGCTTGCCTTAGCCTAGTATTCGCAGCACGATGGGAGAAACCCGCATAGAGGGAAAGCCTCTTTGCCGGGGCATCGCCGCTGGCAAAGCACAGCATTCTTTGGGAAATCAGAGGCGGGGAAGAGAAGGAGCCGTTGGCCTTGGGGTCGGGAAAGGCGAAAAGCCTCTTTGCCTGGGCTTCTCCCCTAGGAAAGCACAGCATTCGTTGGGAAATCAGAGTTCGTTTGGGAACGCTGCTGCTGCTTGCCTAAGATAGTCTCCGCAGCACGGTGGAATATACCCGCATGGAGCGAAATTCTCTTTGCCCTAGAATCCCCTCTGCCTGAGAGAGAAGCATGGTTGCACACGTCTGTCACCACGCTCCCCAGGAGCAAGTGTGGGGTAGGCGCAGCACGCCGCCCCCAGGGAAGAGAAGGAGCCTTGGCTTTGGGGTCGGGAATCGCTCGGTAAGCAGGATAGCCTGCCGTGGCGCGAACAGCAGGCCGGTGGCAAGACAAGTGTCACCCGCTCCCTGTACGGAGAGATGGAAGCTTGGTGCAAAGGAGACGAGGGGATAAGAAGGGCAGGGGCGCGTGCTCCACTCTAAGGAAGGAGTCTGGGCAGAGGCAGGCAGAAGGAGACAGCATCTCCTTGACCACCTGTCCCAAGGACAGCCTTGTGCTTGCCACCAGGTGCCGTACTCGGAACTCACAGAAACAACCCAATGGAGAAAGGGGCAGTCAGATGCTGTCTTCCACCAAAATGTGGCAGCGTTGTCGGTGGCAGGGGTATGCCAGGGAAGGAGTGGAGACAGTCCCCCACAGTACCCCATCCCAGTGCACGGACCGTGTACAGGGATCCTGTGGCCTCCTCTCTCCTGTGGTGAAGACACTGGCCTAGGCCCAGAGTCTGCCGGAGTGCCGGAGTAAAAGGAAAAGCCTTACCTACGCCAGGAGATGGTAAAAGGCATAGAGTGCCATGCTAGGCCCCACACGCTGCTGCAGCGTAGTGTCTGTGTCTGCTTAGTTCGGCTTAGCAAGGTGAACCCCGGGCGCGAACTTGGAGCTCGGGAACTCAAAGCCCAAGATGAAACAGCTCTCCCGCGGCTCTTCTTCCCTGCCGCGAAGAAAGAACGACCAAAGCCTTACTGAGAAAGCAGTAGCGAAGTGCGGGTCACGCCAAGCTGAAAGCCTCTGCGAAAGCATAGCAGTCACTGGGAAATCGAGTCGGTTCCGTGGGCTGCTTTCGATGCTTGCCTTAGCTTAGTATTCAAAGCACGATGGGAGAAACCCGCATAGAGCGAAAGCCTCTTTGCTGGGGCATCCCCTCTGGGAAAGCACAGCATTCTTTGGGAAATCAGAGTCGGGTCTGTGGGATGCTGCCTGCTTCTTGCCAGAGCTAGTCTCCACCGCACGGTGTAATAAACCCGCATGGAGCGAAATCCTCTTGGCCTGGGCATCCCCTCTACCTGAGAGAGAAGCGCAGTGGCGCCTGTGGAAAGATTTTTAAGGAAAGGGACATGTCTGTCACTGCAGAGCGACGGAAGCCTGGCTGCGAAAGAGACCAGAGGGCACGATTAGGGCAGGGGAAAGGGCTCCACTCTGAGGAAGGAGTCTGGGCAGAAAGCATGCCTGTCCTGAGCCTTTGGGCCCAAGGAGACAGCAGCTCCTTGGTCACCTGTCCGTGGTGGAGACACGGGCTTGCCACCAGGCGCCTACCCTGAACTCGAGAAACAACGCCCAGAAAGAACTCGCCATCAGATGCCGTCTTCCTCCAGGATGTGGAAGCTTGGAGGAGGCACGGGGTTTAAGGGGAAGGAGTGGGGACAGTCCCTCCCCCAAAGCTCCCTATTCAGTGCACGAGCGGTGTGCAGGGATCCTGTCACCTCTCCTTTCCTGTTGGGAAAGCAATGGCCTAGTCCGTGAATCTGCCTGAGCGCCAGAGTAAAAGGCCAAGCGATGCCTACACCGGGAGATGGTAGTGTGTCTAGAGTGCAATCCTTGGCTACGCACGCTACTGCAGGGTTGTGGCTATGTCTGCTTAGTTCGGCCTGGCAGGGTGAACCCAGGACGCTAACATGGAGCCCAGGAAAGCAAGGCCCAAGAGGCACCAGCTCTCCAGCAGCTCTTCTTGCCTGACGCGACTGAAGCCTTGCTGAGGAAGCAGCGGCGAAGTGCTGTTCACTCCAAGCCAAAGCCTCTGCGAAAGCACAGCATGCGCTGAGAAATGTTCTGCGGGCTGCTGATGCTTGCCTGAGGCCAGTCTCACGGTGGGAGAAACCCGGCATACAGCGAAAGCCTCTTTGCCTGGGCATCTCCCCTGGGAAAGTGTGGCATTCGTTGGGAAATCAGAGTTGTGTTTGGGGATGCTGCTTCTGCTTCCCTGAGCTAGTCTCCGCAGCACGGTGGAAGATAACCGCATGGAGCGAAATACACTTGGCCCTAGCATCCCCTCTGCCTGAGAGAGAAGCATGGTTGCACACGTCTGTCACCGCGCTCCCCAGGAACAAGTGTGGGGAAGGCGCAACAAGCCGCCCCCGGGGAAGAGAAGGAGTCCTTGGCCCTGGGGTCAGGAAACACTGAGGAATTAGGATAGCCTGCCGTGGCACGAACAGCAGGTCGGAGGCAATACAAGTGTCACCCGCTCCCTGTGCCTAGAGATGGAAGCCTGGATGGGAAGGAGACATGAGGAGACGACTAGGGCAGGGGCGTGTGCTCCACTCTGAGGATGTAATCTGGGCAGAAAGCAGGCAGAAGGGGACAGCATCTCTTTGGCCACACGTCGCAAGGAAAGCCTTGGCATTGCCACCAGGTGCCGTACTCGGAACTCGCAGAAACAACCCCATGGAGAAACGGGCAGTCAGATGCTGCCTTCCACCAAGATGTGGCAGCGTTGTCGGTGGAAGGGGGTGTGCCAGGGAAGGAGAGGAGAGAGTCCCCCACAGTACCACATCCCAGTGCATGGGCAGTGTGCAGGGATCCTGTCGCCTCCTCTCTCCTGTGGTGAAGGCACTGGCCTAGGCCCAGAGTCTGCCGGAGCGCCGGAGCAAAAGGAAAAGCCTTACCTACGCCAGGAGATGGTAATAGGCATAGAGTGCCATGCTAGGCCCCACACGCTGCTGCAGCGTGGTGTCTGTGTCTGCTTAGTTCGGCTTAGCAAGGTGAACCCCGGGCGCGAACTTGGAGCTCGGGAACTCAAAGCCCAAGATGAAACAGCTCTCCCGCGGCTCTTCTTCCCTGCCGCGAAGAACGAACGACCAAAGCCTTACTGAGAAAGCAGTAGCGAAGTGCGGGTCACGCCAAGCTGAAAGCCTCTGCGAAAGCATAGCAGTCGCTGGGAAATCGAGTCGGGTTCTGTGGGCTGCTTTCGTTGCTTGCCTTAGCTTAGTTTTCACAGCACGATGGGAGAAACCCGCATAGAGCGAAAGCCTCTTTGCTGGGGCATCCCCTCTGGGAAAGCACAGCATTCTTTGGGAAATCAGAGTCGGGTCTGTGGGATGCTGCCTGCTGCTTGCCGGAGCTAGTCTCCACCGCATAATGTAATAAACCCGCATGCAGCGAAATGCTCTTTGCCTGGGCATCCCCTCTGTCGGAGAGAAGCGCGGTGGCGCCTGTGGAAAGAGCCTTAAGGAAAGGGACACGTCTGTCACTGCAGAGCGACGGAAGCCTGGCTGCTAAGGAGACACGAGGACAAGATGAGGGCAGTAGAAAGGGCTCCACTCTGAGGAAGGAGTCTGGGCAGAAAGCATGCCTGTCCTGAGCCTTTGGGTCTAAGGAGAAAGCGATCCTTGGCCACCTGTCCGTGGTGGAGATATGGGTTTACAACCAGGTGCCTACGCTGAACTCGAGAAACAACGCCCAGAAAGAACTGGCCATCAGATGCCAACTTCGTCCACAATATGGAAGCTTGGAGGAGTCAAGGGGTTTAGGGAAAGGAGTGGGGACAGTTCCCCGAAAGCTCCCTATTCAGTGCACGGGCGGTGTGCAGGGATCCTGTCACCTCTCATTTCCTGTGGGGAATGCACTGGCCTAGTCCGTGAATCTGCCTGAGCGCCAGAGTAAAAGACCAAGCGATGCCTACACCGGGAGATGGTAGTGTGCCTAGAATGCAATCCTTGCCTACGCACGCTACTGCAGGGTTGTGGCTATGTCTGCTTAGTTCGGCCTGGCAGGGTGAACCCAGGACGCTAACATGGAGCCCAGGAAAGCAAGGCCCAAGAGGCACCAGCTCTCCAGCAGCTCTTCTTGCCTGACGCGACTGAAGCCTTGCTGAGGAAGCAGCGGCGAAGTGCTGTTCACTCCAAGCCAAAGCCTCTGCGAAAGCACAGCATGCGCTGAGAAATGTTCTGCGGGCTGCTGATGCTTGCCTGAGGCCAGTCTCACGGTGGGAGAAACCCGGCATACAGCGAAAGCCTCTTTGCCTGGGCATCTCCCCTGGGAACGTGTAGCATTCGTTGGGAAATCAGAGTTGGGTTTGGGGATGCTGCTTCTGCTTGCCTGAGCTAGTCTCCGCAGCACGGTGGAAGAAAACTGCATGGAGCGAAATACTCTTCGCCCTAGCATTCCCTCTGCCTGAGAGAGAAGCATGGTTGCACACGTCTGTCACCGCGCTCCCCAGGAACAAGTGTGGGGAAGGCGCAACACACCGCCCCCGGGGAAGAGAAGAAGTCCTTGGCCCTGGGGTCAGGAAACGCTCAGGAATCAGGATAGCCTGCCGTGGCACGAACAGCAGGTCGGAGGCAATACAAGTGTCACCCGCTCCCTGTGCCTAGATATGGAAGCCTGGATGGGAAGGAGACATGAGGGGACGACTAGGGCAGGGGCGTGTGCTCCACTCTGAGGATGGAATCTGGGCAGAAAGCAGGCAGAAGGGGACAGCATCTCTTTGGCAACACGTCGCAAGCGAAGCCTTGGCATTGCCACCAGGTGCCGTACTCGGAACTCGCAGAAACAACCCCATGGAGAAACGGGCAGTCAGATGCTGTCTTCCACCAAGATGTGGCAGCGTTGTCGGTGGAAGGGGGTGTGCCAGGGAAGGAGTGGAGAGAGTCCCCCACAGTACCGCATCCCAGTGCATGGGCAGTGTGCAGGGATCCTGTCCGCTCCTCTCTCCTGTGGTGAAGACACTGGCCTAGGCCCAGAGTCTGCTGGAGCGCCGGAGCAAAAGGAAAAGCCATACCTACGCCAGGAGATGGTAATAGGCATAGAGTGCCATGCTAGGCCCCACACGCTGCTGCAGCGTGGTGTCTGTGTCTGCTTAGTTCGGCTTAGCAAGGTGAACCCCGGGCGCGAACTTGGAGCTCGGGAACTCAAAGCCCAAGATGAAACAGCTCTCCCGCGGCTCTTCTTCCCTGCCGCGAAGAACGAACGACCAAAGCCTTACTGAGAAAGCAGTAGCGAAGTGCGGGTCACGCCAAGCTGAAAGCCTCTGCGAAAGCATAGCAGTCGCTGGGAAATCGAGTCGGTTCGGTGGGCTGCTTTCGTTGCTTGCCTTAGCTTATTATTCACAGCACGATGGGAGAAACCCGCATAGAGCGAAAGCCTCTTTGCTGGGGCATCCCCTCTGGGAAAGCACAGCATTCTTTGGGAAATCAGAGTCGGGTCTGTGGGATGCTGCCTGCTGCTTGCCGGAGCTAGTTTCCACAGCACGATGTAATAAACCCGCATGCAGCGAAATGCTCTTTGCCTGGGCATCCCCTCTGTCGGAGAGAAGCGCGGTGGCGCCTGTGGAAAGAGCCTTAAGGAAAGGGACACGTCTGTCACTGCAGAGCGACGGAAGCCTGGCTGCTAAGGAGACACGAGGACAAGATTAGGGCAGTGGAAAGGGCTCCACTCTGAGGAAGGAGTCTGGGCAGAAAGCATGCCTGTCCTGAGCCTTTGGGTCTAAGGAGAAAGCGATCCTTGGCCACCTGTCCGTGGTGGAGACATGGGTTTACACCAGGTGCCTACACTGAACTCGAGAAACAACGCCCAGAAAGAACTGGCCATCAGATGCCATCTTCGTCCACAATGTGGAAGCTTGGAGGAGTCAAGGGGTTTAGGGAAAGGAGTGGGGACAGTCCCCCCCCCCAAAGCTTCCTATTCAGTGCACGGGCGGTGTGCAGGGATCCTGTCACCTCTCCTTTCCTGTGGGGAAAGCACTGGCCTAGTCCGTGAATCTGCCTGAGCGCCAGAGTAAAAGGCCAAGCGATGCCTACACCGGGAGATGGTAGTGTGCCTAGAGTGCAATCCTTGGCTACGCACGCTACTGCAGGGTTGTGGCTATGTCTGCTTAGTTCGGCCTGGCAGGGTGAACCCAGGACGCTAACATGGAGCCCAGGAAAGCAAGGCCCAAGAGGCACCAGCTCTCCAGCAGCTCTTCTTGCCTGACGCGACTGAAGCCTTGCTGAGGAAGCAGCGGCGAAGTGCTGTTCACTCCAAGCCAAAGCCTCTGCGAAAGCACAGCATGCGCTGAGAAATGTTCTGCGGGCTGCTGATGCTTGCCTGAGGCCAGTCTCACGGTGGGAGAAACCCGGCATACAGCGAAAGCCTCTTTGCCTGGGCATCTCCCCTGGGAAAGTGTGGCATTCATTGGG
Organism: Mustela lutreola; assembly: GCF_030435805.1. Classification (NCBI taxonomy): domain Eukaryota; kingdom Metazoa; phylum Chordata; class Mammalia; order Carnivora; family Mustelidae; genus Mustela; species Mustela lutreola. The sequence goes on from NC_081294.1 coordinate 155,947,441, forward strand.
AAATCAGAGTTGGGTATGGGGATGCTGCTTCTGCTTGCCTGAGCTAGTCTCCGCAGCACGGTGGAAGATAACCGCATGGAGCGAAATACTCTTTGCCCTAGCATCCCCTCTGCCTGAGAGAGAAGCATGGTTGCACACGTCTGTCACCGCGCTCCCCAGGAACAAGTGTGGGGAAGGCGCAACACGCCGCCCCCGGGGAAGAGAAGGAGTCCTTGGCCCTGGGGTCAGGAAACGCTCAGGAATTAGGATAGCCTGCCGTGGCACGAACAGCAGGTCGGAGGCAATACAAGTGTCACCCGTTCCCTGTGCCTAGAGATGGAAGCCTGGATGGGAAGGAGACATGAGGGGACGACTAGGGCAGGGGCGTGTGCTCCACTCTGAGGATGGAATCTGGGCAGAAAGCAGGCAGAGTGGGACAGCATCTCTTTGGCCACACGTCGCAAGGGAATCCTTGGCATTGCCACCAGGTGCCGTACTCGGAACTCGCAGAAACAACCCCATGGAGAAACGGGCAGTTAGATGCTGTCTTCCACCAAGATGTGGCAGCGTTGTCGGTAGAAGGGGGTGTGCCAGGGAAGGAGTGGAGAGAGTCCCCCACAGTACCCCATCCCAGTGCACGGGCAGTGTGCAGGGATCCTGTCGCCTCCTCTCTCCTGTGGTGAAGGCACTGGCCTAGGCCCAGAGTCTGCCGGAGCGCCGGAGCAAAAGGAAAAGCCTTACCTACGCCAGGAGATGGTAATAGGCATAGAGTGCCATGCTAGGCCCCACACGCTGCTGCAGCGTGGTGTCTGCGTCTGCTTAGATCGGCTTAGCAAGGTGAACCCCGGGCGCGAACTTGGAGCTCGGGAACTCAAAGCCCAAGATGAAACAGCTCTCCCGCGGCTCTTCTTCCCTGCCACGAAGAAAGAACGACCAAAGCCTTACTGAGAAAGCAGTAGCGAAGTGCGGGTCACGCCAAGCTGAAAGCCTCTGCGAAGGCATAGCAGTCGCTGGGAAATCGAGTCGGTTCTGTGGGCTGCTTTCGTTGCTTGCCTTAGCTTATTATTCACAGCACGATGGGAGAAACCCGCATAGAGCGAAAGCCTCTTTGCTGGGGCATCCCCTCTGGGAAAGCACAGCATTCTTTGGGAAATCAGAGTCGGGTCTGTGGGATGCTGCCTGCTGCTTGCCGGAGCTAGTCTCCACCGCACGATGTAATAAACCCGCATGCAGCGAAATGCTCTTTGCCTGGGCATCCCCTCTGTCGGAGAGAAGCGCGGTGGCGCCTGTGGAAAGAGCCTTAAGGAAAGGGACACGACTGTCACTGCAGAGCGACGGAAGCCTGGCTGCTAATGAGACACGAGGACAAGATTAGGGCAATGGAAAGGGCTCCACTCGGAGGAAGGAGTCTGGGCAGAAAGCATGCCTGTCCTGAGCCTTTGGGTCTAAGGAGAAAGCGATCCTTGGCCACCTGTCCGTGGTGGAGACATGGGTATACCACCAGGTGCCTACGCTGAACACGAGAAACAACGCCCAGAAAGAACTGGCCATCAGATGCCATCTTCGTCCACGATGTGGAAGCTTGGAGGAGTCAAGGGGTTTAGGGAAAGGAGTGGGGACAGTCCCCCGAAAGCTCCCTATTCAGTGCACGGGCGGTGTGCAGGGATCCTGTCACCTCTCCTTTCCTGTGGGGAAAGCACTGGCCTAGTCCGTGAATCTGCCTGAGCGCCAGAGTAAAAGGCCAAGCGATGCCTACACCGGGAGATGGTAGTGTGCCTAGAGTGCAATCCTTGGCTACGCACGCTACTGCAGGGTTGTGGCTATGTCTGCTTACTTCGGCCTGGCAGGGTGAACCCAGGACGCTAACATGGAGCCCAGGAAAGCAAGGCCCAAGAGGCACCAGCTCTCCAGCAGCTCTTCTTGCCTGACGCGACTGAAGCCTTGCTGAGGAAGCAGCGGCGAAGTGCTGTTCACTCCAAGCCAAAGCCTCTGCGAAAGCACAGCATGCGCTGAGAAATGTTCTGCGGGCTGCTGATGCTTGCCTGAGGCCAGTCTCACGGTGGGAGAAACCCGGCATACAGCGAAAGCCTCTTTGCCTGGGCATCTCCCCTGGGAAAGTGTGGCATTCGTTGGGAAATCAGAGTTGGGTTTGGTGATGCTGCTTCTGCTTGCCTGAGCTAGTCTCCGCAGCACGGTGGAAGATAACCGCATGGAGCGAAATACTCTTTGCCCTAGCATCCCCTCTGCCTGAGAGAACAGCATGGTTGCACACGTCTGTCACCGTGCTCCCCAGGAGCAAGTGTGGGAAGACGCAGCACGCCGGCCCCGAGGAAGAGAAGGAGCCTTTGGCCTTGGGGTCGGGAAACGCTCGGGAAGCAGGATAGCCTGCCGTGGAATGAACAGCAGGCCGGTGGCAAGTCAAGTGTCACCCGCTCCCTGTGCGGAGAGATGGTAACCTGGCTGCTAAGGAGACATGAGGGGACGACTAGGGCAGGGGCGCATGCTCCACTCTGAGGAAGGAGTCTGGGCAGAAAGCAGGCCTGTCCTGTGCCTCAGCTCACAAGGGGACAGCATCTCCTTGCCACCTGTCCCAAGGTCAGGCTTGGGCTTGCCACCAGGTGCCAAACCCGGAATTCGCAGAAACAACCCCATGGAGAAACGGGCAGTCAGATGCCGTCTTCCACAAAGATGTGGCAGGGGGTGTGCCAGGGAAAGAGTGGAGACACTCCCCTACAGTTCCCCATCCCAGTTCACGGGCCGTGTGCAGGGATCCTGTCGCCTCCTATCTCCTGAGGTGAAAGCATGGCCAAGGCCCAGAGTCTGCCTGAGAAACCGCCAAGCCTTACCTATGCCAAGAGATGGTAATAGGCATAGAGTGCCATGCTAGGACACGCACGCTGCTTCAGGGTTGTGACTGTGTCTGCTTAGTTCGGCTTAACAAGATGAACCCCAGGCGCGAACTTGGAGCAGGGGAAAGCAAGGCCCAAGAGGAACCAGCTCTCCTCCTACCGCGACAGAGCGAACGACCAAAGCCTTGCTGAGGAAGCAGCAGCGACGTGCGGTTTGTGCCAAGCTGAAAACCTCTGCGAAAGCATAGAAGTCGCTGGGAAATCAGAGTCGGTTCTGTGGGCTGCTTTTGTTGCTTGCCTTAGCCTAGTGTTCGCAGCACGATGGGAGAAACCCGCATAGAGGGAAAGCCTCTTAGCCGGGGCATCGCCGCTGGGAAAGCACAGCATTCTTTGGGAAATCAGAGGCGGGGAAGAGAAGGAGCCGTTGGCTTTGGGGTCGGGAATCGCTGGGTAAGCAGGATAGCCTGACGTGGCGCGAACAGCAGGCCGGTGGCAAGACAAGTGTCACCCGCTCCCTGTACGGAGAGATGGAAGCTTGGTGCAAAGGAGACGAGGGAATAAGAAGGGCAGGGGCGCGTGCTCCACTCTAAGGAAGGAGTCTGGGCAGAGGCAGGCAGAAGGAGACAGCATCTCCTTGACCACCTGTCCCAAGGACAGCCTTGTGCTTGCCACCAGGTGCCGTACTCGGAACTCACAGAAACAACCCAATGGAGAAAGGGGCAGTCAGATGCTGTCTTCCACCAAAATGTGGCAGCGTTGTCGGTGGCAGGGGTGTGCCAGGGAAGGAGTGGAGACAGTCCCCCACAGTACACCATCCCAGTGCACGGACCGTGTACAGGGATCCTGTGGCCTCCTCTCTCCTGTGGTGAAGACACTGGCCTAGGCCCGGAGTCTGCCTGAGCGCGGGAGCAAAAGGAAAAGCCTTACCTACACCAGGAGATGGTAAAAGGAATAGAGTGCCATGCTAGGCCACGCAGGCTGCTGCAGGGTGGTGACTGTGTCTGCTTAGTTAGGCTTAGCAAGGTGAACCTCGGGCGTGAATTTGGAGCCCGGGAACGCAAGGCCCAAGAGGCACCAGCTCTCCCGCGGCTGTACCACTCTGCCGCGACAGAACGAAAGAAAAGGCCTTGCTGAGAAAGCAGTAGCGAAGTGCGGTTCGCGCCGAGCTGAAAACATCTGCGACAGCACAGCTGTCGCTGGGAAATCAGAGTCGGTTCTGTGGGCTGCTCTCGTTGCTTGCCTTAGCCTAGTATTCGCAGAACGATGTGAGAAACCCGCATAGAGAGAAAGACTCTTTGCCGGGGCCTCCCCTATGGGAAAGCACAGCATTCTTTGGGAAATCAGAGTCGGGTCTGTGGGCTGCTGCCTGCTTCTTGCCGGAGCTAGTCTCCACCGCACGGTGTAATAAACCCGCATGGAGCGAAATCCTCTTGGCCTGGGCATCCCCTCTGCCTGAGAGAGAAGCGCAGGGGAGCCTGTGGAAAGATTTTTAAGGAAAGGGACATGTCTGTCACTGCAGAGCGACGGAAGCCTGGCTGCTAAAGAGACCAGAGGGCACGATTAGGGCAGGGGAAAGGGCTCCACTCTGAGGAAGGAGTCTGGGCAGAAAGCATGCCTGTCCTGAGCCTTTGGGCCCAAGGAGACAGCAGCTCCTTGGTCACCTGTCCGTGGTGGAGACACGGGCTTGCCACCAGGCGCCTACCCTGAACTCGAGAAACAACGCCCAGAAAGAACTCGCCATCAGATGCCGTCTTCCTCCAGGATGTGGAAGCTTGGAGGAGGCACGGGGTTTAAGGGGAAGGAGTGGGGACAGTCCCCCCCCCAAAGCTCCCTATTCAGTGCACGAGCGGTGTGCAGGGATCCTGTCACCTCTCCTTTCCTGTTGGGAAAGCAATGGCCTAGTCCGTGAATCTGCCTGAGCGCCAGAGTAAAAGGCCAAGCGATGCCTACACCGGGAGATGGTAGTGTGCCTAGAGTGCAATCCTTGGCTACGCACGCTACTGCAGGGTTGTGGCTATGTCTGCTTAGTTCGGCCTGGCAGGGTGAACCCAGGACGCTAACATGGAGCCCAGGAAAGCAAGGCCCAAGAGGCACCAGCTCTCCAGCAGCTCTTCTTGCCTGACGCGACTGAAGCCTTGCTGAGGAAGCAGCGGCGAAGTGCTGTTCACTCCAAGCCAAAGCCTCTGCGAAAGCACAGCATGCGCTGAGAAATGTTCTGCGGGCTGCTGATGCTTGCCTGAGGCCAGTCTCACGGTGGGAGAAACCCGGCATACAGCGAAAGCCTCTTTGCCTGGGCATCTCCCCTGGGAAAGTGTAGCATTCGTTGGGACATCAGAGTTGGGTTTGGGGATGCTGCTTCTGCTTGCCTGAGCTAGTCTCCGCAGCACGGTGGAAGATAACCGCATGGAGCGAAATACACTTGGCCCTAGCATCCCCTCTGCCTGAGAGAGAAGCATGGTTGCACACGTCTGTCACCGCGCTCCCCACGAACAAGTGTGGGGAAGGCGCAACACGCCGCCCCCGGGGAAGAGAAGGAGTCCGTGGCCCTGGGGTCAGGAAACGCTCAGGAATTAGTATAGCCTGCCGTGGCACGAACAGCAGGTCGGAGGCAATACAAATGTCACCCGCTCCCTGTGCCTAGAGATGGAAGCCTGGATTGGAAGGAGACATGAGGAGACGACTAGGGCAGGGGCGTGTGCTCCACTCTGAGGATGGAATCTGGGCAGAAAGCAGGCAGAAGGGGACAGCATCTCTTTGGCCACACGTCGCAAGAAAAGCCTTGGCATTGCCACCAGGTGCCGTACTCGGCACTCGCAGAAACAACCCCATGGAGAAACGGGCAGTCAAATGATGTCTTCCACCAAGACGTGGCAGCGTTGTCGGTGGAAGGGGGTGTGCCAGGGAAGGAGTGTAGAGAGTCCCCCACAGTACCCCATCCCAGTGCATGGGCAGTGTGCAGGGATCCTGTGCCTCCTCTCTCCTGTGGTGAAGGCACTGGCCTAGGCCCAGAGTCTGCCGGAGCGCCGGAGCAAAAGGAAAAGCCTGACCTACGCCAGGAGATGGTAATAGGCATAGAGTGCCATGCTAGGCCCCACACCCTGCTGCAGCGTGGTGTCTGTGTCTGCTTAGTTCGGCTTAGCAAGGCGAACCCCGGGCGCGAACTTGGAGCTCGGGAACTCCAATCCCAAGATGAAACCGCTCTCCCGCGGCTCTTCTTCCCTGCCGCGAAGAACGAACGACCAAAGCCTTACTGAGAAAGCAGTTGCGAAGTGCGGGTCACGCCAAGCTGAAAGCCTCTGCGAAAGCATAGCAGTCGCTGGGAAATCGAGTCGGTTCGGTGGGCTGCTTTCGTTGCTTGCCTTAGCTTAGTATTCACAGCACGATGGGAGAAACCCGCATAGAGCGAAAGCCTCTTTGCTGGGGCATCCCCTCTGGGAAAGCACAGCATTCTTTGGGAAATCAGAGTCGGGTCTGTGGGATGCTGCCTGCTGCTTGCCGCAGCTAGTCTCCACAGCACGATGTAATAAACCCGCATGCAGCGAAATGCTCTTTGCCTGGGCATCCCCTCTGTCGGAGAGAAGCGCGGTGGCGCCTGTGGAAAGAGCCTTAAGGAAAGGGACACGTCTGTCACTGCAGAGCGACGGAAGCCTGGTTGCTAAGGAGACACGAGGACATGATTAGGGCAGTGGAAAGGGCTCCACTCTGAGGAAGGAGTCTGGGCAGAAAGCATGCCTGTCCTGAGCCTTTGGGTCTAAGGAGAAAGCGATCCTTGGCCACCTGTCCGTGGTGGAGACATGGGTTTACCACCAGGTGCCTACGCTGAACTCGAGAAACAACGCCCAGAAAGAACTGGCCATCAGATGCCATCTTCGTCCACAATATGGAAGCTTGGAGGAGTCAAGGGGTTTAGGGAAAGGAGTGGGGACAGTCCCCCGAAAGCTCCCTATTCAGTGCACGAGCGGTGTGCAGGGATCCTGTCACCTCTCCTTTCCTGTGGGGAAAGCACTGGCCTAGTCCGTGAATCTGCCTGAGCGCCAGAGTAAAAGGCCAAGCGATGCCTACACCGGGAGATGGTAGTGTGCCTAGAGTGCAATCCTTGGCTACGCACGCTACTGCAGGGTTGTGGCTATGTCTGCTTAGTTCGGCCTGGCAGGGTGAACCCAGGACGCTAACATGGAGCCCAGGAAAGCAAGGCCCAAGAGGCACCAGCTCTCCAGCAGCTCTTCTTGCCTGACGCGACTGAAGCCTTGCTGAGGAAGCAGCGGCGAAGTGCTGTTCACTCAAAGCCAAAGCCTCTGCGAAAGCACAGCATGCGCTGAGAAATGTTCTGCGGGCTGCTGATGCTTGCCTGAGGCCAGTCTCACGGTGGGAGAAACCCGGCATACAGCGAAAGCCTCTTTGCCTGGGCATCTCCCCTGGGAAAGTGTAGCATTCGTTGGGAAATCAGAGTTGGGTTTGGGGATGCTGCTTCTGCTTGCCTGAGCTAGTCTCCGCAGCACGGTGGAAGATAACCGCATGGAGCGAAATACTCTTTGCCCTAGCATCCCCTCTGCCTGAGAGAGAAGCATGGTTGCACACGTCTGTCACCGTGCTCCCCAGGAGCAAGTGTGGGAAGACGCAGCACGCCGGCCCCGGGGAAGAGAAGGAGCCTTTGGCCTTGGGGTCGGGAAACGCTCGGGAAGTAGGATAGCCTGCCGTGGAATGAACAGCAGGCCGGTGGCAAGACAAGTGTCACCCGCTCCCTGTGCGGAGAGATGGTAACCTGGCTGCTAAGGAGACTTGAGGGGACGACTAGGGCAGGGGCGCATGCACCACTCTGAGGAAGGAGTCTGGGCAGAAAGCAGGCCTGTCCTGTGCCTCTGCTCACAAGGGGACAGCATCTCCTTGCCACCTGTCCCAAGGGCAGGCTTGGGCTTGCCACCAGGAGCCAAACCCGGATTTCGCAGAAACAACCCCATGGAGAAACGGGCAGTCAGATGCCGTCTTCCACAAAGATCTGGCAGGGGGTGTGCCGGGGAAAGAGTGGAGACACTCCCCTACAGTTCCCCATCCCAGTTCACGGGCCGTGTGCAGGGATCCTGTCGCCTCCTATCTCCTGAGGTGAAGGCACTGGCCTAGGCCCAGAGTCTGCCTGAGAAAAGGCAAAGCCTTACCTATGCCAAGAGATGGTGATAGGCATAGAGTGCCATGCTAGGACACGCACGCTGCTTCAGGGTTGTGACTGTGTCTGCTTAGTTCGGCTTAACAAGATGAACCCCAGGCGCGAACTTGGAGCAGGGGAAAGCAAGGCCCAAGAGGAACCAGCTCTCCTCCTACCGCGACAGAGCGAACGACCAAAGCCTTACTGAGGAAGGAGCAGCGACGTGCGGTTTGTGCCAAGCTGAAAACCTCTGCGAAAGCATAGAAGTCGCTGGGAAATCAGAGTCGGTTCTGTGGGCTGCTTTTGTTGCTTGCCTTAGCCTAGTATTCGCAGCACGATGGGAGAAACCCGCATAGAGGGAAAGCCTCTTTGCCGGGGCATCGCCGCTGGCAAAGCACAGCATTCTTTGGGAAATCAGAGGCGGGGAAGAGAAGGAGCCGTTGGCCTTGGGGTCGGGAAAGGCGAAAAGCCTCTTTGCCTGGGCTTCTCCCCTAGGAAAGCACAGCATTCGTTGGGAAATCAGAGTTCGTTTGGGAACGCTGCTGCTGCTTGCCTAAGATAGTCTCCGCAGCACGGTGGAATATACCCGCATGGAGCGAAATTCTCTTTGCCCTAGAATCCCCTCTGCCTGAGAGAGAAGCATGGTTGCACACGTCTGTCACCACGCTCCCCAGGAGCAAGTGTGGGGTAGGCGCAGCACGCCGCCCCCAGGGAAGAGAAGGAGCCTTGGCTTTGGGGTCGGGAATCGCTCGGTAAGCAGGATAGCCTGCCGTGGCGCGAACAGCAGGCCGGTGGCAAGACAAGTGTCACCCGCTCCCTGTACGGAGAGATGGAAGCTTGGTGCAAAGGAGACGAGGGGATAAGAAGGGCAGGGGCGCGTGCTCCACTCTAAGGAAGGAGTCTGGGCAGAGGCAGGCAGAAGGAGACAGCATCTCCTTGACCACCTGTCCCAAGGACAGCCTTGTGCTTGCCACCAGGTGCCGTACTCGGAACTCACAGAAACAACCCAATGGAGAAAGGGGCAGTCAGATGCTGTCTTCCACCAAAATGTGGCAGCGTTGTCGGTGGCAGGGGTATGCCAGGGAAGGAGTGGAGACAGTCCCCCACAGTACCCCATCCCAGTGCACGGACCGTGTACAGGGATCCTGTGGCCTCCTCTCTCCTGTGGTGAAGACACTGGCCTAGGCCCAGAGTCTGCCGGAGTGCCGGAGTAAAAGGAAAAGCCTTACCTACGCCAGGAGATGGTAAAAGGCATAGAGTGCCATGCTAGGCCCCACACGCTGCTGCAGCGTAGTGTCTGTGTCTGCTTAGTTCGGCTTAGCAAGGTGAACCCCGGGCGCGAACTTGGAGCTCGGGAACTCAAAGCCCAAGATGAAACAGCTCTCCCGCGGCTCTTCTTCCCTGCCGCGAAGAAAGAACGACCAAAGCCTTACTGAGAAAGCAGTAGCGAAGTGCGGGTCACGCCAAGCTGAAAGCCTCTGCGAAAGCATAGCAGTCACTGGGAAATCGAGTCGGTTCCGTGGGCTGCTTTCGATGCTTGCCTTAGCTTAGTATTCAAAGCACGATGGGAGAAACCCGCATAGAGCGAAAGCCTCTTTGCTGGGGCATCCCCTCTGGGAAAGCACAGCATTCTTTGGGAAATCAGAGTCGGGTCTGTGGGATGCTGCCTGCTTCTTGCCAGAGCTAGTCTCCACCGCACGGTGTAATAAACCCGCATGGAGCGAAATCCTCTTGGCCTGGGCATCCCCTCTACCTGAGAGAGAAGCGCAGTGGCGCCTGTGGAAAGATTTTTAAGGAAAGGGACATGTCTGTCACTGCAGAGCGACGGAAGCCTGGCTGCTAAAGAGACCAGAGGGCACGATTAGGGCAGGGGAAAGGGCTCCACTCTGAGGAAGGAGTCTGGGCAGAAAGCATGCCTGTCCTGAGCCTTTGGGCCCAAGGAGACAGCAGCTCCTTGGTCACCTGTCCGTGGTGGAGACACGGGCTTGCCACCAGGCGCCTACCCTGAACTCGAGAAACAACGCCCAGAAAGAACTCGCCATCAGATGCCGTCTTCCTCCAGGATGTGGAAGCTTGGAGGAGGCACGGGGTTTAAGGGGAAGGAGTGGGGACAGTCCCTCCCCCAAAGCTCCCTATTCAGTGCACGAGCGGTGTGCAGGGATCCTGTCACCTCTCCTTTCCTGTTGGGAAAGCAATGGCCTAGTCCGTGAATCTGCCTGAGCGCCAGAGTAAAAGGCCAAGCGATGCCTACACCGGGAGATGGTAGTGTGTCTAGAGTGCAATCCTTGGCTACGCACGCTACTGCAGGGTTGTGGCTATGTCTGCTTAGTTCGGCCTGGCAGGGTGAACCCAGGACGCTAACATGGAGCCCAGGAAAGCAAGGCCCAAGAGGCACCAGCTCTCCAGCAGCTCTTCTTGCCTGACGCGACTGAAGCCTTGCTGAGGAAGCAGCGGCGAAGTGCTGTTCACTCCAAGCCAAAGCCTCTGCGAAAGCACAGCATGCGCTGAGAAATGTTCTGCGGGCTGCTGATGCTTGCCTGAGGCCAGTCTCACGGTGGGAGAAACCCGGCATACAGCGAAAGCCTCTTTGCCTGGGCATCTCCCCTGGGAAAGTGTGGCATTCGTTGGGAAATCAGAGTTGTGTTTGGGGATGCTGCTTCTGCTTCCCTGAGCTAGTCTCCGCAGCACGGTGGAAGATAACCGCATGGAGCGAAATACACTTGGCCCTAGCATCCCCTCTGCCTGAGAGAGAAGCATGGTTGCACACGTCTGTCACCGCGCTCCCCAGGAACAAGTGTGGGGAAGGCGCAACAAGCCGCCCCCGGGGAAGAGAAGGAGTCCTTGGCCCTGGGGTCAGGAAACACTGAGGAATTAGGATAGCCTGCCGTGGCACGAACAGCAGGTCGGAGGCAATACAAGTGTCACCCGCTCCCTGTGCCTAGAGATGGAAGCCTGGATGGGAAGGAGACATGAGGAGACGACTAGGGCAGGGGCGTGTGCTCCACTCTGAGGATGTAATCTGGGCAGAAAGCAGGCAGAAGGGGACAGCATCTCTTTGGCCACACGTCGCAAGGAAAGCCTTGGCATTGCCACCAGGTGCCGTACTCGGAACTCGCAGAAACAACCCCATGGAGAAACGGGCAGTCAGATGCTGCCTTCCACCAAGATGTGGCAGCGTTGTCGGTGGAAGGGGGTGTGCCAGGGAAGGAGAGGAGAGAGTCCCCCACAGTACCACATCCCAGTGCATGGGCAGTGTGCAGGGATCCTGTCGCCTCCTCTCTCCTGTGGTGAAGGCACTGGCCTAGGCCCAGAGTCTGCCGGAGCGCCGGAGCAAAAGGAAAAGCCTTACCTACGCCAGGAGATGGTAATAGGCATAGAGTGCCATGCTAGGCCCCACACGCTGCTGCAGCGTGGTGTCTGTGTCTGCTTAGTTCGGCTTAGCAAGGTGAACCCCGGGCGCGAACTTGGAGCTCGGGAACTCAAAGCCCAAGATGAAACAGCTCTCCCGCGGCTCTTCTTCCCTGCCGCGAAGAACGAACGACCAAAGCCTTACTGAGAAAGCAGTAGCGAAGTGCGGGTCACGCCAAGCTGAAAGCCTCTGCGAAAGCATAGCAGTCGCTGGGAAATCGAGTCGGGTTCTGTGGGCTGCTTTCGTTGCTTGCCTTAGCTTAGTTTTCACAGCACGATGGGAGAAACCCGCATAGAGCGAAAGCCTCTTTGCTGGGGCATCCCCTCTGGGAAAGCACAGCATTCTTTGGGAAATCAGAGTCGGGTCTGTGGGATGCTGCCTGCTGCTTGCCGGAGCTAGTCTCCACCGCATAATGTAATAAACCCGCATGCAGCGAAATGCTCTTTGCCTGGGCATCCCCTCTGTCGGAGAGAAGCGCGGTGGCGCCTGTGGAAAGAGCCTTAAGGAAAGGGACACGTCTGTCACTGCAGAGCGACGGAAGCCTGGCTGCTAAGGAGACACGAGGACAAGATGAGGGCAGTAGAAAGGGCTCCACTCTGAGGAAGGAGTCTGGGCAGAAAGCATGCCTGTCCTGAGCCTTTGGGTCTAAGGAGAAAGCGATCCTTGGCCACCTGTCCGTGGTGGAGATATGGGTTTACAACCAGGTGCCTACGCTGAACTCGAGAAACAACGCCCAGAAAGAACTGGCCATCAGATGCCAACTTCGTCCACAATATGGAAGCTTGGAGGAGTCAAGGGGTTTAGGGAAAGGAGTGGGGACAGTTCCCCGAAAGCTCCCTATTCAGTGCACGGGCGGTGTGCAGGGATCCTGTCACCTCTCATTTCCTGTGGGGAATGCACTGGCCTAGTCCGTGAATCTGCCTGAGCGCCAGAGTAAAAGACCAAGCGATGCCTACACCGGGAGATGGTAGTGTGCCTAGAATGCAATCCTTGCCTACGCACGCTACTGCAGGGTTGTGGCTATGTCTGCTTAGTTCGGCCTGGCAGGGTGAACCCAGGACGCTAACATGGAGCCCAGGAAAGCAAGGCCCAAGAGGCACCAGCTCTCCAGCAGCTCTTCTTGCCTGACGCGACTGAAGCCTTGCTGAGGAAGCAGCGGCGAAGTGCTGTTCACTCCAAGCCAAAGCCTCTGCGAAAGCACAGCATGCGCTGAGAAATGTTCTGCGGGCTGCTGATGCTTGCCTGAGGCCAGTCTCACGGTGGGAGAAACCCGGCATACAGCGAAAGCCTCTTTGCCTGGGCATCTCCCCTGGGAACGTGTAGCATTCGTTGGGAAATCAGAGTTGGGTTTGGGGATGCTGCTTCTGCTTGCCTGAGCTAGTCTCCGCAGCACGGTGGAAGAAAACTGCATGGAGCGAAATACTCTTCGCCCTAGCATTCCCTCTGCCTGAGAGAGAAGCATGGTTGCACACGTCTGTCACCGCGCTCCCCAGGAACAAGTGTGGGGAAGGCGCAACACACCGCCCCCGGGGAAGAGAAGAAGTCCTTGGCCCTGGGGTCAGGAAACGCTCAGGAATCAGGATAGCCTGCCGTGGCACGAACAGCAGGTCGGAGGCAATACAAGTGTCACCCGCTCCCTGTGCCTAGATATGGAAGCCTGGATGGGAAGGAGACATGAGGGGACGACTAGGGCAGGGGCGTGTGCTCCACTCTGAGGATGGAATCTGGGCAGAAAGCAGGCAGAAGGGGACAGCATCTCTTTGGCAACACGTCGCAAGCGAAGCCTTGGCATTGCCACCAGGTGCCGTACTCGGAACTCGCAGAAACAACCCCATGGAGAAACGGGCAGTCAGATGCTGTCTTCCACCAAGATGTGGCAGCGTTGTCGGTGGAAGGGGGTGTGCCAGGGAAGGAGTGGAGAGAGTCCCCCACAGTACCGCATCCCAGTGCATGGGCAGTGTGCAGGGATCCTGTCCGCTCCTCTCTCCTGTGGTGAAGACACTGGCCTAGGCCCAGAGTCTGCTGGAGCGCCGGAGCAAAAGGAAAAGCCATACCTACGCCAGGAGATGGTAATAGGCATAGAGTGCCATGCTAGGCCCCACACGCTGCTGCAGCGTGGTGTCTGTGTCTGCTTAGTTCGGCTTAGCAAGGTGAACCCCGGGCGCGAACTTGGAGCTCGGGAACTCAAAGCCCAAGATGAAACAGCTCTCCCGCGGCTCTTCTTCCCTGCCGCGAAGAACGAACGACCAAAGCCTTACTGAGAAAGCAGTAGCGAAGTGCGGGTCACGCCAAGCTGAAAGCCTCTGCGAAAGCATAGCAGTCGCTGGGAAATCGAGTCGGTTCGGTGGGCTGCTTTCGTTGCTTGCCTTAGCTTATTATTCACAGCACGATGGGAGAAACCCGCATAGAGCGAAAGCCTCTTTGCTGGGGCATCCCCTCTGGGAAAGCACAGCATTCTTTGGGAAATCAGAGTCGGGTCTGTGGGATGCTGCCTGCTGCTTGCCGGAGCTAGTTTCCACAGCACGATGTAATAAACCCGCATGCAGCGAAATGCTCTTTGCCTGGGCATCCCCTCTGTCGGAGAGAAGCGCGGTGGCGCCTGTGGAAAGAGCCTTAAGGAAAGGGACACGTCTGTCACTGCAGAGCGACGGAAGCCTGGCTGCTAAGGAGACACGAGGACAAGATTAGGGCAGTGGAAAGGGCTCCACTCTGAGGAAGGAGTCTGGGCAGAAAGCATGCCTGTCCTGAGCCTTTGGGTCTAAGGAGAAAGCGATCCTTGGCCACCTGTCCGTGGTGGAGACATGGGTTTACACCAGGTGCCTACACTGAACTCGAGAAACAACGCCCAGAAAGAACTGGCCATCAGATGCCATCTTCGTCCACAATGTGGAAGCTTGGAGGAGTCAAGGGGTTTAGGGAAAGGAGTGGGGACAGTCCCCCCCCCCAAAGCTTCCTATTCAGTGCACGGGCGGTGTGCAGGGATCCTGTCACCTCTCCTTTCCTGTGGGGAAAGCACTGGCCTAGTCCGTGAATCTGCCTGAGCGCCAGAGTAAAAGGCCAAGCGATGCCTACACCGGGAGATGGTAGTGTGCCTAGAGTGCAATCCTTGGCTACGCACGCTACTGCAGGGTTGTGGCTATGTCTGCTTAGTTCGGCCTGGCAGGGTGAACCCAGGACGCTAACATGGAGCCCAGGAAAGCAAGGCCCAAGAGGCACCAGCTCTCCAGCAGCTCTTCTTGCCTGACGCGACTGAAGCCTTGCTGAGGAAGCAGCGGCGAAGTGCTGTTCACTCCAAGCCAAAGCCTCTGCGAAAGCACAGCATGCGCTGAGAAATGTTCTGCGGGCTGCTGATGCTTGCCTGAGGCCAGTCTCACGGTGGGAGAAACCCGGCATACAGCGAAAGCCTCTTTGCCTGGGCATCTCCCCTGGGAAAGTGTGGCATTCATTGGGAAATCAGAGTTGGGTATGGGGATGCTGCTTCTGCTTGCCTGAGCTAGTCTCCGCAGCACGGTGGAAGATAACCGCATGGAGCGAAATACTCTTTGCCCTAGCATCCCCTCTGCCTGAGAGAGAAGCATGGTTGCACACGTCTGTCACCGCGCTCCCCAGGAACAAGTGTGGGGAAGGCGCAACACGCCGCCCCCGGGGAAGAGAAGGAGTCCTTGGCCCTGGGGTCAGGAAACGCTCAGGAATTAGGATAGCCTGCCGTGGCACGAACAGCAGGTCGGAGGCAATACAAGTGTCACCCGTTCCCTGTGCCTAGAGATGGAAGCCTGGATGGGAAGGAGACATGAGGGGACGACTAGGGCAGGGGCGTGTGCTCCACTCTGAGGATGGAATCTGGGCAGAAAGCAGGCAGAGTGGGACAGCATCTCTTTGGCCACACGTCGCAAGGGAATCCTTGGCATTGCCACCAGGTGCCGTACTCGGAACTCGCAGAAACAACCCCATGGAGAAACGGGCAGTTAGATGCTGTCTTCCACCAAGATGTGGCAGCGTTGTCGGTAGAAGGGGGTGTGCCAGGGAAGGAGTGGAGAGAGTCCCCCACAGTACCCCATCCCAGTGCACGGGCAGTGTGCAGGGATCCTGTCGCCTCCTCTCTCCTGTGGTGAAGGCACTGGCCTAGGCCCAGAGTCTGCCGGAGCGCCGGAGCAAAAGGAAAAGCCTTACCTACGCCAGGAGATGGTAATAGGCATAGAGTGCCATGCTAGGCCCCACACGCTGCTGCAGCGTGGTGTCTGCGTCTGCTTAGATCGGCTTAGCAAGGTGAACCCCGGGCGCGAACTTGGAGCTCGGGAACTCAAAGCCCAAGATGAAACAGCTCTCCCGCGGCTCTTCTTCCCTGCCACGAAGAAAGAACGACCAAAGCCTTACTGAGAAAGCAGTAGCGAAGTGCGGGTCACGCCAAGCTGAAAGCCTCTGCGAAGGCATAGCAGTCGCTGGGAAATCGAGTCGGTTCTGTGGGCTGCTTTCGTTGCTTGCCTTAGCTTATTATTCACAGCACGATGGGAGAAACCCGCATAGAGCGAAAGCCTCTTTGCTGGGGCATCCCCTCTGGGAAAGCACAGCATTCTTTGGGAAATCAGAGTCGGGTCTGTGGGATGCTGCCTGCTGCTTGCCGGAGCTAGTCTCCACCGCACGATGTAATAAACCCGCATGCAGCGAAATGCTCTTTGCCTGGGCATCCCCTCTGTCGGAGAGAAGCGCGGTGGCGCCTGTGGAAAGAGCCTTAAGGAAAGGGACACGACTGTCACTGCAGAGCGACGGAAGCCTGGCTGCTAATGAGACACGAGGACAAGATTAGGGCAATGGAAAGGGCTCCACTCGGAGGAAGGAGTCTGGGCAGAAAGCATGCCTGTCCTGAGCCTTTGGGTCTAAGGAGAAAGCGATCCTTGGCCACCTGTCCGTGGTGGAGACATGGGTATACCACCAGGTGCCTACGCTGAACACGAGAAACAACGCCCAGAAAGAACTGGCCATCAGATGCCATCTTCGTCCACGATGTGGAAGCTTGGAGGAGTCAAGGGGTTTAGGGAAAGGAGTGGGGACAGTCCCCCGAAAGCTCCCTATTCAGTGCACGGGCGGTGTGCAGGGATCCTGTCACCTCTCCTTTCCTGTGGGGAAAGCACTGGCCTAGTCCGTGAATCTGCCTGAGCGCCAGAGTAAAAGGCCAAGCGATGCCTACACCGGGAGATGGTAGTGTGCCTAGAGTGCAATCCTTGGCTACGCACGCTACTGCAGGGTTGTGGCTATGTCTGCTTACTTCGGCCTGGCAGGGTGAACCCAGGACGCTAACATGGAGCCCAGGAAAGCAAGGCCCAAGAGGCACCAGCTCTCCAGCAGCTCTTCTTGCCTGACGCGACTGAAGCCTTGCTGAGGAAGCAGCGGCGAAGTGCTGTTCACTCCAAGCCAAAGCCTCTGCGAAAGCACAGCATGCGCTGAGAAATGTTCTGCGGGCTGCTGATGCTTGCCTGAGGCCAGTCTCACGGTGGGAGAAACCCGGCATACAGCGAAAGCCTCTTTGCCTGGGCATCTCCCCTGGGAAAGTGTGGCATTCGTTGGGAAATCAGAGTTGGGTTTGGTGATGCTGCTTCTGCTTGCCTGAGCTAGTCTCCGCAGCACGGTGGAAGATAACCGCATGGAGCGAAATACTCTTTGCCCTAGCATCCCCTCTGCCTGAGAGAACAGCATGGTTGCACACGTCTGTCACCGTGCTCCCCAGGAGCAAGTGTGGGAAGACGCAGCACGCCGGCCCCGAGGAAGAGAAGGAGCCTTTGGCCTTGGGGTCGGGAAACGCTCGGGAAGCAGGATAGCCTGCCGTGGAATGAACAGCAGGCCGGTGGCAAGTCAAGTGTCACCCGCTCCCTGTGCGGAGAGATGGTAACCTGGCTGCTAAGGAGACATGAGGGGACGACTAGGGCAGGGGCGCATGCTCCACTCTGAGGAAGGAGTCTGGGCAGAAAGCAGGCCTGTCCTGTGCCTCAGCTCACAAGGGGACAGCATCTCCTTGCCACCTGTCCCAAGGTCAGGCTTGGGCTTGCCACCAGGTGCCAAACCCGGAATTCGCAGAAACAACCCCATGGAGAAACGGGCAGTCAGATGCCGTCTTCCACAAAGATGTGGCAGGGGGTGTGCCAGGGAAAGAGTGGAGACACTCCCCTACAGTTCCCCATCCCAGTTCACGGGCCGTGTGCAGGGATCCTGTCGCCTCCTATCTCCTGAGGTGAAAGCATGGCCAAGGCCCAGAGTCTGCCTGAGAAACCGCCAAGCCTTACCTATGCCAAGAGATGGTAATAGGCATAGAGTGCCATGCTAGGACACGCACGCTGCTTCAGGGTTGTGACTGTGTCTGCTTAGTTCGGCTTAACAAGATGAACCCCAGGCGCGAACTTGGAGCAGGGGAAAGCAAGGCCCAAGAGGAACCAGCTCTCCTCCTACCGCGACAGAGCGAACGACCAAAGCCTTGCTGAGGAAGCAGCAGCGACGTGCGGTTTGTGCCAAGCTGAAAACCTCTGCGAAAGCATAGAAGTCGCTGGGAAATCAGAGTCGGTTCTGTGGGCTGCTTTTGTTGCTTGCCTTAGCCTAGTGTTCGCAGCACGATGGGAGAAACCCGCATAGAGGGAAAGCCTCTTAGCCGGGGCATCGCCGCTGGGAAAGCACAGCATTCTTTGGGAAATCAGAGGCGGGGAAGAGAAGGAGCCGTTGGCTTTGGGGTCGGGAATCGCTGGGTAAGCAGGATAGCCTGACGTGGCGCGAACAGCAGGCCGGTGGCAAGACAAGTGTCACCCGCTCCCTGTACGGAGAGATGGAAGCTTGGTGCAAAGGAGACGAGGGAATAAGAAGGGCAGGGGCGCGTGCTCCACTCTAAGGAAGGAGTCTGGGCAGAGGCAGGCAGAAGGAGACAGCATCTCCTTGACCACCTGTCCCAAGGACAGCCTTGTGCTTGCCACCAGGTGCCGTACTCGGAACTCACAGAAACAACCCAATGGAGAAAGGGGCAGTCAGATGCTGTCTTCCACCAAAATGTGGCAGCGTTGTCGGTGGCAGGGGTGTGCCAGGGAAGGAGTGGAGACAGTCCCCCACAGTACACCATCCCAGTGCACGGACCGTGTACAGGGATCCTGTGGCCTCCTCTCTCCTGTGGTGAAGACACTGGCCTAGGCCCGGAGTCTGCCTGAGCGCGGGAGCAAAAGGAAAAGCCTTACCTACACCAGGAGATGGTAAAAGGAATAGAGTGCCATGCTAGGCCACGCAGGCTGCTGCAGGGTGGTGACTGTGTCTGCTTAGTTAGGCTTAGCAAGGTGAACCTCGGGCGTGAATTTGGAGCCCGGGAACGCAAGGCCCAAGAGGCACCAGCTCTCCCGCGGCTGTACCACTCTGCCGCGACAGAACGAAAGAAAAGGCCTTGCTGAGAAAGCAGTAGCGAAGTGCGGTTCGCGCCGAGCTGAAAACATCTGCGACAGCACAGCTGTCGCTGGGAAATCAGAGTCGGTTCTGTGGGCTGCTCTCGTTGCTTGCCTTAGCCTAGTATTCGCAGAACGATGTGAGAAACCCGCATAGAGAGAAAGACTCTTTGCCGGGGCCTCCCCTATGGGAAAGCACAGCATTCTTTGGGAAATCAGAGTCGGGTCTGTGGGCTGCTGCCTGCTTCTTGCCGGAGCTAGTCTCCACCGCACGGTGTAATAAACCCGCATGGAGCGAAATCCTCTTGGCCTGGGCATCCCCTCTGCCTGAGAGAGAAGCGCAGTGGAGCCTGTGGAAAGATTTTTAAGGAAAGGGACATGTCTGTCACTGCAGAGCGACGGAAGCCTGGCTGCTAAAGAGACCAGAGGGCACGATTAGGGCAGGGGAAAGGGCTCCACTCTGAGGAAGGAGTCTGGGCAGAAAGCATGCCTGTCCTGAGCCTTTGGGCCCAAGGAGACAGCAGCTCCTTGGTCACCTGTCCGTGGTGGAGACACGGGCTTGCCACCAGGCGCCTACCCTGAACTCGAGAAACAACGCCCAGAAAGAACTCGCCATCAGATGCCGTCTTCCTCCAGGATGTGGAAGCTTGGAGGAGGCACGGGGTTTAAGGGGAAGGAGTGGGGACAGTCCCCCCCCCAAAGCTCCCTATTCAGTGCACGAGCGGTGTGCAGGGATCCTGTCACCTCTCCTTTCCTGTTGGGAAAGCAATGGCCTAGTCCGTGAATCTGCCTGAGCGCCAGAGTAAAAGGCCAAGCGATGCCTACACCGGGAGATGGTAGTGTGCCTAGAGTGCAATCCTTGGCTACGCACGCTACTGCAGGGTTGTGGCTATGTCTGCTTAGTTCGGCCTGGCAGGGTGAACCCAGGACGCTAACATGGAGCCCAGGAAAGCAAGGCCCAAGAGGCACCAGCTCTCCAGCAGCTCTTCTTGCCTGACGCGACTGAAGCCTTGCTGAGGAAGCAGCGGCGAAGTGCTGTTCACTCCAAGCCAAAGCCTCTGCGAAAGCACAGCATGCGCTGAGAAATGTTCTGCGGGCTGCTGATGCTTGCCTGAGGCCAGTCTCACGGTGGGAGAAACCCGGCATACAGCGAAAGCCTCTTTGCCTGGGCATCTCCCCTGGGAAAGTGTAGCATTCGTTGGGACATCAGAGTTGGGTTTGGGGATGCTGCTTCTGCTTGCCTGAGCTAGTCTCCGCAGCACGGTGGAAGATAACCGCATGGAGCGAAATACACTTGGCCCTAGCATCCCCTCTGCCTGAGAGAGAAGCATGGTTGCACACGTCTGTCACCGCGCTCCCCACGAACAAGTGTGGGGAAGGCGCAACACGCCGCCCCCGGGGAAGAGAAGGAGTCCGTGGCCCTGGGGTCAGGAAACGCTCAGGAATTAGTATAGCCTGCCGTGGCACGAACAGCAGGTCGGAGGCAATACAAATGTCACCCGCTCCCTGTGCCTAGAGATGGAAGCCTGGATTGGAAGGAGACATGAGGAGACGACTAGGGCAGGGGCGTGTGCTCCACTCTGAGGATGGAATCTGGGCAGAAAGCAGGCAGAAGGGGACAGCATCTCTTTGGCCACACGTCGCAAGAAAAGCCTTGGCATTGCCACCAGGTGCCGTACTCGGCACTCGCAGAAACAACCCCATGGAGAAACGGGCAGTCAAATGATGTCTTCCACCAAGACGTGGCAGCGTTGTCGGTGGAAGGGGGTGTGCCAGGGAAGGAGTGTAGAGAGTCCCCCACAGTACCCCATCCCAGTGCATGGGCAGTGTGCAGGGATCCTGTGCCTCCTCTCTCCTGTGGTGAAGGCACTGGCCTAGGCCCAGAGTCTGCCGGAGCGCCGGAGCAAAAGGAAAAGCCTGACCTACGCCAGGAGATGGTAATAGGCATAGAGTGCCATGCTAGGCCCCACACCCTGCTGCAGCGTGGTGTCTGTGTCTGCTTAGTTCGGCTTAGCAAGGCGAACCCCGGGCGCGAACTTGGAGCTCGGGAACTCCAATCCCAAGATGAAACCGCTCTCCCGCGGCTCTTCTTCCCTGCCGCGAAGAACGAACGACCAAAGCCTTACTGAGAAAGCAGTTGCGAAGTGCGGGTCACGCCAAGCTGAAAGCCTCTGCGAAAGCATAGCAGTCGCTGGGAAATCGAGTCGGTTCGGTGGGCTGCTTTCGTTGCTTGCCTTAGCTTAGTATTCACAGCACGATGGGAGAAACCCGCATAGAGCGAAAGCCTCTTTGCTGGGGCATCCCCTCTGGGAAAGCACAGCATTCTTTGGGAAATCAGAGTCGGGTCTGTGGGATGCTGCCTGCTGCTTGCCGCAGCTAGTCTCCACAGCACGATGTAATAAACCCGCATGCAGCGAAATGCTCTTTGCCTGGGCATCCCCTCTGTCGGAGAGAAGCGCGGTGGCGCCTGTGGAAAGAGCCTTAAGGAAAGGGACACGTCTGTCACTGCAGAGCGACGGAAGCCTGGTTGCTAAGGAGACACGAGGACATGATTAGGGCAGTGGAAAGGGCTCCACTCTGAGGAAGGAGTCTGGGCAGAAAGCATGCCTGTCCTGAGCCTTTGGGTCTAAGGAGAAAGCGATCCTTGGCCACCTGTCCGTGGTGGAGACATGGGTTTACCACCAGGTGCCTACGCTGAACTCGAGAAACAACGCCCAGAAAGAACTGGCCATCAGATGCCATCTTCGTCCACAATATGGAAGCTTGGAGGAGTCAAGGGGTTTAGGGAAAGGAGTGGGGACAGTCCCCCGAAAGCTCCCTATTCAGTGCACGAGCGGTGTGCAGGGATCCTGTCACCTCTCCTTTCCTGTGGGGAAAGCACTGGCCTAGTCCGTGAATCTGCCTGAGCGCCAGAGTAAAAGGCCAAGCGATGCCTACACCGGGAGATGGTAGTGTGCCTAGAGTGCAATCCTTGGCTACGCACGCTACTGCAGGGTTGTGGCTATGTCTGCTTAGTTCGGCCTGGCAGGGTGAACCCAGGACGCTAACATGGAGCCCAGGAAAGCAAGGCCCAAGAGGCACCAGCTCTCCAGCAGCTCTTCTTGCCTGACGCGACTGAAGCCTTGCTGAGGAAGCAGCGGCGAAGTGCTGTTCACTCAAAGCCAAAGCCTCTGCGAAAGCACAGCATGCGCTGAGAAATGTTCTGCGGGCTGCTGATGCTTGCCTGAGGCCAGTCTCACGGTGGGAGAAACCCGGCATACAGCGAAAGCCTCTTTGCCTGGGCATCTCCCCTGGGAAAGTGTAGCATTCGTTGGGAAATCAGAGTTGGGTTTGGGGATGCTGCTTCTGCTTGCCTGAGCTAGTCTCCGCAGCACGGTGGAAGATAACCGCATGGAGCGAAATACTCTTTGCCCTAGCATCCCCTCTGCCTGAGAGAGAAGCATGGTTGCACACGTCTGTCACCGTGCTCCCCAGGAGCAAGTGTGGGAAGACGCAGCACGCCGGCCCCGGGGAAGAGAAGGAGCCTTTGGCCTTGGGGTCGGGAAACGCTCGGGAAGTAGGATAGCCTGCCGTGGAATGAACAGCAGGCCGGTGGCAAGACAAGTGTCACCCGCTCCCTGTGCGGAGAGATGGTAACCTGGCTGCTAAGGAGACTTGAGGGGACGACTAGGGCAGGGGCGCATGCACCACTCTGAGGAAGGAGTCTGGGCAGAAAGCAGGCCTGTCCTGTGCCTCTGCTCACAAGGGGACAGCATCTCCTTGCCACCTGTCCCAAGGGCAGGCTTGGGCTTGCCACCAGGAGCCAAACCCGGATTTCGCAGAAACAACCCCATGGAGAAACGGGCAGTCAGATGCCGTCTTCCACAAAGATCTGGCAGGGGGTGTGCCGGGGAAAGAGTGGAGACACTCCCCTACAGTTCCCCATCCCAGTTCACGGGCCGTGTGCAGGGATCCTGTCGCCTCCTATCTCCTGAGGTGAAGGCACTGGCCTAGGCCCAGAGTCTGCCTGAGAAAAGGCAAAGCCTTACCTATGCCAAGAGATGGTGATAGGCATAGAGTGCCATGCTAGGACACGCACGCTGCTTCAGGGTTGTGACTGTGTCTGCTTAGTTCGGCTTAACAAGATGAACCCCAGGCGCGAACTTGGAGCAGGGGAAAGCAAGGCCCAAGAGGAACCAGCTCTCCTCCTACCGCGACAGAGCGAACGACCAAAGCCTTACTGAGGAAGGAGCAGCGACGTGCGGTTTGTGCCAAGCTGAAAACCTCTGCGAAAGCATAGAAGTCGCTGGGAAATCAGAGTCGGTTCTGTGGGCTGCTTTTGTTGCTTGCCTTAGCCTAGTATTCGCAGCACGATGGGAGAAACCCGCATAGAGGGAAAGCCTCTTTGCCGGGGCATCGCCGCTGGCAAAGCACAGCATTCTTTGGGAAATCAGAGGCGGGGAAGAGAAGGAGCCGTTGGCCTTGGGGTCGGGAAAGGCGAAAAGCCTCTTTGCCTGGGCTTCTCCCCTAGGAAAGCACAGCATTCGTTGGGAAATCAGAGTTCGTTTGGGAACGCTGCTGCTGCTTGCCTAAGATAGTCTCCGCAGCACGGTGGAATATACCCGCATGGAGCGAAATTCTCTTTGCCCTAGAATCCCCTCTGCCTGAGAGAGAAGCATGGTTGCACACGTCTGTCACCACGCTCCCCAGGAGCAAGTGTGGGGTAGGCGCAGCACGCCGCCCCCAGGGAAGAGAAGGAGCCTTGGCTTTGGGGTCGGGAATCGCTCGGTAAGCAGGATAGCCTGCCGTGGCGCGAACAGCAGGCCGGTGGCAAGACAAGTGTCACCCGCTCCCTGTACGGAGAGATGGAAGCTTGGTGCAAAGGAGACGAGGGGATAAGAAGGGCAGGGGCGCGTGCTCCACTCTAAGGAAGGAGTCTGGGCAGAGGCAGGCAGAAGGAGACAGCATCTCCTTGACCACCTGTCCCAAGGACAGCCTTGTGCTTGCCACCAGGTGCCGTACTCGGAACTCACAGAAACAACCCAATGGAGAAAGGGGCAGTCAGATGCTGTCTTCCACCAAAATGTGGCAGCGTTGTCGGTGGCAGGGGTATGCCAGGGAAGGAGTGGAGACAGTCCCCCACAGTACCCCATCCCAGTGCACGGACCGTGTACAGGGATCCTGTGGCCTCCTCTCTCCTGTGGTGAAGACACTGGCCTAGGCCCAGAGTCTGCCGGAGTGCCGGAGTAAAAGGAAAAGCCTTACCTACGCCAGGAGATGGTAATAGGCATAGAGTGCCATGCTAGGCCCCACACGCTGCTGCAGCGTAGTGTCTGTGTCTGCTTAGTTCGGCTTAGCAAGGTGAACCCCGGGCGCGAACTTGGAGCTCGGGAACTCAAAGCCCAAGATGAAACAGCTCTCCCGCGGCTCTTCTTCCCTGCCGCGAAGAAAGAACGACCAAAGCCTTACTGAGAAAGCAGTAGCGAAGTGCGGGTCACGCCAAGCTGAAAGCCTCTGCGAAAGCATAGCAGTCACTGGGAAATCGAGTCGGTTCCGTGGGCTGCTTTCGATGCTTGCCTTAGCTTAGTATTCAAAGCACGATGGGAGAAACCCGCATAGAGCGAAAGCCTCTTTGCTGGGGCATCCCCTCTGGGAAAGCACAGCATTCTTTGGGAAATCAGAGTCGGGTCTGTGGGATGCTGCCTGCTTCTTGCCAGAGCTAGTCTCCACCGCACGGTGTAATAAACCCGCATGGAGCGAAATCCTCTTGGCCTGGGCATCCCCTCTACCTGAGAGAGAAGCGCAGTGGCGCCTGTGGAAAGATTTTTAAGGAAAGGGACATGTCTGTCACTGCAGAGCGACGGAAGCCTGGCTGCTAAAGAGACCAGAGGGCACGATTAGGGCAGGGGAAAGGGCTCCACTCTGAGGAAGGAGTCTGGGCAGAAAGCATGCCTGTCCTGAGCCTTTGGGCCCAAGGAGACAGCAGCTCCTTGGTCACCTGTCCGTGGTGGAGACACGGGCTTGCCACCAGGCGCCTACCCTGAACTCGAGAAACAACGCCCAGAAAGAACTCGCCATCAGATGCCGTCTTCCTCCAGGATGTGGAAGCTTGGAGGAGGCACGGGGTTTAAGGGGAAGGAGTGGGGACAGTCCCCCCCCCAAAGCTCCCTATTCAGTGCACGAGCGGTGTGCAGGGATCCTGTCACCTCTCCTTTCCTGTTGGGAAAGCAATGGCCTAGTCCGTGAATCTGCCTGAGCGCCAGAGTAAAAGGCCAAGCGATGCCTACACCGGGAGATGGTAGTGTGTCTAGAGTGCAATCCTTGGCTACGCACGCTACTGCAGGGTTGTGGCTATGTCTGCTTAGTTCGGCCTGGCAGGGTGAACCCAGGACGCTAACATGGAGCCCAGGAAAGCAAGGCCCAAGAGGCACCAGCTCTCCAGCAGCTCTTCTTGCCTGACGCGACTGAAGCCTTGCTGAGGAAGCAGCGGCGAAGTGCAGTTCACTCCAAGCCAAAGCCTCTGCGAAAGCACAGCATGCGCTGAGAAATGTTCTGCGGGCTGCTGATGCTTGCCTGAGGCCAGTCTCACGGTGGGAGAAACCCGGCATACAGCGAAAGCCTCTTTGCCTGGGCATCTCCCCTGGGAAAGTGTGGCATTCGTTGGGAAATCAGAGTTGTGTTTGGGGATGCTGCTTCTGCTTCCCTGAGCTAGTCTCCGCAGCACGGTGGAAGATAACCGCATGGAGCGAAATACACTTGGCCCTAGCATCCCCTCTGCCTGAGAGAGAAGCATGGTTGCACACGTCTGTCACCGCGCTCCCCAGGAACAAGTGTGGGGAAGGCGCAACAAGCCGCCCCCGGGGAAGAGAAGGAGTCCTTGGCCCTGGGGTCAGGAAACACTGAGGAATTAGGATAGCCTGCCGTGGCACGAACAGCAGGTCGGAGGCAATACAAGTGTCACCCGCTCCCTGTGCCTAGAGATGGAAGCCTGGATGGGAAGGAGACATGAGGAGACGACTAGGGCAGGGGCGTGTGCTCCACTCTGAGGATGTAATCTGGGCAGAAAGCAGGCAGAAGGGGACAGCATCTCTTTGGCCACACGTCGCAAGGAAAGCCTTGGCATTGCCACCAGGTGCCGTACTCGGAACTCGCAGAAACAACCCCATGGAGAAACGGGCAGTCAGATGCTGCCTTCCACCAAGATGTGGCAGCGTTGTCGGTGGAAGGGGGTGTGCCAGGGAAGGAGAGGAGAGAGTCCCCCACAGTACCACATCCCAGTGCATGGGCAGTGTGCAGGGATCCTGTCGCCTCCTCTCTCCTGTGGTGAAGGCACTGGCCTAGGCCCAGAGTCTGCCGGAGCGCCGGAGCAAAAGGAAAAGCCTTACCTACGCCAGGAGATGGTAATAGGCATAGAGTGCCATGCTAGGCCCCACACGCTGCTGCAGCGTGGTGTCTGTGTCTGCTTAGTTCGGCTTAGCAAGGTGAACCCCGGGCGCGAACTTGGAGCTCGGGAACTCAAAGCCCAAGATGAAACAGCTCTCCCGCGGCTCTTCTTCCCTGCCGCGAAGAACGAACGACCAAAGCCTTACTGAGAAAGCAGTAGCGAAGTGCGGGTCACGCCAAGCTGAAAGCCTCTGCGAAAGCATAGCAGTCGCTGGGAAATCGAGTCGGGTTCTGTGGGCTGCTTTCGTTGCTTGCCTTAGCTTAGTATTCACAGCACGATGGGAGAAACCCGCATAGAGCGAAAGCCTCTTTGCTGGGGCATCCCCTCTGGGAAAGCACAGCATTCTTTGGGAAATCAGAGTCGGGTCTGTGGGATGCTGCCTGCTGCTTGCCGGAGCTAGTCTCCACCGCATAATGTAATAAACCCGCATGCAGCGAAATGCTCTTTGCCTGGGCATCCCCTCTGTCGGAGAGAAGCGCGGTGGCGCCTGTGGAAAGAGCCTTAAGGAAAGGGACACGTCTGTCACTGCAGAGCGACGGAAGCCTGGCTGCTAAGGAGACACGAGGACAAGATGAGGGCAGTAGAAAGGGCTCCACTCTGAGGAAGGAGTCTGGGCAGAAAGCATGCCTGTCCTGAGCCTTTGGGTCTAAGGAGAAAGCGATCCTTGGCCACCTGTCCGTGGTGGAGATATGGGTTTACAACCAGGTGCCTACGCTGAACTCGAGAAACAACGCCCAGAAAGAACTGGCCATCAGATGCCAACTTCGTCCACAATATGGAAGCTTGGAGGAGTCAAGGGGTTTAGGGAAAGGAGTGGGGACAGTTCCCCGAAAGCTCCCTATTCAGTGCACGGGCGGTGTGCAGGGATCCTGTCACCTCTCATTTCCTGTGGGGAATGCACTGGCCTAGTCCGTGAATCTGCCTGAGCGCCAGAGTAAAAGACCAAGCGATGCCTACACCGGGAGATGGTAGTGTGCCTAGAATGCAATCCTTGCCTACGCACGCTACTGCAGGGTTGTGGCTATGTCTGCTTAGTTCGGCCTGGCAGGGTGAACCCAGGACGCTAACATGGAGCCCAGGAAAGCAAGGCCCAAGAGGCACCAGCTCTCCAGCAGCTCTTCTTGCCTGACGCGACTGAAGCCTTGCTGAGGAAGCAGCGGCGAAGTGCTGTTCACTCCAAGCCAAAGCCTCTGCGAAAGCACAGCATGCGCTGAGAAATGTTCTGCGGGCTGCTGATGCTTGCCTGAGGCCAGTCTCACGGTGGGAGAAACCCGGCATACAGCGAAAGCCTCTTTGCCTGGGCATCTCCCCTGGGAACGTGTAGCATTCGTTGGGAAATCAGAGTTGGGTTTGGGGATGCTGCTTCTGCTTGCCTGAGCTAGTCTCCGCAGCACGGTGGAAGAAAACCGCATGGAGCGAAATACTCTTCGCCCTAGCATTCCCTCTGCCTGAGAGAGAAGCATGGTTGCACACGTCTGTCACCGCGCTCCCCAGGAACAAGTGTGGGGAAGGCGCAACACACCGCCCCCGGGGAAGAGAAGAAGTCCTTGGCCCTGGGGTCAGGAAACGCTCAGGAATCAGGATAGCCTGCCGTGGCACGAACAGCAGGTCGGAGGCAATACAAGTGTCACCCGCTCCCTGTGCCTAGATATGGAAGCCTGGATGGGAAGGAGACATGAGGGGACGACTAGGGCAGGGGCGTGTGCTCCACTCTGAGGATGGAATCTGGGCAGAAAGCAGGCAGAAGGGGACAGCATCTCTTTGGCAACACGTCGCAAGCGAAGCCTTGGCATTGCCACCAGGTGCCGTACTCGGAACTCGCAGAATCAACCCCATGGAGAAACGGGCAGTCAGATGCTGTCTTCCACCAAGATGTGGCAGCGTTGTCGGTGGAAGGGGGTGTGCCAGGGAAGGAGTGGAGAGAGTCCCCCACAGTACCGCATCCCAGTGCATGGGCAGTGTGCAGGGATCCTGTCCGCTCCTCTCTCCTGTGGTGAAGACACTGGCCTAGGCCCAGAGTCTGCTGGAGCGCCGGAGCAAAAGGAAAAGCCTTACCTACGCCAGGAGATGGTAATAGGCATAGAGTGCCATGCTAGGCCCCACACGCTGCTGCAGCGTGGTGTCTGTGTCTGCTTAGTTCGGCTTAGCAAGGTGAACCCCGGGCGCGAACTTGGAGCTCGGGAACTCAAAGCCCAAGATGAAACAGCTCTCCCGCGGCTCTTCTTCCCTGCCGCGAAGAACGAACGACCAAAGCCTTACTGAGAAAGCACTAGCGAAGTGCGGGTCACGCCAAGCTGAAAGCCTCTGCGAAAGCATAGCAGTCGCTGGGAAATCGAGTCGGTTCTGTGGGCTGCTTTCGTTGCTTGCCTTAGCTTATTATTCACAGCACGATGGGAGAAACCCGCATAGAGCGAAAGCCTCTTTGCTGGGGCATCCCCTCTGGGAAAGCACAGCATTCTTTGGGAAATCAGAGTCGGGTCTGTGGGATGCTGCCTGCTGCTTGCCGGAGCTAGTTTCCACAGCACGATGTAATAAACCCGCATGCAGCGAAATGCTCTTTGCCTGGGCATCCCCTCTGTCGGAGAGAAGCGCGGTGGCGCCTGTGGAAAGAGCCTTAAGGAAAGGGACACGTCTGTCACTGCAGAGCGACGGAAGCCTGGCTGCTAAGGAGACACGAGGACAAGATTAGGGCAGTGGAAAGGGCTCCACTCTGAGGAAGGAGTCTGGGCAGAAAGCATGCCTGTCCTGAGCCTTTGGGTCTAAGGAGAAAGCGATCCTTGGCCACCTGTCCGTGGTGGAGACATGGGTTTACCACCAGGTGCCTACACTGAACTCGAGAAACAACGCCCAGAAAGAACTGGCCATCAGATGCCATCTTCGTCCACAATGTGGAAGCTTGGAGGAGTCAAGGGGTTTAGGGAAAGGAGTGGGGACAGTCCCCCCCCCCCAAAGCTTCCTATTCAGTGCACGGGCGGTGTGCAGGGATCCTGTCACCTCTCCTTTCCTGTGGGGAAAGCACTGGCCTAGTCCGTGAATCTGCCTGAGCGCCAGAGTAAAAGGCCAAGCGATGCCTACACCGGGAGATGGTAGTGTGCCTAGAGTGCAATCCTTGGCTACGCACGCTACTGCAGGGTTGTGGCTATGTCTGCTTAGTTCGGCCTGGAAGGGTGAACCCAGGACGCTAACATGGAGCCCAGGAAAGCAAGGCCCAAGAGGCACCAGCTCTCCAGCAGCTCTTCTTGCCTGACGCGACTGAAGCCTTGCTGAGGAAGCAGCGGCGAAGTGCTGTTCACTCCAAGCCAAAGCCTCTGCGAAAGCACAGCATGCGCTGAGAAATGTTCTGCGGGCTGCTGATGCTTGCCTGAGGCCAGTCTCACGGTGGGAGAAACCCGGCATACAGCGAAAGCCTCTTTGCCTGGGCATCTCCCCTGGGAAAGTTTAGCATTCGTTGGCAAATCAGAGTTGGGTTTGGGGATGCTGCTTCTGCTTGCCTGAGCTAGTCTCCGCAGCACGGTGGAAGATAACCGCATGGAGCGAAATACTCTTTGCCCTAGCATCCCCTCTGCCTGAGAGAGAAGCATTGTTGCACACGTCTGTCACCGTGCTCCCCAGGAGCAAGTGTGGGAAGACGCAGCACGCCGGCCCCGGGGAAGAGAAGGAGCCTTTGGCCTTGGGGTCGGGAAACGCTCGGGAAGTAGGATAGCCTGCCGTGGAATGAACAGCAGGCCGGTGGCAAGACAAGTGTCACCCGCTCCCTGTGCGGAGAGATGGTAACCTGGCTGCTAAGGAGACTTGAGGGGACGACTAGGGCAGGGGCGCATGCACCACTCTGAGGAAGGAGTCTGGGCAGAAAGCAGGCCTGTCCTGTGCCTCTGCTCACAAGGGGACAGCATCTCCTTGCCACCTGTCCCAAGGGCAGGCTTGGGCTTGCCACCAGGAGCCAAACCCGGATTTCGCAGAAACAACCCCATGGAGAAACGGGCAGTCAGATGCCGTCTTCCACAAAGATCTGGCAGGGGGTGTGCCGGGGAAAGAGTGGAGACACTCCCCTACAGTTCCCCATCCCAGTTCACGGGCCGTGTGCAGGGATCCTGTCGCCTCCTATCTCCTGAGGTGAAGGCACTGGCCTAGGCCCAGAGTCTGCCTGAGAAAAGGCAAAGCCTTACCTATGCCAAGAGATGGTGATAGGCATAGAGTGCCATGCTAGGACACGCACGCTGCTTCAGGGTTGTGACTGTGTCTGCTTAGTTCGGCTTAACAAGATGAACCCCAGGCGCGAACTTGGAGCAGGGGAAAGCAAGGCCAAAGAGGAACCAGCTCTCCTCTTACCGCGACAGAGCGAACGACCAAAGCCTTACTGAGGAAGGAGCAGCGACGTGCGGTTTGTGCCAAGCTGAAAACCTCTGCGAAAGCATAGAAGTCGCTGGGAAATCAGAGTCGGTTCTGTGGGCTGCTTTTGTTGCTTGCCTTAGCCTAGTATTCGCAGCACGATGGGAGAAACCCGCATAGAGGGAAAGCCTCTTTGCCGGGGCATCGCCGCTGGCAAAGCACAGCATTCTTTGGGAAATCAGAGGCGGGGAAGAGAAGGAGCCATTGGCCTTGGGGTCGGGAAAGGCGAAAAGCCTCTTTGCCTGGGCTTCTCCCCTAGGAAAGCACAGCATTCGTTGGGAAATCAGAGTTCGTTTGGGAACGCTGCTGCTGCTTGCCTAAGATAGTCTCCGCAGCACGGTGGAATATACCCGCATGGAGCGAAATTCTCTTTGCCCTAGAATCCCCTCTGCCTGAGAGAGAAGCATGGTTGCACACGTCTGTCACCACGCTCCCCAGGAGCAAGTGTGGGGTAGGCGCAGCACGCCGCCCCCAGGGAAGAGAAGGAGCCTTGGCTTTGGGGTCGGGAATCGCTCGGTAAGCAGGATAGCCTGCCGTGGCGCGAACAGCAGGCCGGTGGCAAGACAAGTGTCACCCGCTCCCTGTACGGAGAGATGGAAGCTTGGTGCAAAGGAGACGAGGGGATAAGAAGGGCAGGGGCGCGTGCTCCACTCTAAGGAAGGAGTCTGGGCAGAGGCAGGCAGAAGGAGACAGCATCTCCTTGACCACCTGTCCCAAGGACAGCCTTGTGCTTGCCACCAGGTGCCGTACTCGGAACTCACAGAAACAACCCAATGGAGAAAGGGGCAGTCAGATGCTGTCTTCCACCAAAATGTGGCAGCGTTGTCGGTGGCAGGGGTATGCCAGGGAAGGAGTGGAGACAGTCCCCCACAGTACCCCATCCCAGTGCACGGACCGTGTACAGGGATCCTGTGGCCTCCTCTCTCCTGTGGTGAAGACACTGGCCTAGGCCCAGAGTCTGCCGGAGTGCCGGAGTAAAAGGAAAAGCCTTACCTACGCCAGGAGATGGTAAAAGGCATAGAGTGCCATGCTAGGCCCCACACGCTGCTGCAGCGTAGTGTCTGTGTCTGCTTAGTTCGGCTTAGCAAGGTGAACCCCGGGCGCGAACTTGGAGCTCGGGAACTCAAAGCCCAAGATGAAACAGCTCTCCCGCGGCTCTTCTTCCCTGCCGCGAAGAAAGAACGACCAAAGCCTTACTGAGAAAGCAGTAGCGAAGTGCGGGTCACGCCAAGCTGAAAGCCTCTGCGAAAGCATAGCAGTCACTGGGAAATCGAGTCGGTTCCGTGGGCTGCTTTCGATGCTTGCCTTAGCTTAGTATTCAAAGCACGATGGGAGAAACCCGCATAGAGCGAAAGCCTCTTTGCTGGGGCATCCCCTCTGGGAAAGCACAGCATTCTTTGGGAAATCAGAGTCGGGTCTGTGGGATGCTGCCTGCTTCTTGCCAGAGCTAGTCTCCACCGCACGGTGTAATAAACCCGCATGGAGCGAAATCCTCTTGGCCTGGGCATCCCCTCTACCTGAGAGAGAAGCGCAGTGGCGCCTGTGGAAAGATTTTTAAGGAAAGGGACATGTCTGTCACTGCAGAGCGACGGAAGCCTGGCTGCTAAAGAGACCAGAGGGCACGATTAGGGCAGGGGAAAGGGCTCCACTCTGAGGAAGGAGTCTGGGCAGAAAGCATGCCTGTCCTGAGCCTTTGGGCCCAAGGAGACAGCAGCTCCTTGGTCACCTGTCCGTGGTGGAGACACGGGCTTGCCACCAGGCGCCTACCCTGAACTCGAGAAACAACGCCCAGAAAGAACTCGCCATCAGATGCCGTCTTCCTCCAGGATGTGGAAGCTTGGAGGAGGCACGGGGTTTAAGGGGAAGGAGTGGGGACAGTCCCCCCCCCAAAGCTCCCTATTCAGTGCACGAGCGGTGTGCAGGGATCCTGTCACCTCTCCTTTCCTGTTGGGAAAGCAATGGCCTAGTCCGTGAATCTGCCTGAGCGCCAGAGTAAAAGGCCAAGCGATGCCTACACCGGGAGATGGTAGTGTGTCTAGAGTGCAATCCTTGGCTACGCACGCTACTGCAGGGTTGTGGCTATGTCTGCTTAGTTCGGCCTGGCAGGGTGAACCCAGGACGCTAACATGGAGCCCAGGAAAGCAAGGCCCAAGAGGCACCAGCTCTCCAGCAGCTCTTCTTGCCTGACGCGACTGAAGCCTTGCTGAGGAAGCAGCGGCGAAGTGCAGTTCACTCCAAGCCAAAGCCTCTGCGAAAGCACAGCATGCGCTGAGAAATGTTCTGCGGGCTGCTGATGCTTGCCTGAGGCCAGTCTCACGGTGGGAGAAACCCGGCATACAGCGAAAGCCTCTTTGCCTGGGCATCTCCCCTGGGAAAGTGTGGCATTCGTTGGGAAATCAGAGTTGTGTTTGGGGATGCTGCTTCTGCTTCCCTGAGCTAGTCTCCGCAGCACGGTGGAAGATAACCGCATGGAGCGAAATACACTTGGCCCTAGCATCCCCTCTGCCTGAGAGAGAAGCATGGTTGCACACGTCTGTCACCGCGCTCCCCAGGAACAAGTGTGGGGAAGGCGCAACAAGCCGCCCCCGGGGAAGAGAAGGAGTCCTTGGCCCTGGGGTCAGGAAACACTGAGGAATTAGGATAGCCTGCCGTGGCACGAACAGCAGGTCGGAGGCAATACAAGTGTCACCCGCTCCCTGTGCCTAGAGATGGAAGCCTGGATGGGAAGGAGACATGAGGAGACGACTAGGGCAGGGGCGTGTGCTCCACTCTGAGGATGTAATCTGGGCAGAAAGCAGGCAGAAGGGGACAGCATCTCTTTGGCCACACGTCGCAAGGAAAGCCTTGGCATTGCCACCAGGTGCCGTACTCGGAACTCGCAGAAACAACCCCATGGAGAAACGGGCAGTCAGATGCTGCCTTCCACCAAGATGTGGCAGCGTTGTCGGTGGAAGGGGGTGTGCCAGGGAAGGAGAGGAGAGAGTCCCCCACAGTACCACATCCCAGTGCATGGGCAGTGTGCAGGGATCCTGTCGCCTCCTCTCTCCTGTGGTGAAGGCACTGGCCTAGGCCCAGAGTCTGCCGGAGCGCCGGAGCAAAAGGAAAAGCCTTACCTACGCCAGGAGATGGTAATAGGCATAGAGTGCCATGCTAGGCCCCACACGCTGCTGCAGCGTGGTGTCTGTGTCTGCTTAGTTCGGCTTAGCAAGGTGAACCCCGGGCGCGAACTTGGAGCTCGGGAACTCAAAGCCCAAGATGAAACAGCTCTCCCGCGGCTCTTCTTCCCTGCCGCGAAGAACGAACGACCAAAGCCTTACTGAGAAAGCAGTAGCGAAGTGCGGGTCACGCCAAGCTGAAAGCCTCTGCGAAAGCGTAGCAGTCGCTGGGAAATCGAGTCGGGTTCTGTGGGCTGCTTTCGTTGCTTGCCTTAGCTTAGTATTCACAGCACGATGGGAGAAACCCGCATAGAGCGAAAGCCTCTTTGCTGGGGCATCCCCTCTGGGAAAGCACAGCATTCTTTGGGAAATCAGAGTCGGGTCTGTGGGATGCTGCCTGCTGCTTGCCGGAGCTAGTCTCCACCGCATAATGTAATAAACCCGCATGCAGCGAAATGCTCTTTGCCTGGGCATCCCCTCTGTCGGAGAGAAGCGCGGTGGCGCCTGTGGAAAGAGCCTTAAGGAAAGGGACACGTCTGTCACTGCAGAGCGACGGAAGCCTGGCTGCTAAGGAGACACGAGGACAAGATGAGGGCAGTAGAAAGGGCTCCACTCTGAGGAAGGAGTCTGGGCAGAAAGCATGCCTGTCCTGAGCCTTTGGGTCTAAGGAGAAAGCGATCCTTGGCCACCTGTCCGTGGTGGAGATATGGGTTTACAACCAGGTGCCTACGCTGAACTCGAGAAACAACGCCCAGAAAGAACTGGCCATCAGATGCCAACTTCGTCCACAATATGGAAGCTTGGAGGAGTCAAGGGGTTTAGGGAAAGGAGTGGGGACAGTTCCCCGAAAGCTCCCTATTCAGTGCACGGGCGGTGTGCAGGGATCCTGTCACCTCTCATTTCCTGTGGGGAATGCACTGGCCTAGTCCGTGAATCTGCCTGAGCGCCAGAGTAAAAGACCAAGCGATGCCTACACCGGGAGATGGTAGTGTGCCTAGAATGCAATCCTTGCCTACGCACGCTACTGCAGGGTTGTGGCTATGTCTGCTTAGTTCGGCCTGGCAGGGTGAACCCAGGACGCTAACATGGAGCCCAGGAAAGCAAGGCCCAAGAGGCACCAGCTCTCCAGCAGCTCTTCTTGCCTGACGCGACTGAAGCCTTGCTGAGGAAGCAGCGGCGAAGTGCTGTTCACTCCAAGCCAAAGCCTCTGCGAAAGCACAGCATGCGCTGAGAAATGTTCTGCGGGCTGCTGATGCTTGCCTGAGGCCAGTCTCACGGTGGGAGAAACCCGGCATACAGCGAAAGCCTCTTTGCCTGGGCATCTCCCCTGGGAACGTGTAGCATTCGTTGGGAAATCAGAGTTGGGTTTGGGGATGCTGCTTCTGCTTGCCTGAGCTAGTCTCCGCAGCACGGTGGAAGAAAACCGCATGGAGCGAAATACTCTTCGCCCTAGCATTCCCTCTGCCTGAGAGAGAAGCATGGTTGCACACGTCTGTCACCGCGCTCCCCAGGAACAAGTGTGGGGAAGGCGCAACACACCGCCCCCGGGGAAGAGAAGAAGTCCTTGGCCCTGGGGTCAGGAAACGCTCAGGAATCAGGATAGCCTGCCGTGGCACGAACAGCAGGTCGGAGGCAATACAAGTGTCACCCGCTCCCTGTGCCTAGATATGGAAGCCTGGATGGGAAGGAGACATGAGGGGACGACTAGGGCAGGGGCGTGTGCTCCACTCTGAGGATGGAATCTGGGCAGAAAGCAGGCAGAAGGGGACAGCATCTCTTTGGCAACACGTCGCAAGCGAAGCCTTGGCATTGCCACCAGGTGCCGTACTCGGAACTCGCAGAATCAACCCCATGGAGAAACGGGCAGTCAGATGCTGTCTTCCACCAAGATGTGGCAGCGTTGTCGGTGGAAGGGGGTGTGCCAGGGAAGGAGTGGAGAGAGTCCCCCACAGTACCGCATCCCAGTGCATGGGCAGTGTGCAGGGATCCTGTCCGCTCCTCTCTCCTGTGGTGAAGACACTGGCCTAGGCCCAGAGTCTGCTGGAGCGCCGGAGCAAAAGGAAAAGCCTTACCTACGCCAGGAGATGGTAATAGGCATAGAGTGCCATGCTAGGCCCCACACGCTGCTGCAGCGTGGTGTCTGTGTCTGCTTAGTTCGGCTTAGCAAGGTGAACCCCGGGCGGAACTTGGAGCTCGGGAACTCAAAGCCCAAGATGAAACAGCTCTCCCGCGGCTCTTCTTCCCTGCCGCGAAGAACGAACGACCAAAGCCTTACTGAGAAAGCACTAGCGAAGTGCGGGTCACGCCAAGCTGAAAGCCTCTGCGAAAGCATAGCAGTCGCTGGGAAATCGAGTCGGTTCTGTGGGCTGCTTTCGTTGCTTGCCTTAGCTTATTATTCACAGCACGATGGGAGAAACCCGCATAGAGCGAAAGCCTCTTTGCTGGGGCATCCCCTCTGGGAAAGCACAGCATTCTTTGGGAAATCAGAGTCGGGTCTGTGGGATGCTGCCTGCTGCTTGCCGGAGCTAGTTTCCACAGCACGATGTAATAAACCCGCATGCAGCGAAATGCTCTTTGCCTGGGCATCCCCTCTGTCGGAGAGAAGCGCGGTGGCGCCTGTGGAAAGAGCCTTAAGGAAAGGGACACGTCTGTCACTGCAGAGCGACGGAAGCCTGGCTGCTAAGGAGACACGAGGACAAGATTAGGGCAGTGGAAAGGGCTCCACTCTGAGGAAGGAGTCTGGGCAGAAAGCATGCCTGTCCTGAGCCTTTGGGTCTAAGGAGAAAGCGATCCTTGGCCACCTGTCCGTGGTGGAGACATGGGTTTACCACCAGGTGCCTACACTGAACTCGAGAAACAACGCCCAGAAAGAACTGGCCATCAGATGCCATCTTCGTCCACAATGTGGAAGCTTGGAGGAGTCAAGGGGTTTAGGGAAAGGAGTGGGGACAGTCCCCCCCCCCCAAAGCTTCCTATTCAGTGCACGGGCGGTGTGCAGGGATCCTGTCACCTCTCCTTTCCTGTGGGGAAAGCACTGGCCTAGTCCGTGAATCTGCCTGAGCGCCAGAGTAAAAGGCCAAGCGATGCCTACACCGGGAGATGGTAGTGTGCCTAGAGTGCAATCCTTGGCTACGCACGCTACTGCAGGGTTGTGGCTATGTCTGCTTAGTTCGGCCTGGCAGGGTGAACCCAGGACGCTAACATGGAGCCCAGGAAAGCAAGGCCCAAGAGGCACCAGCTCTCCAGCAGCTCTTCTTGCCTGACGCGACTGAAGCCTTGCTGAGGAAGCAGCGGCGAAGTGCTGTTCACTCCAAGCCAAAGCCTCTGCGAAAGCACAGCATGCGCTGAGAAATGTTCTGCGGGCTGCTGATGCTTGCCTGAGGCCAGTCTCACGGTGGGAGAAACCCGGCATACAGCGAAAGCCTCTTTGCCTGGGCATCTCCCCTGGGAAAGTGTAGCATTCGTTGGGAAATCAGAGTTGGGTTTGGGGATGCTGCTTCTGCTTGCCTGAGCTAGTCTCCGCAGCACGGTGGAAGATAACCGCATGGAGCGAAATACTCTTTGCCCTAGCATCCCCTCTGCCTGAGAGAGAAGCATGGTTGCACACGTCTGTCACCGTGCTCCCCAGGAGCAAGTGTGGGAAGACGCAGCACGCCGGCCCCGGGGAAGAGAAGGAGCCTTTGGCCTTGGGGTCGGGAAACGCTCGGGAAGTAGGATAGCCTGCCGTGGAATGAACAGCAGGCCGGTGGCAAGACAAGTGTCACCCGCTCCCTGTGCGGAGAGATGGTAACCTGGCTGCTAAGGAGACTTGAGGGGACGACTAGGGCAGGGGCGCATGCACCACTCTGAGGAAGGAGTCTGGGCAGAAAGCAGGCCTGTCCTGTGCCTCTGCTCACAAGGGGACAGCATCTCCTTGCCACCTGTCCCAAGGGCAGGCTTGGGCTTGCCACCAGGAGCCAAACCCGGATTTCGCAGAAACAACCCCATGGAGAAACGGGCAGTCAGATGCCGTCTTCCACAAAGATCTGGCAGGGGGTGTGCCGGGGAAAGAGTGGAGACACTCCCCTACAGTTCCCCATCCCAGTTCACGGGCCGTGTGCAGGGATCCTGTCGCCTCCTATCTCCTGAGGTGAAGGCACTGGCCTAGGCCCAGAGTCTGCCTGAGAAAAGGCAAAGCCTTACCTATGCCAAGAGATGGTGATAGGCATAGAGTGCCATGCTAGGACACGCACGCTGCTTCAGGGTTGTGACTGTGTCTGCTTAGTTCGGCTTAACAAGATGAACCCCAGGCGCGAACTTGGAGCAGGGGAAAGCAAGGCCCAAGAGGAACCAGCTCTCCTCCTACCGCGACAGAGCGAACGACCAAAGCCTTACTGAGGAAGGAGCAGCGACGTGCGGTTTGTGCCAAGCTGAAAACCTCTGCGAAAGCATAGAAGTCGCTGGGAAATCAGAGTCGGTTCTGTGGGCTGCTTTTGTTGCTTGCCTTAGCCTAGTATTCGCAGCACGATGGGAGAAACCCGCATAGAGGGAAAGCCTCTTTGCCGGGGCATCGCCGCTGGCAAAGCACAGCATTCTTTGGGAAATCAGAGGCGGGGAAGAGAAGGAGCCGTTGGCCTTGGGGTCGGGAAAGGCGAAAAGCCTCTTTGCCTGGGCTTCTCCCCTAGGAAAGCACAGCATTCGTTGGGAAATCAGAGTTCGTTTGGGAACGCTGCTGCTGCTTGCCTAAGATAGTCTCCGCAGCACGGTGGAATATACCCGCATGGAGCGAAATTCTCTTTGCCCTAGAATCCCCTCTGCCTGAGAGAGAAGCATGGTTGCACACGTCTGTCACCACGCTCCCCAGGAGCAAGTGTGGGGTAGGCGCAGCACGCCGCCCCCAGGGAAGAGAAGGAGCCTTGGCTTTGGGGTCGGGAATCGCTCGGTAAGCAGGATAGCCTGCCGTGGCGCGAACAGCAGGCCGGTGGCAAGACAAGTGTCACCCGCTCCCTGTACGGAGAGATGGAAGCTTGGTGCAAAGGAGACGAGGGGATAAGAAGGGCAGGGGCGCGTGCTCCACTCTAAGGAAGGAGTCTGGGCAGAGGCAGGCAGAAGGAGACAGCATCTCCTTGACCACCTGTCCCAAGGACAGCCTTGTGCTTGCCACCAGGTGCCGTACTCGGAACTCACAGAAACAACCCAATGGAGAAAGGGGCAGTCAGATGCTGTCTTCCACCAAAATGTGGCAGCGTTGTCGGTGGCAGGGGTATGCCAGGGAAGGAGTGGAGACAGTCCCCCACAGTACCCCATCCCAGTGCACGGACCGTGTACAGGGATCCTGTGGCCTCCTCTCTCCTGTGGTGAAGACACTGGCCTAGGCCCAGAGTCTGCCGGAGTGCCGGAGTAAAAGGAAAAGCCTTACCTACGCCAGGAGATGGTAAAAGGCATAGAGTGCCATGCTAGGCCCCACACGCTGCTGCAGCGTAGTGTCTGTGTCTGCTTAGTTCGGCTTAGCAAGGTGAACCCCGGGCGCGAACTTGGAGCTCGGGAACTCAAAGCCCAAGATGAAACAGCTCTCCCGCGGCTCTTCTTCCCTGCCGCGAAGAAAGAACGACCAAAGCCTTACTGAGAAAGCAGTAGCGAAGTGCGGGTCACGCCAAGCTGAAAGCCTCTGCGAAAGCATAGCAGTCACTGGGAAATCGAGTCGGTTCCGTGGGCTGCTTTCGATGCTTGCCTTAGCTTAGTATTCAAAGCACGATGGGAGAAACCCGCATAGAGCGAAAGCCTCTTTGCTGGGGCATCCCCTCTGGGAAAGCACAGCATTCTTTGGGAAATCAGAGTCGGGTCTGTGGGATGCTGCCTGCTTCTTGCCAGAGCTAGTCTCCACCGCACGGTGTAATAAACCCGCATGGAGCGAAATCCTCTTGGCCTGGGCATCCCCTCTACCTGAGAGAGAAGCGCAGTGGCGCCTGTGGAAAGATTTTTAAGGAAAGGGACATGTCTGTCACTGCAGAGCGACGGAAGCCTGGCTGCTAAAGAGACCAGAGGGCACGATTAGGGCAGGGGAAAGGGCTCCACTCTGAGGAAGGAGTCTGGGCAGAAAGCATGCCTGTCCTGAGCCTTTGGGCCCAAGGAGACAGCAGCTCCTTGGTCACCTGTCCGTGGTGGAGACACGGGCTTGCCACCAGGCGCCTACCCTGAACTCGAGAAACAACGCCCAGAAAGAACTCGCCATCAGATGCCGTCTTCCTCCAGGATGTGGAAGCTTGGAGGAGGCACGGGGTTTAAGGGGAAGGAGTGGGGACAGTCCCCCCCCCAAAGCTCCCTATTCAGTGCACGAGCGGTGTGCAGGGATCCTGTCACCTCTCCTTTCCTGTTGGGAAAGCAATGGCCTAGTCCGTGAATCTGCCTGAGCGCCAGAGTAAAAGGCCAAGCGATGCCTACACCGGGAGATGGTAGTGTGTCTAGAGTGCAATCCTTGGCTACGCACGCTACTGCAGGGTTGTGGCTATGTCTGCTTAGTTCGGCCTGGCAGGGTGAACCCAGGACGCTAACATGGAGCCCAGGAAAGCAAGGCCCAAGAGGCACCAGCTCTCCAGCAGCTCTTCTTGCCTGACGCGACTGAAGCCTTGCTGAGGAAGCAGCGGCGAAGTGCAGTTCACTCCAAGCCAAAGCCTCTGCGAAAGCACAGCATGCGCTGAGAAATGTTCTGCGGGCTGCTGATGCTTGCCTGAGGCCAGTCTCACGGTGGGAGAAACCCGGCATACAGCGAAAGCCTCTTTGCCTGGGCATCTCCCCTGGGAAAGTGTGGCATTCGTTGGGAAATCAGAGTTGTGTTTGGGGATGCTGCTTCTGCTTCCCTGAGCTAGTCTCCGCAGCACGGTGGAAGATAACCGCATGGAGCGAAATACACTTGGCCCTAGCATCCCCTCTGCCTGAGAGAGAAGCATGGTTGCACACGTCTGTCACCGCGCTCCCCAGGAACAAGTGTGGGGAAGGCGCAACAAGCCGCCCCCGGGGAAGAGAAGGAGTCCTTGGCCCTGGGGTCAGGAAACACTGAGGAATTAGGATAGCCTGCCGTGGCACGAACAGCAGGTCGGAGGCAATACAAGTGTCACCCGCTCCCTGTGCCTAGAGATGGAAGCCTGGATGGGAAGGAGACATGAGGAGACGACTAGGGCAGGGGCGTGTGCTCCACTCTGAGGATGTAATCTGGGCAGAAAGCAAGCAGAAGGGGACAGCATCTCTTTGGCCACACGTCGCAAGGAAAGCCTTGGCATTGCCACCAGGTGCCGTACTCGGAACTCGCAGAAACAACCCCATGGAGAAACGGGCAGTCAGATGCTGCCTTCCACCAAGATGTGGCAGCGTTGTCGGTGGAAGGGGGTGTGCCAGGGAAGGAGTGGAGACAGTCCCCCACAGTACCCCATCCCAGTGCACGGACCGTGTACAGGGATCCTGTGGCCTCCTCTCTCCTGTGGTGAAGACACTGGCCTAGGCCCAGAGTCTGCCTGAGCGCGGGAGCAAAAGGAAAAGCCTTACCTATGCTAGGAGATGGTAATAGGCATAGAGTGCCATGCTCGGCCCCACACGCTGCTGCAGCGTGGTGTCTGTGTCTGCTTTGTTCGGCTTAGCAAGGTGAACACCGGGCGCGAACTTGAAGCTCGGGAACTCAAAGCCCA
Organism: Mustela lutreola; assembly: GCF_030435805.1. Taxonomy (NCBI): domain Eukaryota; kingdom Metazoa; phylum Chordata; class Mammalia; order Carnivora; family Mustelidae; genus Mustela; species Mustela lutreola. Next base: position 155,988,846 of record NC_081294.1, read on the forward strand.
AGATGAAACAGCTCTCCCGCGGCTCTTCTTCCCTGCCGCGAAGAACGAACGACCAAAGCCTTACTGAGAAAGCACTAGCGAAGTGCGGGTCACGCCAAGCGGAAAGCCTCTGCGAAAGCATAGCAGTCGCTGGGAAATGGAGTCGGTTATGTGGGCTGCTTTCGTTGCTTGCCTTAGCTTAGTATTCACAGCACGATGGGAGAAACCCGCATAGAGGGAAAGCCTCTTTGCTGGGGCATCCCCTCTGGGAAAGCACAGCATTCTTCGGGAAATCAGAGTCGGGTCTGTGGGATGCTGCCTGCTGCTTGCCGGAGCTAGTATCCACAGCACGATGTAATAAACCCGCATGCAGCGAAATGCTCTTTGCCTGGGCATCCCCTCTGTCGGAGAGAAGCGCGGTGGCACCTGTGGAAAGAGCCTTAAGGAAAGGGACACGTCTGTCACTGCAGAGCGACGGAAGCCTGGCTGCTAAGGAGACACGAGGACAAGATTAGGGCAGTGGAAAGGGCTCCACTCTGAGGAAGGAGTCTGGGCAGAAAGCATGCCTGTCCTGAGCCTTTGGGTCTAAGGAGAAAGCGATCCTTGGCCAACTCTCCGTGGTGGAGACATGGTTTTCCCACCAGGTGCCTACGCTGAACTCGAGAAACAACGCCCAGAAATAACTCACCATCAGATGCCGTCTTCCTCCAGGATGTGGAAGCTTGGAGGAGTCAAGGGGTTTAGGGAAAGGAGTGGGGACAGAACCCTCAAAGCTCCCTATTCTGTGCACGGGCGGTGTGCAGGGATCCTGTCACCTCTCCTTTCCTGTGGGGAAAGCACTGGCCTAGTCCGTGAATCTGCCTGAGCGCCAGAGTAAAAGGCCAAGCGATGCCTACACCGGGAGATGGTAGTGTGCCTAGAGTGCAATCCTTGGCTACGCACGCTACTGCAGGGTTGTGGCTATGTCTGCTTAGTTCGGCCTGGCAGGGTGAACCCAGGACGCTAACATGGAGCCCAGGAAAGCAAGGCCCAAGAGGCACCAGCTCTCCAGCAGCTCTTCTTGCCTGACGCGACTGAAGCCTTGCTGAGGAAGCAGCGGCGAAGTGCTGTTCACTCCAAGCCAAAGCCTATGCGAAAGCACAGCATGCGCTGAGAAATGTTCTGCGGGCTGCTGATGCTTGCCTGAGGCCAGTCTCACGGTGGGAGAAACCCGGGATACAGCGAAAGCCTCTTTGCCTGGGCATCTCCCCTGGGAAAGTGTGGCATTCGTTGGGAAATCAGAGTTGGGTTTGGGGATGCTGCTTCTCCTTGCCTGAGCTAGTCACCGCAGCACGGTGGAAGATAACCGCATGGAGCGAAATACTCTTTGCCCTAGCATCCCCTCTCCCTGAGAGAGAAGCATGGTTGCACACGTCTGTCACCGTGCTCCCCAGGAGCAAGTGTGGGAAGACGCAGCACGCCGGCCCCGGGGAAGAGAAGGAGCCTTTGGCCTTGGGGTCGGGAAACGCTCGGGAAGCAGGATAGCCTGCCGTGGAATGAACAGCAGGCCGGTGGCAAGACAAGTGTCACCCGCTCCCTGTGCGGAGAGATGGTAACCTGGCTGCTAAGGAGACTTGAGGGGACGACTAGGGCAGGCGCGCATGCACCACTCTGAGGAAGGAGTCTGGGCAGAAAGCAGGCCTGTCCTGTGCCTCTGCTCACAAGGGGACAGCATCTCCTTGCCACCTGTCCCAAGGACAGGCTTGGGTTTGCCACCAGGTGCCAAACCCGGAATTCGCAGAAACAACCCCATGGAGAAACGGGCAGTCAGATGCCGTCTTCCACAAAGATGTGGCAGGGGGTGTGCCGGGGAAAGAGTGGAGACACTCCCCTACAGTTCCCCATCCCAGTTCACGGGCCGTGTGCAGGGATCCTGTCGCCTCCTATCTCCTGAGGTGAAGGCACTGGCCTAGGCCCAGAGTCTGCCTGAGAAAAGGCAAAGCCTTACCTATGCCAAGAGATGGTAATAGTCATAGAGTGCCATGCTAGGACACGCACGCTTCTTCAGGGTTGTGACTGTGTCTGCTTAGTTCGGCTTAACAAGATGAACCCCAGGCGCGAACTTGGAGCAGGGGAAAGCAAGGCCCAAGAGGAACCAGCTCTCCTCCTACCGCGACAGAGCGAACGACCAAAGCCTTGCTGAGGAAGCAGCAGCGACGTGCGGTTTGTGCCAAGCTGAAAAGCTCTGCGAAAGCATAGAAGTCGCTGGGAAATCAGAGTCGGTTCTGTGGGCTGCTTTTGTTGCTTGCCTTAGCCTAGTGTTCGCAGCACGATGGGAGAAACCCGCATAGAGGGAAAGCCTCTTTGCCGGGGCATCGCCGCTGGCAAAGCACAGCATTCTTTGGGAAATCAGAGGCGGGGAAGAGAAGGAGCCGTTGGCCTTGGGGTCGGGAAAGGCGAAAAGCCTCTTTGCCTGGGCTTCTCCCCTAGGAAAGCACAGCATTCGTTGGGAAATCAGAGTTCGTTTGGGAACGCTGCTGCTGCTTGCCTAAGATAGTCTCCGCAGCACGGTGGAATATACCCGCATGGAGCGAAATTCTCTTTGCCCTAGAATCCCCTCTGCCTGAGAGAGAAGCATGGTTGCACACGTCTGTCACCACGCTCCCCAGGAGCAAGTGTGGGGTAGGCGCAGCACGCCGCCCCCAGGGAAGAGAAGGAGCCGTTGGCTTTGGGTCGGGAATCGCCCGGTAAGCAGAATAGCCTGCCGTGGCGCGAAGAGCAGGCCGGTGGCAAGACAAGTGTCACCCGCTCCCTGTACGGAGAGATGGAAGCTTGGTGCAAAGGAGACGAGGGGATAAGAAGGGCAGGGGCGCGTGCTCCACTCTAAGGAAGGAGTCTGGGCAGAGGCAGGCAGAAGGAGACAGCATCTCCTTGACCACCTGTCCCAAGGACAGCCTTGTGCTTGCCACCAGGTGCCGTACTCGGAACTCACAGAAACAACCCAATGGAGAAAGGGGCAGTCAGATGCTGTCTTCCACCAAAATGTGGCAGCGTTGTCGGTGGCAGGGGTGTGCCAGGGAAGGAGTGGAGACAGTCCCCCACAGTACCCCATCCCATTGCACGGACCGTGTACAGGGATCCTGTGGCCTCCTCTCTCCTGTGGTGAAGACACTGGCCTAGGCCCAGAGTCTGCCTGAGCGCGGGAGCAAAAGGAAAAGCCTTACCTACGCCAGGAGATGGTAAAAGGCATAGAGTGCCATGCTAGGCCACGCAGGCTGCTGCAGGGTGGTGACTGTGTCTGCTTAGTTAGGCTTAGCAAGGTGAACCTCGGGCGTGAATTTGGAGCCCGGGAACGCAAGGCCCAAGAGGCACCAGCTCTCCCTCGGCTGTACCACTCTGCCGCGACAGAACGAAAGAAAAGGCCTTGCTGAGAAAGCAGTAGCGAAGTGCGGTTCGCGCCGAGCTGAAAACATCTGCGACAGCACAGCTGTCGCTGGGAAATCAGAGTCGGTTCTGTGGGCTGCTCTCTTTGCTTGCCTTAGCCTAGTATTCGCAGCACGATGGGAGAAACCCGCATAGAGCGAAAGACTCTTTGCCGGGGCCTCCCCTATGGGAAAGCACAGCCTTCTTTGGGAAATCAGAGTCGAGTCTGTGGGATGCTGCCTGCTGCTTGCCGGAGCCAGTCTCCACCGCACGGTGTAATAAACCCGCATGGAGCGAAATCCTCTTGGCCTGGGCATCCCCTCTGCCTGAGAGAGAAGCGCAGTGGCACCTGTGGAAAGATTTTTAAGGAAAGGGACATGTCTGTCACTGCAGAGCGACGGAAGCCTGGCTGCTAAAGAGACCAGAGGGCACGATTAGGGCAGGGGAAAGGGCTCCACTCTGAGGAAGGAGTCTGGGCAGAAAGCATGCCTGTCCTGAGCCTTTGGGCCCAAGGAGACAGCAGCTCCTTGGTCACCTGTCCGTGGTGGAGACACGGGCTTGCCACCAGGCGCCTACCCTGAACTCGAGAAACAACGCCCAGAAAGAACTCGCCATCAGATGCCGTCTTCCTCCAGGATGTGGAAGCTTGGAGGAGGCACGGGGTTTACGGGGAAGGAGTGGTGACAGTCCCCCCCCCAAAGCTTCCTATTCAGTGCACGGGCGGTGTGCAGGGATCCTGTCACCTCTCCTTTCCTGTGGGGAAAGCACTGGCCTAGTCCGAGAATCTGCCTGAGCGCCAGAGTAAAAGGCCAAGCGATGCCTACACCGGGAGATGGTAGTGTGCCTAGAGTGCAATCCTTGGCTACGCACGCTACTGCAGGGTTGTGGCTATGTCTGCTTAGTTCGGCCTGGCAGGGTGAACCCAGGACGCTAACATGGAGCCCAGGAAAGCAAGGCCCAAGAGGCACCAGCTCTCCAGCAGCTCTTCTTGCCTGACGCGACTGAAGCCTTGCTGAGGAAGCAGCAGCGAAGTGCTGTTCACTCCAAGCCAAAGCCTCTGCGAAAGCACAGCATGCGCTGAGAAATGTTCTGCGGGCTGCTGATGCTTGCCTGAGGCCAGTCTCACGGTGGGAGAAACCCGGCATACAGCGAAAGCCTCTTTGCCTGGGCATCTCCCCTGGGAAAGTGTGGCATTCGTTGGGAAATCAGAGTTGGGTTTGGGGATGCTGCTTCTACTTGCCTGAGCTAGTCTCCGCAGCACGGTAGAAGATAACCGCATGGAGCGAAATACTCTTTGCCCTAGCATCCCCTCTGCCTGAGAGAGAAGCATGGTTGCACACGTCTGTCACCGTGCTCCCCAGGAGCAAGTGTGGGAAGACGCAGCACGCCGGCCCCGGGGAAGAGAAGGAGCCTTTGGCCTTGGGGTCGGGAAACGCTCGGGAAGCAGGATAGCCTGCCGTGGAATGAACAGCAGGCCGGTGGCAAGACAAGTGTCACCCGCTCCCTGTGCGGAGAGATGGTAACCTGGCTGCTAAGGAGACTTGAGGGGACGACTAGGGCAGGGGCGCATGCACCACTCTGAGGAAGGAATCTGGGCAGAAAGCAGGCCTGTCCTGTGCCTCTGCTCACAAGGGGACAGCATCTCCTTGCCACCTGTCCCAAGGGCAGGCTTGGGCTTGCCACCAGGTGCCAAACCCGGAATTCGCAGAAACAACCCCATGGAGAAACGGGCAGTCAGATGCCGTCTTCCACAAAGATGTGGCAGGGGGTGTGCCGGGGAAAGAGTGGAGACACTCCCCTACAGTTCCCCATCCCAGTTCACGGGCCGTGTGCAGGGATCCTGTCGCCTCCTATCTCCTGAGGTGAAGGCACTGGCCTAGGCCCAGAGTCTGCCTGAGAAAAGGCAAAGCCTTACCTATGCCAAGAGATGGTAATAGGCATAGAGTGCCATGCTAGGACACGCACGCTGCTTCAGGGTTGTGACTGTGTCTGCTTAGTTCGGCTTAACAAGATGAACCCCAGGCGCGAACTTGGAGCAGGGGAAAGCAAGGCCCAAGAGGAACCAGCTCTCCTCCTACCGCGACAGAGCGAACGACCAAAGCCTTGCTGAGGAAGCAGCAGCGACGTGCGGTTTGTGCCAAGCTGAAAACCTCTGCGAAAGCATAGAAGTCGCTGGGAAATCAGAGTCGGTTCTGTGGGCTGCTTTTGTTGCTTGCCTTAGCCTAGTGTTCGCAGCACGATGGGAGAAACCCGCATAGAGGGAAAGCCTCTTTGCCGGGGCATCGCCGCTGGCAAAGCACAGCATTCTTTGGGAAATCAGAGGCGGGGAAGAGAAGGAGCCGTTGGCCTTGGGGTCGGGAAAGGCGAAAAGCCTCTTTGCCTGGGCTTCTCCCCTAGGAAAGCACAGCATTCGTTGGGAAATCAGAGTTCGTTTGGGAACGCTGCTGCTGCTTGCCTAAGATAGTCTCCGCAGCACGGTGGAATATACCCGCATGGAGCGAAATTCTCTTTGCCCTAGAATCCCCTCTGCCTGAGAGAGAAGCATGGTTGCACACGTCTGTCACCACGCTCCCCAGGAGCAAGTGTGGGGTAGGCGCAGCTCGCCGCCCCCAGGGAAGAGAAGGAGCCGTTGGCTTTGGGGTCGGGAATCGCTCGGTAAGCAGGATAGCCTTCCGTGGCGCGAACAGCAGGCCGGTGGCAAGACAAGTGTCACCCGCTCCCTGTACGGAGACATGGAAGCTTGGTGCAAAGGAGACGAGGGGATAAGAAGGGCAGGGGCGCGTGCTCCACTCTAAGGAAGGAGTCTGGGCAGAGGCAGGCAGAAGGAGACAGCATCTCCTTGACCACCTGTCCCAAGGACAGCCTTGTGCTTGCCACCAGGTGCCGTACTCGGAACTCACAGAAACAACCCAATGGAGAAAGGGGCAGTCAGATGCTGTCTTCCACCAAAATGTGGCAGCGTTGTCGGTGGCAGGGGTGTGCCAGGGAAGGAGTGGAGACAGTCCCCCACAGTACCCCATCCCAGTGCACGGACCGTGTACAGGGATCCTGTGGCCTCCTCTCTCCTGTGGTGAAGACACTGGCCTAGGCCCAGAGTCTGCCTGAGCGCGGGAGCAAAAGGAAAAGCCTTACCTACGCCAGGAGATGGTAAAAGGCATAGAGTGCCATGCTAGGCCACGCAGGCTGCTGCAGGGTGGTGACTGTGTCTGCTTAGTTAGGCTTAGCAAGGTGAACCTCGGGCGTGAATTTGGAGCCCGGGAACGCAAGGCCCAAGAGGCACCAGCTCTCCCGCGGCTGTCCCACTCTGCCGCGACAGAACGAAAGAAAAGGCCTTGCTGAGAAAGCAGTAGCGAAGTGCGGTTCGCGCCGAGCTGAAAACATCTGCGACAGCACAGCTGTCGCTGGGAAATCAGAGTCGGTTCTGTGGGCTGCTCTCGTTGCTTGCCTTAGCCTAGTATTCGCAGCACGATGGGAGAAACCCGCATAGAGCGAAAGACTCTTTGCCGGGGCCTCCCCTATGGGAAAGCACAGCATTCTTTGGGAAATCAGAGTCGGGTCTGTGGGATGCTGCCTGCTGCTTGCCGGAGCCAGTCTCCACCGCACGGTGTAATAAACCCGCATGGAGCGAAATCCTCTTGGCCTGGGCATCCCCTCTGCCTGAGAGAGAAGCGCAGTGGCGCCTGTGGAAAGATTTTTAAGGAAAGGGACATGTCTGTCACTGCAGAGCGACGGAAGCCTGGCTGCTAAAGAGACCAGAGGGCACGATTAGGGCAGGGGAAAGGGCTCCACTCTGAGGAAGGAGTCTGGGCAGAAAGCATGCCTGTCCTGAGCCTTTGGGCCCAAGGAGACAGCAGCTCCTTGGTCACCTGTCCGTGGTGGAGACACGGGCTTGCCACCAGGCGCCTACCCTGAACTCGAGAAACAACGCCCAGAAAGAACTCGCCATCAGATGCCGTCTTCCTCCAGGATGTGGAAGCTTGGAGGAGGCACGGGGTTTAAGGGGAAGGAGTGGTGACAGTCCCCCCCCCCAAAGCTTCCTATTCAGTGCACGGGCGGTGTGCAGGGATCCTGTCACCTCTCCTTTCCTGTGGGGAAAGCACTGGCCTAGTCCGTGAATCTGCCTGAGCGCCAGAGTAAAAGGCCAAGCGATGCCTACACCGGGAGATGGTAGTGTGCCTAGAGTGCAATCCTTGGCTACGCACGCTACTGCAGGGTTGTGGCTATGTCTGCTTAGTTCGGCCTGGCAGGGTGAACCCAGGACGCTAACATGGAGCCCAGGAAAGCAAGGCCCAAGAGGCACCAGCTCTCCAGCAGCTCTTCTTGCCTGACGCGACTGAAGCCTTGCTGAGGAAGCAGCGGCGAAGTGCTGTTCACTCCAAGCCAAAGCCTCTGCGAAAGCACAGCATGCGCTGAGAAATGTTCTGCGGGCTGCTGATGCTTGCCTGAGGCCAGTCTCACGGTGGGAGAAACCCGGCATACAGCGAAAGCCTCTTTGCCTGGGCATCTCCCCTGGGAAAGTGTGGCATTCGTTGGGAAATCAGAGTTGGGTTTGGGGATGCTGCTTCTGCTTGCCTGAGCTAGTCTAAGCAGCACGGTGGAAGATAACCGCATGGAGCGTAATACTCTTTGCCCTAGCATCCCCTCTGCCTGAGAGAGAAGCATGGTTGCACACGTCTGTCACCGTGCTCCCCAGGAGCAAGTGTGGGAAGACGCAGCACGCCGGCCCCGGGGAAGAGAAGGAGCCTTTGGCCTTGGGGTCGGGAAACGCTCGGGAAGCAGGATAGCCTGCCGTGGAATGAACAGCAGGCCGGTGGCAAGACAAGTGTCACCCGCTCCCTGTGCGGAGAGATGGTAACCTGGCTGCTAAGGAGACTTGAGGGGACGACTAGGGCAGGGGCGCATGCACCACTCTGAGGAAGGAATCTGGGCAGAAAGCAGGCCTGTCCTGTGCCTCTGCTCACAAGGGGACAGCATCTCCTTGCCACCTGTCCCAAGGGCAGGCTTGGGCTTGCCACCAGGTGCCAAACCCGGAATTCGCAGAAACAACCCCATGGAGAAACGGGCAGTCAGATGCCGTCTTCCACAAAGATGTGGCAGGGGGTGTGCCGGGGAAAGAGTGGAGACACTCCCCTACAGTTCCCCATCCCAGTTCACGGGCCGTGTGCAGGGATCCTGTCGCCTCCTATCTCCTGAGGTGAAGGCACTGGCCTAGGCCCAGAGTCTGCCTGAGAAAAGGCAAAGCCTTACCTATGCCAAGAGATGGTAATAGGCATAGAGTGCCATGCTAGGACACGCACGCTGCTTCAGGGTTGTGACTGTGTCTGCTTAGTTCGGCTTAACAAGATGAACCCCAGGCGCGAACTTGGAGCAGGGGAAAGCAAGGCCCAAGAGGAACCAGCTCTCCTCCTACCGCGACAGAGCGAACGACCAAAGCCTTGCTGAGGAAGCAGCAGCGACGTGCGGTTTGTGCCAAGCTGAAAACCTCTGCGAAAGCATAGAAGTCGCTGGGAAATCAGAGTCGGTTCTGTGGGCTGCTTTTGTTGCTTGCCTTAGCCTAGTGATCGCAGCACGATGGGAGAAACCCGCATAGAGGGAAAGCCTCTTTGCCGGGGCATCGCCGCTGGCAAAGCACAGCATTCTTTGGGAAATCAGAGGCGGGGAAGAGAAGGAGCCGTTGGCCTTGGGGTCGGGAAAGGCGAAAAGCCTCTTTGCCTGGGCTTCTCCCCTAGGAAAGCACAGCATTCGTGGGGAAATCAGAGTTCGTTTGGGAACGCTGCTGCTGCTTGCCTAAGATAGTCTCCGCAGCACGGTGGAATATACCCGCATGGAGCGAAATTCTCTTTGCCCTAGAATCCCCTCTGCCTGAGAGAGAAGCATGGTTGCACACGTCTGTCACCACGCTCCCCAGGAGCAAGTGTGGGGTAGGCGCAGCTCGCCGCCCCCAGGGAAGAGAAGGAGCCGTTGGCTTTGGGGTCGGGAATCGCTCGGTAAGCAGGATAGCCTGCCGTGGCGCGAACAGCAGGCCGGTGGCAAGACAAGTGTCACCCGCTCCCTGTACGGAGAGATGGAAGCTTGGTGCAAAGGAGACGAGGGGATAAGAAGGGCAGGGGCGCGTGCTCCACTCTAAGGAAGGAGTCTGGGCAGAGGCAGGCAGAAGGAGACAGCATCTCCTTGACCACCTGTCCCAAGGACAGCCTTGTGCTTGCCACCAGGTGCCGTACTCGGAACTCACAGAAACAACCCAATGGAGAAAGGGGCGGTCAGATGCTGTCTTCCACCAAAATGTGGCAGCGTTGTCGGTGGCAGGGGTGTGCCAGGGAAGGAGTGGAGACAGTCCCCCACAGTACCCCATCCCAGTGCACGGACCGTGTACAGGGATCCTGTGGCCTCCTCTCTCCTGTGGTGAAGACACTGGCCTAGGCCCAGAGTCTGCCTGAGCGCGGGAGCAAAAGGAAAAGCCTTACCTACGCCAGGAGATGGTAAAAGGCATAGAGTGCCATGCTAGGCCACGCAGGCTGCTGCAGGGTGGTGACTGTGTCTGCTTAGTTAGGCTTAGCAAGGTGAACCTCGGGCGTGAATTTGGAGCCCGGGAACGCAAGGCCCAAGAGGCACCAGCTCTCCCGCGGCTGTACCACTCTGCCGCGACAGAACGAAAGAAAAGGCCTTGCTGAGAAAGCAGTAGCGAAGTGCGGTTCGCGCCGAGCTGAAAACATCTGCGACAGCACAGCTGTCGCTGGGAAATCAGAGTCGGTTCTGTGGGCTGCTCTCGTTGCTTGCCTTAGCCTAGTATTCGCAGCACGATGGGAGAAACCCGCATAGAGAGAAAGACTCTTTGCCGGGGCCTCCCCTATGGGAAAGCACAGCCTTCTTTGGGAAATCAGAGTCGAGTCGGTGGGATGCTGCCTGCTGCTTGCCGGAGCCAGTCTCCACCGCACGGTGTAATAAACCCGCATGGAGCGAAATCCTCTTGGCCTGGGCATCCCCTCTGCCTGAGAGAGAAGCGCAGTGGCGCCTGTGGAAAGATTTTTAAGGAAAGGGACATGTCTGTCACTGCAGAGCGACGGAAGCCTGGCTGCTAAAGAGACCAGAGGGCACGATTAGGGCAGGGGAAAGGGCTCCACTCTGAGGAAGGAGTCTGGGCAGAAAGCATGCCTGTCCTGAGCCTTTGGGCCCAAGGAGACAGCAGCTCCTTGGTCACCTGTCCGTGGTGGAGACACGGGCTTGCCACCAGGCGCCTACCCTGAACTCGAGAAACAACGCCCAGAAAGAACTCGCCATCAGATGCCGTCTTCCTCCAGGATGTGGAAGCTTGGAGGAGGCACGGGGTTTAAGGGGAAGGAGTGGTGACAGTCCCCCCCCCCAAAGCTTCCTATTCAGTGCACGGGCGGTGTGCAGGGATCCTGTCACCTCTCCTTTACTGTGGGGAAAGCACTGGCCTAGTCCGAGAATCTGCCTGAGCGCCAGAGTAAAAGGCCAAGCGATGCCTACACCGGGAGATGGTAGTGTGCCTAGAGTGCAATCCTTGGCTACGCACGCTACTGCAGGGTTGTGGCTATGTCTGCTTAGTTCGGCCTGGCAGGGTGAACCCAGGACGCTAACATGGAGCCCAGGAAAGCAAGGCCCAAGAGGCACCAGCTCTCCAGCAGCTCTTCTTGCCTGACGCGACTGAAGCCTTGCTGAGGAAGCAGCAGCGAAGTGCTGTTCACTCCAAGCCAAAGCCTCTGCGAAAGCACAGCATGCGCTGAGAAATGTTCTGCGGGCTGCTGATGCTTGCCTGAGGCCAGTCTCACGGTGGGAGAAACCCGGCATACAGCGAAAGCCTCTTTGCCTGGGCATCTCCCCTGGGAAAGTGTGGCATTCGTTGGGAAATCAGAGTTGGGTTTGGGGATGCTGCTTCTACTTGCCTGAGCTAGTCTCCGCAGCACGGTAGAAGATAACCGCATGGAGCGAAATACTCTTTGCCCTAGCATCCCCTCTGCCTGAGAGAGAAGCATGGTTGCACACGTCTGTCACCGTGCTCCCCAGGAGCAAGTGTGGGAAGACGCAGCACGCCGGCCCCGGGGAAGAGAAGGAGCCTTTGGCCTTGGGGTCGGGAAACGCTCGGGAAGCAGGATAGCCTGCCGTGGAATGAACAGCAGGCCGGTGGCAAGACAAGTGTCACCCGCTCCCTGTGCGGAGAGATGGTAACCTGGCTGCTAAGGAGACTTGAGGGGACGACTAGGGCAGGGGCGCATGCACCACTCTGAGGAAGGAATCTGGGCAGAAAGCAGGCCTGTCCTGTGCCTCTGCTCACAAGGGGACAGCATCTCCTTGCCACCTGTCCCAAGGGCAGGCTTGGGCTTGCCACCAGGTGCCAAACCCGGAATTCGCAGAAACAACCCCATGGAGAAACGGGCAGTCAGATGCCGTCTTCCACAAAGATGTGGCAGGGGGTGTGCCGGGGAAAGAGTGGAGACACTCCCCTACAGTTCCCCATCCCAGTTCACGGGCCGTGTGCAGGGATCCTGTCGCCTCCTATCTCCTGAGGTGAAGGCACTGGCCTAGGCCCAGAGTCTGCCTGAGAAAAGGCAAAGCCTTACCTATGCCAAGAGATGGTAATAGGCATAGAGTGCCATGCTAGGACACGCACGCTGCTTCAGGGTTGTGACTGTGTCTGCTTAGTTCGGCTTAACAAGATGAACCCCAGGCGCGAACTTGGAGCAGGGGAAAGCGAGGCCCAAGAGGAACCAGCTCTCCTCCTACCGCGACAGAGCGAACGACCAAAGCCTTGCTGAGGAAGCAGCAGCGACGTGCGGTTTGTGCCAAGCTGAAAAGCTCTGCGAAAGCATAGAAGTCGCTGGGAAATCAGAGTCGGTTCTGTGGGCTGCTTTTGTTGCTTGCCTTAGCCTAGTGATCGCAGCACGATGGGAGAAACCCGCATAGAGGGAAAGCCTCTTTGCCGGGGCATCGCCGCTGGCAAAGCACAGCATTCTTTGGGAAATCAGAGGCGGGGAAGAGAAGGAGCCGTTGGCCTTGGGGTCGGGAAAGGCGAAAAGCCTCTTTGCCTGGGCTTCTCCCCTAGGAAAGCACAGCATTCGTTGGGAAATCAGAGTTCGTTTGGGAACGCTGCTGCTGCTTGCCTAAGATAGTCTCCGCAGCACGGTGGAATATACCCGCATGGAGCGAAATTCTCTTTGCCCTAGAATCCCCTCTGCCTGAGAGAGAAGCATGGTTGCACACGTCTGTCACCACGCTCCCCAGGAGCAAGTGTGGGGTAGGCGCAGCTCGCCGCCCCCAGGGAAGAGAAGGAGCCGTTGGCTTTGGGGTCGGGAATCGCTCGGTAAGCAGGATAGCCTGCCGTGGCGCGAACAGCAGGCCGGTGGCAAGACAAGTGTCACCCGCTCCCTGTACGGAGAGATGGAAGCTTGGTGCAAAGGAGACGAGGGGATAAGAAGGGCAGGGGCGCGTGCTCCACTCTAAGGAAGGAGTCTGGGCAGAGGCAGGCAGAAGGAGACAGCATCTCCTTGACCACCTGTCCCAAGGACAGCCTTGTGCTTGCCACCAGGTGCCGTACTCGGAACTCACAGAAACAACCCAATGGAGAAAGGGGCGGTCAGATGCTGTCTTCCACCAAAATGTGGCAGCGTTGTCGGTGGCAGGGGTGTGCCAGGGAAGGAGTGGAGACAGTCCCCCACAGTACCCCATCCCAGTGCACGGACCGTGTACAGGGATCCTGTGGCCTCCTCTCTCCTGTGGTGAAGACACTGGCCTAGGCCCAGAGTCTGCCTGAGCGCGGGAGCAAAAGGAAAAGCCTTACCTACGCCAGGAGATGGTAAAAGGCATAGAGTGCCATGCTAGGCCACGCAGGCTGCTGCAGGGTGGTGACTGTGTCTGCTTAGTTAGGCTTAGCAAGGTGAACCTCGGGCGTGAATTTGGAGCCCGGGAACGCAAGGCCCAAGAGGCACCAGCTCTCCCGCGGCTGTCCCACTCTGCCGCGACAGAACGAAAGAAAAGGCCTTGCTGAGAAAGCAGTAGCGAAGTGCGGTTCGCGCCGAGCTGAAAACATCTGCGACAGCACAGCTGTCGCTGGGAAATCAGAGTCGGTTCTGTGGGCTGCTCTCGTTGCTTGCCTTAGCCTAGTATTCGCAGCACGATGGGAGAAACCCGCATAGAGCGAAAGACTCTTTGCCGGGGCCTCCCCTATGGGAAAGCACAGCCTTCTTTGGGAAATCAGAGTCGAGTCTGTGGGATGCTGCCTGCTGCTTGCCGGAGCCAGTCTCCACCGCACGGTGTAATAAACCCGCATGGAGCGAAATCCTCTTGGCCTGGGCATCCCCTCTGCCTGAGAGAGAAGCGCAGTGGCACCTGTGGAAAGATTTTTAAGGAAAGGGACATGTCTGTCACTGCAGAGCGACGGAAGCCTGGCTGCTAAAGAGACCAGAGGGCACGATTAGGGCAGGGGAAAGGGCTCCACTCTGAGGAAGGAGTCTGGGCAGAAAGCATGCCTGTCCTGAGCCTTTGGGCCCAAGGAGACAGCAGCTCCTTGGTCACCTGTCCGTGGTGGAGACACGGGCTTGCCACCAGGCGCCTACCCTGAACTCGAGAAACAACGCCCAGAAAGAACTCGCCATCAGATGCCGTCTTCCTCCAGGATGTGGAAGCTTGGAGGAGGCACGGGGTTTACGGGGAAGGAGTGGTGACAGTCCCCCCCCCAAAGCTTCCTATTCAGTGCACGGGCGGTGTGCAGGGATCCTGTCACCTCTCCTTTCCTGTGGGGAAAGCACTGGCCTAGTCCGAGAATCTGCCTGAGCGCCAGAGTAAAAGGCCAAGCGATGCCTACACCGGGAGATGGTAGTGTGCCTAGAGTGCAATCCTTGGCTACGCACGCTACTGCAGGGTTGTGGCTATGTCTGCTTAGTTCGGCCTGGCAGGGTGAACCCAGGACGCTAACATGGAGCCCAGGAAAGCAAGGCCCAAGAGGCACCAGCTCTCCAGCAGCTCTTCTTGCCTGACGCGACTGAAGCCTTGCTGAGGAAGCAGCAGCGAAGTGCTGTTCACTCCAAGCCAAAGCCTCTGCGAAAGCACAGCATGCGCTGAGAAATGTTCTGCGGGCTGCTGATGCTTGCCTGAGGCCAGTCTCACGGTGGGAGAAACCCGGCATACAGCGAAAGCCTCTTTGCCTGGGCATCTCCCCTGGGAAAGTGTGGCATTCGTTGGGAAATCAGAGTTGGGTTTGGGGATGCTGCTTCTACTTGCCTGAGCTAGTCTCCGCAGCACGGTAGAAGATAACCGCATGGAGCGAAATACTCTTTGCCCTAGCATCCCCTCTGCCTGAGAGAGAAGCATGGTTGCACACGTCTGTCACCGTGCTCCCCAGGAGCAAGTGTGGGAAGACGCAGCACGCCGGCCCCGGGGAAGAGAAGGAGCCTTTGGCCTTGGGGTCGGGAAACGCTCGGGAAGCAGGATAGCCTGCCGTGGAATGAACAGCAGGCCGGTGGCAAGACAAGTGTCACCCGCTCCCTGTGCGGAGAGATGGTAACCTGGCTGCTAAGGAGACTTGAGGGGACGACTAGGGCAGGGGCGCATGCACCACTCTGAGGAAGGAATCTGGGCAGAAAGCAGGCCTGTCCTGTGCCTCTGCTCACAAGGGGACAGCATCTCCTTGCCACCTGTCCCAAGGGCAGGCTTGGGCTTGCCACCAGGTGCCAAACCCGGAATTCGCAGAAACAACCCCATGGAGAAACGGGCAGTCAGATGCCGTCTTCCACAAAGATGTGGCAGGGGGTGTGCCGGGGAAAGAGTGGAGACACTCCCCTACAGTTCCCCATCCCAGTTCACGGGCCGTGTGCAGGGATCCTGTCGCCTCCTATCTCCTGAGGTGAAGGCACTGGCCTAGGCCCAGAGTCTGCCTGAGAAAAGGCAAAGCCTTACCTATGCCAAGAGATGGTAATAGGCATAGAGTGCCATGCTAGGACACGCACGCTGCTTCAGGGTTGTGACTGTGTCTGCTTAGTTCGGCTTAACAAGATGAACCCCAGGCGCGAACTTGGAGCAGGGGAAAGCAAGGCCCAAGAGGAACCAGCTCTCCTCCTACCGCGACAGAGCGAACGACCAAAGCCTTGCTGAGGAAGCAGCAGCGACGTGCGGTTTGTGCCAAGCTGAAAACCTCTGCGAAAGCATAGAAGTCGCTGGGAAATCAGAGTCGGTTCTGTGGGCTGCTTTTGTTGCTTGCCTTAGCCTAGTGTTCGCAGCACGATGGGAGAAACCCGCATAGAGGGAAAGCCTCTTTGCCGGGGCATCGCCGCTGGCAAAGCACAGCATTCTTTGGGAAATCAGAGGCGGGGAAGAGAAGGAGCCGTTGGCCTTGGGGTCGGGAAAGGCGAAAAGCCTCTTTGCCTGGGCTTCTCCCCTAGGAAAGCACAGCATTCGTTGGGAAATCAGAGTTCGTTTGGGAACGCTGCTGCTGCTTGCCTAAGATAGTCTCCGCAGCACGGTGGAATATACCCGCATGGAGCGAAATTCTCTTTGCCCTAGAATCCCCTCTGCCTGAGAGAGAAGCATGGTTGCACACGTCTGTCACCACGCTCCCCAGGAGCAAGTGTGGGGTAGGCGCAGCTCGCCGCCCCCAGGGAAGAGAAGGAGCCGTTGGCTTTGGGGTCGGGAATCGCTCGGTAAGCAGGATAGCCTTCCGTGGCGCGAACAGCAGGCCGGTGGCAAGACAAGTGTCACCCGCTCCCTGTACGGAGACATGGAAGCTTGGTGCAAAGGAGACGAGGGGATAAGAAGGGCAGGGGCGCGTGCTCCACTCTAAGGAAGGAGTCTGGGCAGAGGCAGGCAGAAGGAGACAGCATCTCCTTGACCACCTGTCCCAAGGACAGCCTTGTGCTTGCCACCAGGTGCCGTACTCGGAACTCACAGAAACAACCCAATGGAGAAAGGGGCAGTCAGATGCTGTCTTCCACCAAAATGTGGCAGCGTTGTCGGTGGCAGGGGTGTGCCAGGGAAGGAGTGGAGACAGTCCCCCACAGTACCCCATCCCAGTGCACGGACCGTGTACAGGGATCCTGTGGCCTCCTCTCTCCTGTGGTGAAGACACTGGCCTAGGCCCAGAGTCTGCCTGAGCGCGGGAGCAAAAGGAAAAGCCTTACCTACGCCAGGAGATGGTAAAAGGCATAGAGTGCCATGCTAGGCCACGCAGGCTGCTGCAGGGTGGTGACTGTGTCTGCTTAGTTAGGCTTAGCAAGGTGAACCTCGGGCGTGAATTTGGAGCCCGGGAACGCAAGGCCCAAGAGGCACCAGCTCTCCCGCGGCTGTCCCACTCTGCCGCGACAGAACGAAAGAAAAGGCCTTGCTGAGAAAGCAGTAGCGAAGTGCGGTTCGCGCCGAGCTGAAAACATCTGCGACAGCACAGCTGTCGCTGGGAAATCAGAGTCGGTTCTGTGGGCTGCTCTCGTTGCTTGCCTTAGCCTAGTATTCGCAGCACGATGGGAGAAACCCGCATAGAGCGAAAGACTCTTTGCCGGGGCCTCCCCTATGGGAAAGCACAGCATTCTTTGGGAAATCAGAGTCGGGTCTGTGGGATGCTGCCTGCTGCTTGCCGGAGCCAGTCTCCACCGCACGGTGTAATAAACCCGCATGGAGCGAAATCCTCTTGGCCTGGGCATCCCCTCTGCCTGAGAGAGAAGCGCAGTGGCGCCTGTGGAAAGATTTTTAAGGAAAGGGACATGTCTGTCACTGCAGAGCGACGGAAGCCTGGCTGCTAAAGAGACCAGAGGGCACGATTAGGGCAGGGGAAAGGGCTCCACTCTGAGGAAGGAGTCTGGGCAGAAAGCATGCCTGTCCTGAGCCTTTGGGCCCAAGGAGACAGCAGCTCCTTGGTCACCTGTCCGTGGTGGAGACACGGGCTTGCCACCAGGCGCCTACCCTGAACTCGAGAAACAACGCCCAGAAAGAACTCGCCATCAGATGCCGTCTTCCTCCAGGATGTGGAAGCTTGGAGGAGGCACGGGGTTTAAGGGGAAGGAGTGGTGACAGTCCCCCCCCCCAAAGCTTCCTATTCAGTGCACGGGCGGTGTGCAGGGATCCTGTCACCTCTCCTTTCCTGTGGGGAAAGCACTGGCCTAGTCCGTGAATCTGCCTGAGCGCCAGAGTAAAAGGCCAAGCGATGCCTACACCGGGAGATGGTAGTGTGCCTAGAGTGCAATCCTTGGCTACGCACGCTACTGCAGGGTTGTGGCTATGTCTGCTTAGTTCGGCCTGGCAGGGTGAACCCAGGACGCTAACATGGAGCCCAGGAAAGCAAGGCCCAAGAGGCACCAGCTCTCCAGCAGCTCTTCTTGCCTGACGCGACTGCAGCCTTGCTGAGGAAGCAGCGGCGAAGTGCTGTTCACTCCAAGCCAAAGCCTCTGCGAAAGCACAGCATGCGCTGAGAAATGTTCTGCGGGCTGCTGATGCTTGCCTGAGGCCAGTCTCACGGTGGGAGAAACCCGGCATACAGCGAAAGCCTCTTTGCCTGGGCATCTCCCCTGGGAAAGTGTGGCATTCGTTGGGAAATCAGAGTTGGGTTTGGGGATGCTGCTTCTGCTTGCCTGAGCTAGTCTAAGCAGCACGGTGGAAGATAACCGCATGGAGCGTAATACTCTTTGCCCTAGCATCCCCTCTGCCTGAGAGAGAAGCATGGTTGCACACGTCTGTCACCGTGCTCCCCAGGAGCAAGTGTGGGAAGACGCAGCACGCCGGCCCCGGGGAAGAGAAGGAGCCTTTGGCCTTGGGGTCGGGAAACGCTCGGGAAGCAGGATAGCCTGCCGTGGAATGAACAGCAGGCCGGTGGCAAGACAAGTGTCACCCGCTCCCTGTGCGGAGAGATGGTAACCTGGCTGCTAAGGAGACTTGAGGGGACGACTAGGGCAGGGGCGCATGCACCACTCTGAGGAAGGAATCTGGGCAGAAAGCAGGCCTGTCCTGTGCCTCTGCTCACAAGGGGACAGCATCTCCTTGCCACCTGTCCCAAGGGCAGGCTTGGGCTTGCCACCAGGTGCCAAACCCGGAATTCGCAGAAACAACCCCATGGAGAAACGGGCAGTCAGATGCCGTCTTCCACAAAGATGTGGCAGGGGGTGTGCCGGGGAAAGAGTGGAGACACTCCC
The DNA here is from genome assembly GCF_030435805.1 of Mustela lutreola. NCBI lineage: Eukaryota > Metazoa > Chordata > Mammalia > Carnivora > Mustelidae > Mustela > Mustela lutreola. Next base: position 156,007,352 of record NC_081294.1, read on the forward strand.
CTACAGTTCCCCATCCCAGTTCACGGGCCGTGTGCAGGGATCCTGTCGCCTCCTATCTCCTGAGGTGAAGGCACTGGCCTAGGCCCAGAGTCTGCCTGAGAAAAGGCAAAGCCTTACCTATGCCAAGAGATGGTAATAGGCATAGAGTGCCATGCTAGGACACGCACGCTGCTTCAGGGTTGTGACTGTGTCTGCTTAGTTCGGCTTAACAAGATGAACCCCAGGCGCGAACTTGGAGCAGGGGAAAGCAAGGCCCAAGAGGAACCAGCTCTCCTCCTACCGCGACAGAGCGAACGACCAAAGCCTTGCTGAGGAAGCAGCAGCGACGTGCGGTTTGTGCCAAGCTGAAAACCTCTGCGAAAGCATAGAAGTCGCTGGGAAATCAGAGTCGGTTCTGTGGGCTGCTTTTGTTGCTTGCCTTAGCCTAGTGATCGCAGCACGATGGGAGAAACCCGCATAGAGGGAAAGCCTCTTTGCCGGGGCATCGCCGCTGGCAAAGCACAGCATTCTTTGGGAAATCAGAGGCGGGGAAGAGAAGGAGCCGTTGGCCTTGGGGTCGGGAAAGGCGAAAAGCCTCTTTGCCTGGGCTTCTCCCCTAGGAAAGCACAGCATTCGTGGGGAAATCAGAGTTCGTTTGGGAACGCTGCTGCTGCTTGCCTAAGATAGTCTCCGCAGCACGGTGGAATATACCCGCATGGAGCGAAATTCTCTTTGCCCTAGAATCCCCTCTGCCTGAGAGAGAAGCATGGTTGCACACGTCTGTCACCACGCTCCCCAGGAGCAAGTGTGGGGTAGGCGCAGCTCGCCGCCCCCAGGGAAGAGAAGGAGCCGTTGGCTTTGGGGTCGGGAATCGCTCGGTAAGCAGGATAGCCTGCCGTGGCGCGAACAGCAGGCCGGTGGCAAGACAAGTGTCACCCGCTCCCTGTACGGAGAGATGGAAGCTTGGTGCAAAGGAGACGAGGGGATAAGAAGGGCAGGGGCGCGTGCTCCACTCTAAGGAAGGAGTCTGGGCAGAGGCAGGCAGAAGGAGACAGCATCTCCTTGACCACCTGTCCCAAGGACAGCCTTGTGCTTGCCACCAGGTGCCGTACTCGGAACTCACAGAAACAACCCAATGGAGAAAGGGGCGGTCAGATGCTGTCTTCCACCAAAATGTGGCAGCGTTGTCGGTGGCAGGGGTGTGCCAGGGAAGGAGTGGAGACAGTCCCCCACAGTACCCCATCCCAGTGCACGGACCGTGTACAGGGATCCTGTGGCCTCCTCTCTCCTGTGGTGAAGACACTGGCCTAGGCCCAGAGTCTGCCTGAGCGCGGGAGCAAAAGGAAAAGCCTTACCTACGCCAGGAGATGGTAAAAGGCATAGAGTGCCATGCTAGGCCACGCAGGCTGCTGCAGGGTGGTGACTGTGTCTGCTTAGTTAGGCTTAGCAAGGTGAACCTCGGGCGTGAATTTGGAGCCCGGGAACGCAAGGCCCAAGAGGCACCAGCTCTCCCGCGGCTGTACCACTCTGCCGCGACAGAACGAAAGAAAAGGCCTTGCTGAGAAAGCAGTAGCGAAGTGCGGTTCGCGCCGAGCTGAAAACATCTGCGACAGCACAGCTGTCGCTGGGAAATCAGAGTCGGTTCTGTGGGCTGCTCTCGTTGCTTGCCTTAGCCTAGTATTCGCAGCACGATGGGAGAAACCCGCATAGAGAGAAAGACTCTTTGCCGGGGCCTCCCCTATGGGAAAGCACAGCCTTCTTTGGGAAATCAGAGTCGAGTCGGTGGGATGCTGCCTGCTGCTTGCCGGAGCCAGTCTCCACCGCACGGTGTAATAAACCCGCATGGAGCGAAATCCTCTTGGCCTGGGCATCCCCTCTGCCTGAGAGAGAAGCGCAGTGGCGCCTGTGGAAAGATTTTTAAGGAAAGGGACATGTCTGTCACTGCAGAGCGACGGAAGCCTGGCTGCTAAAGAGACCAGAGGGCACGATTAGGGCAGGGGAAAGGGCTCCACTCTGAGGAAGGAGTCTGGGCAGAAAGCATGCCTGTCCTGAGCCTTTGGGCCCAAGGAGACAGCAGCTCCTTGGTCACCTGTCCGTGGTGGAGACACGGGCTTGCCACCAGGCGCCTACCCTGAACTCGAGAAACAACGCCCAGAAAGAACTCGCCATCAGATGCCGTCTTCCTCCAGGATGTGGAAGCTTGGAGGAGGCACGGGGTTTAAGGGGAAGGAGTGGTGACAGTCCCCCCCCCCAAAGCTTCCTATTCAGTGCACGGGCGGTGTGCAGGGATCCTGTCACCTCTCCTTTACTGTGGGGAAAGCACTGGCCTAGTCCGAGAATCTGCCTGAGCGCCAGAGTAAAAGGCCAAGCGATGCCTACACCGGGAGATGGTAGTGTGCCTAGAGTGCAATCCTTGGCTACGCACGCTACTGCAGGGTTGTGGCTATGTCTGCTTAGTTCGGCCTGGCAGGGTGAACCCAGGACGCTAACATGGAGCCCAGGAAAGCAAGGCCCAAGAGGCACCAGCTCTCCAGCAGCTCTTCTTGCCTGACGCGACTGAAGCCTTGCTGAGGAAGCAGCAGCGAAGTGCTGTTCACTCCAAGCCAAAGCCTCTGCGAAAGCACAGCATGCGCTGAGAAATGTTCTGCGGGCTGCTGATGCTTGCCTGAGGCCAGTCTCACGGTGGGAGAAACCCGGCATACAGCGAAAGCCTCTTTGCCTGGGCATCTCCCCTGGGAAAGTGTGGCATTCGTTGGGAAATCAGAGTTGGGTTTGGGGATGCTGCTTCTACTTGCCTGAGCTAGTCTCCGCAGCACGGTAGAAGATAACCGCATGGAGCGAAATACTCTTTGCCCTAGCATCCCCTCTGCCTGAGAGAGAAGCATGGTTGCACACGTCTGTCACCGTGCTCCCCAGGAGCAAGTGTGGGAAGACGCAGCACGCCGGCCCCGGGGAAGAGAAGGAGCCTTTGGCCTTGGGGTCGGGAAACGCTCGGGAAGCAGGATAGCCTGCCGTGGAATGAACAGCAGGCCGGTGGCAAGACAAGTGTCACCCGCTCCCTGTGCGGAGAGATGGTAACCTGGCTGCTAAGGAGACTTGAGGGGACGACTAGGGCAGGGGCGCATGCACCACTCTGAGGAAGGAATCTGGGCAGAAAGCAGGCCTGTCCTGTGCCTCTGCTCACAAGGGGACAGCATCTCCTTGCCACCTGTCCCAAGGGCAGGCTTGGGCTTGCCACCAGGTGCCAAACCCGGAATTCGCAGAAACAACCCCATGGAGAAACGGGCAGTCAGATGCCGTCTTCCACAAAGATGTGGCAGGGGGTGTGCCGGGGAAAGAGTGGAGACACTCCCCTACAGTTCCCCATCCCAGTTCACGGGCCGTGTGCAGGGATCCTGTCGCCTCCTATCTCCTGAGGTGAAGGCACTGGCCTAGGCCCAGAGTCTGCCTGAGAAAAGGCAAAGCCTTACCTATGCCAAGAGATGGTAATAGGCATAGAGTGCCATGCTAGGACACGCACGCTGCTTCAGGGTTGTGACTGTGTCTGCTTAGATCGGCTTAACAAGATGAACCCCAGGCGCGAACTTGGAGCAGGGGAAAGCGAGGCCCAAGAGGAACCAGCTCTCCTCCTACCGCGACAGAGCGAACGACCAAAGCCTTGCTGAGGAAGCAGCAGCGACGTGCGGTTTGTGCCAAGCTGAAAAGCTCTGCGAAAGCATAGAAGTCGCTGGGAAATCAGAGTCGGTTCTGTGGGCTGCTTTTGTTGCTTGCCTTAGCCTAGTGATTGCAGCACGATGGGAGAAACCCGCATAGAGGGAAAGCCTCTTTGCCGGGGCATCGCCGCTGGCAAAGCACAGCATTCTTTGGGAAATCAGAGGCGGGGAAGAGAAGGAGCCGTTGGCCTTGGGGTCGGGAAAGGCGAAAAGCCTCTTTGCCTGGGCTTCTCCCCTAGGAAAGCACAGCATTCGTTGGGAAATCAGAGTTCGTTTGGGAACGCTGCTGCTGCTTGCCTAAGATAGTCTCCGCAGCACGGTGGAATATACCCGCATGGAGCGAAATTCTCTTTGCCCTAGAATCCCCTCTGCCTGAGAGAGAAGCATGGTTGCACACGTCTGTCACCACGCTCCCCAGGAGCAAGTGTGGGGTAGGCGCAGCTCGCCGCCCCCAGGGAAGAGAAGGAGCCGTTGGCTTTGGGGTCGGGAATCGCTCGGTAAGCAGGATAGCCTGCCGTGGCGCGAACAGCAGGCCGGTGGCAAGACAAGTGTCACCCGCTCCCTGTACGGAGAGATGGAAGCTTGGTGCAAAGGAGACGAGGGGATAAGAAGGGCAGGGGCGCGTGCTCCACGCTAAGGAAGGAGTCTGGGCAGAGGCAGGCAGAAGGAGACAGCATCTCCTTGACCACCTGTCCCAAGGACAGCCTTGTGCTTGCCACCAGGTGCCGTACTCGGAACTCACAGAAACAACCCAATGGAGAAAGGGGCGGTCAGATGCTGTCTTCCACCAAAATGTGGCAGCGTTGTCGGTGGCAGGGGTGTGCCAGGGAAGGAGTGGAGACAGTCCCCCACAGTACCCCATCCCAGTGCACGGACCGTGTACAGGGATCCTGTGGCCTCCTCTCTCCTGTGGTGAAGACACTGGCCTAGGCCCAGAGTCTGCCTGAGCGCGGGAGCAAAAGGAAAAGCCTTACCTACGCCAGGAGATGGTAAAAGGCATAGAGTGCCATGCTAGGCCACGCAGGCTGCTGCAGGGTGGTGACTGTGTCTGCTTAGTTAGGCTTAGCAAGGTGAACCTCGGGCGTGAATTTGGAGCCCGGGAACGCAAGGCCCAAGAGGCACCAGCTCTCCCGCGGCTGTCCCACTCTGCCGCGACAGAACGAAAGAAAAGGCCTTGCTGAGAAAGCAGTAGCGAAGTGCGGTTCGCGCCGAGCTGAAAACATCTGCGACAGCACAGCTGTCGCTGGGAAATCAGAGTCGGTTCTGTGGGCTGCTCTCGTTGCTTGCCTTAGCCTAGTATTCGCAGCACGATGGGAGAAACCCGCATAGAGCGAAAGACTCTTTGCCGGGGCCTCCCCTATGGGAAAGCACAGCCTTCTTTGGGAAATCAGAGTCGGGTCTGTGGGATGCTGCCTGCTGCTTGCCGGAGCCAGTCTCCACCGCACGGTGTAATAAACCCGCATGGAGCGAAATCCTCTTGGCCTGGGCATCCCCTCTGCCTGAGAGAGAAGCGCAGTGGCGCCTGTGGAAAGATTTTTAAGGAAAGGGACATGTCTGTCACTGCAGAGCGACGGAAGCCTGGCTGCTAAAGAGACCAGAGGGCACGATTAGGGCAGGGGAAAGGGCTCCACTCTGAGGAAGGAGTCTGGGCAGAAAGCATGCCTGTCCTGAGCCTTTGGGCCCAAGGAGACAGCAGCTCCTTGGTCACCTGTCCGTGGTGGAGACACGGGCTTGCCACCAGGCGCCTACCCTGAACTCGAGAAACAACGCCCAGAAAGAACTCGCCATCAGATGCCGTCTTCCTCCAGGATGTGGAAGCTTGGAGGAGGCACGGGGTTTAAGGGGAAGGAGTGGTGACAGTCCCCCCCCCCAAAGCTTCCTATTCAGTGCACGGGCGGTGTGCAGGTATCCTGTCACCTCTCCTTTCCTGTGGGGAAAGCACTGGCCTAGTCCGTGAATCTGCCTGAGCGCCAGAGTAAAAGGCCAAGCGATGCCTACACCGGGAGATGGTAGTGTGCCTAGAGTGCAATCCTTGGCTACGCACGCTACTGCAGGGTTGTGGCTATGTCTGCTTAGTTCGGCCTGGCAGGGTGAACCCAGGACGCTAACATGGAGCCCAGGAAAGCAAGGCCCAAGAGGCACCAGCTCTCCAGCAGCTCTTCTTGCCTGACGCGACTGAAGCCTTGCTGAGGAAGCAGCGGCGAAGTGCTGTTCACTCCAAGCCAAAGCCTCTGCGAAAGCACAGCATGCGCTGAGAAATGTTCTGCGGGCTGCTGATGCTTGCCTGAGGCCAGTCTCACGGTGGGAGAAACCCGGCATACAGCGAAAGCCTCTTTGCCTGGGCATCTCCCCTGGGAAAGTGTGGCATTCGTTGGGAAATCAGAGTTGGGTTTGGGGATGCTGCTTCTGCTTGCCTGAGCTAGTCTAAGCAGCACGGTGGAAGATAACCGCATGGAGCGTAATACTCTTTGCCCTAGCATCCCCTCTGCCTGAGAGAGAAGCATGGTTGCACACGTCTGTCACCGTGCTCCCCAGGAGCAAGTGTGGGAAGACGCAGCACGCCGGCCCCGGGGAAGAGAAGGAGCCTTTGGCATTGGGGTCGGGAAACGCTCGGGAAGCAGGATAGCCTGCCGTGGAATGAACAGCAGGCCGGTGGCAAGACAAGTGTCACCCGCTCCCTGTGCCGAGAGATGGTAACCTGGCTGCTAAGGAGACTTGAGGGGACGACTAGGGCAGGGGCGCATGCACCACTCTGAGGAAGGAGTCTGGGCAGAAAGCAGGCCTGTCCTGTGCCTCTGCTCACAAGGGGACAGCATCTCCTTGCCACCTGTCCCAAGGGCAGGCTTGGGCTTGCCACCAGGTGCCAAACCCGGAATTCGCAGAAACAACCCCATGGAGAAACGGGCAGTCAGATGCCGTCTTCCACAAAGATGTGGCAGGGGGTGTGCCGGGGAAAGAGTGGAGACACTCCCCTACAGTTCCCCATCCCAGTTCACGGGCCGTGTGCAGGGATCCTGTCGCCTCCTATCTCCTGAGGTGAAGGCACTGGCCTAGGCCCAGAGTCTGCCTGAGAAAAGGCAAAGCCTTACCTATGCCAAGAGATGGTAATAGGCATAGAGTGCCATGCTAGGACACGCACGCTGCTTCAGGGTTGTGACTGTGTCTGCTTAGTTCGGCTTAACAAGATGAACCCCAGGCGCGAACTTGGAGCAGGGGAAAGCAAGGCCCAAGAGGAACCAGCTCTCCTCCTACCGCGACAGAGCGAACGACCAAAGCCTTGCTGAGGAAGCAGCAGCGACGTGCGGTTTGTGCCAAGCTGAAAACCTCTGCGAAAGCATAGAAGTCGCTGGGAAATCAGAGTCGGTTCTGTGGGCTGCTTTTGTTGCTTGCCTTAGCCTAGTGATCGCAGCACGATGGGAGAAACCCGCATAGAGGGAAAGCCTCTTTGCCGGGGCATCGCCGCTGGCAAAGCACAGCATTCTTTGGGAAATCAGAGGCGGGGAAGAGAAGGAGCCGTTGGCCTTGGGGTCGGGAAAGGCGAAAAGCCTCTTTGCCTGGGCTTCTCCCCTAGGAAAGCACAGCATTCGTTGGGAAATCAGAGTTCGTTTGGGAACGCTGCTGCTGCTTGCCTAAGGTAGTCTCCGCAGCACGGTGGAATATACCCGCATGGAGCGAAATTCTCTTTGCCCTAGAATCCCCTCTGCCTGAGAGAGAAGCATGGTTGCACACGTCTGTCACCACGCTCCCCAGGAGCAAGTGTGGGGTAGGCGCAGCTCGCCGCCCCCATGGAAGAGAAGGAGCCGTTGGCTTTGGGGTCGGGAATCGCTCGGTAAGCAGGATAGCCTGCCGTGGCGCGAACAGCAGGCCGGTGGCAAGACAAGTGTCACCCGCTCCCTGTACGGAGAGATGGAAGCTTGGTGCAAAGGAGACGAGGGGATAAGAAGGGCAGGGGCGCGTGCTCCACTCTAAGGAAGGAGTCTGGGCAGAGGCAGGCAGAAGGAGACAGCATCTCCTTGACCACCTGTCCCAAGGACAGCCTTGTGCTTGCCACCAGGTGCCGTACTCGGAACTCACAGAAACAACCCAATGGAGAAAGGGGCGGTCAGATGCTGTCTTCCACCAAAATGTGGCAGCGTTGTCGGTGGCAGGGGTGTGCCAGGGAAGGAGTGGAGACAGTCCCCCACAGTACCCCATCCCAGTGCACGGACCGTGTACAGGGATCCTGTGGCCTCCTCTCTCCTGTGGTGAAGACACTGGCCTAGGCCCAGAGTCTGCCTGAGCGCGGGAGCAAAAGGAAAAGCCTTACCTACGCCAGGAGATGGTAAAAGGCATAGAGTGCCATGCTAGGCCACGCAGGCTGCTGCAGGGTGGTGACTGTGTCTGCTTAGTTAGGCTTAGCAAGGTGAACCTCGGGCGTGAATTTGGAGCCCGGGAACGCAAGGCCCAAGAGGCACCAGCTCTCCCGCGGCTGTCCCACTCTGCCGCGACAGAACGAAAGAAAAGGCCTTGCTGAGAAAGCAGTAGCGAAGTGCGGTTCGCGCCGAGCTGAAAACATCTGCGACAGCACAGCTGTCGCTGGGAAATCAGAGTCGGTTCTGTGGGCTGCTCTCGTTGCTTGCCTTAGCCTAGTATTCGCAGCACGATGGGAGAAACCCGCATAGAGCGAAAGACTCTTTGCCGGGGCCTCCCCTATGGGAAAGCACAGCATTCTTTGGGAAATCAGAGTCGGGTCTGTGGGATGCTGCCTGCTGCTTGCCGGAGCCAGTCTCCACCGCACGGTGTAATAAACCCGCATGGAGCGAAATCCTCTTGGCCTGGGAATCCCCTCTGCCTGAGAGAGAAGCGCAGTGGCGCCTGTGGAAAGATTTTTAAGGAAAGGGACATGTCTGTCACTGCAGAGCGACGGAAGCCTGGCTGCTAAAGAGACCAGAGGGCACGATTAGGGCAGGGGAAAGGGCTCCACTCTGAGGAAGGAGTCTGGGCAGAAAGCATGCCTGTCCTGAGCCTTTGGGCCCAAGGAGACAGCAGCTCCTTGGTCACCTGTCCGTGGTGGAGACACGGGCTTGCCACCAGGCGCCTACCCTGAACTCGAGAAACAACGCCCAGAAAGAACTCGCCATCAGATGCCGTCTTCCTCCAGGATGTGGAAGCTTGGAGGAGGCACGGGGTTTAAGGGGAAGGAGTGGTGACAGTCCCCCCCCCCCAAAGCTTCCTATTCAGTGCACGGGCGGTGTGCAGGGATCCTGTCACCTCTCCTTTCCTGTGGGGAAAGCACTGGCCTAGTCCGTGAATCTGCCTGAGCGCCAGAGTAAAAGGCCAAGCGATCCCTACACCGGGAGATGGTAGTGTGCCTAGAGTGCAATCCTTGGCTACGCACGCTACTGCAGGGTTGTGGCTATGTCTGCTTAGTTCGGCCTGGCAGGGTGAACCCAGGACGCTAACATGGAGCCCAGGAAAGCAAGGCCCAAGAGGCACCAGCTCTCCAGCAGCTCTTCTTGCCTGACGCGACTGAAGCCTTGCTGAGGAAGCAGCAGCGAAGTGCTGTTCACTCCAAGCCAAAGCCTCTGCGAAAGCACAGCATGCGCTGAGAAATGTTCTGCGGGCTGCTGATGCTTGCCTGAGGCCAGTCTCACGGTGGGAGAAACCCGGCATACAGCGAAAGCCTCTTTGCCTGGGCATCTCCCCTGGGAAAGTGTGGCATTCGTTGGGAAATCAGAGTTGGGTTTGGGGATGCTGCTTCTACTTGCCTGAGCTAGTCTCCGCAGCACGGTAGAAGATAACCGCATGGAGCGAAATACTCTTTGCCCTAGCATCCCCTCTGCCTGAGAGAGAAGCATGGTTGCACACGTCTGTCACCGTGCTCCCCAGGAGCAAGTGTGGGAAGACGCAGCACGCCGGCACCGGGGAAGAGAAGGAGCCTTTGGCCTTGGGGTCGGGAAACGCTCGGGAAGCAGGATAGCCTGCCGTGGAATGAACAGCAGGCCGGTGGCAACACAAGTGTCACCCGCTCCCTGTGCGGAGAGATGGTAACCTGGCTGCTAAGGAGACTTGAGGGGACGACTAGGGCAGGGGCGCATGCACCACTCTGAGGAAGGAATCTGGGCAGAAAGCAGGCCTGTCCTGTGCCTCTGCTCACAAGGGGACAGCATCTCCTTGCCACCTGTCCCAAGGGCAGGCTTGGGCTTGCCACCAGGTGCCAAACCCGGAATTCGCAGAAACAACCCCATGGAGAAACGGGCAGTCAGATGCCGTCTTCCACAAAGATGTGGCAGGGGGTGTGCCGGGGAAAGAGTGGAGACACTCCCCTACAGTTCCCCATCCCAGTTCACGGGCCGTGTGCAGGGATCCTGTCGCCTCCTATCTCCTGAGGTGAAGGCACTGGCCTAGGCCCAGAGTCTGCCTGAGAAAAGGCAAAGCCTTACCTATGCCAAGAGATGGTAATAGGCATAGAGTGCCATGCTAGGACACGCACGCTGCTTCAGGGTTGTGACTGTGTCTGCTTAGTTCGGCTTAACAAGATGAACCCCAGGCGCGAACTTGGAGCAGGGGAAAGCAAGGCCCAAGAGGAACCAGCTCTCCTCCTACCACGACAGAGCGAACGACCAAAGCCTTGCTGAGGAAGCAGCAGCGACGTGCGGTTTGTGCCAAGCTGAAAACCTCTGCGAAAGCATAGAAGTCGCTGGGAAATCAGAGTCGGTTCTGTGGGCTGCTTTTGTTGCTTGCCTTAGCCTAGTGATCGCAGCACGATGGGAGAAACCCGCATAGAGGGAAAGCCTCTTTACCGGGGCATCGCCGCTGGCAAAGCACAGCATTCTTTGGGAAATCAGAGGCGGGGAAGAGAAGGAGCCGTTGGCCTTGGGGTCGGGAAAGGCGAAAAGCCTCTTTGCCTGGGCTTCTCCCCTAGGAAAGCACAGCATTCGTTGGGAAATCAGAGTTCGTTTGGGAACGCTGCTGCTGCTTGCCTAAGGTAGTCTCCGCAGCACGGTGGAATATACCCGCATGGAGCGAAATTCTCTTTGCCCTAGAATCCCCTCTGCCTGAGAGAGAAGCATGGTTGCACACGTCTGTCACCACGCTCCCCAGGAGCAAGTGTGGGGTAGGCGCAGCTCGCCGCCCCCATGGAAGAGAAGGAGCCGTTGGCTTTGGGGTCGGGAATCGCTCGGTAAGCAGGATAGCCTGCCGTGGCGCGAACAGCAGGCCGGTGGCAAGACAAGTGTCACCCGCTCCCTGTACGGAGAGATGGAAGCTTGGTGCAAAGGAGACGAGGGGATAAGAAGGGCAGGGGCGCGTGCTCCACTCTAAGGAAGGAGTCTGGGCAGAGGCAGGCAGAAGGAGACAGCATCTCCTTGACCACCTGTCCCAAGGACAGCCTTGTGCTTGCCACCAGGTGCCGTACTCGGAACTCACAGAAACAACCCAATGGAGAAAGGGGCGGTCAGATGCTGTCTTCCACCAAAATGTGGCAGCGTTGTCGGTGGCAGGGGTGTGCCAGGGAAGGAGTGGAGACAGTCCCCCACAGTACCCCATCCCAGTGCACGGACCGTGTACAGGGATCCTGTGGCCTCCTCTCTCCTGTGGTGAAGACACTGGCCTAGGCCCAGAGTCTGCCTGAGCGCGGGAGCAAAAGGAAAAGCCTTACCTACGCCAGGAGATGGTAAAAGGCATAGAGTGCCATGCTAGGCCACGCAGGCTGCTGCAGGGTGGTGACTGTGTCTGCTTAGTTAGGCTTAGCAAGGTGAACCTCGGGCGTGAATTTGGAGCCCGGGAACGCAAGGCCCAAGAGGCACCAGCTCTCCCGCGGCTGTCCCACTCTGCCGCGACAGAACGAAAGAAAAGGCCTTGCTGAGAAAGCAGTAGCGAAGTGCGGTTCGCGCCGAGCTGAAAACATCTGCGACAGCACAGATGTCGCTGGGAAATCAGAGTCGGTTCTGTGGGCTGCTCTCGTTGCTTGCCTTAGCCTAGTATTCGCAGCACGATGGGAGAAACCCGCATAGAGCGAAAGACTCTTTGCCGGGGCCTCCCCTATGGGAAAGCACAGCCTTCTTTGGGAAATCAGAGTCGAGTCTGTGGGATGCTGCCTGCTGCTTGCCGGAGCCAGTCTCCACCGCACGGTGTAATAAACCCGCATGGAGCGAAATCCTCTTGGCCTGGGCATCCCCTCTGCCTGAGAGAGAAGCGCAGTGGCGCCTGTGGAAAGATTTTTAAGGAAAGGGACATGTCTGTCACTGCAGAGCGACGGAAGCCTGGCTGCTAAAGAGACCAGAGGGCACGATTAGGGCAGGGGAAAGGGCTCCACTCTGAGGAAGGAGTCTGGGCAGAAAGCATGCCTGTCCTGAGCCTTTGGGCCCAATGAGACAGCAGCTCCTTGGTCACCTGTCCGTGGTGGAGACACGGGCTTGCCACCAGGCGCCTACCCTGAACTCGAGAAACAACGCCCAGAAAGAACTCGCCATCAGATGCCGTCTTCCTCCAGGATGTGGAAGCTTGGAGGAGGCACGGGGTTTAAGGGGAAGGAGTGGTGACAGTCCCCCCCCCAAAGCTTCCTATTCAGTGCACGGGCGGTGTGCAGGGATCCTGTCACCTCTCCTTTCCTGTGGGGAAAGCACTGGCCTAGTCCGTGAATCTGCCTGAGCGCCAGAGTAAAAGGCCAAGCGATCCCTACACCGGGAGATGGTAGTGTGCCTAGAGTGCAATCCTTGGCTACGCACGCTACTGCAGGGTTGTGGCTATGTCTGCTTAGTTCGGCCTGGCAGGGTGAACCCAGGACGCTAACATGGAGCCCAGGAAAGCAAGGCCCAAGAGGCACCAGCTCTCCAGCAGCTCTTCTTGCCTGACGCGACTGAAGCCTTGCTGAGGAAGCAGCAGCGAAGTGCTGTTCACTCCAAGCCAAAGCCTCTGCGAAAGCACAGCATGCGCTGAGAAATGTTCTGCGGGCTGCTGATGCTTGCCTGAGGCCAGTCTCACGGTGGGAGAAACCCGGCATACAGCGAAAGCCTCTTTGCCTGGGCATCTCCCCTGGGAAAGTGTGGCATTCGTTGGGAAATCAGAGTTGGGTTTGGGGATGCTGCTTCTACTTGCCTGAGCTAGTCTCCGCAGCACGGTAGAAGATAACCGCATGGAGCGAAATACTCTTTGCCCTAGCATCCCCTCTGCCTGAGAGAGAAGCATGGTTGCACACGTCTGTCACCGTGCTCCCCAGGAGCAAGTGTGGGAAGACGCAGCACGCCGGCCCCGGGGAAGAGAAGGAGCCTTTGGCCTTGGGGTCGGGAAACGCTCGGGAAGCAGGATAGCCTGCCGTGGAATGAACAGCAGGCCGGTGGCAACACAAGTGTCACCCGCTCCCTGTGCGGAGAGATGGTAACCTGGCTGCTAAGGAGACTTGAGGGGACGACTAGGGCAGGGGCGCATGCACCACTCTGAGGAAGGAATCTGGGCAGAAAGCAGGCCTGTCCTGTGCCTCTGCTCACAAGGGGACAGCATCTCCTTGCCACCTGTCCCAAGGGCAGGCTTGGGCTTGCCACCAGGTGCCAAACCCGGAATTCGCAGAAACAACCCCATGGAGAAACGGGCAGTCAGATGCCGTCTTCCACAAAGATGTGGCAGGGGGTGTGCCGGGGAAAGAGTGGAGACACTCCCCTACAGTTCCCCATCCCAGTTCACGGGCCGTGTGCAGGGATCCTGTCGCCTCCTATCTCCTGAGGTGAAGGCACTGGCCTAGGCCCAGAGTCTGCCTGAGAAAAGGCAAAGCCTTACCTATGCCAAGAGATGGTAATAGGCATAGAGTGCCATGCTAGGACACGCACGCTGCTTCAGGGTTGTGACTGTGTCTGCTTAGTTCGGCTTAACAAGATGAACCCCAGGCGCGAACTTGGAGCAGGGGAAAGCAAGGCCCAAGAGGAACCAGCTCTCCTCCTACCGCGACAGAGCGAACGACCAAAGCCTTGCTGAGGAAGCAGCAGCGACGTGCGGTTTGTGCCAAGCTGAAAAGCTCTGCGAAAGCATAGAAGTCGCTGGGAAATCAGAGTCGGTTCTGTGGGCTGCTTTTGTTGCTTGCCTTAGCCTAGTGTTCGCAGCACGATGGGAGAAACCCGCATAGAGGGAAAGCCTCTTTGCCGGGGCATCGCCGCTGGCAAAGCACAGCATTCTTTGGGAAATCAGAGGCGGGGAAGAGAAGGAGCCGTTGGCCTTGGGGTCGGGAAAGGCGAAAAGCCTCTTTGCCTGGGCTTCTCCCCTAGGAAAGCACAGCATTCGTTGGGAAATCAGAGTCCGTTTGGGAACGCTGCTGCTGCTTGCCTAAGGTAGTCTCCGCAGCACGGTGGAATATACCCGCATGGAGCGAAATTCTCTTTGCCCTAGAATCCCCTCTGCCTGAGAGAGAAGCATGGTTGCACACGTCTGTCACCACGCTCCCCAGGAGCAAGTGTGGGGTAGGCGCAGCACGCCGCCCCCAGGGAAGAGAAGGAGCCGTTGGCTTTGGGGTCGGGAATCGCTCGGTAAGCAGGATAGCCTTCCGAGGCGCGAACAGCAGGCTGGTGGCAAGACAAGTGTCACCCGCTCCCTGTACGGAGAGATGGAAGCTTGGTGCAAAGGAGACGAGGGGATAAGAAGGGCAGGGGCGCGTGCTCCACTCTAAGGAAGGAGTCTGGGCAGAGGCAGGCAGAAGGAGACAGCATCTCCTTGACCACCTGTCCCAAGGACAGCCTTGTGCTTGCCACCAGGTGCCGTACTCGGAACTCACAGAAACAACCCAATGGAGAAAGGGGCAGTCAGATGCTGTCTTCCACCAAAATGTGGCAGCGTTGTCGGTGGCAGGGGTGTGCCAGGGAAGGAGTGGAGACAGTCCCCCACAGTACCCCATCCCAGTGCACGGACCGTGTACAGGGATCCTGTGTCCTCCTCTCTCCTGTGGTGAAGACACTGGCCTAGGCCCAGAGTCTGCCTGAGCGCGGGAGCAAAAGGAAAAGCCTTACCTACGCCAGGAGATGGTAAACGCATAGAGTGCCATGCTAGGCCACGCAGGCTGCTGCAGGGTGGTGACTGTGTCTGCTTAGTTAGGCTTAGCAAGGTGAACCTCGGGCGTGAATTTGGAGCCCGGGAACGCAAGGCCCAAGAAGCACCAGCTCTCCCGCGGCTGTACCACTCTGCCGCGACAGAACGAAAGAAAAGTCCTTGCTGAGAAAGCAGTAGCGAAGTGCGGTTCGCGCCGAGCTGAAAACATCTGCGACAGCACAGCTGTCGCTGGGAAATCAGAGTCGGTTCTGTGGGCTGCTCTCGTTGCTTGCCTTAGCCTAGTATTCGCAGCACGATGGGAGAAACCCGCATAGAGCGAAAGACTCTTTGCCGGGGCCTCCCCTATGGGAAAGCACAGCATTCTTTGGGAAATCAGAGTCGGGTCTGTGGGATGCTGCCTGCTGCTTGCCGGAGCCAGTCTCCACCGCACGGTGTAATAAACCCACATGGAGCGAAATCCTCTTGGCCTGGGCATCCCCTCTGCCTGAGAGAGAAGCGCAGTGGCGCCTGTGGAAAGATTTTTAAGGAAAGGGACATGTCTGTCACTGCAGAGCGACGGAAGCCTGGCTGCTAAAGAGACCAGAGGGCACGATTAGGGCAGGGGAAAGGGCTCCACTCTGAGGAAGGAGTCTGGGCAGAAAGCATGCCTGTCCTGAGCCTTTGGGCCCAAGGAGACAGCAGCTCCTTGGTCACCTGTCCGTGGTGGAGACACGGGCTTGCCACCAGGCGCCTACCCTGAACTCGAGAAACAACGCCCAGAAAGAACTCGCCATCAGATTCCGTCTTCCTCCAGGATGTGGAAGCTTGGAGGAGGCACGGGGTTTAAGGGGAAGGAGTGGTGACAGTTCCCCCCCCCCAAAGCTTCCTATTCAGTGCACGGGCGGTGTGCAGGGATCCTGTCACCTCTCCTTTCCTGTGGGGAAAGCACTGCCTAGTCCGTGAATCTGCCTGAGTGCCAGAGTAAAAGGCCAAGCGATGCCTACACCGGGAGATGGTAGTGTGCCTAGAGTGCAATCCTTGGCTACGCACGCTACTGCAGGGTTGTGGCTATGTCTGCTTAGTTCGGCCTGGCAGGGTGAACCCAGGACGCTAACATGGAGCCCAGGAAAGCAAGGCCCAAGAGGCACCAGCTCTCCAGCAGCTCTTCTTGCCTGACGCGACTGAAGCCTTGCTGAGGAAGCAGCGGCGAAGTGCTGTTCACTCCAAGCCAAAGCCTCTGCGAAAGCACAGCATTCGCTGAGAAATGTTCTGCGGGCTTCTGATGCTTGCCTGAGGCCAGTCTCACGGTGGGAGAAACCCGGCATACAGTGAAAGCCTCTTTGCCTGGGCATCTCCCCTGGGAAAGTGCGGCATTCGTTGGGAAATCAGAGTTGGGTTTGGGGATGCTGCTTCTGCTTGCCTGAGCTAGTCTCCGCAGCACGGTAGAAGATAACCGCATGGAGCGAAATACTCTTTGCCCTAGCATCCCCTCTGCCTGAGAGAGAAGCATGGTTGCACACGTCTGTCACCGTGCTCCCCAGGAGCAAGTGTGGGAAGACGCAGCACGCGGGCCCCGGGGAAGAAAAGGAGCCTTTGGCCTTGGGGTCGGGAAACGCTCGGGAAGCAGGATAGCCTGCCGTGGAATGAACAGCAGGCCGGTGGCAAGACAAGTGTCACCCGCTCCCTGTGCGGAGAGATGGTAACCTGGCTGCTAAGGAGACTTGAGGGGACGACTAGGGCAGGGGCGCATGCACCACTCTGAGGAAGGAGTCTGGGCAGAAAGCAGGCCTGTCCTGTGCCTCTGCTCACAAGGGGACAGCATCTCCTTGCCACCTGTCCCAAGGGCAGGCTTGGGCTTGCCACCAGGTGCCAAACCCGGAATTCGCAGAAACAACCTCATGGAGAAACGGGCAGTCAGATGGCGTCTTCCACAAAGATGTGGCAGGGGGTGTGCCGGGGAAAGAGTGGAGACACTCCCCTACAGTTCCCCATCCCAGTTCACGGGCCGTGTGCAGGGATCCTGTCGCCTCCTATCTCCTGAGGTGAAGGCACTGGCCTAGGCCCAGAGTCTGCCTGAGAAAAGGCAAAGCCTTACCTATGCCAAGAGATGGTAATAGGCATAGAGTGCCATGCTAGGACACGCACGCTGCTTCAGGGTTGTGACTGTGTCTGCTTAGTTCGGCTTAACAAGATGAACCCCAGGCGCGAACTTGGAGCAGGGGAAAGCAAGGCCCAAGAGGAACCAGCTCTCCTCCTACCGCGACAGAGCGAACGACCAAAGCCTTGCTGAGGAAGCAGCAGCGACGTGCGGTTTGTGCCAAGCTGAAAAGCTCTGCGAAAGCATAGAAGTCGCTGGGAAATCAGAGTCGGTTCTGTGGGCTGCTTTTGTTGCTTGACTTAGCCTAGTGTTCGCAGCACGATGGGAGAAACCCGCATAGAGGGAAAGCCTCTTTGCCGGGGCATCGCCGCTGGCAAAGCACAGCATTCTTTGGGAAATCAGAGGCGGGGAAGAGAAGGAGCCGTTGGCCTTGGGGTCGGGAAAGGCGAAAAGCCTCTTTGCCTGGGCTTCTCCCCTAGGAAAGCACAGCATTCGTTGGGAAATCAGAGTCCGTTTGGGAACGCTGCTGCTGCTTGCCTAAGGTAGTCTCCGCAGCACGGTGGAATATACCCGCATGGAGCGAAATTCTCTTTGCCCTAGAATCCCCTCTGCCTGAGAGAGAAGCATGGTTGCACACGTCTGTCACCACGCTCCCCAGGAGCAAGTGTGGGGTAGGCGCAGCACGCCGCCCCCAGGGAAGAGAAGGAGCCGTTGGCTTTGGGGTCGGGAATCGCTCGGTAAGCAGGATAGCCTTCCGAGGCGCGAACAGCAGGCCGGTGGCAAGACAAGTGTCACCCGCTCCCTGTACGGAGAGATGGAAGCTTGGTGCAAAGGAGACGAGGGGATAAGAAGGGCAGGGGCGCGTGCTCCACTCTAAGGAAGGAGTCTGGGCAGAGGCAGGCAGAAGGAGACAGCATCTCCTTGACCACCTGTCCCAAGGACAGCCTTGTGCTTGCCACCAGGTGCCGTACTCGGAACTCACAGAAACAACCCAATGGAGAAAGGGGCAGTCAGATGCTGTCTTCCACCAAAATGTGGCAGCGTTGTCGGTGGCAGGGGTGTGCCAGGGAAGGAGTGGAGACAGTCCCCCACAGTACCCCATCCCAGTGCACGGACCGTGTACAGGGATCCTGTGGCCTCCTCTCTCCTGTGGTGAAGACACTGGCCTAGGCCCAGAGTCTGCCTGAGCGCGGGAGCAAAAGGAAAAGCCTTACCTACGCCAGGAGATGGTAAAAGGCATAGAGTGCCATGCTAGGCCACGCAGGCTGCTGCAGGGTGGTGACTGTGTCTGCTTAGTTAGGCTTAGCAAGGTGAACCTCGGGCGTGAATTTGGAGCCCGGGAACGCAAGGCCCAAGAGGCACCAGCTCTCCCGCGGCTGTACCACTCTGCCGCGACAGAACGAAAGAAAAGGCCTTGCTGAGAAAGCAGTAGCGAAGTGCGGTTCGCGCCGAGCTGAAAACATCTGCGACAGCACAGCTGTCGCTGGGAAATCAGAGTCGGTTCTGTGGGCTGCTCTCGTTGCTTGCCTTAGCCTAGTATTCGCAGCACGATGGGAGAAACCCGCATAGAGCGAAAGACTCTTTGCCGGGGCCTCCCCTATGGGAAAGCACAGCCTTCTTTGGGAAATCAGAGTCGGGTCTGTGGGATGCTGCCTGCTGCTTGCCGGAGCCAGTCTCCACCGCACGGTGTAATAAACCCGCATGGAGCGAAATCCTCTTGGCCTGGGCATCCCCTCTGCCTGAGAGAGAAGCGCAGTGGCGCCTGTGGAAAGATTTTTAAGGAAAGGGACATGTCTGTCACTGCAGAGCGACGGAAGCCTGGCTGCTAAAGAGACCAGAGGGCACGATTAGGGCAGGGGAAAGGGCTCCACTCTGAGGAAGGAGTCTGGGAAGAAAGCATGCCTGTCCTGAGCCTTTGGGCCCAAGGAGACAGCAGCTCCTTGGTCACCTGTCCGTGGTGGAGACACGGGCTTGCCACCAGGCGCCTACCCTGAACTCGAGAAACAACGCCCAGAAAGAACTCGCCATCAGATGCCGTCTTCCTCCAGGATGTGGAAGCTTGGAGGAGGCACGGGGTTTAAGGGGAAGGAGTGGTGACAGTCCCCCCCCCCCCAAAGCTTCCTATTCAGTGCACGGGCGGTGTGCAGGGATCCTGTCACCTCTCCTTTCCTGTGGGGCAAGCACTGGCCTAGTCCGTGAATCTGCCTGAGCGCCAGAGTAAAAGGCCAAGCGATGCCTACACCGGGAGATGGTAGTGTGCCTAGAGTGCAATCCTTGGCTACGCACGCTACTGCAGGGTTGTGGCTATGTCTGCTTAGTTCGGCCTGGCAGGGTGAACCCAGGACGCTAACATGGAGCCCAGGAAAGCAAGGCCCAAGAGGCACCAGCTCTCCAGCAGCTCTTCTTGCCTGACGCGACTGAAGCCTTGCTGAGGAAGCAGCGGCGAAGTGCTGTTCACTCCAAGCCAAAGCCTCTGCGAAAGCACAGCATGCGCTGAGAAATGTTCTGCGGGCTGCTGATGCTTGCCTGAGGCCAGTCTCACGGTGGGAGAAACCCGGCATACAGCGAAAGCCTCTTTGCCTGGGCATCTCCCCTGGGAAAGTGTGGCATTCGTTGGGAAATCAGAGTTGGGTTTGGGGATGCTGCTTCTGCTTGCCTGAGCTAGTCTAAGCAGCACGGTAGAAGATAACCGCATGGAGCGAAATACTCTTTGCCCTAGCATCCCCTCTGCCTGAGAGAGAAGCATGGTTGCACACGTCTGTCACCGTGCTCCCCAGGAGCAAGTGTGGGAAGACGCAGCACGCCGGCCCCGGGGAAGAGAAGGAGCCTTTGTCCTTGGGGTCGGGAAACGCTCGGGAAGCAGGATAGCCTGCCGTGGAATGAACAGCAGGCCGGTGGCAAGACAAGTGTCACCCGCTCCCTGTGCGGAGAGATGGTAACCTGGCTGCTAAGGAGACTTGAGGGGACGACTAGGGCAGGGGCGCATGCACCACTCTGAGGAAGGAGTCTGGGCAGAAAGCAGGCCTGTCCTGTGCCTCTGCTCACAAGGGGACAGCATCTCCTTGCCACCTGTCCCAAGGGCAGGCTTGGGCTTGCCACCAGGTGCCAAACCCGGAATTCGCAGAAACAACCCCATGGAGAAACGGGCAGTCAGATGCCGTCTTCCACAAAGATGTGGCAGGGGGTGTGCCGGGGAAAGAGTGGAGACACTCCCCTACAGTTCCCCATCCCAGTTCACGGGCCGTGTGCAGGGATCCTGTCGCCTCCTATCTCCTGAGGTGAAGGCACTGGCCTAGGCCCAGAGTCTGCCTGAGAAAAGGCAAAGCCTTACCTATGCCAAGAGATGGTAATAGGCATAGAGTGCCATGCTAGGACACGCACGCTGCTTCAGGGTTGTGACTGTGTCTGCTTAGTTCGGCTTAACAAGATGAACCCCAGGCGCGAACTTGGAGCAGGGGAAAGCAAGGCCCAAGAGGAACCAGCTCTCCTCCTACCATGAACAGAGCGAACGACCAAAGCCTTGCTGAGGAAGCAGCAGCGACGTGCGGTTTGTGCCAAGCTGAAAACCTCTGCGAAAGCATAGAAGTCGCTGGGAAATCAGAGTCGGTTCTGTGGGCTGCTTTTGTTGCTTGCCTTAGCCTAGTGTTCGCAGCACGATGGGAGAAACCCGCATAGAGGGATAGCCTCTTTGCCGGGGCATCGCCGCTGGCAAAGCACAGCATTCTTTGGGAAATCAGAGGCGGGGAAGAGAAGGAGCCGTTGGCCTTGGGGTCGGGAAAGGCGAAAAGCCTCTTTGCCTGGGCTTCTCCCCTAGGAAAGCACAGCATTCGTTGGGAAATCAGAGTTCGTTTGGGAACGCTGCTGCTGCTTGCCTAAGGTAGTCTCCGCAGCACGGTGGAATATACCCGCATGGAGCGAAATTCTCTTTGCCCTAGAATCCCCTCTGCCTGAGAGAGAAGCATGGTTGCACACGTCTGTCACCACGCTCCCCAGGAGCAAGTGTGGGGTAGGCGCAGCACGCCGCCCCCAGGGAAGAGAAGGAGCCGTTGGCTTTGGGGTCGGGAATCGCTCGGTAAGCAGGATAGCCTGCCGTGGCGCGAAGAGCAGGCCGGTGCCAAGACAAGTGTCACCCGCTCCCTGTACGGAGAGATGGAAGCTTGGTGCAAAGGAGACGAGGGGATAAGAAGGGCAGGGGCGCGTGCTCCACTCTAAGGAAGGAGTCTGGGCAGAGGCAGGCAGAAGGAGACAGCATCTCCTTGACCACCTGTCCCAAGGACAGCCTTGTGCTTGCCACCAGGTGCCGTACTCGGAACTCACAGAAACAACCCAATGGAGAAAGGGGCAGTCAGATGCTGTCTTCCACCAAAATGTGGCAGCGTTGTCGGTGGCAGGGGTGTGCCAGGGAAGGAGTGGAGACAGTCCCCCACAGTACCCCATCCAAGTGCACGGACCGTGTACAGGGATCCTGTGTCCTCCTCTCTCCTGTGGTGAAGACACTGGCCTAGGCCCAGAGTCTGCCTGAGCGCGGGAGCAAAAGGAAAAGCCTTACCTACGCCAGGAGATGGTAAAAGGCATAGAGTGCCATGCTAGGCCACGCAGGCTGCTGCAGGGTGGTGACTGTGTCTGCTTAGTTAGGCTTAGCAAGGTGAACCTCGGGCGTGAATTTGGAGCCCGGGAACGCAAGGCCCAAGAGGCACCAGCTCTCCCGCGGCTGTCCCACTCTGCCGCGACAGAACGAAAGAAAAGGCCTTGCTGAGAAAGCAGTAGCGAAGTGCGGTTCGCGCCGAGCTGAAAACATCTGCGACAGCACAGCTGTCGCTGGGAAATCAGAGTCGGTTCTGTGGGCTGCTCTCGTTGCTTGCCTTAGCCTAGTATTCGCAGCACGATGGGAGAAACCCGCATAGAGCGAAAGACTCTTTGCCGGGGCCTCCCCTATGGGAAAGCACAGCCTTCTTTGGGAAATCAGAGTCGGGTCTGTGGGATGCTGCCTGCTGCTTGCCGGAGCCAGTCTCCCCCGCACGGTGTAATAAACCCGCATGGAGCGAAATCCTCTTGGCCTGGGCATCCCCTCTGCCTGAGAGAGAAGCGCAGTGGCGCCTGTGGAAAGATTTTTAAGGAAAGGGACATGTCTGTCACTGCAGAGCGACGGAAGCCTGGCTGCTAAAGAGACCAGAGGGCACGATTAGGGCAGGGGAAAGGGCTCCACTCTGAGGAAGGAGTCTGGGAAGAAAGCATGCCTGTCCTGAGCCTTTGGGCCCAAGGAGACAGCAGCTCCTTGGTCACCTGTCCGTGGTGGAGACACGGGCTTGCCACCAGGCGCCTACCCTGAACTCGAGAAACAACGCCCAGAAAGAACTCGCCATCAGATGCCGTCTTCCTCCAGGATGTGGAAGCTTGGAGGAGGCACGGGGTTTAAGGGGAAGGAGGGGGGACAGTCCCCCCCCCCAAAGCTTCCTATTCAGTGCACGGGCGGTGTGCAGGGATCCTGTCACCTCTCCTTTCCTGTGGGGCAAGCACTGGCCTAGTCCGTGAATCTGCCTGAGCGCCAGAGTAAAAGGCCAAGCGATGCCTACACCGGGAGATGGTAGTGTGCCTAGAGTGCAATCCTTGGCTACGCACGCTACTGCAGGGTTGTGGCTATGTCTGCTTAGTTCGGCCTGGCAGGGTGAACCCAGGACGCTAACATGGAGCCCAGGAAAGCAAGGCCCAAGAGGCACCAGCTCTCCAGCAGCTCTTCTTGCCTGACGCGACTGAAGCCTTGCTGAGGAAGCAGCGGCGAAGTGCTGTTCACTCCAAGCCAAAGCCTCTGCGAAAGCACAGCATGCGCTGAGAAATGTTCTGCGGGCTGCTGATGCTTGCCTGAGGCCAGTCTCACGGTGGGAGAAACCCGGCATACAGCGAAAGCCTCTTTGCCTGGGCATCTCCCCTGGGAAAGTGTGGCATTCGTTGGGAAATCAGAGTTGGGTTTGGGGATGCTGCTTCTGCTTGCCTGAGCTAGTCTCCGCAGCACGGTAGAAGATAACCGCATGGAGCGAAATACTCTTTGCCCTAGCATCCCCTCTGCCTGAGAGAGAAGCATGGTTGCACACGTCTGTCACCGTGCTCCCCAGGAGCAAGTGGGGGAAGATGCAGCACGCCGGCCCCGGGGAAGAGAAGGAGCCTTTGGCCTTGGGGTCGGGAAACGCTCGGGAAGCAGGATAGCCTGCCGTGGAATGAACAGCAGGCCGGTGGCAAGACAAGTGTCACCCGCTCCCTGTGCGGAGAGATGGTAACCTGGCTGCTAAGGAGACTTGAGGGGACGACTAGGGCAGGGGCGCATGCACCACTCTGAGGAAGGAGTCTGGGCAGAAAGCAGGCCTGTCCTGTGCCTCTGCTCACAAGGGGACAGCATCTCCTTGCCACCTGTCCCAAGGGCAGGCTTGGGCTTGCCACCAGGTGCCAAACCCGGAATTCGCAGAAACAACCCCATGGAGAAACGGGCAGTCAGATGCCGTCTTCCACAAAGATGTGGCAGGGGGTGTGCCGGGGAAAGAGTGGAGACACTCCCCTACAGTTCCCCATCCCAGTTCACGGGCCGTGTGCAGGGATCCTGTCGCCTCCTATCTCCTGAGGTGAAGGCACTGGCCTAGTCCCAGAGTCTGCCTGAGAAAAGGCAAAGCCTTACCTATGCCAAGAGATGGTAATAGGCATAGAGTGCCATGCTAGGACACGCACGCTGCTTCAGGGTTGTGACTGTGTCTGCTTAGTTCGGCTTAACAAGATGAACCCCAGGCGCGAACTTGGAGCAGGGGAAAGCAAGGCCCAAGAGGAACCAGCTCTCCTCCTACCGCGACAGAGCGAACGACCAAAGCCTTGCTGAGGAAGCAGCAGCGACGTGCGGTTTGTGCCAAGCTGAAAACCTCTGCGAAAGCATAGAAGTCGCTGGGAAATCAGAGTCGGTTCTGTGGGCTGCTTTTGTTGCTTGCCTTAGCCTAGTGTTCGCAGCACGATGGGAGAAACCCGCATAGAGGGATAGCCTCTTTGCCGGGGCATCGCCGCTGACAAAGCACAGCATTCTTTGGGAAATCAGAGGCGGGGAAGAGAAGGAGCCGTTGGCCTTGGGGTCGGGAAAGGCGAAAAGCCTCTTTGCCTGGGCTTCTCCCCTAGGAAAGCACAGCATTCGTTGGGAAATCAGAGTTCGTTTGGGAACGCTGCTGCTGCTTGCCTAAGATAGTCTCCGCAGCACGGTGGAATATACCCGCATGGAGCGAAATTCTCTTTGCCCTAGAATCCCCTCTGCCTGAGAGAGAAGCATGGTTGCACACGTCTGTCACCACGCTCCCCAGGAGCAAGTGTGGGGTAGGCGCAGCATGCCGCCCCCAGGGAAGAGAAGGAGCCGTTGGCTTTGGGGTCGGGAATCTCTCGGTAAGCAGGATAGCCTTCCGTGGCGCGAACAGCAGGCCGGTGGCAAGACAAGTGTCACCCGCTCCCTGTACGGAGAGATGGAAGCTTGGTGCAAAGGAGACGAGGGGATAAGAAGGGCAGGGGCGCGTGCTCCACTCTAAGGAAGGAGTCTGGGCAGAGGCAGGCAGAAGGAGACAGCATCTCCTTGACCACCTGTCCCAAGGACAGCCTTGTGCTTGCCACCAGGTGCCGTACTCGGAACTCACAGAAACAACCCAATGGAGAAAGGGGCGGTCAGATGCTGTCTTCCACCAAAATGTGGCAGCGTTGTCGGTGGCAGGGGTGTGCCAGGGAAGGAGTGGAGACAGTCCCCCACAGTACCCCATCCCAGTGCACGGACCGTGTACAGGGATCCTGTGGCCTCCTCTCTCCTGTGGTGAAGACACTGGCCTAGGCCCAGAGTCTGCCTGAGCGCGGGAGCAAAAGGAAAAGCCTTACCTACGCCAGGAGATGGTAAAAGGCATAGAGTGCCATGCTAGGCCACGCAGGCTGCTGCAGGGTGGTGACTGTGTCTGCTTAGTTAGGCTTAGCAAGGTGAACCTCGGGCGTGAATTTGGAGCCCGGGAACGCAAGGCCCAAGAGGCACCAGCTCTCCCGCGGCTGTCCCACTCTGCCGCGACAGAACGAAAGAAAAGGCCTTGCTGAGAAAGCAGTAGCGAAGTGCGGTTCGCGCCGAGCTGAAAACATCTGCGACAGCACAGCTGTCGCTGGGAAATCAGAGTCGGTTCTGTGGGCTGCTCTCGTTGCTTGCCTTAGCCTAGTATTCGCAGCACGATGGGAGAAACCCGCATAGAGCGAAAGACTCTTTGCCGGGGCCTCCCCTATGGGAAAGCACAGCATTCTTTGGGAAATCAGAGTCGGGTCTGTGGGATGCTGCCTGCTGCTTGCCGGAGCCAGTCTCCACCGCACGGTGTAATAAACCCGCATGGAGCGAAATCCTCTTGGCCTGGGCATCCCCTCTGCCTGAGAGAGAAGCGCAGTGGCGCCTGTGGAAAGATTTTTAAGGAAAGGGACATGTCTGTCACTGCAGAGCGACGGAAGCCTGGCTGCTAAAGAGACCAGAGGGCACGATTAGGGCAGGGGAAAGGGCTCCACTCTGAGGAAGGAGTCTGGGCAGAAAGCATGCCTGTCCTGAGCCTTTGGGCCCAAGGAGACAGCAGCTCCTTGGTCACCTGTCCGTGGTGGAGACACGGGCTTGCCACCAGGCGCCTACCCTGAACTCGAGAAACAACGCCCAGAAAGAACTCGCCATCAGATGCCGTCTTCCTCCAGGATGTGGAAGCTTGGAAGAGGCACGGGGTTTAAGGGGAAGGAGGGGGGACAGTCCCCCCCCCCCCCAAAGCTTCCTATTCAGTGCACGGGCGGTGTGCAGGGATCCTGTCACCTCTCCTTTCCTGTGGGGCAAGCACTGGCCTAGTCCGTGAATCTGCCTGAGCGCCAGAGTAAAAGGCCAAGCGATGCCTACACCGGGAGATGGTAGTGTGCCTAGAGTGCAATCCTTGGCTACACACGCTACTGCAGGGTTGTGGCTATGTCTGCTTAGTTCGGCCTGGCAGGGTGAACCCAGGACGCTAACATGGAGCAAAGGAAAGCAAGGCCCAAGAGGCACCAGCTCTCCAGCAGCTCTTCTTGCCTGACGCGACTGAAGCCTTGCTGAGGAAGCAGCGGCGAAGTGCTGTTCACTCCAAGCCAAAGCCTCTGCGAAAGCACAGCATGCGCTGAGAAATGTTCTGCGGGCTGCTGATGCTTGCCTGAGGCCAGTCTCACGGTGGGAGAAACCCGGCATACAGCGAAAGCCTCTTTGCCTGGGCATCTCCCCTGGGAAAGTGTGGCATTCGTTGGGAAATCAGAGTTGGGTTTGGGGATGCTGCTTCTGTTTGCCTGAGCTAGTCTAAGCAGCACGGTAGAAGATAACCGCATGGAGCGAAATACTCTTTGCCCTAGCATCCCCTCTGCCTGAGAGAGAAGCATGGTTGCACACGTCTGTCACCGTGCTCCCCAGGAGCAAGTGGGGGAAGATGCAGCACGCCGGCTCCGGGGAAGAGAAGGAGCCTTTGGCCTTGGGGTCGGGAAACGCTCGGGAAGCAGGATAGCCTGCCGTGGAATGAACAGCAGGCCGGTGGCAAGACAAGTGTCACCCGCTCCCTGTGCGGAGAGATGGTAACCTGGCTGCTAAGGAGACTTGAGGGGAGAACTAGGGCAGGGGCGCATGCACCACTCTGAGGAAAGAGTCTGGGCAGAAAGCAGGCCTGTCCTGTGCCTCTGCTCACAAGGGGACAGCATCTCCTTGCCACCTGTCCCAAGGGCAGGCTTGGTCTTGCCACCAGGTGCCAAACCCGGAATTCGCAGAAACAACCCCATGGAGAAACGGGCAGTCAGATGCCGTCTTCCACAAAGATGTGGCAGGGGGTGTGCCGGGGAAAGAGTGGAGACACTCCCCTACAGTTCCCCATCCCAGTTCACGGGCCGTGTGCAGGGATCCTGTCGCCTCCTATCTCCTGAGGTGAAGGCACTGGCCTAGGCCCAGAGTCTGCCTGAGAAAAGGCAAAGCCTTACCTATGCCAAGAGATGGTAATAGGCATAGAGTGCCATGCTAGGATACGCACGCTGCTTCAGGGTTGTGACTGTGTCTGCTTAGTTCGGCTTAACAAGATGAACCCCAGGCGCGAACTTGGAGCAGGGGAAAGCAAGGCCCAAGAGGAACCAGCTCTCCTCCTACCGCGACAGAGCGAACGACCAAAGCCTTGCTGAGGAAGCAGCAGCGACGTGCGGTTTGTGCCAAGCTGAAAACCTCTGCGAAAGCATAGAAGTCGCTGGGAAATCAGAGTCGGTTCTGTGGGCTGCTTTTGTTGCTTGCCTTAGCCTAGTGTTCGCAGCACGATGGGAGAAACCCGCATAGAGGGAAAGCCTCTTTGCCGGGGCATCGCCGCTGGCAAAGCACAGCATTCTTTGGGAAATCAGAGGCGGGGAAGAGAAGGAGCCGTTGGCCTTGGGGTCGGGAAAGGCGAAAAGCCTCTTTGCCTGGGCTTCTCCCCTAGGAAAGCACAGCATTCGTTGGGAAATCAGAGTTCGTTTGGGAACGCTGCTGCTGCTTGCCTAAGATAGTCTCCGCAGCACGGTGGAATATACCCGCATGGAGCGAAATTCTCTTTGCCCTAGAATCCCCTCTGCCTGAGAGAGAAGCATGGGTGCACACGTCTGTCACCACGCTCCCCAGGAGCAAGTGTGGGGTATGCGCAGCACGCCGCCCCCAGGGAAGAGAAGGAGCCGTTGGCTTTGGGGTCGGGAATCGCTCGGTAAGCAGGATAGCCTGCCGTGGCGCGAAGAGCAGGCCGGTGGCAAGACAAGTGTCACCCGCTCCCTGTACGGAGAGATGGAAGCTTGGTGCAAAGGAGACGAGGGGATAAGAAGGGCAGGGGCGCGTGCTCCACTCTAAGGAAGGAGTCTGGGCAGAGGCAGGCAGAAGGAGACAGCATCTCCTTGACCACCTGTCCCAAGGACAGCCTTGTGCTTGCCACCAGGTGCCGTACTCGGAACTCACAGAAACAACCCAATGGAGAAAGGGGCAGTCAGATGCTGTCTTCCACCAAAATGTGGCAGCGTTGTCGGTGGCAGGGGTGTGCCAGGGAAGGAGTGGAGACAGTCCCCCACAGTACCCCATCCAAGTGCACGGACCGTGTACAGGGATCCTGTGGCCTCCTCTCTCCTGTGGTGAAGACACTGGCCTAGGCCCAGAGTCTGCCTGAGCGCGGGAGCAAAAGGAAAAGCCTTACCTACGCCAGGAGATGGTAAAAGGCATAGAGTGCCATGCTAGGCCACGCAGGCTGCTGCAGGGTGGTGACTGTGTCTGCTTAGTTAGGCTTAGCAAGGTGAACCTCGGGCGTGAATTTGGAGCCCGGGAACGCAAGGCCCAAGAGGCACCAGCTCTCCCGCGGCTGTACCACTCTGCCGCGACAGACCGAAAGAAAAGGCCTTGCTGAGAAAGCAGTAGCGAAGTGCGGTTCGCGCCGAGCTGAAAACATCTGCGACAGCACAGCTGTCGCTGGGAAATCAGAGTCGGTTCTGTGGGCTGCTCTCGTTGCTTGCCTTAGCCTAGTATTCGCAGCACGATGGGAGAAACCCGCATAGAGCGAAAGACTCTTTGCCGGGGCCTCCCCTATGGGAAAGCACAGCATTCTTTGGGAAATCAGAGTCGGGTCTGTGGGATGCTGCCTGCTGCTTGCCGGAGCCAGTCTCCACCGCACGGTGTAATAAACCCGCATGGAGCGAAATCCTCTTGGCCTGGGCATCCCCTCTGCCTGAGAGAGAAGCGCAGTGGCGCCTGTGGAAAGATTTTTAAGGAAAGGGACATGTCTGTCACTGCAGATCGACGGAAGCCTGGCTGCTAAAGAGACCAGAGGGCACGATTAGGGCAGGGGAAAGGGCTCCACTCTGAGGAAGGAGTCTGGGCAGAAAGCATGCCTATCCTGAGCCTTTGGGCCCAAGGAGACAGCAGCTCCTTGGTCACCTGTCCGTGGTGGAGACACGGGCTTGCCACCAGGCGCCTACCCTGAACTCGAGAAACAACGCCCAGAAAGAACTCGCCATCAGATGCCGTCTTCCTCCAGGATGTGGAAGCTTGGAGGAGGCACGGGGTTTAAGGGGAAGGAGTGGGGACAGTCCCCCCCCCCAAAACTCCCTATTCTGTGCACGGGCGGTGTGCAAGGATCCTGTCACCTCTCCTTTCCTGTGGGGAAAGCACTGGCCTAGTCCGTGAATCTGCCTGAGCGCCAGAGTAAAAGGCCAAGCGATGCCTACACCGGGAGATGGTAGTGTGCCTAGAGTGCAATCCTTGGCTACGCACGCTACTGCAGGGTTGTGGCTATGTCTGCTTAGTTCGGCCTGGCAGGGTGAACCCAGGACGCTAACATGGAGCCCAGGAAAGCAAGGCCCAAGAGGCACCAGCTCTCCAGCAGCTCTTCTTGCCTGACGCGACTGAAGCCTTGCTGAGGAAAAAGCGGCGAAGTGCTGTTCACTCCAAGCCAAAGCCTCTGCGAAAGCACAGCATGCGCTGAGAAATGTTCTGCGGGCTGCTGATGCTTGCCTGAGGCCAGTCTCACGGTGGGAGAAACCCGGCATACAGCGAAAGCCTCTTTGTCTGGGCATCTCCCCTGGGAAAGTGTGGCATTCGTTGGGAAATCAGAGTTGGGTTTGGGGATGCTGCTTCTGCTTGCCTGAGCTAGTCTCCGCAGCACGGTGGAAGATAACCGCATGGAGCGTAATACTCTTTGCCCTAGCATCCCCTCTGCCTGAGAGAGAAGCATGGTTGCACACGTCTGTCACCGTGCTCCCCAGGAGCAAGTGTGGGAAGACGCAGCACGCCGGCCCCGGGGAAGAGAAGGAGCCTTTGGCCTTGGGGTCGGGAAACGCTCGGGAAGCAGGATAGCCTGCCGTGGAATGAACAGCAGGCCGGTGGCAAGACAAGTGTCACCCGCTCCCTGTGCGGAGAGATGGTAACCTGGCTGCTAAGGAGACTTGAGGGGACGACTAGGGCAGGGGCGCATGCACCACTCTGAGGAAGGAGTCTGGGCAGAAAGCAGGCCTGTCCTGTGCCTCTGCTCACAAGGGGACAGCATCTCCTTGCCACCTGTCCCAAGGGCAGGCTTGGGCTTGCCACCAGGTGCCAAACCCGGAATTCGCAGAAACAACCCCATGGAGAAACGGGCAGTCAGATGCCGTCTTCCACAAAGATGTGGCAGGGGGTGTGCCGGGGAAAGAGTGGAGACACTCCCCTACAGTTCCCCATCCCAGTTCACGGGCCGTGTGCAGGGATCCTGTCGCCTCCTATCTCCTGAGGTGAAGGCACTGGCCTAGGCCCAGAGTCTGCCTGAGAAAAGGCAAAGCCTTACCTATGCCAAGAGATGGTAATAGGCATAGAGTGCCATGCTAGGACACGCACGCTGCTTCAGGGTTGTGACTGTGTCTGCTTAGTTCGGCTTCACAAGATGAACCCCAGGCGCGAACTTGGAGCAGGGGAAAGCAAGGCCCAAGAGGAACCAGCTCTCCTCCTACCGCGACAGAGCGAACGACCAAAGCCTTGCTGAGGAAGCAGCAGCGACGTGCGGTTTGTGCCAAGCTGAAAACCTCTGCGAAAGCATAGAAGTCGCTGGGAAATCAGAGTCGGTTCTGTGGGCTGCTTTTGTTGCTTGCCTTAGCCTAGTGTTCGCAGCATGATGGGAGAAACCCGCATAGAGGGAAAGCCTCTTTGCCGGGGCATCGCCGCTGGCAAAGCACAGCATTCTTTGGGAAATCAGAGGCGGGGAAGAGAAGGAGCCGTTGGCCTTGGGGTCGGGAAAGGCGAAAAGCCTCTTTGCCTGGGCTCCTCCCCTAGGAAAGCACAGCATTCGTTGGGAAATCAGAGTTCGTTTGGGAACGCTGCTGCTGCTTGCCTAAGATAGTCTCCGCAGCACGGTGGAATATACCCGCATGGAGCGAAATTCTCTTTGCCCTAGAATCCCCTCTGCCTGAGAGAGAAGCATGGTTGCACACGTCTGTCACCACGCTCCCCAGGAGCAAGTGTGGGGTAGGCGGAGCACGCCGCCCCCAGGGAAGAGAAGGAGCCGTTGGCTTTGGGGTCGGGAATCGCTCGGTAAGCAGGATAGCCTTCCGTGGCGCGAACAGCAGGCCGGTGGCAAGACAAGTGTCACCCGCTCCCTGTACGGAGAGATGGAAGCTTGGTGCAAAGGAGACGAGGGGATAAGAAGGGCAGGGGCGCGTGCTCCACTCTAAGGAAGGAGTCTGGGCAGAGGCAGGCAGAAGGAGACAGCATCTCCTTGACCACCTGTCCCAAGGACAGCCTTGTGCTTGCCACCAGGTGCCGTACTCGGAACTCACAGAAACAACCCAATGGAGAAAGGGGCAGTCAGATGCTGTCTTCCACCAAAATGTGGCAGCGTTGTCGGTGGCAGGGGTGTGCCAGGGAAGGAGTGGAGACAGTCCCCCACAGTACCCCATCCCAGTGCACGGACCGTGTACAGGGATCCTGTGGCCTCCTCTCTCCTGTGGTGAAGACACTGGCCTAGGCCCAGAGTCTGCCTGAGCGCGGGAGCAAAAGGAAAAGCCTTACCTACGCCAGGAGTTGGTAAAAGGCATAGAGTGCCATGCTAGGCCACGCAGGCTGCTGCAGGGTGGTGACTGTGTCTGCTTAGTTAGGCTTAGCAAGGTGAACCTCGGGCGTGAATTTGGAGCCCGGGAACGCAAGGCCCAAGAGGCACCAGCTCTCCCGCGGCTGTCCCACTCTGCCGCGACAGACCGAAAGAAAAGGCCTTGCTGAGAAAGCAGTAGCGAAGTGCGGTTCGCGCCGAGCTGAAAACATCTGCGACAGCACAGCTGTCGCTGGGAAATCAGAGTCGGTTCTGTGGGCTGCTCTCGTTGCTTGCCTTAGCCTAGTATTCGCAGCACGATGGGAGAAACCCGCATAGAGCGAAAGACTCTTTGCCGGGGCCTCCCCTATGGGAAAGCACAGCATTCTTTGGGAAATCAGAGTCGGGTCTGTGGGATGCTGCCTGCTGCTTGCCGGAGCCAGTCTCCACCGCACGGTGTAATAAACCCGCATGGAGCGAAATCCTCTTGGCCTGGGCATCCCCTCTGCCTGAGAGAGAAGCGCAGTGGCGCCTGTGGAAAGATTTTTAAGGAAAGGGACATGTCTGTCACTGCAGAGCGACGGAAGCCTGGCTGCTAAAGAGACCAGAGGGCACGATTAGGGCAGGGGAAAGGGCTCCACTCTGGGGAAGGAGTCTGGGCAGAAAGCATGCCAGTCCTGAACCTTTGGGCCCAAGGAGATAGCACCTCCTTGGTCACCTGTCCGTGGTGGAGACACGGGCTTGCCACCAGGCGCCTAACCTGAACTCGAGAAACAACGCCCAGAAAGAACTCGCCATCAGATGCCGTCTTCCTCCAGGATGTGGAAGCTTGGAGGAGGCACGGGGTTTAAGGGGAAGGAGTGGTGACAGTCCCCCCCCCCCAAAGCTCCCTATTCAGTGCACGGGCGGTGTGCAGGGATCCTGTCACCTCTCCTTTCCTGTGGGGAAAGCACTGGCCTAGTCCGTGAATCTGCCTGAGCGCCAGAGTAAAAGGCCAAGCGATGCCTACACCGGGAGATGGTAGTGTGCCTAGAGTGCAATCCTTGGCTACGCACGCTACTGCAGGGTTGTGGCTATGTCTGCTTAGTTCGGCCTGGCAGGGTGAACCCAGGACGCTAACATGGAGCCCAGGACAGCAAGGCCCAAGAGGCACCAGCTCTCCAGCAGCTCTTCTTGCCTGACGCGACTGAAGCCTTGCTGAGGAAGCAGCGGCGAAGTGCTGTTCACTCCAAGCCAAAGCCTCTGCGAAAGCACAGCATGCGCTGAGAAATGTTCTGCGGGCTGCTGATGCTTGCCTGAGGCCAGTCTCACGGTGGGAGAAACCCGGCATACAGCGAAAGCCTCTTTGCCTGGGCATCTCCCCTGGGAAAGTGTGGCATTCGTTCGGAAATCAGAGTTGGGTTTGGGGATGCTGCTTCTGCTTGCCTGAGCTAGGCTCCGCAGCACGGTGGAAGATAACCGCATGGAGCGTAATACTCTTTGCCCTAGCATCCCCTCTGCCTGAGAGAGAAGCATGGTTGCACACGTCTGTCACCGTGCTCCCCAGGAGCAAGTGTGGGAAGACGCAGCACGCCGGCCCCGGGGAAGAGAAGGAGCCTTTGGCCTTGGGGTCGGGAAACGCTCGGGAAGCAGGATAGCCTGCCGTGGAATGAACAGCAGGCCGGTGGCAAGACAAGTGTCACCCCCTCCCTGTGCGGAGAGATGGTAACCTGGCTGCTAAGGAGACTTGAGGGGACGACTAGGGCAGGGGCGCATGCACCACTCTGAGGAAGGAGTCTGGGCAGAAAGCAGGCCTGTCCTGTGCCTCTGCTCACAAGGGGACACCATCTCCTTGCCACCTGTCCCAAGGGCAGGCTTCGTCTTGCCACCAGGTGCCAAACCCGGAATTCGCAGAAACAACCCCATGGAGAAACGGGCAGTCAGATGCCGTCTTCCACAAAGATGTGGCAGGGGGTGTGCCGGGGAAAGAGTGGAGACACTCCCCTACAGTTCCCCATCCCAGTTCACGGGCCGTGTGCAGGGATCCTGTCGCCTCCTATCTCCTGAGGTGAAGGCATTGGCCTAGGCCCAGAGTCTGCCTGAGAAAAGGCAAAGCCTTACCTATGCCAAGAGATGGTAATAGGCATAGAGTGCCATGCTAGGACACGCACGCTGCTTCAGGGTTGTGACTGTGTCTGCTTAGTTCGGCTTAACAAGATGAACCCCAGGCGCGAACTTGGAGCAGGGGAAAGCAAGGCCCAAGAGGAACCAGCTCTCCTCCTACCGTGACAGAGCGAACGACCAAAGCCTTGCTGAGGAAGCAGCAGCGACGTGCGGTTTGTGCCAAGCTGAAAACCTCTGCGAAAGCATAGAAGTCGCTGGGAAATCAGAGTCGGTTCTGTGGGCTGCTTTTGTTGCTTGCCTTAGCCTAGTGTTCGCAGCACGATGGGAGAAACCCGCATAGAGGGAAAGCCTCTTTGCCGGGGCATCGCCGCTGGCAAAGCACAGCATTCTTTGGGAAATCAGAGGCGGGGAAGAGAAGGAGCCGTTGGCCTTGGGGTCGGGAAAGGCGAAAAGCCTCTTTGCCTGGGCTTCTCCCCTAGGAAAGCACAGCATTCGTTGGGAAATCAGAGTTCGTTTGGGAACGCTGCTGCTGCTTGCCTAAGATAGTCTCCGCAGCACGGTGGAATATACCCGCATGGAGCGAAATTCTCTTTGCCCTAGAATCCCCTCTGCCTGAGAGAGAAGCATGGTTGCACACGTCTGTCACCACGCTCCCCAGGAGCAAGTGTGGGGTAGGCGCAGCACGCCGCCCCCAGGGAAGAGAAGGAGCCGTTGGCTTTGGGGTCGGGAATCGCTCGGTAAGCAGGATAGCCTGCCGTGGCGCGAAGAGCAGGCCGGTGGCAAGACAAGTGTCACCCGCTCCCTGTACGGAGAGATGGAAGCTTGGTGCAAAGGAGACGAGGGGATAAGAAGGGCAGGGGCGCGTGCTCCACTCTAAGGAAGGAGTCTGGGCAGAGGCAGGCAGAAGGAGACAGCATCTCCTTGACCACCTGTCCCAAGGACAGCCTTGTGCTTGCCACCAGGTGCCGTACTCGGAACTCACAGAAACAACCCAATGGAGAAAGGGGCAGTCAGATGCTGTCTTCCACCAAAATGTGGCAGCGTTGTCGGTGGCAGGGGTGTGCCAGGGAAGGAGTGGAGACAGTCCCCCACAGTACCCCATCCAAGTGCACGGACCGTGTACAGGGATCCTGTGGCCTCCTCTCTCCTGTGGTGAAGACACTGGCCTAGGCCCAGAGTCTGCCTGAGCGTGGGAGCAAAAGGAAAAGCCTTACCTACGCCAGGAGATGGTAAAAGGCATAGAGTGCCATGCTAGGCCACGCAGGCTGCTGCAGGGTGGTGACTGTGTCTGCTTAGTTAGGCTTAGCAAGGTGAACCTCGGGCGTGAATTTGGAGCCCGGGAACGCAAGGCCCAAGAGGCACCAGCTCTCCCGCGGCTGTCCCACTCTGCCGCGAGAGACCGAAAGAAAAGGCCTTGCTGAGAAAGCAGTAGCGAAGTGCGGTTCGCGCCGAGCTGAAAACATCTGCGACAGCACAGCTGTCGCTGGGAAATCAGAGTCGGTTCTGTGGGCTGCTCTCGTTGCTTGCCTTAGCCTAGTATTCGCAGCACGATGGGAGAAACCCGCATAGAGCGAAAGACTCTTTGCCGGGGCCTCCCCTATGGGAAAGCACAGCATTCTTTGGGAAATCAGAGTCGGGTCTCTGGGATGCTGCCTGCTGCTTGCCGGAGCCAGTCTCCACCGCACGGTGTAATAAACCCGCATGGAGCGAAATCCTCTTGGCCTGGGCATCCCCTCTGCCTGAGAGAGAAGCGCAGTGGCGCCTGTGGAAAGATTTTTAAGGAAAGGGACATGTCTGTCACTGCAGAGCGACGGAAGCCTGGCTGCTAAAGAGACCAGAGGGCACGATTAGGGCAGGGGAAAGGGCTCCACTCTGAGGAAGGAGTCTGGGCAGAAAGCATGCCTGTCCTGAGCCTTTGGGCCCAAGGAGACAGCAGCTCCTTGGTCACCTGTCCGTGGTGGAGACACGGGCTTGCCACCAGGCGCCTACCCTGAACTCGAGAAACAACGCCCAGAAAGAACTCGCCATCAGATGCCGTCTTCCTCCAGGATGTGGAAGCTTGGAGGAGGCACGGGGTTTAAGGGGAAGGAGTGGGGACAGTCCCCCCCCCAAAACTCCCTATTCTGTGCACGGGCGGTGTGCAAGGATCCTGTCACCTCTCCTTTCCTGTGGGGAAAGCACTGGCCTAGTCCGTGAATCTGCCTGAGCGCCAGAGTAAAAGGCCAAGCGATGCCTACACCGGGAGATGGTAGTGTGCCTAGAGTGCAATCCTTGGCTACGCACGCTACTGCAGGGTTGTGGCTATGTCTGCTTAGTTCGGCCTGGCAGGGTGAACCCAGGACGCTAACATGGAGCCCAGGAAAGCAAGGCCCAAGAGGCACCAGCTCTCCAGCAGCTCTTCTTGCCTGACGCGACTGAAGCCTTGCTGAGGAAGCAGCGGCGAAGTGCTGTTCACTCCAAGCCAAAGCCTCTGCGAAAGCACAGCATGCGCTGAGAAATGTTCTGCGGGCTGCTGATGCTTGCCTGAGGCCAGTCTCACGGTGGGAGAAACCCGGCATACAGCGAAAGCCTCTTTGCCTGGGCATCTCCCCTGGGAAAGTGTGGCATTCGTTGGGAAATCAGAGTTGGGTTTGGGGATGCTGCTTCTGCTTGCCTGAGCTAGTCTCCGCAGCACGGTGGAAGATAACCGCATGGAGCGAAATACTCTTTGCCCTAGCATCCCCTCTGCCTGAGAGAGAAGCATGGTTGCACACGTCTGTCACCGTGCTCCCCAGGAGCAAGTGTGGGAAGACGCAGCACGCCGGCCCCGGGGAAGAGAAGGAGCCTTTGGCCTTGGGGTCGGGAAACGCTCGGGAAGCAGGATAGCCTGCCGTGGAATGAACAGCAGGCCGGTGGCAAGACAAGTGTCACCCGCTCCCTGTGCGGAGAGATGGTAACCTGGCTGCTAAGGAGACTTGAGGGGACGACTAGGGCAGGGGCGCATGCACCACTCTGAGGAAGGAGTCTGGGCAGAAAGCAGGCCTGTCCTGTGCCTCTGCTCACAAGGGGACACCATCTCCTTGCCACCTGTCCCAAGGGCAGGCTTGGGCTTGCCACAAGGTGCCAAACCCGGAATTCGCAGAAACAACCCCATGGAGAAACGGGCAGTCAGATGCCATCTTCCACAAAGATGTGGCAGGGGGTGTGCCGGGGAAAGAGTGGAGACACTCCCCTACAGTTCCCCATCCCAGTTCACGGGCCGTGTGCAGGGATCCTGTCGCCTCCTATCTCCTGAGGTGAAGGCACTGGCCTAGGCCCAGAGTCTGCCTGAGAAAAGGCAAAGCCTTACCTATGCCAAGAGATGGTAATAGGCATAGAGTGCCATGCTAGGACACGCACGCTGCTTCAGGGTTGTGACTGTGTCTGCTTAGTTCGGCTTAACAAGATGAACCCCAGGCGCGAACTTGGAGCAGGGGAAAGCAAGGCCCAAGAGGAACCAGCTCTCCTCCTACCGCGACAGAGCGAACGACCAAAGCCTTGCTGAGGAAGCAGCAGCGACGTGCGGTTTGTGCCAAGCTGAAAAGCTCTGCGAAAGCATAGAAGTCGCTGGGAAATCAGAGTCGGTTCTGTGGGCTGCTTTTGTTGCTTGACTTAGCCTAGTGTTCGCAGCACGATGGGAGAAACCCGCATAGAGGGAAAGCCTCTTTGCCGGGGCATCGCCGCTGGCAAAGCACAGCATTCTTTGGGAAATCAGAGGCGGGGAAGAGAAGGAGCCGTTGGCCTTGGGGTCGGGAAAGGCGAAAAGCCTCTTTGCCTGGGCTTCTCCCCTAGGAAAGCACAGCATTCGTTGGGAAATCAGAGTTCGTTTGGGAACGCTGCTGCTGCTTGCCTAAGATAGTCTCCGCAGCACGGTGGAATATACCCGCATGGAGCGAAATTCTCTTTGCCCTAGAATCCCCTCTGCCTGAGAGAGAAGCATGGTTGCACACGTCTGTCACCACGCTCCCCAGGAGCAAGTGTGGGGTAGGCGCAGCACGCCGCCCCCAGGGAAGAGAAGGAGCCGTTGGCTTTGGGGTCGGGAATCGCTCGGTAAGCAGGATAGCCTTCCGTGGCGCGAACAGCAGGCCGGTGGCAAGACAAGTGTCACCCGCTCCCTGTACGGAGAGATGGAAGCTTGGTGCAAAGGAGACGAGGGGATAAGAAGGGCAGGGGCGCGTGCTCCACTCTAAGGAAGGAGTCTGGGCAGAGGCAGGCAGAAGGAGACAGCATCTCCTTGACCACCTGTCCCAAGGACAGCCTTGTGCTTGCCACCAGGTGCCGTACTCGGAACTCACAGAAACAACCCAATGGAGAAAGGGGCAGTCAGATGCTGTCTTCCACCAAAATGTGGCAGCGTTGTCGGTGGCAGGGGTGTGCCAGGGAAGGAGTGGAGACAGTCCCCCACAGTACCCCATCCCAGTGCACGGACCGTGTACAGGGATCCTGTGGCCTCCTCTCTCCTGTGGTGAAGACACTGGCCTAGGCCCAGAGTCTGCCTGAGCGCGGGAGCAAAAGGAAAAGCCTTACCTACGCCAGGAGTTGGTAAAAGGCATAGAGTGCCATGCTAGGCCACGCAGGCTGCTGCAGGGTGGTGACTGTGTCTGCTTAGTTAGGCTTAGCAAGGTGAACCTCGGGCGTGAATTTGGAGCCCGGGAACGCAAGGCCCAAGAGGCACCAGCTCTCCCGCGGCTGTACCACTCTGCCGCGACAGAACGAAAGAAAAGGCCTTGCTGAGAAAGCAGTAGCGAAGTGCGGTTCGCGCCGAGCTGAAAACATCTGCGACAGCACAGCTGTCGCTGGGAAATCAGAGTCGGTTCTGTGGGCTGCTCTCGTTGCTTGCCTTAGCCTAGTATTCGCAGCACGATGGGAGAAACCCGCATAGAGCGAAAGACTCTTTGCCGGGGCCTCCCCTATGGGAAAGCACAGCATTCTTTGGGAAATCAGAGTCGGGTCTGTGGGATGCTGCCTGCTGCTTGCCGGAGCCAGTCTCCACCGCACGGTGTAATAAACCCGCATGGAGCGAAATCCTCTTGGCCTGGGCATCCCCTCTGCCTGAGAGAGAAGCGCAGTGGCGCCTGTGGAAAGATTTTTAAGGAAAGGGACATGTCTGTCACTGCAGAGCGACGGAAGCCTGGCTGCTAAAGAGACCAGAGGGCACGATTAGGGCAGCGGAAAGGGCTCCACTCTGGGGAAGGAGTCTGGGCAGAAAGCATGCCAGTCCTGAACCTTTGGGCCCAAGGAGATAGCACCTCCTTGGTCACCTGTCCGTGGTGGAGACACGGGCTTGCCACCAGGCGCCTACCCTGAACTCGAGAAACAACGCCCAGAAAGAACTCGCCATCAGATGCCGTCTTCCTCCAGGATGTGGAAGCTTGGAGGAGGCACGGGGTTTAAGGGGAAGGAGTGGTGACAGTTCCCCCCCCCCAAAGCTTCCTATTCAGTGCACGGGCGGTGTGCAGGGATCCTGTCACCTCTCCTTTCCTGTGGGGAAAGCACTGCCTAGTCCGTGAATCTGCCTGAGTGCCAGAGTAAAAGGCCAAGCGATGCCTACACCGGGAGATGGTAGTGTGCCTAGAGTGCAATCCTTGGCTACGCACGCTACTGCAGGGTTGTGGCTATGTCTGCTTAGTTCGGCCTGGCAGGGTGAACCCAGGACGCTAACATGGAGCCCAGGACAGCAAGGCCCAAGAGGCACCAGCTCTCCAGCAGCTCTTCTTGCCTGACGCGACTGAAGCCTTGCTGAGGAAGCAGCGGCGAAGTGCTGTTCACTCCAAGCCAAAGCCTCTGCGAAAGCACAGCATGCGCTGAGAAATGTTCTGCGGGCTGCTGATGCTTGCCTGAGGCCAGTCTCACGGTGGGAGAAACCCGGCATACAGCGAAAGCCTCTTTGCCTGGGCATCTCCCCTGGGAAAGTGTGGCATTCGTTGGGAAATCAGAGTTGGGTTTGGGGATGCTGCTTCTGCTTGCCTGAGCTAGTCTCCGCAGCACGGTGGAAGATAACCGCATGGAGCGTAATACTCTTTGCCCTAGCATCCCTTCTGCCTGAGAGAGAAGCATGGTTGCACACGTCTGTCACCGTGCTCCCCAGGAGCAAGTGTGGGAAGACGCAGCACGCCGGCCCCGGGGAAGAGAAGGAGCCTTTGGCCTTGGGGTCGGGAAACGCTCGGGAAGCAGGATAGCCTGCCGTGGAATGAACAGCAGGCCGGTGGCAAGACAAGTGTCACCCGCTCCCTGTGCGGAGAGATGGTAACCTGGCTGCTAAGGAGACTTGAGGGGACGACTAGGGCAGGGGCGCATGCACCACTCTGAGGAAGGAGTCTGGGCAGAAAGCAGGCCTGTCCTGTGCCTCTGCTCACAAGGGGACAGCATCTCCTTGCCACCTGTCCCAAGGGCAGGCTTGGGCTTGCCACCAGGTGCCAAACCCGGAATTCGCAGAAACAACCCCATGGAGAAACGGGCAGTCAGATGCCGTCTTCCACAAAGATGTGGCAGGGGGTGTGCCGGGGAAAGAGTGGAGACACTCCCCTACAGTTCCCCATCCCAGTTCACGGGCCGTGTGCAGGGATCCTGTCGCCTCCTATCTCCTGAGGTGAAGGCACTGGCCTAGGCCCAGAGTCTGCCTGAGAAAAGGCAAAGCCTTACCTATGCCAAGAGATGGTAATAGGCATAGAGTGCCATGCTAGGACACGCACGCTGCTTCAGGGTTGTGACTGTGTCTGCTTACTTCGGCTTAACAAGATGAACCCCAGGCGCGAACTTGGAGCAGGGGAAAGCAAGGCCCAAGAGGAACCAGCTCTCCTCCTACCGCGACAGAGCGAACGACCAAAGCCTTGCTGAGGAAGCAGCAGCGACGTGCGGTTTGTGCCAAGCTGAAAAGCTCTGCGAAAGCATAGAAGTCGCTGGGAAATCAGAGTCGGTTCTGTGGGCTGCTTTTGTTGCTTGCCTTAGCCTAGTGTTCGCAGCACGATGGGAGAAACCCGCATAGAGGGAAAGCCTCTTTGCCGGGGCATCGCCGCTG
Organism: Mustela lutreola; assembly: GCF_030435805.1. Taxonomy (NCBI): domain Eukaryota; kingdom Metazoa; phylum Chordata; class Mammalia; order Carnivora; family Mustelidae; genus Mustela; species Mustela lutreola. The sequence continues at coordinate 156,047,834 of NC_081294.1, forward strand.
GCAAAGCACAGCATTCTTTGGGAAATCAGAGGCGGGGAAGAGAAGGAGCCGTTGGCCTTGGGGTCGGGAAAGGCGAAAAGCCTCTTTGCCTGGGCTTCTCCCCTAGGAAAGCACAGCATTCGTTGGGAAATCAGAGTTCGTTTGGGAACGCTGCTGCTGCTTGCCTAAGATAGTCTCCGCAGCACGGTGGAATATACCCGCATGGAGCGAAATTCTCTTTGCCCTAGAATCCCCTCTGCCTGAGAGAGAAGCATGGTTGCACACGTCTGTCACCACGCTCCCCAGTAGCAAGTGTGGGGTAGGCGCAGCACGCCGCCCCCAGGGAAGAGAAGGAGCCGTTGGCTTTGGGGTCGGGAATCGCTCGGTAAGCAGGATAGCCTGCCGTGGCGCGAACAGCAGGCCGGTGGCAAGACAAGTGTCACCCGCTCCCTGTACGGAGAGATGGAAGCTTGGTGCAAAGGAGACGAGGGGATAAGAAGGGCAGGGGCGCGTGCTCCACTCTAAGGAAGGAGTCTGGGCAGAGGCAGGCAGAAGGAGACAGCATCTCCTTGACCACCTGTCCCAAGGACAGCCTTGTGCTTGCCACCAGGTGCCGTACTCGGAACTCACAGAAACAACCCAATGGAGAAAGGGGCAGTCAGATGCTGTCTTCCACCAAAATGTGGCAGCGTTGTCGGTGGCAGGGGTGTGCCAGGGAAGGAGTGGAGACAGTCCCCCACAGTACCCCATCCAAGTGCACGGACCGTGTACAGGGATCCTGTGGCCTCCTCTCTCCTGTGGTGAAGACACTGGCCTAGGCCCAGAGTCTGCCTGAGCGCGGGAGCAAAAGGAAAAGCCTTACCTACGCCAGGAGATGGTAAAAGGCATAGAGTGCCATGCTAGGCCACGCAGGCTGCTGCAGGGTGGTGACTGTGTCTGCTTAGTTAGGCTTAGCAAGGTGAACCTCGGGCGTGAATTTGGAGCCCGGGAACGCAAGGCCCAAGAGGCACCAGCTCTCCCGCGGCTGTCCCACTCTGCCGCGACAGAACGAAAGAAAAGGCCTTGCTGAGAAAGCAGTAGCGAAGTGCGGTTCGCGCCGAGCTGAAAACATCTGCGACAGCACAGCTGTCGCTGGGAAATCAGAGTCGGTTCTGTGGGCTGCTCTCGTTGATTGCCTTAGCCAAGTATTCGCAGCACGATGGGAGAAACCCGTATAGAGCGAAAGACTCTTTGCCGGGGCCTCCCCTATGGGAAAGCACAGCATTCTTTGGGAAATCAGAGTCGGGTCTGTGGGATGCTGCCTGCTGCTTGCCGGAGCCAGTCTCCACCGCACGGTGTAATAAACCCGCATGGAGCGAAATCCTCTTGGCCTGGGCATCCCCTCTGCCTGAGAGAGAAGCGCAGTGGCGCCTGTGGAAAGATTTTTAAGGAAAGGGACATGTCTGTCACTGCAGAGCGACGGAAGCCTGGCTGCTAAAGAGACCAGAGGGCACGATTAGGGCAGGGGAAAGGGCTCCACTCTGAGGAAGGAGTCTGGGCAGAAAGCATGCCTGTCCTGAGCCTTTGGGCCCAAGGAGACAGCAGCTCCTTGGTCACCTGTCCGTGGTGGAGACACGGGCTTGCCACCAGGCGCCTACCCTGAACTCGAGAAACAACGCCCAGAAAGAACTCGCCATCAGATGCCGTCTTCCTCCAGGATGTGGAAGCTTGGAGGAGGCACGGGGTTTAAGGGGAAGGAGTGGGGACAGTCCCCCCCCCCAAAACTCCCTATTCTGTGCACGGGCGGTGTGCAAGGATCCTGTCACTTCTCCTTTCCTGTGGGGAAAGCACTGGCCTAGTCCGTGAATCTGCCTGAGCGCCAGAGTAAAAGGCCAAGCGATGCCTACACCGGGAGATGGTAGTGTGCCTAGAGTGCAATCCTTGGCTACGCACGCTACTGCAGGGTTGTGGCTATGTCTGCTTAGTTCGGCCTGGCAGGGTGAACCCAGGACGCTAACATGGAGCCCAGGAAAGCAAGGCCCAAGAGGCACCAGCTCTCCAGCAGCTCTTCTTGCCTGACGCGACTGAAGCCTTGCTGAGGAAGCAGCGGCGAAGTGCTGTTCACTCCAAGCCAAAGCCTCTGCGAAAGCACAGCATGCGCTGAGAAATGTTCTGCGGGCTGCTGATGCTTGCCTGAGGCCAGTCTCACGGTGGGAGAAACCCGGCATACAGCGAAAGCCTCTTTGCCTGGGCATCTCCCCTGGGAAAGTGTGGCATTCGTTGGGAAATCAGAGTTGGGTTTGGGGATGCTGCTTCTGCTTGCCTGAGCTAGTCTCCGCAGCACGGTGGAAGATAACCGCATGGAGCGTAATACTCTTTGCCCTAGCATCCCCTCTGCCTGAGAGAGAAGCATGGTTGCACACGTCTGTCACCGTGCTCCCCAGGAGCAAGTGTGGGAAGACGCAGCACGCCGGCCCCGGGGAAGAGAAGGAGCCTTTGGCCTTGGGGTCGGGAAACGCTCGGGAAGCAGGATAGCCTGCCGTGGAATGAACAGCAGGCCGGTGGCAAGACAAGTGTCACCCGCTCCCTGTGCGGAGAGATGGTAACCTGGCTGCTAAGGAGACTTGAGGGGACGACTAGGGCAGGGGCGCATGCACCACTCTGAGGAAGGAGTCTGGGCAGAAAGCAGGCCTGTCCTGTGCCTCTGCTCACAAGGGGACACCATCTCCTTGCCACCTGTCCCAAGGGCAGGCTTCGTCTTGCCACCAGGTGCCAAACCCGGAATTCGCAGAAACAACCCCATGGAGAAACGGGCAGTCAGATGCCGTCTTCCACAAAGATGTGGCAGGGGGTGTGCCGGGGAAAGAGTGGAGACACTCCCCTACAGTTCCCCATCCCAGTTCACGGGCCGTGTGCAGGGATCCTGTCGCCTCCTATCTCCTGAGGTGAAGGCATTGGCCTAGGCCCAGAGTCTGCCTGAGAAAAGGCAAAGCCTTACCTATGCCAAGAGATGGTAATAGGCATAGAGTGCCATGCTAGGACACGCACGCTGCTTCAGGGTTGTGACTGTGTCTGCTTAGTTCGGCTTAACAAGATGAACCCCAGGCGCGAACTTGGAGCAGGGGAAAGCAAGGCCCAAGAGGAACCAGCTCTCCTCCTACCGCGACAGAGCGAACGACCAAAGCCTTGCTGAGGAAGCAGCAGCGACGTGCGGTTTGTGCCAAGCTGAAAAGCTCTGCGAAAGCATAGAAGTCGCTGGGAAATCAGAGTCGGTTCTGTGGGCTGCTTTTGTTGCTTGCCTTAGCCTAGTGTTCGCAGCACGATGGGAGAAACCCGCATAGAGGGAAAGCCTCTTTGCCGGGGCATCGCCGCTGGCAAAGCACAGCATTCTTTGGGAAATCAGAGGCGGGGAAGAGAAGGAGCCGTTGGCCTTGGGGTCGGGAAAGGCGAAAAGCCTCTTTGCCTGGGCTTCTCCCCTAGGAAAGCACAGCATTCGTTGGGAAATCAGAGTTCGTTTGGGAACGCTGCTGCTGCTTGCCTAAGATAGTCTCCGCAGCACGGTGGAATATACCCGCATGGAGCGAAATTCTCTTTGCCCTAGAATCCCCTCTGCCTGAGAGAGAAGCATGGTTGCACACGTCTGTCACCACGCTCCCCAGGAGCAAGTGTGGGGTAGGCGCAGCACGCCGCCCCCAGGGAAGAGAAGGAGCCGTTGGCTTTGGGGTCGGGAATCGCTCGGTAAGCAGGATAGCCTGCCGTGGCGCGAACAGCAGGCCGGTGGCAAGACAAGTGTCACCCGCTCCCTGTACGGAGAGATGGAAGCTTGGTGCAAAGGAGACGAGGGGATAAGAAGGGCAGGGGCGCGTGCTCCACTCTAAGGAAGGAGTCTGGGCAGAGGCAGGCAGAAGGAGACAGCATCTCCTTGACCACCTGTCCCAAGGACAGCCTTGTGCTTGCCACCAGGTGCCGTACTCGGAACTCACAGAAACAACCCAATGGAGAAAGGGGCAGTCAGATGCTGTCTTCCACCAAAATGTGGCAGCGTTGTCGGTGGCAGGGGTGTGCCAGGGAAGGAGTGGAGACAGTCCCCCACAGTACCCCATCCAAGTGCACGGACCGTGTACAGGGATCCTGTGGCCTCCTCTCTCCTGTGGTGAAGACACTGGCCTAGGCCCAGAGTCTGCCTGAGCGCGGGAGCAAAAGGAAAAGCCTTACCTACGCCAGGAGATGGTAAAAGGCATAGAGTGCCATGCTAGGCCACGCAGGCTGCTGCACGGTGGTGACTGTGTCTGCTTAGTTAGGCTTAGCAAGGTGAACCTCGGGCGTGAATTTGGAGCCCGGGCACGCAAGGCCTAAGAGGCACCAGCTCTCCCGCGGCTGTCCCACTCTGCCGCGACAGACCGAAAGAAAAGGCCTTGCTGAGAAAGCAGTAGCGAAGTGCGGTTCGCGCCGAGCTGAAAACATCTGCGACAGCACAGCTGTCGCTGGGAAATCAGAGTCGGTTCTGTGGGCTGCTATCGTTGCTTGCCTTAGCCTAGTATTCGCAGCACGATGGGAGACACCCGCATAGAGCGAAAGACTCTTTGCCGGGGCCTCCCCTATGGGAAAGCACAGCATTCTTTGGGAAATCAGAGTCGGGTCTGTGGGATGCTGCCTGCTGCTTGCCGGAGCCAGTCTCCACCGCACGGTGTAATAAACCCGCATGGAGCGAAATCCTCTTGGCCTGGGCATCCCCTCTGCCTGAGAGAGAAGCGCAGTGGCGCCTGTGGAAAGATTTTTAAGGAAAGGGACATGTCTGTCACTGCAGAGCGACGGAAGCCTGGCTGCTAAAGAGACCAGAGGGCACGATTAGGGCAGGGGAAAGGGCTCCACTCTGAGGAAGGAGTCTGGGCAGAAAGCATGCCTGTCCTGAGCCTTTGGGCCCAAGGAGACAGCAGCTCCTTGGTCACCTGTCCGTGGTGGAGACACGGGCTTGCCACCAGGCGCCTACCCTGAACTCGAGAAACAACGCCCAGAAAGAACTCGCCATCAGATGCCGTCTTCCTCCAGGATGTGGAAGCTTGGAGGAGGCACGGGGTTTAAGGGGAAGGAGTGGGGACAGTCCCCCCCCCCCAAAACTCCCTATTCTGTGCACGGGCGGTGTGCAAGGATCCTGTCACCTCTCCTTTCCTGTGGGGAAAGCACTGGCCTAGTCCGTGAATCTGCCTGAGCGCCAGAGTAAAAGGCCAAGCGATGCCTACACCGGGAGATGGTAGTGTGCCTAGAGTGCAATCCTTGGCTACGCACGCTACTGCAGGGTTGTGGCTATGTCTGCTTAGTTCGGCCTGGCAGGGTGAACCCAGGACGCTAACATGGAGCCCAGGAAAGCAAGGCCCAAGAGGCACCAGCTCTCCAGCAGCTCTTCTTGCCTGACGCGACTGAAGCCTTGCTGAGGAAGCAGCGGCGAAGTGCTGTTCACTCCAAGCCAAAGCCTCTGCGAAAGCACAGCATGCGCTGAGAAATGTTCTGCGGGCTGCTGATGCTTGCCTGAGGCCAGTCTCACGGTGGGAGAAACCCGGCATACAGCGAAAGCCTCTTTGCCTGGGCATCTCCCCTGGGAAAGTGTGGCATTCGTTGGGAAATCAGAGTTGGGTTTGGGGATGCTGCTTCTGCTTGCCTGAGCTAGTCTCCGCAGCACGGTGGAAGATAACCGCATGGAGCGTAATACTCTTTGCCCTAGCATCCCCTCTGCCTGAGAGAGAAGCATGGTTGCACACGTCTGTCACCGTGCTCCCCAGGAGCAAGTGTGGGAAGACGCAGCACGCCGGCCCCGGGGAAGAGAAGGAGCCTTTGGCCTTGGGGTCGGGAAACGCTCGGGAAGCAGGATAGCCTGCCGTGGAATGAACAGCAGGCCGGTGGCAAGACAAGTGTCACCCGCTCCCTGTGCGGAGAGATGGTAACCTGGCTGCTAAGGAGACTTGAGGGGACGACTAGGGCAGGGGCGCATGCACCACTCTGAGGAAGGAGTCTGGGCAGAAAGCAGGCCTGTCCTGTGCCTCTGCTCACAAGGGGACACCATCTCCTTGCCACCTGTCCCAAGGGCAGGCTTGGGCTTGCCACCAGGTGCCAAACCCGGAATTCGCAGAAACAACCCCATGGAGAAACGGGCAGTCAGATGCCGTCTTCCACAAAGATGTGGCAGGGGGTGTGCCGGGGAAAGAGTGGAGACACTCCCCTACAGTTCCCCATCCCAGTTCACGGGCCGTGTGCAGGGATCCTGTCGCCTCCTATCTCCTGAGGTGAAGGCACTGGCCTAGGCCCAGAGTCTGCCTGAGAAAAGGCAAAGCCTTACCTATGCCAAGAGATGGTAATAGGCATAGAGTGCCATGCTAGGACACGCACGCTGCTTCAGGGTTGTGACTGTGTCTGCTTAGTTCGGCTTAACAAGATGAACCCCAGGCGCGAACTTGGAGCAGGGGAAAGCAAGGCCCAAGAGGAACCAGCTCTCCTCCTACCGCGACAGAGCGAACGACCAAAGCCTTGCTGAGGAAGCAGCAGCGACGTGCGGTTTGTGCCAAGCTGAAAACCTCTGCGAAAGCATAGAAGTCGCTGGGAAATCAGAGTCGGTTCTGTGGGCTGCTTTTGTTGCTTGACTTAGCCTAGTGTTCGCAGCACGATGGGAGAAACCCGCATAGAGGGAAAGCCTCTTTGCCGGGGCATCGCCGCTGGCAAAGCACAGCATTCTTTGGGAAATCAGAGGCGGGGAAGAGAAGGAGCCGTTGGCCTTGGGGTCGGGAAAGGCGAAAAGCCTCTTTGCCTGGGCTTCTCCCCTAGGAAAGCACAGCATTCGTTGGGAAATCAGAGTTCGTTTGGGAACGCTGCTGCTGCTTGCCTAAGATAGTCTCCGCAGCACGGTGGAATATACCCGCATGGAGCGAAATTCTCTTTGCCCTAGAATCCCCTCTGCCTGAGAGAGAAGCATGGTTGCACACGTCTGTCACCACGCTCCCCAGGAGCAAGTGTGGGGTAGGCGCAGCACGCCGCCCCCAGGGAAGAGAAGGAGCCGTTGGCTTTGGGGTCGGGAATCGCTCGGTAAGCAGGATAGCCTGCCGTGGCGCGAACAGCAGGCCGGTGGCAAGACAAGTGTCACCCGCTCCCTGTACGGAGAGATGGAAGCTTGGTGCAAAGGAGACGAGGGGATAAGAAGGGCAGGGGCGCGTGCTCCACTCTAAGGAAGGAGTCTGGGCAGAGGCAGGCAGAAGGAGACAGCATCTCCTTGACCACCTGTCCCAAGGACAGCCTTGTGCTTGCCACCAGGTGCCGTACTCGGAACTCACAGAAACAACCCAATGGAGAAAGGGGCAGTCAGATGCTGTCTTCCACCAAAATGTGGCAGCGTTGTCGGTGGCAGGGGTGTGCCAGGGAAGGAGTGGAGACAGTCCCCCACAGTACCCCATCCCAGTGCACGGACCGTGTACAGGGATCCTGTGGCCTCCTCTCTCCTGTGGTGAAGACACTGGCCTAGGCCCAGAGTCTGCCTGAGCGCGGGAGCAAAAGGAAAAGCCTTACCTACGCCAGGAGTTGGTAAAAGGCATAGAGTGCCATGCTAGGCCACGCAGGCTGCTGCAGGGTGGTGACTGTGTCTGCTTAGTTAGGCTTAGCAAGGTGAACCTCGGGCGTGAATTTGGAGCCCGGGAACGCAAGGCCCAAGAGGCACCAGCTCTCCCGCGGCTGTACCACTCTGCCGCGACAGACCGAAAGAAAAGGCCTTGCTGAGAAAGCAGTAGCGAAGTGCGGTTCGCGCCGAGCTGAAAACATCTGCGACAGCACAGCTGTCGCTGGGAAATCAGAGTCGGTTCTGTGGGCTGCTCTCGTTGCTTGCCTTAGCCTAGTATTCGCAGCACGATGGGAGAAACCCGCATAGAGCGAAAGACTCTTTGCCGGGGCCTCCCCTATGGGAAAGCACAGCATTCTTTGGGAAATCAGAGTCGGGTCTGTGGGATGCTGCCTGCTGCTTGCCGGAGCCAGTCTCCACCGCACGGTGTAATAAACCCGCATGGAGCGAAATCCTCTTGGCCTGGGCATCCCCTCTGCCTGAGAGAGAAGCGCAGTGGCGCCTGTGGAAAGATTTTTAAGGAAAGGGACATGTCTGTCACTGCAGAGCGACGGAAGCCTGGCTGCTAAAGAGACCAGAGGGCACGATTAGGGCAGGGGAAAGGGCTCCACTCTGGGGAAGGAGTCTGGGCAGAAAGCATGCCAGTCCTGAACCTTTGGGCCCAAGGAGATAGCACCTCCTTGGTCACCTGTCCGTGGTGGAGACACGGGCTTGCCACCAGGCGCCTACCCTGAACTCGAGAAACAACGCCCAGAAAGAACTCGCCATCAGATGCCGTCTTCCTCCAGGATGTGGAAGCTTGGAGGAGGCACGGGGTTTAAGGGGAAGGAGTGGTGACAGTCCCCCCCCCAAAGCTCCCTATTCAGTGCACGGGCGGTGTGCAGGGATCCTGTCACCTCTCCTTTCCTGTGGGGAAAGCACTGGCCTAGTCCGTGAATCTGCCTGAGCGCCAGAGTAAAAGGCCAAGCGATGCCTACACCGGGAGATGGTAGTGTGCCTAGAGTGCAATCCTTGGCTACGCACGCTACTGCAGGGTTGTGGCTATGTCTGCTTAGTTCGGCCTGGCAGGGTGAACCCAGGACGCTAACATGGAGCCCAGGACAGCAAGGCCCAAGAGGCACCAGCTCTCCAGCAGCTCTTCTTGCCTGACGCGACTGAAGCCTTGCTGAGGAAGCAGCGGCGAAGTGCTGTTCACTCCAAGCCAAAGCCTCTGCGAAAGCACAGCATGCGCTGAGAAATGTTCTGCGGGCTGCTGATGCTTGCCTGAGGCCAGTCTCACGGTGGGAGAAACCCGGCATACAGCGAAAGCCTCTTTGCCTGGGCATCTCCCCTGGGAAAGTGTGGCATTCGTTCGGAAATCAGAGTTGGGTTTGGGGATGCTGCTTCTGCTTGCCTGAGCTAGGCTCCGCAGCACGGTGGAAGATAACCGCATGGAGCGTAATACTCTTTGCCCTAGCATCCCCTCTGCCTGAGAGAGAAGCATGGTTGCACACGTCTGTCACCGTGCTCCCCAGGAGCAAGTGTGGGAAGACGCAGCACGCCGGCCCCGGGGAAGAGAAGGAGCCTTTGGCCTTGGGGTCGGGAAACGCTCGGGAAGCAGGATAGCCTGCCGTGGAATGAACAGCAGGCCGGTGGCAAGACAAGTGTCACCCGCTCCCTGTGCGGAGAGATGGTAACCTGGCTGCTAAGGAGACTTGAGGGGACGACTAGGGCAGGGGCGCATGCACCACTCTGAGGAAGGAGTCTGGGCAGAAAGCAGGCCTGTCCTGTGCCTCTGCTCACAAGGGGACACCATCTCCTTGCCACCTGTCCCAAGGGCAGGCTTGGGCTTGCCACCAGGTGCCAAACCCGGAATTCGCAGAAACAACCCCATGGAGAAACGGGCAGTCAGATGCCGTCTTCCACAAAGATGTGGCAGGGGGTGTGCCGGGGAAAGAGTGGAGACACTCCCCTACAGTTCCCCATCCCAGTTAACGGGCCGTGTGCAGGGATCCTGTCGCCTCCGATCTCCTGAGGTGAAGGCACTGGCCTAGGCCCAGAGTCTGCCTGAGAAAAGGCAAAGCCTTACCTATGCCAAGAGATGGTAATAGGCATAGAGTGCCATGCTAGGACACGCACGCTGCTTCAGGGTTGTGACTGTGTCTGCTTAGTTCGGCTTAACAAGATGAACCCCAGGCGCGAACTTGGAGCAGGGGAAAGCAAGGCCCAAGAGGAACCAGCTCTCCTCCTACCGCGACAGAGCGAACGACCAAAGCCTTGCTGAGGAAGCAGCAGCGACGTGCGGTTTGTGCCAAGCTGAAAAGCTCTGCGAAAGCATAGAAGTCGCTGGGAAATCAGAGTCGGTTCTGTGGGCTGCTTTTGTTGCTTGCCTTAGCCTAGTGTTCGCAGCACGATGGGAGAAACCCGCATAGAGGGAAAGCCTCTTTGCCGGGGCATCGCCGCTGGCAAAGCACAGCATTCTTTGGGAAATCAGAGGCGGGGAAGAGAAGGAGCCGTTGGCCTTGGGGTCGGGAAAGGCAAAAAGCCTCTTTGCCTGGGCTTCTCCCCTAGGAAAGCACAGCATTCGTTGGGAAATCAGAGTTCGTTTGGGAACGCTGCTGCTGCTTGCCTAAGATAGTCTCCGCAGCACGGTGGAATATACCCGCATGGAGCGAAATTCTCTTTGCCCTAGAATCCCCTCTGCCTGAGAGAGAAGCATGGTTGCACACGTCTGTCACCACGCTCCCCAGGAGCAAGTGTGGGGTAGGCGCAGCACGCCGCCCCCAGGGAAGAGAAGGAGCCGTTGGCTTTGGGGTCGGGAATCGCTCGGTAAGCAGGATAGCCTGCCGTGGCGCGAACAGCAGGCCGGTGGCAAGACAAGTGTCACCCGCTCCCTGTACGGAGAGATGGAAGCTTGGTGCAAAGGAGACGAGGGGATAAGAAGGGCAGGGGCGCGTGCTCCACTCTAAGGAAGGAGTCTGGGCAGAGGCAGGCAGAAGGAGACAGCATCTCCTTGACCACCTGTCCCAAGGACAGCCTTGTGCTTGCCACCAGGTGCCGTACTCGGAACTCACAGAAACAACCCAATGGAGAAAGGGGCAGTCAGATGCTGTCTTCCACCAAAATGTGGCAGCGTTGTCGGTGGCAGGGGTGTGCCAGGGAAGGAGTGGAGACAGTCCCCCACAGTACCCCATCCAAGTGCACGGACCGTGTACAGGGATCCTGTGGCCTCCTCTCTCCTGTGGTGAAGACACTGGCCTAGGCCCAGAGTCTGCCTGAGCGCGGGAGCAAAAGGAAAAGCCTTACCTACGCCAGGAGATGGTAAAAGGCATAGAGTGCCATGCTAGGCCACGCAGGCTGCTGCAGGGTGGTGACTGTGTCTGCTTAGTTAGGCTTAGCAAGGTGAACCTCGGGCGTGAATTTGGAGCCCGGGAACGCAAGGCCCAAGAGGCACCAGCTCTCCCGCGGCTGTACCACTCTGCCGCGACAGACCGAAAGAAAAGGCCTTGCTGAGAAAGCAGTAGCGAAGTGCGGTTCGCGCCGAGCTGAAAACATCTGCGACAGCACAGCTGTCGCTGGGAAATCAGAGTCGGTTCTGTGGGCTGCTCTCGTTGCTTGCCTTAGCCTAGTATTCGCAGCACGATGGGAGAAACCCGCATAGAGCGAAAGACTCTTTGCCGGGGCCTCCCCTATGGGAAAGCACAGCATTCTTTGGGAAATCAGAGTCGGGTCTGTGGGATGCTGCCTGCTGCTTGCCGGAGCCAGTCTCCACCGCACGGTGTAATAAACCCGCATGGAGCGAAATCCTCTTGGCCTGGGCATCCCCTCTGCCTGAGAGAGAAGCGCAGTGGCGCCTGTGGAAAGATTTTTAAGGAAAGGGACATGTCTGTCACTGCAGAGCGACGGAAGCCTGGCTGCTAAAGAGACCAGAGGGCACGATTAGGGCAGGGGAAAGGGCTCCACTCTGGGGAAGGAGTCTGGGCAGAAAGCATGCCAGTCCTGAACCTTTGGGCCCAAGGAGATAGCACCTCCTTGGTCACCTGTCCGTGGTGGAGACACGGGCTTGCCACCAGGCGCCTACCCTGAACTCGAGAAACAACGCCCAGAAAGAACTCGCCATCAGATGCCGTCTTCCTCCAGGATGTGGAAGCTTGGAGGAGGCACGGGGTTTAAGGGGAAGGAGTGGTGACAGTCCCCCCCCCAAAGCTCCCTATTCAGTGCACGGGCGGTGTGCAGGGATCCTGTCACCTCTCCTTTCCTGTGGGGAAAGCACTGGCCTAGTCCGTGAATCTGCCTGAGCGCCAGAGTAAAAGGCCAAGCGATGCCTACACCGGGAGATGGTAGTGTGCCTAGAGTGCAATCCTTGGCTACGCACGCTACTGCAGGGTTGTGGCTATGTCTGCTTAGTTCGGCCTGGCAGGGTGAACCCAGGACGCTAACATGGAGCCCAGGACAGCAAGGCCCAAGAGGCACCAGCTCTCCAGCAGCTCTTCTTGCCTGACGCGACTGAAGCCTTGCTGAGGAAGCAGCGGCGAAGTGCTGTTCACTCCAAGCCAAAGCCTCTGCGAAAGCACAGCATGCGCTGAGAAATGTTCTGCGGGCTGCTGATGCTTGCCTGAGGCCAGTCTCACGGTGGGAGAAACCCGGCATACAGCGAAAGCCTCTTTGCCTGGGCATCTCCCCTGGGAAAGTGTGGCATTCGTTGGGAAATCAGAGTTGGGTTTGGGGATGCTGCTTCTGCTTGCCTGAGCTAGGCTCCGCAGCACGGTGGAAGATAACCGCATGGAGCGTAATACTCTTTGCCCTAGCATCCCCTCTGCCTGAGAGAGAAGCATGGTTGCACACGTCTGTCACCGTGCTCCCCAGGAGCAAGTGTGGGAAGACGCAGCACGCCGGCCCCGGGGAAGAGAAGGAGCCTTTGGCCTTGGGGTCGGGAAACGCTCGGGAAGCAGGATAGCCTGCCGTGGAATGAACAGCAGGCCGGTGGCAAGACAAGTGTCACCCGCTCCCTGTGCGGAGAGATGGTAACCTGGCTGCTAAGGAGACTTGAGGGGACGACTAGGGCAGGGGCGCATGCACCACTCTGAGGAAGGAGTCTGGGCAGAAAGCAGGCCTGTCCTGTGCCTCTGCTCACAAGGGGACACCATCTCCTTGCCACCTGTCCCAAGGGCAGGCTTGGGCTTGCCACCAGGTGCCAAACCCGGAATTCGCAGAAACAACCCCATGGAGAAACGGGCAGTCAGATGCCGTCTTCCACAAAGATGTGGCAGGGGGTGTGCCGGGGAAAGAGTGGAGACACTCCCCTACAGTTCCCCATCCCAGTTAAGGGGCCGTGTGCAGGGATCCTGTCGCCTCCTATCTCCTGAGGTGAAGGCACTGGCCTAGGCCCAGAGTCTGCCTGAGAAAAGGCAAAGCCTTACCTATGCCAAGAGATGGTAATAGGCATAGAGTGCCATGCTAGGACACGCACGCTGCTTCAGGGTTGTGACTGTGTCTGCTTAGTTCGGCTTAACAAGATGACCCCCAGGCGCGAACTTGGAGCAGGGGAAAGCAAGGCCCAAGAGGAACCAGCTCTCCTCCTACCGCGACAGAGCGAACGACCAAAGCCTTGCTGAGGAAGCAGCAGCGACGTGCGGTTTGTGCCAAGCTGAAAAGCTCTGCGAAAGCATAGAAGTCGCTGGGAAATCAGAGTCGGTTCTGTGGGCTGCTTTTGTTGCTTGCCTTAGCCTAGTGTTCGCAGCACGATGGGAGAAACCCGCATAGAGGGAAAGCCTCTTTGCCGGGGCATCGCCGCTGGCAAAGCACAGCATTCTTTGGGAAATCAGAGGCGGGGAAGAGAAGGAGCCGTTGGCCTTGGGGTCGGGAAAGGCGAAAAGCCTCTTTGCCTGGGCTTCTCCCCTAGGAAAGCACAGCATTCGTTGGGAAATCAGAGTTCGTTTGGGAACGCTGCTGCTGCTTGCCTAAGATAGTCTCCGCAGCACGGTGGAATATACCCGCATGGAGCGAAATTCTCTTTGCCCTAGAATCCCCTCTGCCTGAGAGAGAAGCATGGTTGCACACGTCTGTCACCACGCTCCCCAGGAGCAAGTGTGGGGTAGGCGCAGCACGCCGCCCCCAGGGAAGAGAAGGAGCCGTTGGCTTTGGGGTCGGGAATCGCTCGGTAAGCAGGATAGCCTGCCGTGGCGCGAACAGCAGGCCGGTGGCAAGACAAGTGTCACCCGCTCCCTGTACGGAGAGATGGAAGCTTGGTGCAAAGGAGACGAGGGGATAAGAAGGGCAGGGGCGCGTGCTCCACTCTAAGGAAGGAGTCTGGGCAGAGGCAGGCAGAAGGAGACAGCATCTCCTTGACCACCTGTCCCAAGGACAGCCTTGTGCTTGCCACCAGGTGCCGTACTCGGAACTCACAGAAACAACCCAATGGAGAAAGGGGCAGTCAGATGCTGTCTTCCACCAAAATGTGGCAGCGTTGTCGGTGGCAGGGGTGTGCCAGGGAAGGAGTGGAGACAGTCCCCCACAGTACCCCATCCAAGTGCACGGACCGTGTACAGGGATCCTGTGGCCTCCTCTCTCCTGTGGTGAAGACACTGGCCTAGGCCCAGAGTCTGCCTGAGCGCGGGAGCAAAAGGAAAAGCCTTACCTACGCCAGGAGATGGTAAAAGGCATAGAGTGCCATGCTAGGCCACGCAGGCTGCTGCAGGGTGGTGACTGTGTCTGCTTAGTTAGGCTTAGCAAGGTGAACCTCGGGCGTGAATTTGGAGCCCGGGAACGCAAGGCCCAAGAGGCACCAGCTCTCCCGCGGCTGTACCACTCTGCCGCGACAGACCGAAAGAAAAGGCCTTGCTGAGAAAGCAGTAGCGAAGTGCGGTTCGCGCCGAGCTGAAAACATCTGCGACAGCACAGCTGTCGCTGGGAAATCAGAGTCGGTTCTGTGGGCTGCTCTCGTTGCTTGCCTTAGCCTAGTATTCGCAGCACGATGGGAGAAACCCGCATAGAGCGAAAGACTCTTTGCCGGGGCCTCCCCTATGGGAAAGCACAGCATTCTTTGGGAAATCAGAGTCGGGTCTGTGGGATGCTGCCTGCTGCTTGCCGGAGCCAGTCTCCACCGCACGGTGTAATAAACCCGCATGGAGCGAAATCCTCTTGGCCTGGGCATCCCCTCTGCCTGAGAGAGAAGCGCAGTGGCGCCTGTGGAAAGATTTTTAAGGAAAGGGACATGTCTGTCACTGCAGAGCGACGGAAGCCTGGCTGCTAAAGAGACCAGAGGGCACGATGAGGGCAGGGGAAAGGGCTCCACTCTGAGGAAGGAGTCTGGGCAGAAAGCATGCCTGTCCTGAGCCTTTGGGCCCAAGGAGACAGCAGCTCCTTGGTCACCTGTCCGTGGTGGAGACATGGGCTTGCCACCAGGCGCCTACCTGAACTCGAGAAACAACGCCCAGAAAGAACTCGCCATCAGATGCCGTCTTCCTCCAGGATGTGGAAGCTTGGAGGAGGCACGGGGTTTAAGGGGAAGGAGTGGGGACAGTCCCCCCCCCCAAAACTCCCTATTCTGTGCACGGGCGGTGTGCAGGGATCCTGTCACCTCTCCTTTCCTGTGGGGAAAGCACTGGCCTAGTCCGTGAATCTGCCTGAGCGCCAGAGTAAAAGGCCAAGCGATGCCTACACCGGGAGATGGTAGTGTGCCTAGAGTGCAATCCTTGGCTACGCACGCTACTGCAGGGTTGTGGCTATGTCTGCTTAGTTCGGCCTGGCAGGGTGAACCCAGGACGCTAACATGGAGCCCAGGAAAGCAAGGCCCAAGAGGCACCAGCTCTCCAGCAGCTCTTCTTGCCTGACGCGACTGAAGCCTTGCTGAGGAAGCAGCGGCGAAGTGCTGTTCACTCCAAGCCAAAGCCTCTGCGAAAGCACAGCATGCGCTGAGAAATGTTCTGCGGGCTGCTGATGCTTGCCTGAGGCCAGTCTCACGGTGGGAGAAACCCGGCATACAGCGAAAGCCTCTTTGCCTGGGCATCTCCCCTGGGAAAGTGTGGCATTCGTTGGGAAATCAGAGTTGGGTTTGGGGATGCTGCTTCTGCTTGCCTGAGCTAGTCTCCGCAGCACGGTGGAAGATAACCGCATGGAGCGTAATACTCTTTGCCCTAGCATCCCCTCTGCCTGAGAGAGAAGCATGGTTGCACACGTCTGTCACCGTGCTCCCCAGGAGCAAGTGTGGGAAGACGCAGCACGCCGGCCCCGGGGAAGAGAAGGAGCCTTTGGCCTTGGGGTCGGGAAACGCTCGGGAAGCAGGATAGCCTGCCGTGGAATGAACAGCAGGCCGGTGGCAAGACAAGTGTCACCCGCTCCCTGTGCGGAGAGATGGTAACCTGGCTACTAAGGAGACTTGAGGGGACGACTAGGGCAGGGGCGCATGCACCACTCTGAGGAAGGAGTCTGGGCAGAAAGCAGGCCTGTCCTGTGCCTCTGCTCACAAGGGGACAGCATCTCCTTGCCACCTGTCCCAAGGGCAGGCTTCGTCTTGCCACCAGGTGCCAAACCCGGAATTCGCAGAAACAACCCCATGGAGAAACGGGCAGTCAGATGCCGTCTTCCACAAAGATGTGGCAGGGGGTGTGCCGGGGAAAGAGTGGAGACACTCCCCTACAGTTCCCCATCCCAGTTCACGGGCCGTGTGCAGGGATCCTGTCGCCTCCTATCTCCTGAGGTGAAGGCACTGGCCTAGGCCCAGAGTCTGCCTGAGAAAAGGCAAAGCCTTACCTATGCCAAGAGATGGTAATAGGCATAGAGTGCCATGCTAGGACACGCAGGCTGCTTCAGGGTTGTGACTGTGTCTGCTTAGTTCGGCTTAACAAGATGAACCCCAGGCGCGAACTTGGAGCAGGGGAAAGCAAGGCCCAAGAGGAACCAGCTCTCCTCCTACCGCGACAGAGCGAACGACCAAAGCCTTGCTGAGGAAGCAGCAGCGACGTGCGGTTTGTGCCAAGCTGAAAATCTCTGCGAAAGCATAGAAGTCGCTGGGAAATCAGAGTCGGTTCTGTGGGCTGCTTTTGTTGCTTGACTTAGCCTAGTGTTCGCAGCACGATGGGAGAAACCCGCATAGAGGGAAAGCCTCTTTGCCGGGGCATCGCCGCTGGCAAAGCACAGCATTCTTTGGGAAATCAGAGGCGGGGAAGAGAAGGAGCCGTTGGCCTTGGGGTCGGGAAAGGCGAAAAGCCTCTTTGCCTGGGCTTCTCCCCTAGGAAAGCACAGCATTCGTTGGGAAACCAGAGTTCGTTTGGGAACGCTGCTGCTGCTTGCCTAAGATAGTCTCCGCAGCACGGTGGAATATACCCGCATGGAGCGAAATTCTCTTTGCCCTAGAATCCCCTCTGCCTGAGAGAGAAGCATGGTTGCACACGTCTGTCACCACGCTCCCCAGGAGCAAGTGTGGGGTAGGCGCAGCACGCCGCCCCCAGGGAAGAGAAGGAGCCGTTGGCTTTGGGGTCGGGAATCGCTCGGTAAGCAGGATAGCCTGCCGTGGCGCGAACAGCAGGCCGGTGGCAAGACAAGTGTCACCCGCTCCCTGTACGGAGAGATGGAAGCTTGGTGCAAAGGAGACGAGGGGATAAGAAGGGCAGGGGCGCGTGCTCCACTCTAAGGAAGGAGTCTGGGCAGAGGCAGGCAGAAGGAGACAGCATCTCCTTGACCACCTGTCCCAAGGACAGCCTTGTGCTTGCCACCAGGTGCCGTACTCGGAACTCACAGAAACAACCCAATGGAGAAAGGGGCAGTCAGATGCTGTCTTCCACCAAAATGTGGCAGCGTTGTCGGTGGCAGGGGTGTGCCAGGGAAGGAGTGGAGACAGTCCCCCACAGTACCCCATCCCAGTGCACGGACCGTGTACAGGGATCCTGTGGCCTCCTCTCTCCTGTGGTGAAGACACTGGCCTAGGCCCAGAGTCTGCCTGAGCGTGGGAGCAAAAGGAAAAGCCTTACCTACGCCAGGAGTTGGTAAAAGGCATAGAGTGCCATGCTAGGCCACGCAGGCTGCTGCAGGGTGGTGACTGTGTCTGCTTAGTTAGGCTTAGCAAGGTGAACCTCGGGCGTGAATTTGGAGCCCGGGAACGCAAGGCCCAAGAGGCACCAGCTCTCCCGCGGCTGTCCCACTCTGCCGCGACAGACCGAAAGAAAAGGCCTTGCTGAGAAAGCAGTAGCGAAGTGCGGTTC
Organism: Mustela lutreola; assembly: GCF_030435805.1. Taxonomy (NCBI): domain Eukaryota; kingdom Metazoa; phylum Chordata; class Mammalia; order Carnivora; family Mustelidae; genus Mustela; species Mustela lutreola. The sequence continues at coordinate 156,065,564 of NC_081294.1, forward strand.
GCGCCGAGCTGAAAACATCTGCGACAGCACAGCTGTCGCTGGGAAATCAGAGTCGGTTCTGTGGGCTGCTCTCGTTGCTTGCCTTAGCCTAGTATTCGCAGCACGATGGGAGAAACCCGCATAGAGCGAAAGACTCTTTGCCGGGGCCTCCCCTATGGGAAAGCACAGCATTCTTTGGGAAATCAGAGTCGGGTCTGTGGGATGCTGCCTGCTGCTTGCCGGAGCCAGTCTCCACCGCACGGTGTAATAAACCCGCATGGAGCGAAATCCTCTTGGCCTGGGCATCCCCTCTGCCTGAGAGAGAAGCGCAGTGGCGCCTGTGGAAAGATTTTTAAGGAAAGGGACATGTCTGTCACTGCAGAGCGACGGAAGCCTGGCTGCTAAAGAGACCAGAGGGCACGATTAGGGCAGGGGAAAGGGATCCACTCTGGGGAAGGAGTCTGGGCAGAAAGCATGCCAGTCCTGAACCTTTGGGCCCAAGGAGATAGCACCTCCTTGGTCACCTGTCCGTGGTGGAGACACGGGCTTGCCACCAGGCGCCTACCCTGAACTCGAGAAACAACGCCCAGAAAGAACTCGCCATCAGATGCCGTCTTCCTCCAGGATGTGGAAGCTTGGAGGAGGCACGGTGTTTAAGGGGAAGGAGTGGTGACAGTCCCCCCCCCCCAAAGCTTCCTATTCAGTGCACGGGCGGTGTGCAGGGATCCTGTCACCTCTCCATTCCTGTGGGGAAAGCACTGGCCTAGTCCGTGAATCTGCCTGAGCGCCAGAGTAAAAGGCCAAGCGATGCCTACACCGGGAGATGGTAGTGTGCCTAGAGTGCAATCCTTGGCTACGCACGCTACTGCAGGGTTGTGGCTATGTCTGCTTAGTTCGGCCTGGCAGGGTGAACCCAGGACGCTAACATGGAGCCCAGGACAGCAAGGCCCAAGAGGCACCAGCTCTCCAGCAGCTCTTCTTGCCTGACGCGACTGAAGCCTTGCTGAGGAAGCAGCGGCGAAGTGCTGTTCACTCCAAGCCAAAGCCTCTGCGAAAGCACAGCATGCGCTGAGAAATGTTCTGCGGGCTGCTGATGCTTGCCTGAGGCCAGTCTCACGGTGGGAGAAACCCGGCATACAGCGAAAGCCTCTTTGCCTGGGCATCTCCCCTGGGAAAGTGTGGCATTCCTTGGGAAATCAGAGTTGGGTTTGGGGATGCTGCTTCTGCTTGCCTGAGCTAGGCTCCGCAGCACGGTGGAAGATAACCGCATGGAGCGTAATACTCTTTGCCCTAGCATCCCCTCTGCCTGAGAGAGAAGCATGGTTGCACACGTCTGTCACCGTGCTCCCCAGGAGCAAGTGTGGGAAGACGCAGCACGCCGGCCCCGGGGAAGAGAAGGAGCCTTTGGCCTTGGGGTCGGGAAACGCTCGGGAAGCAGGATAGCCTGCCGTGGAATGAACAGCAGGCCGGTGGCAAGACAAGTGTCACCCGCTCCCTGTGCGGAGAGATGGTAACCTGGCTGCTAAGGAGACTTGAGGGGACGACTAGGGCAGGGGCGCATGCACCACTCTGAGGAAGGAGTCTGGGCAGAAAGCAGGCCTGTCCTGTGCCTCTGCTCACAAGGGGACAGCATCTCCTTGCCACCTGTCCCAAGGGCAGGCTTGGGCTTGCCACCAGGTGCCAAACCCGGAATTCGCAGAAACAACCCCATGGAGAAACTGGCAGTCAGATGCCGTCTTCCACAAAGATGTGGCAGGGGGTGTGCCGGGGAAAGAGTGGAGACACTCCCCTACAGTTCCCCATCCCAGTTCTCGGGCCGTGTGCAGGGATCCTGTCGCCTCCTATCTCCTGAGGTGAAGGCACTGGCCTAGGCCCAGAGTCTGCCTGAGAAAAGGCAAAGCCTTACCTATGCCAAGAGATGGTAATAGGCATAGAGTGCCATGCTAGGACACGCACGCTGCTTCAGGGTTGTGACTGTGTCTGCTTAGTTCGGCTTAACAAGATGAACCCCAGGCGCGAACTTGGAGCAGGGGAAAGCAAGGCCCAAGAGGAACCAGCTCTCCTCCTACCGCGACAGAGCGAACGACCAAAGCCTTGCTGAGGAAGCAGCAGCGACGTGCGGTTTGTGCCAAGCTGAAAAGCTCTGCGAAAGCATAGAAGTCGCTGGGAAATCAGAGTCGGTTCTGTGGGCTGCTTTTGTTGCTTGCCTTAGCCTAGTGTTCGCAGCACGATGGGAGAAACCCGCATAGAGGGAAAGCCTCTTTGCCGGGGCATCGCCGCTGGCAAAGCACAGCATTCTTTGGGAAATCAGAGGCGGGGAAGAGAAGGAGCCGTTGGCCTTGGGGTCGGGAAAGGCGAAAAGCCTCTTTGCCTGGGCTTCTCCCCTAGGAAAGCACAGCATTCGTTGGGAAATCAGAGTTCGTTTGGGAACGCTGCTGCTGCTTGCCTAAGATAGTCTCCGCAGCACGGTGGAATATACCCGCATGGAGCGAAATTCTCTTTGCCCTAGAATCCCCTCTGCCTGAGAGAGAAGCATGGTTGCACACGTCTGTCACCACGCTCCCCAGGAGCAAGTGTGGGGTAGGCGCAGCACGCCGCCCCCAGGGAAGAGAAGGAGCCGTTGGCTTTGGGGTCGGGAATCGCTCGGTAAGCAGGATAGCCTGCCGTGGCGCGAACAGCAGGCCGGTGGCAAGACAAGTGTCACCCGCTCCCTGTACGGAGAGATGGAAGCTTGGTGCAAAGGAGACGAGGGGATAAGAAGGGCAGGGGCGCGTGCTCCACTCTAAGGAAGGAGTCTGGGCAGAGGCAGGCAGAAGGAGACAGCATCTCCTTGACCACCTGTCCCAAGGACAGCCTTGTGCTTGCCACCAGGTGCCGTACTCGGAACTCACAGAAACAACCCAATGGAGAAAGGGGCAGTCAGATGCTGTCTTCCACCAAACTGTGGCAGCGTTGTCGGTGGCAGGGGTGTGCCAGGGAAGGAGTGGAGACAGTCCCCCACAGTACCCCATCCAAGTGCACGGACCGTGTACAGGGATCCTGTGGCCTCCTCTCTCCTGTGGTGAAGACACTGGCCTAGGCCCAGAGTCTGCCTGAGCGCGGGAGCAAAAGGAAAAGCCTTACCTACGCCAGGAGATGGTAAAAGGCATAGAGTGCCATGCTAGGCCACGCAGGCTGCTGCAGGGTGGTGACTGTGTCTGCTTAGTTAGGCTTAGCAAGGTGAACCTCGGGCGTGAATTTGGAGCCCGGGAACGCAAGGCCCAAGAGGCACCAGCTCTCCCGCGGCTGTCCCACTCTGCAGCGACAGAACGAAAGAAAAGGCCTTGCTGAGAAAGCAGTAGCGAAGTGCGGTTCGCGCCGAGCTGAAAACATCTGCGACAGCACAGCTGTCGCTGGGAAATCAGAGTCGGTTCTGTGGGCTGCTCTCGTTGCTTGCCTTAGCCTAGTATTCGCAGCACGATGGGAGAAACCCGCATAGAGCGAAAGACTCTTTGCCGGGGCCTCCCCTATGGGAAAGCACAGCATTCTTTGGGAAATCAGAGTCGGGTCTGTGGGATGCTGCCTGCTGCTTGCCGGAGCCAGTCTCCACCGCACGGTGTAATAAACCCGCATGGAGCGAAATCCTCTTGGCCTGGGCATCCCCTCTGCCTGAGAGAGAAGCGCAGTGGCGCCTGTGGAAAGATTTTTAAGGAAAGGGACATGTCTGTCACTGCAGAGCGACGGAAGCCTGGCTGCTAAAGAGACCAGAGGGCACGATTAGGGCAGGGGAAAGGGCTCCACTCTGAGGAAGGAGTCTGGGCAGAAAGCATGCCTGTCCTGAGCCTTTGGGCCCAAGGAGACAGCAGCTCCTTGGTCACCTGTCCGTGGTGGAGACACGGGCTTGCCACCAGGCGCCTACCCTGAACTCGAGAAACAACGCCCAGAAAGAACTCGCCATCAGATGCCGTCTTCCTCCAGGATGTGGAAGCTTGGAGGAGGCACGGGGTTTAAGGGGAAGGAGTGGGGACAGTCCCCCCCCCCCAAAACTCCCTATTCTGTGCACGGGCGGTGTGCAAGGATCCTGTCACCTCTCCTTTCCTGTGGGGAAAGCACTGGCCTAGTCCGTGAATCTGCCTGAGCGCCAGAGTAAAAGGCCAAGCGATGCCTACACCGGGAGATGGTAGTGTGCCTAGAGTGCAATCCTTGGCTACGCACGCTACTGCAGGGTTGTGGCTATGTCTGCTTAGTTCGGCCTGGCAGGGTGAACCCAGGACGCTAACATGGAGCCCAGGACAGCAAGGCCCAAGAGGCACCAGCTCTCCAGCAGCTCTTCTTGCCTGACGCGACTGAAGCCTTGCTGAGGAAGCAGCGGCGAAGTGCTGTTCACTCCAAGCCAAAGCCTCTGCGAAAGCACAGCATGCGCTGAGAAATGTTCTGCGGGCTGCTGATGCTTGCCTGAGGCCAGTCTCACGGTGGGAGAAACCCGGCATACAGCGAAAGCCTCTTTGCCTGGGCATCTCCCCTGGGAAAGTGTGGCATTCGTTGGGAAATCAGAGTTGGGTTTTGGGATGCTGCTTCTGCTTGCCTGAGCTAGTCTCCGCAGCACGGTGGAAGATAACCGCATGGAGCGTAATACTCTTTGCCCTAGCATCCCCTCTGCCTGAGAGAGAAGCATGGTTGCACACGTCTGTCACCGTGCTCCCCAGGAGCAAGTGTGGGAAGACGCAGCACGCCGGCCCCGGGGAAGAGAAGGAGCCTTTGGCCTTGGGGTCGGGAAACGCTCGGGAAGCAGGATAGCCTGCCGTGGAATGAACAGCAGGCCGGTGGCAAGACAAGTGTCACCCGCTCCCTGTGCGGAGAGATGGTAACCTGGCTGCTAAGGAGACTTGAGGGGACGACTAGGGCAGGGGCGCATGCACCACTCTGAGGAAGGAGTCTGGGCAGAAAGCAGGCCTGTCCTGTGCCTCTGCTCACAAGGGGACACCATCTCCTTGCCACCTGTCCCAAGGGCAGGCTTGGTCTTGCCACCAGGTGCCAAACCCGGAATTCGCAGAAACAACCCCATGGAGAAACGGGCAGTCAGATGCCGTCTTCCACAAAGATGTGGCAGGGGGTGTGCCGGGGAAAGAGTGGAGACACTCCCCTACAATTCCCCATCCCAGTTCACGGGCCGTGTGCAGGGATCCTGTCGCCTCCTATCTCCTGAGGTGAAGGCACTGGCCTAGGCCCAGAGTCTGCCTGAGAAAAGGCAAAGCCTTACCTATGCCAAGAGATGGTAATAGGCTTAGAGTGCCATGCTAGGACACGCACGCTGCTTCAGGGTTGTGACTGTGTCTGCTTAGTTCGGCTTAACAAGATGAACCCCAGGCGCGAACTTGGAGCAGGGGAAAGCAAGGCCCAAGAGGAACCAGCTCTCCTCCTACCGCGACAGAGCGAACGACCAAAGCCTTGCTGAGGAAGCAGCAGCGACGTGCGGTTTGTGCCAAGCTGAAAAGCTCTGCGAAAGCATAGAAGTCGCTGGGAAATCAGAGTCGGTTCTGTGGGCTGCTTTTGTTGCTTGCCTTAGCCTAGTGTTCGCAGCACGATGGGAGAAACCCGCATAGAGGGAAAGCCTCTTTGCCGGGGCATCGCCGCTGGCAAAGCACAGCATTCTTTGGGAAATCAGAGGCGGGGAAGAGAAGGAGCCGTTGGCCTTGGGGTCGGGAAAGGCGAAAAGTCTCTTTGCCTGGGCTTCTCCCCTAGGAAAGCACAGCATTCGTTGGGAAATCAGAGTTCGTTTGGGAACGCTGCTGCTGCTTGCCTAAGATAGTCTCCGCAGCACGGTGGAATATACCCGCATGGAGCGAAATTCTCTTTGCCCTAGAATCCCCTCTGCATGAGAGAGAAGCATGGTTGCACACGTCTGTCACCACGCTCCCCAGGAGCAAGTGTGGGGTAGGCGCAGCACTCCGCCCCCAGGGAAGAGAAGGAGCCGTGGGCTTTGGGGTCGGGAATCGCTCGGTAAGCAGGATAGCCTGCCGTGGCGCGAACAGCAGGCCGGTGGCAAGACAAGTGTCACCCGCTCCCTGTACGGAGAGATGGAAGCTTGGTGCAAAGGAGACGAGGGGATAAGAAGGGCAGGGGCGCGTGCTCCACTCTAAGGAAGGAGTCTGGGCAGAGGCAGGCAGAAGGAGACAGCATCTCCTTGACCACCTGTCCCAAGGACAGCCTTGTGCTTGCCACCAGGTGCCGTACTCGGAACTCACAGAAACAACCCAATGGAGAAAGGGGCAGTCAGATGCTGTCTTCCACCAAAATGTGGCAGCGTTGTCGGTGGCAGGGGTGTGCCAGGGAAGGAGTGGAGACAGTCCCCCACAGTACCCCATCCAAGTGCACGGACCGTGTACAGGGATCCTGTGGCCTCCTCTCTCCTGTGGTGAAGACACTGGCCTAGGCCCAGAGTCTGCCTGAGCGCGGGAGCAAAAGGAAAAGCCTTACCTACGCCAGGAGATGGTAAAAGGCATAGAGTGCCATGCTAGGCCACGCAGGCTGCTGCAGGGTGGTGACTGTGTCTGCTTAGTTAGGCTTAGCAAGGTGAACCTCGGGCGTGAATTTGGAGCCCGGGAACGCAAGGCCCAAGAGGCACCAGCTCTCCCGCGGCTGTCCCACTCTGCCGCGACAGAACGAAAGAAAAGGCCTTGCTGAGAAAGCAGTAGCGAAGTGCGGTTCGCGCCGAGCTGAAAACATCTGCGACAGCACAGCTGTCGCTGGGAAATCAGAGTCGGTTCTGTGGGCTGCTCTCGTTGCTTGCCTTAGCCTAGTATTCGCAGCACGATGGGAGAAACCCGTATAGAGCGAAAGACTCTTTGCCGGGGCCTCCCCTATGGGAAAGCACAGCATTCTTTGGGAAATCAGAGTCGGGTCTGTGGGATGCTGCCTGCTGCTTGCCGGAGCCAGTCTCCACCGCACGGTGTAATAAACCCGCATGGAGCGAAATCCTCTTGGCCTGGGCATCCCCTCTGCCTGAGAGAGAAGCGCAGTGGCGCCTGTGGAAAGATTTTTAAGGAAAGGGACATGTCTGTCACTGCAGAGCGACGGAAGCCTGGCTGCTAAAGAGACCAGAGGGCACGATTAGGGCAGGGGAAAGGGCTCCACTCTGAGGAAGGAGTCTGGGCAGAAAGCATGCCTGTCCTGAGCCTTTGGGCCCAAGGAGACAGCAGCTCCTTGGTCACCTGTCCGTGGTGGAGACACGGGCTTGCCACCAGGCGCCTACCCTGAACTCGAGAAACAACGCCCAGAAAGAACTCGCCATCAGATGCCGTCTTCCTCCAGGATGTGGAAGCTTGGAGGAGGCACGGGGTTTAAGGGGAAGGAGTGGGGACAGTCCCCCCCCCCCAAAACTCCCTATTCTGTGCACGGGCGGTGTGCAAGGATCCTGTCACCTCTCCTTTCCTGTGGGGAAAGCACTGGCCTAGTCCGTGAATCTGCCTGAGCGCCAGAGTAAAAGGCCAAGCGATGCCTACACCGGGAGATGGTAGTGTGCCTAGAGTGCAATCCTTGGCTACGCACGCTACTGCAGGGTTGTGGCTATGTCTGCTTAGTTCGGCCTGGCAGGGTGAACCCAGGACGCTAACATGGAGCCCAGGAAAGCAAGGCCCAAGAGGCACCAGCTCTCCAGCAGCTCTTCTTGCCTGACGCGACTGAAGCCTTGCTGAGGAAGCAGCGGCGAAGTGCTGTTCACTCCAAGCCAAAGCCTCTGCGAAAGCACAGCATGCGCTGAGAAATGTTCTGCGGGCTGCTGATGCTTGCCTGAGGCCAGTCTCACGGTGGGAGAAACCCGGCATACAGCGAAAGCCTCTTTGCCTGGGCATCTCCCCTGGGAAAGTGTGGCATTCGTTGGGAAATCAGAGTTGGGTTTGGGGATGCTGCTTCTGCTTGCCTGAGCTAGTCTCCGCAGCACGGTGGAAGATAACCGCATGGAGCGTAATACTCTTTGCCCTAGCATCCCCTCTGCCTGAGAGAGAAGCATGGTTGCACACGTCTGTCACCGTGCTCCCCAGGAGCAAGTGTGGGAAGACGCAGCACGCCGGCCCCGGGGAAGAGAAGGAGCCTTTGGCCTTGGGGTTCGGGAAACGCTCGGGAAGCAGGATAGCCTGCCGTGGAATGAACAGCAGGCCGGTGGCAAGACAAGTGTCACCCGCTCCCTGTGCGGAGAGATGGTAACCTGGCTGCTAAGGAGACTTGAGGGGACGACTAGGGCAGGGGCGCATGCACCACTCTGAGGAAGGAGTCTGGGCAGAAAGCAGGCCTGTCCTGTGCCTCTGCTCACAAGGGGACACCATCTCCTTGCCACCTGTCCCAAGGGCAGGCTTGGTCTTGCCACCAGGTGCCAAACCCGGAATTCGCAGAAACAACCCCATGGAGAAACGGGCAGTCAGATGCCGTCTTCCACAAAGATGTGGCAGGGGGTGTGCCGGGGAAAGAGTGGAGACACTCCCCTACAATTCCCCATCCCAGTTCACGGGCCGTGTGCAGGGATCCTGTCGCCTCCTATCTCCTGAGGTGAAGGCACTGGCCTAGGCCCAGAGTCTGCCTGAGAAAAGGCAAAGCCTTACCTATGCCAAGAGATGGTAATAGGCATAGAGTGCCATGCTAGGACACGCACGCTGCTTCAGGGTTGTGACTGTGTCTGCTTAGTTCGGCTTAACAAGATGAACCCCAGGCGCGAACTTGGAGCAGGGGAAAGCAAGGCCCAAGAGGAACCAGCTCTCCTCCTACCGCGACAGAGCGAACGACCAAAGCCTTGCTGAGGAAGCAGCAGCGACGTGCGGTTTGTGCCAAGCTGAAAAGCTCTGCGAAAGCATAGAAGTCGCTGGGAAATCAGAGTCGGTTCTGTGGGCTGCTTTTGTTGCTTGACTTAGCCTAGTGTTCGCAGCACGATGGGAGAAACCCGCATAGAGGGAAAGCCTCTTTGCCGGGGCATCGCCGCTGGCAAAGCACAGCATTCTTTGGGAAATCAGAGGCGGGGAAGAGAAGGAGCCCTTGGCCTTGGGGTCGGGAAAGGCGAAAAGCCTCTTTGCCTGGGCTTCTCCCCTAGGAAAGCACAGCATTCGTTGGGAAATCAGAGTTCGTTTGGGAACGCTGCTGCTGCTTGCCTAAGATAGTCTCCGCAGCACGGTGGAATATACCCGCATGGAGCGAAATTCTCTTTGCCCTAGAATCCCCTCTGCCTGAGAGAGAAGCATGGTTGCACACGTCTGTCACCACGCTCCCCAGGAGCAAGTGTGGGGTAGGCGCAGCACTCCGCCCCCAGGGAAGAGAAGGAGCCGTTGGCTTTGGGGTCGGGAATCGCTCGGTAAGCAGGATAGCCTGCCGTGGCGCGAACAGCAGGCCGGTGGCAAGACAAGTGTCACCCGCTCCCTGTACGGAGAGATGGAAGCTTGGTGCAAAGGAGACGAGGGGATAAGAAGGGCAGGGGCGCGTGCTCCACTCTAAGGAAGGAGTCTGGGCAGAGGCAGGCAGAAGGAGACAGCATCTCCTTGACCACCTGTCCCAAGGACAGCCTTGTGCTTGCCACCAGGTGCCGTACTCGGAACTCACAGAAACAACCCAATGGAGAAAGGGGCAGTCAGATGCTGTCTTCCACCAAAATGTGGCAGCGTTGTCGGTGGCAGGGGTGTGCCAGGGAAGGAGTGGAGACAGTCCCCCACAGTACCCCATCCAAGTGCACGGACCGTGTACAGGGATCCTGTGGCCTCCTCTCTCCTGTGGTGAAGACACTGGCCTAGGCCCAGAGTCTGCCTGAGCGCGGGAGCAAAAGGAAAAGCCTTACCTACGCCAGGAGATGGTAAAAGGCATAGAGTGCCATGCTAGGCCACGCAGGCTGCTGCAGGGTGGTGACTGTGTCTGCTTAGTTAGGCTTAGCAAGGTGAACCTCGGGCGTGAATTTGGAGCCCGGGAACGCAAGGCCCAAGAGGCACCAGCTCTCCCGCGGCTGTCCCACTCTGCCGCGACAGAACGAAAGAAAAGGCCTTGCTGAGAAAGCAGTAGCGAAGTGCGGTTCGCGCCGAGCTGAAAACATCTGCGACAGCACAGCTGTCGCTGGGAAATCAGAGTCGGTTCTGTGGGCTGCTCTCGTTGCTTGCCTTAGCCTAGTATTCGCAGCACGATGGGAGAAACCCGTATAGAGCGAAAGACTCTTTGCCGGGGCCTCCCCTATGGGAAAGCACAGCATTCTTTGGGAAATCAGAGTCGGGTCTGTGGGATGCTGCCTGCTGCTTGCCGGAGCCAGTCTCCACCGCACGGTGTAATAAACCCGCATGGAGCGAAATCCTCTTGGCCTGGGCATCCCCTCTGCCTGAGAGAGAAGCGCAGTGGCGCCTGTGGAAAGATTTTTAAGGAAAGGGACATGTCTGTCACTGCAGAGCGACGGAAGCCTGGCTGCTAAAGAGACCAGAGGGCACGATTAGGGCAGGGGAAAGGGCTCCACTCTGAGGAAGGAGTCTGGGCAGAAAGCATGCCTGTCCTGAGCCTTTGGGCCCAAGGAGACAGCAGCTCCTTGGTCACCTGTCCGTGGTGGAGACACGGGCTTGCCACCAGGCGCCTACCCTGAACTCGAGAAACAACGCCCAGAAAGAACTCGCCATCAGATGCCGTCTTCCTCCAGGATGTGGAAGCTTGGAGGAGGCACGGGGTTTAAGGGGAAGGAGTGGGGACAGTCCCCCCCCCCAAAACTCCCTATTCTGTGCACGGGCGGTGTGCAAGGATCCTGTCACCTCTCCTTTCCTGTGGGGAAAGCACTGGCCTAGTCCGTGAATCTGCCTGAGCGCCAGAGTAAAAGGCCAAGCGATGCCTACACCGGGAGATGGTAGTGTGCCTAGAGTGCAATCCTTGGCTACGCACGCTACTGCAGGGTTGTGGCTATGTCTGCTTAGTTCGGCCTGGAAGGGTGAACCCAGGACGCTAACATGGAGCCCAGGAAAGCAAGGCCCAAGAGGCACCAGCTCTCCAGCAGCTCTTCTTGCCTGACGCGACTGAAGCCTTGCTGAGGAAGCAGCGGCGAAGTGCTGTTCACTCCAAGCCAAAGCCTCTGCGAAAGCACAGCATGCGCTGAGAAATGTTCTGCGGGCTGCTGATGCTTGCCTGAGGCCAGTCTCACGGTGGGAGAAACCCGGCATACAGCGAAAGCCTCTTTGCCTGGGCATCTCCCCTGGGAAAGTGTGGCATTCGTTGGGAAATCAGAGTTGGGTTTGGGGATGCTGCTTCTGCTTGCCTGAGCTAGTCTCCGCAGCACGGTGGAAGATAACCGCATGGAGCGTAATACTCTTTGCCCTAGCATCCCCTCTGCCTGAGAGAGAAGCATGGTTGCACACGTCTGTCACCGTGCTCCCCAGGAGCAAGTGTGGGAAGACGCAGCACGCCGGCCCCGGGGAAGAGAAGGAGCCTTTGGCCTTGGAGTCGGGAAACGCTCGGGAAGCAGGATAGCCTGCCGTGGAATGAACAGCAGGCCGGTGGCAAGACAAGTGTCACCCGCTCCCTGTGCGGAGAGATGGTAACCTGGCTGCTAAGGAGACTTGAGGGGACGACTAGGGCAGGGGCGCATGCACCACTCTGAGGAAGGAGTCTGGGCAGAAAGCAGGCCTGTCCTGTGCCTCTGCTCACAAGGGGACAGCATCTCCTTGCCACCTGTCCCAAGGGCAGGCTTGGGCTTGCCACCAGGTGCCAAACCCGGAATTCGCAGAAACAACCCCATGGAGAAACGGGCAGTCAGATGCCGTCTTCCACAAAGATGTGGCAGGGGGTGTGCCGGGGAAAGAGTGGAGACACTCCCCTACAGTTCCCCATCCCAGTTCACGGGCCGTGTGCAGGGATCCTGTCGCCTCCTATCTCCTGAGGTGAAGGCATTGGCCTAGGCCCAGAGTCTGCCTGAGAAAAGGCAAAGCCTTACCTATGCCAAGAGATGGTAATAGGCATAGAGTGCCATGCTAGGACACGCACGCTGCTTCAGGGTTGTGACTGTGTCTGCTTAGTTCGGCTTAACAAGATGAACCCCAGGCGCGAACTTGGAGCAGGGGAAAGCAAGGCCCAAGAGGAACCAGCTCTCCTCCTACCGCGACAGAGCGAACGACCAAAGCCTTGCTGAGGAAGCAGCAGCGACGTGCGGTTTGTGCCAAGCTGAAAACCTCTGCGAAAGCATAGAAGTCGCTGGGAAATCAGAGTCGGTTCTGTGGGCTGCTTTTGTTGCTTGACTTAGCCTAGTGTTCGCAGCACGATGGGAGAAACCCGCATAGAGGGAAAGCCTCTTTGCCGGGGCATCGCCGCTGGCAAAGCACAGCATTCTTTGGGAAATCAGAGGCGGGGAAGAGAAGGAGCCGTTGGCCTTGGGGTCGGGAAAGGCGAAAAGCCTCTTTACCTGGGCTTCTCCCCTAGGAAAGCACAGCATTCGTTGGGAAATCAGAGTTCGTTTGGGAACGCTGCTGCTGCTTGCCTAAGATAGTCTCCGCAGCACGGTGGAATATACCCGCATGGAGCGAAATTCTCTTTGCCCTAGAATCCCCTCTGCCTGAGAGAGAAGCATGGTTGCACACGTCTGTCACCACGCTCCCCAGGAGCAAGTGTGGGGTAGGCGCAGCACGCCGCCCCCAGGGAAGAGAAGGAGCCGTTGGCTTTGGGGTCGGGAATCGCTCGGTAAGCAGGATAGCCTGCCGTGGCGCGAACAGCAGGCCGGTGGCAAGACAAGTGTCACCCGCTCCCTGTACGGAGAGATGGAAGCTTGGTGCAAAGGAGACGAGGGGATAAGAAGGGCAGGGGCGCGTGCTCCACTCTAAGGAAGGAGTCTGGGCAGAGGCAGGCAGAAGGAGACAGCATCTCCTTGACCACCTGTCCCAAGGACAGCCTTGTGCTTGCCACCAGGTGCCGTACTCGGAACTCACAGAAACAACCCAATGGAGAAAGGGGCAGTCAGATGCTGTCTTCCACCAAAATGTGGCAGCGTTGTCGGTGGCAGGGGTGTGCCAGGGAAGGAGTGGAGACAGTCCCCCACAGTACCCCATCCAAGTGCACGGACCGTGTACAGGGATCCTGTGGCCTCCTCTCTCCTGTGGTGAAGACACTGGCCTAGGCCCAGAGTCTGCCTGAGCGCGGGAGCAAAAGGAAAAGCCTTACCTACGCCAGGAGATGGTAAAAGGCATAGAGTGCCATGCTAGGCCACGCAGGCTGCTGGAGGGTGGTGACTGTGTCTGCTTAGTTAGGCTTAGCAAGGTGAACCTCGGGCGTGAATTTGGAGCCCGGGAACGCAAGGCCCAAGAGGCACCAGCTCTCCCGCGGCTGTACCACTCTGCCGCGACAGACCGAAAGAAAAGGCCTTGCTGAGAAAGCAGTAGCGAAGTGCGGTTCGCGCCGAGCTGAAAACATCTGCGACAGCACAGCTGTCGCTGGGAAATCAGAGTCGGTTCTGTGGGCTGCTCTCGTTGCTTGCCTTAGCCTAGTATTCGCAGCACGATGGGAGAAACCCGCATAGAGCGAAAGACTCTTTGCCGGGGCCTCCCCTATGGGAAAGCACAGCATTCTTTGGGAAATCAGAGTCGGGTCTGTGGGATGCTGCCTGCTGCTTGCCGGAGCCAGTCTCCACCGCACGGTGTAATAAACCCGCATGGAGCGAAATCCTCTTGGCCTGGGCATCCCCTCTGCCTGAGAGAGAAGCGCAGTGGCGCCTGTGGAAAGATTTTTAAGGAAAGGGACATGTCTGTCACTGCAGAGCGACGGAAGCCTGGCTGCTAAAGAGACCAGAGGGCACGATTAGGGCAGGGGAAAGGGCTCCACTCTGAGGAAGGAGTCTGGGCAGAAAGCATGCCTGTCCTGAGCCTTTGGGCCCAAGGAGACAGCAGCTCCTTGGTCACCTGTCCGTGGTGGAGACACGGGCTTGCCACCAGGCGCCTACCCTGAACTCGAGAAACAACGCCCAGAAAGAACTCGCCATCAGATGCCGTCTTCCTCCAGGATGTGGAAGCTTGGAGGAGGCACGGGGTTTAAGGGTAAGGAGTGGGGACAGTCCCCCCCCCCAAAACTCCCTATTCTGTGCACGGGCGGTGTGCAAGGATCCTGTCACCTCTCCTTTCCTGTGGGGAAAGCACTGGCCTAGTCCGTGAATCTGCCAGAGCGCCAGAGTAAAAGGCCAAGCGATGCCTACACCGGGAGATGGTAGTGTGCCTAGAGTGCAATCCTTGGCTACGCACGCTACTGCAGGGTTGTGGCTATGTCTGCTTAGTTCGGCCTGGCAGGGTGAACCCAGGACGCTAACATGGAGCCCAGGACAGCAAGGCCCAAGAGGCACCAGCTCTCCAGCAGCTCTTCTTGCCTGACGCGACTGAAGCCTTGCTGAGGAAGCAGCGGCGAAGTGCTGTTCACTCCAAGCCAAAGCCTCTGCGAAAGCACAGCATGCGCTGAGAAATGTTCTGCGGGCTGCTGATGCTTGCCTGAGGCCAGTCTCACGGTGGGAGAAACCCGGCATACAGCGAAAGCCTCTTTGCCTGGGCATCTCCCCTGGGAAAGTGTGGCATTCGTTGGGAAATCAGAGTTGGGTTTGGGGATGCTGCTTCTGCTTGCCTGAGCTAGTCTCCGCAGCACGGTGGAAGATAACCGCATGGAGCGTAATACTCTTTGCCCTAGCATCCCCTCTGCCTGAGAGAGAAGCATGGTTGCACACGTCTGTCACCGTGCTCCCCAGGAGCAAGTGTGGGAAGACGCAGCACGCCGGCCCCGGGGAAGAGAAGGAGCCTTTGGCCTTGGGGTCGGGAAACGCTCGGGAAGCAGGATAGCCTGCCGTGGAATGAACAGCAGGCCGGTGGCAAGACAAGTGTCACCCGCTCCCTGTGCGGAGAGATGGTAACCTGGCTGCTAAGGAGACTTGAGGGGACGACTAGGGCAGGGGCGCATGCACCACTCTGAGGAAGGAGTCTGGGCAGAAAGCAGGCCTGTCCTGTGCCTCTGCTCACAAGGGGACACCATCTCCTTGCCACCTGTCCCAAGGGCAGGCTTGGGCTTGCCACAAGGTGCCAAACCCGGAATTCGCAGAAACAACCCCATGGAGAAACGGGCAGTCAGATGCCGTCTTCCACAAAGATGTGGCAGGGGGTGTGCCGGGGAAAGAGTGGAGACACTCCCCTACAGTTCCCCATCCCAGTTCACGGGCCGTGTGCAGGGATCCTGTCGCCTCCTATCTCCTGAGGTGAAGGCACTGGCCTAGGCCCAGAGTCTGCCTGAGAAAAGGCAAAGCCTTACCTATGCCAAGAGATGGTAATAGGCATAGAGTGCCATGCTAGGACACGCACGCTGCTTCAGGGTTGTGACTGTGTCTGCTTAGTTCGGCTTAACAAGATGAACCCCAGGCGCGAACTTGGAGCAGGGGAAAGCAAGGCCCAAGAGGAACCAGCTCTCCTCCTACCGCGACAGAGCGAACGACCAAAGCCTTGCTGAGGAAGCAGCAGCGACGTGCGGTTTGTGCCAAGCTGAAAACCTCTGCGAAAGCATAGAAGTCGCTGGGAAATCAGAGTCGGTTCTGTGGGCTACTTTTGTTGCTTGACTTAGCCTAGTGTTCGCAGCACGATGGGAGAAACCCGCATAGAGGGAAAGCCTCTTTGCCGGGGCATCGCCGCTGGCAAAGCACAGCATTCTTTGGGAAATCAGAGGCGGGGAAGAGAAGGAGCCGTTGGCCTTGGGGTCGGGAAAGGCGAAAAGCCTCTTTGCCTGGGCTTCTCCCCTAGGAAAGCACAGCATTCGTTGGGAAATCAGAGTTCGTTTGGGAACGCTGCTGCTGCTTGCCTAAGATAGTCTCCGCAGCACGGTGGAATATACCCGCATGGAGCGAAATTCTCTTTGCCCTAGAATCCCCTCTGCCTGAGAGAGAAGCATGGTTGCACACGTCTGTCACCACGCTCCCCAGGAGCAAGTGTGGGGTAGGCGCAGCACGCCGCCCCCAGGGAAGAGAAGGAGCCGTTGGCTTTGGGGTCGGGAATCGCTCGGTAAGCAGGATAGCCTGCCGTGGCGCGAACAGCAGGCCGGTGGCAAGACAAGTGTCACCCGCTCCCTGTACGGAGAGATGGAAGCTTGGTGCAAAGGAGACGAGGGGATAAGAAGGGCAGGGGCGCGTGCTCCACTCTAAGGAAGGAGTCTGGGCAGAGGCAGGCAGAAGGAGACAGCATCTCCTTGACCACCTGTCCCAAGGAAAGCCTTGTGCTTGCCACCAGGTGCCGTACTCGGAACTCACAGAAACAACCCAATGGAGAAAGGGGCAGTCAGATGCTGTCTTCCACCAAACTGTGGCAGCGTTGTCGGTGGCAGGGGTGTGCCAGGGAAGGAGTGGAGACAGTCCCCCACAGTACCCCATCCAAGTGCACGGACCGTGTACAGGGATCCTGTGGCCTCCTCTCTCCTGTGGTGAAGACACTGGCCTAGGCCCAGAGTCTGCCTGAGCGCGGGAGCAAAAGGAAAAGCCTTACCTACGCCAGGAGATGGTAAAAGGCATAGAGTGCCATGCTAGGCCACGCAGGCTGCTGCAGGGTGGTGACTGTGTCTGCTTAGTTAGGCTTAGCAAGGTGAACCTCGGGCGTGAATTTGGAGCCCGGGAACGCAAGGCCCAAGAGGCACCAGCTCTCCCGCGGCTGTCCCACTCTGCCGCGACAGACCGAAAGAAAAGGCCTTGCTGAGAAAGCAGTAGCGAAGTGCGGTTCGCGCCGAGCTGAAAACATCTGCGACAGCACAGCTGTCGCTGGGAAATCAGAGTCGGTTCTGTGGGCTGCTCTCGTTGCTTGCCTTAGCCTAGTATTCACAGCACGATGGGAGAAACCCGCATAGAGCGAAAGACTCTTTGCCGGGGCCTCCCCTATGGGAAAGCACAGCATTCTTTGGGAAATCAGAGTCGGGTCTGTGGGATGCTGCCTGCTGCTTGCCGGAGCCAGTCTCCACCGCACGGTGTAATAAACCCGCATGGAGCGAAATCCTCTTGGCCTGGGCATCCCCTCTGCCTGAGAGAGAAGCGCAGTGGCGCCTGTGGAAAGATTTTTAAGGAAAGGGACATGTCTGTCACTGCAGAGCGACGGAAGCCTGGCTGCTAAAGAGACCAGAGGGCACGATTAGGGCAGGGGAAAGGGCTCCACTCTGAGGAAGGAGTCTGGGCAGAAAGCATGCCTGTCCTGAGCCTTTGGGCCCAAGGAGACAGCAGCTCCTTGGTCACCTGTCCGTGGTGGAGACACGGGCTTGCCACCAGGCGCCTACCCTGAACTCGAGAAACAACGCCCAGAAAGAACTCGCCATCAGATGCCGTCTTCCTCCAGGATGTGGAAGCTTGGAGGAGGCACGGGGTTTAAGGGGAAGGAGTGGGGACAGTCCCCCCCCCCAAAACTCCCTATTCTGTGCACGGGCGGTTTGCAGGGATCCTGTCACCTCTCCTTTCCTGTGGGGAAAGCACTGGCCTAGTCCGTGAATCTGCCTGAGCGCCAGAGTAAAAGGCCAAGCGATGCCTACACCGGGAGATGGTAGTGTGCCTAGAGTGCAATCCTTGGCTACGCACGCTACTGCATGGTTGTGGCTATGTCTGCTTAGTTCGGCCTGGCAGGGTGAACCCAGGACGCTAACATGGAGCCCAGGAAAGCAAGGCCCAAGAGGCACCAGCTCTCCAGCAGCTCTTCTTGCCTGACGCGACTGAAGCCTTGCTGAGGAAGCAGCGGCGAAGTGCTGTTCACTCCAAGCCAAAGCCTCTGCGAAAGCACAGCATGCGCTGAGAAATGTTCTGCGGGCTGCTGATGCTTGCCTGAGGCCAGTCTCACGGTGGGAGAAACCCGGCATACAGCGAAAGCCTCTTTGCCTGGGCATCTCCCCTGGGAAAGTGTGGCATTCGTTGGGAAATCAGAGTTGGGTTTGGGGATGCTGCTTCTGCTTGCCTGAGCTAGTCTCCGCAGCACGGTAGAAGATAACCGCATGGAGCGAAATACTCTTTGCGCTAGCATCCCCTCTGCCTGAGAGAGAAGCATGGTTGCACACGTCTGTCACCGTGCTCCCCAGGAGCAAGTGTGGGAAGACGCAGCACGCCGGCCCCGGGGAAGAGAAGGAGCCTTTGGCCTTGGGGTCGGGAAACGCTCGGGAAGCAGGATAGCCTGCCGTGGAATGAACAGCAGGCCGGTGGCAAGACAAGTGTCACCCGCTCCCTGTGCGGAGAGATGGTAACCTGGCTGCTAAGGAGACTTGAGGGGACGACTAGGGCAGGGGCGCATGCACCACTCTGAGGAAGGAGTCTGGGCAGAAAGCAGGCCTGTCCTGTGCCTCTGCTCACAAGGGGACACCATCTCCTTGCCACCTGTCCCAAGGGCAGGCTTGGGCTTGCCACAAGGTGCCAAACCCGGAATTCGCAGAAACAACCCCATGGAGAAACGGGCAGTCAGATGCCGTCTTCCACAAAGATGTGGCAGGGGGTGTGCCGGGGAAAGAGTGGAGACACTCCCCTACAGTTCCCCATCCCAGTTCACGGGCCGTGTGCAGGGATCCTGTCGCCTCCTATCTCCTGAGGTGAAGGCACTGGCCTAGGCCCAGAGTCTGCCTGAGAAAAGGCAAAGCCTTACCTATGCCAAGAGATGGTAATAGGCATAGAGTGCCATGCTAGGACACGCACGCTGCTTCAGGGTTGTGACTGTGTCTGCTTAGTTCGGCTTAACAAGATGAACCCCAGGCGCGAACTTGGAGCAGGGGAAAGCAAGGCCCAAGAGGAACCAGCTCTCCTCCTACCGCGACAGAGCGAACGACCAAAGCCTTGCTGAGGAAGCAGCAGCGACGTGCGGTTTGTGCCAAGCTGAAAAGCTCTGCGAAAGCATAGAAGTCGCTGGGAAATCAGAGTCGGTTCTGTGGGCTGCTTTTGTTGCTTGCCTTAGCCTAGTGTTCGCAGCACGATGGGAGAAACCCGCATAGAGGGAAAGCCTCTTTGCCGGGGCATCGCCGCTGGCAAAGCACAGCATTCTTTGGGAAATCAGAGGCGGGGAAGAGAAGGAGCCGTTGGCCTTGGGGTCGGGAAAGGCGAAAAGCCTCTTTGCCTGGGCTTCTCCCCTAGGAAAGCACAGCATTCGTTGGGAAATCAGAGTCCGTTTGGGAACGCTGCTGCTGCTTGCCTAAGGTAGTCTCCGCAGCACGGTGGAATATACCCGCATGGAGCGAAATTCTCTTTGCCCTAGAATCCCCTCTGCCTGAGAGAGAAGCATGGTTGCACACGTCTGTCACCACGCTCCCCAGGAGCAAGTGTGGGGTAGGCGCAGCACGCCGCCCCCAGGGAAGAGAAGGAGCCGTTGGCTTTGGGGTCGGGAATCGCTCGGTAAGCAGGATAGCCTGCCGTGGCGCGAACAGCAGGCCGGTGGCAAGACAAGTGTCACCCGCTCCCTGTACGGAGAGATGGAAGCTTGGTGCAAAGGAGACGAGGGGATAAGAAGGGCAGGGGCGCGTGCTCCACTCTAAGGAAGGAGTCTGGGCAGAGGCAGGCAGAAGGAGACAGCATCTCCTTGACCACCTGTCCCAAGGACAGCCTTGTGCTTGCCACCAGGTGCCGTACTCGGAACTCACAGAAACAACCCAATGGAGAAAGGGGCAGTCAGATGCTGTCTTCCACCAAAATGTGGCAGCGTTGTCGGTGGCAGGGGTGTGCCAGGGAAGGAGTGGAGACAGTCCCCCACAGTACCCCATCCAAGTGCACGGACCGTGTACAGGGATCCTGTGGCCTCCTCTCTCCTGTGGTGAAGACACTGGCCTAGGCCCAGAGTCTGCCTGAGCGCGGGAGCAAAAGGAAAAGCCTTACCTACGCCAGGAGATGGTAAAAGGCATAGAGTGCCATGCTAGGCCACGCAGGCTGCTGCAGGGTGGTGACTGTGTCTGCTTAGTTAGGCTTAGCAAGGTGAACCTCGGGCGTGAATTTGGAGCCCGGGAACGCAAGGCCCAAGAGGCACCAGCTCTCCCGCGGCTGTACCACTCTGCCGCGACAGACCGAAAGAAAAGGCCTTGCTGAGAAAGCAGTAGCGAAGTGCGGTTCGCGCCGAGCTGAAAACATCTGCGACAGCACAGCTGTCGCTGGGAAATCAGAGTCGGTTCTGTGGGCTGCTCTCGTTGCTTGCCTTAGCCTAGTATTCGCAGCACGATGGGAGAAACCCGCATAGAGCGAAAGACTCTTTGCCGGGGCCTCCCCTATGGGAAAGCACAGCATTCTTTGGGAAATCAGAGTCGGGTCTGTGGGATGCTGCCTGCTGCTTGCCGGAGCCAGTCTCCACCGCACGGTGTAATAAACCCGCATGGAGCGAAATCCTCTTGGCCTGGGCATCCCCTCTGCCTGAGAGAGAAGCGCAGTGGCGCCTGTGGAAAGATTTTTAAGGAAAGGGACATGTCTGTCACTGCAGAGCGACGGAAGCCTGGCTGCTAAAGAGACCAGAGGGCACGATTAGGGCAGGGGAAAGGGCTCCACTCTGAGGAAGGAGTCTGGGCAGAAAGCATGCCTGTCCTGAGCCTTTGGGCCCAAGGAGACAGCAGCTCCTTGGTCACCTGTCCGTGGTGGAGACACGGGCTTGCCACCAGGCGCCTACCCTGAACTCGAGAAACAACGCCCAGAAAGAACTCGCCATCAGATGCCGTCTTCCTCCAGGATGTGGAAGCTTGGAGGAGGCACGGGGTTTAAGGGTAAGGAGTGGGGACAGTCCCCCCCCCCAAAACTCCCTATTCTGTGCACGGGCGGTGTGCAAGGATCCTGTCACCTCTCCTTTCCTGTGGGGAAAGCACTGGCCTAGTCCGTGAATCTGCCAGAGCGCCAGAGTAAAAGGCCAAGCGATGCCTACACCGGGAGATGGTAGTGTGCCTAGAGTGCAATCCTTGGCTACGCACGCTACTGCAGGGTTGTGGCTATGTCTGCTTAGTTCGGCCTGGCAGGGTGAACCCAGGACGCTAACATGGAGCCCAGGAAAGCAAGGCCCAAGAGGCACCAGCTCTCCAGCAGCTCTTCTTGCCTGACGCGACTGAAGCCTTGCTGAGGAAGCAGCGGCGAAGTGCTGTTCACTCCAAGCCAAAGCCTCTGCGAAAGCACAGCATGCGCTGAGAAATGTTCTGCGGGCTGCTGATGCTTGCCTGAGGCCAGTCTCACGGTGGGAGAAACCCGGCATACAGCGAAAGCCTCTTTGCCTGGGCATCTCCCCTGGGAAAGTGTGGCATTCGTTGGGAAATCAGAGTTGGGTTTGGGGATGCTGCTTCTGCTTGCCTGAGCTAGTCTCCGCAGCACGGTGGAAGATAACCGCATGGAGCGTAATACTCTTTGCCCTAGCATCCCCTCTGCCTGAGAGAGAAGCATGGTTGCACACGTCTGTCACCGTGCTCCCCAGGAGCAAGTGTGGGAAGACGCAGCACGCCGGCCCCGGGGAAGAGAAGGAGCCTTTGGCCTTGGGGTCGGGAAACGCTCGGGAAGCAGGATAGCCTGCCGTGGAATGAACAGCAGGCCGGTGGCAAGACAAGTGTCACCCGCTCCCTGTGCGGAGAGATGGTAACCTGGCTGCTAAGGAGACTTGAGGGGACGACTAGGGCAGGGGCGCATGCACCACTCTGAGGAAGGAGTCTGGGCAGAAAGCAGGCCTGTCCTGTGCCTCTGCTCACAAGGGGACACCATCTCCTTGCCACCTGTCCCAAGGGCAGGCTTGGTCTTGCCACCAGGTGCCAAACCCGGAATTCGCAGAAACAACCCCATGGAGAAACGGGCAGTCAGATGCCGTCTTCCACAAAGATGTGGCAGGGGGTGTGCCGGGGAAAGAGTGGAGACACTCCCCTACAGTTCCCCATCCCAGTTCACGGGCCGTGTGCAGGGATCCTGTCGCCTCCTATCTCCTGAGGTGAAGGCACTGGCCTAGGCCCAGAGTCTGCCTGAGAAAAGGCAAAGCCTTACCTATGCCAAGAGATGGTAATAGGCATAGAGTGCCATGCTAGGACACGCACGCTGCTTCAGGGTTGTGACTGTGTCTGCTTAGTTCGGCTTAACAAGATGAACCCCAGGCGCGAACTTGGAGCAGGGGAAAGCAAGGCCCAAGAGGAACCAGCTCTCCTCCTACCGCGACAGAGCGAACGACCAAAGCCTTGCTGAGGAAGCAGCAGCGACGTGCGGTTTGTGCCAAGCTGAAAACCTCTGCGAAAGCATAGAAGTCGCTGGGAAATCAGAGTCGGTTCTGTGGGCTGCTTTTGTTGCTTGACTTAGACTAGTGTTCGCAGCACGATGGGAGAAACCCGCATAGAGGGAAAGCCTCTTTGCCGGGGCATCGCCGCTGGCAAAGCACAGCATTCTTTGGGAAATCAGAGGCGGGGAAGAGAAGGAGCCGTTGGCCTTGGGGTCGGGAAAGGCGAAAAGCCTCTTTGCCTGGGCTTCTCCCCTAGGAAAGCACAGCATTCGTTGGGAAATCAGAGTTCGTTTGGGAACGCTGCTGCTGCTTGCCTAAGATAGTCTCCGCAGCACGGTGGAATATACCCGCATGGAGCGAAATTCTCTTTGCCCTAGAATCCCCTCTGCCTGAGAGAGAAGCATGGTTGCACACGTCTGTCACCACGCTCCCCAGGAGCAAGTGTGGGGTAGGCGCAGCACGCCGCCCCCAGGGAAGAGAAGGAGCCGTTGGCTTTGGGGTCGGGAATCGCTCGGTAAGCAGGATAGCCTGCCGTGGCGCGAACAGCAGGCCGGTGGCAAGACAAGTGTCACCCGCTCCCTGTACGGAGAGATGGAAGCTTGGTGCAAAGGAGACGAGGGGATAAGAAGGGCAGGGGCGCGTGCTCCACTCTAAGGAAGGAGTCTGGGCAGAGGCAGGCAGAAGGAGACAGCATCTCCTTGACCACCTGTCCCAAGGAAAGCCTTGTGCTTGCCACCAGGTGCCGTACTCGGAACTCACAGAAACAACCCAATGGAGAAAGGGGCAGTCAGATGCTGTCTTCCACCAAAATGTGGCAGCGTTGTCGGTGGCAGGGGTGTGCCAGGGAAGGAGTGGAGACAGTCCCCCACAGTACCCCATCCAAGTGCACGGACCGTGTACAGGGATCCTGTGGCCTCCTCTCTCCTGTGGTGAAGACACTGGCCTAGGCCCAGAGTCTGCCTGAGCGCGGGAGCAAAAGGAAAAGCCTTACCTACGCCAGGAGATGGTAAAAGGCATAGAGTGCCATGCTAGGCCACGCAGGCTGCTGCAGGGTGGTGACTGTGTCTGCTTAGTTAGGCTTAGCAAGGTGAACCTCGGGCGTGAATTTGGAGCCCGGGAACGCAAGGCCCAAGAGGCACCAGCTCTCCCGCGGCTGTCCCACTCTGCCGCGACAGACCGAAAGAAAAGGCCTTGCTGAGAAAGCAGTAGCGAAGTGCGGTTCGCGCCGAGCTGAAAACATCTGCGACAGCACAGCTGTCGCTGGGAAATCAGAGTCGGTTCTGTGGGCTGCTCTCGTTGCTTGCCTTAGCCTAGTATTCGCAGCACGATGGGAGAAACCCGCATAGAGCGAAAGACTCTTTGCAGGGGCCTCCCCTATGGGAAAGCACAGCATTCTTTGGGAAATCAGAGTCGGGTCTGTGGGATGCTGCCTGCTGCTTGCCGGAGCCAGTCTCCACCGCACGGTGTAATAAACCCGCATGGAGCGAAATCCTCTTGGCCTGGGCATCCCCTCTGCCTGAGAGAGAAGCGCAGTGGCGCCTGTGGAAAGATTTTTAAGGAAAGGGACATGTCTGTCACTGCAGAGCGACGGAAGCCTGGCTGCTAAAGAGACCAGAGGGCACGATTAGGGCAGGGGAAAGGGCTCCACTCTGAGGAAGGAGTCTGGGCAGAAAGCATGCCTGTCCTGAGCCTTTGGGCCCAAGGAGACAGCAGCTCCTTGGTCACCTGTCCGTGGTGGAGACACGGGCTTGCCACCAGGCGCCTACCCTGAACTCGAGAAACAACGCCCAGAAAGAACTCGCCATCAGATGCCGTCTTCCTCCAGGATGTGGAAGCTTGGAGGAGGCACGGGGTTTAAGGGGAAGGAGTGGGGACAGTCCCCCCCCCCCCAAAACTCCCTATTCTGTGCACGGGCGGTGTGCAGGGATCCTGTCACCTCTCCTTTCCTGTGGGGAAAGCACTGGCCTAGTCCGTGAATCTGCCTGAGCGCCAGAGTAAAAGGCCAAGCGATGCCTACACCGGGAGATGGTAGTGTGCCTAGAGTGCAATCCTTGGCTACGCACGCTACTGCAGGGTTGTGGCTATGTCTGCTTAGTTCGGCCTGGCAGGGTGAACCCAGGACGCTAACATGGAGCCCAGGAAAGCAAGGCCCAAGAGGCACCAGCTCTCCAGCAGCTCTTCTTGCCTGACGCGACTGAAGCCTTGCTGAGGAAGCAGCGGCGAAGTGCTGTTCACTCCAAGCCAAAGCCTCTGCGAAAGCACAGCATGCGCTGAGAAATGTTCTGCGGGCTGCTGATGCTTGCCTGAGGCCAGTCTCACGGTGGGAGAAACCCGGCATACAGCGAAAGCCTCTTTGCCTGGGCATCTCCCCTGGGAAAGTGTGGCATTCGTTGGGAAATCAGAGTTGGGTTTGGGGATGCTGCTTCTGCTTGCCTGAGCTAGTCTCCGCAGCACGGTAGAAGATAACCGCATGGAGCGAAATACTCTTTGCCCTAGCATCCCCTCTGCCTGAGAGAGAAGCATGGTTGCACACGTCTGTCACCGTGCTCCCCAGGAGCAAGTGTGGGAAGACGCAGCACGCCGGCCCCGGGGAAGAGAAGGAGCCTTTGGCCTTGGGGTCGGGAAACGCTCGGGAATCAGGATAGCCTGCCGTGGAATGAACAGCAGGCCGGTGGCAAGACAAGTGTCACCCGCTCCCTGTGCGGAGAGATGGTAACCTGGCTGCTAAGGAGACTTGAGGGGACGACTAGGGCAGGGGCGCATGCACCACTCTGAGGAAGGAGTCTGGGCAGAAAGCAGGCCTGTCCTGTGCCTCTGCTCACAAGGGGACACCATCTCCTTGCCACCTGTCCCAAGGGCAGGCTTGGGCTTGCCACAAGGTGCCAAACCCGGAATTCGCAGAAACAACCCCATGGAGAAACGGGCAGTCAGATGCCATCTTCCACAAAGATGTGGCAGGGGGTGTGCCGGGGAAAGAGTGGAGACACTCCCCTACAGTTCCCCATCCCAGTTCACGGGCCGTGTGCAGGGATCCTGTCGCCTCCTATCTCCTGAGGTGAAGGCACTGGCCTAGGCCCAGAGTCTGCCTGAGAAAAGGCAAAGCCTTACCTATGCCAAGAGATGGTAATAGGCATAGAGTGCCATGCTAGGACACGCACGCTGCTTCAGGTTTGTGACTGTGTCTGCTTAGTTCGGCTTAACAAGATGAACCCCAGGCGCGAACTTGGAGCAGGGGAAAGCAAGGCCCAAGAGGAACCAGCTCTCCTCCTACCGCGACAGAGCGAACGACCAAAGCCTTGCTGAGGAAGCAGCAGCGACGTGCGGTTTGTGCCAAGCTGAAAAACTCTGAGAAAGCATAGAAGTCGCTGGAAATCAGAGTCGGTTCTGTGGGCTGCTTTTGTTGCTTGCCTTAGCCTAGTGTTCGCAGCACGATGGGAGAAACCCGCATAGAGGGAAAGCCTCTTTGCCGGGGCATCGCCGCTGGCAAAGCACAGCATTCTTTGGGAAATCAGAGGCGGGGAAGAGAAGGAGCCGTTGGCCTTGGGGTCGGGAAAGGCGAAAAGCCTCTTTGCCTGGGCTTCTCCCCTAGGAAAGCACAGCATTCGTTGGGAAATCAGAGTTCGTTTGGGAACGCTGCTGCTGCTTGCCTAAGGTAGTCTCCGCAGCACGGTGGAATATACCCGCATGGAGCGAAATTCTCTTTGCCCTAGAATCCCCTCTGCCTGAGAGAGAAGCATGGTTGCACACGTCTGTCACCACGCTCCCCAGGAGCAAGTGTGGGGTAGGCGCAGCACGCCGCCCCCAGGGAAGAGAAGGAGCCGTTGGCTTTGGGGTCGGGAATCGCTCGGTAAGCAGGATAGCCTGCCGTGGCGCGAACAGCAGGCCGGTGGCAAGACAAGTGTCACCCGCTCCCTGTACGGAGAGATGGAAGCTTGGTGCAAAGGAGACGAGGGGATAAGAAGGGCAGGGGCGCGTGCTCCACTCTAAGGAAGGAGTCTGGGCAGAGGCAGGCAGAAGGAGACAGCATCTCCTTGAACACCTGTCCCAAGGACAGCCTTGTGCTTGCCACCAGGTGCCGTACTCGGAACTCACAGAAACAACCCAATGGAGAAAGGGGCAGTCAGATGCTGTCTTCCACCAAAATGTGGCAGCGTTGTCGGTGGCAGGGGTGTGCCAGGGAAGGAGTGGAGACAGTCCCCCACAGTACCCCATCCAAGTGCACGGACCGTGTACAGGGATCCTGTGGCCTCCTCTCTCCTGTGGTGAAGACACTGGCCTAGGCCCAGAGTCTGCCTGAGCGCGGGAGCAAAAGGAAAAGCCTTACCTACGCCAGGAGATGGTAAAAGGCATAGAGTGCCATGCTAGGCCACGCAGGCTGCTGCAGGGTGGTGACTGTGTCTGCTTAGTTAGGCTTAGCAAGGTGAACCTCGGGCGTGAATTTGGAGCCCGGGAACGCAAGGCCCAAGAGGCACCAGCTCTCCCGCGGCTGTACCACTCTGCCGCGACAGACCGAAAGAAAAGGCCTTGCTGATAAAGCAGTAGCGAAGTGCGGTTCGCGCCGAGCTGAAAACATCTGCGACAGCACAGCTGTCGCTGGGAAATCAGAGTCGGTTCTGTGGGCTGCTCTCGTTGCTTGCCTTAGCCTAGTATTCGCAGCACGATGGGAGAAACCCGCATAGAGCGAAAGACTCTTTGCCGGGGCCTCCCCTATGGGAAAGCACAGCATTCTTTGGGAAATCAGAGTCGGGTCTGTGGGATGCTGCCTGCTGCTTGCCGGAGCCAGTCTCCACCGCACGGTGTAATAAACCCGCATGGAGCGAAATCCTCTTGGCCTGGGCATCCCCTCTGCCTGAGAGAGAAGCGCAGTGGCGCCTGTGGAAAGATTTTTAAGGAAAGGGACATGTCTGTCACTGCAGAGCGACGGAAGCCTGGCTGCTAAAGAGACCAGAGGGCACGATTAGGGCAGGGGAAAGGGCTCCACTCTGAGGAAGGAGTCTGGGCAGAAAGCATGCCTGTCCTGAGCCTTTGGGCCCAAGGAGACAGCAGCTCCTTGGTCACCTGTCCGTGGTGGAGACACGGGCTTGCCACCAGGCGCCTACCCTGAACTCGAGAAACAACGCCCAGAAAGAACTCGCCATCAGATGCCGTCTTCCTCCAGGATGTGGAAGCTTGGAGGAGGCACGGGGTTTAAGGGGAAGGAGTGGGGACAGTCCCCCCCCCCCAAAACTCCCTATTCTGTGCACGGGCGGTGTGCAGGGATCCTGTCACCTCTCCTTTCCTGTGGGGAAAGCACTGGCCTAGTCCGTGAATCTGCCTGAGCGCCAGAGTAAAAGGCCAAGCGATGCCTACACCGGGAGATGGTAGTGTGCCTAGAGTGCAATCCTTGGCTACGCACGCTACTGCAGGGTTGTGGCTATGTCTGCTTAGTTCGGCCTGGCAGGGTGAACCCAGGACGCTAACATGGAGCCCAGGAAAGCAAGGCCCAAGAGGCACCAGCTCTCCAGCAGCTCTTCTTGCCTGACGCGACTGAAGCCTTGCTGAGGAAGCAGCGGCGAAGTGCTGTTCACTCCAAGCCAAAGCCTCTGCGAAAGCACAGCATGCGCTGAGAAATGTTCTGCGGGCTGCTGATGCTTGCCTGAGGCCAGTCTCACGGTGGGAGAAACCCGGCATACAGCGAAAGCCTCTTTGCCTGGGCATCTCCCCTGGGAAAGTGTGGCATTCGTTGGGAAATCAGAGTTGGGTTTGGGGATGCTGCTTCTGCTTGCCTGAGCTAGTCTCCGCAGCACGGTAGAAGATAACCGCATGGAGCGAAATACTCTTTGCGCTAGCATCCCCTCTGCCTGAGAGAGAAGCATGGTTGCACACGTCTGTCACCGTGCTCCCCAGGAGCAAGTGTGGGAAGACGCAGCACGCCGGCCCCGGGGAAGAGAAGGAGCCTTTGGCCTTGGGGTCGGGAAACGCTCGGGAAGCAGGATAGCCTGCCGTGGAATGAACAGCAGGCCGGTGGCAAGACAAGTGTCACCCGCTCCCTGTGCGGAGAGATGGTAACCTGGCTGCTAAGGAGACTTGAGGGGACGACTAGGGCAGGGGCGCATGCACCACTCTGAGGAAGGAGTCTGGGCAGAAAGCAGGCCTGTCCTGTGCCTCTGCTCACAAGGGGACACCATCTCCTTGCCACCTGTCCCAAGGGCAGGCTTGGGCTTGCCACAAGGTGCCAAACCCGGAATTCGCAGAAACAACCCCATGGAGAAACGGGCAGTCAGATGCCGTCTTCCACAAAGATGTGGCAGGGGGTGTGCCGGGGAAAGAGTGGAGACACTCCCCTACAGTTCCCCATCCCAGTTCACGGGCCGTGTGCAGGGATCCTGTCGCCTCCTATCTCCTGAGGTGAAGGCACTGGCCTAGGCCCAGAGTCTGCCTGAGAAAAGGCAAAGCCTTACCTATGCCAAGAGATGGTAATAGGCATAGAGTGCCATGCTAGGACACGCACGCTGCTTCAGGGTTGTGACTGTGTCTGCTTAGTTCGGCTTAACAAGATGAACCCCAGGCGCGAACTTGGAGCAGGGGAAAGCAAGGCCCAAGAGGAACCAGCTCTCCTCCTACCGCGACAGAGCGAACGACCAAAGCCTTGCTGAGGAAGCAGCAGCGACGTGCGGTTTGTGCCAAGCTGAAAAGCTCTGCGAAAGCATAGAAGTCGCTGGGAAATCAGAGTCGGTTCTGTGGGCTGCTTTTGTTGCTTGCCTTAGCCTAGTGTTCGCAGCACGATGGGAGAAACCCGCATAGAGGGAAAGCCTCTTTGCCGGGGCATCGCCGCTGGCAAAGCACAGCATTCTTTGGGAAATCAGAGGCGGGGAAGAGAAGGAGCCGTTGGCCTTGGGGTCGGGAAAGGCGAAAAGCCTCTTTGCCTGGGCTTCTCCCCTAGGAAAGCACAGCATTCGTTGGGAAATCAGAGTCCGTTTGGGAACGCTGCTGCTGCTTGCCTAAGGTAGTCTCCGCAGCACGGTGGAATATACCCGCATGGAGCGAAATTCTCTTTGCCCTAGAATCCCCTCTGCCTGAGAGAGAAGCATGGTTGCACACGTCTGTCACCACGCTCCCCAGGAGCAAGTGTGGGGTAGGCGCAGCACGCCGCCCCCAGGGAAGAGAAGGAGCCGTTGGCTTTGGGGTCGGGAATCGCTCGGTAAGCAGGATAGCCTGCCGTGGCGCGAACAGCAGGCCGGTGGCAAGACAAGTGTCACCCGCTCCCTGTACGGAGAGATGGAAGCTTGGTGCAAAGGAGACGAGGGGATAAGAAGGGCAGGGGCGCGTGCTCCACTCTAAGGAAGGAGTCTGGGCAGAGGCAGGCAGAAGGAGACAGCATCTCCTTGACCACCTGTCCCAAGGACAGCCTTGTGCTTGCCACCAGGTGCCGTACTCGGAACTCACAGAAACAACCCAATGGAGAAAGGGGCAGTCAGATGCTGTCTTCCACCAAAATGTGGCAGCGTTGTCGGTGGCAGGGGTGTGCCAGGGAAGGAGTGGAGACAGTCCCCCACAGTACCCCATCCAAGTGCACGGACCGTGTACAGGGATCCTGTGGCCTCCTCTCTCCTGTGGTGAAGACACTGGCCTAGGCCCAGAGTCTGCCTGAGCGCGGGAGCAAAAGGAAAAGCCTTACCTACGCCAGGAGATGGTAAAAGGCATAGAGTGCCATGCTAGGCCACGCAGGCTGCTGCAGGGTGGTGACTGTGTCTGCTTAGTTAGGCTTAGCAAGGTGAACCTCGGGCGTGAATTTGGAGCCCGGGAACGCAAGGCCCAAGAGGCACCAGCTCTCCCGCGGCTGTACCACTCTGCCGCGACAGACCGAAAGAAAAGGCCTTGCTGATAAAGCAGTAGCGAAGTGCGGTTCGCGCCGAGCTGAAAACATCTGCGACAGCACAGCTGTCGCTGGGAAATCAGAGTCGGTTCTGTGGGCTGCTCTCGTTGCTTGCCTTAGCCTAGTATTCGCAGCACGATGGGAGAAACCCGCATAGAGCGAAAGACTCTTTGCCGGGGCCTCCCCTATGGGAAAGCACAGCATTCTTTGGGAAATCAGAGTCGGGTCTGTGGGATGCTGCCTGCTGCTTGCCGGAGCCAGTCTCCACCGCACGGTGTAATAAACCCGCATGGAGCGAAATCCTCTTGGCCTGGGCATCCCCTCTGCCTGAGAGAGAAGCGCAGTGGCGCCTGTGGAAAGATTTTTAAGGAAAGGGACATGTCTGTCACTGCAGAGCGACGGAAGCCTGGCTGCTAAAGAGACCAGAGGGCACGATTAGGGCAGGGGAAAGGGCTCCACTCTGAGGAAGGAGTCTGGGCAGAAAGCATGCCTGTCCTGAGCCTTTGGGCCCAAGGAGACAGCAGCTCCTTGGTCACCTGTCCGTGGTGGAGACACGGGCTTGCCACCAGGCGCCTACCCTGAACTCGAGAAACAACGCCCAGAAAGAACTCGCCATCAGATGCCGTCTTCCTCCAGGATGTGGAAGCTTGGAGGAGGCACGGGGTTTAAGGGGAAGGAGTGGGGACATTCCCCCCCCCCAAAACTCCCTATTCTGTGCACGGGCGGTGTGCAAGGATCCTGTCACCTCTCCTTTCCTGTGGGGAAAGCACTGGCCTAGTCCGTGAATCTGCCTGAGCGCCAGAGTAAAAGGCCAAGCGATGCCTACACCGGGAGATGGTAGTGTGCCTAGAGTGCAATCCTTGGCTACGCACGCTACTGCAGGGTTGTGGCTATGTCTGCTTAGTTCGGCCTGGCAGGGTGAACCCAGGACGCTAACATGGAGCCCAGGAAAGCAAGGCCCAAGAGGCACCAGCTCTCCAGCAGCTCTTCTTGCCTGACGCGACTGAAGCCTTGCTGAGGAAGCAGCGGCGAAGTGCTGTTCACTCCAAGCCAAAGCCTCTGCGAAAGCACAGCATGCGCTGAGAAATGTTCTGCGGGCTGCTGATGCTTGCCTGAGGCCAGTCTCACGGTGGGAGAAACCCGGCATACAGCGAAAGCCTCTTTGCCTGGGCATCTCCCCTGGGAAAGTGTGGCATTCGTTGGGAAATCAGAGTTGGGTTTGGGGATGCTGCTTCTGCTTGCCTGAGCTAGTCTCCGCAGCACGGTGGAAGATAACCGCATGGAGCGTAATACTCTTTGCCCTAGCATCCCCTCTGCCTGAGAGAGAAGCATGGTTGCACACGTCTGTCACCGTGCTCCCCAGGAGCAAGTGTGGGAAGACGCAGCACGCCGGCCCCGGGGAAGAGAAGGAGCCTTTGGCCTTGGGGTCGGGAAACGCTCGGGAAGCAGGATAGCCTGCCGTGGAATGAACAGCAGGCCGGTGGCAAGACAAGTGTCACCCGCTCCCTGTGCGGAGAGATGGTAACCTGGCTGCTAAGGAGACTTGAGGGGACGACTAGGGCAGGGGCGCATGCACCACTCTGAGGAAGGAGTCTGGGCAGAAAGCAGGCCTGTCCTGTGCCTCTGCTCACAAGGGGACAGCATCTCCTTGCCACCTGTCCCAAGGGCAGGCTTGGGCTTGCCACCAGGTGCCAAACCCGGAATTCGCAGAAACAACCCCATGGAGAAACGGGCAGTCAGATGCCGTCTTCCACAAAGATGTGGCAGGGGGTGTGCCGGGGAAAGAGTGGAGACACTCCCCTACAGTTCCCCATCCCAGTTCACGGGCCGTGTGCAGGGATCCTGTCGCCTCCTATCTCCTGAGGTGAAGGCACTGGCCTAGGCCCAGAGTCTGCCTGAGAAAAGGCAAAGCCTTACCTATGCCAAGAGATGGTAATAGGCATAGAGTGCCATGCTAGGACACGCACGCTGCTTCAGGGTTGTGACTGTGTCTGCTTAGTTCGGCTTAACAAGATGAACCCCAGGCGCGAACTTGGAGCAGGGGAAAGCAAGGCCCAAGAGGAACCAGCTCTCCTCCTACCGCGACAGAGCGAACGACCAAAGCCTTGCTGAGGAAGCAGCAGCGACGTGCGGTTTGTGCCAAGCTGAAAACCTCTGCGAAAGCATAGAAGTCGCTGGGAAATCAGAGTCGGTTCTGTGGGCTGCTTTTGTTGCTTGCCTTAGCCTAGTGTTCGCAGCACGATGGGAGAAACCCGCATAGAGGGAAAGCCTCTTTGCCGGGGCATCGCCGCTGGCAAAGCACAGCACTCTTTGGGAAATCAGAGGCGGGGAAGAGAAGGAGCCGTTGGCCTTGGGGTCGGGAAAGGCGAAAAGCCTCTTTGCCTGGGCTTCTCCCCTAGGAAAGCACAGCATTCGTTGGGAAATCAGAGTTCGTTTGGGAACGCTGCTGCTGCTTGCCTAAGATAGTCTCCGCAGCACGGTGGAATATACCCGCATGGAGCGAAATTCTCTTTGCCCTAGAATCCCCTCTGCCTGAGAGAGAAGCATGGTTGCACACGTCTGTCACCACGCTCCCCAGGAGCAAGTGTGGGGTAGGCGCAGCACGCCGCCCCCAGGGAAGAGAAGGAGCCGTTGGCTTTGGGGTCGGGAATCGCTCGGTAAGCAGGATAGCCTGCCTTGGCTCGAACAGCAGGCCGGTGGCAAGACAAGTGTCACCCGCTCCCTGTACGGAGAGATGGAAGCTTGGTGCAAAGGAGACGAGGGGATAAGAAGGGCAGGGGCGCGTGCTCCACTCTAAGGAAGGAGTCTGGGCAGAGGCAGGCAGAAGGTGACAGCATCTCCTTGACCACCTGTCCCAAGGACAGCCTTGTGCTTGCCACCAGGTGCCGTACTCGGAACTCACAGAAACAACCCAATGGAGAAAGGGGCAGTCAGATGCTGTCTTCCACCAAAATGTGGCAGCGTTGTCGGTGGCAGGGGTGTGCCAGGGAAGGAGTGGAGACAGTCCCCCACAGTACCCCATCCAAGTGCACGGACCGTGTACAGGGATCCTGTGGCCTCCTCTCTCCTGTGGTGAAGACACTGGCCTAGGCCCAGAGTCTGCCTGAGCGCGGGAGCAAAAGGAAAAGCCTTACCTACGCCAGGAGATGGTAAAAGGCATAGAGTGCCATGCTAGGCCACGCAGGCTGCTGCAGGGTGGTGACTGTGTCTGCTTAGTTAGGCTTAGCAAGGTGAACCTCGGGCGTGAATTTGGAGCCCGGGAACGCAAGGCCCAAGAGGCACCAGCTCTCCCGCGGCTGTCCCACTCTGCCGCGACAGAACGAAAGAAAAGGCCTTGCTGAGAAAGCAGTAGCGAAGTGCGGTTCGCGCCGAGCTGAAAACATCTGCGACAGCACAGCTGTCGCTGGGAAATCAGAGTCGGTTCTGTGGGCTGCTCTCGTTGCTTGCCTTAGCCTAGTATTCGCAGCACGATGGGAGAAACCCGCATAGAGCGAAAGACTCTTTGCCGGGGCCTCCCCTATGGGAAAGCACAGCATTCTTTGGGAAATCAGAGTCGGGTCTGTGGGATGCTGCCTGCTGCTTGCCGGAGCCAGTCTCCACCGCACGGTGTAATAAACCCGCATGGAGCGAAATCCTCTTGGCCTGGGCATCCCCTCTGCCTGAGAGAGAAGCGCAGTGGCGCCTGTGGAAAGATTTTTAAGGAAAGGGACATGTCTGTCACTGCAGAGCGACGGAAGCCTGGCTGCTAAAGAGACCAGAGGGCACGATTAGGGCAGGGGAAAGGGCTCCACTCTGAGGAAGGAGTCTGGGCAGAAAGCATGCCTGTCCTGAGCCTTTGGGCCCAAGGAGACAGCAGCTCCTTGGTCACCTGTCCGTGGTGGAGACACGGTCTTGCCACCAGGCGCCTACCCTGAACTCGAGAAACAACGCCCAGAAAGAACTCGCCATCAGATGCCGTCTTCCTCCAGGATGTGGAAGCTTGGAGGAGGCACGGGGTTTAAGGGGAAGGAGTGGGGACAGTCCCCCCCCCCCCCAAAACTCCCTATTCAGTGCACGGGCGGTGTGCAAGGATCCTGTCACCTCTCCTTTCCTGTGGGGAAAGCACTGGCCTAGTCCGTGAATCTGCCTGAGCGCCAGAGTAAAAGGCCAAGCGATGCCTACACCGGGAGATGGTAGTGTGCCTAGAGTGCAATCCTTGGCTACGCACGCTACTGCAGGGTTGTGGCTATGTCTGCTTAGTTCGGCCTGGCAGGGTGAACCCAGGACGCTAACATGGAGCCCAGGAAAGCAAGGCCCAAGAGGCACCAGCTCTCCAGCAGCTCTTCTTGCCTGACGCGACTGAAGCCTTGCTGAGGAAGCAGCGGCGAAGTGCTGTTCACTCCAAGCCAAAGCCTCTGCGAAAGCACAGCATGCGCTGAGAAATGTTCTGCGGGCTGCTGATGCTTGCCTGAGGCCAGTCTCACGGTGGGAGAAACCCGGCATACAGCGAAAGCCTCTTTGCCTGGGCATCTCCCCTGGGAAAGTGTGGCATTCGTTGGGAAATCAGAGTTGGGTTTGGGGATGCTGCTTCTGCTTGCCTGAGCTAGTCTCCGCAGCACGGTGGAAGATAACCGCATGGAGCGTAATACTCTTTGCCCTAGCATCCCCTCTGCCTGAGAGAGAAGCATGGTTGCACACGTCTGTCACCGTGCTCCCCAGGAGCAAGTGTGGGAAGACGCAGCACGCCGGCCCCGGGGAAGAGAAGGAGCCTTTGGCCTTGGGGTCGGGAAACGCTCGGGAAGCAGGATAGCCTGCCGTGGAATGAACAGCAGGCCGGTGGCAAGACAAGTGTCACCCGCTCCCTGTGCGGAGAGATGGTAACCTGGCTGCTAAGGAGACTTGAGGGGACTACTAGGGCAGGGGCGCATGCACCACTCTGAGGAAGGAGTCTGGGCAGAAAGCAGGCCTGTCCTGTGCCTCTGCTCACAAGGGGACAGCATCTCCTTGCCACCTGTCCCAAGGGCAGGCTTGGGCTTGCCACCAGGTGCCAAACCCGGAATTCGCAGAAACAACCCCATGGAGAAACGGGCAGTCAGATGCCATCTTCCACAAAGATGTGGCAGGGGGTGTGCCGGGGAAAGAGTGGAGACACTCCCCTACAGTTCCCCATCCCAGTTCACGGGCCGTGTGCAGGGATCCTGTCGCCTCCTATCTCCTGAGGTGAAGGCACTGGCCTAGGCCCAGAGTCTGCCTGAGAAAAGGCAAAGCCTTACCTATGCCAAGAGATGGTAATAGGCATAGAGTGCCATGCTAGGACACGCACGCTGCTTCAGGGTTGTGACTGTGTCTGCTTAGTTCGGCTTAACAAGATGAACCCCAGGCGCGAACTTGGAGCAGGGGAAAGCAAGGCCCAAGAGGAACCAGCTCTCCTCCTACCGCGACAGAGCGAACGACCAAAGCCTTGCTGAGGAAGCAGCAGCGACGTGCGGTTTGTGCCAAGCTGAAAAACTCTGAGAAAGCATAGAAGTCGCTGGGAAATCAGAGTCGGTTCTGTGGGCTGCTTTTGTTGCTTGCCTTAGCCTAGTGTTCGCAGCACGATGGGAGAAACCCGCATAGAGGGAAAGCCTCTTTGCCGGGGCATCGCCGCTGGCAAAGCACAGCATTCTTTGGGAAATCAGAGGCGGGGAAGAGAAGGAGCCGTTGGCCTTGGGGTCGGGAAAGGCGAAAAGCCTCTTTGCCTGGGCTTCTCCCCTAGGAAAGCACAGCATTCGTTGGGAAATCAGAGTTCGTTTGGGAACGCTGCTGCTGCTTGCCTAAGATAGTCTCCGCAGCACGGTGGAATATACCCGCATGGAGCGAAATTCTCTTTGCCCTAGAATCCCCTCTGCCTGAGAGAGAAGCATGGTTGCACACGTCTGTCACCACGCTCCCCAGGAGCAAGTGTGGGGTAGGCGCAGCACGCCGCCCCCAGGGAAGAGAAGGAGCCGTTGGCTTTGGGGTCGGGAATCGCTCGGTAAGCAGGATAGCCTGCCGTGGCGCGAACAGCAGGCCGGTGGCAAGACAAGTGTCACCCGCTCCCTGTACGGAGAGATGGAAGCTTGGTGCAAAGGAGACGAGGGGATAAGAAGGGCAGGGGCGCGTGCTCCACTCTAAGGAAGGAGTCTGGGCAGAGGCAGGCAGAAGGAGACAGCATCTCCTTGACCACCTGTCCCAAGGACAGTCTTGTGCTTGCCACCAGGTGCCGTACTCGGAACTCACAGAAACAACCCAATGGAGAAAGGGGCAGTCAGATGCTGTCTTCCACCAAAATGTGGCAGCGTTGTCGGTGGCAGGGGTGTGCCAGGGAAGGAGTGGAGACAGTCCCCCACAGTACCCCATCCAAGTGCACGGACCGTGTACAGGGATCCTGTGGCCTCCTCTCTCCTGTGGTGAAGACACTGGCCTAGGCCCAGAGTCTGCCTGAGCGCGGGAGCAAAAGGAAAAGCCTTACCTACGCCAGGAGATGGTAAAAGGCATAGAGTGCCATGCTAGGCCACGCAGGCTGCTGCAGGGTGGTGACTGTGTCTGCTTAGTTAGGCTTAGCAAGGTGAACCTCGGGCGTGAATTTGGAGCCCGGGAACGCAAGGCCCAAGAGGCACCAGCTCTCCCGCGGCTGTCCCACTCTGCCGCGACAGAACGAAAGAAAAGGCCTTGCTGAGAAAGCAGTAGCGAAGTGCGGTTCGCGCCGAGCTGAAAACATCTGCGACAGCACAGCTGTCGCTGGGAAATCAGAGTCGGTTCTGTGGGCTGCTCTCGTTGCTTGCCTTAGCCTAGTATTCGCAGCACGATGGGAGAAACCCGCATAGAGCGAAAGACTCTTTGCCGGGGCCTCCCCTATGGGAAAGCACAGCATTCTTTGGGAAATCAGAGTCGGGTCTGTGGGATGCTGCCTGCTGCTTGCCGGAGCCAGTCTCCACCGCACGGTGTAATAAACCCGCATGGAGCGAAATCCTCTTGGCCTGGGCATCCCCTCTGCCTGAGAGAGAAGCGCAGTGGCGCCTGTGGAAAGATTTTTAAGGAAAGGGACATGTCTGTCACTGCAGAGCGACGGAAGCCTGGCTGCTAAAGAGACCAGAGGGCACGATTAGGGCAGGGGAAAGGGCTCCACTCTGAGGAAGGAGTCTGGGCAGAAAGCATGCCTGTCCTGAGCCTTTGGGCCCAAGGAGACAGCAGCTCCTTGGTCACCTGTCCGTGGTGGAGACACGGTCTTGCCACCAGGCGCCTACCCTGAACTCGAGAAACAACGCCCAGAAAGAACTCGCCATCAGATGTGGTCTTCCTCCAGGATGTGGAAGCTTGGAGGAGGCACGGGGTTTAAGGGGAAGGAGTGGGGACAGTGCCCCCCCCCCAAAACTCCCTATTCTGTGCACGGGCGGTGTGCAAGGATCCTGTCACCTCTCCTTTCCTGTGGGGAAAGCACTGGCCTAGTCCGTGAATCTGCCTGAGCGCCAGAGTAAAAGGCCAAGCGATGCCTACACCGGGAGATGGTAGTGTGCCTAGAGTGCAATCCTTGGCTACGCACGCTACTGCAGGGTTGTGGCTATGTCTGCTTAGTTCGGCCTGGCAGGGTGAACCCAGGACGCTAACATGGAGCCCAGGAAAGCAAGGCCCAAGAGGCACCAGCTCTCCAGCAGCTCTTCTTGCCTGACGCGACTGAAGCCTTGCTGAGGAAGCAGCGGCGAAGTGCTGTTCACTCCAAGCCAAAGCCTCTGCGAAAGCACAGCATGCGCTGAGAAATGTTCTGCGGGCTGCTGATGCTTGCCTGAGGCCAGTCTCACGGTGGGAGAAACCCGGCATACAGCGAAAGCCTCTTTGCCTGGGCATCTCCCCTGGGAAAGTGTGGCATTCGTTGGGAAATCAGAGTTGGGTTTGGGGATGCTGCTTCTGCTTGCCTGAGCTAGTCTCCGCAGCACGGTGGAAGATAACCGCATGGAGCGTAATACTCTTTGCCCTAGCATCCCCTCTGCCTGAGAGAGAAGCATGGTTGCACACGTCTGTCACCGTGCTCCCCAGGAGCAAGTGTGGGAAGACGCAGCACGCCGGCCCCGGGGAAGAGAAGGAGCCTTTGGCCTTGGGGTCGGGAAACGCTCGGGAAGCAGGATAGCCTGCCGTGGAATGAACAGCAGGCCGGTGGCAAGACAAGTGTCACCCGCTCCCTGTGCGGAGAGATGGTAACCTGGCTGCTAAGGAGACTTGAGGGGACGACTAGGGCAGGGGCGCATGCACCACTCTGAGGAAGGAGTCTGGGCAGAAAGCAGGCCTGTCCTGTGCCTCTGCTCACAAGGGGACACCATCTCCTTGCCACCTGTCCCAAGGGTAGGCTTGGTCTTGCCACCAGGTGCCAAACCCGGAATTCGCAGAAACAACCCCATGGAGAAACGGGCAGTCAGATGCCGTCTTCCACAAAGATGTGGCAGGGGGTGTGCCGGGGAAAGAGTGGAGACACTCCCCTACAGTTCCCCATCCCAGTTCACGGGCCGTGTGCAGGGATCCTGTCGCCTCCTATCTCCTGAGGTGAAGGCACTGGCCTAGGCCCAGAGTCTGCCTGAGAAAAGGCAAAGCCTTACCTATGCCAAGAGATGGTAATAGGCATAGAGTGCCATGCTAGGACACGCACGCTGCTTCAGGGTTGTGACTGTGTCTGCTTAGTTCGGCTTAACAAGATGAACCCCAGGCGCGAACTTGGAGCAGGGGAAAGCAAGGCCCAAGAGGAACCAGCTCTCCTCCTACCGCGACAGAGCGAACGACCAAAGCCTTGCTGAGGAAGCAGCAGCGACGTGCGGTTTGTGCCAAGCTGAAAACCTCTGCGAAAGCATAGAAGTCGCTGGGAAATCAGAGTCGGTTCTGTGGGCTGCTTTTGTTGCTTGCCTTACCCTAGTGTTCGCAGCACGATGGGAGAAACCCGCATAGAGGGAAAGCCTCTTTGCCGGGGCATCGCCGCTGGCAAAGCACAGCATTCTTTGGGAAATCAGAGGCGGGGAAGAGAAGGAGCCGTTGGCCTTGGGGTCGGGAAAGGCGAAAAGCCTCTTTGCCTGGGCTTCTCCCCTAGGAAAGCACAGCATTCGTTGGGAAATCAGAGTTCGTTTGGGAACGCTGCTGCTGCTTGCCTAAGATAGTCTCCGCAGCACGGTGGAATATACCCGCATGGAGCGAAATTCTCTTTGCCCTAGAATCCCCTCTGCCTGAGAGAGAAGCATGGTTGCACACGTCTGTCACCACGCTCCCCAGGAGCAAGTGTGGGGTAGGCGCAGCACGCCGCCCCCAGGGAAGAGAAGGAGCCGTTGGCTTTGGGGTCGGGAATCGCTCGGTAAGCAGGATAGCCTGCCGTGGCGCGAACAGCAGGCCGGTGGCAAGACAAGTGTCACCCGCTCCCTGTACGGAGAGATGGAAGCTTGGTGCAAAGGAGACGAGGGGATAAGAAGGGCAGGGGCGCGTGCTCCACTCTAAGGAAGGAGTCTGGGCAGAGGCAGGCAGAAGGAGACAGCATCTCCTTGACCACCTGTCCCAAGGAAAGCCTTGTGCTTGCCACCAGGTGCCGTACTCGGAACTCACAGAAACAACCCAATGGAGAAAGGGGCAGTCAGATGCTGTCTTCCACCAAAATGTGGCAGCGTTGTCGGTGGCAGGGGTGTGCCAGGGAAGGAGTGGAGACAGTCCCCCACAGTACCCCATCCAAGTGCACGGACCGTGTACAGGGATCCTGTGGCCTCCTCTCTCCTGTGGTGAAGACACTGGCCTAGGCACAGAGTCTGCCTGAGCGCGGGAGCAAAAGGAAAAGCCTTACCTACGCCAGGAGATGGTAAAAGGCATAGAGTGCCATGCTAGGCCACGCAGGCTGCTGCAGGGTGGTGACTGTGTCTGCTTAGTTAGGCTTAGCAAGGTGAACCTCGGGCGTGAATTTGGAGCCCGGGAACGCAAGGCCCAAGAGGCACCAGCTCTCCCGCGGCTGTACCACTCTGCCGCGACAGACCGAAAGAAAAGGCCTTGCTGAGAAAGCAGTAGCGAAGTGCGGTTCGCGCCGAGCTGAAAACATCTGCGACAGCACAGCTGTCGCTGGGAAATCAGAGTCGGTTCTGTGGGCTGCTCTCGTTGCTTGCCTTAGCCTAGTATTCGCAGCACGATGGGAGAAACCCGCATAGAGCGAAAGACTCTTTGCCGGGGCCTCCCCTATGGGAAAGCACAGCATTCTTTGGGAAATCAGAGTCGGGTCTGTGGGATGCTGCCTGCTGCTTGCCGGAGCCAGTCTCCACCGCACGGTGTAATAAACCCGCATGGAGCGAAATCCTCTTGGCCTGGGCATCCCCTCTGCCTGAGAGAGAAGCGCAGTGGCGCCTGTGGAAAGATTTTTAAGGAAAGGGACATGTCTGTCACTGCAGAGCGACGGAAGCCTGGCTGCTAAAGAGACCAGAGGGCACGATTAGGGCAGGGGAAAGGGCTCCACTCTGAGGAAGGAGTCTGGGCAGAAAGCATGCCTGTCCTGAGCCTTTGGGCCCAAGGAGACAGCAGCTCCTTGGTCACCTGTCCGTGGTGGAGACACGGGCTTGCCACCAGTCGCCTACCCTGAACTCGAGAAACAACGCCCAGAAAGAACTCGCCATCAGATGCCGTCTTCCTCCAGGATGTGGAAGCTTGGAGGAGGCACGGGGTTTAAGGGGAAGGAGTGGTGACAGTCCCCCCCCCCCCAAAGCTCCCTATTCAGTGCACGGGCGGTGTGCAGGGATCCTGTCACCTCTCCTTTCCTGTGGGGAAAGCACTGGCCTAGTCCGTGAATCTGCCTGAGCGCCAGAGTAAAAGGCCAAGCGATGCCTACACCGGGAGATGGTAGTGTGCCTAGAGTGCAATCCTTGGCTACGCACGCTACTGCAGGGTTGTGGCTATGTCTGCTTAGTTCGGCCTGGCAGGGTGAACCCAGGACGCTAACATGGAGCCCAGGAAAGCAAGGCCCAAGAGGCACCAGCTCTCCAGCAGCTCTTCTTGCCTGACGCGACTGAAGACTTGCTGAGGAAGCAGCGGCGAAGTGCTGTTCACTCCAAGCCAAAGCCTCTGCGAAAGCACAGCATTCGCTGAGAAATGTTCTGAGGGCTGCTGATGCTTGCCTGAGGCCAGTCTCACGGTGGGAGAAACCCGGCATACAGTGAAAGCCTCTTTGCCTGGGCAACTCCCCTGGGAAAGTGTGGCATTCGTTGGGAAATCAGAGTTGGGTTTGGGGATGCTGCTTCTGCTTGCCTGAGCTAGTCTCCGCAGCACGGTAGAAGATAACCTCATGGAGCGAAATACTCTTTGCCCTAGCATCCCCTCTGCCTGAGAGAGAAGCATGGTTGCACACGTCTGTCACCGTGCTCCCCAGGAGCAAGTGTGGGAAGACGCAGCACGCCGCCCCCAGGGAAGAGAAGGAGCCGTTGGCTTTGGGGTCGGGAATCGCTCGGTAAGCAGGATAGCCTGCCGTGGCGCGAACAGCAGGCCGGTGGCAAGACAAGTGTCACCCGCTCCCTGTACGGAGAGATGGAAGCTTGGTGCAAAGGAGACGAGGGGATAAGAAGGGCAGGGGCGCGTGCTCCACTCTAAGGAAGGAGTCTGGGCAGAGGCAGGCAGAAGGAGACAGCATCTCCTTGACCACCTGTCCCAAGGACAGCCTTGTGCTTGCCACCAGGTGCCGTACTCGGAACTCACAGAAACAACCCAATGGAGAAAGGGGCAGTCAGATGCTGTCTTCCACCAAAATGTGGCAGCGTTGTCGGTGGCAGGGGTGTGCCAGGGAAGGAGTGGAGACAGTCCCCCACAGTACCCCATCCAAGTGCACGGACCGTGTACAGGGATCCTGTGGCCTCCTCTCTCCTGTGGTGAAGACACTGGCCTAGGCACAGAGTCTGCCTGAGCGCGGGAGCAAAAGGAAAAGCCTTACCTACGCCAGGAGATGGTAAAAGGCATAGAGTGCCATGCTAGGCCACGCAGGCTGCTGCAGGGTGGTGACTGTGTCTGCTTAGTTAGGCTTAGCAAGGTGAACCTCGGGCGTGAATTTGGAGCCCGGGAACGCAAGGCCCAAGAGGCACCAGCTCTCCCGCGGCTGTACCACTCTGCCGCGACAGACCGAAAGAAAAGGCCTTGCTGAGAAAGCAGTAGCGAAGTGCGGTTCGCGCCGAGCTGAAAACATCTGCGACAGCACAGCTGTCGCTGGGAAATCAGAGTCGGTTCTGTGGGCTGCTCTCGTTGCTTGCCTTAGCCTAGTATTCGCAGCACGATGGGAGAAACCCGCATAGAGCGAAAGACTCTTTGCCGGGGCCTCCCCTATGGGAAAGCACAGCATTCTTTGGGAAATCAGAGTCGGGTCTGTGGGATGCTGCCTGCTGCTTGCCGGAGCCAGTCTCCACCGCACGGTGTAATAAACCCGCATGGAGCGAAATCCTCTTGGCCTGGGCATCCCCTCTGCCTGAGAGAGAAGCGCAGTGGCGCCTGTGGAAAGATTTTTAAGGAAAGGGACATGTCTGTCACTGCAGAGCGACGGAAGCCTGGCTGCTAAAGAGACCAGAGGGCACGATTAGGGCAGGGGAAAGGGCTCCACTCTGAGGAAGGAGTCTGGGCAGAAAGCATGCCTGTCCTGAGCCTTTGGGCCCAAGGAGACAGCAGCTCCTTGGTCACCTGTCCGTGGTGGAGACACGGGCTTGCCACCAGGCGCCTACCCTGAACTCGAGAAACAACGCCCAGAAAGAACTCGCCATCAGATGCCGTCTTCCTCCAGGATGTGGAAGCTTGGAGGATGCACGGGGTTTAAGGGGAAGGAGTGGTGACAGTCCCCCCCCCCCCAAAGCTCCCTATTCAGTGCACGGGCGGTGTGCAGGGATCCTGTCACCTCTCCTTTCCTGTGGGGAAAGCACTGGCCTAGTCCGTGAATCTGCCTGAGCGCCAGAGTAAAAGGCCAAGCGATGCCTACACCGGGAGATGGTAGTGTGCCTAGAGTGCAATCCTTGGCTACGCACGCTACTGCAGGGTTGTGGCTATGTCTGCTTAGTTCGGCCTGGCAGGGTGAACCCAGGACGCTAACATGGAGCCCAGGAAAGCAAGGCCCAAGAGGCACCAGCTCTCCAGCAGCTCTTCTTGCCTGACGCGACTGAAGACTTGCTGAGGAAGCAGCGGCGAAGTGCTGTTCACTCCAAGCCAAAGCCTCTGCGAAAGCACAGCATTCGCTGAGAAATGTTCTGAGGGCTGCTGATGCTTGCCTGAGGCCAGTCTCACGGTGGGAGAAACCCGGCATACAGTGAAAGCCTCTTTGCCTGGGCAACTCCCCTGGGAAAGTGTGGCATTCGTTGGGAAATCAGAGTTGGGTTTGGGGATGCTGCTTCTGCTTGCCTGAGCTAGTCTCCGCAGCACGGTAGAAGATAACCTCATGGAGCGAAATACTCTTTGCCCTAGCATCCCCTCTGCCTGAGAGAGAAGCATGGTTGCACACGTCTGTCACCGTGCTCCCCAGGAGCAAGTGTGGGAAGACGCAGCACGCCGCCCCCAGGGAAGAGAAGGAGCCGTTGGCTTTGGGGTCGGGAATCGCTCGGTAAGCAGGATAGCCTGCCGTGGCGCGAACAGCAGGCCGGTGGCAAGACAAGTGTCACCCGCTCCCTGTACGGAGAGATGGAAGCTTGGTGCAAAGGAGACGAGGGGATAAGAAGGGCAGGGGCGCGTGCTCCACTCTAAGGAAGGAGTCTGGGCAGAGGCAGGCAGAAGGAGACAGCATCTCCTTGACCACCTGTCCCAAGGACAGCCTTGTGCTTGCCACCAGGTGCCGTACTCGGAACTCACAGAAACAACCCAATGGAGAAAGGGGCAGTCAGATGCTGTCTTCCACCAAAATGTGGCAGCGTTGTCGGTGGCAGGGGTGTGCCAGGGAAGGAGTGGAGACAGTCCCCCACAGTACCCCATCCAAGTGCACGGACCGTGTACAGGGATCCTGTGGCCTCCTCTCTCCTGTGGTGAAGACACTGGCCTAGGCCCAGAGTCTGCCTGAGCGCGGGAGCAAAAGGAAAAGCCTTACCTACGCCAGGAGATGGTAAAAGGCATAGAGTGCCATGCTAGGCCACGCAGGCTGCTGCAGGGTGGTGACTGTGTCTGCTTAGTTAGGCTTAGCAAGGTGAACCTCGGGCGTGAATTTGGAGCCCGGGAACGCAAGGCCCAAGAGGCACCAGCTCTCCCGCGGCTGTCCCACTCTGCCGCGACAGACCGAAAGAAAAGGCCTTGCTGAGAAAGCAGTAGCGAAGTGCGGTTCGCGCCGAGCTGAAAACATCTGCGACAGCACAGCTGTCGCTGGGAAATCAGAGTCGGTTCTGTGGGCTGCTCTCGTTGCTTGCCTTAGCCTAGTATTCGCAGCACGATGGGAGAAACCCGCATAGAGCGAAAGACTCTTTGCCGGGGCCTCCCCTATGGGAAAGCACAGCATTCTTTGGGAAATCAGAGTCGGGTCTGTGGGATGCTGCCTGCTGCTTGCCGGAGCCAGTCTCCACCGCACGGTGTAATAAACCCGCATGGAGCGAAATCCTCTTGGCCTGGGCATCCCCTCTGCCTGAGAGAGAAGCGCAGTGGCGCCTGTGGAAAGATTTTTAAGGAAAGGGACATGTCTGTCACTGCAGAGCGACGGAAGCCTGGCTGCTAAAGAGACCAGAGGGCACGATTAGGGCAGGGGAAAGGGCTCCACTCTGAGGAAGGAGTCTGGGCAGAAAGCATGCCTGTCCTGAGCCTTTGGGCCCAAGGAGACAGCAGCTCCTTGGTCACCTGTCCGTGGTGGAGACACGGGCTTGCCACCAGGCGCCTAC
Organism: Mustela lutreola; assembly: GCF_030435805.1. Taxonomy (NCBI): domain Eukaryota; kingdom Metazoa; phylum Chordata; class Mammalia; order Carnivora; family Mustelidae; genus Mustela; species Mustela lutreola. Next base: position 156,110,338 of record NC_081294.1, read on the forward strand.
CCTGAACTCGAGAAACAACGCCCAGAAAGAACTCGCCATCAGATGCCGTCTTCCTCCAGGATGTGGAAGCTTGGAGGAGGCACGGGGTTTAAGGGGAAGGAGTGGGGACAGTCCCCCCCCCCCAAAACTCCCTATTCTGTGCACGGGCGGTGTGCAAGGATCCTGTCACCTCTCCTTTCCTGTGGGGAAAGCACTGGCCTAGTCCGTGAATCTGCCTGAGCGCCAGAGTAAAAGGCCAAGCGATGCCTACACCGGGAGATGGTAGTGTGCCTAGAGTGCAATCCTTGGCTACGCACGCTACTGCAGGGTTGTGGCTATGTCTGCTTAGTTCGGCCTGGCAGGGTGAACCCAGGACGCTAACATGGAGCCCAGGAAAGCAAGGCCCAAGAGGCACCAGCTCTCCAGCAGCTCTTCTTGCCTGACGCGACTGAAGCCTTGCTGAGGAAGCAGCGGCGAAGTGCTGTTCACTCCAAGCCAAAGCCTCTGCGAAAGCACAGCATGCGCTGAGAAATGTTCTGCGGGCTGCTGCTGCTTGCCTGAGGCCAGTCTCACGGTGGGAGAAACCCGGCATACAGCGAAAGCCTCTTTGCCTGGGCATCTCCCCTGGGAAAGTGTGGCATTCGTTGGGAAATCAGAGTTGGGTTTGGGGATGCTGCTTCTGCTTGCCTGAGCTAGTCTCCGCAGCACGGTGGAAGATAACCGCATGGAGCGTAATACTCTTTGCCCTAGCATCCCCTCTGCCTGAGAGAGAAGCATGGTTGCACACGTCTGTCACCGTGCTCCCCAGGAGCAAGTGTGGGAAGACGCAGCACGCCGGCCCCGGGGAAGGGAAGGAGCCTTTGGCCTTGGGGTCGGGAAACGCTCGGGAAGCAGGATAGCCTGCCGTGGAATGAACAGCAGGCCGGTGGCAAGACAAGTGTCACCCGCTCCCTGTGCGGAGAGATGGTAACCTGGCTGCTAAGGAGACTTGAGGGGACGACTAGGGCAGGGGCGCATGCACCACTCTGAGGAAGGAGTCTGGGCAGAAAGCAGGCCTGTCCTGTGCCTCTGCTCACAAGGGGACACCATCTCCTTGCCACCTGTCCCAAGGGCAGGCTTGGTCTTGCCACCAGGTGCCAAACCCGGAATTCGCAGAAACAACCCCATGGAGAAACGGGCAGTCAGATGCCGTCTTCCACAAAGATGTGGCAGGGGGTGTGCCGGGGAAAGAGTGGAGACACTCCCCTACAGTTCCCCATCCCAGTTCACGGGCCGTGTGCAGGGATCCTGTCGCCTCCTATCTCCTGAGGTGAAGGCACTGGCCTAGGCCCAGAGTCTGCCTGAGAAAAGGCAAAGCCTTACCTATGCCAAGAGATGGTAATAGGCATAGAGTGCCATGCTAGGACACGCACGCTGCTTCAGGGTTGTGACTGTGTCTGCTTAGTTCGGCTTAACAAGATGAACCCCAGGCGCGAACTTGGAGCAGGGGAAAGCAAGGCCCAAGAGGAACCAGCTCTCCTCCTACCGCGACAGAGCGAACGACCAAAGCCTTGCTGAGGAAGCAGCAGCGACGTGCGGTTTGTGCCAAGCTGAAAAGCTCTGCGAAAGCATAGAAGTCGCTGGGAAATCAGAGTCGGTTCTGTGGGCTGCTTTTGTTGCTTGCCTTAGCCTAGTGTTCGCAGCACGATGGGAGAAACCCGCATAGAGGGAAAGCCTCTTTGCCGGGGCATCGCCGCTGGCAAAGCACAGCATTCTTTGGGAAATCAGAGGCGGGGAAGAGAAGGAGCCGTTGGCCTTGGGGTCGGGAAAGGCGAAAAGCCTCTTTGCCTGGGCTTCTCCCCTAGGAAAGCACAGCATTCGTTGGGAAATCAGAGTTCGTTTGGGAACGCTGCTGCTGCTTGCCTAAGATAGTCTCCGCAGCACGGTGGAATATACCCGCATGGAGCGAAATTCTCTTTGCCCTAGAATCCCCTCTGCCTGAGAGAGAAGCATGGTTGCACACGTCTGTCACCACGCTCCCCAGGAGCAAGTGTGGGGTAGGCGCAGCACGCCGCCCCCAGGGAAGAGAAGGAGCCGTTGGCTTTGGGGTCGGGAATCGCTCGGTAAGCAGGATAGCCTGCCGTGGCGCGAACAGCAGGCCGGTGGCAAGACAAGTGTCACCCGCTCCCTGTACGGAGAGATGGAAGCTTGGTGCAAAGGAGACGAGGGGATAAGAAGGGCAGGGGCGCGTGCTCCACTCTAAGGAAGGAGTCTGGGCAGAGGCAGGCAGAAGGAGACAGCATCTCCTTGACCACCTGTCCCAAGGACAGCCTTGTGCTTGCCACCAGGTGCCGTACTCGGAACTCACAGAAACAACCCAATGGAGAAAGGGGCAGTCAGATGCTGTCTTCCACCAAAATGTGGCAGCGTTGTCGGTGGCAGGGGTGTGCCAGGGAAGGAGTGGAGACAGTCCCCCACAGTACCCCATCCAAGTGCACGGACCGTGTACAGGGATCCTGTGGCCTCCTCTCTCCTGTGGTGAAGACACTGGCCTAGGCCCAGAGTCTGCCTGAGCGCGGGAGCAAAAGGAAAAGCCTTACCTACGCCAGGAGATGGTAAAAGGCATAGAGTGCCATGCTAGGCCACGCAGGCTGCTGCAGGGTGGTGACTGTGTCTGCTTAGTTAGGCTTAGCAAGGTGAACCTCGGGCGTGAATTTGGAGCCCGGGAACGCAAGGCCCAAGAGGCACCAGCTCTCCCGCGGCTGTCCCACTCTGCCGCGACAGAACGAAAGAAAAGGCCTTGCTGAGAAAGCAGTAGCGAAGTGCGGTTCGCGCCGAGCTGAAAACATCTGCGACAGCACAGCTGTCGCTGGGAAATCAGAGTCGGTTCTGTGGGCTGCTCTCGTTGCTTGCCTTAGCCTAGTATTCGCAGCACGATGGGAGAAACCCGCATAGAGCGAAAGACTCTTTGCCGGGGACTCCCCTATGGGAAAGCACAGCATTCTTTGGGAAATCAGAGTCGGGTCTGTGGGATGCTGCCTGCTGCTTGCCGGAGCCAGTCTCCACCGCACGGTGTAATAAACCCGCATGGAGCGAAATCCTCTTGGCCTGGGCATCCCCTCTGCCTGAGAGAGAAGTGCAGTGGCGCCTGTGGAAAGATTTTTAAGGAAAGAGACATGTCTGTCACTGCAGAGCGACGGAAGCCTGGCTGCTAAAGAGACCAGAGGGCACGATTAGGGCAGGGGAAAGGGCTCCACTCTGAGGAAGGAGTCTGGGCAGAAAGCATGCCTGTCCTGAGCCTTTGGGCCAAAGGAGACAGCAGCTCCTTGGTCACCTGTCCGTGGTGGAGACACGGGCTTGCCACCAGGCGCCTACCCTGAACTCGAGAAACAACGCCCAGAAAGAACTCGCCATCAGATGCCGTCTTCCTCCAGGATGTGGAAGCTTGGAGGAGGCACGGGGTTTAAGGGGAAGGAGTGGTGACAGTCCCCCCCCCCAAAACTCCCTATTCTGTGCACGGGCGGTGTGCAGGGATCCTGTCACCTCTCCTTTCCTGTGGGGAAAGCACTGGCCTAGTCCGTGAATCTGCCTGAGCGCCAGAGTAAAAGGCCAAGCGATGCCTACACCGGGAGATGGTAGTGTGCCTAGAGTGCAATCCTTGGCTACGCACGCTACTGCAGGGTTGTGGCTATGTCTGCTTAGTTCGGCCTGGCAGGGTGAACCCAGGACGCTAACATGGAGCCCAGGAAAGCAAGGCCCAAGAGGCACCAGCTCTCCAGCAGCTCTTCTTGCCTGACGCGACTGAAGCCTTGCTGAGGAAGCAGCGGCGAAGTGCTGTTCACTCCAAGCCAAAGCCTCTGCGAAAGCACAGCATGCGCTGAGAAATGTTCTGCGGGCTGCTGATGCTTGCCTGAGGCCAGTCTCACGGTGGGAGAAACCCGGCATACAGCGAAAGCCTCTTTGCCTGGGCATCTCCCCTGGGAAAGTGTGGCATTCGTTGGGAAATCAGAGTTGGGTTTGGGGATGCTGCTTCTGCTTGCCTGAGCTAGTCTCCGCAGCACGGTGGAAGATAACCGCATGGAGCGTAATACTCTTTGCCCTAGCATCCCCTCTGCCTGAGAGAGAAGCATGGTTGCACACGTCTGTCACCGTGCTCCCCAGGAGCAAGTGTGGGAAGACGCAGCACGCCGGCCCCGGGGAAGAGAAGGAGCCTTTGGCCTTGGGGTCGGGAAACGCTCGGGAAGCAGGATAGCCTGCCGTGGAATGAACAGCAGGCCGGTGGCAAGACAAGTGTCACCCGCTCCCTGTGCGGAGAGATGGTAACCTGGCTGCTAAGGAGACTTGAGGGGACGACTAGGGCAGGGGCGCATGCACCACTCTGAGGAAGGAGTCTGGGCAGAAAGCAGGCCTGTCCTGTGCCTCTGCTCACAAGGGGACAGCATCTCCTTGCCACCTGTCCCAAGGGCAGGCTTGGGCTTGCCACCAGGTGCCAAACCCGTTATTCGCAGAAACAACCCCATGGAGAAACGGGCAGTCAGATGCCGTCTTCCACAAAGATGTGGCAGGGGGTGTGCCGGGGAAAGAGTGGAGACACTCCCCTACAGTTCCCCATCCCAGTTCACGGGCCGTGTGCAGGGATCCTGTCGCCTCCTATCTCCTGAGGTGAAGGCACTGGCCTAGGCCCAGAGTCTGCCTGAGAAAAGGCAAAGCCTTACCTATGCCAAGAGATGGTAATAGGCATAGAGTGCCATGCTAGGACACGCACGCTGCTTCAGGGTTGTGACTGTGTCTGCTTAGTTCGGCTTAACAAGATGAACCCCAGGCGCGAACTTGGAGCAGGGGAAAGCAAGGCCCAAGAGGAACCAGCTCTCCTCCTACCGCGACAGAGCGAACGACCAAAGCCTTGCTGAGGAAGCAGCAGCGACGTGCGGTTTGTGCCAAGCTGAAAACCTCTGCGAAAGCATAGAAGTCGCTGGGAAATCAGAGTCGGTTCTGTGGGCTGCTTTTGTTGCTTGCCTTAGCCTAGTGTTCGCAGCACGATGGGAGAAACCCGCATAGAGGGAAAGCCTCTTTGCCGGGGCATCGCCGCTGGCAAAGCACAGCATTCTTTGGGAAATCAGAGGCGGGGAAGAGAAGGAGCCGTTGGCCTTGGGGTCGGGAAAGGCGAAAAGCCTCTTTGCCTGGGCTTCTCCCCTAGGAAAGCACAGCATTCGTTGGGAAATCAGAGTTCGTTTGGGAACGCTGCTGCTGCTTGCCTAAGATAGTCTCCGCAGCACGGTGGAATATACCCGCATGGAGCGAAATTCTCTTTGCCCTAGAATCCCCTCTGCCTGAGAGAGAAGCATGGTTGCACACGTCTGTCACCACGCTCCCCAGGAGCAAGTGTGGGGTAGGCGCAGCACGCCGCCCCCAGGGAAGAGAAGGAGCCGTTGGCTTTGGGGTCGGGAATCGCTCGGTAAGCAGGATAGCCTGCCGTGGCGCGAATAGCAGGCCGGTGGCAAGACAAGTGTCACCCGCTCCCTGTACGGAGAGATGGAAGCTTGGTGCAAAGGAGACGAGGGGATAAGAAGGGCAGGGGCGCGTGCTCCACTCTAAGGAAGGAGTCTGGGCAGAGGCAGGCAGAAGGAGACAGCATCTCCTTGACCACCTGTCCCAAGGACAGCCTTGTGCTTGCCACCAGGTGCCGTACTCGGAACTCACAGAAACAACCCAATGGAGAAAGGGGCAGTCAGATGCTGTCTTCCACCAAAATGTGGCAGCGTTGTCGGTGGCAGGGGTGTGCCAGGGAAGGAGTGGAGACAGTCCCCCACAGTACCCCATCCAAGTGCACGGACCGTGTACAGGGATCCTGTGGCCTCCTCTCTCCTGTGGTGAAGACACTGGCCTAGGCCCAGAGTCTGCCTGAGCGCGGGAGCAAAAGGAAAAGCCTTACCTACGCCAGGAGATGGTAAAAGGCATAGAGTGCCATGCTAGGCCACGCAGGCTGCTGCAGGGTGGTGACTGTGTCTGCTTAGTTAGGCTTAGCAAGGTGAACCTCGGGCGTGAATTTGGAGCCCGGGAACGCAAGGCCCAAGAGGCACCAGCTCTCCCGCGGCTGTCCCACTCTGCCGCGACAGAACGAAAGAAAAGGCCTTGCTGAGAAAGCAGTAGCGAAGTGCGGTTCGCGCCGAGCTGAAAACATCTGCGACAGCACAGCTGTCGCTGGGAAATCAGAGTCGGTTCTGTGGGCTGCTCTCGTTGCTTGCCTTAGCCTAGTATTCGCAGCACGATGGGAGAAACCCGCATAGAGCGAAAGACTCTTTGCCGGGGCCTCCCCTATGGGAAAGCACAGCATTCTTTGGGAAATCAGAGTCGGGTCTGTGGGATGCTGCCTGCTGCTTGCCGGAGCCAGTCTCCACCGCACGGTGTAATAAACCCGCATGGAGCGAAATCCTCTTGGCCTGGGCATCCCCTCTGCCTGAGAGAGAAGCGCAGTGGCGCCTGTGGAAAGATTTTTAAGGAAAGGGACATGTCTGTCACTGCAGAGCGACGGAAGCCTGGCTGCTAAAGAGACCAGAGGGCACGATTAGGGCAGGGGAAAGGGCTCCACTCTGAGGAAGGAGTCTGGGCAGAAAGCATGCCTGTCCTGAGCCTTTGGGCCCAAGGAGACAGCAGCTCCTTGGTCACCTGTCCGTGGTGGAGACACGGGCTTGCCACCAGGCGCCTACCCTGAACTCGAGAAACAACGCCCAGAAAGAACTCGCCATCAGATGCCGTCTTCCTCCAGGATGTGGAAGCTTGGAGGAGGCACGGGGTTTAAGGGGAAGGAGTGGGGACAGTCCCCCCCCCCCAAAACTCCCTATTCTGTGCACGGGCGGTGTGCAAGGATCCTGTCACCTCTCCTTTCCTGTGGGGAAAGCACTGGCCTAGTCCGTGAATCTGCCTGAGCGCCAGAGTAAAAGGCCAAGCGATGCCTACACCGGGAGATGGTAGTGTGCCTAGAGTGCAATCCTTGGCTACGCACGCTACTGCAGGGTTGTGGCTATGTCTGCTTAGTTCGGCCTGGCAGGGTGAACCCAGGACGCTAACATGGAGCCCAGGAAAGCAAGGCCCAAGAGGCACCAGCTCTCCAGCAGCTCTTCTTGCCTGACGCGACTGAAGCCTTGCTGAGGAAGCAGCGGCGAAGTGCTGTTCACTCCAAGCCAAAGCCTCTGCGAAAGCACAGCATGCGCTGAGAAATGTTCTGCGGGCTGCTGCTGCTTGCCTGAGGCCAGTCTCACGGTGGGAGAAACCCGGCATACAGCGAAAGCCTCTTTGCCTGGGCATCTCCCCTGGGAAAGTGTGGCATTCGTTGGGAAATCAGAGTTGGGTTTGGGGATGCTGCTTCTGCTTGCCTGAGCTAGTCTCCGCAGCACGGTGGAAGATAACCGCATGGAGCGTAATACTCTTTGCCCTAGCATCCCCTCTGCCTGAGAGAGAAGCATGGTTGCACACGTCTGTCACCGTGCTCCCCAGGAGCAAGTGTGGGAAGACGCAGCACGCCGGCCCCGGGGAAGGGAAGGAGCCTTTGGCCTTGGGGTCGGGAAACGCTCGGGAAGCAGGATAGCCTGCCGTGGAATGAACAGCAGGCCGGTGGCAAGACAAGTGTCACCCGCTCCCTGTGCGGAGAGATGGTAACCTGGCTGCTAAGGAGACTTGAGGGGACGACTAGGGCAGGGGCGCATGCACCACTCTGAGGAAGGAGTCTGGGCAGAAAGCAGGCCTGTCCTGTGCCTCTGCTCACAAGGGGACACCATCTCCTTGCCACCTGTCCCAAGGGCAGGCTTGGTCTTGCCACCAGGTGCCAAACCCGGAATTCGCAGAAACAAACCCATGGAGAAACGGGCAGTCAGATGCCGTCTTCCACAAAGATGTGGCAGGGGGTGTGCCGGGGAAAGAGTGGAGACACTCCCCTACAGTTCCCCATCCCAGTTCACGGGCCGTGTGCAGGGATCCTGTCGCCTCCTATCTCCTGAGGTGAAGGCATTGGCCTAGGCCCAGAGTCTGCCTGAGAAAAGGCAAAGCCTTACCTATGCCAAGAGATGGTAATAGGCATAGAGTGCCATGCTAGGACACGCACGCTGCTTCAGGGTTGTGACTGTGTCTGCTTAGTTCGGCTTAACAAGATGAACCCCAGGCGCGAACTTGGAGCAGGGGAAAGCAAGGCCCAAGAGGAACCAGCTCTCCTCCTACCGCGACAGAGCGAACGACCAAAGCCTTGCTGAGGAAGCAGCAGCGACGTGCGGTTTGTGCCAAGCTGAAAAGCTCTGCGAAAGCATAGAAGTCGCTGGGAAATCAGAGTCGGTTCTGTGGGCTGCTTTTGTTGCTTGCCTTAGCCTAGTGTTCGCAGCACGATGGGAGAAACCCGCATAGAGGGAAAGCCTCTTTGCCGGGGCATCGCCGCTGGCAAAGCACAGCATTCTTTGGGAAATCAGAGGCGGGGAAGAGAAGGAGCCGTTGGCCTTGGGGTCGGGAAAGGCGAAAAGCCTCTTTGCCTGGGCTTCTCCCCTAGGAAAGCACAGCATTCGTTGGGAAATCAGAGTTCGTTTGGGAACGCTGCTGCTGCTTGCCTAAGATAGTCTCCGCAGCACGGTGGAATATACCCGCATGGAGCGAAATTCTCTTTGCCCTAGAATCCCCTCTGCCTGAGAGAGAAGCATGGTTGCACACGTCTGTCACCACGCTCCCCAGGAGCAAGTGTGGGGTAGGCGCAGCACGCCGCCCCCAGGGAAGAGAAGGAGCCGTTGGCTTTGGGGTCGGGAATCGCTCGGTAAGCAGGATAGCCTGCCGTGGCGCGAACAGCAGGCCGGTGGCAAGACAAGTGTCACCCGCTCCCTGTACGGAGAGATGGAAGCTTGGTGCAAAGGAGACGAGGGGATAAGAAGGGCAGGGGCGCGTGCTCCACTCTAAGGAAGGAGTCTGGGCAGAGGCAGGCAGAAGGAGACAGCATCTCCTTGACCACCTGTCCCAAGGACAGCCTTGTGCTTGCCACCAGGTGCCGTACTCGGAACTCACAGAAACAACCCAATGGAGAAAGGGGCAGTCAGATGCTGTCTTCCACCAAAATGTGGCAGCGTTGTCGGTGGCAGGGGTGTGCCAGGGAAGGAGTGGAGACAGTCCCCCACAGTACCCCATCCAAGTGCACGGACCGTGTACAGGGATCCTGTGGCCTCCTCTCTCCTGTGGTGAAGACACTGGCCTAGGCCCAGAGTCTGCCTGAGCGCGGGAGCAAAAGGAAAAGCCTTACCTACGCCAGGAGATGGTAAAAGGCATAGAGTGCCATGCTAGGCCACGCAGGCTGCTGCAGGGTGGTGACTGTGTCTGCTTAGTTAGGCTTAGCAAGGTGAACCTCGGGCGTGAATTTGGAGCCCGGGAACGCAAGGCCCAAGAGGCACCAGCTCTCCCGCGGCTGTCCCACTCTGCCGCGACAGAACGAAAGAAAAGGCCTTGCTGAGAAAGCAGTAGCGAAGTGCGGTTCGCGCCGAGCTGAAAACATCTGCGACAGCACAGCTGTCGCTGGGAAATCAGAGTCGGTGCTGTGGGCTGCTCTCGTTGCTTGCCTTAGCCTAGTATTCGCAGCACGATGGGAGAAACCCGTATAGAGCGAAAGACTCTTTGCCGGGGCCTCCCCTATGGGAAAGCACAGCATTCTTTGGGAAATCAGAGTCGGGTCTGTGGGATGCTGCCTGCTGCTTGCCGGAGCCAGTCTCCACCGCACGGTGTAATAAACCCGCATGGAGCGAAATCCTCTTGGCCTGGGCATCCCCTCTGCCTGAGAGAGAAGCGCAGTGGCGCCTGTGGAAAGATTTTTAAGGAAAGGGACATGTCTGTCACTGCAGAGCGACGGAAGCCTGGCTGCTAAAGAGACCAGAGGGCACGATTAGGGCAGGGGAAAGGGCTCCACTCTGAGGAAGGAGTCTGGGCAGAAAGCATGCCTGTCCTGAGCCTTTGGGCCCAAGGAGACAGCAGCTCCTTGGTCACCTGTCTGTGGTGGAGACACGGGCTTGCCACCAGGCGCCTACCCTGAACTCGAGAAACAACGCCCAGAAAGAACTCGCCATCTGATGCCGTCTTCCTCCAGGATGTGGAAGCTTGGAGGAGGCACGTGGTTTAAGGGGAAGGAGTGGGGACAGTCCCCCCCCCCCAAAAACTCCCTATTCTGTGCACGGGCGGTGTGCAAGGATCCTGTCACCTCTCCTTTCCTGTTGGGAAAGCACTGGCCTAGTCCGTGAATCTGCCTGAGCGCCAGAGTAAAAGGCCAAGCGATGCCTACACCGGGAGATGGTAGTGTGCCTAGAGTGCAATCCTTGGCTACGCACGCTACTGCAGGGTTGTGGCTATGTCTGCTTAGTTCGGCCTGGCAGGGTGAACCCAGGACGCTAACATGGAGCCCAGGAAAGCAAGGCCCAAGAGGCACCAGCTCTCCAGCAGCTCTTCTTGCCTGACGCGACTGAAGCCTTGCTGAGGAAGCAGCGGCGAAGTGCTGTTCACTCCAAGCCAAAGCCTCTGCGAAAGCACAGCATGCGCTGAGAAATGTTCTGCGGGCTGTTGATGCTTGCCTGAGGCCAGTCTCACGGTGGGAGAAACCCGGCATACAGCGAAAGCCTCTTTGCCTGGGCATCTCCCCTGGGAAAGTGTGGCATTCGTTGGGAAATCAGAGTTGGGTTTGGGGATGCTGCTTCTGCTTGCCTGAGCTAGTCTCCGCAGCACGGTGGAAGATAACCGCATGGAGCGTAATACTCTTTGCCCTAGCATCCCCTCTGCCTGAGAGAGAAGCATGGTTGCACACGTCTGTCACCGTGCTCCCCAGGAGCAAGTGTGGGAAGACGCAGCACGCCGGCCCCGGGGAAGAGAAGGAGCCTTTGGCCTTGGGGTCGGGAAACGCTCGGGAAGCAGGATAGCCTGCCGTGGAATGAACAGCAGGCCGGTGGCAAGACAAGTGTCACCCGCTCCCTGTGCGGAGAGATGGTAACCTGGCTGCTAAGGAGACTTGAGGGGACGACTAGGGCAGGGGCGCATGCACCACTCTGAGGAAGGAGTCTGGGCAGAAAGCAGGCCTGTCCTGTGCCTCTGTTCACAAGGGGACACCATCTCCTTGCCACCTGTCCCAAGGGCAGGCTTGGTCTTGCCACCAGGTGCCAAACCCGGAATTCGCAGAAACAAACCCATGGAGAAACGGGCAGTCAGATGCCGTCTTCCACAAAGATGTGGCAGGGGGTGTGCCGGGGAAAGAGTGGAGACACTCCCCTACAGTTCCCCATCCCAGTTCACGGGCCGTGTGCAGGGATCCTGTCGCCTCCTATCTCCTGAGGTGAAGGCATTGGCCTAGGCCCAGAGTCTGCCTGAGAAAAGGCAAAGCCTTACCTATGCCAAGAGATGGTAATAGGCATAGAGTGCCATGCTAGGACACGCACGCTGCTTCAGGGTTGTGACTGTGTCTGCTTAGTTCGGCTTAACAAGATGAACCCCAGGCGCGAACTTGGAGCAGGGGAAAGCAAGGCCCAAGAGGAACCAGCTCTCCTCCTACCGCGACAGAGCGAACGACCAAAGCCTTGCTGAGGAAGCAGCAGCGACGTGCGGTTTGTGCCAAGCTGAAAACCTCTGCGAAAGCATAGAAGTCGCTGGGAAATCAGAGTCGGTTCTGTGGGCTGCTTTTGTTGCTTGCCTTAGCCTAGTGTTCGCAGCACGATGGGAGAAACCCGCATAGAGGGAAAGCCTCTTTGCCGGGGCATCGCCGCTGGCAAAGCACAGCATTCTTTGGGAAATCAGAGGCGGGGAAGAGAAGGAGCCGTTGGCCTTGGGGTCGGGAAAGGCGAAAAGCCTCTTTGCCTGGGCTTCTCCCCTAGGAAAGCACAGCATTCGTTGGGAAATCAGAGTTCGTTTGGGAACGCTGCTGCTGCTTGCCTAAGATAGTCTCCGCAGCACGGTGGAATATACCCGCATGGAGCGAAATTCTCTTTGCCCTAGAATCCCCTCTGCCTGAGAGAGAAGCATGGTTGCACACGTCTGTCACCACGCTCCCCAGGAGCAAGTGTGGGGTAGGCGCAGCACGCCGCCCCCAGGGAAGAGAAGGAGCCGTTGGCTTTGGGGTCGGGAATCGCTCGGTAAGCAGGATAGCCTGCCGTGGCGCGAACAGCAGGCCGGTGGCAAGACAAGTGTCACCCGCTCCCTGTACGGAGAGATGGAAGCTTGGTGCAAAGGAGACGAGGGGATAAGAAGGGCAGGGGCGCGTGCTCCACTCTAAGGAAGGAGTCTGGGCAGAGGCAGGCAGAAGGAGACAGCATCTCCTTGACCACCTGTCCCAAGGACAGCCTTGTGCTTGCCACCAGGTGCCGTACTCGGAACTCACAGAAACAACCCAATGGAGAAAGGGGCAGTCAGATGCTGTCTTCCACCAAAATGTGGCAGCGTTGTCGGTGGCAGGGGTGTGCCAGGGAAGGAGTGGAGACAGTCCCCCACAGTACCCCATCCAAGTGCACGGACCGTGTACAGGGATCCTGTGGCCTCCTCTCTCCTGTGGTGAAGACACTGGCCTAGGCCCAGAGTCTGCCTGAGCGCGGGAGCAAAAGGAAAAGCCTTACCTACGCCAGGAGATGGTAAAAGGCATAGAGTGCCATGCTAGGCCACGCAGGCTGCTGCAGGGTGGTGACTGTGTCTGCTTAGTTAGGCTTAGCAAGGTGAACCTCGGGCGTGAATTTGGAGCCCGGGAACGCAAGGCCCAAGAGGCACCAGCTCTCCCGCGGCTGTCCCACTCTGCCGCGACAGAACGAAAGAAAAGGCCTTGCTGAGAAAGCAGTAGCGAAGTGCGGTTCGCGCCGAGCTGAAAACATCTGCGACAGCACAGCTGTCGCTGGGAAATCAGAGTCGGTTCTGTGGGCTGCTCTCGTTGCTTGCCTTAGCCTAGTATTCGCAGCACGATGGGAGAAACCCGTATAGAGCGAAAGACTCTTTGCCGGGGCCTCCCCTATGGGAAAGCACAGAATTCTTTGGGAAATCAGAGTCGGGTCTGTGGGATGCTGCCTGCTGCTTGCCGGAGCCAGTCTCCACTGCACGGTGTAATAAACCCGCATGGAGCGAAATCCTCTTGGCCTGGGCATCCCCTCTGCCTGAGAGAGAAGCGCAGTGGCGCCTGTGGAAAGATTTTTAAGGAAAGGAACATGTCTGTCACTGCAGAGCGACGGAAGCCTGGCTGCTAAAGAGACCAGAGGGCACGATTAGGGCAGGGGAAAGGGCTCCACTCTGAGGAAGGGGTCTGGGCAGAAAGCATGCCTGTCCTGAGCCTTTGGGCCCAAGGAGACAGCAGCTCCTTGGTCACCTGTCCGTGGTGGAGACACGGGCTTGCCACCAGGCGCCTACCCTGAACTCGAGAAACAACGCCCAGAAAGAACTCGCCATCAGATGCCGTCTTCCTCCAGGATGTGGAAGCTTGGAGGAGGCACGGGGTTTAAGGGGAAGGAGTGGGGACAGTCCCCCCCCCCCCAAAACTCCCTATTCTGTGCACGGGCGGTGTGCAAGGATCCTGTCACCTCTCCTGTCCTGTGGGGAAAGCACTGGCCTAGTCCGTGAATCTGCCTGAGCGCCAGAGTAAAAGGCCAAGCGATGCCTACACCGGGAGATGGTAGTGTGCCTAGAGTGCAATCCTTGGCTACGCACGCTACTGCAGGGTTGTGGCTATGTCTGCTTAGTTCGGCCTGGCAGGGTGAACCCAGGACGCTAACATGGAGCCCAGGAAAGCAAGGCCCAAGAGGCACCAGCTCTCCAGCAGCTCTTCTTGCCTGACGCGACTGAAGCCTTGCTGAGGAAGCAGCGGCGAAGTGCTGTTCACTCCAAGCCAAAGCCTCTGCGAAAGCACAGCATGCGCTGAGAAATGTTCTGCGGGCTGCTGATGCTTGCCTGAGGCCAGTCTCACGGTGGGAGAAACCCGGCATACAGCGAAAGCCTCTTTGCCTGGGCATTTCCCCTGGGAAAGTGTGGCATTCATTGGGAAATCAGAGTTGGGTTTGGGGATGCTGCTTCTGCTTGCCTGAGCTAGTCTCTGCAGCACGGTGGAAGATAACCGCATGGAGCGTAATACTCTTTGCCCTAGCATCCCCTCTGCCTGAGAGAGAAGCATGGTTGCACACGTCTGTCACCGTGCTCCCCAGGAGCAAGTGTGGAAGACGCAGCACGCCGGCCCCGGGGAAGAGAAGGAGCCTTTGGCCTTGGGGTCGGGAAACGCTCGGGAAGCAGGATAGCCTGCCGTGGAATGAACAGCAGGCCGGTGGCAAGACAAGTGTCACCCGCTCCCTGTGCGGAGAGATGGTAACCTGGCTGCTAAGGAGACTTGAGGGGACGACTAGGGCAGGGGCGCATGCACCACTCTGAGGAAGGAGTCTGGGCAGAAAGCAGGCCTGTCCTGTGCCTCTGCTCACAAGGGGACACCATCTCCTTGCCACCTGTCCCAAGGGCAGGCTTGGTCTGGCCACCAGGTGCCAAACGCGGAATTCGCAGAAACAACCCCATGGAGAAACGGGCAGTCAGATGCCGTCTTCCACAAAGATGTGGCAGAGGGTGTGCCGGGGAAAGAGTGGAGACACTCCCCTACAGTTCCCCATCCCAGTTCACGGGCCGTGTGCAGGGATCCTGTCGCCTCCTATCTCCTGAGGTGAAGGCATTGGCCTAGGCCCAGAGTCTGCCTGAGAAAAGGCAAAGCCTTACCTATGCCAAGAGATGGTAATAGGCATAGAGTGCCATGCTAGGACACGCACGCTGCTTCAGGGTTGTGACTGTGTCTGCTTAGTTCGGCTTAACAAGATGAACCCCAGGTGCGAACTTGGAGCAGGGGAAAGCAAGGCCCAAGAGGAACCAGCTCTCCTCCTACCGCGACAGAGCGAACGACCAAAGCCTTGCTGAGGAAGCAGCAGCGACGTGCGGTTTGTGCCAAGCTGAAAAGCTCTGCGAAAGCATAGAAGTCGCTGGGAAATCAGAGTCGGTTCTGTGGGCTGCTTTTGTTGCTTGCCTTAGCCTAGTGTTCGCAGCACGATGGGAGAAACCCGCATAGAGGGAAAGCCTCTTTGCCGGGGCATCGCCGCTGTCAAAGCACAGCATTCTTTGGGAAATCAGAGGCGGGGAAGAGAAGGAGCCGTTGGCCTTGGGGTCGGGAAAGGCGAAAAGCCTCTTTGCCTGGGCTTCTCCCCTAGGAAAGCACAGCATTCGTTGGGAAATCAGAGTTCGTTTGGGAACGCTGCTGCTGCTTGCCTAAGATAGTCTCCGCAGCACGGTGGAATATACCCGCATGGAGCGAAATTCTCTTTGCCCTAGAATCCCCTCTGCCTGAGAGAGAAGCATGGTTGCACACGTCTGTCACCACGCTCCCCAGGAGCAAGTGTGGGGTAGGCGCAGCACGCCGCCCCCAGGGAAGAGAAGGAGCCGTTGGCTTTGGGGTCGGGAATCGCTCGGTAAGCAGGATAGCCTGCCGTGGCGCGAACAGCAGGCCGGTGGCAAGACAAGTGTCACCCGCTCCCTGTACGGAGAGATGGAAGCTTGGTGCAAAGGAGACGAGGGGATAAGAAGGGCAGGGGCGCGTGCTCCACTCTAAGGAAGGAGTCTGGGCAGAGGCAGGCAGAAGGAGACAGCATCTCCTTGACCACCTGTCCCAAGGACAGCCTTGTGCTTGCCACCAGGTGCCGTACTCGGAACTCACAGAAACAACCCAATGGAGAAAGGGGCAGTCAGATGCTGTCTTCCACCAAAATGTGGCAGCGTTGTCGGTGGCAGGGGTGTGCCAGGGAAGGAGTGGAGACAGTCCCCCACAGTACCCCATCCAAGTGCACGGACCGTGTTCAGGGATCCTGTGGCCTCCTCTCTCCTGTGGTGAAGACACTGGCCTAGGCCCAGAGTCTGCCTGAGCGCAGGAGCAAAAGGAAAAGCCTTACCTACGCCAGGAGATGGTAAAAGGCATAGAGTGCCATGCTAGGCCACGCAGGCTGCTGCAGGGTGGTGACTGTGTCTGCTTAGTTAGGCTTAGCAAGGTGAACCTCGGGCGTGAATTTGGAGCCCGGGAACGCAAGGCCCAAGAGGCACCAGCTCTCCCGCGGCTGTACCACTCTGCCGCGACAGACCGAAAGAAAAGGCCTTGCTGAGAAAGCAGTAGCGAAGTGCGGTTCGCGCCGAGCTGAAAACATCTGCGACAGCACAGCTGTCGCTGGGAAATCAGAGTCGGTTCTGTGGGCTGCTCTCGTTGCTTGCCTTAGCCTAGTATTCGCAGCACGATGGGAGAAACCCGCATAGAGCGAAAGACTCTTTGCCGGGGCCTCCCCTATGGGAAAGCACAGCATTCTTTGGGAAATCAGAGTCGGGTCTGTGGGATGCTGCCTGCTGCTTGCCGGAGCCAGTCTCCACCGCACGGTGTAATAAACCCGCATGGAGCGAAATCCTCTTGGCCTGGGCATCCCCTCTGCCTGAGAGAGAAGCGCAGTGGCGCCTGTGGAAAGATTTTTAAGGAAAGGGACATGTCTGTCACTGCAGAGCGACGGAAGCCTGGCTGCTAAAGAGACCAGAGGGCACGATTAGGGCAGGGGAAAGGGCTCCACTCTGAGGAAGGAGTCTGGGCAGAAAGCATGCCTGTCCTGAGCCTTTGGGCCCAAGGAGACAGCAGCTCCTTGGTCACCTGTCCGTGGTGGAGACACGGGCTTGCCACCAGGCGCCTACCCTGAACTCGAGAAACAACGCCCAGAAAGAACTCGCCATCAGATGCCGTCTTCCTCCAGGATGTGGAAGCTTGGAGGAGGCACGGGGTTTAAGGGGAAGGAGTGGGGACAGTCCCCCCCCCCCAAAACACCCTATTCTGTGCACGGGCGGTGTGCAAGGATCCTGTCACCTCTCCTTTCCTGTGGGGAAAGCACTGGCCTAGTCCGTGAATCTGCCTGAGCGCCAGAGTAAAAGGCCAAGCGATGCCTACACCGGGAGATGGTAGTGTGCCTAGAGTGCAATCCTTGGCTACGCACGCTACTGCAGGGTTGTGGCTATGTCTGCTTAGTTCGGCCTGGCAGGGTGAACCCAGGACGCTAACATGGAGCCCAGGAAAGCAAGGCCCAAGAGGCACCAGCTCTCCAGCAGCTCTTCTTGCCTGACGCGACTGAAGCCTTGCTGAGGAAGCAGCGGCGAAGTGCTGTTCACTCCAAGCCAAAGCCTCTGCGAAAGCACAGCATGCGCTGAGAAATGTTCTGCGGGCTGCTGATGCTTGCCTGAGGCCAGTCTCACGGTGGGAGAAACCCGGCATACAGCGAAAGCCTCTTTGCCTGGGCATCTCCCCTGGGAAAGTGTGGCATTCGTTGGGAAATCAGAGTTGGGTTTGGGGATGCTGCTTCTGCTTGCCTGAGCTAGTCTCCGCAGCACGGTGGAAGATAACCGCATGGAGCGTAATACTCTTTGCCCTAGCATCCCCTCTGCCTGAGAGAGAAGCATGGTTGCACACGTCTGTCACCGTGCTCCCCAGGAGCAAGTGTGGGAAGACGCAGCACGCCGGCCCCGGGGAAGAGAAGGAGCCTTTGGCCTTGGGGTCGGGAAACGCTCGGGAAGCAGGATAGCCTGCCGTGGAATGAACAGCAGGCCGGTGGCAAGACAAGTGTCACCCGCTCCCTGTGCGGAGAGATGGTAACCTGGCTGCTAAGGAGACTTGAGGGGACGACTAGGGCAGGGGCGCATGCACCACTCTGAGGAAGGAGTCTGGGCAGAAAGCAGGCCTGTCCTGTGCCTCTGCTCACAAGGGGACAGCATCTCCTTGCCACCTGTCCCAAGGGCAGGCTTGGGCTTGCCACCAGGTGCCAAACCCGTTATTCGCAGAAACAAACCCATGGAGAAACGGGCAGTCAGATGCCGTCTTCCACAAAGATGTGGCAGGGGGTGTGCCGGGGAAAGAGTGGAGACACTCCCCTACAGTTCCCCATCCCAGTTCACGGGCCGTGTGCAGGGATCCTGTCGCCTCCTATCTCCTGAGGTGAAGGCACTGGCCTAGGCCCAGAGTCTGCCTGAGAAAAGGCAAAGCCTTACCTATGCCAAGAGATGGTAATAGGCATAGAGTGCCATGCTAGGACACGCACGCTGCTTCAGGGTTGTGACTGTGTCTGCTTAGTTCGGCTTAACAAGATGAACCCCAGGCGCGAACTTGGAGCAGGGGAAAGCAAGGCCCAAGAGGAACCAGCTCTCCTCCTACCGCGACAGAGCGAACGACCAAAGCCTTGCTGAGGAAGCAGCAGCGACGTGCGGTTTGTGCCAAGCTGAAAAGCTCTGCGAAAGCATAGAAGTCGCTGGGAAATCAGAGTCGGTTCTGTGGGCTGCTTTTGTTGCTTGACTTAGCCTAGTGTTCGCAGCACGATGGGAGAAACCCGCATAGAGGGAAAGCCTCTTTGCCGGGGCATCGCCGCTGGCAAAGCACAGCATTCTTTGGGAAATCAGAGGCGGGGAAGAGAAGGAGCCGTTGGCCTTGGGGTCGGGAAAGGCGAAAAGCCTCTTTGCCTGGGCTTCTCCCCTAGGAAAGCACAGCATTCGTTGGGAAATCAGAGTTCGTTTGGGAACGCTGCTGCTGCTTGCCTAAGATAGTCTCCGCAGCACGGTGGAATATACCCGCATGGAGCGAAATTCTCTTTGCCCTAGAATCCCCTCTGCCTGAGAGAGAAGCATGGTTGCACACGTCTGTCACCACGCTCCCCAGGAGCAAGTGTGGGGTAGGCGCAGCACGCCGCCCCCAGGGAAGAGAAGGAGCCGTTGGCTTTGGGGTCGGGAATCGCTCGGTAAGCAGGATAGCCTGCCGTGGCGCGAACAGCAGGCCGGTGGCAAGACAAGTGTCACCCGCTCCCTGTACGGAGAGATGGAAGCTTGGTGCAAAGGAGACGAGGGGATAAGAAGGGCAGGGGCGCGTGCTCCACTCTAAGGAAGGAGTCTGGGCAGAGGCAGGCAGAAGGAGACAGCATCTCCTTGACCACCTGTCCCAAGGACAGCCTTGTGCTTGCCACCAGGTGCCGTACTCGGAACTCACAGAAACAACCCAATGGAGAAAGGGGCAGTCAGATGCTGTCTTCCACCAAAATGTGGCAGCGTTGTCGGTGGCAGGGGTGTGCCAGGGAAGGAGTGGAGACAGTCCCCCACAGTACCCCATCCAAGTGCACGGACCGTGTACAGGGATCCTGTGGCCTCCTCTCTCCTGTGGTGAAGACACTGGCCTAGGCCCAGAGTCTGCCTGAGCGCGGGAGCAAAAGGAAAAGCCTTACCTACGCCAGGAGATGGTAAAAGGCATAGAGTGCCATGCTAGGCCACGCAGGCTGCTGCAGGGTGGTGACTGTGTCTGCTTAGTTAGGCTTAGCAAGGTGAACCTCGGGCGTGAATTTGGAGCCCGGGAACGCAAGGCCCAAGAGGCACCAGCTCTCCCGCGGCTGTCCCACTCTGCCGCGACAGAACGAAAGAAAAGGCCTTGCTGAGAAAGCAGTAGCGAAGTGCGGTTCGCGCCGAGCTGAAAACATCTGCGACAGCACAGCTGTCGCTGGGAAATCAGAGTCGGTTCTGTGGGCTGCTCTCGTTGCTTGCCTTAGCCTAGTATTCGCAGCACGATGGGAGAAACCCGTATAGAGCGAAAGACTCTTTGCCGGGGCCTCCCCTATGGGAAAGCACAGCATTCTTTGGGAAATCAGAGTCGGGTCTGTGGGATGCTGCCTGCTGCTTGCCGGAGCCAGTCTCCACCGCACGGTGTAATAAACCCGCATGGAGCGAAATCCTCTTGGCCTGGGCATCCCCTCTGCCTGAGAGAGAAGCGCAGTGGCGCCTGTGGAAAGATTTTTAAGGAAAGGAACATGTCTGTCACTGCAGAGCGACGGAAGCCTGGCTGCTAAAGAGACCAGAGGGCACGATTAGGGCAGGGGAAAGGGCTCCACTCTGAGGAAGGAGTCTGGGCAGAAAGCATGCCTGTCCTGAGCCTTTGGGCCCAAGGAGACAGCAGCTCCTTGGTCACCTGTCCGTGGTGGAGACACGGGCTTGCCACCAGGCGCCTACCCTGAACTCGAGAAACAACGCCCAGAAAGAACTCGCCATCAGATGCCGTCTTCCTCCAGGATGTGGAAGCTTGGAGGAGGCACGGGGTTTAAGGGGAAGGAGTGGGGACAGTCCCCCCCCCCAAAACTCCCTATTCTGTGCACGGGCGGTGTGCAAGGATCCTGTCACCTCTCCTTTCCTGTGGGGAAAGCACTGGCCTAGTCCGTGAATCTGCCAGAGCGCCAGAGTAAAAGGCCAAGCGATGCCTACACCGGGAGATGGTAGTGTGCCTAGAGTGCAATCCTTGGCTACGCACGCTACTGCAGGGTTGTGGCTATGTCTGCTTAGTTCGGCCTGGCAGGGTGAACCCAGGACGCTAACATGGAGCCCAGGAAAGCAAGGCCCAAGAGGCACCAGCTCTCCAGCAGCTCTTCTTGCCTGACGCGACTGAAGCCTTGCTGAGGAAGCAGCGGCGAAGTGCTGTTCACTCCAAGCCAAAGCCTCTGCGAAAGCACAGCATGCGCTGAGAAATGTTCTGCGGGCTGCTGATGCTTGCCTGAGGCCAGTCTCACGGTGGGAGAAACCCGGCATACAGCGAAAGCCTCTTTGCCTGGGCATCTCCCCTGGGAAAGTGTGGCATTCGTTGGGAAATCAGAGTTGGGTTTGGGGATGCTGCTTCTGCTTGCCTGAGCTAGTCTCCGCAGCACGGTGGAAGATAACCGCATGGAGCGTAATACTCTTTGCCCTAGCATCCCCTCTGCCTGAGAGAGAAGCATGGTTGCACACGTCTGTCACCGTGCTCCCCAGGAGCAAGTGTGGGAAGACGCAGCACGCCGGCCCCGGGGAAGAGAAGGAGCCTTTGGCCTTGGGGTCGGGAAACGCTCGGGAAGCAGGATAGCCTGCCGTGGAATGAACAGCAGGCCGGTGGCAAGACAAGTGTCACCCGCTCCCTGTGCGGAGAGATGGTAACCTGGCTGCTAAGGAGACTTGAGGGGACGACTAGGGCAGGGGCGCATGCACCACTCTGAGGAAGGAGTCTGGGCAGAAAGCAGGCCTGTCCTGTGCCTCTGCTCACAAGGGGACACCATCTCCTTGCCACCTGTCCCAAGGGCAGGCTTGGTCTTGCCACCAGGTGCCAAACCCGGAATTCGCAGAAACAAACCCATGGAGAAACGGGCAGTCAGATGCCGTCTTCCACAAAGATGTGGCAGGGGGTGTGCCGGGGAAAGAGTGGAGACACTCCCCTACAGTTCCCCATCCCAGTTCACGGGCCGTGTGCAGGGATCCTGTCGCCTCCTATCTCCTGAGGTGAAGGCATTGGCCTAGGCCCAGAGTCTGCCTGAGAAAAGGCAAAGCCTTACCTATGCCAAGAGATGGTAATAGGCATAGAGTGCCATGCTAGGACACGCACGCTGCTTCAGGGTTGTGACTGTGTCTGCTTAGTTCGGCTTAACAAGATGAACCCCAGGCGCGAACTTGGAGCAGGGGAAAGCAAGGCCCAAGAGGAACCAGCTCTCCTCCTACCGCGACAGAGCGAACGACCAAAGCCTTGCTGAGGAAGCAGCAGCGACGTGCGGTTTGTGCCAAGCTGAAAACCTCTGCGAAAGCATAGAAGTCGCTGGGAAATCAGAGTCGGTTCTGTGGGCTGCTTTTGTTGCTTGCCTTAGCCTAGTGTTCGCAGCACGATGGGAGAAACCCGCATAGAGGGAAAGCCTCTTTGCCGGGGCATCGCCGCTGGCAAAGCACAGCATTCTTTGGGAAATCAGAGGCGGGGAAGAGAAGGAGCCGTTGGCCTTGGGGTCGGGAAAGGCGAAAAGCCTCTTTGCCTGGGCTTCTCCCCTAGGAAAGCACAGCATTCGTTGGGAAATCAGAGTTCGTTTGGGAACGCTGCTGCTGCTTGCCTAAGATAGTCTCCGCAGCACGGTGGAATATACCCGCATGGAGCGAAATTCTCTTTGCCCTAGAATCCCCTCTGCCTGAGAGAGAAGCATGGTTGCACACGTCTGTCACCACGCTCCCCAGGAGCAAGTGTGGGGTAGGCGCAGCACGCCGCCCCCAGGGAAGAGAAGGAGCCGTTGGCTTTGGGGTCGGGAATCGCTCGGTAAGCAGGATAGCCTGCCGTGGCGCGAACAGCAGGCCGGTGGCAAGACAAGTGTCACCCGCTCCCTGTACGGAGAGATGGAAGCTTGGTGCAAAGGAGACGAGGGGATAAGAAGGGCAGGGGCGCGTGCTCCACTCTAAGGAAGGAGTCTGGGCAGAGGCAGGCAGAAGGAGACAGCATCTCCTTGACCACCTGTCCCAAGGACAGCCTTGTGCTTGCCACCAGGTGCCGTACTCGGAACTCACAGAAACAACCCAATGGAGAAAGGGGCAGTCAGATGCTGTCTTCCACCAAAATGTGGCAGCGTTGTCGGTGGCAGGGGTGTGCCAGGGAAGGAGTGGAGACAGTCCCCCACAGTACCCCATCCAAGTGCACGGACCGTGTACAGGGATCCTGTGGCCTCCTCTCTCCTGTGGTGAAGACACTGGCCTAGGCCCAGAGTCTGCCTGAGCGCGGGAGCAAAAGGAAAAGCCTTACCTACGCCAGGAGATGGTAAAAGGCATAGAGTGCCATGCTAGGCCACGCAGGCTGCTGCAGGGTGGTGACTGTGTCTGCTTAGTTAGGCTTAGCAAGGTGAACCTCGGGCGTGAATTTGGAGCCCGGGAACGCAAGGCCCAAGAGGCACCAGCTCTCCCGCGGCTGTCCCACTCTGCCGCGACAGAACGAAAGAAAAGGCCTTGCTGAGAAAGCAGTAGCGAAGTGCGGTTCGCGCCGAGCTGAAAACATCTGCGACAGCACAGCTGTCGCTGGGAAATCAGAGTCGGTTCTGTGGGCTGCTCTCGTTGCTTGCCTTAGCCTAGTATTCGCAGCACGATGGGAGAAACCCGCATAGAGCGAAAGACTCTTTGCCGGGGCCTCCCCTATGGGAAAGCACAGCATTCTTTGGGAAATCAGAGTCGGGTCTGTGGGATGCTGCCTGCTGCTTGCCGGAGCCAGTCTCCACCGCACGGTGTAATAAACCCGCATGGAGCGAAATCCTCTTGGCCTGGGCATCCCCTCTGCCTGAGAGAGAAGCGCAGTGGCGCCTGTGGAAAGATTTTTAAGGAAAGGGACATGTCTGTCACTGCAGAGCGACGGAAGCCTGGCTGCTAAAGAGACCAGAGGGCACGATTAGGGCAGGGGAAAGGGCTCCACTCTGAGGAAGGAGTCTGGGCAGAAAGCATGCCTGTCCTGAGCCTTTGGGCCCAAGGAGACAGCAGCTCCTTGGTCACCTGTCCGTGGTGGAGACACGGGCTTGCCACCAGGCGCCTACCCTGAACTCGAGAAACAACGCCCAGAAAGAACTCGCCATCAGATGCCGTCTTCCTCCAGGATGTGGAAGCTTGGAGGAGGCACGGGGTTTAAGGGGAAGGAGTGGGGACAGTCCCCCCCCCCCAAAACTCCCTATTCTGTGCACGGGCGGTGTGCAGGGATCCTGTCACCTCTCCTTTCCTGTGGGGAAAGCACTGGCCTAGTCCGTGAATCTGCCTGAGCGCCAGAGTAAAAGGCCAAGCGATGCCTACACCGGGAGATGGTAGTGTGCCTAGAGTGCAATCCTTGGCTACGCACGCTACTGCAGGGTTGTGGCTATGTCTGCTTAGTTCGGCCTGGCAGGGTGAACCCAGGACGCTAACATGGAGCCCAGGAAAGCAAGGCCCAAGAGGCACCAGCTCTCCAGCAGCTCTTCTTGCCTGACGCGACTGAAGCCTTGCTGAGGAAGCAGCGGCGAAGTGCTGTTCACTCCAAGCCAAAGCCTCTGCGAAAGCACAGCATGCGCTGAGAAATGTTCTGCGGGCTGCTGATGCTTGCCTGAGGCCAGTCTCACGGTGGGAGAAACCCGGCATACAGCGAAAGCCTCTTTGCCTGGGCATCTCCCCTGGGAAAGTGTGGCATTCGTTGGGAAATCAGAGTTGGGTTTGGGGATGCTGCTTCTGCTTGCCTGAGCTAGTCTCCGCAGCACGGTGGAAGATAACCGCATGGAGCGTAATACTCTTTGCCCTAGCATCCCCTCTGCCTGAGAGAGAAGCATGGTTGCACACGTCTGTCACCGTGCTCCCCAGGAGCAAGTGTGGGAAGACGCAGCACGCCGGCCCCGGGGAAGGGAAGGAGCCTTTGGCCTTGGGGTCGGGAAACGCTCGGGAAGCAGGATAGCCTGCCGTGGAATGAACAGCAGGCCGGTGGCAAGACAAGTGTCACCCGCTCCCTGTGCGGAGAGATGGTAACCTGGCTGCTAAGGAGACTTGAGGGGACGACTAGGGCAGGGGCGCATGCACCACTCTGAGGAAGGAGTCTGGGCAGAAAGCAGGCCTGTCCTGTGCCTCTGCTCACAAGGGGACACCATCTCCTTGCCACCTGTCCCAAGGGCAGGCTTGGTCTTGCCACCAGGTGCCAAACCCGGAATTCGCAGAAACAAACCCATGGAGAAACGGGCAGTCAGATGCCGTCTTCCACAAAGATGTGGCAGGGGGTGTGCCGGGGAAAGAGTGGAGACACTCCCCTACAGTTCCCCATCCCAGTTCACGGGCCGTGTGCAGGGATCCTGTCGCCTCCTATCTCCTGAGGTGAAGGCATTGGCCTAGGCCCAGAGTCTGCCTGAGAAAAGGCAAAGCCTTACCTATGCCAAGAGATGGTAATAGGCATAGAGTGCCATGCTAGGACACGCACGCTGCTTCAGGGTTGTGACTGTGTCTGCTTAGTTCGGCTTAACAAGATGAACCCCAGGCGCGAACTTGGAGCAGGGGAAAGCAAGGCCCAAGAGGAACCAGCTCTCCTCCTACCGCGACAGAGCGAACGACCAAAGCCTTGCTGAGGAAGCAGCAGCGACGTGCGGTTTGTGCCAAGCTGAAAAGCTCTGCGAAAGCATAGAAGTCGCTGGGAAATCAGAGTCGGTTCTGTGGGCTGCTTTTGTTGCTTGCCTTAGCCTAGTGTTCGCAGCACGATGGGAGAAACCCGCATAGAGGGAAAGCCTCTTTGCCGGGGCATCGCCGCTGGCAAAGCACAGCATTCTTTGGGAAATCAGAGGCGGGGAAGAGAAGGAGCCGTTGGCCTTGGGGTCGGGAAAGGCGAAAAGCCTCTTTGCCTGGGCTTCTCCCCTAGGAAAGCACAGCATTCGTTGGGAAATCAGAGTTCGTTTGGGAACGCTGCTGCTGCTTGCCTAAGATAGTCTCCGCAGCACGGTGGAATATACCCGCATGGAGCGAAATTCTCTTTGCCCTAGAATCCCCTCTGCCTGAGAGAGAAGCATGGTTGCACACGTCTGTCACCACGCTCCCCAGGAGCAAGTGTGGGGTAGGCGCAGCACGCCGCCCCCAGGGAAGAGAAGGAGCCGTTGGCTTTGGGGTCGGGAATCGCTCGGTAAGCAGGATAGCCTGCCGTGGCGCGAACAGCAGGCCGGTGGCAAGACAAGTGTCACCCGCTCCCTGTACGGAGAGATGGAAGCTTGGTGCAAAGGAGACGAGGGGATAAGAAGGGCAGGGGCGCGTGCTCCACTCTAAGGAAGGAGTCTGGGCAGAGGCAGGCAGAAGGAGACAGCATCTCCTTGACCACCTGTCCCAAGGACAGCCTTGTGCTTGCCACCAGGTGCCGTACTCGGAACTCACAGAAACAACCCAATGGAGAAAGGGGCAGTCAGATGCTGTCTTCCACCAAAATGTGGCAGCGTTGTCGGTGGCAGGGGTGTGCCAGGGAAGGAGTGGAGACAGTCCCCCACAGTACCCCATCCAAGTGCACGGACCGTGTACAGGGATCCTGTGGCCTCCTCTCTCCTGTGGTGAAGACACTGGCCTAGGCCCAGAGTCTGCCTGAGCGCGGGAGCAAAAGGAAAAGCCTTACCTACGCCAGGAGATGGTAAAAGGCATAGAGTGCCATGCTAGGCCACGCAGGCTGCTGCAGGGTGGTGACTGTGTCTGCTTAGTTAGGCTTAGCAAGGTGAACCTCGGGCGTGAATTTGGAGCCCGGGAACGCAAGGCCCAAGAGGCACCAGCTCTCCCGCGGCTGTCCCACTCTGCCGCGACAGAACGAAAGAAAAGGCCTTGCTGAGAAAGCAGTAGCGAAGTGCGGTTCGCGCCGAGCTGAAAACATCTGCGACAGCACAGCTGTCGCTGGGAAATCAGAGTCGGTGCTGTGGGCTGCTCTCGTTGCTTGCCTTAGCCTAGTATTCGCAGCACGATGGGAGAAACCCGTATAGAGCGAAAGACTCTTTGCCGGGGCCTCCCCTATGGGAAAGCACAGCATTCTTTGGGAAATCAGAGTCGGGTCTGTGGGATGCTGCCTGCTGCTTGCCGGAGCCAGTCTCCACCGCACGGTGTAATAAACCCGCATGGAGCGAAATCCTCTTGGCCTGGGCATCCCCTCTGCCTGAGAGAGAAGCGCAGTGGCGCCTGTGGAAAGATTTTTAAGGAAAGGGACATGTCTGTCACTGCAGAGCGACGGAAGCCTGGCTGCTAAAGAGACCAGAGGGCACGATTAGGGCAGGGGAAAGGGCTCCACTCTGAGGAAGGAGTCTGGGCAGAAAGCATGCCTGTCCTGAGCCTTTGGGCCCAAGGAGACAGCAGCTCCTTGGTCACCTGTCCGTGGTGGAGACACGGGCTTGCCACCAGGCGCCTACCCTGAACTCGAGAAACAACGCCCAGAAAGAACTCGCCATCTGATGCCGTCTTCCTCCAGGATGTGGAAGCTTGGAGGAGGCACGTGGTTTAAGGGGAAGGAGTGGGGACAGTCCCCCCCCCCCAAAACTCCCTATTCTGTGCACGGGCGGTGTGCAAGGATCCTGTCACCTCTCCTTTCCTGTGGGGAAAGCACTGGCCTAGTCCGTGAATCTGCCTGAGCGCCAGAGTAAAAGGCCAAGCGATGCCTACACCGGGAGATGGTAGTGTGCCTAGAGTGCAATCCTTGGCTACGCACGCTACTGCAGGGTTGTGGCTATGTCTGCTTAGTTCGGCCTGGCAGGGTGAACCCAGGACGCTAACATGGAGCCCAGGAAAGCAAGGCCCAAGAGGCACCAGCTCTCCAGCAGCTCTTCTTGCCTGACGCGACTGAAGCCTTGCTGAGGAAGCAGCGGCGAAGTGCTGTTCACTCCAAGCCAAAGCCTCTGCGAAAGCACAGCATGCGCTGAGAAATGTTCTGCGGGCTGTTGATGCTTGCCTGAGGCCAGTCTCACGGTGGGAGAAACCCGGCATACAGCGAAAGCCTCTTTGCCTGGGCATCTCCCCTGGGAAAGTGTGGCATTCGTTGGGAAATCAGAGTTGGGTTTGGGGATGCTGCTTCTGCTTGCCTGAGCTAGTCTCCGCAGCACGGTGGAAGATAACCGCATGGAGCGTAATACTCTTTGCCCTAGCATCCCCTCTGCCTGAGAGAGAAGCATGGTTGCACACGTCTGTCACCGTGCTCCCCAGGAGCAAGTGTGGGAAGACGCAGCACGCCGGCCCCGGGGAAGAGAAGGAGCCTTTGGCCTTGGGGTCGGGAAACGCTCGGGAAGCAGGATAGCCTGCCGTGGAATGAACAGCAGGCCGGTGGCAAGACAAGTGTCACCCGCTCCCTGTGCGGAGAGATGGTAACCTGGCTGCTAAGGAGACTTGAGGGGACGACTAGGGCAGGGGCGCATGCACCACTCTGAGGAAGGAGTCTGGGCAGAAAGCAGGCCTGTCCTGTGCCTCTGCTCACAAGGGGACACCATCTCCTTGCCACCTGTCCCAAGGGCAGGCTTGGTCTTGCCACCAGGTGCCAAACCCGGAATTCGCAGAAACAAACCCATGGAGAAACGGGCAGTCAGATGCCGTCTTCCACAAAGATGTGGCAGGGGGTGTGCCGGGGAAAGAGTGGAGACACTCCCCTACAGTTCCCCATCCCAGTTCACGGGCCGTGTGCAGGGATCCTGTCGCCTCCTATCTCCTGAGGTGAAGGCATTGGCCTAGGCCCAGAGTCTGCCTGAGAAAAGGCAAAGCCTTACCTATGCCAAGAGATGGTAATAGGCATAGAGTGCCATGCTAGGACACGCACGCTGCTTCAGGGTTGTGACTGTGTCTGCTTAGTTCGGCTTAACAAGATGAACCCCAGGCGCGAACTTGGAGCAGGGGAAAGCAAGGCCCAAGAGGAACCAGCTCTCCTCCTACCGCGACAGAGCGAACGACCAAAGCCTTGCTGAGGAAGCAGCAGCGACGTGCGGTTTGTGCCAAGCTGAAAACCTCTGCGAAAGCATAGAAGTCGCTGGGAAATCAGAGTCGGTTCTGTGGGCTGCTTTTGTTGCTTGCCTTAGCCTAGTGTTCGCAGCACGATGGGAGAAACCCGCATAGAGGGAAAGCCTCTTTGCCGGGGCATCGCCGCTGGCAAAGCACAGCATTCTTTGGGAAATCAGAGGCGGGGAAGAGAAGGAGCCGTTGGCCTTGGGGTCGGGAAAGGCGAAAAGCCTCTTTGCCTGGGCTTCTCCCCTAGGAAAGCACAGCATTCGTTGGGAAATCAGAGTTCGTTTGGGAACGCTGCTGCTGCTTGCCTAAGATAGTCTCCGCAGCACGGTGGAATATACCCGCATGGAGCGAAATTCTCTTTGCCCTAGAATCCCCTCTGCCTGAGAGAGAAGCATGGTTGCACACGTCTGTCACCACGCTCCCCAGGAGCAAGTGTGGGGTAGGCGCAGCACGCCGCCCCCAGGGAAGAGAAGGAGCCGTTGGCTTTGGGGTCGGGAATCGCTCGGTAAGCAGGATAGCCTGCCGTGGCGCGAACAGCAGGCCGGTGGCAAGACAAGTGTCACCCGCTCCCTGTACGGAGAGATGGAAGCTTGGTGCAAAGGAGACGAGGGGATAAGAAGGGCAGGGGCGCGTGCTCCACTCTAAGGAAGGAGTCTGGGCAGAGGCAGGCAGAAGGAGACAGCATCTCCTTGACCACCTGTCCCAAGGACAGCCTTGTGCTTGCCACCAGGTGCCGTACTCGGAACTCACAGAAACAACCCAATGGAGAAAGGGGCAGTCAGATGCTGTCTTCCACCAAAATGTGGCAGCGTTGTCGGTGGCAGGGGTGTGCCAGGGAAGGAGTGGAGACAGTCCCCCACAGTACCCCATCCAAGTGCACGGACCGTGTACAGGGATCCTGTGGCCTCCTCTCTCCTGTGGTGAAGACACTGGCCTAGGCCCAGAGTCTGCCTGAGCGCGGGAGCAAAAGGAAAAGCCTTACCTACGCCAGGAGATGGTAAAAGGCATAGAGTGCCATGCTAGGCCACGCAGGCTGCTGCAGGGTGGTGACTGTGTCTGCTTAGTTAGGCTTAGCAAGGTGAACCTCGGGCGTGAATTTGGAGCCCGGGAACGCAAGGCCCAAGAGGCACCAGCTCTCCCGCGGCTGTCCCACTCTGCCGCGACAGAACGAAAGAAAAGGCCTTGCTGAGAAAGCAGTAGCGAAGTGCGGTTCGCGCCGAGCTGAAAACATCTGCGACAGCACAGCTGTCGCTGGGAAATCAGAGTCGGTTCTGTGGGCTGCTCTCGTTGCTTGCCTTAGCCTAGTATTCGCAGCACGATGGGAGAAACCCGTATAGAGCGAAAGACTCTTTGCCGGGGCCTCCCCTATGGGAAAGCACAGAATTCTTTGGGAAATCAGAGTCGGGTCTGTGGGATGCTGCCTGCTGCTTGCCGGAGCCAGTCTCCACCGCACGGTGTAATAAACCCGCATGGAGCGAAATCCTCTTGGCCTGGGCATCCCCTCTGCCTGAGAGAGAAGCGCAGTGGCGCCTGTGGAAAGATTTTTAAGGAAAGGAACATGTCTGTCACTGCAGAGCGACGGAAGCCTGGCTGCTAAAGAGACCAGAGGGCACGATTAGGGCAGGGGAAAGGGCTCCACTCTGAGGAAGGGGTCTGGGCAGAAAGCATGCCTGTCCTGAGCCTTTGGGCCCAAGGAGACAGCAGCTCCTTGGTCACCTGTCCGTGGTGGAGACACGGGCTTGCCACCAGGCGCCTACCCTGAACTCGAGAAACAACGCCCAGAAAGAACTCGCCATCAGATGCCGTCTTCCTCCAGGATGTGGAAGCTTGGAGGAGGCACGGGGTTTAAGGGGAAGGAGTGGGGACAGTCCCCCCCCCCCAAAACTCCCTATTCTGTGCACGGGCGGTGTGCAAGGATCCTGTCACCTCTCCTGTCCTGTGGGGAAAGCACTGGCCTAGTCCGTGAATCTGCCTGAGCGCCAGAGTAAAAGGCCAAGCGATGCCTACACCGGGAGATGGTAGTGTGCCTAGAGTGCAATCCTTGGCTACGCACGCTACTGCAGGGTTGTGGCTATGTCTGCTTAGTTCGGCCTGGCAGGGTGAACCCAGGACGCTAACATGGAGCCCAGGAAAGCAAGGCCCAAGAGGCACCAGCTCTCCAGCAGCTCTTCTTGCCTGACGCGACTGAAGCCTTGCTGAGGAAGCAGCGGCGAAGTGCTGTTCACTCCAAGCCAAAGCCTCTGCGAAAGCACAGCATGCGCTGAGAAATGTTCTGCGGGCTGCTGATGCTTGCCTGAGGCCAGTCTCACGGTGGGAGAAACCCGGCATACAGCGAAAGCCTCTTTGCCTGGGCATCTCCCCTGGGAAAGTGTGGCATTCGTTGGGAAATCAGAGTTGGGTTTGGGGATGCTGCTTCTGCTTGCCTGAGCTAGTCTCTGCAGCACGGTGGAAGATAACCGAATGGAGCGTAATACTCTTTGCCCTAGCATCCCCTCTGCCTGAGAGAGAAGCATGGTTGCACACGTCTGTCACCGTGCTCCCCAGGAGCAAGTGTGGGAAGACGCAGCACGCCGGCCCCGGGGAAGAGAAGGAGCCTTTGGCCTTGGGGTCGGGAAACGCTCGGGAAGCAGGATAGCCTGCCGTGGAATGAACAGCAGGCCGGTGGCAAGACAAGTGTCACCCGCTCCCTGTGCGGAGAGATGGTAACCTGGCTGCTAAGGAGACTTGAGGGGACGACTAGGGCAGGGGCGCATGCACCACTCTGAGGAAGGAGTCTGGGCAGAAAGCAGGCCTGTCCTGTGCCTCTGCTCACAAGGGGACACCATCTCCTTGCCACCTGTCCCAAGGGCAGGCTTGGTCTGGCCACCAGGTGCCAAACGCGGAATTCGCAGAAACAACCCCATGGAGAAACGGGCAGTCAGATGCCGTCTTCCACAAAGATGTGGCAGGGGGTGTGCCGGGGAAAGAGTGGAGACACTCCCCTACAGTTCCCCATCCCAGTTCACGGGCCGTGTGCAGGGATCCTGTCGCCTCCTATCTCCTGAGGTGAAGGCATTGGCCTAGGCCCAGAGTCTGCCTGAGAAAAGGCAAAGCCTTACCTATGCCAAGAGATGGTAATAGGCATAGAGTGCCATGCTAGGACACGCACGCTGCTTCAGGGTTGTGACTGTGTCTGCTTAGTTCGGCTTAACAAGATGAACCCCAGGTGCGAACTTGGAGCAGGGGAAAGCAAGGCCCAAGAGGAACCAGCTCTCCTCCTACCGCGACAGAGCGAACGACCAAAGCCTTGCTGAGGAAGCAGCAGCGACGTGCGGTTTGTGCCAAGCTGAAAAGCTCTGCGAAAGCATAGAAGTCGCTGGGAAATCAGAGTCGGTTCTGTGGGCTGCTTTTGTTGCTTGCCTTAGCCTAGTGTTCGCAGCACGATGGGAGAAACCCGCATAGAGGGAAAGCCTCTTTGCCGGGGCATCGCCGCTGGCAAAGCACAGCATTCTTTGGGAAATCAGAGGCGGGGAAGAGAAGGAGCCGTTGGCCTTGGGGTCGGGAAAGGCGAAAAGCCTCTTTGCCTGGGCTTCTCCCCTAGGAAAGCACAGCATTCGTTGGGAAATCAGAGTTCGTTTGGGAACGCTGCTGCTGCTTGCCTAAGATAGTCTCCGCAGCACGGTGGAATATACCCGCATGGAGCGAAATTCTCTTTGCCCTAGAATCCCCTCTGCCTGAGAGAGAAGCATGGTTGCACACGTCTGTCACCACGCTCCCCAGGAGCAAGTGTGGGGTAGGCGCAGCACGCCGCCCCCAGGGAAGAGAAGGAGCCGTTGGCTTTGGGGTCGGGAATCGCTCGGTAAGCAGGATAGCCTGCCGTGGCGCGAACAGCAGGCCGGTGGCAAGACAAGTGTCACCCGCTCCCTGTACGGAGAGATGGAAGCTTGGTGCAAAGGAGACGAGGGGATAAGAAGGGCAGGGGCGCGTGCTCCACTCTAAGGAAGGAGTCTGGGCAGAGGCAGGCAGAAGGAGACAGCATCTCCTTGACCACCTGTCCCAAGGACAGCCTTGTGCTTGCCACCAGGTGCCGTACTCGGAACTCACAGAAACAACCCAATGGAGAAAGGGGCAGTCAGATGCTGTCTTCCACCAAAATGTGGCAGCGTTGTCGGTGGCAGGGGTGTGCCAGGGAAGGAGTGGAGACAGTCCCCCACAGTACCCCATCCAAGTGCACGGACCGTGTTCAGGGATCCTGTGGCCTCCTCTCTCCTGTGGTGAAGACACTGGCCTAGGCCCAGAGTCTGCCTGAGCGCAGGAGCAAAAGGAAAAGCCTTACCTACGCCAGGAGTTGGTAAAAGGCATAGAGTGCCATGCTAGGCCAGGCAGGCTGCTGCAGGGTGGTGACTGTGTCTGCTTAGTTAGGCTTAGCAAGGTGAACCTCGGGCGTGAATTTGGAGCCCGGGAACGCAAGGCCCAAGAGGCACCAGCTCTCCCGCGGCTGTACCACTCTGCCGCGACAGACCGAAAGAAAAGGCCTTGCTGAGAAAGCAGTAGCGAAGTGCGGTTCGCGCCGAGCTGAAAACATCTGCGACAGCACAGCTGTCGCTGGGAAATCAGAGTCGGTTCTGTGGGCTGCTCTCGTTGCTTGCCTTAGCCTAGTATTCGCAGCACGATGGGAGAAACCCGCATAGAGCGAAAGACTCTTTGCCGGGGCCTCCCCTATGGGAAAGCACAGCATTCTTTGGGAAATCAGAGTCGGGTCTGTGGGATGCTGCCTGCTGCTTGCCGGAGCCAGTCTCCACCGCACGGTGTAATAAACCCGCATGGAGCGAAATCCTCTTGGCCTGGGCATCCCCTCTGCCTGAGAGAGAAGCGCAGTGGCGCCTGTGGAAAGATTTTTAAGGAAAGGGACATGTCTGTCACTGCAGAGCGACGGAAGCCTGGCTGCTAAAGAGACCAGAGGGCACGATTAGGGCAGGGGAAAGGGCTCCACTCTGAGGAAGGAGTCTGGGCAGAAAGCATGCCTGTCCTGAGCCTTTGGGCCCAAGGAGACAGCAGCTCCTTGGTCACCTGTCCGTGGTGGAGACACGGGCTTGCCACCAGGCGCCTACCCTGAACTCGAGAAACAACGCCCAGAAAGAACTCGCCATCAGATGCCGTCTTCCTCCAGGATGTGGAAGCTTGGAGGAGGCACGGGGTTTAAGGGGAAGGAGTGGGGACAGTCCCCCCCCCCCAAAACTCCCTATTCTGTGCACGGGCGGTGTGCAAGGATCCTGTCACCTCTCCTGTCCTGTGGGGAAAGCACTGGCCTAGTCCGTGAATCTGCCTGAGCGCCAGAGTAAAAGGCCAAGCGATGCCTACACCGGGAGATGGTAGTGTGCCTAGAGTGCAATCCTTGGCTACGCACGCTACTGCAGGGTTGTGGCTATGTCTGCTTAGTTCGGCCTGGCAGGGTGAACCCAGGACGCTAACATGGAGCCCAGGAAAGCAAGGCCCAAGAGGCACCAGCTCTCCAGCAGCTCTTCTTGCCTGACGCGACTGAAGCCTTGCTGAGGAAGCAGCGGCGAAGTGCTGTTCACTCCAAGCCAAAGCCTCTGCGAAAGCACAGCATGCGCTGAGAAATGTTCTGCGGGCTGCTGATGCTTGCCTGAGGCCAGTCTCACGGTGGGAGAAACCCGGCATACAGCGAAAGCCTCTTTGCCTGGGCATCTCCCCTGGGAAAGTGTGGCATTCGTTGGGAAATCAGAGTTGGGTTTGGGGATGCTGCTTCTGCTTGCCTGAGCTAGTCTCCGCAGCACGGTGGAAGATAACCGCATGGAGCGTAATACTCTTTGCCCTAGCATCCCCTCTGCCTGAGAGAGAAGCATGGTTGCACACGTCTGTCACCGTGCTCCCCAGGAGCAAGTGTGGGAAGACGCAGCACGCCGGCCCCGGGGAAGAGAAGGAGCCTTTGGCCTTGGGGTCGGGAAACGCTCGGGAAGCAGGATAGCCTGCCGTGGAATGAACAGCAGGCCGGTGGCAAGACAAGTGTCACCCGCTCCCTGTGCGGAGAGATGGTAACCTGGCTGCTAAGGAGACTTGAGGGGACGACTAGGGCAGGGGCGCATGCACCACTCTGAGGAAGGAGTCTGGGCAGAAAGCAGGCCTGTCCTGTGCCTCTGCTCACAAGGGGACAGCATCTCCTTGCCACCTGTCCCAAGGGCAGGCTTGGGCTTGCCACCAGGTGCCAAACCCGTTATTCGCAGAAACAACCCCATGGAGAAACGGGCAGTCAGATGCCGTCTTCCACAAAGATGTGGCAGGGGGTGTGCCGGGGAAAGAGTGGAGACACTCCCCTACAGTTCCCCATCCCAGTTCACGGGCCGTGTGCAGGGATCCTGTCGCCTCCTATCTCCTGAGGTGAAGGCACTGGCCTAGGCCCAGAGTCTGCCTGAGAAAAGGCAAAGCCTTACCTATGCCAAGAGATGGTAATAGGCATAGAGTGCCATGCTAGGACACGCACGCTGCTTCAGGGTTGTGACTGTGTCTGCTTAGTTCGGCTTAACAAGATGAACCCCAGGCGCGAACTTGGAGCAGGGGAAAGCAAGGCCCAAGAGGAACCAGCTCTCCTCCTACCGCGACAGAGCGAACGACCAAAGCCTTGCTGAGGAAGCAGCAGCGACGTGCGGTTTGTGCCAAGCTGAAAAGCTCTGCGAAAGCATAGAAGTCGCTGGGAAATCAGAGTCGGTTCTGTGGGCTGCTTTTGTTGCTTGACTTAGCCTAGTGTTCGCAGCACGATGGGAGAAACCCGCATAGAGGGAAAGCCTCTTTGCCGGGGCATCGCCGCTGGCAAAGCACAGCATTCTTTGGGAAATCAGAGGCGGGGAAGAGAAGGAGCCGTTGGCCTTGGGGTCGGGAAAGGCGAAAAGCCTCTTTGCCTGGGCTTCTCCCCTAGGAAAGCACAGCATTCGTTGGGAAATCAGAGTTCGTTTGGGAACGCTGCTGCTGCTTGCCTAAGATAGTCTCCGCAGCACGGTGGAATATACCCGCATGGAGCGAAATTCTCTTTGCCCTAGAATCCCCTCTGCCTGAGAGAGAAGCATGGTTGCACACGTCTGTCACCACGCTCCCCAGGAGCAAGTGTGGGGTAGGCGCAGCACGCCGCCCCCAGGGAAGAGAAGGAGCCGTTGGCTTTGGGGTCGGGAATCGCTCGGTAAGCAGGATAGCCTGCCGTGGCGCGAACAGCAGGCCGGTGGCAAGACAAGTGTCACCCGCTCCCTGTACGGAGAGATGGAAGCTTGGTGCAAAGGAGACGAGGGGATAAGAAGGGCAGGGGCGCGTGCTCCACTCTAAGGAAGGAGTCTGGGCAGAGGCAGGCAGAAGGAGACAGCATCTCCTTGACCACCTGTCCCAAGGACAGCCTTGTGCTTGCCACCAGGTGCCGTACTCGGAACTCACAGAAACAACCCAATGGAGAAAGGGGCAGTCAGATGCTGTCTTCCACCAAAATGTGGCAGCGTTGTCGGTGGCAGGGGTGTGCCAGGGAAGGAGTGGAGACAGTCCCCCACAGTACCCCATCCAAGTGCACGGACCGTGTACAGGGATCCTGTGGCCTCCTCTCTCCTGTGGTGAAGACACTGGCCTAGGCCCAGAGTCTGCCTGAGCGCGGGAGCAAAAGGAAAAGCCTTACCTACGCCAGGAGATGGTAAAAGGCATAGAGTGCCATGCTAGGCCACGCAGGCTGCTGCAGGGTGGTGACTGTGTCTGCTTAGTTAGGCTTAGCAAGGTGAACCTCGGGCGTGAATTTGGAGCCCGGGAACGCAAGGCCCAAGAGGCACCAGCTCTCCCGCGGCTGTCCCACTCTGCCGCGACAGAACGAAAGAAAAGGCCTTGCTGAGAAAGCAGTAGCGAAGTGCGGTTCGCGCCGAGCTGAAAACATCTGCGACAGCACAGCTGTCGCTGGGAAATCAGAGTCGGTTCTGTGGGCTGCTCTCGTTGCTTGCCTTAGCCTAGTATTCGCAGCACGATGGGAGAAACCCGTATAGAGCGAAAGACTCTTTGCCGGGGCCTCCCCTATGGGAAAGCACAGCATTCTTTGGGAAATCAGAGTCGGGTCTGTGGGATGCTGCCTGCTGCTTGCCGGAGCCAGTCTCCACCGCACGGTGTAATAAACCCGCATGGAGCGAAATCCTCTTGGCCTGGGCATCCCCTCTGCCTGAGAGAGAAGCGCAGTGGCGCCTGTGGAAAGATTTTTAAGGAAAGGAACATGTCTGTCACTGCAGAGCGACGGAAGCCTGGCTGCTAAAGAGACCAGAGGGCACGATTAGGGCAGGGGAAAGGGCTCCACTCTGAGGAAGGAGTCTGGGCAGAAAGCATGCCTGTCCTGAGCCTTTGGGCCCAAGGAGACAGCAGCTCCTTGGTCACCTGTCCGTGGTGGAGACACGGGCTTGCCACCAGGCGCCTACCCTGAACTCGAGAAACAACGCCCAGAAAGAACTCGCCATCAGATGCCGTCTTCCTCCAGGATGTGGAAGCTTGGAGGAGGCACGGGGTTTAAGGGGAAGGAGTGGGGACAGTCCCCCCCCCCCAAAACTCCCTATTCTGTGCACGGGCGGTGTGCAAGGATCCTGTCACCTCTCCTGTCCTGTGGGGAAAGCACTGGCCTAGTCCGTGAATCTGCCTGAGCGCCAGAGTAAAAGGCCAAGCGATGCCTACACCGGGAGATGGTAGTGTGCCTAGAGTGCAATCCTTGGCTACGCACGCTACTGCAGGGTTGTGGCTATGTCTGCTTAGTTCGGCCTGGCAGGGTGAACCCAGGACGCTAACATGGAGCCCAGGAAAGCAAGGCCCAAGAGGCACCAGCTCTCCAGCAGCTCTTCTTGCCTGACGCGACTGAAGCCTTGCTGAGGAAGCAGCGGCGAAGTGCTGTTCACTCCAAGCCAAAGCCTCTGCGAAAGCACAGCATGCGCTGAGAAATGTTCTGCGGGCTGCTGATGCTTGCCTGAGGCCAGTCTCACGGTGGGAGAAACCCGGCATACAGCGAAAGCCTCTTTGCCTGGGCATCTCCCCTGGGAAAGTGTGGCATTCGTTGGGAAATCAGAGTTGGGTTTGGGGATGCTGCTTCTGCTTGCCTGAGCTAGTCTCCGCAGCACGGTGGAAGATAACCGCATGGAGCGTAATACTCTTTGCCCTAGCATCCCCTCTGCCTGAGAGAGAAGCATGGTTGCACACGTCTGTCACCGTGCTCCCCAGGAGCAAGTGTGGGAAGACGCAGCACGCCGGCCCCGGGGAAGAGAAGGAGCCTTTGGCCTTGGGGTCGGGAAACGCTCGGGAAGCAGGATAGCCTGCCGTGGAATGAACAGCAGGCCGGTGGCAAGACAAGTGTCACCCGCTCCCTGTGCGGAGAGATGGTAACCTGGCTGCTAAGGAGACTTGAGGGGACGACTAGGGCAGGGGCGCATGCACCACTCTGAGGAAGGAGTCTGGGCAGAAAGCAGGCCTGTCCTGTGCCTCTGCTCACAAGGGGACACCATCTCCTTGCCACCTGTCCCAAGGGCAGGCTTGGTCTTGCCACCAGGTGCCAAACCCGGAATTCGCAGAAACAAACCCATGGAGAAACGGGCAGTCAGATGCCGTCTTCCACAAAGATGTGGCAGGGGGTGTGCCGGGGAAAGAGTGGAGACACTCCCCTACAGTTCCCCATCCCAGTTCACGGGCCGTGTGCAGGGATCCTGTCGCCTCCTATCTCCTGAGGTGAAGGCACTGGCCTAGGCCCAGAGTCTGCCTGAGAAAAGGCAAAGCCTTACCTATGCCAAGAGATGGTAATAGGCATAGAGTGCCATGCTAGGACACGCACGCTGCTTCAGGGTTGTGACTGTGTCTGCTTAGTTCGGCTTAACAAGATGAACCCCAGGCGCGAACTTGGAGCAGGGGAAAGCAAGGCCCAAGAGGAACCAGCTCTCCTCCTACCGCGACAGAGCGAACGACCAAAGCCTTGCTGAGGAAGCAGCAGCGACGTGCGGTTTGTGCCAAGCTGAAAACCTCTGCGAAAGCATAGAAGTCGCTGGGAAATCAGAGTCGGTTCTGTGGGCTGCTTTTGTTGCTTGCCTTAGCCTAGTGTTCGCAGCACGATGGGAGAAACCCGCATAGAGGGAAAGCCTCTTTGCCGGGGCATCGCCGCTGGCAAAGCACAGCATTCTTTGGGAAATCAGAGGCGGGGAAGAGAAGGAGCCGTTGGCCTTGGGGTCGGGAAAGGCGAAAAGCCTCTTTGCCTGGGCTTCTCCCCTAGGAAAGCACAGCATTCGTTGGGAAATCAGAGTTCGTTTGGGAACGCTGCTGCTGCTTGCCTAAGATAGTCTCCGCAGCACGGTGGAATATACCCGCATGGAGCGAAATTCTCTTTGCCCTAGAATCCCCTCTGCCTGAGAGAGAAGCATGGTTGCACACGTCTGTCACCACGCACCCCAGGAGCAAGTGTGGGGTAGGCGCAGCACGCCGCCCCCAGGGAAGAGAAGGAGCCGTTGGCTTTGGGGTCGGGAATCGCTCGGTAAGCAGGATAGCCTGCCGTGGCGCGAACAGCAGGCCGGTGGCAAGACAAGTGTCACCCGCTCCCTGTACGGAGAGATGGAAGCTTGGTGCAAAGGAGACGAGGGGATAAGAAGGGCAGGGGCGCGTGCTCCACTCTAAGGAAGGAGTCTGGGCAGAGGCAGGCAGAAGGAGACAGCATCTCCTTGACCACCTGTCCCAAGGACAGCCTTGTGCTTGCCACCAGGTGCCGTACTCGGAACTCACAGAAACAACCCAATGGAGAAAGGGGCAGTCAGATGCTGTCTTCCACCAAAATGTGGCAGCGTTGTCGGTGGCAGGGGTGTGCCAGGGAAGGAGTGGAGACAGTCCCCCACAGTACCCCATCCAAGTGCACGGACCGTGTACAGGGATCCTGTGGCCTCCTCTCTCCTGTGGTGAAGACACTGGCCTAGGCCCAGAGTCTGCCTGAGCGCGGGAGCAAAAGGAAAAGCCTTACCTACGCCAGGAGATGGTAAAAGGCATAGAGTGCCATGCTAGGCCACGCAGGCTGCTGCAGGGTGGTGACTGTGTCTGCTTAGTTAGGCTTAGCAAGGTGAACCTCGGGCGTGAATTTGGAGCCCGGGAACGCAAGGCCCAAGAGGCACCAGCTCTCCCGCGGCTGTCCCACTCTGCCGCGACAGAACGAAAGAAAAGGCCTTGCTGAGAAAGCAGTAGCGAAGTGCGGTTCGCGCCGAGCTGAAAACATCTGCGACAGCACAGCTGTCGCTGGGAAATCAGAGTCGGTTCTGTGGGCTGCTCTCGTTGCTTGCCTTAGCCTAGTATTCGCAGCACGATGGGAGAAACCCGTATAGAGCGAAAGACTCTTTGCCGGGGCCTCCCCTATGGGAAAGCACAGCATTCTTTGGGAAATCAGAGTCGGGTCTGTGGGATGCTGCCTGCTGCTTGCCGGAGCCAGTCTCCACCGCACGGTGTAATAAACCCGCATGGAGCGAAATCCTCTTGGCCTGGGCATCCCCTCTGCCTGAGAGAGAAGCGCAGTGGCGCCTGTGGAAAGATTTTTAAGGAAAGGGACATGTCTGTCACTGCAGAGCGACGGAAGCCTGGCTGCTAAAGAGACCAGAGGGCACGATTAGGGCAGGGGAAAGGGCTCCACTCTGAGGAAGGAGTCTGGGCAGAAAGCATGCCTGTCCTGAGCCTTTGGGCCCAAGGAGACAGCAGCTCCTTGGTCACCTGTCCGTGGTGGAGACACGGGCTTGCCACCAGGCGCCTACCCTGAACTCGAGAAACAACGCCCAGAAAGAACTCGCCATCAGATGCCGTCTTCCTCCAGGATGTGGAAGCTTGGAGGAGGCACAGGGTTTAAGGGGAAGGAGTGGGGACAGTCCCCCCCCCCAAAACTCCCTATTCTGTGCACGGGCGGTGTGCAAGGATCCTGTCACCTCTCCTTTCCTGTGGGGAAAGCACTGGCCTAGTCCGTGAATCTGCCTGAGCGCCAGAGTAAAAGGCCAAGCGATGCCTACACCGGGAGATGGTAGTGTGCCTAGAGTGCAATCCTTGGCTACGCACGCTACTGCAGGGTTGTGGCTATGTCTGCTTAGTTCGGCCTGGCAGGGTGAACCCAGGACGCTAACATGGAG
Source organism: Mustela lutreola (assembly GCF_030435805.1). NCBI lineage: Eukaryota > Metazoa > Chordata > Mammalia > Carnivora > Mustelidae > Mustela > Mustela lutreola. Next base: position 156,150,699 of record NC_081294.1, read on the forward strand.
CCCAGGAAAGCAAGGCCCAAGAGGCACCAGCTCTCCAGCAGCTCTTCTTGCCTGACGCGACTGAAGCCTTGCTGAGGAAGCAGCGGCGAAGTGCTGTTCACTCCAAGCCAAAGCCTCTGCGAAAGCACAGCATGCGCTGAGAAATGTTCTGCGGGCTGCTGATGCTTGCCTGAGGCCAGTCTCACGGTGGGAGAAACCCGGCATACAGCGAAAGCCTCTTTGCCTGGGCATCTCCCCTGGGAAAGTGTGGCATTCGTTGGGAAATCAGAGTTGGGTTTGGGGATGCTGCTTCTGCTTGCCTGAGCTAGTCTCCGCAGCACGGTGGAAGATAACCGCATGGAGCGTAATACTCTTTGCCCTAGCATCCCCTCTGCCTGAGAGAGAAGCATGGTTGCACACGTCTGTCACCGTGCTCCCCAGGAGCAAGTGTGGGAAGACGCAGCACGCCGGCCCCGGGGAAGAGAAGGAGCCTTTGGCCTTGGGGTCGGGAAACGCTCGGGAAGCAGGATAGCCTGCCGTGGAATGAACAGCAGGCCGGTGGCAAGACAAGTGTCACCCGCTCCCTGTGCGGAGAGATGGTAACCTGGCTGCTAAGGAGACTTGAGGGGACGACTAGGGCAGGGGCGCATGCACCACTCTGAGGAAGGAGTCTGGGCAGAAAGCAGGCCTGTCCTGTGCCTCTGTTCACAAGGGGACACCATCTCCTTGCCACCTGTCCCAAGGGCAGGCTTGGTCTGGCCACCAGGTGCCAAACCCGGAATTCGCAGAAACAAACCCATGGAGAAACGGGCAGTCAGATGCCGTCTTCCACAAAGATGTGGCAGGGGGTGTGCCGGGGAAAGAGTGGAGACACTCCCCTACAGTTCCCCATCCCAGTTCACGGGCCGTGTGCAGGGATCCTGTCGCCTCCTATCTCCTGAGGTGAAGGCATTGGCCTAGGCCCAGAGTCTGCCTGAGAAAAGGCAAAGCCTTACCTATGCCAAGAGATGGTAATAGGCATAGAGTGCCATGCTAGGACACGCACGCTGCTTCAGGGTTGTGACTGTGTCTGCTTAGTTCGGCTTAACAAGATGAACCCCAGGCGCGAACTTGGAGCAGGGGAAAGCAAGGCCCAAGAGGAACCAGCTCTCCTCCTACCGCGACAGAGCGAACGACCAAAGCCTTCCTGAGGAAGCAGCAGCGACGTGCGGTTTGTGCCAAGCTGAAAACCTCTGCGAAAGCATAGAAGTCGCTGGGAAATCAGAGTCGGTTCTGTGGGCTGCTCTCGTTGCTTGCCTTAGCCTAGTGTTCGCAGCACGATGGGAGAAACCCGCATAGAGGGAAAGCCTCTTTGCCGGGGCATCGCCGCTGGCAAAGCACAGCATTCTTTGGGAAATCAGAGGCGGGGAAGAGAAGGAGCCGTTGGCCTTGGGGTCGGGAAAGGCGAAAAGCCTCTTTGCCTGGGCTTCTCCCCTAGGAAAGCACAGCATTCGTTGGGAAATCAGAGTTCGTTTGGGAACGCTGCTGCTGCTTGCCTAAGATAGTCTCCGCAGCACGGTGGAATATACCCGCATGGAGCGAAATTCTCTTTGCCCTAGAATCCCCTCTGCCTGAGAGAGAAGCATGGTTGCACACGTCTGTCACCACGCTCCCCAGGAGCAAGTGTGGGGTAGGCGCAGCACGCCGCCCCCAGGGAAGAGAAGGAGCCGTTGGCTTTGGGGTCGGGAATCGCTCGGTAAGCAGGATAGCCTGCCGTGGCGCGAACAGCAGGCCGGTGGCAAGACAAGTGTCACCCGCTCCCTGTACGGAGAGATGGAAGCTTGGTGCAAAGGAGACGAGGGGATAAGAAGGGCAGGGGCGCGTGCTCCACTCTAAGGAAGGAGTCTGGGCAGAGGCAGGCAGAAGGAGACAGCATCTCCTTGACCACCTGTCCCAAGGACAGCCTTGTGCTTGCCACCAGGTGCCGTACTCGGAACTCACAGAAACAACCCAATGGAGAAAGGGGCAGTCAGATGCTGTCTTCCACCAAAATGTGGCAGCGTTGTCGGTGGCAGGGGTGTGCCAGGGAAGGAGTGGAGACAGTCCCCCACAGTACCCCATCCAAGTGCACGGACCGTGTACAGGGATCCTGTGGCCTCCTCTCTCCTGTGGTGAAGACACTGGCCTAGGCCCAGAGTCTGCCTGAGCGCGGGAGCAAAAGGAAAAGCCTTACCTACGCCAGGAGATGGTAAAAGGCATAGAGTGCCATGCTAGGCCACGCAGGCTGCTGCAGGGTGGTGACTGTGTCTGCTTAGTTAGGCTTAGCAAGGTGAACCTCGGGCGTGAATTTGGAGCCCGGGAACGCAAGGCCCAAGAGGCACCAGCTCTCCCGCGGCTGTCCCACTCTGCCGCGACAGAACGAAAGAAAAGGCCTTGCTGAGAAAGCAGTAGCGAAGTGCGGTTCGCGCCGAGCTGAAAACATCTGCGACAGCACAGCTGTCGCTGGGAAATCAGAGTCGGTTCTGTGGGCTGCTCTCGTTGCTTGCCTTAGCCTAGTATTCGCAGCACGATGGGAGAAACCCGTATAGAGCGAAAGACTCTTTGCCGGGGCCTCCCCTATGGGAAAGCACAGAATTCTTTGGGAAATCAGAGTCGGGTCTGTGGGATGCTGCCTGCTGCTTGCCGGAGCCAGTCTCCACCGCACGGTGTAATAAACCCGCATGGAGCGAAATCCTCTTGGCCTGGGCATCCACTCTGCCTGAGAGAGAAGCGCAGTGGCGCCTGTGGAAAGATTTTTAAGGAAAGGAACATGTCTGTCACTGCAGAGCGACGGAAGCCTGGCTGCTAAAGAGACCAGAGGGCACGATTAGGGCAGGGGAAAGGGCTCCACTCTGAGGAAGGGGTCTGGGCAGAAAGCATGCCTGTCCTGAGCCTTTGGGCCCAAGGAGACAGCAGCTCCTTGGTCACCTGTCCGTGGTGGAGACACGGGCTTGCCACCAGGCGCCTACCCTGAACTCGAGAAACAACGCCCAGAAAGAACTCGCCATCAGATGCCGTCTTCCTCCAGGATGTGGAAGCTTGGAGGAGGCACGGGGTTTAAGGGGAAGGAGTGGGGACAGTCCCCCCCCCCAAAACTCCCTATTCTGTGCACGGGCGGTGTGCAAGGATCCTGTCACCTCTCCTGTCCTGTGGGGAAAGCACTGGCCTAGTCCGTGAATCTGCCTGAGCGCCAGAGTAAAAGGCCAAGCGATGCCTACACCGGGAGATGGTAGTGTGCCTAGAGTGCAATCCTTGGCTACGCACGCTACTGCAGGGTTGTGGCTATGTCTGCTTAGTTCGGCCTGGCAGGGTGAACCCAGGACGCTAACATGGAGCCCAGGAAAGCAAGGCCCAAGAGGCACCAGCTCTCCAGCAGCTCTTCTTGCCTGACGCGACTGAAGCCTTGCTGAGGAAGCAGCGGCGAAGTGCTGTTCACTCCAAGCCAAAGCCTCTGCGAAAGCACAGCATGCGCTGAGAAATGTTCTGCGGGCTGCTGATGCTTGCCTGAGGCCAGTCTCACGGTGGGAGAAACCCGGCATACAGCGAAAGCCTCTTTGCCTGGGCATCTCCCCTGGGAAAGTGTGGCATTCGTTGGGAAATCAGAGTTGGGTTTGGGGATGCTGCTTCTGCTTGCCTGAGCTAGTCTCTGCAGCACGGTGGAAGATAACCGCATGGAGCGTAATACTCTTTGCCCTAGCATCCCCTCTGCCTGAGAGAGAAGCATGGTTGCACACGTCTGTCACCGTGCTCCCCAGGAGCAAGTGTGGGAAGACGCAGCACGCCGGCCCCGGGGAAGAGAAGGAGCCTTTGGCCTTGGGGTCGGGAAACGCTCGGGAAGCAGGATAGCCTGCCGTGGAATGAACAGCAGGCCGGTGGCAAGACAAGTGTCACCCGCTCCCTGTGCGGAGAGATGGTAACCTGGCTGCTAAGGAGACTTGAGGGGACGACTAGGGCAGGGGCGCATGCACCACTCTGAGGAAGGAGTCTGGGCAGAAAGCAGGCCTGTCCTGTGCCTCTGCTCACAAGGGGACACCATCTCCTTGCCACCTGTCCCAAGGGCAGGCTTGGTCTGGCCACCAGGTGCCAAACCCGGAATTCGCAGAAACAACCCCATGGAGAAACGGGCAGTCAGATGCCGTCTTCCACAAAGATGTGGCAGGGGGTGTGCCGGGGAAAGAGTGGAGACACTCCCCTACAGTTCCCCATCCCAGTTCACGGGCCGTGTGCAGGGATCCTGTCGCCTCCTATCTCCTGAGGTGAAGGCATTGGCCTAGGCCCAGAGTCTGCCTGAGAAAAGGCAAAGCCTTACCTATGCCAAGAGATGGTAATAGGCATAGAGTGCCATGCTAGGACACGCACGCTGCTTCAGGGTTGTGACTGTGTCTGCTTAGTTCGGCTTAACAAGATGAACCCCAGGCGCGAACTTGGAGCAGGGGAAAGCAAGGCCCAAGAGGAACCAGCTCTCCTCCTACCGCGACAGAGCGAACGACCAAAGCCTTGCTGAGGAAGCAGCAGCGACGTGCGGTTTGTGCCAAGCTGAAAAGCTCTGCGAAAGCATAGAAGTCGCTGGGAAATCAGAGTCGGTTCTGTGGGCTGCTTTTGTTGCTTGCCTTAGCCTAGTGTTCGCAGCACGATGGGAGAAACCCGCATAGAGGGAAAGCCTCTTTGCCGGGGCATCGCCGCTGGCAAAGCACAGCATTCTTTGGGAAATCAGAGGCGGGGAAGAGAAGGAGCCGTTGGCCTTGGGGTCGGGAAAGGCGAAAAGCCTCTTTGCCTGGGCTTCTCCCCTAGGAAAGCACAGCATTTTTTGGGAAATCAGAGTTCGTTTGGGAACGCTGCTGCTGCTTGCCTAAGATAGTCTCCGCAGCACGGAGCGAAATTCTCTTTGCCCTAGAATCCCCTCTGCCTGAGAGAGAAGCATGGTTGCACACGTCTGTCACCACGCTCCCCAGGAGCAAGTGTGGGGTAGGCGCAGCACGCCGCCCCCAGGGAAGAGAAGGAGCCGTTGGCTTTGGGGTCGGGAATCGCCCGGTAAGCAGGATAGCCTGCCGTGGCGCGAAGAGCAGGCCGGTGGCAAGACAAGTGTCACCCGCTCCCTGTACGGAGAGATGGAAGCTTGGTGCAAAGGAGACGAGGGGATAAGAAGGGCAGGGGCGCGTGCTCCACTCTAAGGAAGGAGTCTGGGCAGAGGCAGGCAGAAGGAGACAGCATCTCCTTGACCACCTGTCCCAAGGACAGCCTTGTGCTTGCCACCAGGTGCCGTACTCGGAACTCACAGAAACAACCCAATGGAGAAAGGGGCAGTCAGATGCTGTCTTCCACCAAAATGTGGCAGCGTTGTCGGTGGCAGGGGTGTGCCAGGGAAGGAGTGGAGACAGTCCCCCACAGTACCCCATCCCAGTGCACGGACCGTGTACAGGGATCCTGTGGCCTCCTCTCTCCTGTGGTGAAGACACTGGCCTAGGCCCAGAGTCTGCCTGAGCGCGGGAGCAAAAGGAAAAGCCTTACCTACGCCAGGAGATGGTAAAAGGCATAGAGTGCCATGCTAGGCCACGCAGGCTGCTGCAGGGTGGTGACTGTGTCTGCTTAGTTAGGCTTAGCAAGGTGAACCTCGGGCGTGAATTTGGAGCCCGGGAACGCAAGGCCCAAGAGGCACCAGCTCTCCCGCGGCTGTCCCACTCTGCCGCGACAGAACGAAAGAAAAGGCCTTGCTGAGAAAGCAGTAGCGAAGTGCGGTTCCCGCCGAGCTGAAAACATCTGCGACAGCACAGCTGTCGCTGGGAAATCAGAGTCGGTTCTGTGGGCTGCTCTCGTTGCTTGCCTTGGCCTAGTATTCGCAGCACGATGGGAGAAACCCGCATAGAGGGAAAGCCTCTTTGCCGGGGCATCGCCGCTGGCAAAGCACAGCATTCTTTGGGAAATCAGAGGCGGGGAAGAGAAGGAGCCGTTGGCCTTGGGGTCGGGAAAGGCGAAAAGCCTCTTTGCCTGGGCTTCTCCCCTAGGAAAGCACAGCATTCGTTGGGAAATCAGAGTTCGTTTGGGAACGCTTCTGCTGCTTGCCTAAGATAGTCTCCGCAGCACGGTGGAATATACCCGCATGGAGCGAAATTCTCTTTGCCCTAGAATCCCCTCTGCCTGAGAGAGAAGCATGGTTGCACACGTCTGTCACCACGCTCCCCAGGAGCAAGTGTGGGGTAGGCGCAGCACGCCGCCCCCAGGGAAGAGAAGGAGCCGTTGGCTTTGGGGTCGGGAATCGCTCGGTAAGCAGGATAGCCTGCCGTGGCGCGAACAGCAGGCCGGTGGCAAGACAAGTGTCACCCGCTCCCTGTACGGAGAGATGGAAGCTTGGTGCAAAGGAGACGAGGGGATAAGAAGGGCAGGGGCGCGTGCTCCACTCTAAGGAAGGAGTCTGGGCAGAGGCAGGCAGAAGGAGACAGCATCTCCTTGACCACCTGTCCCAAGGACAGCCTTGTGCTTGCCACCAGGTGCCGTACTCGGAACTCACAGAAACAACCCAATGGAGAAAGGGGCAGTCAGATGCTGTCTTCCACCAAAATGTGGCAGCGTTGTCGGTGGCAGGGGTGTGCCAGGGAAGGAGTGGAGACAGTCCCCCACAGTACCCCATCCAAGTGCACGGACCGTGTACAGGGATCCTGTGGCCTCCTCTCTCCTGTGGTGAAGACACTGGCCTAGGCCCAGAGTCTGCCTGAGCGCGGGAGCAAAAGGAAAAGCCTTACCTACGCCAGGAGATGGTAAAAGGCATAGAGTGCCATGCTAGGCCACGCAGGCTGCTGCAGGGTGGTGACTGTGTCTGCTTAGTTAGGCTTAGCAAGGTGAACCTCGGGCGTGAATTTGGAGCCCGGGAACGCAAGGCCCAAGAGGCACCAGCTCTCCCGCGGCTGTCCCACTCTGCCGCGACAGAACGAAAGAAAAGGCCTTGCTGAGAAAGCAGTAGCGAAGTGCGGTTCGCGCCGAGCTGAAAACATCTGCGACAGCACAGCTGTCGCTGGGAAATCAGAGTCGGTTCTGTGGGCTGCTCTCGTTGCTTGCCTTAGCCTAGTATTCGCAGCACGATGGGAGAAACCCGCATAGAGCGAAAGACTCTTTGCCGGGGCCTCCCCTATGGGAAAGCACAGCATTCTTTGGGAAATCAGAGTCGGGTCTGTGGGATGCTGCCTGCTGCTTGCCGGAGCCAGTCTCCACCGCACGGTGTAATAAACCCGCATGGAGCGAAATCCTCTTGGCCTGGGCATCCCCTCTGCCTGAGAGAGAAGCGCAGTGGCGCCTGTGGAAAGATTTTTAAGGAAAGGGACATGTCTGTCACTGCAGAGCGACGGAAGCCTGGCTGCTAAAGAGACCAGAGGGCACGATTAGGGCAGGGGAAAGGGCTCCACTCTGAGGAAGGAGTCTGGGCAGAAATCATGCCTGTCCTGAGCCTTTGGGCCCAAGGAGACAGCAGCTCCTTGGTCACCTGTCCGTGGTGGAGACACGGGCTTGCCACCAGGCGCCTACCCTGAACTCGAGAAACAACGCCCAGAAAGAACTCGCCATCAGATGCCGTCTTCCTCCAGGATGTGGAAGCTTGGAGGAGGCACGGGGTTTAAGGGGAAGGAGTGGGGACAGTCCCCCCCCCAAAACTCCCTATTCTGTGCACGGGCGGTGTGCAAGGATCCTGTCACCTCTCCTTTCCTGTGGGGAAAGCACTGGCCTAGTCCGTGAATCTGCCAGAGCGCCAGAGTAAAAGGCCAAGCGATGCCTACACCGGGAGATGGTAGTGTGCCTAGAGTGCAATCCTTGGCTACGCACGCTACTGCAGGGTTGTGGCTATGTCTGCTTAGTTCGGCCTGGCAGGGTGAACCCAGGACGCTAACATGGAGCCCAGGAAAGCAAGACCCAAGAGGCACCAGCTGTCCAGCAGCTCTTCTTGCCTGACGCGACTGAAGCCTTGCTGAGGAAGCAGCGGCGAAGTGCTGTTCACTCCAACCAAAGCCTCTGCGAAAGCACAGCATGCGCTGAGAAATGTTCTGCGGGCTGCTGATGCTTGCCTGAGGCCAGTCTCACGGTGGGAGAAACCCGGCATACAGCGAAAGCCTCTTTGCCTGGGCATCTCCCCTGGGAAAGTGTGGCGTTCGTTGGGAAATCAGAGTTGGGTTTGGGGATGCTGCTTCTGCTTGCCTGAGCTAGTCTCCGCAGCACGGTGGAAGATAACCGCATGGAGCGTAATACTCTTTGCCCTAGCATCCCCTCTGCCTGAGAGAGAAGCATGGTTGCACACGTCTGTCACCGTGCTCCCCAGGAGCAAGTGTGGGAAGACGCAGCACGCCGGCCCCGGGGAAGAGAAGGAGCCTTTGGCCTTGGGGTCGGGAAACGCTCGGGAAGCAGGATAGCCTGCCGTGGAATGAACAGCAGGCCGGTGGCAAGACAAGTGTCACCCGGTCCCTGTGCGGAGAGATGGTAACCTGGCTGCTAAGGAGACTTGAGGGGACGACTAGGGCAGGGGCGCATGCACCACTCTGAGGAAGGAGTCTGGGCAGAAAGCAGGCCTGTCCTGTGCCTCTGCTCACAAGGGGACAGCATCTCCTTGCCACCTGTCCCAAGGGCAGGCTTGGGCTTGCCACCAGGTGCCAAACCCGGAATTCGCAGAAACAACCCCATGGAGAAACGGGCAGTCAGATGCCGTCTTCCACAAAGATGTGGCAGGGGGTGTGCCGGGGAAAGAGTGGAGACACTCCCCTACAGTTCCCCATCCCAGTTCACGGGCCGTGTGCAGGGATCCTGTCGCCTCCTATCTCCTGAGGTGAAGGCATTGGCCTAGGCCCAGAGTCTGCCTGAGAAAAGGCAAAGCCTTACCTATGCCAAGAGATGGTAATAGGCATAGAGTGCCATGCTAGGACACGCACGCTGCTTCAGGGTTGTGACTGTGTCTGCTTAGTTCGGCTTAACAAGATGAACCCCAGGCGCGAACTTGGAGCAGGGGAAAGCAAGGCCCAAGAGGAACCAGCTCTCCTCCTACCGCGACAGAGCGAACGACCAAAGCCTTGCTGAGGAAGCAGCAGCGACGTGCGGTTTGTGCCAAGCTGAAAAGCTCTGCGAAAGCATAGAAGTCGCTGGGAAATCAGAGTCGGTTCTGTGGGCTGCTTTTGTTGCTTGCCTTAGCCTAGTGTTCGCAGCACGATGGGAGAAACCCGCATAGAGGGAAAGCCTCTTTGCCGGGGCATCGCCGCTGGCAAAGCACAGCATTCTTTGGGAAATCAGAGGCGGGGAAGAGAAGGAGCCGTTGGCCTTGGGGTCGGGAAAGGCGAAAAGCCTCTTTGCCTGGGCTTCTCCCCTAGGAAAGCACAGCATTCGTTGGGAAATCAGAGTTCGTTTGGGAACGCTGCTGCTGCTTGCCTAAGATAGTCTCCGCAGCACGGTGGAATATACCCGCATGGAGCGAAATTCTCTTTGCCCTAGAATCCCCTCTGCCTGAGAGAGAAGCATGGTTGCACACGTCTGTCACCACGCTCCCCAGGAGCAAGTGTGGGGTAGGCGCAGCACGCCGCCCCCAGGGAAGAGAAGGAGCCGTTGGCTTTGGGGTCGGGAATCGCCCGGTAAGCAGGATAGCCTGCCGTGGCGCGAAGAGCAGGCCGGTGGCAAGACAAGTGTCACCCGCTCCCTGTACGGAGAGATGGAAGCTTGGTGCAAAGGAGACGAGGGGATAAGAAGGGCAGGGGCGCGTGCTCCACTCTAAGGAAGGAGTCTGGGCAGAGGCAGGCAGAAGGAGACAGCATCTCCTTGACCACCTGTCCCAAGGACAGCCTTGTGCTTGCCACCAGGTGCCGTACTCGGAACTCACAGAAACAACCCAATGGAGAAAGGGGCAGTCAGATGCTGTCTTCCACCAAAATGTGGCAGCGTTGTCGGTGGCAGGGGTGTGCCAGGGAAGGAGTGGAGACAGTCCCCCACAGTACCCCATCCCAGTGCACGGACCGTGTACAGGGATCCTGTGGCCTCCTCTCTCCTGTGGTGAAGACACTGGCCTAGGCCCAGAGTCTGCCTGAGCGCGGGAGCAAAAGGAAAAGCCTTACCTACGCCAGGAGATGGTAAAAGGCATAGAGTGCCATGCTAGGCCACGCAGGCTGCTGCAGGGTGGTGACTGTGTCTGCTTAGTTAGGCTTAGCAAGGTGAACCTCGGGCGTGAATTTGGAGCCCGGGAACGCAAGGCCCAAGAGGCACCAGCTCTCCCGCGGCTGTCCCACTCTGCCGCGACAGAACGAAAGAAAAGGCCTTGCTGAGAAAGCAGTAGCGAAGTGCGGTTCGCGCCGAGCTGAAAACATCTGCGACAGCACAGCTGTCGCTGGGAAATCAGAGTCGGTTCTGTGGGCTGCTCTCGTTGCTTGCCTTGGTCTAGTATTCGCAGCACGATGGGAGAAACCCGCATAGAGGGAAAGCCTCTTTGCCGGGGCATCGCCGCTGGCAAAGCACAGCATTCTTTGGGAAATCAGAGGCGGGGAAGAGAAGGAGCCGTTGGCCTTGGGCTCGGGAAAGGCGAAAAGCCTCTTTGCCTGGGCTTCTCCCCTAGGAAAGCACAGCATTCGTTGGGAAATCAGAGTTCGTTTGGGAACGCTGCTGCTGCTTGCCTAAGATAGTCTCCGCAGCACGGTGGAATATACCCGCATGGAGCGAAATTCTCTTTGCCCTAGAATCCCCTCTGCCTGAGAGAGAAGCATGGTTGCACACGTCTGTCACCACGCTCCCCAGGAGCAAGTGTGGGGTAGGCGCAGCACGCCGCCCCCAGGGAAGAGAAGGAGCCGTTGGCTTTGGGGTCGGGAATCGCTCGGTAAGCAGGATAGCCTTCCGTGGCGCGAACAGTAGGCCGGTGGCAAGACAAGTGTCACCCGCTCCCTGTACGGAGAGATGGAAGCTTGGTGCAAAGGAGACGAGGGGATAAGAAGGGCAGGGGCGCGTGCTCCACTCTAAGGAAGGAGTCTGGGCAGAGGCAGGCAGAAGGAGACAGCATCTCCTTGACCACCTGTCCCAAGGACAGCCTTGTGCTTGCCACCAGGTGCCGTACTCGGAACTCACAGAAACAACCCAATGGAGAAAGGGGCAGTCAGATGCTGTCTTCCACCAAAATGTGGCAGCGTTGTCGGTGGCAGGGGTGTGCCAGGGAAGGAGTGGAGACAGTCCCCCACAGTACCCCATCCAAGTGCACGGACCGTGTACAGGGATCCTGTGGCCTCCTCTCTCCTGTGGTGAAGACACTGGCCTAGGCCCAGAGTCTGCCTGAGCGCGGGAGCAAAAGGAAAAGCCTTACCTACGCCAGGAGATGGTAAAAGGCATAGAGTGCCATGCTAGGCCACGCAGGCTGCTGCAGGGTGGTGACTGTGTCTGCTTAGTTAGGCTTAGCAAGGTGAACCTCGGGCGTGAATTTGGAGCCCGGGAACGCAAGGCCGAAGAGGCACCAGCTCTCCCGCGGCTGTCCCACTCTGCCGCGACAGAACGAAAGAAAAGGCCTTGCTGAGAAAGCAGTAGCGAAGTGCGGTTCGCGCCGAGCTGAAAACATCTGCAACAGCACAGCTGTCGCTGGGAAATCAGAGTCGGTTCTGTGGGCTGCTCTCGTTGCTTGCCTTAGCCTAGTATTCGCAGCACGATGGGAGAAACCCGTATAGAGCGAAAGACTCTTTGCCGGGGCCTCCCCTATGGGAAAGCACAGCATTCTTTGGGAAATCAGAGTCGGGTCTGTGGGATGCTGCCTGCTGCTTGCCGGAGCCAGTCTCCACCGCACGGTGTAATAAACCCGCATGGAGCGAAATCCTCTTGGCCTGGGCATCCCCTCTGCCTGAGAGAGAAGCGCAGTGGCGCCTGTGGAAAGATTTTTAAGGAAAGGGACATGTCTGTCACTGCAGAGCGACGGAAGCCTGGCTGCTAAAGAGACCAGAGGGCACGATTAGGGCAGGGGAAAGGGCTCCACTCTGAGGAAGGAGTCTGGGCAGAAAGCATGCCTGTCCTGAGCCTTTGGGCCCAAGGAGACAGCAGCTCCTTGGTCACCTGTCCGTGGTGGAGACACGGGCTTGCCACCAGGCGCCTACCCTGAACTCGAGAAACAACGCCCAGAAAGAACTCGCCATCAGATGCCGTCTTCCTCCAGGATGTGGAAGCTTGGAGGAGGCACGGGGTTTAAGGGGAAGGAGTGGGGACAGTCCCCCCCCCCCAAAACTCCCTATTCTGTGCACGGGCGGTGTGCAGGGATCCTGTCACCTCTCCTTTCCTGTGGGGAAAGCACTGGCCTAGTCCGTGAATCTGCCAGAGCGCCAGAGTAAAAGGCCAAGCGATGCCTACACCGGGAGATGGTAGTGTGCCTAGAGTGCAATCCTTGGCTACGCACGCTACTGCAGGGTTGTGGCTATGTCTGCTTAGTTCGGCCTGGCAGGGTGAACCCAGGACGCTAACATGGAGCCCAGGAAAGCAAGGCCCAAGAGGCACCAGCTGTCCAGCAGCTCTTCTTGCCTGACGCGACTGAAGCCTTGCTGAGGAAGCAGCGGCGAAGTGCTGTTCACTCCAAGCCAAAGCCTCTGCGAAAGCACAGCATGCGCTGAGAAATGTTCTGCGGGCTGCTGATGCTTGCCTGAGGCCAGTCTCACGGTGGGAGAAACCCGGCATACAGCGAAAGCCTCTTTGCCTGGGCATCTCCCCTGGGAAAGTGTGGCATTCGTTGGGAAATCAGAGTTGGGTTTGGGGATGCTGCTTCTGCTTGCCTGAGCTAGTCTCCGCAGCACGGTGGAAGATAACCGCATGGAGCGTAATACTCTTTGCCCTAGCATCCCCTCTGCCTGAGAGAGAAGCATGGTTGCACACGTCTGTCACCGTGCTCCCCAGGAGCAAGTGTGGGAAGACGCAGCACGCCGGCCCCGGGGAAGAGAAGGAGCCTTTGGCCTTGGGGTCGGGAAACGCTCGGGAAGCAGGATAGCCTGCCGTGGAATGAACAGCAGGCCGGTGGCAAGACAAGTGTCACCCGCTCCCTGTGCGGAGAGATGGTAACCTGGCTGCTAAGGAGACTTGAGGGGACGACTAGGGCAGGGGCGCATGCACCACTCTGAGGAAGGAGTCTGGGCAGAAAGCAGGCCTGTCCTGTGCCTCTGCTCACAAGGGGACACCATCTCCTTGCCACCTGTCCCAAGGGCAGGCTTGGTCTTGCCACCAGGTGCCAAACCCGGAATTCGCAGAAACAACCCCATGGAGAAACGGGCAGTCAGATGCCGTCTTCCACAAAGATGTGGCAGGGGGTGTGCCGGGGAAAGAGTGGAGACACTCCCCTACAGTTCCCCATCCCAGTTCACGGGCCGTGTGCAGGGATCCTGTCGCCTCCTATCTCCTGAGGTGAAGGCATTGGCCTAGGCCCAGAGTCTGCCTGAGAAAAGGCAAAGCCTTACCTATGCCAAGAGATGGTAATAGGCATAGAGTGCCATGCTAGGACACGCACGCTGCTTCAGGGTTGTGACTGTGTCTGCTTAGTTCGGCTTAACAAGATGAACCCCAGGCGCGAACTTGGAGCAGGGGAAAGCAAGGCCCAAGAGGAACCAGCTCTCCTCCTACCGCGACAGAGCGAACGACCAAAGCCTTGCTGAGGAAGCAGCAGCGACGTGCGGTTTGTGCCAAGCTGAAAAGCTCTGCGAAAGCATAGAAGTCGCTGGGAAATCAGAGTCGGTTCTGTGGGCTGTTTTGTTGCTTGCCTTAGCCTAGTGTTCGCAGCACGATGGGAGAAACCCGCATAGAGGGAAAGCCTCTTTGCCGGGGCATCGCCGCTGGCAAAGCACAGCATTCTTTGGGAAATCAGAGGCGGGGAAGAGAAGGAGCCGTTGGCCTTGGGGTCGGGAAAGGCGAAAAGCCTCTTTGCCTGGGCTTCTCCCCTAGGAAAGCACAGCATTCGTTGGGAAATCAGAGTTCGTTTGGGAACGCTGCTGCTGCTTGCCTAAGATAGTCTCCGCAGCACGGTGGAATATACCCGCATGGAGCGAAATTCTCTTTGCCCTAGAATCCCCTCTGCCTGAGAGAGAAGCATGGTTGCACACGTCTGTCACCACGCTCCCCAGGAGCAAGTGTGGGGTAGGCGCAGCACGCCGCCCCCAGGGAAGAGAAGGAGCCGTTGGCTTTGGGGTCGGGAATCGCTCGGTAAGCAGGATAGCCTGCCGTGGCGCGAACAGCAGGCCGGTGGCAAGACAAGTGTCACCCGCTCCCTGTACGGAGAGATGGAAGCTTGGTGCAAAGGAGACGAGGGGATAAGAAGGGCAGGGGCGCGTGCTCCACTCTAAGGAAGGAGTCTGGGCAGAGGCAGGCAGAAGGAGACAGCATCTCCTTGACCACCTGTCCCAAGGACAGCCTTGTGCTTGCCACCAGGTGCCGTACTCGGAACTCACAGAAACAACCCAATGGAGAAAGGGGCAGTCAGATGCTGTCTTCCACCAAAATGTGGCAGCGTTGTCGGTGGCAGGGGTGTGCCAGGGAAGGAGTGGAGACAGTCCCCCACAGTACCCCATCCAAGTGCACGGACCGTGTACAGGGATCCTGTGGCCTCCTCTCTCCTGTGGTGAAGACACTGGCCTAGGCCCAGAGTCTGCCTGAGCGCGGGAGCAAAAGGAAAAGCCTTACCTACGCCAGGAGATGGTAAAAGGCATAGAGTGCCATGCTAGGCCACGCAGGCTGCTGCAGGGTGGTGACTGTGTCTGCTTAGTTAGGCTTAGCAAGGTGAACCTCGGGCGTGAATTTGGAGCCCGGGAACGCAAGGCCCAAGAGGCACCAGCTCTCCCGCGGCTGTACCACTCTGCCGCGACAGACCGAAAGAAAAGGCCTTGCTGAGAAAGCAGTAGCGAAGTGCGGTTCGCGCCGAGCTGAAAACATCTGCGACAGCACAGCTGTCGCTGGGAAATCAGAGTCGGTTCTGTGGGCTGCTCTCGTTGCTTGCCTTAGCCTAGTATTCGCAGCACGATGGGAGAAACCCGCATAGAGCGAAAGACTCTTTGCCGGGGCCTCCCCTATGGGAAAGCACAGCATTCTTTGGGAAATCAGAGTCGGGTCTGTGGGATGCTGCCTGCTGCTTGCCGGAGCCAGTCTCCACCGCACGGTGTAATAAACCCGCATGGAGCGAAATCCTCTTGGCCTGGGCATCCCCTCTGCCTGAGAGAGAAGCGCAGTGGCGCCTGTGGAAAGATTTTTAAGGAAAGGGACATGTCTGTCACTGCAGAGCGACGGAAGCCTGGCTGCTAAAGAGACCAGAGGGCACGATTAGGGCAGGGGAAAGGGCTCCACTCTGAGGAAGGAGTCTGGGCAGAAAGCATGCCTGTCCTGAGCCTTTGGGCCCAAGGAGACAGCAGCTCCTTGGTCACCTGTCCGTGGTGGAGACACGGGCTTGCCACCAGGCGCCTACCCTGAACTCGAGAAACAACGCCCAGAAAGAACTCGCCATCAGATGCCGTCTTCCTCCAGGATGTGGAAGCTTGGAGGAGGCACGGGGTTTAAGGGGAAGGAGTGGGGACAGTCCCCCCCCCCCAAAACTCCCTATTCTGTGCACGGGCGGTGTGCAAGGATCCTGTCACCTCTCCTTTCCTGTGGGGAAAGCACTGGCCTAGTCCGTGAATCTGCCTGAGCGCCAGAGTAAAAGGCCAAGCGATGCCTACACCGGGAGATGGTAGTGTGCCTAGAGTGCAATCCTTGGCTACGCACGCTACTGCAGGGTTGTGGCTATGTCTGCTTAGTTCGGCCTGGCAGGGTGAACCCAGGACGCTAACATGGAGCCCAGGAAAGCAAGGCCCAAGAGGCACCAGCTGTCCAGCAGCTCTTCTTGCCTGACGCGACTGAAGCCTTGCTGAGGAAGCAGCGGCGAAGTGCTGTTCACTCCAAGCCAAAGCCTCTGCGAAAGCACAGCATGCGCTGAGAAATGTTCTGCGGGCTGCTGATGCTTGCCTGAGGCCAGTCTCACGGTGGGAGAAACCCGGCATACAGCGAAAGCCTCTTTGCCTGGGCATCTCCCCTGGGAAAGTGTGGCATTCGTTGGGAAATCAGAGTTGGGTTTGGGGATGCTGCTTCTGCTTGCCTGAGCTAGTCTCCGCAGCACGGTGGAAGATAACCGCATGGAGCGTAATACTCTTTGCCCTAGCATCCCCTCTGCCTGAGAGAGAAGCATGGTTGCACACGTCTGTCACCGTGCTCCCCAGGAGCAAGTGTGGGAAGACGCAGCACGCCGGCCCCGGGGAAGAGAAGGAGCCTTTGGCCTTGGGGTCGGGAAACGCTCGGGAAGCAGGATAGCCTGCCGTGGAATGAACAGCAGGCCGGTGGCAAGACAAGTGTCACCCGCTCCCTGTGCGGAGAGATGGTAACCTGGCTGCTAAGGAGACTTGAGGGGACGACTAGGGCAGGGGCGCATGCACCACTCTGAGGAAGGAGTCTGGGCAGAAAGCAGGCCTGTCCTGTGCCTCTGCTCACAAGGGGACAGCATCTCCTTGCCACCTGTCCCAAGGGCAGGCTTGGTCTTGCCACCAGGTGCCAAACCCGGAATTCGCAGAAACAACCCCATGGAGAAACGGGCAGTCAGATGCCGTCTTCCACAAAGATGTGGCAGGGGGTGTGCCGGGGAAAGAGTGGAGACACTCCCCTACAGTTCCCCATCCCAGTTCACGGGCCGTGTGCAGGGATCCTGTCGCCTCCTATCTCCTGAGGTGAAGGCACTGGCCTAGGCCCAGAGTCTGCCTGAGAAAAGGCAAAGCCTTACCTATGCCAAGAGATGGTAATAGGCATAGAGTGCCATGCTAGGACACGCACGCTGCTTCAGGGTTGTGACTGTGTCTGCTTAGTTCGGCTTAACAAGATGAACCCCAGGCGCGAACTTGGAGCAGGGGAAAGCAAGGCCCAAGAGGAACCAGCTCTCCTCCTACCGCGACAGAGCGAACGACCAAAGCCTTGCTGAGGAAGCAGCAGCGACGTGCGGTTTGTGCCAAGCTGAAAACCTCTGCGAAAGCATAGAAGTCGCTGGGAAATCAGAGTCGGTTCTGTGGGCTGCTTTTGTTGCTTGCCTTAGCCTAGTGTTCGCAGCACGATGGGAGAAACCCGCATAGAGGGAAAGCCTCTTTGCCGGGGCATCGCCGCTGGCAAAGCACAGCATTCTTTGGGAAATCAGAGGCGGGGAAGAGAAGGAGCCGTTGGCCTTGGGGTCGGGAAAGGCGAAAAGCCTCTTTGCCTGGGCTTCTCCCCTAGGAAAGCACAGCATTCGTTGGGAAATCAGAGTTCGTTTGGGAACGCTGCTGCTGCTTGCCTAAGATAGTCTCCGCAGCACGGTGGAATATACCCGCATGGAGCGAAATTCTCTTTGCCCTAGAATCCCCTCTGCCTGAGAGAGAAGCATGGTTGCACACGTCTGTCACCACGCTCCCCAGGAGCAAGTGTGGGGTAGGCGCAGCACGCCGCCCCCAGGGAAGAGAAGGAGCCTTTGGCCTTGGGGTCGGGAAACGCTCGGGAAGCAGGATAGCCTGCCGTGGAATGAACAGCAGGCCGGTGGCAAGACAAGTGTCACCCGCTCCCTGTGCCGAGAGATGGTAACCTGGCTGCTAAGGAGACTTGAGGGGACGACTAGGGCAGGGGCGCATGCACCACTCTGAGGAAGGAGTCTGGGCAGAAAGCAGGCCTGTCCTGTGCCTCTGCTCACAAGGGGACACCATCTCCTTGCCACCTTTCCCAAGGGCAGGCTTGGGCTTGCCACAAGGTGCCAAACCCGGAATTCGCAGAAACAACCCCATGGAGAAACGGGCAGTCAGATGCCATCTTCCACAAAGATGTGGCAGGGGGTGTGCCGGGGAAAGAGTGGAGACACTCCCCTACAGTTCCCCATCCCAGTTCACGGGCCGTGTGCAGGGATCCTGTCGCCTCCTATCTCCTGAGGTGAAGGCACTGGCCTAGGCCCAGAGTCTGCCTGAGAAAAGGCAAAGCCTTACCTATGCCAAGAGATGGTAATAGGCATAGAGTGCCATGCTAGGACACGCACGCTGCTTCAGGGTTGTGACTGTGTCTGCTTAGTTCGGCTTAACAAGATGAACCCCAGGCGCGAACTTGGAGCAGGGGAAAGCAAGGCCCAAGAGGAACCAGCTCTCCTCCTACCGCGACAGAGCGAACGACCAAAGCCTTGCTGAGGAAGCAGCAGCGACGTGCGGTTTGTGCCAAGCTGAAAAACTCTGAGAAAGCATAGAAGTCGCTGGGAAATCAGAGTCGGTTCTGTGGGCTGCTTTTGTTGCTTGCCTTAGCCTAGTGTTCGCAGCACGATGGGAGAAACCCGCATAGAGGGAAAGACTCTTTGCCGTGGCATCGCCGCTGGCAAAGCACAGCATTCTTTGGGAAATCAGAGGCGGGGAAGAGAAGGAGCCGTTGGCCTTGGGGTCGGGAAAGGCGAAAAGCCTCTTTGCCTGGGCTTCTCCCCTAGGAAAGCACAGCATTCGTTGGGAAATCAGAGTTCGTTTGGGAACGCTGCTGCTGCTTGCCTAAGATAGTCTCCGCAGCACGGTGGAATATACCCGCATGGAGCGAAATTCTCTTTGCCCTAGAATCCCCTCTGCCTGAGAGAGAAGCATGGTTGCACACGTCTGTCACCACGCTCCCCAGGAGCACGTGTGGGGTAGGCGCAGCACGCCGCCCCCAGGGAAGAGAAGGAGCCGTTGGCTTTGGGGTCGGGAATCGCTCGGTAAGCAGGATAGCCTGCCGTGGCGCGAACAGCAGGCCGGTGGCAAGACAAGTGTCACCCGCTCCCTGTACGGAGAGATGGAAGCTTGGTGCAAAGGAGACGAGGGGATAAGAAGGGCAGGGGCGCGTGCTCCACTCTAAGGAAGGAGTCAGGGCAGAGGCAGGCAGAAGGAGACAGCATCTCCTTGACCACCTGTCCCAAGGACAGCCTTGTGCTTGCCACCAGGTGCCGTACTCGGAACTCACAGAAACAACCCAATGGAGAAAGGGGCAGTCAGATGCTGTCTTCCACCAAAATGTGGCAGCGTTGTCGGTGGCAGGGGTGTGCCAGGGAAGGAGTGGAGACAGTCCCCCACAGTACCCCATCCAAGTGCACGGACCGTGTACAGGGATCCTGTGGCCTCCTCTCTCCTGTGGTGAAGACACTGGCCTAGGCCCAGAGTCTGCCTGAGCGCGGGAGCAAAAGGAAAAGCCTTACCTACGCCAGGAGATGGTAAAAGGCATAGAGTGCCATGCTAGGCCACGCAGGCTGCTGCAGGGTGGTGACTGTGTCTGCTTAGTTAGGCTTAGCAAGGTGAACCTCGGGCGTGAATTTGGAGCCCGGGAACGCAAGGCCCAAGAGGCACCAGCTCTCCCGCGGCTGTCCCACTCTGCCGCGACAGAACGAAAGAAAAGGCCTTGCTGAGAAAGCAGTAGCGAAGTGCGGTTCGCGCCGAGCTGAAAACATCTGCGACAGCACAGCTGTCGCTGGGAAATCAGAGTCGGTTCTGTGGGCTGCTCTCGTTGCTTGCCTTAGCCTAGTATTCGCAGCACGATGGGAGAAACCCGCATAGAGCGAAAGACTCTTTGCCGGGGCCTCCCCTATGGGAAAGCACAGCATTCTTTGGGAAATCAGAGTCGGGTCTGTGGGATGCTGCCTGCTGCTTGCCGGAGCCAGTCTCCACCGCACGGTGTAATAAACCCGCATGGAGCGAAATCCTCTTGGCCTGGGCATCCCCTCTGCCTGAGAGAGAAGCGCAGTGGCGCCTGTGGAAAGATTTTTAAGGAAAGGGACATGTCTGTCACTGCAGAGCGACGGAAGCCTGGCTGCTAAAGAGACCAGAGGGCACGATTAGGGCAGGGGAAAGGGCTCCACTCTGAGGAAGGAGTCTGGGCAGAAAGCATGCCTGTCCTGAGCCTTTGGGCCCAAGGAGACAGCAGCTCCTTGGTCACCTGTCCGTGGTGGAGACACGGGCTTGCCACCAGGCGCCTACCCTGAACTCGAGAAACAACGCCCAGAAAGAACTCGCCATCAGATGCCGTCTTCCTCCAGGATGTGGAAGCTTGGAGGAGGCACGGGGTTTAAGGGGAAGGAGTGGGGACAGTCCCCCCCCTCCAAAACTCCCTATTCTGTGCACGGGCGGTGTGCAAGGATCCTGTCACCTCTCCTTTCCTGTGGGGAAAGCACTGGCCTAGTCCGTGAATCTGCCTGAGCGCCAGAGTAAAAGGCCAAGCGATGCCTACACCGGGAGATGGTAGTGTGCCTAGAGTGCAATCCTTGGCTACGCACGCTACTGCAGGGTTGTGGCTATGTCTGCTTAGTTCGGCCTGGCAGGGTGAACCCAGGACGCTAACATGGAGCCCAGGAAAGCAAGGCCCAAGAGGCACCAGCTCTCCAGCAGCTCTTCTTGCCTGACGCGACTGAAGCCTTGCTGAGGAAGCAGCGGCGAAGTGCTGTTCACTCCAAGCCAAAGACTCTGCGAAAGCACAGCATGCGCTGAGAAATGTTCTGCGGGCTGCTGATGCTTGCCTGAGGCCAGTCTCACGGTGGGAGAAACCCGGCATACAGCGAAAGCCTCTTTGCCTGGGCATCTCCCCTGGGAAAGTGTGGCATTCGTTGGGAAATCAGAGTTGGGTTTGGGGATGCTGCTTCTGCTTGCCTGAGCTAGTCTCCGCAGCACGGTGGAAGATAACCGCATGGAGCGTAATACTCTTTGCCCTAGCATCCCCTCTGCCTGAGAGAGAAGCATGGTTGCACACGTCTGTCACCGTGCTCCCCAGGAGCAAGTGTGGGAAGACGCAGCACGCCGGCCCCGGGGAAGAGAAGGAGCCTTTGGCCTTGGGGTCGGGAAACGCTCGGGAAGCAGGATAGCCTGCCGTGGAATGAACAGCAGGCCGGTGGCAAGACAAGTGTCACCCGCTCCCTGTGCGGAGAGATGGTAACCTGGCTGCTAAGGAGAATTGAGGGGACGACTAGGGCAGGGGCGCATGCACCACTCTGAGGAAGGAGTCTGGGCAGAAAGCAGGCCTGTCCTGTGCCTCTGCTCACAAGGGGACACCATCTCCTTGCCACCTGTCCCAAGGGCAGGCTTGGTCTTGCCACCAGGTGCCAAACCCGGAATTCGCAGAAACAACCCCATGGAGAAACGGGCAGTCAGATGCCGTCTTCCACAAAGATGTGGCAGGGGGTGTGCCGGGGAAAGAGTGGAGACACTCCCCTACAGTTCCCCATCCCAGTTCACGGGCCGTGTGCAGGGATCCTGTCGCCTCCTATCTCCTGAGGTGAAGGCACTGGCCTAGGCCCAGAGTCTGCCTGAGAAAAGGCAAAGCCTTACCTATGCCAAGAGATGGTAATAGGCATAGAGTGCCATGCTAGGACACGCACGCTGCTTCAGGGTTGTGACTGTGTCTGCTTAGTTCGGCTTAACAAGATGAACCCCAGGCGCGAACTTGGAGCAGGGGAAAGCAAGGCCCAAGAGGAACCAGCTCTCCTCCTACCGCGACAGAGCGAACGACCAAAGCCTTGCTGAGGAAGCAGCAGCGACGTGCGGTTTGTGCCAAGCTGAAAACCTCTGCGAAAGCATAGAAGTCGCTGGGAAATCAGAGTCGGTTCTGTGGGCTGCTTTTGTTGCTTGCCTTAGCCTAGTGTTCGCAGCACGATGGGAGAAACCCGCATAGAGGGAAAGCCTCTTTGCCGGGGCATCGCCGCTGGCAAAGCACAGCATTCTTTGGGAAATCAGAGGCGGGGAAGAGAAGGAGCCGTTGGCCTTGGGCTCGGGAAAGGCGAAAAGCCTCTTTGCCTGGGCTTCTCCCCTAGGAAAGCACAGCATTCGTTGGGAATTCAGAGTTCGTTTGGGAACGCTGCTGCTGCTTGCCTAAGATAGTCTCCGCAGCACGGTGGAATATACCCGCATGGAGCGAAATTCTCTTTGCCCTAGAATCCCCTCTGCCTGAGAGAGAAGCATGGTTGCACACGTCTGTCACCACGCTCCCCAGGAGCAAGTGTGGGGTAGGCGCAGCACGCCGCCCCCAGGGAAGAGAAGGAGCCGTTGGCTTTGGGGTCGGGAATCGCTCGGTAAGCAGGATAGCCTGCCGTGGCGCGAACAGCAGGCCGGTGGCAAGACAAGTGTCACCCGCTCCCTGTACGGAGAGATGGAAGCTTGGTGCAAAGGAGACGAGGGGATAAGAAGGGCAGGGGCGCGTGCTCCACTCTAAGGAAGGAGTCTGGGCACAGGCAGGCAGAAGGAGACAGCATCTCCTTGACCACCTGTCCCAAGGACAGCCTTGTGCTTGCCACCAGGTGCCGTACTCGGAACTCACAGAAACAACCCAATGGAGAAAGGGGCAGTCAGATGCTGTCTTCCACCAAAATGTGGCAGCGTTGTCGGTGGCAGGGGTGTGCCAGGGAAGGAGTGGAGACAGTCCCCCACAGTACCCCATCCAAGTGCACGGACCGTGTACAGGGATCCTGTGGCCTCCTCTCTCCTGTGGTGAAGACACTGGCCTAGGCCCAGAGTCTGCCTGAGCGCGGGAGCAAAAGGAAAAGCCTTACCTACGCCAGGAGATGGTAAAAGGCATAGAGTGCCATGCTAGGCCACGCAGGCTGCTGCAGGGTGGTGACTGTGTCTGCTTAGTTAGGCTTAGCAAGGTGAACCTCGGGCGTGAATTTGGAGCCCGGGAACGCAAGGCCCAAGAGGCACCAGCTCTCCCGCGGCTGTCCCACTCTGCCGCGACAGAACGAAAGAAAAGGCCTTGCTGAGAAAGCAGTAGCGAAGTGCGGTTCGCGCCGAGCTGAAAACATCTGCGACAGCACAGCTGTCGCTGGGAAATCAGAGTCGGTTCTGTGGGCTGCTCTCGTTGCTTGCCTTAGCCTAGTATTCGCAGCACGATGGGAGAAACCCGTATAGAGCGAAAGACTCTTTGCCGGGGCCTCCCCTATGGGAAAGCACAGCATTCTTTGGGAAATCAGAGTCGGGTCTGTGGGATGCTGCCTGCTGCTTGCCGGAGTCAGTCTCCACCGCACGGTGTAATAAACCCGCATGGAGCGAAATCCTCTTGGCCTGGGCATCCCCTCTGCCTGAGAGAGAAGCGCAGTGGCGCCTGTGGAAAGATTTTTAAGGAAAGGGACATGTCTGTCACTGCAGAGCGACGGAAGCCTGGCTGCTAAAGAGACCAGAGGGCACGATTAGGGCAGGGGAAAGGGCTCCACTCTGAGGAAGGAGTCTGGGCAGAAAGCATGCCTGTCCTGAGCCTTTGGGCCCAAGGAGACAGCAGCTCCTTGGTCACCTGTCCGTGGTGGAGACACGGGCTTGCCACCAGGCGCCTACCCTGAACTCGAGAAACAACGCCCAGAAAGAACTCGCCATCAGATGCCGTCTTCCTCCAGGATGTGGAAGCTTGGAGGAGGCACGGGGTTTAAGGGGAAGGAGTGGGGACAGTCCCCCCCCCCCCAAAACTCCCTATTCTGTGCACGGGCGGTGTGCAAGGATCCTGTCACCTCTCCTTTCCTGTGGGGAAAGCACTGGCCTAGTCCGTGAATCTGCCAGAGCGCCAGAGTAAAAGGCCAAGCGATGCCTACACCGGGAGATGGTAGTGTGCCTAGAGTGCAATCCTTGGCTACGCACGCTACTGCAGGGTTGTGGCTATGTCTGCTTAGTTCGGCCTGGCAGGGTGAACCCAGGACGCTAACATGGAGCCCAGGAAAGCAAGGCCCAAGAGGCACCAGCTGTCCACCAGCTCTTCTTGCCTGACGCGACTGAAGCCTTGCTGAGGAAGCAGCGGCGAAGTGCTGTTCACTCCAAGCCAAAGCCTCTGCGAAAGCACAGCATGCGCTGAGAAATGTTCTGCGGGCTGCTGATGCTTGCCTGAGGCCAGTCTCACGGTGGGAGAAACCCGGCATACAGCGAAAGCCTCTTTGCCTGGGCATCTCCCCTGGGAAAGTGTGGCATTCGTTGGGAAATCAGAGTTGGGTTTGGGGATGCTGCTTCTGCTTGCCTGAGCTAGTCTCCGCAGCACGGTGGAAGATAACCGCATGGAGCGTAATACTCTTTGCCCTAGCATCCCCTCTGCCTGAGAGAGAAGCATGGTTGCACACGTCTGTCACCGTGCTCCCCAGGAGCAAGTGTGGGAAGACGCAGCACGCCGGCCCCGGGGAAGAGAAGGAGCCTTTGGCCTTGGGGTCGGGAAACGCTCGGGAAGCAGGATAGCCTGCCGTGGAATGAACAGCAGGCCGGTGGCAAGACAAGTGTCACCCGCTCCCTGTGCGGAGAGATGGTAACCTGGCTGCTAAGGAGACTTGAGGGGACGACTAGGGCAGGGGCGCATGCACCACTCTGAGGAAGGAGTCTGGGCAGAAAGCAGGCCTGTCCTGTGCCTCTGCTCACAAGGGGACACCATCTCCTTGCCACCTGTCCCAAGGGCAGGCTTGGGCTTGCCACCAGGTGCCAAACCCGGAATTCGCAGAAACAACCCCATGGAGAAACGGGCAGTCAGATGCCGTCTTCCACAAAGATGTGGCAGGGGGTGTGCCGGGGAAAGAGTGGAGACACTCCCCTACAGTTCCCCAGCCCAGTTCACGGGCCGTGTGCAGGGATCCTGTCGCCTCCTATCTCCTGAGGTGAAGGCATTGGCCTAGGCCCAGAGTCTGCCTGAGAAAAGGCAAAGCCTTACCTATGCCAAGAGATGGTAATAGGCATAGAGTGCCATGCTAGGACACGCACGCTGCTTCAGGGTTGTGACTGTGTCTGCTTAGTTCGGCTTAACAAGATGAACCCCAGGCGCGAACTTGGAGCAGGGGAAAGCAAGGCCCAAGAGGAACCAGCTCTCCTCCTACCGCGACAGAGCGAACGACCAAAGCCTTGCTGAGGAAGCAGCAGCGACGTGCGGTTTGTGCCAAGCTGAAAAGCTCTGCGAAAGCATAGAAGTCGCTGGGAAATCAGAGTCGGTTCTGTGGGCTGCTTTTGTTGCTTGCCTTAGCCTAGTGTTCGCAGCACGATGGGAGAAACCCGCATAGAGGGAAAGCCTCTTTGCCGGGGCATCGCCGCTGGCAAAGCACAGCATTCTTTGGGAAATCAGAGGCGGGGAAGAGAAGGAGCCGTTGGCCTTGGGTCGGGAAAGGCGAAAAGCCTCTTTGCCTGGGCTTCTCCCCTAGGAAAGCACAGCATTCGTTGGGAAATCAGAGTTCGTTTGGGAACGCTGCTGCTGCTTGCCTAAGATAGTCTCCGCAGCACGGTGGAATATACCCGCATGGAGCGAAATACTCTTTGCCCTAGGATCCCCTCTGCCTGAGAGAGAAGCATGGTTGCACACGTCTGTCACCACGCTCCCCAGGAGCAAGTGTGGGGTAGGCGCAGCACGCCGCCCCCAGGGAAGAGAAGGAGCCGTTGGCTTTGGGGTCGGGAATCGCTCGGTAAGCAGGATAGCCTGCCGTGGCGCGAACAGCAGGCCGGTGGCAAGACAAGTGTCACCCGCTCCCTGTACGGAGAGATGGAAGCTTGGTGCAAAGGAGACGAGGGGATAAGAAGGGCAGGGGCGCGTGCTCCACTCTAAGGAAGGAGTCTGGGCAGAGGCAGGCAGAAGGAGACAGCATCTCCTTGACCACCTGTCCCAAGGACAGCCTTGTGCTTGCCACCAGGTGCCGTACTCGGAACTCACAGAAACAACCCAATGGAGAAAGGGGCAGTCAGATGCTGTCTTCCACCAAAATGTGGCAGCGTTGTCGGTGGCAGGGGTGTGCCAGGGAAGGAGTGGAGACAGTCCCCCACAGTACCCCATCCAAGTGCACGGACCGTGTACAGGGATCCTGTGGCCTCCTCTCTCCTGTGGTGAAGACACTGGCCTAGGCCCAGAGTCTGCCTGAGCGCGGGAGCAAAAGGAAAAGCCTTACCTACGCCAGGAGAGGGTAAAAGGCATAGAGTGCCATGCTAGGCCACGCAGGCTGCTGCAGGGTGGTGACTGTGTCTGCTTAGTTAGGCTTAGCAAGGTGAACCTCGGGCGTGAATTTGGAGCCCGGGAACGCAAGGCCCAAGAGGCACCAGCTCTCCCGCGGCTGTACCACTCTGCCGCGACAGACCGAAAGAAAAGGCCTTGCTGAGAAAGCAGTAGCGAAGTGCGGTTCGCGCCGAGCTGAAAACATCTGCGACAGCACAGCTGTCGCTGGGAAATCAGAGTCGGTTCTGTGGGCTGCTCTCGTTGCTTGCCTTAGCCTAGTATTCGCAGCACGATGGGAGAAACCCGCATAGAGCGAAAGACTCTTTGCCGGGGCCTCCCCTATGGGAAAGCACAGCATTCTTTGGGAAATCAGAGTCGGGTCTGTGGGATGCTGCCTGCTGCTTGCCGGAGCCAGTCTCCACCGCACGGTGTAATAAACCCGCATGGAGCGAAATCCTCTTGGCCTGGGCATCCCCTCTGCCTGAGAGAGAAGCGCAGTGGCGCCTGTGGAAAGATTTTTAAGGAAAGGGACATGTCTGTCACTGCAGAGCGACGGAAGCCTGGCTGCTAAAGAGACCAGAGGGCACGATTAGGGCAGGGGAAAGGGCTCCACTCTGAGGAAGGAGTCTGGGCAGAAAGCATGCCTGTCCTGAGCCTTTGGGCCCAAGGAGACAGCAGCTCCTTGGTCACCTGTCCGTGGTGGAGACACGGGCTTGCCACCAGGCGCCTACCCTGAACTCGAGAAACAACGCCCAGAAAGAACTCGCCATCAGATGCCGTCTTCCTCCAGGATGTGGAAGCTTGGAGGAGGCACGGGGTTTAAGGGGAAGGAGTGGGGACAGTCCCCCCCCCCCAAAACTCCCTATTCTGTGCACGGGCGGTGTGCAAGGATCCTGTCACCTCTCCTTTCCTGTGGGGAAATCACTGGCCCAGTCCGTGAATCTGCCTGAGCGCCAGAGTAAAAGGCCAAGCGATGCCTACACCGGGAGATGGTAGTGTGCCTAGAGTGCAATCCTTGGCTACGCACGCTACTGCAGGGTTGTGGCTATGTCTGCTTAGTTCGGCCTGGCAGGGTGAACCCAGGACGCTAACATGGAGCCCAGGAAAGCAAGGCCCAAGAGGCACCAGCTGTCCACCAGCTCTTCTTGCCTGACGCGACTGAAGCCTTGCTGAGGAAGCAGCGGCGAAGTGCTGTTCACTCCAAGCCAAAGCCTCTGCGAAAGCACAGCATGCGCTGAGAAATGTTCTGCGGGCTGCTGATGCTTGCCTGAGGCCAGTCTCACGGTGGGAGAAACCCGGCATACAGCGAAAGCCTCTTTGCCTGGGCATCTCCCCTGGGAAAGTGTGGCATTCGTTGGGAAATCAGAGTTGGGTTTGGGGATGCTGCTTCTGCTTGCCTGAGCTAGTCTCCGCAGCACGGTGGAAGATAACCGCATGGAGCGTAATACTCTTTGCCCTAGCATCCCCTCTGCCTGAGAGAGAAGCATGGTTGCACACGTCTGTCACCGTGCTCCCCAGGAGCAAGTGTGGGAAGACGCAG
The DNA here is from genome assembly GCF_030435805.1 of Mustela lutreola. Classification (NCBI taxonomy): domain Eukaryota; kingdom Metazoa; phylum Chordata; class Mammalia; order Carnivora; family Mustelidae; genus Mustela; species Mustela lutreola. Next base: position 156,178,123 of record NC_081294.1, read on the forward strand.
CACGCCGGCCCCGGGGAAGAGAAGGAGCCTTTGGCCTTGGGGTCGGGAAACGCTCGGGAAGCAGGATAGCCTGCCGTGGAATGAACAGCAGGCCGGTGGCAAGACAAGTGTCACCCGCTCCCTGTGCGGAGAGATGGTAACCTGGCTGCTAAGGAGACTTGAGGGGACGACTAGGGCAGGGGCGCATGCACCACTCTGAGGAAGGAGTCTGGGCAGAAAGCAGGCCTGTCCTGTGCCTCTGCTCACAAGGGGACACCATCTCCTTGCCACCTGTCCCAAGGGCAGGCTTGGTCTTGCCACCAGGTGCCAAACCCGGAATTCGCAGAAACAACCCCATGGAGAAACGGGCAGTCAGATGCCGTCTTCCACAAAGATGTGGCAGGGGGTGTGCCGGGGAAAGAGTGGAGACACTCCCCTACAGTTCCCCATCCCAGTTCACGGGCCGTGTGCAGGGATCCTGTCGCCTCCTATCTCCTGAGGTGAAGGCACTGGCCTAGGCCCAGAGTCTGCCTGAGAAAAGGCAAAGCCTTACCTATGCCAAGAGATGGTAATAGGCATAGAGTGCCATGCTAGGACACGCACGCTGCTTCAGGGTTGTGACTGTGTCTGCTTAGTTCGGCTTAACAAGATGAACCCCAGGCGCGAACTTGGAGCAGGGGAAAGCAAGGCCCAAGAGGAACCAGCTCTCCTCCTACCGCGACAGAGCGAACGACCAAAGCCTTGCTGAGGAAGCAGCAGCGACGTGCGGTTTGTGCCAAGCTGAAAACCTCTGAGAAAGCATAGAAGTCGCTGGGAAATCAGAGTCGGTTCTGTGGGCTGCTTTTGTTGCTTGCCTTAGCCTAGTGTTCGCAGCACGATGGGAGAAACCCGCATAGAGGGAAAGCCTCTTTGCCGGGGCATCGCCGCTGGCAAAGCACAGCATTCTTTGGGAAATCAGAGGCGGGGAAGAGAAGGAGCCGTTGGCCTTGGGGTCGGGAAAGGCGAAAAGCCTCTTTGCCTGGGCTTCTCCCCTAGGAAAGCACAGCATTCGTTGGGAAATCAGAGTTCGTTTGAGAACGCTGCTGCTGCTTGCCTAAGATAGTCTCCGCAGCACGGTGGAATATACCCGCATGGAGCGAAATTCTCTTTGCCCTAGAATCCCCTCTGCCTGAGAGAGAAGCATGGTTGCACACGTCTGTCACCACGCTCCCCAGGAGCAAGTGTGGGGTAGGCGCAGCACGCCGCCCCCAGGGAAGAGAAGGAGCCGTTGGCTTTGGGGTCGGGAATCGCTCGGTAAGCAGGATAGCCTGCCGTGGCGCGAACAGCAGGCCGGTGGCAAGACAAGTGTCACCCGCTCCCTGTACGGAGAGATGGAAGCTTGGTGCAAAGGAGACGAGGGGATAAGAAGGGCAGGGGCGCGTGCTCCACTCTAAGGAAGGAGTCTGGGCAGAGGCAGGCAGAAGGAGACAGCATCTCCTTGACCACCTGTCCCAAGGACAGCCTTGTGCTTGCCACCAGGTGCCGTACTCCGAACTCACAGAAACAACCCAATGGAGAAAGGGGCAGTCAGATGCTGTCTTCCACCAAAATGTGGCAGCGTTGTCGGTGGCAGGGGTGTGCCAGGGAAGGAGTGGAGACAGTCCCCCACAGTACCCCATCCAAGTGCACGGACCGTGTACAGGGATCCTGTGGCCTCCTCTCTCCTGTGGTGAAGACACTGGCCTAGGCCCAGAGTCTGCCTGAGCGCGGGAGCAAAAGGAAAAGCCTTACCTACGCCAGGAGATGGTAAAAGGCATAGAGTGCCATGCTAGGCCACGCAGGCTGCTGCAGGGTGGTGACTGTGTCTGCTTAGTTAGGCTTAGCAAGGTGAACCTCGGGCGTGAATTTGGAGCCCGGGAACGCAAGGCCCAAGAGGCACCAGCTCTCCCGCGGCTGTCCCACTCTGCCGCGACAGAACGAAAGAAAAGGCCTTGCTGAGAAAGCAGTAGCGAAGTGCGGTTCGCGCCGAGCTGAAAACATCTGCGACAGCACAGCTGTCGCTGGGAAATCAGAGTCGGTTCTGTGGGCTGCTCTCGTTGCTTGCCTTAGCCTAGTATTCGCAGCACGATGGGAGAAACCCGCATAGAGCGAAAGACTCTTTGCCGGGGACTCCCCTATGGGAAAGCACAGCATTCTTTGGGAAATCAGAGTCGGGTCTGTGGGATGCTGCCTGCTGCTTGCCGGAGCCAGTCTCCACCGCACGGTGTAATAAACCCGCATGGAGCGAAATCCTCTTGGCCTGGGCATCCCCTCTGCCTGAGAGAGAAGCGCAGTGGCGCCTGTGGAAAGATTTTTAAGGAAAGAGACATGTCTGTCACTGCAGAGCGACGGAAGCCTGGCTGCTAAAGAGACCAGAGGGCACGATTAGGGCAGGGGAAAGGGCTCCACTCTGAGGAAGGAGTCTGGGCAGAAAGCATGCCTGTCCTGAGCCTTTGGGCCAAAGGAGACAGCAGCTCCTTGGTCACCTGTCCGTGGTGGAGACACGGGCTTGCCACCAGGCGCCTACCCTGAACTCGAGAAACAACGCCCAGAAAGAACTCGCCATCAGATGCCGTCTTCCTCCAGGATGTGGAAGCTTGGAGGAGGCACGGGGTTTAAGGGGAAGGAGTGGGGACAGTCCCCCCCCCCCCAAAACTCCCTATTCTGTGCTCGGGCGGTGTGCAAGGATCCTGTCACCTCTCCTTTCCTGTGGGGAAAGCACTGGCCCAGTCCGTGAATCTGCCTGAGCGCCAGAGTAAAAGGCCAAGCGATGCCTACACCGGGAGATGGTAGTGTGCCTAGAGTGCAATCCTTGGCTACGCACGCTACTGCAGGGTTGTGGCTATGTATGCTTAGTTCGGCCTGGCAGGGTGAACCCAGGACGCTAACATGGAGCCCAGGAAAGCAAGGCCCAAGAGGCACCAGCTGTCCAGCAGCTCTTCTTGCCTGACGCGACTGAAGCCTTGCTGAGGAAGCAGCGGCGAAGTGCTGTTCACTCCAAGCCAAAGCCTCTGCGAAAGCACAGCATGCGCTGAGAAATGTTCTGCGGGCTGCTGATGCTTGCCTGAGGCCAGTCTCACGGTGGGAGAAACCCGGCATACAGCGAAAGCCTCTTTGCCTGGGCATCTCCCCTGGGAAAGTGTGGCATTCGTTGGGAAATCAGAGTTGGGTTTGGGGATGCTGCTTCTGCTTGCCTGAGCTAGTCTCCGCAGCACGGTGGAAGATAACCGCATGGAGCGTAATACTCTTTGCCCTAGCATCCCCTCTGCCTGAGAGAGAAGCATGGTTGCACACGTCTGTCACCGTGCTCCCCAGGAGCAAGTGTGGGAAGACGCAGCACGCCGGCCCCGGGGAAGAGAAGGAGCCTTTGGCCTTGGGGTCGGGAAACGCTCGGGAAGCAGGATAGCCTGCCGTGGAATGAACAGCAGGCCGGTGGCAAGACAAGTGTCACCCGCTCCCTGTGCGGAGAGATGGTAACCTGGCTGCTAAGGAGACTTGAGGGGACGACTAGGGCAGGGGCGCATGCACCACTCTGAGGAAGGAGTCTGGGCAGAAAGCAGGCCTGTCCTGTGCCTCTGCTCACAAGGGGACAGCATCTCCTTGCCACCTGTCCCAAGGGCAGGCTTGGTCTTGCCACCAGGTGCCAAACCCGGAATTCGCAGAAACAACCCCATGGAGAAACGGGCAGTCAGATGCCGTCTTCCACAAAGATGTGGCAGGGGGTGTGCCGGGGAAAGAGTGGAGACACTCCCCTACAGTTCCCCATCCCAGTTCACGGGCCGTGTGCAGGGATCCTGTCGCCTCCTATCTCCTGAGGTGAAGGCACTGGCCTAGGCCCAGAGTCTGCCTGAGAAAAGGCAAAGCCTTACCTATGCCAAGAGATGGTAATAGGCATAGAGTGCCATGCTAGGACACGCACGCTGCTTCAGGGTTGTGACTGTGTCTGCTTAGTTCGGCTTAACAAGATGAACCCCAGGCGCGAACTTGGAGCAGGGGAAAGCAAGGCCCAAGAGGAACCAGCTCTCCTCCTACCGCGACAGAGCGAACGACCAAAGCCTTGCTGAGGAAGCAGCAGCGACGTGCGGTTTGTGCCAAGCTGAAAACCTCTGTGAAAGCATAGAAGTCGCTGGGAAATCAGAGTCGGTTCTGTGGGCTGCTTTTGTTGCTTGCCTTAGCCTAGTGTTCGCAGCACGATGGGAGAAACCCGCATAGAGGGAAAGCCTCATTGCCGGGGCATCGCCGCTGGCAAAGCACAGCATTCTTTGGGAAATCAGAGGCGGGGAAGAGAAGGAGCCGTTGGCCTTGGGGTCGGGAAAGGCGAAAAGCCTCTTTGCCTGGGCTTCTCCCCTAGGAAAGCACAGCATTCGTTGGGAAATCAGAGTTCGTTTGGGAACGCTGCTGCTGCTTGCCTAAGATAGTCTCCGCAGCACGGTGGAATATACCCGCATGGAGCGAAATTCTCTTTGCCCTAGAATCCCCTCTGCCTGAGAGAGAAGCATGGTTGCACACGTCTGTCACCACGCTCCCCAGGAGCAAGTGTGGGGTAGGCGCAGCACGCCGCCCCCAGGGAAGAGAAGGAGCCTTTGGCCTTGGGGTCGGGAAACGCTCGGGAAGCAGGATAGCCTGCCGTGGAATGAACAGCAGGCCGGTGGCAAGACAAGTGTCACCCGCTCCCTGTGCGGAGAGATGGTAACCTGGCTGCTAAGGAGACTTGAGGGGACGACTAGGGCAGGGGCGCATGCACCACTCTGAGGAAGGAGTCTGGGCAGAAAGCAGGCCTGTCCTGTGCCTCTGCTCACAAGGGGACACCATCTCCTTGCCACCTGTCCCAAGGGCAGGCTTGGGCTTGCCACAAGGTGCCAAACCCGGAATTCGCAGAAACAACCCCATGGAGAAACGGGCAGTCAGATGCCATCTTCCACAAAGATGTGGCAGGGGGTGTGCCGGGGAAAGAGTGGAGACACTCCCCTACAGTTCCCCATCCCAGTTCACGGGCCGTGTGCAGGGATCCTGTCGCCTCCTATCTCCTGAGGTGAAGGCACTGGCCTAGGCCCAGAGTCTGCCTGAGAAAAGGCAAAGCCTTACCTATGCCAAGAGATGGTAATAGGCATAGAGTGCCATGCTAGGACACGCACGCTGCTTCAGGGTTGTGACTGTGTCTGCTTAGTTCGGCTTAACAAGATGAACCCCAGGCGCGAACTTGGAGCAGGGGAAAGCAAGGCCCAAGAGGAACCAGCTCTCCTCCTACCGCGACAGAGCGAACGACCAAAGCCTTGCTGAGGAAGCAGCAGCGACGTGCGGTTTGTGCCAAGCTGAAAACCTCTGAGAAAGCATAGAAGTCGCTGGGAAATCAGAGTCGGTTCTGTGGGCTGCTTTTGTTGCTTGCCTTAGCCTAGTGTTCGCAGCACGATGGGAGAAACCCGCATAGAGGGAAAGCCTCTTTGCCGGGGCATCGCCGCTGGCAAAGCACAGCATTCTTTGGGAAATCAGAGGCGGGGAAGAGAAGGAGCCGTTGGCCTTGGGGTCGGGAAAGGCGAAAAGCCTCTTTGCCTGGGCTTCTCCCCTAGGAAAGCACAGCATTCGTTGGGAAATCAGAGTTCGTTTGAGAACGCTGCTGCTGCTTGCCTAAGATAGTCTCCGCAGCACGGTGGAATATACCCGCATGGAGCGAAATTCTCTTTGCCCTAGAATCCCCTCTGCCTGAGAGAGAAGCATGGTTGCACACGTCTGTCACCACGCTCCCCAGGAGCAAGTGTGGGGTAGGCGCAGCACGCCGCCCCCAGGGAAGAGAAGGAGCCGTTGGCTTTGGGGTCGGGAATCGCTCGGTAAGCAGGATAGCCTGCCGTGGCGCGAACAGTAGGCCGGTGGCAAGACAAGTGTCACCCGCTCCCTGTACGGAGAGAGGGAAGCTTGGTGCAAAGGAGACGAGGGGATAAGAAGGGCAGGGGCGCGTGCTCCACTCTAAGGAAGGAGTCTGGGCAGAGGCAGGCAGAAGGAGACAGCATCTCCTTGACCACCTGTCCCAAGGACAGCCTTGTGCTTGCCACCAGGTGCCGTACTCCGAACTCACAGAAACAACCCAATGGAGAAAGGGGCAGTCAGATGCTGTCTTCCACCAAAATGTGGCAGCGTTGTCGGTTGCAGGGGTGTGCCAGGGAAGGAGTGGAGACAGTCCCCCACAGTACCCCATCCAAGTGCACGGACCGTGTACAGGGATCCTGTGGCCTCCTCTCTCCTGTGGTGAAGACACTGGCCTAGGCCCAGAGTCTGCCTGTGCGCGGGAGCAAAAGGAAAAGCCTTACCTACGCCAGGAGATGGTAAAAGGCATAGAGTGCCATGCTAGGCCACGCAGGCTGCTGCAGGGTGGTGACTGTGTCTGCTTAGTTAGGCTTAGCAAGGTGAACCTCGGGCGTGAATTTGGAGCCCGGGAACGCAAGGCCCAAGAGGCACCAGCTCTCCCGCGGCTGTCCCACTCTGCCGCGACAGAACGAAAGAAAAGGCCTTGCTGAGAAAGCAGTAGCGAAGTGCGGTTCGCGCCGAGCTGAAAACATCTGCGACAGCACAGCTGTCGCTGGGAAATCAGAGTCGGTTCTGTGGGCTGCTCTCGTTGCTTGCCTTAGCCTAGTATTCGCAGCACGATGGGAGAAACCCGTTTAGAGCGAAAGACTCTTTGCCGGGGCCTCCCCTATGGGAAAGCACAGCATTCTTTGGGAAATCAGAGTCGGGTCTGTGGGATGCTGCCTGCTGCTTGCCGGAGCCAGTCTCCACCGCACGGTGTAATAAACCCGCATGGAGCGAAATCCTCTTGGCCTGGGCATCCCCTCTGCCTGAGAGAGAAGCGCAGTGGCGCCTGTGGAAAGATTTTTAAGGAAAGGGACATGTCTGTCACTGCAGAGCGACGGAAGCCTGGCTGCTAAAGAGACCAGAGGGCACGATTAGGGCAGGGGAAAGGGCTCCACTCTGAGGAAGGAGTCTGGGCAGAAAGCATGCCTGTCCTGAGCCTTTGGGCCCAAGGAGACAGCAGCTCCTTGGTCACCTGTCCGTGGTGGAGACACGGGCTTGCCACCAGGCGCCTACCCTGAACTCGAGAAACAACGCCCAGAAAGAACTCGCCATCAGATGCCGTCTTCCTCCAGGATGTGGAAGCTTGGAGGAGGCACGGGGTTTAAGGGGAAGGAGTGGGGACAGTCCCCCCCCCCCAAAACTCCCTATTCTGTGCACGGGCGGTGTGCAAGGATCCTGTCACCTCTCCTTTCCTGTGGGGAAAGCACTGGCCTAGTCCGTGAATCTGCCTGAGCGCCAGAGTAAAAGGCCAAGCGATGCCTACACCGGGAGATGGTAGTGTGCCTAGAGTGCAATCCTTGGCTACGCACGCTACTGCAGGGTTGTGGCTATGTCTGCTTAGTTCGGCCTGGCAGGGTGAACCCAGGACGCTAACATGGAGCCCAGGAAAGCAAGGCCCAAGAGGGACCAACTCTCCAGCAGCTCTTCTTGCCTGACGCGACTGAAGCCTTGCTGAGGAAGCAGCGGCGAAGTGCTGTTCACTCCAAGCCAAAGCCTCTGCGAAAGCACAGCATGCGCTGAGAAATGTTCTGCGGGCTGCTGATGCTTGCCTGAGGCCAGTCTCACGGTGGGAGAAACCCGGCATACAGCGAAAGCCTCTTTGCCTGGGCATCTCCCCTGGGAAAGTGTGGCATTCGTTGGGAAATCAGAGTTGGGTTTGGGGATGCTGCTTCTGCTTGCCTGAGCTAGTCTCCGCAGCACGGTGGAAGATAACCGCAAGGAGCGTAATACTCTTTGCCCTAGCATCCCCTCTGCCTGAGAGAGAAGCATGGTTGCACACGTCTGTCACCGTGCTCCCCAGGAGCAAGTGTGGGAAGACGCAGCACGCCGGCCCCGGGGAAGAGAAGGAGCCTTTGTCCTTGGGGTCGGGAAACGCTCGGGAAGCAGGATAGCCTGCCGTGGAATGAACAGCAGGCCGGTGGCCAGACAAGTGTCACCCGCTCCCTGTGCGGAGAGATGGTAACCTGGCTGCTAAGGAGACTTGAGGGCACGACTAGGGCAGGGGCGCATGCACCACTCTGAGGAAGGAGTCTGGGCAGAAAGCAGGCCTGTCCTGTGCCTCTGCTCACAAGGGGACACCATCTCCTTGCCACCTGTCCCAAGGGCAGGCTTGGTCTTGCCACCAGGTGCCAAACCCGGAATTCGCAGAAACAACCCCATGGAGAAACGGGCAGTCAGATGCCGTCTTCCACAAAGATGTGGCAGGGGGTGTGCCGGGGAAAGAGTGGAGACACTCCCCTACAGTTCCCCATCCCAGTTCACGGGCCGTGTGTAGGGTTCATGTCGCCTCCTATCTCCTGAGGTGAAGGCATTGGCCTAGGCCCAGAGTCTGCCTGAGAAAAGGCAAAGCCTTACCTATGCCAAGAGATGGTAATAGGCATAGAGTGCCATGCTAGGACACGCACGCTGCTTCAGGGTTGTGACTGTGTCTGCTTAGTTCGGCTTAACAAGATGAACCCCAGGCGCGAACTTGGAGCAGGGGAAAGCAAGGCCCAAGAGGAACCAGCTCTCCTCCTACCGCGACAGAGCGAACGACCAAAGCCTTGCTGAGGAAGCAGCAGCGACGTGCGGTTTGTGCCAAGCTGAAAACCTCTACGAAAGCATAGAAGTCGCTGGGAAATCAGAGTCGGTTCTGTGGGCTGCTTTTGTTGCTTGACTTAGCCTAGTGTTCGCAGCACGATGGCAGAAACCCGCATAGAGGGAAAGCCTCTTTGCCGGGGCATCGCCGCTGGCAAAGCACAGCATTCTTTGGGAAATCAGAGGCGGGGAAGAGAAGGAGCCGTTGGCCTTGGGCTCGGGAAAGGCGAAAAGCCTCTTTGCCTGGGCTTCTCCCCTAGGAAAGCACAGCATTCGTTGGGAAATCAGAGTTCGTTTGGGAACGCTGCTGCTGCTTGCCTAAGATAGTCTCCGCAGCACGGTGGAATATACCCGCATGGAGCGAAATTCTCTTTGCCCTAGAATCCCCTCTGCCTGAGAGAGAAGCATGGTTGCACACGTCTGTCACCACGCTCCCCAGGAGCAAGTGTGGGGTAGGCGCAGCACGCCGCCCCCAGGGAAGAGAAGGAGCCGTTGGCTTTGGGGTCGGGAATCGCTCGGTAAGCAGGATAGCCTGCCGTGGCGCGAACAGCAGGCCGGTGGCAAGACAAGTGTCACCCGCTCCCTGTACGGAGAGATGGAAGCTTGGTGCAAAGGAGACGAGGGGATAAGAAGGGCAGGGGCGCGTGCTCCACTCTAAGGAAGGAGTCTGGGCAGAGGCAGGCAGAAGGAGACAGCATCTCCTTGACCACCTGTCCCAAGGACAGCCTTGTGCTTGCCACCAGGTGCCGTACTCGGAACTCACAGAAACAACCCAATGGAGAAAGGGGCAGTCAGATGCTGTCTTCCACCAAAATGTGGCAGCGTTGTCGGTGGCAGGGGTGTGCCAGGGAAGGAGTGGAGACAGTCCCCCACAGTACCCCATCCAAGTGCACGGACCGTGTACAGGGATCCTGTGGCCTCCTCTCTCCTGTGGTGAAGACACTGGCCTAGGCCCAGAGTCTGCCTGAGCGCGGGAGCAAAAGGAAAAGCCTTACCTACGCCAGGAGATGGTAAAAGGCATAGAGTGCCATGCTAGGCCACGCAGGCTGCTGCAGGGTGGTGACTGTGTCTGCTTAGTTAGGCTTAGCAAGGTGAACCTCGGGCGTGAATTTGGAGCCCGGGAACGCAAGGCCCAAGAGGCACCAGCTCTCCCGCGGCTGTACCACTCTGCCGCGACAGACCGAAAGAAAAGGCCTTGCTGAGAAAGCAGTAGCGAAGTGCGGTTCGCGCCGAGCTGAAAACATCTGCGACAGCACAGCTGTCGCTGGGAAATCAGAGTCGGTTCTGTGGGCTGCTCTCGTTGCTTGCCTTAGCCTAGTATTCGCAGCACGATGGGAGAAACCCGCATAGAGCGAAAGACTCTTTGCCGGGGCCTCCCCTATGGGAAAGCACAGCATTCTTTGGGAAATCAGAGTCGGGTCTGTGAGATGCTGCCTGCTGCTTGCCGGAGCCAGTCTCCACCGCACGGTGTAATAAACCCGCATGGAGCGAAATCCTCTTGGCCTGGGCATCCCCTCTGCCTGAGAGAGAAGCGCAGTGGCGCCTGTGGAAAGATTTTTAAGGAAAGGGACATGTCTGTCACTGCAGAGCGACGGAAGCCTGGCTGCTAAAGAGACCAGAGGGCACGATTAGGGCAGGGGAAAGGGCTCCACTCTGAGGAAGGAGTCTGGGCAGAAAGCATGCCTGTCCTGAGCCTTTGGGCCCAAGGAGACAGCAGCTCCTTGGTCACCTGTCCGTGGTGGAGACACGGGCTTGCCACCAGGCGCCTACCCTGAACTCGAGAAACAACGCCCAGAAAGAACTCGCCATCAGATGCCGTCTTCCTCCAGGATGTGGAAGCTTGGAGGATGCACGGGGTTTAAGGGGAAGGAGTGGTGACAGTCCCCCCCCCCCAAAGCTCCCTATTCAGTGCACGGGCGGTGTGCAGGGATCCTGTCACCTCTCCTTTCCTGTGGGGAAAGCACTGGCCTAGTCCGTGAATCTGCCTGAGCGCCAGAGTAAAAGGCCAAGCGATGCCTACACCGGGAGATGGTAGTGTGCCTAGAGTGCAATCCTTGGCTACGCACGCTACTGCAGGGTTGTGGCTATGTCTGCTTAGTTCGGCCTGGCAGGGTGAACCCAGGACGCTAACATGGAGCCCAGGAAAGCAAGGCCCAAGAGGCACCAGCTCTCCAGCAGCTCTTCTTGCCTGACGCGACTGAAGCCTTGCTGAGGAAGCAGCGGCGAAGTGCTGTTCACTCCAAGCCAAAGCCTCTGCGAAAGCACAGCATTCGCTGAGAAATGTTCTGCGGGCTGCTGATGCTTGCCTGAGGCCAGTCTCACGGTGGGAGAAACCCGGCATACAGTGAAAGCCTCTTTGCCTGGGCAACTCCCCTGGGAAAGTGTGGCATTCGTTGGGAAATCAGAGTTGGGTTTGGGGATGCTGCTTCTGCTTGCCTGAGCTAGTCTCCGCAGCACGGTAGAAGATAACCGCATGGAGCGAAATACTCTTTGCCCTAGCATCCCCTCTGCCTGAGAGAGAAGCATGGTTGCACACGTCTGTCACCGTGCTCCCCAGGAGCAAGTGTGGGAAGACGCAGCACGCCGGCCCCGGGGAAGAGAAGGAGCCTTTGGCCTTGGGGTCGGGAAACGCTCGGGAAGCAGGATAGCCTGCCGTGGAATGAACAGCAGGCCGGTGGCAAGACAAGTGTCACCCGCTCCCTGTGCGGAGAGATGGTAACCTGGCTGCTAAGGAGACTTGAGGGGACGACTAGGGCAGGGGCGCATGCACCACTCTGAGGAAGGAGTCTGGGCAGAAAGCAGGCCTGTCCTGTGCCTCTGCTCACAAGGGGACACCATCTCCTTGCCAGCTGTCCCAAGGGCAGGCTTGGGCTTGCCACAAGGTGCCAAACCCGGAATTCGCAGAAACAACCCCATGGAGAAACGGGCAGTCAGATGCCATCTTCCACAAAGATGTGGCAGGGGGTGTGCCGGGGAAAGAGTGGAGACACTCCCCTACAGTTCCCCATCCCAGTTCACGGGCCGTGTGCAGGGATCCTGTCGCCTCCTATCTCCTGAGGTGAAGGCACTGGCCTAGGCCCAGAGTCTGCCTGAGAAAAGGCAAAGCCTTACCTATGCCAAGAGATGGTAATAGGCATAGAGTGCCATGCTAGGACACGCACGCTGCTTCAGGGTTGTGACTGTGTCTGCTTAGTTCGGCTTAACAAGATGAACCCCAGGCGCGAACTTGGAGCAGGGGAAAGCAAGGCCCAAGAGGAACCAGCTCTCCTCCTACCGCGACAGAGCGAACGACCAAAGCCTTGCTGAGGAAGCAGCAGCGACGTGCGGTTTGTGCCAAGCTGAAAAGCTCTGCGAAAGCATAGAAGTCGCTGGGAAATCAGAGTCGGTTCTGTGGGCTGCTTTTGTTGCTTGCCTTAGCCTAGTGTTCGCAGCACGATGGGAGAAACCCGCATAGAGGGAAAGCCTCTTTGCCGGGGCATCGCCGCTGGCAAAGCACAGCATTCTTTGGGAAATCAGAGGCGGGGAAGAGAAGGAGCCGTTGGCCTTGGGGTCGGGAAAGGCGAAAAGCCTCTTTGCCTGGGCTTCTCCCCTAGGAAAGCACAGCATTCGTTGGGAAATCAGAGTTCGTTTGGGAACGCTGCTGCTGCTTGCCTAAGATAGTCTCCGCAGCACGGTGGAATATACCCGCATGGAGCGAAATTCTCTTTGCCCTAGAATCCCCTCTGCCTGAGAGAGAAGCATGGTTGCACACGTCTGTCACCACGCTCCCCAGGAGCAAGTGTGGGGTAGGCGCAGCACGCCGCCCCCAGGGAAGAGAAGGAGCCGTTGGCTTTGGGGTCGGGAATCGCTCGGTAAGCAGGATAGCCTGCCGTGGCGCGAACAGCAGGCCGGTGGCAAGACAAGTGTCACCCGCTCCCTGTACGGAGAGATGGAAGCTTGGTGCAAAGGAGACGAGGGGATAAGAAGGGCAGGGGCGCGTGCTCCACTCTAAGGAAGGAGTCTGGGCAGAGGCAGGCAGAAGGAGACAGCATCTCCTTGACCACCTGTCCCAAGGACAGCCTTGTGCTTGCCACCAGGTGCCGTACTCGGAACTCACAGAAACAACCCAATGGAGAAAGGGGCAGTCAGATGCTGTCTTCCACCAAAATGTGGCAGCGTTGTCGGTGGCAGGGGTGTGCCAGGGAAGGAGTGGAGACAGTCCCCCACAGTACCCCATCCAAGTGCACGGACCGTGTACAGGGATCCTGTGGCCTCCTCTCTCCTGTGGTGAAGACACTGGCCTAGGCCCAGAGTCTGCCTGAGCGCGGGAGCAAAAGGAAAAGCCTTACCTACGCCAGGAGATGGTAAAAGGCATAGAGTGCCATGCTAGGCCACGCAGGCTGCTGCAGGGTGGTGACTGTGTCTGCTTAGTTAGGCTTAGCAAGGTGAACCTCGGGCGTGAATTTGGAGCCCGGGAACGCAAGGCCCAAGAGGCACCAGCTCTCCCGCGGCTGTACCACTCTGCCGCGACAGACCGAAAGAAAAGGCCTTGCTGAGAAAGCAGTAGCGAAGTGCGGTTCGCGCCGAGCTGAAAACATCTGCGACAGCACAGCTGTCGCTGGGAAATCAGAGTCGGTTCTGTGGGCTGCTCTCGTTGCTTGCCTTAGCCTAGTATTCGCAGCACGATGGGAGAAACCCGCATAGAGCGAAAGACTCTTTGCCGGGGCCTCCCCTATGGGAAAGCACAGCATTCTTTGGGAAATCAGAGTCGGGTCTGTGGGATGCTGCCTGCTGCTTGCCGGAGCCAGTCTCCACCGCACGGTGTAATAAACCCGCATGGAGCGAAATCCTCTTGGCCTGGGCATCCCCTCTGCCTGAGAGAGAAGCGCAGTGGCGCCTGTGGAAAGATTTTTAAGGAAAGGGACATGTCTGTCACTGCAGAGCGACGGAAGCCTGGCTGCTAAAGAGACCAGAGGGCACGATTAGGGCAGGGGAAAGGGCTCCACTCTGAGGAAGGAGTCTGGGCAGAAAGCATGCCTGTCCTGAGCCTTTGGGCCCAAGGAGACAGCAGCTCCTTGGTCACCTGTCCGTGGTGGAGACACGGGCTTGCCACCAGGCGCCTACCCTGAACTCGAGAAACAACGCCCAGAAAGAACTCGCCATCAGATGCCGTCTTCCTCCAGGATGTGGAAGCTTGGAGGATGCACGGGGTTTAAGGGGAAGGAGTGGTGACAGTCCCCCCCCCCCCAAAGCTCCCTATTCAGTGCACGGGCGGTGTGCAGGGATCCTGTCACCTCTCCTTTCCTGTGGGGAAAGCACTGGCCTAGTCCGTGAATCTGCCTGAGCGCCAGAGTAAAAGGCCAAGCGATGCCTACACCGGGAGATGGTAGTGTGCCTAGAGTGCAATCCTTGGCTACGCACGCTACTGCAGGGTTGTGGCTATGTCTGCTTAGTTCGGCCTGGCAGGGTGAACCCAGGACGCTAACATGGAGCCCAGGAAAGCAAGGCCCAAGAGGCACCAGCTCTCCAGCAGCTCTTCTTGCCTGACGCGACTGAAGCCTTGCTGAGGAAGCAGCGGCGAAGTGCTGTTCACTCCAAGCCAAAGCCTCTGCGAAAGCACAGCATTCGCTGAGAAATGTTCTGCGGGCTGCTGATGCTTGCCTGAGGCCAGTCTCACGGTGGGAGAAACCCGGCATACAGTGAAAGCCTCTTTGCCTGGGCAACTCCCCTGGGAAAGTGTGGCATTCGTTGGGAAATCAGAGTTGGGTTTGGGGATGCTGCTTCTGCTTGCCTGAGCTAGTCTCCGCAGCACGGTAGAAGATAACCGCATGGAGCGAAATACTCTTTGCCCTAGCATCCCCTCTGCCTGAGAGAGAAGCATGGTTGCACACGTCTGTCACCGTGCTCCCCAGGAGCAAGTGTGGGAAGACGCAGCACGCCGGCCCCGGGGAAGAGAAGGAGCCTTTGGCCTTGGGGTCGGGAAACGCTCGGGAAGCAGGATAGCCTGCCGTGGAATGAACAGCAGGCCGGTGGCAAGACAAGTGTCACCCGCTCCCTGTGCGGAGAGATGGTAACCTGGCTGCTAAGGAGACTTGAGGGGACGACTAGGGCAGGGGCGCATGCACCACTCTGAGGAAGGAGTCTGGGCAGAAAGCAGGCCTGTCCTGTGCCTCTGCTCACAAGGGGACACCATCTCCTTGCCACCTGTCCCAAGGGCAGGCTTGGGCTTGCCACAAGGTGCCAAACCCGGAATTCGCAGAAACAACCCCATGGAGAAACGGGCAGTCAGATGCCATCTTCCACAAAGATGTGGCAGGGGGTGTGCCGGGGAAAGAGTGGAGACACTCCCCTACAGTTCCCCATCCCAGTTCACGGGCCGTGTGCAGGGATCCTGTCGCCTCCTATCTCCTGAGGTGAAGGCACTGGCCTAGGCCCAGAGTCTGCCTGAGAAAAGGCAAAGCCTTACCTATGCCAAGAGATGGTAATAGGCATAGAGTGCCATGCTAGGACACGCACGCTGCTTCAGGGTTGTGACTGTGTCTGCTTAGTTCGGCTTAACAAGATGAACCCCAGGCGCGAACTTGGAGCAGGGGAAAGCAAGGCCCAAGAGGAACCAGCTCTCCTCCTACCGCGACAGAGCGAACGACCAAAGCCTTGCTGAGGAAGCAGCAGCGACGTGCGGTTTGTGCCAAGCTGAAAAGCTCTGCGAAAGCATAGAAGTCGCTGGGAAATCAGAGTCGGTTCTGTGGGCTGCTTTTGTTGCTTGCCTTAGCCTAGTGTTCGCAGCACGATGGGAGAAACCCGCATAGAGGGAAAGCCTCTTTGCCGGGGCATCGCCGCTGGCAAAGCACAGCATTCTTTGGGAAATCAGAGGCGGGGAAGAGAAGGAGCCGTTGGCCTTGGGCTCGGGAAAGGCGAAAAGCCTCTTTGCCTGGGCTTCTCCCCTAGGAAAGCACAGCATTCGTTGGGAAATCAGAGTTCGTTTGGGAACGCTGCTGCTGCTTGCCTAAGATAGTCTCCGCAGCACGGTGGAATATACCCGCATGGAGCGAAATTCTCTTTGCCCTAGAATCCCCTCTGCCTGAGAGAGAAGCATGGTTGCACACGTCTGTCACCACGCTCCCCAGGAGCAAGTGTGGGGTAGGCGCAGCACGCCGCCCCCAGGGAAGAGAAGGAGCCGTTGGCTTTGGGGTCGGGAATCGCTCGGTAAGCAGGATAGCCTACCGTGGCGCGAACAGCAGGCCGGTGGCAAGACAAGTGTCACCCGCTCCCTGTACGGAGAGATGGAAGCTTGGTGCAAAGGAGACGAGGGGATAAGAAGGGCAGGGGCGCGTGCTCCACTCTAAGGAAGGAGTCTGGGCAGAGGCAGGCAGAAGGAGACAGCATCTCCTTGACCACCTGTCCCAAGGACAGCCTTGTGCTTGCCACCAGGTGCCGTACTCGGAACTCACAGAAACAACCCAATGGAGAAAGGGGCAGTCAGATGCTGTCTTCCACCAAAATGTGGCAGCGTTGTCGGTGGCAGGGGTGTGCCAGGGAAGGAGTGGAGACAGTCCCCCACAGTACCCCATCCAAGTGCACGGACCGTGTACAGGGATCCTGTGGCCTCCTCTCTCCTGTGGTGAAGACACTGGCCTAGGCCCAGAGTCTGCCTGAGCGCGGGAGCAAAAGGAAAAGCCTTACCTACGCCAGGAGATGGTAAAAGGCATAGAGTGCCATGCTAGGCCACGCAGGCTGCTGCAGGGTGGTGACTGTGTCTGCTTAGTTAGGCTTAGCAAGGTGAACCTCGGGCGTGAATTTGGAGCCCGGGAACGCAAGGCCCAAGAGGCACCAGCTCTCCCGCGGCTGTACCACTCTGCCGCGACAGACCGAAAGAAAAGGCCTTGCTGAGAAAGCAGTAGCGAAGTGCGGTTCGCGCCGAGCTGAAAACATCTGCGACAGCACAGCTGTCGCTGGGAAATCAGAGTCGGTTCTGTGGGCTGCTCTCGTTGCTTGCCTTAGCCTAGTATTCGCAGCACGATGGGAGAAACCCGCATAGAGCGAAAGACTCTTTGCCGGGGCCTCCCCTATGGGAAAGCACAGCATTCTTTGGGAAATCAGAGTCGGGTCTGTGGGATGCTGCCTGCTGCTTGCCGGAGCCAGTCTCCACCGCACGGTGTAATAAACCCGCATGGAGCGAAATCCTCTTGGCCTGGGCATCCCCTCTGCCTGAGAGAGAAGCGCAGTGGCGCCTGTGGAAAGATTTTTAAGGAAAGGGACATGTCTGTCACTGCAGAGCGACGGAAGCCTGGCTGCTAAAGAGACCAGAGGGCACGATTAGGGCAGGGGAAAGGGCTCCACTCTGAGGAAGGAGTCTGGGCAGAAAGCATGCCTGTCCTGAGCCTTTGGGCCCAAGGAGACAGCAGCTCCTTGGTCACCTGTCCGTGGTGGAGACACGGGCTTGCCACCAGGCGCCTACCCTGAACTCGAGAAACAACGCCCAGAAAGAACTCGCCATCAGATGCCGTCTTCCTCCAGGATGTGGAAGCTTGGAGGAGGCACGGGGTTTAAGGGGAAGGAGTGGGGACAGTCCCCCCCCCCCAAAACTCCCTATTCTGTGCACGGGCGGTGTGCAAGGATCCTGTCACCTCTCCTTTCCTGTGGGGAAAGCACTGGCCTAGTCCGTGAATCTGCCTGAGCGCCAGAGTAAAAGGCCAAGCGATGCCTACACCGGGAGATGGTAGTGTGCCTAGAGTGCAATCCTTGGCTACGCACGCTACTGCAGGGTTGTGGCTATGTCTGCTTAGTTCGGCCTGGCAGGGTGAACCCAGGACGCTAACATGGAGCCCAGGAAAGCAAGGCCCAAGAGGCACCAGCTCTCCAGCAGCTCTTCTTGCCTGACGCGACTGAAGCCTTGCTGAGGAAGCAGCGGCGAAGTGCTGTTCACTCCAAGCCAAAGCCTCTGCGAAAGCACAGCATGCGCTGAGAAATGTTCTGCGGGCTGCTGATGCTTGCCTGAGGCCAGTCTCACGGTGGGAGAAACCCGGCATACAGCGAAAGCCTCTTTGCCTGGGCATCTCCCCTGGGAAAGTGTGGCATTCGTTGGGAAATCAGAGTTGGGTTTGGGGATGCTGCTTCTGCTTGCCTGAGCTAGTCTCCGCAGCACGGTGGAAGATAACCGCATGGAGCGTAATACTCTTTGCCCTAGCATCCCCTCTGCCTGAGAGAGAAGCATGGTTGCACACGTCTGTCACCGTGCTCCCCAGGAGCAAGTGTGGGAAGACGCAGCACGCCGGCCCCGGGGAAGAGAAGGAGCCTTTGGCCTTGGGGTCGGGAAACGCTCGGGAAGCAGGATAGCCTGCCGTGGAATGAACAGCAGGCCGGTGGCAAGACAAGTGTCACCCGCTCCCTGTGCGGAGAGATGGTAACCTGGCTGCTAAGGAGACTTGAGGGGACTACTAGGGCAGGGGCGCATGCACCACTCTGAGGAAGGAGTCTGGGCAGAAAGCAGGCCTGTCCTGTGCCTCTGCTCACAAGGGGACAGCATCTCCTTGCCACCTGTCCCAAGGGCAGGCTTGGGCTTGCCACCAGGTGCCAAACCCGGAATTCGCAGAAACAACCCCATGGAGAAACGGGCAGTCAGATGCCGTCTTCCACAAAGATGTGGCAGGGGGTGTGCCGGGGAAAGAGTGGAGACACTCCCCTACAGTTCCCCATCCCAGTTCACGGGCCGTGTGCAGGGATCCTGTCGCCTCCTATCTCCTGAGGTGAAGGCACTGGCCTAGGCCCAGAGTCTGCCTGAGAAAAGGCAAAGCCTTACCTATGCCAAGAGATGGTAATAGGCATAGAGTGCCATGCTAGGACACGCACGCTGCTTCAGGGTTGTGACTGTGTCTGCTTAGTTCGGCTTAACAAGATGAACCCCAGGCGCGAACTTGGAGCAGGGGAAAGCAAGGCCCAAGAGGAACCAGCTCTCCTCCTACCGCGACAGAGCGAACGACCAAAGCCTTGCTGAGGAAGCAGCAGCGACGTGCGGTTTGTGCCAAGCTGAAAAGCTCTGCGAAAGCATAGAAGTCGCTGGGAAATCAGAGTCGGTTCTGTGGGCTGCTTTTGTTGCTTGCCTTAGCCTAGTGTTCGCAGCACGATGGGAGAAACCCGCATAGAGGGAAAGCCTCTTTGCCGGGGCATCGCCGCTGGCAAAGCACAGCATTCTTTGGGAAATCAGAGGCGGGGAAGAGAAGGAGCCGTTGGCCTTGGGGTCGGGAAAGGCGAAAAGCCTCTTTGCCTGGGCTTCTCCCCTAGGAAAGCACAGCATTCGTTGGGAAATCAGAGTTCGTTTGGGAACGCTGCTGCTGCTTGCCTAAGATAGTCTCCGCAGCACGGTGGAATATACCCGCATGGAGCGAAATTCTCTTTGCCCTAGAATCCCCTCTGCCTGAGAGAGAAGCATGGTTGCACACGTCTGTCACCACGCTCCCCAGGAGCAAGTGTGGGGTAGGCGCAGCACGCCGCCCCCAGGGAAGAGAAGGAGCCGTTGGCTTTGGGGTCGGGAATCGCTCGGTAAGCAGGATAGCCTGCCGTGGCGCGAACAGCAGGCCGGTGGCAAGACAAGTGTCACCCGCTCCCTGTACGGAGAGATGGAAGCTTGGTGCAAAGGAGACGAGGGGATAAGAAGGGCAGGGGCGCGTGCTCCACTCTAAGGAAGGAGTCTGGGCAGAGGCAGGCAGAAGGAGACAGCATCTCCTTGACCACCTGTCCCAAGGACAGCCTTGTGCTTGCCACCAGGTGCCGTACTCGGAACTCACAGAAACAACCCAATGGAGAAAGGGGCAGTCAGATGCTGTCTTCCACCAAAATGTGGCAGCGTTGTCGGTGGCAGGGGTGTGCCAGGGAAGGAGTGGAGACAGTCCCCCACAGTACCCCATCCAAGTGCACGGACCGTGTACAGGGATCCTGTGGCCTCCTCTCTCCTGTGGTGAAGACACTGGCCTAGGCCCAGAGTCTGCCTGAGCGCGGGAGCAAAAGGAAAAGCCTTACCTACGCCAGGAGATGGTAAAAGGCATAGAGTGCCATGCTAGGCCACGCAGGCTGCTGCAGGGTGGTGACTGTGTCTGCTTAGTTAGGCTTAGCAAGGTGAACCTCGGGCGTGAATTTGGAGCCCGGGAACGCAAGGCCCAAGAGGCACCAGCTCTCCCGCGGCTGTCCCACTCTGCCGCGACAGACCGAAAGAAAAGGCCTTGCTGAGAAAGCAGTAGCGAAGTGCGGTTCGCGCCGAGCTGAAAACATCTGCGACAGCACAGCTGTCGCTGGGAAATCAGAGTCGGTTCTGTGGGCTGCTCTCGTTGCTTGCCTTAGCCTAGTATTCGCAGCACGATGGGAGAAACCCGCATAGAGCGAAAGACTCTTTGCCGGGGCCTCCCCTATGGGAAAGCACAGCATTCTTTGGGAAATCAGAGTCGGGTCTGTGGGATGCTGCCTGCTGCTTGCCGGAGCCAGTCTCCACCGCACGGTGTAATAAACCCGCATGGAGCGAAATCCTCTTGGCCTGGGCATCCCCTCTGCCTGAGAGAGAAGCGCAGTGGCGCCTGTGGAAAGATTTTTAAGGAAAGGGACATGTCTGTCACTGCAGAGCGACGGAAGCCTGGCTGCTAAAGAGACCAGAGGGCACGATTAGGGCAGGGGAAAGGGCTCCACTCTGAGGAAGGAGTCTGGGCAGAAAGCATGCCTGTCCTGAGCCTTTGGGCCCAAGGAGACAGCAGCTCCTTGGTCACCTGTCCGTGGTGGAGACACGGGCTTGCCACCAGGCGCCTACCCTGAACTCGAGAAACAACGCCCAGAAAGAACTCGCCATCAGATGCCGTCTTCCTCCAGGATGTGGAAGCTTGGAGGATGCACGGGGTTTAAGGGGAAGGAGTGGTGACAGTCCCCCCCCCCCCAAAGCTTCCTATTCAGTGCACGGGCGGTGTGCAGGGATCCTGTCACCTCTCCTTTCCTGTGGGGAAAGCACTGGCCTAGTCCGTGAATCTGCCTGAGCGCCAGAGTAAAAGGCCAAGCGATGCCTACACCGGGAGATGGTAGTGTGCCTAGAGTGCAATCCTTGGCTACGCACGCTACTGCAGGGTTGTGGCTATGTCTGCTTAGTTCGGCCTGGCAGGGTGAACCCAGGACGCTAACATGGAGCCCAGGAAAGCAAGGCCCAAGAGGCACCAGCTCTCCAGCAGCTCTTCTTGCCTGACGCGACTGAAGCCTTGCTGAGGAAGCAGCGGCGAAGTGCTGTTCACTCCAAGCCAAAGCCTCTGCGAAAGCACAGCATTCGCTGAGAAATGTTCTGCGGGCTGCTGATGCTTGCCTGAGGCCAGTCTCACGGTGGGAGAAACCCGGCATACAGTGAAAGCCTCTTTGCCTGGGCAACTCCCCTGGGAAAGTGTGGCATTCGTTGGGAAATCAGAGTTGGGTTTGGGGATGCTGCTTCTGCTTGCCTGAGCTAGTCTCCGCAGCACGGTAGAAGATAACCGCATGGAGCGAAATACTCTTTGCCCTAGCATCCCCTCTGCCTGAGAGAGAAGCATGGTTGCACACGTCTGTCACCGTGCTCCCCAGGAGCAAGTGTGGGAAGACGCAGCACGCCGGCCCCGGGGAAGAGAAGGAGCCTTTGGCCTTGGGGTCGGGAAACGCTCGGGAAGCAGGATAGCCTGCCGTGGAATGAACAGCAGGCCGGTGGCAAGACAAGTGTCACCCGCTCCCTGTGCGGAGAGATGGTAACCTGGCTGCTAAGGAGACTTGAGGGGACGACTAGGGCAGGGGCGCATGCACCACTCTGAGGAAGGAGTCTGGGCAGAAAGCAGGCCTGTCCTGTGCCTCTGCTCACAAGTGGACACCATCTCCTTGCCACCTGTGCCAAGGGCAGGCTTGGGCTTGCCACAAGGGGCCAAACCCGGAATTCGCAGAAACAACCCCATGGAGAAACGGGCAGTCAGATGCCATCTTCCACAAAGATGTGGCAGGGGGTGTGCCGGGGAAAGAGTGGAGACACTCCCCTACAGTTCCCCATCCCAGTTCACGGGCCGTGTGCAGGGATCCTGTCGCCTCCTATCTCCTGAGGTGAAGGCACTGGCCTAGGCCCAGAGTCTGCCTGAGAAAAGGCAAAGCCTTACCTATGCCAAGAGATGGTAATAGGCATAGAGTGCCATGCTAGGACACGCACGCTGCTTCAGGGTTGTGACTGTGTCTGCTTAGTTCGGCTTAACAAGATGAACCCCAGGCGCGAACTTGGAGCAGGGGAAAGCAAGGCCCAAGAGGAACCAGCTCTCCTCCTACCGCGACAGAGCGAACGACCAAAGCCTTGCTGAGGAAGCAGCAGCGACGTGCGGTTTGTGCCAAGCTGAAAAGCTCTGCGAAAGCATAGAAGTCGCTGGGAAATCAGAGTCGGTTCTGTGGGCTGCTTTTGTTGCTTGCCTTAGCCTAGTGTTCGCAGCACGATGGGAGAAACCCGCATAGAGGGAAAGCCTCTTTGCCGGGGCATCGCCGCTGGCAAAGCACAGCATTCTTTGGGAAATCAGAGGCGGGGAAGAGAAGGAGCCGTTGGCCTTGGGGTCGGGAAAGGCGAAAAGCCTCTTTGCCTGGGCTTCTCCCCTAGGAAAGCACAGCATTCGTTGGGAAATCAGAGTTCGTTTGGGAACGCTGCTGCTGCTTGCCTAAGATAGTCTCCGCAGCACGGTGGAATATACCCGCATGGAGCGAAATTCTCTTTGCCCTAGAATCCCCTCTGCCTGAGAGAGAAGCATGGTTGCACACGTCTGTCACCACGCTCCCCAGGAGCAAGTGTGGGGTAGGCGCAGCACGCCGCCCCCAGGGAAGAGAAGGAGCCGTTGGCTTTGGGGTCGGGAATCGCTCGGTAAGCAGGATAGCCTGCCGTGGCGCGAACAGCAGGCCGGTGGCAAGACAAGTGTCACCCGCTCCCTGTACGGAGAGATGGAAGCTTGGTGCAAAGGAGACGAGGGGATAAGAAGGGCAGGGGCGCGTGCTCCACTCTAAGGAAGGAGTCTGGGCAGAGGCAGGCAGAAGGAGACAGCATCTCCTTGACCACCTGTCCCAAGGACAGCCTTGTGCTTGCCACCAGGTGCCGTACTCGGAACTCACAGAAACAACCCAATGGAGAAAGGGGCAGTCAGATGCTGTCTTCCACCAAAATGTGGCAGCGTTGTCGGTGGCAGGGGTGTGCCAGGGAAGGAGTGGAGACAGTCCCCCACAGTACCCCATCCAAGTGCACGGACCGTGTACAGGGATCCTGTGGCCTCCTCTCTCCTGTGGTGAAGACACTGGCCTAGGCCCAGAGTCTGCCTGAGCGCGGGAGCAAAAGGAAAAGCCTTACCTACGCCAGGAGATGGTAAAAGGCATAGAGTGCCATGCTAGGCCACGCAGGCTGCTGCAGGGTGGTGACTGTGTCTGCTTAGTTAGGCTTAGCAAGGTGAACCTCGGGCGTGAATTTGGAGCCCGGGAACGCAAGGCCCAAGAGGCACCAGCTCTCCCGCGGCTGTCCCACTCTGCCGCGACAGACCGAAAGAAAAGGCCTTGCTGAGAAAGCAGTAGCGAAGTGCGGTTCGCGCCGAGCTGAAAACATCTGCGACAGCACAGCTGTCGCTGGGAAATCAGAGTCGGTTCTGTGGGCTGCTCTCGTTGCTTGCCTTAGCCTAGTATTCGCAGCACGATGGGAGAAACCCGCATAGAGCGAAAGACTCTTTGCCGGGGCCTCCCCTATGGGAAAGCACAGCATTCTTTGGGAAATCAGAGTCGGGTCTGTGGGATGCTGCCTGCTGCTTGCCGGAGCCAGTCTCCACCGCACGGTGTAATAAACCCGCATGGAGCGAAATCCTCTTGGCCTGGGCATCCCCTCTGCCTGAGAGAGAAGCGCAGTGGCGCCTGTGGAAAGATTTTTAAGGAAAGGGACATGTCTGTCACTGCAGAGCGACGGAAGCCTGGCTGCTAAAGAGACCAGAGGGCACGATTAGGGCAGGGGAAAGGGCTCCACTCTGAGGAAGGAGTCTGGGCAGAAAGCATGCCTGTCCTGAGCCTTTGGGCCCAAGGAGACAGCAGCTCCTTGGTCACCTGTCCGTGGTGGAGACACGGGCTTGCCACCAGGCGCCTACCCTGAACTCGAGAAACAACGCCCAGAAAGAACTCGCCATCAGATGCCGTCTTCCTCCAGGATGTGGAAGCTTGGAGGATGCACGGGGTTTAAGGGGAAGGAGTGGTGACAGTCCCCCCCCCCCCAAAGCTCCCTATTCAGTGCACGGGCGGTGTGCAGGGATCCTGTCACCTCTCCTTTCCTGTGGGGAAAGCACTGGCCTAGTCCGTGAATCTGCCTGAGCGCCAGAGTAAAAGGCCAAGCGATGCCTACACCGGGAGATGGTAGTGTGCCTAGAGTGCAATCCTTGGCTACGCACGCTACTGCAGGGTTGTGGCTATGTCTGCTTAGTTCGGCCTGGCAGGGTGAACCCAGGACGCTAACATGGAGCCCAGGAAAGCAAGGCCCAAGAGGCACCAGCTCTCCAGCAGCTCTTCTTGCCTGACGCGACTGAAGCCTTGCTGAGGAAGCAGCGGCGAAGTGCTGTTCACTCCAAGCCAAAGCCTCTGCGAAAGCACAGCATGCGCTGAGAAATGTTCTGCGGGCTGCTGATGCTTGCCTGAGGCCAGTCTCACGGTGGGAGAAACCCGGCATACAGCGAAAGCCTCTTTGCCTGGGCATCTCCCCTGGGAAAGTGTGGCATTCGTTGGGAAATCAGAGTTGGGTTTGGGGATGCTGCTTCTGCTTGCCTGAGCTAGTCTCCGCAGCACGGTGGAAGATAACCGCATGGAGCGTAATACTCTTTGCCCTAGCATCCCCTCTGCCTGAGAGAGAAGCATGGTTGCACACGTCTGTCACCGTGCTCCCCAGGAGCAAGTGTGGGAAGACGCAGCACGCCGGCCCCGGGGAAGAGAAGGAGCCTTTGGCCTTGGGGTCGGGAAACGCTCGGGAAGCAGGATAGCCTGCCGTGGAATGAACAGCAGGCCGGTGGCAAGACAAGTGTCACCCGCTCCCTGTGCGGAGAGATGGTAACCTGGCTGCTAAGGAGACTTGAGGGGACGACTAGGGCAGGGGCGCATGCACCACTCTGAGGAAGGAGTCTGGGCAGAAAGCAGGCCTGTCCTGTGCCTCTGCTCACAAGGGGACACCATCTCCTTGCCACCTGTCCCAAGGGCAGGCTTGGGCTTGCCACCAGGTGCCAAACCCGGAATTCGCAGAAACAACCCCATGGAGAAACGGGCAGTCAGATGCCGTCTTCCACAAAGATGTGGCAGGGGGTGTGCCGGGGAAAGAGTGGAGACACTCCCCTACAGTTCCCCATCCCAGTTCACGGGCCGTGTGCAGGGATCCTGTCGCCTCCTATCTCCTGAGGTGAAGGCACTGGCCTAGGCCCAGAGTCTGCCTGAGAAAAGGCAAAGCCTTACCTATGCCAAGAGATGGTAATAGGCATAGAGTGCCATGCTAGGACACGCACGCTGCTTCAGGGTTGTGACTGTGTCTGCTTAGTTCGGCTTAACAAGATGAACCCCAGGCGCGAACTTGGAGCAGGGGAAAGCAAGGCCCAAGAGGAACCAGCTCTCCTCCTACCGCGACAGAGCGAACGACCAAAGCCTTGCTGAGGAAGCAGCAGCGACGTGCGGTTTGTGCCAAGCTGAAAAGCTCTGCGAAAGCATAGAAGTCGCTGGGAAATCAGAGTCGGTTCTGTGGGCTGCTTTTGTTGCTTGCCTTAGCCTAGTTTTCGCAGCACGATGGGAGAAACCCGCATAGAGGGAAAGCCTCTTTGCCGGGGCATCGCCGCTGGCAAAGCACAGCATTCTTTGGGAAATCAGAGGCGGGGAAGAGAAGGAGCCGTTGGCCTTGGGGTCGGGAAAGGCGAAAAGCCTCTTTGCCTGGGCTTCTCCCCTAGGAAAGCACAGCATTCGTTGGGAAATCAGAGTTCGTTTGGGAACGCTGCTGCTGCTTGCCTAAGATAGTCTCCGCAGCACGGTGGAATATACCCGCATGGAGCGAAATTCTCTTTGCCCTAGAATCCCCTCTGCCTGAGAGAGAAGCATGGTTGCACACGTCTGTCACCACGCTCCCCAGGAGCAAGTGTGGGGTAGGCGCAGCACGCCGCCCCCAGGGAAGAGAAGGAGCCGTTGGCTTTGGGGTCGGGAATCGCTCGGTAAGCAGGATAGCCTGCCGTGGCGCGAACAGCAGGCCGGTGGCAAGACAAGTGTCACCCGCTCCCTGTACGGAGAGATGGAAGCTTGGTGCAAAGGAGACGAGGGGATAAGAAGGGCAGGGGCGCGTGCTCCACTCTAAGGAAGGAGTCTGGGCAGAGGCAGGCAGAAGGAGACAGCATCTCCTTGACCACCTGTCCAAAGGACAGCCTTGTGCTTGCCACCAGGTGCCGTACTCGGAACTCACAGAAACAACCCAATGGAGAAAGGGGCAGTCAGATGCTGTCTTCCA
This sequence comes from Mustela lutreola, assembly GCF_030435805.1. Classification (NCBI taxonomy): domain Eukaryota; kingdom Metazoa; phylum Chordata; class Mammalia; order Carnivora; family Mustelidae; genus Mustela; species Mustela lutreola. The sequence goes on from NC_081294.1 coordinate 156,204,236, forward strand.
CCAAAATGTGGCAGCGTTGTCGGTGGCAGGGGTGTGCCAGGGAAGGAGTGGAGACAGTCCCCCACAGTACCCCATCCAAGTGCACGGACCGTGTACAGGGATCCTGTGGCCTCCTCTCTCCTGTGGTGAAGACACTGGCCTAGGCCCAGAGTCTGCCTGAGCGCGGGAGCAAAAGGAAAAGCCTTACCTACGCCAGGAGATGGTAAAAGGCATAGAGTGCCATGCTAGGCCACGCAGGCTGCTGCAGGGTGGTGACTGTGTCTGCTTAGTTAGGCTTAGCAAGGTGAACCTCGGGCGTGAATTTGGAGCCCGGGAACGCAAGGCCCAAGAGGCACCAGCTCTCCCGCGGCTGTACCACTCTGCCGCGACAGACCGAAAGAAAAGGCCTTGCTGAGAAAGCAGTAGCGAAGTGCGGTTCGCGCCGAGCTGAAAACATCTGCGACAGCACAGCTGTCGCTGGGAAATCAGAGTCGGTTCTGTGGGCTGCTCTCGTTGCTTGCCTTAGCCTAGTATTCGCAGCACGATGGGAGAAACCCGCATAGAGCGAAAGACTCTTTGCCGGGGCCTCCCCTATGGGAAAGCACAGCATTCTTTGGGAAATCAGAGTCGGGTCTGTGGGATGCTGCCTGCTGCTTGCCGGAGCCAGTCTCCACCGCACGGTGTAATAAACCCGCATGGAGCGAAATCCTCTTGGCCTGGGCATCCCCTCTGCCTGAGAGAGAAGCGCAGTGGCGCCTGTGGAAAGATTTTTAAGGAAAGGGACATGTCTGTCACTGCAGAGCGACGGAAGCCTGGCTGCTAAAGAGACCAGAGGGCACGATTAGGGCAGGGGAAAGGGCTCCACTCTGAGGAAGGAGTCTGGGCAGAAAGCATGCCTGTCCTGAGCCTTTGGGCCCAAGGAGACAGCAGCTCCTTGGTCACCTGTCCGTGGTGGAGACACGGGCTTGCCACCAGGCGCCTACCCTGAACTCGAGAAACAACGCCCAGAAAGAACTCGCCATCAGATGCCGTCTTCCTCCAGGATGTGGAAGCTTGGAGGATGCACGGGGTTTAAGGGGAAGGAGTGGGGACAGTCCCCCCCCCCCAAAACTCCCTATTCTGTGCACGGGCGGTGTGCAAGGATCCTGTCACCTCTCCTTTCCTGTGGGGAAAGCACTGGCCTAGTCCGTGAATCTGCCTGAGCGCCAGAGTAAAAGGCCAAGCGATGCCTACACCGGGAGATGGTAGTGTGCCTAGAGTGCAATCCTTGGCTACGCACGCTACTGCAGGGTTGTGGCTATGTCTGCTTAGTTCGGCCTGGCAGGGTGAACCCAGGACGCTAACATGGAGCCCAGGAAAGCAAGGCCCAAGAGGCACCAGCTCTCCAGCAGCTCTTCTTGCCTGACGCGACTGAAGCCTTGCTGAGGAAGCAGCGGCGAAGTGCTGTTCACTCCAAGCCAAAGCCTCTGCGAAAGCACAGCATGCGCTGAGAAATGTTCTGCGGGCTGCTGATGCTTGCCTGAGGCCAGTCTCACGGTGGGAGAAACCCGGCATACAGCGAAAGCCTCTTTGCCTGGGCATCTCCCCTGGGAAAGTGTGGCATTCGTTGGGAAATCAGAGTTGGGTTTGGGGATGCTGCTTCTGCTTGCCTGAGCTAGTCTCCGCAGCACGGTGGAAGATAACCGCATGGAGCGTAATACTCTTTGCCCTAGCATCCCCTCTGCCTGAGAGAGAAGCATGGTTGCACACGTCTGTCACCGTGCTCCCCAGGAGCAAGTGTGGGAAGACGCAGCACGCCGGCCCCGGGGAAGAGAAGGAGCCTTTGGCCTTGGGGTCGGGAAACGCTCGGGAAGCAGGATAGCCTGCCGTGGAATGAACAGCAGGCCGGTGGCAAGACAAGTGTCACCCGCTCCCTGTGCGGAGAGATGGTAACCTGGCTGCTAAGGAGACTTGAGGGGACGACTAGGGCAGGGGCGCATGCACCACTCTGAGGAAGGAGTCTGGGCAGAAAGCAGGCCTGTCCTGTGCCTCTGCTCACAAGGGGACAGCATCTCCTTGCCACCTGTCCCAAGGGCAGGCTTGGGCTTGCCACCAGGTGCCAAACCCGGAATTCGCAGAAACAACCCCATGGAGAAACGGGCAGTCAGATGCCGTCTTCCACAAAGATGTGGCAGGGGGTGTGCCGGGGAAAGAGTGGAGACACTCCCCTACAGTTCCCCATCCCAGTTCACGGGCCGTGTGCAGGGATCCTGTCGCCTCCTATCTCCTGAGGTGAAGGCACTGGCCTAGGCCCAGAGTCTGCCTGAGAAAAGGCAAAGCCTTACCTATGCCAAGAGATGGTAATAGGCATAGAGTGCCATGCTAGGACACGCACGCTGCTTCAGGGTTGTGACTGTGTCTGCTTAGTTCGGCTTAACAAGATGAACCCCAGGCGCGAACTTGGAGCAGGGGAAAGCAAGGCCCAAGAGGAACCAGCTCTCCTCCTACCGCGACAGAGCGAACGACCAAAGCCTTGCTGAGGAAGCAGCAGCGACGTGCGGTTTGTGCCAAGCTGAAAAGCTCTGCGAAAGCATAGAAGTCGCTGGGAAATCAGAGTCGGTTCTGTGGGCTGCTTTTGTTGCTTGCCTTAGCCTAGTTTTCGCAGCACGATGGGAGAAACCCGCATAGAGGGAAAGCCTCTTTGCCGGGGCATCGCCGCTGGCAAAGCACAGCATTCTTTGGGAAATCAGAGGCGGGGAAGAGAAGGAGCCGTTGGCCTTGGGGTCGGGAAAGGCGAAAAGCCTCTTTGCCTGGGCTTCTCCCCTAGGAAAGCACAGCATTCGTTGGGAAATCAGAGTTCGTTTGGGAACGCTGCTGCTGCTTGCCTAAGATAGTCTCCGCAGCACGGTGGAATATACCCGCATGGAGCGAAATTCTCTTTGCCCTAGAATCCCCTCTGCCTGAGAGAGAAGCATGGTTGCACACGTCTGTCACCACGCTCCCCAGGAGCAAGTGTGGGGTAGGCGCAGCACGCCGCCCCCAGGGAAGAGAAGGAGCCGTTGGCTTTGGGGTCGGGAATCGCTCGGTAAGCAGGATAGCCTGCCGTGGCGCGAACAGCAGGCCGGTGGCAAGACAAGTGTCACCCGCTCCCTGTACGGAGAGATGGAAGCTTGGTGCAAAGGAGACGAGGGGATAAGAAGGGCAGGGGCGCGTGCTCCACTCTAAGGAAGGAGTCTGGGCAGAGGCAGGCAGAAGGAGACAGCATCTCCTTGACCACCTGTCCCAAGGACAGCCTTGTGCTTGCCACCAGGTGCCGTACTCGGAACTCACAGAAACAACCCAATGGAGAAAGGGGCAGTCAGATGCTGTCTTCCACCAAAATGTGGCAGCGTTGTCGGTGGCAGGGGTGTGCCAGGGAAGGAGTGGAGACAGTCCCCCACAGTACCCCATCCAAGTGCACGGACCGTGTACAGGGATCCTGTGGCCTCCTCTCTCCTGTGGTGAAGACACTGGCCTAGGCCCAGAGTCTGCCTGAGCGCGGGAGCAAAAGGAAAAGCCTTACCTACGCCAGGAGATGGTAAAAGGCATAGAGTGCCATGCTAGGCCACGCAGGCTGCTGCAGGGTGGTGACTGTGTCTGCTTAGTTAGGCTTAGCAAGGTGAACCTCGGGCGTGAATTTGGAGCCCGGGAACGCAAGGCCCAAGAGGCACCAGCTCTCCCGCGGCTGTCCCACTCTGCCGCGACAGAACGAAAGAAAAGGCCTTGCTGAGAAAGCAGTAGCGAAGTGCGGTTCGCGCCGAGCTGAAAACATCTGCGACAGCACAGCTGTCGCTGGGAAATCAGAGTCGGTTCTGTGGGCTGCTCTCGTTGCTTGCCTTAGCCTAGTATTCGCAGCACGATGGGAGAAACCCGCATAGAGCGAAAGACTCTTTGCCGGGGCCTCCCCTATGGGAAAGCACAGCATTCTTTGGGAAATCAGAGTCGGGTCTGTGGGATGCTGCCTGCTGCTTGCCGGAGCCAGTCTCCACCGCACGGTGTAATAAACCCGCATGGAGCGAAATCCTCTTGGCCTGGGCATCCCCTCTGCCTGAGAGAGAAGCGCAGTGGCGCCTGTGGAAAGATTTTTAAGGAAAGGGACATGTCTGTCACTGCAGAGCGACGGAAGCCTGGCTGCTAAAGAGACCAGAGGGCACGATTAGGGCAGGGGAAAGGGCTCCACTCTGAGGAAGGAGTCTGGGCAGAAAGCATGCCTGTCCTGAGCCTTTGGGCCCAAGGAGACAGCAGCTCCTTGGTCACCTGTCCGTGGTGGAGACACGGGCTTGCCACCAGGCGCCTACCCTGAACTCGAGAAACAACGCCCAGAAAGAACTCGCCATCAGATGCCGTCTTCCTCCAGGATGTGGAAGCTTGGAGGATGCACGGGGTTTAAGGGGAAGGAGTGGTGACAGTCCCCCCCCCCCAAAGCTTCCTATTCAGTGCACGGGCGGTGTGCAGGGATCCTGTCACCTCTCCTTTCCTGTGGGGAAAGCACTGGCCTAGTCCGTGAATCTGCCTGAGCGCCAGAGTAAAAGGCCAAGCGATGCCTACACCGGGAGATGGTAGTGTGCCTAGAGTGCAATCCTTGGCTACGCACGCTACTGCAGGGTTGTGGCTATGTCTGCTTAGTTCGGCCTGGCAGGGTGAACCCAGGACGCTAACATGGAGCCCAGGAAAGCAAGGCCCAAGAGGCACCAGCTCTCCAGCAGCTCTTCTTGCCTGACGCGACTGAAGCCTTGCTGAGGAAGCAGCGGCGAAGTGCTGTTCACTCCAAGCCAAAGCCTCTGCGAAAGCACAGCATTCGCTGAGAAATGTTCTGCGGGCTGCTGATGCTTGCCTGAGGCCAGTCTCACGGTGGGAGAAACCCGGCATACAGTGAAAGCCTCTTTGCCTGGGCAACTCCCCTGGGAAAGTGTGGCATTCGTTGGGAAATCAGAGTTGGGTTTGGGGATGCTGCTTCTGCTTGCCTGAGCTAGTCTCCGCAGCACGGTAGAAGATAACCGCATGGAGCGAAATACTCTTTGCCCTAGCATCCCCTCTGCCTGAGAGAGAAGCATGGTTGCACACGTCTGTCACCGTGCTCCCCAGGAGCAAGTGTGGGAAGACGCAGCACGCCGGCCCCGGGGAAGAGAAGGAGCCTTTGGCCTTGGGGTCGGGAAACGCTCGGGAAGCAGGATAGCCTGCCGTGGAATGAACAGCAGGCCGGTGGCAAGACAAGTGTCACCCGCTCCCTGTGCGGAGAGATGGTAACCTGGCTGCTAAGGAGACTTGAGGGGACGACTAGGGCAGGGGCGCATGCACCACTCTGAGGAAGGAGTCTGGGCAGAAAGCAGGCCTGTCCTGTGCCTCTGCTCACAAGGGGACACCATCTCCTTGCCACCTGTGCCAAGGGCAGGCTTGGGCTTGCCACAAGGGGCCAAACCCGGAATTCGCAGAAACAACCCCATGGAGAAACGGGCAGTCAGATGCCATCTTCCACAAAGATGTGGCAGGGGGTGTGCCGGGGAAAGAGTGGAGACACTCCCCTACAGTTCCCCATCCCAGTTCACGGGCCGTGTGCAGGGATCCTGTCGCCTCCTATCTCCTGAGGTGAAGGCACTGGCCTAGGCCCAGAGTCTGCCTGAGAAAAGGCAAAGCCTTACCTATGCCAAGAGATGGTAATAGGCATAGAGTGCCATGCTAGGACACGCACGCTGCTTCAGGGTTGTGACTGTGTCTGCTTAGTTCGGCTTAACAAGATGAACCCCAGGCGCGAACTTGGAGCAGGGGAAAGCAAGGCCCAAGAGGAACCAGCTCTCCTCCTACCGCGACAGAGCGAACGACCAAAGCCTTGCTGAGGAAGCAGCAGCGACGTGCGGTTTGTGCCAAGCTGAAAAGCTCTGCGAAAGCATAGAAGTCGCTGGGAAATCAGAGTCGGTTCTGTGGGCTGCTTTTGTTGCTTGCCTTAGCCTAGTGTTCGCAGCACGATGGGAGAAACCCGCATAGAGGGAAAGCCTCTTTGCCGGGGCATCGCCGCTGGCAAAGCACAGCATTCTTTGGGAAATCAGAGGCGGGGAAGAGAAGGAGCCGTTGGCCTTGGGGTCGGGAAAGGCGAAAAGCCTCTTTGCCTGGGCTTCTCCCCTAGGAAAGCACAGCATTCGTTGGGAAATCAGAGTTCGTTTGGGAACGCTGCTGCTGCTTGCCTAAGATAGTCTCCGCAGCACGGTGGAATATACCCGCATGGAGCGAAATTCTCTTTGCCCTAGAATCCCCTCTGCCTGAGAGAGAAGCATGGTTGCACACGTCTGTCACCACGCTCCCCAGGAGCAAGTGTGGGGTAGGCGCAGCACGCCGCCCCCAGGGAAGAGAAGGAGCCGTTGGCTTTGGGGTCGGGAATCGCTCGGTAAGCAGGATAGCCTGCCGTGGCGCGAACAGCAGGCCGGTGGCAAGACAAGTGTCACCCGCTCCCTGTACGGAGAGATGGAAGCTTGGTGCAAAGGAGACGAGGGGATAAGAAGGGCAGGGGCGCGTGCTCCACTCTAAGGAAGGAGTCTGGGCAGAGGCAGGCAGAAGGAGACAGCATCTCCTTGACCACCTGTCCCAAGGACAGCCTTGTGCTTGCCACCAGGTGCCGTACTCGGAACTCACAGAAACAACCCAATGGAGAAAGGGGCAGTCAGATGCTGTCTTCCACCAAAATGTGGCAGCGTTGTCGGTGGCAGGGGTGTGCCAGGGAAGGAGTGGAGACAGTCCCCCACAGTACCCCATCCAAGTGCACGGACCGTGTACAGGGATCCTGTGGCCTCCTCTCTCCTGTGGTGAAGACACTGGCCTAGGCCCAGAGTCTGCCTGAGCGCGGGAGCAAAAGGAAAAGCCTTACCTACGCCAGGAGATGGTAAAAGGCATAGAGTGCCATGCTAGGCCACGCAGGCTGCTGCAGGGTGGTGACTGTGTCTGCTTAGTTAGGCTTAGCAAGGTGAACCTCGGGCGTGAATTTGGAGCCCGGGAACGCAAGGCCCAAGAGGCACCAGCTCTCCCGCGGCTGTACCACTCTGCCGCGACAGACCGAAAGAAAAGGCCTTGCTGAGAAAGCAGTAGCGAAGTGCGGTTCGCGCCGAGCTGAAAACATCTGCGACAGCACAGCTGTCGCTGGGAAATCAGAGTCGGTTCTGTGGGCTGCTCTCGTTGCTTGCCTTAGCCTAGTATTCGCAGCACGATGGGAGAAACCCGCATAGAGCGAAAGACTCTTTGCCGGGGCCTCCCCTATGGGAAAGCACAGCATTCTTTGGGAAATCAGAGTCGGGTCTGTGGGATGCTGCCTGCTGCTTGCCGGAGCCAGTCTCCACCGCACGGTGTAATAAACCCGCATGGAGCGAAATCCTCTTGGCCTGGGCATCCCCTCTGCCTGAGAGAGAAGCGCAGTGGCGCCTGTGGAAAGATTTTTAAGGAAAGGGACATGTCTGTCACTGCAGAGCGACGGAAGCCTGGCTGCTAAAGAGACCAGAGGGCACGATTAGGGCAGGGGAAAGGGCTCCACTCTGAGGAAGGAGTCTGGGCAGAAAGCATGCCTGTCCTGAGCCTTTGGGCCCAAGGAGACAGCAGCTCCTTGGTCACCTGTCCGTGGTGGAGACACGGGCTTGCCACCAGGCGCCTACCCTGAACTCGAGAAACAACGCCCAGAAAGAACTCGCCATCAGATGCCGTCTTCCTCCAGGATGTGGAAGCTTGGAGGATGCACGGGGTTTAAGGGGAAGGAGTGGTGACAGTCCCCCCCCCCCAAAGCTCCCTATTCAGTGCACGGGCGGTGTGTAGGGATCCTGTCACCTCTCCTTTCCTGTGGGGAAAGCACTGGCCTAGTCCGTGAATCTGCCTGAGCGCCAGAGTAAAAGGCCAAGCGATGCCTACACCGGGAGATGGTAGTGTGCCTAGAGTGCAATCCTTGGCTACGCACGCTACTGCAGGGTTGTGGCTATGTCTGCTTAGTTCGGCCTGGCAGGGTGAACCCAGGACGCTAACATGGAGCCCAGGAAAGCAAGGCCCAAGAGGCACCAGCTCTCCAGCAGCTCTTCTTGCCTGACGCGACTGAAGCCTTGCTGAGGAAGCAGCGGCGAAGTGCTGTTCACTCCAAGCCAAAGCCTCTGCGAAAGCACAGCATGCGCTGAGAAATGTTCTGCGGGCTGCTGATGCTTGCCTGAGGCCAGTCTCACGGTGGGAGAAACCCGGCATACAGCGAAAGCCTCTTTGCCTGGGCATCTCCCCTGGGAAAGTGTGGCATTCGTTGGGAAATCAGAGTTGGGTTTGGGGATGCTGCTTCTGCTTGCCTGAGCTAGTCTCCGCAGCACGGTGGAAGATAACCGCATGGAGCGTAATACTCTTTGCCCTAGCATCCCCTCTGCCTGAGAGAGAAGCATGGTTGCACACGTCTGTCACCGTGCTCCCCAGGAGCAAGTGTGGGAAGACGCAGCACGCCGGCCCCGGGGAAGAGAAGGAGCCTTTGGCCTTGGGGTCGGGAAACGCTCGGGAAGCAGGATAGCCTGCCGTGGAATGAACAGCAGGCCGGTGGCAAGACAAGTGTCACCCGCTCCCTGTGCGGAGAGATGGTAACCTGGCTGCTAAGGAGACTTGAGGGGACGACTAGGGCAGGGGCGCATGCACCACTCTGAGGAAGGAGTCTGGGCAGAAAGCAGGCCTGTCTTGTGCCTCTGCTCACAAGGGGACACCATCTCCTTGCCACCTGTCCCAAGGGCAGGCTTGGGCTTGCCACCAGGTGCCAAACCCGGAATTCGCAGAAACAACCCCATGGAGAAACGGGCAGTCAGATGCCGTCTTCCACAAAGATGTGGCAGGGGGTGTGCCGGGGAAAGAGTGGAGACACTCCCCTACAGTTCCCCATCCCAGTTCACGGGCCGTGTGCAGGGATCCTGTCGCCTCCTATCTCCTGAGGTGAAGGCACTGGCCTAGGCCCAGAGTCTGCCTGAGAAAAGGCAAAGCCTTACCTATGCCAAGAGATGGTAATAGGCATAGAGTGCCATGCTAGGACACGCACGCTGCTTCAGGGTTGTGACTGTGTCTGCTTAGTTCGGCTTAACAAGATGAACCCCAGGCGCGAACTTGGAGCAGGGGAAAGCAAGGCCCAAGAGGAACCAGCTCTCCTCCTACCGCGACAGAGCGAACGACCAAAGCCTTGCTGAGGAAGCAGCAGCGACGTGCGGTTTGTGCCAAGCTGAAAAGCTCTGCGAAAGCATAGAAGTCGCTGGGAAATCAGAGTCGGTTCTGTGGGCTGCTTTTGTTGCTTGCCTTAGCCTAGTTTTCGCAGCACGATGGGAGAAACCCGCATAGAGGGAAAGCCTCTTTGCCGGGGCATCGCCGCTGGCAAAGCACAGCATTCTTTGGGAAATCAGAGGCGGGGAAGAGAAGGAGCCGTTGGCCTTGGGGTCGGGAAAGGCGAAAAGCCTCTTTGCCTGGGCTTCTCCCCTAGGAAAGCACAGCATTCGTTGGGAAATCAGAGTTCGTTTGGGAACGCTGCTGCTGCTTGCCTAAGATAGTCTCCGCAGCACGGTGGAATATACCCGCATGGAGCGAAATTCTCTTTGCCCTAGAATCCCCTCTGCCTGAGAGAGAAGCATGGTTGCACACGTCTGTCACCACGCTCCCCAGGAGCAAGTGTGGGGTAGGCGCAGCACGCCGCCCCCAGGGAAGTGAAGGAGCCGTTGGCTTTGGGGTCGGGAATCGCTCGGTAAGCAGGATAGCCTGCCGTGGCGCGAACAGCAGGCCGGTGGCAAGACAAGTGTCACCCGCTCCCTGTACGGAGAGATGGAAGCTTGGTGCAAAGGAGACGAGGGGATAAGAAGGGCAGGGGCGCGTGCTCCACTCTAAGGAAGGAGTCTGGGCAGAGGCAGGCAGAAGGAGACAGCATCTCCTTGACCACCTGTCCAAAGGACAGCCTTGTGCTTGCCACCAGGTGCCGTACTCGGAACTCACAGAAACAACCCAATGGAGAAAGGGGCAGTCAGATGCTGTCTTCCACCAAAATGTGGCAGCGTTGTCGGTGGCAGGGGTGTGCCAGGGAAGGAGTGGAGACAGTCCCCCACAGTACCCCATCCAAGTGCACGGACCGTGTACAGGGATCCTGTGGCCTCCTCTCTCCTGTGGTGAAGACACTGGCCTAGGCCCAGAGTCTGCCTGAGCGCGGGAGCAAAAGGAAAAGCCTTACCTACGCCAGGAGATGGTAAAAGGCATAGAGTGCCATGCTAGGCCACGCAGGCTGCTGCAGGGTGGTGACTGTGTCTGCTTAGTTAGGCTTAGCAAGGTGAACCTCGGGCGTGAATTTGGAGCCCGGGAACGCAAGGCCCAAGAGGCACCAGCTCTCCCGCGGCTGTCCCACTCTGCCGCGACAGACCGAAAGAAAAGGCCTTGCTGAGAAAGCAGTAGCGAAGTGCGGTTCGCGCCGAGCTGAAAACATCTGCGACAGCACAGCTGTCGCTGGGAAATCAGAGTCGGTTCTGTGGGCTGCTCTCGTTGCTTGCCTTAGCCTAGTATTCGCAGCACGATGGGAGAAACCCGCATAGAGCGAAAGACTCTTTGCCGGGGCCTCCCCTATGGGAAAGCACAGCATTCTTTGGGAAATCAGAGTCGGGTCTGTGGGATGCTGCCTGCTGCTTGCCGGAGCCAGTCTCCACCGCACGGTGTAATAAACCCGCATGGAGCGAAATCCTCTTGGCCTGGGCATCCCCTCTGCCTGAGAGAGAAGCGCAGTGGCGCCTGTGGAAAGATTTTTAAGGAAAGGGACATGTCTGTCACTGCAGAGCGACGGAAGCCTGGCTGCTAAAGAGACCAGAGGGCACGATTAGGGCAGGGGAAAGGGCTCCACTCTGAGGAAGGAGTCTGGGCAGAAAGCATGCCTGTCCTGAGCCTTTGGGCCCAAGGAGACAGCAGCTCCTTGGTCACCTGTCCGTGGTGGAGACACGGGCTTGCCACCAGGCGCCTACCCTGAACTCGAGAAACAACGCCCAGAAAGAACTCGCCATCAGATGCCGTCTTCCTCCAGGATGTGGAAGCTTGGAGGATGCACGGGGTTTAAGGGGAAGGAGTGGTGACAGTCCCCCCCCCCCCAAAGCTTCCTATTCAGTGCACGGGCGGTGTGCAGGGATCCTGTCACCTCTCCTTTCCTGTGGGGAAAGCACTGGCCTAGTCCGTGAATCTGCCTGAGCGCCAGAGTAAAAGGCCAAGCGATGCCTACACCGGGAGATGGTAGTGTGCCTAGAGTGCAATCCTTGGCTACGCACGCTACTGCAGGGTTGTGGCTATGTCTGCTTAGTTCGGCCTGGCAGGGTGAACCCAGGACGCTAACATGGAGCCCAGGAAAGCAAGGCCCAAGAGGCACCAGCTCTCCAGCAGCTCTTCTTGCCTGACGCGACTGAAGCCTTGCTGAGGAAGCAGCGGCGAAGTGCTGTTCACTCCAAGCCAAAGCCTCTGCGAAAGCACAGCATTCGCTGAGAAATGTTCTGCGGGCTGCTGATGCTTGCCTGAGGCCAGTCTCACGGTGGGAGAAACCCGGCATACAGTGAAAGCCTCTTTGCCTGGGCAACTCCCCTGGGAAAGTGTGGCATTCGTTGGGAAATCAGAGTTGGGTTTGGGGATGCTGCTTCTGCTTGCCTGAGCTAGTCTCCGCAGCACGGTAGAAGATAACCGCATGGAGCGAAATACTCTTTGCCCTAGCATCCCCTCTGCCTGAGAGAGAAGCATGGTTGCACACGTCTGTCACCGTGCTCCCCAGGAGCAAGTGTGGGAAGACGCAGCACGCCGGCCCCGGGGAAGAGAAGGAGCCTTTGGCCTTGGGGTCGGGAAACGCTCGGGAAGCAGGATAGCCTGCCGTGGAATGAACAGCAGGCCGGTGGCAAGACAAGTGTCACCCGCTCCCTGTGCGGAGAGATGGTAACCTGGCTGCTAAGGAGACTTGAGGGGACGACTAGGGCAGGGGCGCATGCACCACTCTGAGGAAGGAGTCTGGGCAGAAAGCAGGCCTGTCCTGTGCCTCTGCTCACAAGGGGACACCATCTCCTTGCCACCTGTGCCAAGGGCAGGCTTGGGCTTGCCACAAGGGGCCAAACCCGGAATTCGCAGAAACAACCCCATGGAGAAACGGGCAGTCAGATGCCATCTTCCACAAAGATGTGGCAGGGGGTGTGCCGGGGAAAGAGTGGAGACACTCCCCTACAGTTCCCCATCCCAGTTCACGGGCCGTGTGCAGGGATCCTGTCGCCTCCTATCTCCTGAGGTGAAGGCACTGGCCTAGGCCCAGAGTCTGCCTGAGAAAAGGCAAAGCCTTACCTATGCCAAGAGATGGTAATAGGCATAGAGTGCCATGCTAGGACACGCACGCTGCTTCAGGGTTGTGACTGTGTCTGCTTAGTTCGGCTTAACAAGATGAACCCCAGGCGCGAACTTGGAGCAGGGGAAAGCAAGGCCCAAGAGGAACCAGCTCTCCTCCTACCGCGACAGAGCGAACGACCAAAGCCTTGCTGAGGAAGCAGCAGCGACGTGCGGTTTGTGCCAAGCTGAAAAGCTCTGCGAAAGCATAGAAGTCGCTGGGAAATCAGAGTCGGTTCTGTGGGCTGCTTTTGTTGCTTGCCTTAGCCTAGTGTTCGCAGCACGATGGGAGAAACCCGCATAGAGGGAAAGCCTCTTTGCCGGGGCATCGCCGCTGGCAAAGCACAGCATTCTTTGGGAAATCAGAGGCGGGGAAGAGAAGGAGCCGTTGGCCTTGGGGTCGGGAAAGGCGAAAAGCCTCTTTGCCTGGGCTTCTCCCCTAGGAAAGCACAGCATTCGTTGGGAAATCAGAGTTCGTTTGGGAACGCTGCTGCTGCTTGCCTAAGATAGTCTCCGCAGCACGGTGGAATATACCCGCATGGAGCGAAATTCTCTTTGCCCTAGAATCCCCTCTGCCTGAGAGAGAAGCATGGTTGCACACGTCTGTCACCACGCTCCCCAGGAGCAAGTGTGGGGTAGGCGCAGCACGCCGCCCCCAGGGAAGAGAAGGAGCCGTTGGCTTTGGGGTCGGGAATCGCTCGGTAAGCAGGATAGCCTGCCGTGGCGCGAACAGCAGGCCGGTGGCAAGACAAGTGTCACCCGCTCCCTGTACGGAGAGATGGAAGCTTGGTGCAAAGGAGACGAGGGGATAAGAAGGGCAGGGGCGCGTGCTCCACTCTAAGGAAGGAGTCTGGGCAGAGGCAGGCAGAAGGAGACAGCATCTCCTTGACCACCTGTCCCAAGGACAGCCTTGTGCTTGCCACCAGGTGCCGTACTCGGAACTCACAGAAACAACCCAATGGAGAAAGGGGCAGTCAGATGCTGTCTTCCACCAAAATGTGGCAGCGTTGTCGGTGGCAGGGGTGTGCCAGGGAAGGAGTGGAGACAGTCCCCCACAGTACCCCATCCAAGTGCACGGACCGTGTACAGGGATCCTGTGGCCTCCTCTCTCCTGTGGTGAAGACACTGGCCTAGGCCCAGAGTCTGCCTGAGCGCGGGAGCAAAAGGAAAAGCCTTACCTACGCCAGGAGATGGTAAAAGGCATAGAGTGCCATGCTAGGCCACGCAGGCTGCTGCAGGGTGGTGACTGTGTCTGCTTAGTTAGGCTTAGCAAGGTGAACCTCGGGCGTGAATTTGGAGCCCGGGAACGCAAGGCCCAAGAGGCACCAGCTCTCCCGCGGCTGTACCACTCTGCCGCGACAGACCGAAAGAAAAGGCCTTGCTGAGAAAGCAGTAGCGAAGTGCGGTTCGCGCCGAGCTGAAAACATCTGCGACAGCACAGCTGTCGCTGGGAAATCAGAGTCGGTTCTGTGGGCTGCTCTCGTTGCTTGCCTTAGCCTAGTATTCGCAGCACGATGGGAGAAACCCGCATAGAGCGAAAGACTCTTTGCCGGGGCCTCCCCTATGGGAAAGCACAGCATTCTTTGGGAAATCAGAGTCGGGTCTGTGGGATGCTGCCTGCTGCTTGCCGGAGCCAGTCTCCACCGCACGGTGTAATAAACCCGCATGGAGCGAAATCCTCTTGGCCTGGGCATCCCCTCTGCCTGAGAGAGAAGCGCAGTGGCGCCTGTGGAAAGATTTTTAAGGAAAGGGACATGTCTGTCACTGCAGAGCGACGGAAGCCTGGCTGCTAAAGAGACCAGAGGGCACGATTAGGGCAGGGGAAAGGGCTCCACTCTGAGGAAGGAGTCTGGGCAGAAAGCATGCCTGTCCTGAGCCTTTGGGCCCAAGGAGACAGCAGCTCCTTGGTCACCTGTCCGTGGTGGAGACACGGGCTTGCCACCAGGCGCCTACCCTGAACTCGAGAAACAACGCCCAGAAAGAACTCGCCATCAGATGCCGTCTTCCTCCAGGATGTGGAAGCTTGGAGGATGCACGGGGTTTAAGGGGAAGGAGTGGTGACAGTCCCCCCCCCCCAAAGCTCCCTATTCAGTGCACGGGCGGTGTGCAGGGATCCTGTCACCTCTCCTTTCCTGTGGGGAAAGCACTGGCCTAGTCCGTGAATCTGCCTGAGCGCCAGAGTAAAAGGCCAAGCGATGCCTACACCGGGAGATGGTAGTGTGCCTAGAGTGCAATCCTTGGCTACGCACGCTACTGCAGGGTTGTGGCTATGTCTGCTTAGTTCGGCCTGGCAGGGTGAACCCAGGACGCTAACATGGAGCCCAGGAAAGCAAGGCCCAAGAGGCACCAGCTCTCCAGCAGCTCTTCTTGCCTGACGCGACTGAAGCCTTGTTGAGGAAGCAGCGGCGAAGTGCTGTTCACTCCAAGCCAAAGCCTCTGCGAAAGCACAGCATGCGCTGAGAAATGTTCTGCGGGCTGCTGATGCTTGCCTGAGGCCAGTCTCACGGTGGGAGAAACCCGGCATACAGCGAAAGCCTCTTTGCCTGGGCATCTCCCCTGGGAAAGTGTGGCATTCGTTGGGAAATCAGAGTTGGGTTTGGGGATGCTGCTTCTGCTTGCCTGAGCTAGTCTCCGCAGCACGGTGGAAGATAACCGCATGGAGCATAATACTCTTTGCCCTAGCATCCCCTCTGCCTGAGAGAGAAGCATGGTTGCACACGTCTGTCACCGTGCTCCCCAGGAGCAAGTGTGGGAAGACGCAGCACGCCGGCCCCGGGGAAGAGAAGGAGCCTTTGGCCTTGGGGTCGGGAAACGCTCGGGAAGCAGGATAGCCTGCCGTGGAATGAACAGCAGGCCGGTGGCAAGACAAGTGTCACCCGCTCCCTGTGCGGAGAGATGGTAACCTGGCTGCTAAGGAGACTTGAGGGGACGACTAGGGCAGGGGCGCATGCACCACTCTGAGGAAGGAGTCTGGGCAGAAAGCAGGCCTGTCCTGTGCCTCTGCTCACAAGGGGACACCATCTCCTTGCCACCTGTCCCAAGGGCAGGCTTGGGCTTGCCACCAGGTGCCAAACCCGGAATTCGCAGAAACAACCCCATGGAGAAACGGGCAGTCAGATGCCGTCTTCCACAAAGATGTGGCAGGGGGTGTGCCGGGGAAAGAGTGGAGACACTCCCCTACAGTTCCCCATCCCAGTTCACGGGCCGTGTGCAGGGATCCTGTCGCCTCCTATCTCCTGAGGTGAAGGCACTGGCCTAGGCCCAGAGTCTGCCTGAGAAAAGGCAAAGCCTTACCTATGCCAAGAGATGGTAATAGGCATAGAGTGCCATGCTAGGACACGCACGCTGCTTCAGGGTTGTGACTGTGTCTGCTTAGTTCGGCTTAACAAGATGAACCCCAGGCGCGAACTTGGAGCAGGGGAAAGCAAGGCCCAAGAGGAACCAGCTCTCCTCCTACCGCGACAGAGCGAACGACCAAAGCCTTGCTGAGGAAGCAGCAGCGACGTGCGGTTTGTGCCAAGCTGAAAAGCTCTGCGAAAGCATAGAAGTCGCTGGGAAATCAGAGTCGGTTCTGTGGGCTGCTTTTGTTGCTTGCCTTAGCCTAGTTTTCGCAGCACGATGGGAGAAACCCGCATAGAGGGAAAGCCTCTTTGCCGGGGCATCGCCGCTGGCAAAGCACAGCATTCTTTGGGAAATCAGAGGCGGGGAAGAGAAGGAGCCGTTGGCCTTGGGGTCGGGAAAGGCGAAAAGCCTCTTTGCCTGGGCTTCTCCCCTAGGAAAGCACAGCATTCGTTGGGAAATCAGAGTTCGTTTGGGAACGCTGCTGCTGCTTGCCTAAGATAGTCTCCGCAGCACGGTGGAATATACCCGCATGGAGCGAAATTCTCTTTGCCCTAGAATCCCCTCTGCCTGAGAGAGAAGCATGGTTGCACACGTCTGTCACCACGCTCCCCAGGAGCAAGTGTGGGGTAGGCGCAGCACGCCGCCCCCAGGGAAGTGAAGGAGCCGTTGGCTTTGGGGTCGGGAATCGCTCGGTAAGCAGGATAGCCTGCCGTGGCGCGAACAGCAGGCCGGTGGCAAGACAAGTGTCACCCGCTCCCTGTACGGAGAGATGGAAGCTTGGTGCAAAGGAGACGAGGGGATAAGAAGGGCAGGGGCGCGTGCTCCACTCTAAGGAAGGAGTCTGGGCAGAGGCAGGCAGAAGGAGACAGCATCTCCTTGACCACCTGTCCAAAGGACAGCCTTGTGCTTGCCACCAGGTGCCGTACTCGGAACTCACAGAAACAACCCAATGGAGAAAGGGGCAGTCAGATGCTGTCTTCCACCAAAATGTGGCAGCGTTGTCGGTGGCAGGGGTGTGCCAGGGAAGGAGTGGAGACAGTCCCCCACAGTACCCCATCCAAGTGCACGGACCGTGTACAGGGATCCTGTGGCCTCCTCTCTCCTGTGGTGAAGACACTGGCCTAGGCCCAGAGTCTGCCTGAGCGCGGGAGCAAAAGGAAAAGCCTTACCTACGCCAGGAGATGGTAAAAGGCATAGAGTGCCATGCTAGGCCACGCAGGCTGCTGCAGGGTGGTGACTGTGTCTGCTTAGTTAGGCTTAGCAAGGTGAACCTCGGGCGTGAATTTGGAGCCCGGGAACGCAAGGCCCAAGAGGCACCAGCTCTCCCGCGGCTGTCCCACTCTGCCGCGACAGACCGAAAGAAAAGGCCTTGCTGAGAAAGCAGTAGCGAAGTGCGGTTCGCGCCGAGCTGAAAACATCTGCGACAGCACAGCTGTCGCTGGGAAATCAGAGTCGGTTCTGTGGGCTGCTCTCGTTGCTTGCCTTAGCCTAGTATTCGCAGCACGATGGGAGAAACCCGCATAGAGCGAAAGACTCTTTGCCGGGGCCTCCCCTATGGGAAAGCACAGCATTCTTTGGGAAATCAGAGTCGGGTCTGTGGGATGCTGCCTGCTGCTTGCCGGAGCCAGTCTCCACCGCACGGTGTAATAAACCCGCATGGAGCGAAATCCTCTTGGCCTGGGCATCCCCTCTGCCTGAGAGAGAAGCGCAGTGGCGCCTGTGGAAAGATTTTTAAGGAAAGGGACATGTCTGTCACTGCAGAGCGACGGAAGCCTGGCTGCTAAAGAGACCAGAGGGCACGATTAGGGCAGGGGAAAGGGCTCCACTCTGAGGAAGGAGTCTGGGCAGAAAGCATGCCTGTCCTGAGCCTTTGGGCCCAAGGAGACAGCAGCTCCTTGGTCACCTGTCCGTGGTGGAGACACGGGCTTGCCACCAGGCGCCTACCCTGAACTCGAGAAACAACGCCCAGAAAGAACTCGCCATCAGATGCCGTCTTCCTCCAGAATGTGGAAGCTTGGAGGATGCACGGGGTTTAAGGGGAAGGAGTGGTGACAGTCCCCCCCCCCCCAAAGCTCCCTATTCAGTGCACGGGCGGTGTGCAGGGATCCTGTCACCTCTCCTTTCCTGTGGGGAAAGCACTGGCCTAGTCCGTGAATCTGCCTGAGCGCCAGAGTAAAAGGCCAAGCGATGCCTACACCGGGAGATGGTAGTGTGCCTAGAGTGCAATCCTTGGCTACGCACGCTACTGCAGGGTTGTGGCTATGTCTGCTTAGTTCGGCCTGGCAGGGTGAACCCAGGACGCTAACATGGAGCCCAGGAAAGCAAGGCCCAAGAGGCACCAGCTCTCCAGCAGCTCTTCTTGCCTGACGCGACTGAAGCCTTGCTGAGGAAGCAGCGGCGAAGTGCTGTTCACTCCAAGCCAAAGCCTCTGCGAAAGCACAGCATTCGCTGAGAAATGTTCTGCGGGCTGCTGATGCTTGCCTGAGGCCAGTCTCACGGTGGGAGAAACCCGGCATACAGTGAAAGCCTCTTTGCCTGGGCAACTCCCCTGGGAAAGTGTGGCATTCGTTGGGAAATCAGAGTTGGGTTTGGGGATGCTGCTTCTGCTTGCCTGAGCTAGTCTCCGCAGCACGGTAGAAGATAACCGCATGGAGCGAAATACTCTTTGCCCTAGCATCCCCTCTGCCTGAGAGAGAATCATGGTTGCACACGTCTGTCACCGTGCTCCCCAGGAGCAAGTGTGGGAAGACGCAGCACGCCGGCCCCGGGGAAGAGAAGGAGCCTTTGGCCTTGGGGTCGGGAAACGCTCGGGAAGCAGGATAGCCTGCCGTGGAATGAACAGCAGGCCGGTGGCAAGACAAGTGTCACCCGCTCCCTGTGCGGAGAGATGGTAACCTGGCTGCTAAGGAGACTTGAGGGGACGACTAGGGCAGGGGCGCATGCACCACTCTGAGGAAGGAGTCTGGGCAGAAAGCAGGCCTGTCCTGTGCCTCTGCTCACAAGGGGACACCATCTCCTTGCCACCTGTGCCAAGGGCAGGCTTGGGCTTGCCACAAGGGGCCAAACCCGGAATTCGCAGAAACAACCCCATGGAGAAACGGGCAGTCAGATGCCATCTTCCACAAAGATGTGGCAGGGGGTGTGCCGGGGAAAGAGTGGAGACACTCCCCTACAGTTCCCCATCCCAGTTCACGGGCCGTGTGCAGGGATCCTGTCGCCTCCTATCTCCTGAGGTGAAGGCACTGGCCTAGGCCCAGAGTCTGCCTGAGAAAAGGCAAAGCCTTACCTATGCCAAGAGATGGTAATAGGCATAGAGTGCCATGCTAGGACACGCACGCTGCTTCAGGGTTGTGACTGTGTCTGCTTAGTTCGGCTTAACAAGATGAACCCCAGGCGCGAACTTGGAGCAGGGGAAAGCAAGGCCCAAGAGGAACCAGCTCTCCTCCTACCGCGACAGAGCGAACGACCAAAGCCTTGCTGAGGAAGCAGCAGCGACGTGCGGTTTGTGCCAAGCTGAAAAACTCTGAGAAAGCATAGAAGTCGCTGGGAAATCAGAGTCGGTTCTGTGGGCTGCTTTTGTTGCTTGCCTTAGCCTAGTGTTCGCAGCACGATGGGAGAAACCCGCATAGAGGGAAAGCCTCTTTGCCGGGGCATCGCCGCTGGCAAAGCACAGCATTCTTTGGGAAATCAGAGGCGGGGAAGAGAAGGAGCCGTTGGCCTTGGGGTCGGGAAAGGCGAAAAGCCTCTTTGCCTGGGCTTCTCCCCTAGGAAAGCACAGCATTCGTTGGGAAATCAGAGTTCGTTTGGGAACGCTGCTGCTGCTTGCCTAAGATAGTCTCCGCAGCACGGTGGAATATACCCGCATGGAGCGAAATTCTCTTTGCCCTAGAATCCCCTCTGCCTGAGAGAGAAGCATGGTTGCACACGTCTGTCACCACGCTCCCCAGGAGCAAGTGTGGGGTAGGCGCAGCACGCCGCCCCCAGGGAAGAGAAGGAGCCGTTGGCTTTGGTGTCGGGAATCGCTCGGTAAGCAGGATAGCCTGCCGTGGCGCGAACAGCAGGCCGGTGGCAAGACAAGTGTCACCCGCTCCCTGTACGGAGAGATGGAAGCTTGGTGCAAAGGAGACGAGGGGATAAGAAGGGCAGGGGCGCGTGCTCCACTCTAAGGAAGGAGTCTGGGCAGAGGCAGGCAGAAGGAGACAGCATCTCCTTGACCACCTGTCCCAAGGACAGCCTTGTGCTTGCCACCAGGTGCCGTACTCGGAACTCACAGAAACAACCCAATGGAGAAAGGGGCAGTCAGATGCTGTCTTCCACCAAAATGTGGCAGCGTTGTCGGTGGCAGGGGTGTGCCAGGGAAGGAGTGGAGACAGTCCCCCACAGTACCCCATCCAAGTGCACGGACCGTGTACAGGGATCCTGTGGCCTCCTCTCTCCTGTGGTGAAGACACTGGCCTAGGCCCAGAGTCTGCCTGAGCGCGGGAGCAAAAGGAAAAGCCTTACCTACGCCAGGAGATGGTAAAAGGCATAGAGTGCCATGCTAGGCCACGCAGGCTGCTGCAGGGTGGTGACTGTGTCTGCTTAGTTAGGCTTAGCAAGGTGAACCTCGGGCGTGAATTTGGAGCCCGGGAACGCAAGGCCCAAGAGGCACCAGCTCTCCCGCGGCTGTCCCACTCTGCCGCGACAGAACGAAAGAAAAGGCCTTGCTGAGAAAGCAGTAGCGAAGTGCGGTTCGCGCCGAGCTGAAAACATCTGCGACAGCACAGCTGTCGCTGGGAAATCAGAGTCGGTTCTGTGGGCTGCTCTCGTTGCTTGCCTTAGCCTAGTATTCGCAGCACGATGGGAGAAACCCGTATAGAGCGAAAGACTCTTTGCCGGGGCCTCCCCTATGGGAAAGCACAGCATTCTTTGGGAAATCAGAGTCGGGTCTGTGGGATGCTGCCTGCTGCTTGCCGGAGCCAGTCTCCACCGCACGGTGTAATAAACCCGCATGGAGCGAAATCCTCTTGGCCTGGGCATCCCCTCTGCCTGAGAGAGAAGCGCAGTGGCGCCTGTGGAAAGATTTTTAAGGAAAGGGACATGTCTGTCACTGCAGAGCGACGGAAGCCTGGCTGCTAAAGAGACCAGAGGGCACGATTAGGGCAGGGGAAAGGGCTCCACTCTGAGGAAGGAGTCTGGGCAGAAAGCATGCCTGTCCTGAGCCTTTGGGCCCAAGGAGACAGCAGCTCCTTGGTCACCTGTCCGTGGTGGAGACACGGGCTTGCCACCAGGCGCCTACCCTGAACTCGAGAAACAACGCCCAGAAAGAACTCGCCATCAGATGCCGTCTTCCTCCAGGATGTGGAAGCTTGGAGGATGCACGGGGTTTAAGGGGAAGGAGTGGTGACAGTCCCCCCCGCCCAAAGCTCCCTATTCAGTGCACGGGCGGTGTGCAGGGATCCTGTCACCTCTCCTTTCCTGTGGGGAAAGCACTGGCCTAGTCCGTGAATCTGCCTGAGCGCCAGAGTAAAAGGCCAAGCGATGCCTACACCGGGAGATGGTAGTGTGCCTAGAGTGCAATCCTTGGCTACGCACGCTACTGCAGGGTTGTGGCTATGTCTGCTTAGTTCGGCCTGGCAGGGTGAACCCAGGACGCTAACATGGAGCCCAGGAAAGCAAGGCCCAAGAGGCACCAGCTCTCCAGCAGCTCTTCTTGCCTGACGCGACTGAAGCCTTGCTGAGGAAGCAGCGGCGAAGTGCTGTTCACTCCAAGCCAAAGCCTCTGCGAAAGCACAGCATTCGCTGAGAAATGTTCTGCGGGCTGCTGATGCTTGCCTGAGGCCAGTCTCACGGTGGGAGAAACCCGGCATACAGTGAAAGCCTCTTTGCCTGGGCAACTCCCCTGGGAAAGTGTGGCATTCGTTGGGAAATCAGAGTTGGGTTTGGGGATGCTGCTTCTGCTTGCCTGAGCTAGTCTCCGCAGCACGGTAGAAGATAACCGCATGGAGCGAAATACTCTTTGCCCTAGCATCCCCTCTGCCTGAGAGAGAAGCATGGTTGCACACGTCTGTCACCGTGCTCCCCAGGAGCAAGTGTGGGAAGACGCAGCACGCCGGCCCCGGGGAAGAGAAGGAGCCTTTGGCCTTGGGGTCGGGAAACGCTCGGGAAGCAGGATAGCCTGCCGTGGAATGAACAGCAGGCCGGTGGCAAGACAAGTGTCACCCGCTCCCTGTGCGGAGAGATGGTAACCTGGCTGCTAAGGAGACTTGAGGGGACGACTAGGGCAGGGGCGCATGCACCACTCTGAGGAAGGAGTCTGGGCAGAAAGCAGGCCTGTCCTGTGCCTCTGCTCACAAGGGGACACCATCTCCTTGCCACCTGTGCCAAGGGCAGGCTTGGGCTTGCCACAAGGGGCCAAACCCGGAATTCGCAGAAACAACCCCATGGAGAAACGGGCAGTCAGATGCCATCTTCCACAAAGATGTGGCAGGGGGTGTGCCGGGGAAAGAGTGGAGACACTCCCCTACAGTTCCCCATCCCAGTTCACGGGCCGTGTGCAGGGATCCTGTCGCCTCCTATCTCCTGAGGTGAAGGCACTGGCCTAGGCCCAGAGTCTGCCTGAGAAAAGGCAAAGCCTTACCTATGCCAAGAGATGGTAATAGGCATAGAGTGCCATGCTAGGACACGCACGCTGCTTCAGGGTTGTGACTGTGTCTGCTTAGTTCGGCTTAACAAGATGAACCCCAGGCGCGAACTTGGAGCAGGGGAAAGCAAGGCCCAAGAGGAACCAGCTCTCCTCCTACCGCGACAGAGCGAACGACCAAAGCCTTGCTGAGGAAGCAGCAGCGACGTGCGGTTTGTGCCAAGCTGAAAAGCTCTGCGAAAGCATAGAAGTCGCTGGGAAATCAGAGTCGGTTCTGTGGGCTGCTTTTGTTGCTTGCCTTAGCCTAGTGTTCGCAGCACGATGGGAGAAACCCGCATAGAGGGAAAGCCTCTTTGCCGGGGCATCGCCGCTGGCAAAGCACAGCATTCTTTGGGAAATCAGAGGCGGGGAAGAGAAGGAGCCGTTGGCCTTGGGCTCGGGAAAGGCGAAAAGCCTCTTTGCCTGGGCTTCTCCCCTAGGAAAGCACAGCATTCGTTGGGAAATCAGAGTTCGTTTGGGAACGCTGCTGCTGCTTGCCTAAGATAGTCTCCGCAGCACGGTGGAATATACCCGCATGGAGCGAAATTCTCTTTGCCCTAGAATCCCCTCTGCCTGAGAGAGAAGCATGGTTGCACACGTCTGTCACCACGCTCCCCAGGAGCAAGTGTGGGGTAGGCGCAGCACGCCGCCCCCAGGGAAGAGAAGGAGCCGTTGGCTTTGGGGTCGGGAATCGCTCGGTAAGCAGGATAGCCTGCCGTGGCGCGAACAGCAGGCCGGTGGCAAGACAAGTGTCACCCGCTCCCTGTACGGAGAGATGGAAGCTTGGTGCAAAGGAGACGAGGGGATAAGAAGGGCAGGGGCGCGTGCTCCACTCTAAGGAAGGAGTCTGGGCAGAGGCAGGCAGAAGGAGACAGCATCTCCTTGACCACCTGTCCCAAGGACAGCCTTGTGCTTGCCACCAGGTGCCGTACTCGGAACTCACAGAAACAACCCAATGGAGAAAGGGGCAGTCAGATGCTGTCTTCCACCAAAATGTGGCAGCGTTGTCGGTGGCAGGGGTGTGCCAGGGAAGGAGTGGAGACAGTCCCCCACAGTACCCCATCCAAGTGCACGGACCGTGTACAGGGATCCTGTGGCCTCCTCTCTCCTGTGGTGAAGACACTGGCCTAGGCCCAGAGTCTGCCTGAGCGCAGGAGCAAAAGGAAAAGCCTTACCTACGCCAGGAGATGGTAAAAGGCATAGAGTGCCATGCTAGGCCACGCAGGCTGCTGCAGGGTGGTGACTGTGTCTGCTTAGTTAGGCTTAGCAAGGTGAACCTCGGGCGTGAATTTGGAGCCCGGGAACGCAAGGCCCAAGAGGCACCAGCTCTCCCGCGGCTGTCCCACTCTGCCGCGACAGAACGAAAGAAAAGGCCTTGCTGAGAAAGCAGTAGCGAAGTGCGGTTCGCGCCGAGCTGAAAACATCTGCGACAGCACAGCTGTCGCTGGGAAATCAGAGTCGGTTCTGTGGGCTGCTCTCGTTGCTTGCCTTAGCCTAGTATTCGCAGCACGATGGGAGAAACCCGTATAGAGCGAAAGACTCTTTGCCGGGGCCTCCCCTATGGGAAAGCACAGCATTCTTTGGGAAATCAGAGTCGGGTCTGTGGGATGCTGCCTGCTGCTTGCCGGAGCCAGTCTCCACCGCACGGTGTAATAAACCCGCATGGAGCGAAATCCTCTTGGCCTGGGCATCCCCTCTGCCTGAGAGAGAAGCGCAGTGGCGCCTGTGGAAAGATTTTTAAGGAAAGGGACATGTCTGTCACTGCAGAGCGACGGAAGCCTGGCTGCTAAAGAGACCAGAGGGCACGATTAGGGCAGGGGAAAGGGCTCCACTCTGAGGAAGGAGTCTGGGCAGAAAGCATGCCTGTCCTGAGCCTTTGGGCCCAAGGAGACAGCAGCTCCTTGGTCACCTGTCCGTGGTGGAGACACGGGCTTGCCACCAGGCGCCTACCCTGAACTCGAGAAACAACGCCCAGAAAGAACTCGCCATCAGATGCCGTCTTCCTCCAGGATGTGGAAGCTTGGAGGAGGCACGGGGTTTAAGGGGAAGGAGTGGGGACAGTCCCCCCCCCCCAAAACTCCCTATTCTGTGCACGGGCGGTGTGCAAGGATCCTGTCACCTCTCCTTTCCTGTGGGGAAAGCACTGGCCTAGTCCGTGAATCTGCCTGAGCGCCAGAGTAAAAGGCCAAGCGATGCCTACACCGGGAGATGGTAGTGTGCCTAGAGTGCAATCCTTGGCTACGCACGCTACTGCAGGGTTGTGGCTATGTCTGCTTAGTTCGGCCTGGCAGGGTGAACCCAGGACGCTAACATGGAGCCCAGGACAGCAAGGCCCAAGAGGCACCAGCTCTCCAGCAGCTCTTCTTGCCTGACGCGACTGAAGCCTTGCTGAGGAAGCAGCGGCGAAGTGCTGTTCACTCCAAGCCAAAGCCTCTGCGAAAGCACAGCATGCGCTGAGAAATGTTCTGCGGGCTGCTGATGCTTGCCTGAGGCCAGTCTCACGGTGGGAGAAACCCGGCATACAGCGAAAGCCTCTTTGCCTGGGCATCTCCCCTGGGAAAGTGTGGCATTCGTTGGGAAATCAGAGTTGGGTTTGGGGATGCTGCTTCTGCTTGCCTGAGCTAGTCTCCGCAGCACGGTGGAAGATAACCGCATGGAGCGTAATACTCTTTGCCCTAGCATCCCCTCTGCCTGAGAGAGAAGCATGGTTGCACACGTCTGTCACCGTGCTCCCCAGGAGCAAGTGTGGGAAGACGCAGCACGCCGGCCCCGGGGAAGAGAAGGAGCCTTTGTCCTTGGGGTCGGGAAACGCTCGGGAAGCAGGATAGCCTGCCGTGGAATGAACAGCAGGCCGGTGGCCAGACAAGTGTCACCCGCTCCCTGTGCGGAGAGATGGTAACCTGGCTGCTAAGGAGACTTGAGGGGACGACTAGGGCAGGGGCGCATGCACCACTCTGAGGAAGGAGTCTGGGCAGAAAGCAGGCCTGTCCTGTGCCTCTGCTCACAAGGGGACAGCATCTCCTTGCCACCTGTCCCAAGGGCAGGCTTGGTCTTGCCACCAGGTGCCAAACCCGGAATTCGCAGAAACAACCCCATGGAGAAACGGGCAGTCAGATGCCGTCTTCCACAAAGATGTGGCAGGGGGTGTGCCGGGGAAAGAGTGGAGACACTCCCCTACAGTTCCCCATCCCAGTTCACGGGCCGTGTGTAGGGTTCCTGTCGCCTCCTATCTCCTGAGGTGAAGGCATTGGCCTAGGCCCAGAGTCTGCCTGAGAAAAGGCAAAGCCTTACCTATGCCAAGAGATGGTAATAGGCATAGAGTGCCATGCTAGGACACGCACGCTGCTTCAGGGTTGTGACTGTGTCTGCTTAGTTCGGCTTAACAAGATGAACCCCAGGCGCGAACTTGGAGCAGGGGAAAGCAAGGCCCAAGAGGAACCAGCTCTCCTCCTACCGCGACAGAGCGAACGACCAAAGCCTTGCTGAGGAAGCAGCAGCGACGTGCGGTTTGTGCCAAGCTGAAAACCTCTACGAAAGCATAGAAGTCGCTGGGAAATCAGAGTCGGTTCTGTGGGCTGCTTTTGTTGCTTGACTTAGCCTAGTGTTCGCAGCACGATGGGAGAAACCCGCATAGAGGGAAAGCCTCTTTGCCGGGGCATCGCCGCTGGCAAAGCACAGCATTCTTTGGGAAATCAGAGGCGGGGAAGAGAAGGAGCCGTTGGCCTTGGGCTCGGGAAAGGCGAAAAGCCTCTTTGCCTGGGCTTCTCCCCTAGGAAAGCACAGCATTCGTTGGGAAATCAGAGTTCGTTTGGGAACGCTGCTGCTGCTTGCCTAAGATAGTCTCCGCAGCACGGTGGAATATACCCGCATGGAGCGAAATTCTCTTTGCCCTAGAATCCCCTCTGCCTGAGAGAGAAGCATGGTTGCACACGTCTGTCACCACGCTCCCCAGGAGCAAGTGTGGGGTAGGCGCAGCACGCCGCCCCCAGGGAAGAGAAGGAGCCGTTGGCTTTGGGGTCGGGAATCGCTCGGTGAGCAGGATAGCCTGCCGTGGCGCGAACAGCAGGCCGGTGGCAAGACAAGTGTCACCCGCTCCCTGTACGGAGAGATGGAAGCTTGGTGCAAAGGAGACGAGGGGATAAGAAGGGCAGGGGCGCGTGCTCCACTCTAAGGAAGGAGTCTGGGCACAGGCAGGCAGAAGGAGACAGCATCTCCTTGACCACCTGTCCCAAGGACAGCCTTGTGCTTGCCACCAGGTGCCGTACTCGGAACTCACAGAAACAACCCAATGGAGAAAGGGGCAGTCAGATGCTGTCTTCCACCAAAATGTGGCAGCGTTGTCGGTGGCAGGGGTGTGCCAGGGAAGGAGTGGAGACAGTCCCCCACAGTACCCCATCCAAGTGCACGGACCGTGTACAGGGATCCTGTGGCCTCCTCTCTCCTGTGGTGAAGACACTGGCCTAGGCCCAGAGTCTGCCTGAGCGCGGGAGCAAAAGGAAAAGCCTTACCTACGCCAGGAGATGGTAAAAGGCATAGAGTGCCATGCTAGGCCACGCAGGCTGCTGCAGGGTGGTGACTGTGTTTGCTTAGTTAGGCTTAGCAAGGTGAACCTCGGGCGTGAATTTGGAGCCCGGGAACGCAAGGCCCAAGAGGCACCAGCTCTCCCGCGGCTGTACCACTCTGCCGCGACAGACCGAAAGAAAAGGCCTTGCTGAGAAAGCAGTAGCGAAGTGCGGTTCGCGCCGAGCTGAAAACATCTGCGACAGCACAGCTGTCGCTGGGAAATCAGAGTCGGTTCTGTGGGCTGCTCTCGTTGCTTGCCTTAGCCTAGTATTCGCAGCACGATGGGAGAAACCCGCATAGAGCGAAAGACTCTTTGCCGGGGCCTCCCCTATGGGAAAGCACAGCATTCTTTGGGAAATCAGAGTCGGGTCTGTGGGATGCTGCCTGCTGCTTGCCGGAGCCAGTCTCCACCGCACGGTGTAATAAACCCGCATGGAGCGAAATCCTCTTGGCCTGGGCATCCCCTCTGCCTGAGAGAGAAGCGCAGTGGCGCCTGTGGAAAGATTTTTAAGGAAAGGGACATGTCTGTCACTGCAGAGCGACGGAAGCCTGGCTGCTAAAGAGACCAGAGGGCACGATTAGGGCAGGGGAAAGGGCTCCACTCTGAGGAAGGAGTCTGGGCAGAAAGCATGCCTGTCCTGAGCCTTTGGGCCCAAGGAGACAGCAGCTCCTTGGTCACCTGTCCGTGGTGGAGACACGGGCTTGCCACCAGGCGCCTACCCTGAACTCGAGAAACAACGCCCAGAAAGAACTCGCCATCAGATGCCGTCTTCCTCCAGGATGTGGAAGCTTGGAGGATGCACGGGGTTTAAGGGGAAGGAGTGGTGACAGTCCCCCCCCCCGAAAGCTCCCTATTCAGTGCACGGGCGGTGTGCAGGGATCCTGTCACCTCTCCTTTCCTGTGGGGAAAGCACTGGCCTAGTCCGTGAATCTGCCTGAGCGCCAGAGTAAAAGGCCAAGCGATGCCTACACCGGGAGATGGTAGTGTGCCTAGAGTGCAATCCTTGGCTACGCACGCTACTGCAGGGTTGTGGCTATGTCTGCATAGTTCGGCCTGGCAGGGTGAACCCAGGACGCTAACATGGAGCCCAGGAAAGCAAGGCCCAAGAGGCACCAGCTCTCCAGCAGGTCTTCTTGCCTGACGCGACTGAAGCCTTGCTGAGGAAGCAGCGGCGAAGTGCTGTTCACTCCAAGCCAAAGCCTCTGCGAAAGCACAGCATGCGCTGAGAAATGTTCTGCGGGCTGCTGATGCTTGCCTGAGGCCAGTCTCACGGTGGGAGAAACCCGGCATACAGTGAAAGCCTCTTTGCCTGGGCAACTCCCCTGGGAAAGTGTGGCATTCGTTGGGAAATCAGAGTTGGGTTTGGGGATGCTGCTTCTGCTTGCCTGAGCTAGTCTCCGCAGCACGGTAGAAGATAACCGCATGGAGAGAAATACTCTTTGCCCTAGCATCCCCTCTGCCTGAGAGAGAAGCATGGTTGCACACGTCTGTCACCGTGCTCCCCAGGAGCAAGTGTGGGAAGACGCAGCACGCCGGCCCCGGGGAAGAGAAGGAGCCTTTGGCCTTGGGGTCGGGAAACGCTCGGGAAGCAGGATAGCCTGCCGTGGAATGAACAGCAGGCCGGTGGCCAGACAAGTGTCACCCGCTCCCTGTGCGGAGAGATGGTAACCTGGCTGCTAAGGAGACTTGAGGGGACGACTAGGGCAGGGGCGCATGCACCACTCTGAGGAAGGAGTCTGGGCAGAAAGCAGGCCTGTCCTGTGCCTCTGCTCACAAGGGGACACCATCTCCTTGCCACCTGTCCCAAGGGCAGGCTTGGGCTTGCCACAAGGTGCCAAACCCGGAATTCGCAGAAACAACCCCATGGAGAAACGGGCAGTCAGATGCCATCTTCCACAAAGATGTGGCAGGGGGTGTGCCGGGGAAAGAGTGGAGACTCTCCCCTACAGTTCCCCATCCCAGTTCACGGGCCGTGTGCAGGGATCCTGTCGCCTCCTATCTCCTGAGGTGAAGGCACTGGCCTAGGCCCAGAGTCTGCCTGAGAAAAGGCAAAGCCTTACCTATGCCAAGAGATGGTAATAGGCATAGAGTGCCATGCTAGGACACGCACGCTGCTTCAGGGTTGTGACTGTGTCTGCTTAGTTCGGCTTAACAAGATGAACCCCAGGCGCGAACTTGGAGCAGGGGAAAGCAAGGCCCAAGAGGAACCAGCTCTCCTCCTACCGCGACAGAGCGAACGACCAAAGCCTTGCTGAGGAAGCAGCAGCGACGTGCGGTTTGTGCCAAGCTGAAAAGCTCTGCGAAAGCATAGAAGTCGCTGGGAAATCAGAGTCGGTTCTGTGGGCTGCTTTTGTTGCTTGCCTTAGCCTAGTGTTCGCAGCACGATGGGAGAAACCCGCATAGAGGGAAAGCCTCTTTGCCGGGGCATCGCCGCTGGCAAAGCACAGCATTCTTTGGGAAATCAGAGGCGGGGAAGAGAAGGAGCCGTTGGCCTTGGGGTCGGGAAAGGCGAAAAGCCTCTTTGCCTGGGCTTCTCCCCTAGGAAAGTACAGCATTCGTTGGGAAATCAGAGTTCGTTTGGGAACGCTGCTGCTGCTTTCCTAAGATAGTCTCCGCAGCACGGTGGAATATACCCGCATGGAGCGAAATTCTCTTTGCCCTAGAATCCCCTCTGCCTGAGAGAGAAGCATGGTTGCACACGTCTGTCACCACGCTCCCCAGGAGCAAGTGTGGGGTAGGCGCAGCACGCCGCCCCCAGGGAAGAGAAGGAGCCGTTGGCTTTGGGGGCGGGAATCGCTCGGTAAGCAGGATAGCCTGCCGTGGCGCGAACAGCAGCCCGGTGGCAAGACAAGTGTCACCCGCTCCCTGTACGGAGAGATGGAAGCTTGGTGCAAAGGAGACGAGGGGATAAGAAGGGCAGGGGCGCGTGCTCCACTCTAAGGAAGGAGTCTGGGCAGAGGCAGGCAGAAGGAGACAGCATCTCCTTGACCACCTGTCCCAAGGACAGCCTTGTGCTTGCCACCAGGTGCCGTACTCGGAACTCACAGAAACAACCCAATGGAGAAAGGGGCAGTCAGATGCTGTCTTCCACCAAAATGTGGCAGCGTTGTCGGTGGCAGGGGTGTGCCAGGGAAGGAGTGGAGACAGTCCCCCACAGTACCCCATCCAAGTGCACGGACCGTGTACAGGGATCCTGTGGCCTCCTCTCTCCTGTGGTGAAGACACTGGCCTAGGCCCAGAGTCTGCCTGAGCGCGGGAGCAAAAGGAAAAGCCTTACCTACGCCAGGAGATGGTAAAAGGCATAGAGTGCCATGCTAGGCCACGCAGGCTGCTGCAGGGTGGTGACTGTGTCTGCTTAGTTAGGCTTAGCAAGGTGAACCTCGGGCGTGAATTTGGAGCCCGGGAACGCAAGGCCCAAGAGGCACCAGCTCTCCCGCGGCTGTCCCACTCTGCCGCGACAGAACGAAAGAAAAGGCCTTGCTGAGAAAGCAGTAGCGAAGTGCGGTTCGCGCCGAGCTGAAAACATCTGCGACAGCACAGCTGTCGCTGGGAAATCAGAGTCGGTTCTGTGGGCTGCTCTCGTTGCTTGCCTTAGCCTAGTATTCGCAGCACGATGGGAGAAACCCGCATAGAGCGAAAGACTCTTTGCCGGGGCCTCCCCTATGGGAAAGCACAGCATTCTTTGGGAAATCAGAGTCGGGTCTGTGGGATGCTGCCTGCTGCTTGCCGGAGCCAGTCTCCACCGCACGGTGTAATAAACCCGCATGGAGCGAAATCCTCTTGGCCTGGGCATCCCCTCTGCCTGAGAGAGAAGCGCAGTGGCGCCTGTGGAAAGATTTTTAAGGAAAGGGACATGTCTGTCACTGCAGAACGACGGAAGCCTGGCTGCTAAAGAGACCAGAGGGCACGATTAGGGCAGGGGAAAGGGCTCCACTCTGAGGAAGGAGTCTGGGCAGAAAGCATGCCTGTCCTGAGCCTTTGGGCCCAAGGAGACAGCAGCTCCTTGGTCACCTGTCCGTGGTGGAGACACGGGCTTGCCACCAGGCGCCTACCCTGAACTCGAGAAACAACGCCCAGAAAGAACTCGCCATCAGATGCCGTCTTCCTCCAGGATGTGGAAGCTTGGAGGAGGCACGGGGTTTAAGGGGAAGGAGTGGGGACAGTCCCCCCCCCCAAAACTCCCTATTCTGTGCACGGGCGGTGTGCAAGGATCCTGTCACCTCTCCTTTCCTGTGGGGAAAGCACTGGCCTAGTCCGTGAATCTGCCTGAGCGCCAGAGTAAAAGGCCAAGCGATGCCTACACCGGGAGATGGTAGTGTGCCTAGAGTGCAATCCTTGGCTACGCACGCTACTGCAGGGTTGTGGCTATGTCTGCTTAGTTCGGCCTGGCAGGGTGAACCCAGGACGCTAACATGGAGCCCAGGAAAGCAAGGCCCAAGAGGCACCAGCTCTCCAGCAGCTCTTCTTGCCTGACGCGACTGAAGCCTTGCTGAGGAAGCAGCGGCGAAGTGCTGTTCACTCCAAGCCAAAGCCTCTGCGAAAGCACAGCATGCGCTGAGAAATGTTCTGCGGGCTGCTGATGCTTGCCTGAGGCCAGTCTCACGGTGGGAGAAACCCGGCATACAGCGAAAGCCTCTTTGCCTGGGCATCTCCCCTGGGAAAGTGTGGCATTCGTTGGGAAATCAGAGTTGGGTTTGGGGATGCTGCTTCTGCTTGCCTGAGCTAGTCTCCGCAGCACGGTGGAAGATAACCGCATGGAGCGTAATACTCTTTGCCCTAGCATCCCCTCTGCCTGAGAGAGAAGCATGGTTGCACACGTCTGTCACCGTGCTCCCCAGGAGCAAGTGTGGGAAGACGCAGCACGCCGGCCCCGGGGAAGAGAAGGAGCCTTTGGCCTTGGGGTCGGGAAACGCTCGGGAAGCAGGATAGCCTGCCGTGGAATGAACAGCAGGCCGGTGGCAAGACAAGTGTCACCCGCTCCCTGTGCGGAGAGATGGTAACCTGGCTGCTAAGGAGACTTGAGGGGACGACTAGGGCAGGGGCGCATGCACCACTCTGAGGAAGGAGTCTGGGCAGAAAGCAGGCCTGTCCTGTGCCTCTGCTCACAAGGGGACACCATCTCCTTGCCACCTGTCCCAAGGGCAGGCTTGGGCTTGCCACCAGGTGCCAAACCCGGAATTCGCAGAAACAACCCCATGGAGAAACGGGCAGTCAGATGCCGTCTTCCACAAAGATGTGGCAGGGGGTGTGCCGGGGAAAGAGTGGAGACACTCCCCTACAGTTCCCCATCCCAGTTCACGGGCCGTGTGCAGGGATCCTGTCGCCTCCTATCTCCTGAGGTGAAGGCACTGGCCTAGGCCCAGAGTCTGCCTGAGAAAAGGCAAAGCCTTACCTATGC
The DNA here is from genome assembly GCF_030435805.1 of Mustela lutreola. NCBI lineage: Eukaryota > Metazoa > Chordata > Mammalia > Carnivora > Mustelidae > Mustela > Mustela lutreola. The sequence continues at coordinate 156,236,543 of NC_081294.1, forward strand.
CAAGAGATGGTAATAGGCATAGAGTGCCATGCTAGGACACGCACGCTGCTTCAGGGTTGTGACTGTGTCTGCTTAGTTCGGCTTAACAAGATGAACCCCAGGCGCGAACTTGGAGCAGGGGAAAGCAAGGCCCAAGAGGAACCAGCTCTCCTCCTACCGCGACAGAGCGAACGACCAAAGCCTTGCTGAGGAAGCAGCAGCGACGTGCGGTTTGTGCCAAGCTGAAAACCTCTGCAAAAGCATAGAAGTCGCTGGGAAATCAGAGTTGGTTCTGTGGGCTGCTTTTGTTGCTTGCCTTAGCCTAGTGTTCGCAGCACGATGGGAGAAACCCGCATAGAGGGAAAGCCTCTTTGCCGGGGCATCGCCGCTGGCAAAGCACAGCATTCTTTGGGAAATCAGAGGCGGGGAAGAGAAGGAGCCGTTGGCCTTGGGGTCGGGAAAGGCGAAAAGCCTCTTTGCCTGGGCTTCTCCCCTAGGAAAGCACAGCATTCGTTGGGAAATCAGAGTTCGTTTGGGAACGCTGCTGCTGCTTGCCTAAGATAGTCTCCGCAGCACGGTGGAATATACCCGCATGGAGCGAAATTCTCTTTGCCCTAGAATCCCCTCTGCCTGAGAGAGAAGCATGGTTGCACACGTCTGTCACCACGCTCCCCAGGAGCAAGTGTGGGGTAGGCGCAGCACGCCGCCCCCAGGGAAGAGAAGGAGCCGTTGGCTTTGGGGTCGGGAATCGCTCGGTAAGCAGGATAGCCTGCCGTGGCGCGAACAGCAGGCCGGTGGCAAGACAAGTGTCACCCGCTCCCTGTACGGAGAGATGGAAGCTTGGTGCAAAGGAGACGAGGGGATAAGAAGGGCAGGGGCGCGTGCTCCACTCTAAGGAAGGAGTCTGGGCAGAGGCAGGCAGAAGGAGACAGCATCTCCTTGACCACCTGTCCCAAGGACAGCCTTGTGCTTGCCACCAGGTGCCGTACTCGGAACTCACAGAAACAACCCAATGGAGAAAGGGGCAGTCAGATGCTGTCTTCCACCAAAATGTGGCAGCGTTGTCGGTGGCAGGGGTGTGCCAGGGAAGGAGTGGAGACAGTCCCCCACAGTACCCCATCCAAGTGCACGGACCGTGTACAGGGATCCTGTGGCCTCCTCTCTCCTGTGGTGAAGACACTGGCCTAGGCCCAGAGTCTGCCTGAGCGCGGGAGCAAAAGGAAAAGCCTTACCTACGCCAGGAGATGGTAAAAGGCATAGAGTGCCATGCTAGGCCACGCAGGCTGCTGCAGGGTGGTGACTGTGTCTGCTTAGTTAGGCTTAGCAAGGTGAACCTCGGGCGTGAATTTGGAGCCCGGGAACGCAAGGCCCAAGAGGCACCAGCTCTCCCGCGGCTGTCCCACTCTGCCGCGACAGACCGAAAGAAAAGGCCTTGCTGAGAAAGCAGTAGCGAAGTGCGGTTCGCGCCGAGCTGAAAACATCTGCGACAGCACAGCTGTCGCTGGGAAATCAGAGTCGGTTCTGTGGGCTGCTCTCGTTGCTTGCCTTAGCCTAGTATTCGCAGCACGATGGGAGAAACCCGCATAGAGCGAAAGACTCTTTGCCGGGGCCTCCCCTATGGGAAAGCACAGCATTCTTTGGGAAATCAGAGTCGGGTCTGTGGGATGCTGCCTGCTGCTTGCCGGAGCCAGTCTCCACCGCACGGTGTAATAAACCCGCATGGAGCGAAATCCTCTTGGCCTGGGCATCCCCTCTGCCTGAGAGAGAAGCGCAGTGGCGCCTGTGGAAAGATTTTTAAGGAAAGGGACATGTCTGTCACTGCAGAGCGACGGAAGCCTGGCTGCTAAAGAGACCAGAGGGCACGATTAGGGCAGGGGAAAGGGCTCCACTCTGAGGAAGGAGTCTGGGCAGAAAGCATGCCTGTCCTGAGCCTTTGGGCCCAAGGAGACAGCAGCTCCTTGGTCACCTGTCCGTGGTGGAGACACGGGCTTGCCACCAGGCGCCTACCCTGAACTCGAGAAACAACGCCCAGAAAGAACTCGCCATCAGATGCCGTCTTCCTCCAGGATGTGGAAGCTTGGAGGATGCACGGGGTTTAAGGGGAAGGAGTGGTGACAGTCCCCCCCCCCCAAAACTCCCTATTCTGTGCACGGGCGGTGTGCAGGGATCCTGTCACCTCTCCTTTCCTGTGGGGAAAGCACTGGCCTAGTCCGTGAATCTGCCTGAGCGCCAGAGTAAAAGGCCAAGCGATGCCTACACCGGGAGATGGTAGTGTGCCTAGGGTGCAATCCTTGGCTACGCACGCTACTGCAGGGTTGTGGCTATGTCTGCTTAGTTCGGCCTGGCAGGGTGAACCCAGGACGCTAACATGGAGCCCAGGAAAGCAAGGCCCAAGAGGCACCAGCTCTCCAGCAGCTCTTCTTGCCTGACGCGACTGAAGCCTTGCTGAGGAAGCAGCGGCGAAGTGCTGTTCACTCCAAGCCAAAGCCTCTGCGAAAGCACAGCATTCGCTGAGAAATGTTCTGCGGGCTGCTGATGCTTGCCTGAGGCCAGTCTCACGGTGGGAGAAACCCGGCATACAGTGAAAGCCTCTTTGCCTGGGCAACTCCCCTGGGAAAGTGTGGCATTCGTTGGGAAATCAGAGTTGGGTTTGGGGATGCTGCTTCTGCTTGCCTGAGCTAGTCTCCGCAGCACGGTAGAAGATAACCGCATGGAGCGAAATACTCTTGGCCCTAGCATCCCCTCTGCCTGAGAGAGAAGCATGGTTGCACACGTCTGTCACCGTGCTCCCCAGGAGCAAGTGTGGGAAGACGCAGCACGCCGGCCCCGGGGAAGAGAAGGAGCCTTTGGCCTTGGGGTCGGGAAACGCTCGGGAAGCAGGATAGCCTGCCGTGGAATGAACAGCAGGCCGGTGGCAAGACAAGTGTCACCCGCTCCCTGTGCGGAGAGATGGTAACCTGGCTGCTAAGGAGACTTGAGGGGACGACTAGGGCAGGGGCGCATGCACCACTCTGAGGAAGGAGTCTGGGCAGAAAGCAGGCCTGTCCTGTGCCTCTGCTCACAAGGGGACAGCATCTCCTTGCCACCTGTCCCAAGGGCAGGCTTGGGCTTGCCACAAGGTGCCAAACCCGGTATTCGCAGAAACAACCCCATGGAGAAACGGGCAGTCAGATGCCATCTTCCACAAAGATGTGGCAGGGGGTGTGCCGGGGAAAGAGTGGAGACACTCCCCTACAGTTCCCCATCCCAGTTCACGGGCCGTGTGCAGGGATCCTGTCGCCTCCTATCTCCTGAGGTGAAGGCACTGGCCTAGGCCCAGAGTCTGCCTGAGAAAAGGCAAAGCCTTACCTATGCCAAGAGATGGTAATAGGCATAGAGTGCCATGCTAGGACACGCACGCTGCTTCAGGGTTGTGACTGTGTCTGCTTAGTTCGGCTTAACAAGATGAACCCCAGGCGCGAACTTGGAGCAGGGGAAAGCAAGGCCCAAGAGGAACCAGCTCTCCTCCTACCGCGACAGAGCGAACGACCAAAGCCTTGCTGAGGAAGCAGCAGCGACGTGCGGTTTGTGCCAAGCTGAAAACCTCTGAGAAAGCATAGAAGTCGCTGGGAAATCAGAGTCGGTTCTGTGGGCTGCTTTTGTTGCTTGCCTTAGCCTAGTGTTCGCAGCACGATGGGAGAAACCCGCATAGAGGGAAAGCCTCTTTGCCGGGGCATCGCCGCTGGCAAAGCACAGCATTCTTTGGGAAATCAGAGGCGGGGAAGAGAAGGAGCCGTTGGCCTTGGGGTCGGGAAAGGCGAAAAGCCTCTTTGCCTGGGCTTCTCCCCTAGGAAAGCACAGCATTCGTTGGGAAATCAGAGTTCGTTTGAGAACGCTGCTGCTGCTTGCCTAAGATAGTCTCCGCAGCACGGTGGAATATACCCGCATGGAGCGAAATTCTCTTTGCCCTAGAATCCCCTCTGCCTGAGAGAGAAGCATGGTTGCACACGTCTGTCACCACGCTCCCCAGGAGCAAGTGTGGGGTAGGCGCAGCACGCCGCCCCCAGGGAAGAGAAGGAGCCGTTGGCTTTGGGGTCGGGAATCGCTCGGTAAGCAGGATAGCCTGCTGTGGCGCGAACAGCAGGCCGGTGGCAAGACAAGTGTCACCCGCTCCCTGTACGGAGAGATGGAAGCTTGGTGCAAAGGAGACGAGGGGATAAGAAGGGCAGGGGCGCGTGCTCCACTCTAAGGAAGGAGTCTGGGCAGAGGCAGGCAGAAGGAGACAGCATCTCCTTGACCACCTGTCCCAAGGACAGCCTTGTGCTTGCCACCAGGTGCCGTACTCGGAACTCACAGAAACAACCCAATGGAGAAAGGGGCTGTCAGATGCTGTCTTCCACCAAAATGTGGCAGCGTTGTCGGTGGCAGGGGTGTGCCAGGGAAGGAGTGGAGACAGTCCCCCACAGTACCCCATCCAAGTGCACGGACCGTGTACAGGGATCCTGTGGCCTCCTCTCTCCTGTGGTGAAGACACTGGCCTAGGCCCAGAGTCTGCCTGAGCGCGGGAGCAAAAGGAAAAGCCTTACCTACGCCAGGAGATGGTAAAAGGCATAGAGTGCCATGCTAGGCCACGCAGGCTGCTGCAGGGTGGTGACTGTGTCTGCTTAGTTAGGCTTAGCAAGGTGAACCTCGGGCGTGAATTTGGAGCCCGGGAACGCAAGGCCCAAGAGGCACCAGCTCTCCCGCGGCTGTCCCACTCTGCCGCGACAGAACGAAAGAAAAGGCCTTGCTGAGAAAGCAGTAGCGAAGTGCGGTTCGCGCCGAGCTGAAAACATCTGCGACAGCACAGCTGTCGCTGGGAAATCAGAGTCGGTTCTGTGGGCTGCTCTCGTTGCTTGCCTTAGCCTAGTATTCGCAGCACGATGGGAGAAACCCGCATAGAGCGAAAGACTCTTTGCCGGGGCCTCCCCTATGGGAAAGCACAGCATTCTTTGGGAAATCAGAGTCGGGTCTGTGGGATGCTGCCTGCTGCTTGCCGGAGCCAGTCTCCACCGCACGGTGTAATAAACCCGCATGGAGCGAAATCCTCTTGGCCTGGGCATCCCCTCTGCCTGAGCGAGAAGCGCAGTGGCGCCTGTGGAAAGATTTTTAAGGAAAGGGACATGTCTGTCACTGCAGAGCGACGGAAGCCTGGCTGCTAAAGAGACCAGAGGGCACGATTAGGGCAGGGGAAAGGGCTCCACTCTGAGGAAGGAGTCTGGGCAGAAAGCATGCCTGTCTTGAGCCTTTGGGCCCAAGGAGACAGCAGCTCCTTGGTCACCTGTCCGTGGTGGAGACACGGGCTTGCCACCAGGCGCCTACCCTGAACTCGAGAAACAACGCCCAGAAAGAACTCGCCATCAGATGCCGTCTTCCTCCAGGATGTGGAAGCTTGGAGGATGCACGGGTTTTAAGGGGAAGGAGTGGTGACAGTCCCCCCCCCCCAAAGCTCCCTATTCAGTGCACGGGCGGTGTGCAGGGATCCTGTCACCTCTCCTTTCCTGTGGGGAAAGCACTGGCCTAGTCCGTGAATCTGCCTGAGCGCCAGAGTAAAAGGCCAAGCGATGCCTACACCGGGAGATGGTAGTGTGCCTAGAGTGCAATCCTTGGCTACGCACGCTACTGCAGGGTTGTGGCTATGTCTGCTTAGTTCGGCCTGGCAGGGTGAACCCAGGACGCTAACATGGAGCCCAGGAAAGCAAGGCCCAAGAGGCACCAGCTCTCCAGCAGCTCTTCTTGCCTGACGCGACTGAAGCCTTGCTGAGGAAGCAGCGGCGAAGTGCTGTTCACTCCAAGCCAAAGCCTCTGCGAAAGCACAGCATGCGCTGAGAAATGTTCTGCGGGCTGCTGATGCTTGCCTGAGGCCAGTCTCACGGTGGGAGAAACCCGGCATACAGCGAAAGCCTCTTTGCCTGGGCATCTCCCCTGGGAAAGTGTGGCATTCGTTGGGAAATCAGAGTTGGGTTTGGGGATGCTGCTTCTGCTTGCCTGAGCTAGTCTCCGCAGCACGGTAGAAGATAACCGCATGGAGCGAAATACTCTTTGCCCTAGCATCCCCTCTGCCTGAGAGAGAAGCATGGTTGCACACGTCTGTCACCGTGCTCCCCAGGAGCAAGTGTGGGAAGACGCAGCACGCCGGCCCCGGGGAAGAGAAGGAGCCTTTGGCCTTGGGGTCGGGAAACGCTCGGGAAGCAGGATAGCCTGCCGTGGAATGAACAGCAGGCCGGTGGCAATACAAGTGTCACCCGCTCCCTGTGCGGAGAGATGGTAACCTGGCTGCTAAGGAGACTTGAGGGGACGACTAGGGCAGGGGCGCATGCACCACTCTGAGGAAGGAGTCTGGGCAGAAAGCAGGCCTGTCCTGTGCCTCTGCTCACAAGGGGACAGCATCTCCTTGCCACCTGTCCCAAGGGCAGGCTTGGGCTTGCCACCAGGGGCCAAACCCGGAATTCGCAGAAACAACCCCATGGAGAAACGGGCAGTCAGATGCCGTCTTCCACAAAGATGTGGCAGGGGGTGTGCCGGGGAAAGAGTGGAGACACTCCCCTACAGTTCCCCATCCCAGTTCACGGGCCGTGTGCAGGGATCCTGTCGCCTCCTATCTCCTGAGGTGAAGGCACTGGCCTAGGCCCAGAGTCTGCCTGAGAAAAGGCAAAGCCTTACCTATGCCAAGAGATGGTAATAGGCATAGAGTGCCATGCTAGGACACGCACGCTGCTTCAGGGTTGTGACTGTGTCTGCTTAGTTCGGCTTAACAAGATGAACCCCAGGCGCGAACTTGGAGCAGGGGAAAGCAAGGCCCAAGAGGAACCAGCTCTCCTCCTACCGCGACAGAGCGAACGACCAAAGCCTTGCTGAGGAAGCAGCAGCGACGTGCGGTTTGTGCCAAGCTGAAAACCTCTGCGAAAGCATAGAAGTCGCTGGGAAATCAGAGTCGGTTCTGTGGGCTGCTTTTGTTGCTTGCCTTAGCCTAGTGTTCGCAGCACGATGGGAGAAACCCGCATAGAGGGAAAGCCTCTTTGCCGGGGCATCGCCGCTGGCAAAGCACAGCATTCTTTGGGAAATCAGAGGCGGGGAAGAGAAGGAGCCGTTGGCCTTGGGGTCGGGAAAGGCGAAAAGCCTCTTTGCCTGGGCTTCTCCCCTAGGAAAGCACAGCATTCGTTGGGAAATCAGAGTTCGTTTGGGAACGCTGCTGCTGCTTGCCTAAGATAGTCTCCGCAGCACGGTGGAATATACCCGCATGGAGCGAAATTCTCTTTGCCCTAGAATCCCCTCTGCCTGAGAGAGAAGCATGGTTGCACACGTCTGTCACCACTCTCCCCAGGAGCAAGTGTGGGTTAGGCGCAACACGCCGCCCCCAGGGAAGAGAAGGAGCCGTTGGCTTTGGGGTCGGGAATCGCTCGGTAAGCAGGATAGCCTGCCGTGGCGCGAACAGCAGGCCGGTGGCAAGACAAGTGTCACCCGCTCCCTGTACGGAGAGATGGAAGCTTGGTGCAAAGGAGACGAGGGGATAAGAAGGGCAGGGGCGCGTGCTCCACTCTAAGGAAGGAGTCTGGGCAGAGGCAGGCAGAAGGAGACAGCATCTCCTTGACCACCTGTCCCAAGGACAGCCTTGTGCTTGCCACCAGGTGCCGTACTCGGAACTCACAGAAACAACCCAATGGAGAAAGGGGCAGTCAGATGCTGTCTTCCACCAAAATGTGGCAGCGTTGTCGGTGGCAGGGGTGTGCCAGGGAAGGAGTGAGAGACAGTCCCCCACAGTACCCCATCCAAGTGCACGGACCGTGTACAGGGATCCTGTGGCCTCCTCTCTCCTGTGGTGAAGACACTGGCCTAGGCCCAGAGTCTGCCTGAGCGCGGGAGCAAAAGGAAAAGCCTTACCTACGCCAGGAGATGGTAAAAGGCATAGAGTGCCATGCTAGGCCACGCAGGCTGCTGCAGGGTGGTGACTGTGTCTGCTTAGTTAGGCTTAGCAAGGTGAACCTCGGGCGTGAATTTGGAGCCCGGGAACGCAAGGCCCAAGAGGCACCAGCTCTCCCGCGGCTGTACCACTCTGCCGCGACAGACCGAAAGAAAAGGCCTTGCTGAGAAAGCAGTAGCGAAGTGCGGTTCGCGCCGAGCTGAAAACATCTGCGACAGCACAGCTGTCGCTGGGAAATCAGAGTCGGTTCTGTGGGCTGCTCTCGTTGCTTGCCTTAGCCTAGTATTCGCAGCACGATGGGAGAAACCCGCATAGAGCGAAAGACTCTTTGCCGGGGCCTCCCCTATGGGAAAGCACAGCATTCTTTGGGAAATCAGAGTCGGGTCTGTGGGATGCTGCCTGCTGCTTGCCGGAGCCAGTCTCCACCGCACGGTGTAATAAACCCGCATGGAGCGAAATCCTCTTGGCCTGGGCATCCCCTCTGCCTGAGAGAGAAGCGCAGTGGCGCCTGTGGAAAGATTTTTAAGGAAAGGGACATGTCTTTCACTGCAGAGCGACGGAAGCCTGGCTGCTAAAGAGACCAGAGGGCACGATTAGGGCAGGGGAAAGGGCTCCACTCTGAGGAAGGAGTCTGGGCAGAAAGCATGCCTGTCCTGAGCCTTTGGGCCCAAGGAGACAGCAGCTCCTTGGTCACCTGTCCGTGGTGGAGACACGGGCTTGCCACCAGGCGCCTACCCTGAACTCGAGAAACAACGCCCAGAAAGAACTCGCCATCAGATGCCGTCTTCCTCCAGGATGTGGAAGCTTGGAGGAGGCACGGGGTTTAAGGGGAAGGAGTGGTGACAGTCCCCCCCCCCCCAAAACTCCCTATTCTGTGCACGGGCGGTGTGCAGGGATCCTGTCACCTCTCCTTTCCTGTGGGGAAAGCACTGGCCTAGTCCGTGAATCTGCCTGAGCGCCAGAGTAAAAGGCCAAGCGATGCCTACACCGGGAGATGGTAGTGTGCCTAGAGTGCAATCCTTGGCTACGCACGCTACTGCAGGGTTGTGGCTATGTCTGCTTAGTTCGGCCTGGCAGCGGGAACCCAGGACGCTAACATGGAGCCCAGGAAAGCAAGGCCCAAGAGGCACCAGCTCTCCAGCAGCTCTTCTTGCCTGACGCGACTGAAGCCTTGCTGAGGAAGCAGCGGCGAAATGCTGTTCACTCCAAGCCAAAGCCTCTGCGAAAGCACAGCATGCGCTGAGAAATGTTCTGCGGGCTGCTGATGCTTGCCTGAGGCCAGTCTCACGGTGGGAGAAACCCGGCATACAGCGAAAGCCTCTTTGCCTGGGCATCTCCCCTGGGAAAGTGTGGCATTCGTTGGGAAATCAGAGTTGGGTTTGGGGATGCTGCTTCTGCTTGCCTGAGCTAGTCTCCGCAGCACGGTGGAAGATAACCGCATGGAGCGTAATACTCTTTGCCCTAGCATCCCCTCTGCCTGAGAGAGAAGCATGGTTGCACACGTCTGTCACCGTGCTCCCCAGGAGCAAGTGTGGGAAGACGCAGCACGCCGGCCCCGGGGAAGAGAAGGAGCCTTTGGCCTTGGGGTCGGGAAACGCTCGGGAAGCAGGATAGCCTGCCGTGGAATGAACAGCAGGCCGGTGGCAAGACAAGTGTCACCCGCTCCCTGTGCGGAGAGATGGTAACCTGGCTGCTAAGGAGACTTGAGGGGACGACTAGGGCAGGGGCGCATGCACCACTCTGAGGAAGGAGTCTGGGCAGAAAGCAGGCCTGTCCTGTGCCTCTGCTCACAAGGGGACAGCATCTCCTTGCCACCTGTCCCAAGGGCAGGCTTGGGCTTGCCACCAGGTGCCAAACCCGGAATTCGCAGAAACAACCCCATGGAGAAACGGGCAGTCAGATGCCGTCTTCCACAAAGATGTGGCAGGGGGTGTGCCGGGGAAAGAGTGGAGACACTCCCCTACAGTTCCCCATCCCAGTTCACGGGCCGTGTGCAGGGATCCTGTCGCCTCCTATCTCCTGAGGTGAAGGCACTGGCCTAGGCCCAGAGTCTGCCTGAGAAAAGGCAAAGCCTTACCTATGCCAAGAGATGGTAATAGGCATAGAGTGCCATGCTAGGACACGCACGCTGCTTCAGGGTTGTGACTGTGTCTGCTTAGTTCGGCTTAACAAGATGAACCCCAGGCGCGAACTTGGAGCAGGGGAAAGCAAGGCCCAAGAGGAACCAGCTCTCCTCCTACCGCGACAGAGCGAACGACCAAAGCCTTGCTGAGGAAGCAGCAGCGACGTGCGGTTTGTGCCAAGCAGAAAACCTCTGCGAAAGCATAGAAGTCGCTGGGAAATCAGAGTCGGTTCTGTGGGCTGCTTTTGTTGCTTGCCTTAGCCTAGTGTTCGCAGCACGATGGGAGAAACCCGCATAGAGGGAAAGCCTCTTTGCCGGGGCATCGCCGCTGGCAAAGCACAGCATTCTTTGGGAAATCAGAGGCGGGGAAGAGAAGGAGCCGTTGGCCTTGGGGTCGGGAAAGGCGAAAAGCCTCTTTGCCTGGGCTTCTCCCCTAGGAAAGCACAGCATTCGTTGGGAAATCAGAGTTCGTTTGGGAACGCTGCTGCTGCTTGCCTAAGATAGTCTCCGCAGCACGGTGGAATATACCCGCATGGAGCGAAATTCTCTTTGCCCTAGAATCCCCTCTGCCTGAGAGAGAAGCATGGTTGCACACGTCTGTCACCACGCTCCCCAGGAGCAAGTGTGGGGTAGGCGCAGCACGCCGCCCCCAGGGAAGAGAAGGAGCCGTTGGCTTTGGGGTCGGGAATCGCTCGGTAAGCAGGATAGCCTGCTGTGGCGCGAACAGCAGGCCGGTGGCAAGACAAGTGTCACCCGCTCCCTGTACGGAGAGATGGAAGCTTGGTGCAAAGGAGACGAGGGGATAAGAAGGGCAGGGGCGCGTGCTCCACTCTAAGGAAGGAGTCTGGGCAGAGGCAGGCAGAAGGAGACAGCATCTCCTTGACCACCTGTCCCAAGGACAGCCTTGTGCTTGCCACCAGGTGCCGTACTCGGAACTCACAGAAACAACCCAATGGAGAAAGGGGCAGTCAGATGCTGTCTTCCACCAAAATGTGGCAGCGTTGTCGGTGGCAGGGGTGTGCCAGGGAAGGAGTGGAGACAGTCCCCCACAGTACCCCATCCAAGTGCACGGACCGTGTACAGGGATCCTGTGGCCTCCTCTCTCCTGTGGTGAAGACACTGGCCTAGGCCCAGAGTCTGCCTGAGCGCGGGAGCAAAAGGAAAAGCCTTACCTACGCCAGGAGATGGTAAAAGGCATAGAGTGCCATGCTAGGCCACGCAGGCTGCTGCAGGGTGGTGACTGTGTCTGCTTAGTTAGGCTTAGCAAGGTGAACCTCGGGCGTGAATTTGGAGCCCGGGAACGCAAGGCCCAAGAGGCACCAGCTCTCCCGCGGCTGTACCACTCTGCCGCGACAGACCGAAAGAAAAGGCCTTGCTGAGAAAGCAGTAGCGAAGTGCGGTTCGCGCCGAGCTGAAAACATCTGCGACAGCACAGCTGTCGCTGGGAAATCAGAGTCGGTTCTGTGGGCTGCTCTCGTTGCTTGCCTTAGCCTAGTATTCGCAGCACGATGGGAGAAACCCGCATAGAGCGAAAGACTCTTTGCCGGGGCCTCCCCTATGGGAAAGCACAGCATTCTTTGGGAAATCAGAGTCGGGTCTGTGGGATGCTGCCTGCTGCTTGCCGGAGCCAGTCTCCACCGCACGGTGTAATAAACCCGCATGGAGCGAAATCCTCTTGGCCTGGGCATCCCCTCTGCCTGAGAGAGAAGCGCAGTGGCGCCTGTGGAAAGATTTTTAAGGAAAGGGACATGTCTGTCACTGCAGAGCGACGGAAGCCTGGCTGCTAAAGAGACCAGAGGGCACGATTAGGGCAGGGGAAAGGGCTCCACTCTGAGGAAGGAGTCTGGGCAGAAAGCATGCCAGTCCTGAACCTTTGCCCCAAGGAGATAGCAGCTCCTTGGTCACCTGTCCGTGGTGGAGACACGGGCTTGCCACCAGGCGCCTACCCTGAACTCGAGAAACAACGCCCAGAAAGAACTCGCCATCAGATGCCGTCTTCCTCCAGGATGTGGAAGCTTGGAGGAGGCACGGGGTTTAAGGGGAAGGAGTGGTGACAGTCCCCCCCCCCCAAAGCTCCCTATTCAGTGCACGGGCCGTGTGCAGGGATCCTGTCACCTCTCCTTTCCTGTGGGGAAAGCACTGGCCTAGTCCGTGAATCTGCCTGAGCGCCAGAGTAAAAGGCCAAGCGATGCCTACACCGGGAGATGGTAGTGTGCCTAGAGTGCAATCCTTGGCTACGCACGCTACTGCAGGGTTGTGGCTATGTGTGCTTAGTTCGGCCTGGCAGGGTGAACCCAGGACGCTAACATGGAGCCCAGGAAAGCAAGGCCCAAGAGGCACCAGCTCTCCAGCAGCTCTTCTTGCCTGACGCGACTGAAGCCTTGCTGAGGAAGCAGCGGCGAAGTGCTGTTCACTCCAAGCCAAAGCCTCTGCGAAAGCACAGCATTCGCTGAGAAATGTTCTGCGGGCTGCTGATGCTTGCCTGAGGCCAGTCTCACGGTGGGAGAAACCCGGCATACATTGAAAGCCTCTTTGCCTGGGCATCTCCCCTGGGAAAGTGTGGCATTCGTTGGGAAATCAGAGTTGGGTTTGGGGATGCTGCTTCTGCTTGCCTGAGCTAGTCTCCGCAGCACGGTAGAAGATAACCGCATGGAGCGAAATACTCTTTGCCCTAGCATCCCCTCTGCCTGAGAGAGAAGCATGGTTGCACACGTCTGTCACCGTGCTCCCCAGGAGCAAGTGTGGGAAGACGCAGCACGCCGGCCCCGGGGAAGAGAAGGAGCCTTTGGCCTTGGGGTCGGGAAACGCTCGGGAAGCAGGATAGCCTGCCGTGGAATGAACAGCAGGCCGGTGGCAAGACAAGTGTCACCCGCTCCCTGTGCGGAGAGATGGTAACCTGGCTGCTAAGGAGACTTGAGGGGACGACTAGGGCAGGGGCGCATGCACCACTCTGAGGAAGGAGTCTGGGCAGAAAGCAGGCCTGTCCTGTGCCTCTGCTCACAAGGGGACAGCATCTCCTTGCCACCTGTCCCAAGGGCAGGCTTGGGCTTGCCACCAGGTGCCAAACCCGGAATTCGCAGAAACAACCCCATGGAGAAACGGGCAGTCAGATGCCGTCTTCCACAAAGATGTGGCAGGGGGTGTGCCGGGGAAAGAGTGGAGACACTCCCCTACAGTTCCCCATCCCAGTTCACGGGCCGTGTGCAGGGATCCTGTCGCCTCCTATCTCCTGAGGTGAAGGCACTGGCCTAGGCCCAGAGTCTGCCTGAGAAAAGGCAAAGCCTTACCTATGCCAAGAGATGGTAATAGGCATAGAGTAACATGCTAGGACACGCACGCTGCTTCAGGGTTGTGACTGTGTCTGCTTAGTTCGGCTTAACAAGATGAACCCCAGGCGCGAACTTGGAGCAGGGGAAAGCAAGGCCCAAGAGGAACCAGCTCTCCTCCTACCGCGACAGAGCGAACGACCAAAGCCTTGCTGAGGAAGCAGCAGCGACGTGCGGTTTGTGCCAAGCTGAAAACCTCTGAGAAAGCATAGAAGTCGCTGGGAAATCAGAGTCGGTTCTGTGGGCTGCTTTTGTTGCTTGCCTTAGCCTAGTGTTCGCAGCACGATGGGAGAAACCCGCATAGAGGGAAAGCCTCTTTGCCGGGGCATCGCCGCTGGCAAAGCACAGCATTCTTTGGGAAATCAGAGGCGGGGAAGAGAAGGAGCCGTTGGCCTTGGGGTCGGGAAAGGCGAAAAGCCTCTTTGCCTGGGCTTCTCCCCTAGGAAAGCACAGCATTCGTTGGGAAATCAGAGTTCGTTTGGGAACGCTGCTGCTGCTTGCCTAAGATAGTCTCCGCAGCACGGTGGAATATACCCGCATGGAGCGAAATTCTCTTTGCCCTAGAATCCCCTCTGCCTGAGAGAGAAGCATGGTTGCACACGTCTGTCACCACGCTCCCCAGGAGCAAGTGTGGGGTAGGCGCAGCACGCCGCCCCCAGGGAAGAGAAGGAGCCGTTGGCTTTGGGGTCGGGAATCGCTCGGTAAGCAGGATAGCCTGCTGTGGCGCGAACAGCAGGCCGGTGGCAAGACAAGTGTCACCCGCTCCCTGTACGGAGAGATGGAAGCTTGGTGCAAAGGAGACGAGGGGATAAGAAGGGCAGGGGCGCGTGCTCCACTCTAAGGAAGGAGTCTGGGCAGAGGCAGGCAGAAGGAGACAGCATCTCCTTGACCACCTGTCCCAAGGACAGCCTTGTGCTTGCCACCAGGTGCCGTACTCGGAACTCACAGAAACAACCCAATGGAGAAAGGGGCAGTCAGATGCTGTCTTCCACCAAAATGTGGCAGCGTTGTCGGTGGCAGGGGTGTGCCAGGGAAGGAGTGGAGACAGTCCCCCACAGTACCCCATCCAAGTGCACGGACCGTGTACAGGGATCCTGTGGCCTCCTCTCTCCTGTGGTGAAGACACTGGCCTAGGCCCAGAGTCTGCCTGAGCGCGGGAGCAAAAGGAAAAGCCTTACCTACGCCAGGAGATGGTAAAAGGCATAGAGTGCCATGCTAGGCCACGCAGGCTGCTGCAGGGTGGTGACTGTGTCTGCTTAGTTAGGCTTAGCAAGGTGAACCTCGGGCGTGAATTTGGAGCCCGGGAACGCAAGGCCCAAGAGGCACCAGCTCTCCCGCGGCTGTCCCACTCTGCCGCGACAGACCGAAAGAAAAGGCCTTGCTGAGAAAGCAGTAGCGAAGTGCGGTTCGCGCCGAGCTGAAAACATCTGCGACAGCACAGCTGTCGCTGGGAAATCAGAGTCGGTTCTGTGGGCTGCTCTCGTTGCTTGCCTTAGCCTAGTATTCGCAGCACGATGGGAGAAACCCGCATAGAGCGAAAGACTCTTTGCCGGGGCCTCCCCTATGGGAAAGCACAGCATTCTTTGGGAAATCAGAGTCGGGTCTGTGGGATGCTGCCTGCTGCTTGCCGGAGCCAGTCTCCACCGCACGGTGTAATAAACCCGCATGGAGCGAAATCCTCTTGGCCTGGGCATCCCCTCTGCCTGAGAGAGAAGCGCAGTGGCGCCTGTGGAAAGATTTTTAAGGAAAGGGACATGTCTGTCACTGCAGAGCGACGGAAGCCTGGCTGCTAAAGAGACCAGAGGGCACGATTAGGGCAGGGGAAAGGGCTCCACTCTGAGGAAGGAGTCTGGGCAGAAAGCATGCCTGTCCTGAGCCTTTGGGCCCAAGGAGACAGCAGCTCCTTGGTCACCTGTCCGTGGTGGAGACACGGGCTTGCCACCAGGCGCCTACCCTGAACTCGAGAAACAACGCCCAGAAAGAACTCGCCATCAGATGCCGTCTTCCTCCAGGATGTGGAAGCTTGGAGGAGGCACGGGGTTTAAGGGGAAGGAGTGGTGACAGTCCCCCCCCCCAAAGCTTCCTATTCAGTGCACGGGCGGTGTGCAGGGATCCTCTCACCTCTCCTTTCCTGTGGGGAAAGCACTGGCCTAGTCCGTGAATCTGCCTGAGCGCCAGAGTAAAAGGCCAAGCGATGCCTACACCGGGAGATGGTAGTGTGCCTAGAGTGCAATCCTTGGCTACGCACGCTACTGCAGGGTTGTGGCTATGTCTGCTTAGTTCGGCCTGGCAGCGGGAACCCAGGACGCTAACATGGAGCCCAGGAAAGCAAGGCCCAAGAGGCACCAGCTCTCCAGCAGCTCTTCTTGCCTGACGCGACTGAAGCCTTGCTGAGGAAGCAGCGGCGAAGTGCTGTTCACTCCAAGCCAAAGCCTCTGCGAAAGCACAGCATTCGCTGAGAAATGTTCTGCGGGCTGCTGATGCTTGCCTGAGGCCAGTCTCACGGTGGGAGAAACCCGGCATACAGTGAAAGCCTCTTTGCCTGGGCATCTCCCCTGGGAAAGTGTGGCATTCGTTGGGAAATCAGAGTTGGGTTTGGGGATGCTGCTTCTGTTTGCCTGAGCTAGTCTCCGCAGCACGGTAGAAGATAACCGCATGGAGCGAAATACTCTTTGCCCTAGCATCCCCTCTGCCTGAGAGAGAAGCATGGTTGCACACGTCTGTCACCGTGCTCCCCAGGAGCAAGTGTGGGAAGACGCAGCACGCCGGCCCCGGGGAAGAGAAGGAGCCTTTGGCCTTGGGGTCGGGAAACGCTCGGGAAGCAGGATAGCCTGCCGTGGAATGAACAGCAGGCCGGTGGCAAGACAAGTGTCACCCGCTCCCTGTGCGGAGAGATGGTAACCTGGCTGCTAAGGAGACTTGAGGGGACGACTAGGGCAGGGGCGCATGCACCACTCTGAGGAAGGAGTCTGGGCAGAAAGCAGGCCTGTCCTGTGCCTCTGCTCACAAGGGGACAGCATCTCCTTGCCACCTGTCCCAAGGGCAGGCTTGGGCTTGCCACCAGGTGCCAAACCCGGAATTCGCAGAAACAACCCCATGGAGAAACGGGCAGTCAGATGCCGTCTTCCACAAAGATGTGGCAGGGGGTGTGCCGGGGAAAGAGTGGAGACACTCCCCTACAGTTCCCCATCCCAGTTCACGGGCCGTGTGCAGGGATCCTGTCGCCTCCTATCTCCTGAGGTGAAGGCACTGGCCTAGGCCCAGAGTCTGCCTGAGAAAAGGCAAAGCCTTACCTATGCCAAGAGATGGTAATAGGCATAGAGTAACATGCTAGGACACGCACGCTGCTTCAGGGTTGTGACTGTGTCTGCTTAGTTCGGCTTAACAAGATGAACCCCAGGCGCGAACTTGGAGCAGGGGAAAGCAAGGCCCAAGAGGAACCAGCTCTCCTCCTACCGCGACAGAGCGAACGACCAAAGCCTTGCTGAGGAAGCAGCAGCGACGTGCGGTTTGTGCCAAGCTGAAAACCTCTGAGAAAGCATAGAAGTCGCTGGGAAATCAGAGTCGGTTCTGTGGGCTGCTTTTGTTGCTTGCCTTAGCCTAGTGTTCGCAGCACGATGGGAGAAACCCGCATAGAGGGAAAGCCTCTTTGCCGGGGCATCGCCGCTGGCAAAGCACAGCATTCTTTGGGAAATCAGAGGCGGGGAAGAGAAGGAGCCGTTGGCCTTGGGGTCGGGAAAGGCGAAAAGCCTCTTTGCCTGGGCTTCTCCCCTAGGAAAGCACAGCATTCGTTGGGAAATCAGAGTTCGTTTGGGAACGCTGCTGCTGCTTGCCTAAGATAGTCTCCGCAGCACGGTGGAATATACCCGCATGGAGCGAAATTCTCTTTGCCCTAGAATCCCCTCTGCCTGAGAGAGAAGCATGGTTGCACACGTCTGTCACCACGCTCCCCAGGAGCAAGTGTGGGGTAGGCGCAGCACGCCGCCCCCAGGGAAGAGAAGGAGCCGTTGGCTTTGGGGTCGGGAATCGCTCGGTAAGCAGGATAGCCTGCCGTGGCGCGAACAGCAGGCCGGTGGCAAGACAAGTGTCACCCGCTCCCTGTACGGAGAGATGGAAGCTTGGTGCAAAGGAGACGAGGGGATAAGAAGGGCAGGGGCGCGTGCTCCACTCTAAGGAAGGAGTCTGGGCAGAGGCAGGCAGAAGGAGACAGCATCTCCTTGACCACCTGTCCCAAGGACAGCCTTGTGCTTGCCACCAGGTGCCGTACTCGGAACTCACAGAAACAACCCAATGGAGAAAGGGGCAGTCAGATGCTGTCTTCCACCAAAATGTGGCAGCGTTGTCGGTGGCAGGGGTGTGCCAGGGAAGGAGTGGAGACAGTCCCCCACAGTACCCCATCCAAGTGCACGGACCGTGTACAGGGATCCTGTGGCCTCCTCTCTCCTGTGGTGAAGACACTGGCCTAGGCCCAGAGTCTGCCTGAGCGCGGGAGCAAAAGGAAAAGCCTTACCTACGCCAGGAGATGGTAAAAGGCATAGAGTGCCATGCTAGGCCACGCAGGCTGCTGCAGGGTGGTGACTGTGTCTGCTTAGTTAGGCTTAGCAAGGTGAACCTCGGGCGTGAATTTGGAGCCCGGGAACGCAAGGCCCAAGAGGCACCAGCTCTCCCGCGGCTGTCCCACTCTGCCGCGACAGACCGAAAGAAAAGGCCTTGCTGAGAAAGCAGTAGCGAAGTGCGGTTCGCGCCGAGCTGAAAACATCTGCGACAGCACAGCTGTCGCTGGGAAATCAGAGTCGGTTCTGTGGGCTGCTCTCGTTGCTTGCCTTAGCCTAGTATTCGCAGCACGATGGGAGAAACCCGCATAGAGCGAAAGACTCTTTGCCGGGGCCTCCCCTATGGGAAAGCACAGCATTCTTTGGGAAATCAGAGTCGGGTCTGTGGGATGCTGCCTGCTGCTTGCCGGAGCCAGTCTCCACCGCACGGTGTAATAAACCCGCATGGAGCGAAATCCTCTTGGCCTGGGCATCCCCTCTGCCTGAGAGAGAAGCGCAGTGGCGCCTGTGGAAAGATTTTTAAGGAAAGGGACATGTCTGTCACTGCAGAGCGACGGAAGCCTGGCTGCTAAAGAGACCAGAGGGCACGATTAGGGCAGGGGAAAGGGCTCCACTCTGAGGAAGGAGTCTGGGCAGAAAGCATGCCTGTCCTGAGCCTTTGGGCCCAAGGAGACAGCAGCTCCTTGGTCACCTGTCCGTGGTGGAGACACGGGCTTGCCACCAGGCGCCTACCCTGAACTCGAGAAACAACGCCCAGAAAGAACTCGCCATCAGATGCCGTCTTCCTCCAGGATGTGGAAGCTTGGAGGAGGCACGGGGTTTAAGGGGAAGGAGTGGTGACAGTCCCCCCCCCCAAAGCTTCCTATTCAGTGCACGGGCGGTGTGCAGGGATCCTCTCACCTCTCCTTTCCTGTGGGGAAAGCACTGGCCTAGTCCGTGAATCTGCCTGAGCGCCAGAGTAAAAGGCCAAGCGATGCCTACACCGGGAGATGGTAGTGTGCCTAGAGTGCAATCCTTGGCTACGCACGCTACTGCAGGGTTGTGGCTATGTCTGCTTAGTTCGGCCTGGCAGCGGGAACCCAGGACGCTAACATGGAGCCCAGGAAAGCAAGGCCCAAGAGGCACCAGCTCTCCAGCAGCTCTTCTTGCCTGACGCGACTGAAGCCTTGCTGAGGAAGCAGCGGCGAAGTGCTGTTCACTCCAAGCCAAAGCCTCTGCGAAAGCACAGCATTCGCTGAGAAATGTTCTGCGGGCTGCTGATGCTTGCCTGAGGCCAGTCTCACGGTGGGAGAAACCCGGCATACAGTGAAAGCCTCTTTGCCTGGGCATCTCCCCTGGGAAAGTGTGGCATTCGTTGGGAAATCAGAGTTGGGTTTGGGGATGCTGCTTCTGTTTGCCTGAGCTAGTCTCCGCAGCACGGTAGAAGATAACCGCATGGAGCGAAATACTCTTTGCCCTAGCATCCCCTCTGCCTGAGAGAGAAGCATGGTTGCACACGTCTGTCACCGTGCTCCCCAGGAGCAAGTGTGGGAAGACGCAGCACGCCGGCCCCGGGGAAGAGAAGGAGCCTTTGGCCTTGGGGTCGGGAAACGCTCGGGAAGCAGGATAGCCTGCCGTGGAATGAACAGCAGGCCGGTGGCAAGACAAGTGTCACCCGCTCCCTGTGCGGAGAGATGGTAACCTGGCTGCTAAGGAGACTTGAGGGGACGACTAGGGCAGGGGCGCATGCACCACTCTGAGGAAGGAGTCTGGGCAGAAAGCAGGCCTGTCCTGTGCCTCTGCTCACAAGGGGACAGCATCTCCTTGCCACCTGTCCCAAGGGCAGGCTTGGGCTTGCCACCAGGTGCCAAACCCGGAATTCGCAGAAACAACCCCATGGAGAAACGGGCAGTCAGATGCCGTCTTCCACAAAGATGTGGCAGGGGGTGTGCCGGGGAAAGAGTGGAGACACTCCCCTACAGTTCCCCATCCCAGTTCACGGGCCGTGTGCAGGGATCCTGTCGCCTCCTATCTCCTGAGGTGAAGGCACTGGCCTAGGCCCAGAGTCTGCCTGAGAAAAGGCAAAGCCTTACCTATGCCAAGAGATGGTAATAGGCATAGAGTAACATGCTAGGACACGCACGCTGCTTCAGGGTTGTGACTGTGTCTGCTTAGTTCGGCTTAACAAGATGAACCCCAGGCGCGAACTTGGAGCAGGGGAAAGCAAGGCCCAAGAGGAACCAGCTCTCCTCCTACCGCGACAGAGCGAACGACCAAAGCCTTGCTGAGGAAGCAGCAGCGACGTGCGGTTTGTGCCAAGCTGAAAACCTCTGAGAAAGCATAGAAGTCGCTGGGAAATCAGAGTCGGTTCTGTGGGCTGCTTTTGTTGCTTGCCTTAGCCTAGTGTTCGCAGCACGATGGGAGAAACCCGCATAGAGGGAAAGCCTCTTTGCCGGGGCATCGCCGCTGGCAAAGCACAGCATTCTTTGGGAAATCAGAGGCGGGGAAGAGAAGGAGCCGTTGGCCTTGGGGTCGGGAAAGGCGAAAAGCCTCTTTGCCTGGGCTTCTCCCCTAGGAAAGCACAGCATTCGTTGGGAAATCAGAGTTCGTTTGGGAACGCTGCTGCTGCTTGCCTAAGATAGTCTCCGCAGCACGGTGGAATATACCCGCATGGAGCGAAATTCTCTTTGCCCTAGAATCCCCTCTGCCTGAGAGAGAAGCATGGTTGCACACGTCTGTCACCACGCTCCCCAGGAGCAAGTGTGGGGTAGGCGCAGCACGCCGCCCCCAGGGAAGAGAAGGAGCCGTTGGCTTTGGGGTCGGGAATCGCTCGGTAAGCAGGATAGCCTGCCGTGGCGCGAACAGCAGGCCGGTGGCAAGACAAGTGTCACCCGCTCCCTGTACGGAGAGATGGAAGCTTGGTGCAAAGGAGACGAGGGGATAAGAAGGGCAGGGGCGCGTGCTCCACTCTAAGGAAGGAGTCTGGGCAGAGGCAGGCAGAAGGAGACAGCATCTCCTTGACCACCTGTCCCAAGGACAGCCTTGTGCTTGCCACCAGGTGCCGTACTCGGAACTCACAGAAACAACCCAATGGAGAAAGGGGCAGTCAGATGCTGTCTTCCACCAAAATGTGGCAGCGTTGTCGGTGGCAGGGGTGTGCCAGGGAAGGAGTGGAGACAGTCCCCCACAGTACCCCATCCAAGTGCACGGACCGTGTACAGGGATCCTGTGGCCTCCTCTCTCCTGTGGTGAAGACACTGGCCTAGGCCCAGAGTCTGCCTGAGCGCGGGAGCAAAAGGAAAAGCCTTACCTACGCCAGGAGATGGTAAAAGGCATAGAGTGCCATGCTAGGCCACGCAGGCTGCTGCAGGGTGGTGACTGTGTCTGCTTAGTTAGGCTTAGCAAGGTGAACCTCGGGCGTGAATTTGGAGCCCGGGAACGCAAGGCCCAAGAGGCACCAGCTCTCCCGCGGCTGTCCCACTCTGCCGCGACAGACCGAAAGAAAAGGCCTTGCTGAGAAAGCAGTAGCGAAGTGCGGTTCGCGCCGAGCTGAAAACATCTGCGACAGCACAGCTGTCGCTGGGAAATCAGAGTCGGTTCTGTGGGCTGCTCTCGTTGCTTGCCTTAGCCTAGTATTCGCAGCACGATGGGAGAAACCCGCATAGAGCGAAAGACTCTTTGCCGGGGCCTCCCCTATGGGAAAGCACAGCATTCTTTGGGAAATCAGAGTCGGGTCTGTGGGATGCTGCCTGCTGCTTGCCGGAGCCAGTCTCCACCGCACGGTGTAATAAACCCGCATGGAGCGAAATCCTCTTGGCCTGGGCATCCCCTCTGCCTGAGAGAGAAGCGCAGTGGCGCCTGTGGAAAGATTTTTAAGGAAAGGGACATGTCTGTCACTGCAGAGCGACGGAAGCCTGGCTGCTAAAGAGACCAGAGGGCACGATTAGGGCAGGGGAAAGGGCTCCACTCTGAGGAAGGAGTCTGGGCAGAAAGCATGCCTGTCCTGAGCCTTTGGGCCCAAGGAGACAGCAGCTCCTTGGTCACCTGTCCGTGGTGGAGACACGGGCTTGCCACCAGGCGCCTACCCTGAACTCGAGAAACAACGCCCAGAAAGAACTCGCCATCAGATGCCGTCTTCCTCCAGGATGTGGAAGCTTGGAGGAGGCACGGGGTTTAAGGGGAAGGAGTGGTGACAGTCCCCCCCCCCAAAACTCCCTATTCTGTGCACGGGCGGTGTGCAGGGATCCTGTCACCTCTCCTTTCCTGTGGGGAAAGCACTGGCCTAGTCCGTGAATCTGCCTGAGCGCCAGAGTAAAAGGCCAAGCGATGCCTACACCGGGAGATGGTAGTGTGCCTAGAGTGCAATCCTTGGCTACGCACGCTACTGCAGGGTTGTGGCTATGTCTGCTTAGTTCGGCCTGGCAGCGGGAACCCAGGACGCTAACATGGAGCCCAGGAAAGCAAGGCCCAAGAGGCACCAGCTCTCCAGCAGCTCTTCTTGCCTGACGCGACTGAAGCCTTGCTGAGGAAGCAGCGGCGAAATGCTGTTCACTCCAAGCCAAAGCCTCTGCGAAAGCACAGCATGCGCTGAGAAATGTTCTGCGGGCTGCTGATGCTTGCCTGAGGCCAGTCTCACGGTGGGAGAAACCCGGCATACAGCGAAAGACTCTTTGCCTGGGCATCTCCCCTGGGAAAGTGTGGCATTCGTTGGGAAATCAGAGTTGGGTTTGGGGATGCTGCTTCTGCTTGCCTGAGCTAGTCTCCGCAGCACGGTGGAAGATAACCGCATGGAGCGTAATACTCTTTGCCCTAGCATCCCCTCTGCCTGAGAGAGAAGCATGGTTGCACACGTCTGTCACCGTGCTCCCCAGGAGCAAGTGTGGGAAGACGCAGCACGCCGGCCCCGGGGAAGAGAAGGAGCCTTTGGCCTTGGGGTCGGGAAACGCTCGGGAAGCAGGATAGCCTGCCGTGGAATGAACAGCAGGCCGGTGGCAAGACAAGTGTCACCCGCTCCCTGTGCGGAGAGATGGTAACCTGGCTGCTAAGGAGACTTGAGGGGACGACTAGGGCAGGGGCGCATGCACCACTCTGAGGAAGGAGTCTGGGCAGAAAGCAGGCCTGTCCTGTGCCTCTGCTCACAAGGGGACAGCATCTCCTTGCCACCTGTCCCAAGGGCAGGCTTGGGCTTGCCACCAGGGGCCAAACCCGGAATTCGCAGAAACAACCCCATGGAGAAACGGGCAGTCAGATGCCGTCTTCCACAAAGATGTGGCAGGGGGTGTGCCGGGGAAAGAGTGGAGACACTCCCCTACAGTTCCCCATCCCAGTTCACGGGCCGTGTGCAGGGATCCTGTCGCCTCCTATCTCCTGAGGTGAAGGCACTGGCCTAGGCCCAGAGTCTGCCTGAGAAAAGGCAAAGCCTTACCTATGCCAAGAGATGGTAATAGGCATAGAGTGCCATGCTAGGACACGCACGCTGCTTCAGGGTTGTGACTGTGTCTGCTTAGTTCGGCTTAACAAGATGAACCCCAGGCGCGAACTTGGAGCAGGGGAAAGCAAGGCCCAAGAGGAACCAGCTCTCCTCCTACCGCGACAGAGCGAACGACCAAAGCCTTGCTGAGGAAGCAGCAGCGACGTGCGGTTTGTGCCAAGCAGAAAACCTCTGCGAAAGCATAGAAGTCGCTGGGAAATCAGAGTCGGTTCTGTGGGCTGCTTTTGTTGCTTGCCTTAGCCTAGTGTTCGCAGCACGATGGGAGAAACCCGCATAGAGGGAAAGCCTCTTTGCCGGGGCATCGCCGCTGGCAAAGCACAGCATTCTTTGGGAAATCAGAGGCGGGGAAGAGAAGGAGCCGTTGGCCTTGGGGTCGGGAAAGGCGAAAAGCCTCTTTGCCTGGGCTTCTCCCCTAGGAAAGCACAGCATTCGTTGGGAAATCAGAGTTCGTTTGGGAACGCTGCTGCTGCTTGCCTAAGATAGTCTCCGCAGCACGGTGGAATATACCCGCATGGAGCGAAATTCTCTTTGCCCTAGAATCCCCTCTGCCTGAGAGAGAAGCATGGTTGCACACGTCTGTCACCACGCTCCCCAGGAGCAAGTGTGGGGTAGGCGCAGCACGCCGCCCCCAGGGAAGAGAAGGAGCCGTTGGCTTTGGGGTCGGGAATCGCTCGGTAAGCAGGATAGCCTGCTGTGGCGCGAACAGCAGGCCGGTGGCAAGACAAGTGTCACCCGCTCCCTGTACGGAGAGATGGAAGCTTGGTGCAAAGGAGACGAGGGGATAAGAAGGGCAGGGGCGCGTGCTCCACTCTAAGGAAGGAGTCTGGGCAGAGGCAGGCAGAAGGAGACAGCATCTCCTTGACCACCTGTCCCAAGGACAGCCTTGTGCTTGCCACCAGGTGCCGTACTCGGAACTCACAGAAACAACCCAATGGAGAAAGGGGCAGTCAGATGCTGTCTTCCACCAAAATGTGGCAGCGTTGTCGGTGGCAGGGGTGTGCCAGGGAAGGAGTGGAGACAGTCCCCCACAGTACCCCATCCAAGTGCACGGACCGTGTACAGGGATCCTGTGGCCTCCTCTCTCCTGTGGTGAAGACACTGGCCTAGGCCCAGAGTCTGCCTGAGCGCGGGAGCAAAAGGAAAAGCCTTACCTACGCCAGGAGATGGTAAAAGGCATAGAGTGCCATGCTAGGCCACGCAGGCTGCTGCAGGGTGGTGACTGTGTCTGCTTAGTTAGGCTTAGCAAGGTGAACCTCGGGCGTGAATTTGGAGCCCGGGAACGCAAGGCCCAAGAGGCACCAGCTCTCCCGCGGCTGTACCACTCTGCCGCGACAGACCGAAAGAAAAGGCCTTGCTGAGAAAGCAGTAGCGAAGTGCGGTTCGCGCCGAGCTGAAAACATCTGCGACAGCACAGCTGTCGCTGGGAAATCAGAGTCGGTTCTGTGGGCTGCTCTCGTTGCTTGCCTTAGCCTAGTATTCGCAGCACGATGGGAGAAACCCGCATAGAGCGAAAGACTCTTTGCCGGGGCCTCCCCTATGGGAAAGCACAGCATTCTTTGGGAAATCAGAGTCGGGTCTGTGGGATGCTGCCTGCTGCTTGCCGGAGCCAGTCTCCACCGCACGGTGTAATAAACCCGCATGGAGCGAAATCCTCTTGGCCTGGGCATCCCCTCTGCCTGAGAGAGAAGCGCAGTGGCGCCTGTGGAAAGATTTTTAAGGAAAGGGACATGTCTGTCACTGCAGAGCGACGGAAGCCTGGCTGCTAAAGAGACCAGAGGGCACGATTAGGGCAGGGGAAAGGGCTCCACTCTGAGGAAGGAGTCTGGGCAGAAAGCATGCCAGTCCTGAACCTTTGCCCCAAGGAGATAGCAGCTCCTTGGTCACCTGTCCGTGGTGGAGACACGGGCTTGCCACCAGGCGCCTACCCTGAACTCGAGAAACAACGCCCAGAAAGAACTCGCCATCAGATGCCGTCTTCCTCCAGGATGTGGAAGCTTGGAGGAGGCACGGGGTTTAAGGGGAAGGAGTGGTGACAGTCCCCCCCCCCCCCAAAGCTCCCTATTCAGTGCACGGGCCGTGTGCAGGGATCCTGTCACCTCTCCTTTCCTGTGGGGAAAGCACTGGCCTAGTCCGTGAATCTGCCTGAGCGCCAGAGTAAAAGGCCAAGCGATGCCTACACCGGGAGATGGTAGTGTGCCTAGAGTGCAATCCTTGGCTACGCACGCTACTGCAGGGTTGTGGCTATGTCTGCTTAGTTCGGCCTGGCAGGGTGAACCCAGGACGCTAACATGGAGCCCAGGAAAGCAAGGCCCAAGAGGCACCAGCTCTCCAGCAGCTCTTCTTGCCTGACGCGACTGAAGCCTTGCTGAGGAAGCAGCGGCGAAGTGCTGTTCACTCCAAGCCAAAGCCTCTGCGAAAGCACAGCATTCGCTGAGAAATGTTCTGCGGGCTGCTGATGCTTGCCTGAGGCCAGTCTCACGGTGGGAGAAACCCGGCATACATTGAAAGCCTCTTTGCCTGGGCATCTCCCCTGGGAAAGTGTGGCATTCGTTGGGAAATCAGAGTTGGGTTTGGGGATGCTGCTTCTGCTTGCCTGAGCTAGTCTCCGCAGCACGGTAGAAGATAACCGCATGGAGCGAAATACTCTTTGCCCTAGCATCCCCTCTGCCTGAGAGAGAAGCATGGTTGCACACGTCTGTCACCGTGCTCCCCAGGAGCAAGTGTGGGAAGACGCAGCACGCCGGCCCCGGGGAAGAGAAGGAGCCTTTGGCCTTGGGGTCGGGAAACGCTCGGGAAGCAGGATAGCCTGCCGTGGAATGAACAGCAGGCCGGTGGCAAGACAAGTGTCACCCGCTCCCTGTGCGGAGAGATGGTAACCTGGCTGCTAAGGAGACTTGAGGGGACGACTAGGGCAGGGGCGCATGCACCACTCTGAGGAAGGAGTCTGGGCAGAAAGCAGGCCTGTCCTGTGCCTCTGCTCACAAGGGGACAGCATCTCCTTGCCACCTGTCCCAAGGGCAGGCTTGGGCTTGCCACCAGGTGCCAAACCCGGAATTCGCAGAAACAACCCCATGGAGAAACGGGCAGTCAGATGCCGTCTTCCACAAAGATGTGGCAGGGGGTGTGCCGGGGAAAGAGTGGAGACACTCCCCTACAGTTCCCCATCCCAGTTCACGGGCCGTGTGCAGGGATCCTGTCGCCTCCTATCTCCTGAGGTGAAGGCACTGGCCTAGGCCCAGAGTCTGCCTGAGAAAAGGCAAAGCCTTACCTATGCCAAGAGATGGTAATAGGCATAGAGTGCCATGCTAGGACACGCACGCTGCTTCAGGGTTGTGACTGTGTCTGCTTAGTTCGGCTTAACAAGATGAACCCCAGGCGCGAACTTGGAGCAGGGGAAAGCAAGGCCCAAGAGGAACCAGCTCTCCTCCTACCGCGACAGAGCGAACGACCAAAGCCTTGCTGAGGAAGCAGCAGCGACGTGCGGTTTGTGCCAAGCTGAAAACCTCTGAGAAAGCATAGAAGTCGCTGGGAAATCAGAGTCGGTTCTGTGGGCTGCTTTTGTTGCTTGCCTTAGCCTAGTGTTCGCAGCACGATGGGAGAAACCCGCATAGAGGGAAAGCCTCTTTGCCGGGGCATCGCCGCTGGCAAAGCACAGCATTCTTTGGGAAATCAGAGGCGGGGAAGAGAAGGAGCCGTTGGCCTTGGGGTCGGGAAAGGCGAAAAGCCTCTTTGCCTGGGCTTCTCCCCTAGGAAAGCACAGCATTCGTTGGGAAATCAGAGTTCGTTTGGGAACGCTGCTGCTGCTTGCCTAAGATAGTCTCCGCAGCACGGTGGAATATACCCGCATGGAGCGAAATTCTCTTTGCCCTAGAATCCCCTCTGCCTGAGAGAGAAGCATGGTTGCACACGTCTGTCACCACGCTCCCCAGGAGCAAGTGTGGGGTAGGCGCAGCACGCCGCCCCCAGGGAAGAGAAGGAGCCGTTGGCTTTGGGGTCGGGAATCGCTCGGTAAGCAGGATAGCCTGCTGTGGCGCGAACAGCAGGCCGGTGGCAAGACAAGTGTCACCCGCTCCCTGTACGGAGAGATGGAAGCTTGGTGCAAAGGAGACGAGGGGATAAGAAGGGCAGGGGCGCGTGCTCCACTCTAAGGAAGGAGTCTGGGCAGAGGCAGGCAGAAGGAGACAGCATCTCCTTGACCACCTGTCCCAAGGACAGCCTTGTGCTTGCCACCAGGTGCCGTACTCGGAACTCACAGAAACAACCCAATGGAGAAAGGGGCAGTCAGATGCTGTCTTCCACCAAAATGTGGCAGCGTTGTCGGTGGCAGGGGTGTGCCAGGGAAGGAGTGGAGACAGTCCCCCACAGTACCCCATCCAAGTGCACGGACCGTGTACAGGGATCCTGTGGCCTCCTCTCTCCTGTGGTGAAGACACTGGCCTAGGCCCAGAGTCTGCCTGAGCGCGGGAGCAAAAGGAAAAGCCTTACCTACGCCAGGAGATGGTAAAAGGCATAGAGTGCCATGCTAGGCCACGCAGGCTGCTGCAGGGTGGTGACTGTGTCTGCTTAGTTAGGCTTAGCAAGGTGAACCTCGGGCGTGAATTTGGAGCCCGGGAACGCAAGGCCCAAGAGGCACCAGCTCTCCCGCGGCTGTACCACTCTGCCGCGACAGAATGAAAGAAAAGGCCTTGCTGAGAAAGCAGTAGCGAAGTGCGGTTCGCGCCGAGCTGAAAACATCTGCGACAGCACAGCTGTCGCTGGGAAATCAGAGTCGGTTCTGTGGGCTGCTCTCGTTGCTTGCCTTAGCCTAGTATTCGCAGCACGATGGGAGAAACCCGCATAGAGCGAAAGACTCTTTGCCGGGGCCTCCCCTATGGGAAAGCACAGCATTCTTTGGGAAATCAGAGTCGGGTCTGTGGGATGCTGCCTGCTGCTTGCCGGAGCCAGTCTCCACCGCACGGTGTAATAAACCCGCATGGAGCGAAATCCTCTTGGCCTGGGCATCCCCTCTGCCTGAGAGAGAAGCGCAGTGGCGCCTGTGGAAAGATTTTTAAGGAAAGGGACATGTCTGTCACTGCAGAGCGACGGAAGCCTGGCTGCTAAAGAGACCAGAGGGCACGATTAGGGCAGGGGAAAGGGCTCCACTCTGAGGAAGGAGTCTGGGCAGAAAGCATGCCTGTCCTGAGCCTTTGGGCCCAAGGAGACAGCAGCTCCTTGGTCACCTGTCCGTGGTGGAGACACGGGCTTGCCACCAGGCGCCTACCCTGAACTCGAGAAACAACGCCCAGAAAGAACTCGCCATCAGATGCCGTCTTCCTCCAGGATGTGGAAGCTTGGAGGAGGCACGGGGTTTAAGGGGAAGGAGTGGTGACAGTCCCCCCCCCCAAAGCTTCCTATTCAGTGCACGGGCGGTGTGCAGGGATCCTCTCACCTCTCCTTTCCTGTGGGGAAAGCACTGGCCTAGTCCGTGAATCTGCCTGAGCGCCAGAGTAAAAGGCCAAGCGATGCCTACACCGGGAGATGGTAGTGTGCCTAGAGTGCAATCCTTGGCTACGCACGCTACTGCAGGGTTGTGGCTATGTCTGCTTAGTTCGGCCTGGCAGCGGGAACCCAGGACGCTAACATGGAGCCCAGGAAAGCAAGGCCCAAGAGGCACCAGCTCTCCAGCAGCTCTTCTTGCCTGACGCGACTGAAGCCTTGCTGAGGAAGCAGCGGCGAAGTGCTGTTCACTCCAAGCCAAAGCCTCTGCGAAAGCACAGCATTCGCTGAGAAATGTTCTGCGGGCTGCTGATGCTTGCCTGAGGCCAGTCTCACGGTGGGAGAAACCCGGCATACAGTGAAAGCCTCTTTGCCTGGGCATCTCCCCTGGGAAAGTGTGGCATTCGTTGGGAAATCAGAGTTGGGTTTGGGGATGCTGCTTCTGTTTGCCTGAGCTAGTCTCCGCAGCACGGTAGAAGATAACCGCATGGAGCGAAATACTCTTTGCCCTAGCATCCCCTCTGCCTGAGAGAGAAGCATGGTTGCACACGTCTGTCACCGTGCTCCCCAGGAGCAAGTGTGGGAAGACGCAGCACGCCGGCCCCGGGGAAGAGAAGGAGCCTTTGGCCTTGGGGTCGGGAAACGCTCGGGAAGCAGGATAGCCTGCCGTGGAATGAACAGCAGGCCGGTGGCAAGACAAGTGTCACCCGCTCCCTGTGCGGAGAGATGGTAACCTGGCTGCTAAGGAGACTTGAGGGGACGACTAGGGCAGGGGCGCATGCACCACTCTGAGGAAGGAGTCTGGGCAGAAAGCAGGCCTGTCCTGTGCCTCTGCTCACAAGGGGACAGCATCTCCTTGCCACCTGTCCCAAGGGCAGGCTTGGGCTTGCCACCAGGTGCCAAACCCGGAATTCGCAGAAACAACCCCATGGAGAAACGGGCAGTCAGATGCCGTCTTCCACAAAGATGTGGCAGGGGGTGTGCCGGGGAAAGAGTGAAGACACTCCCCTACAGTTCCCCATCCCAGTTCACGGGCCGTGTGCAGGGATCCTGTCGCCTCCTATCTCCTGAGGTGAAGGCACTGGCCTAGGCCCAGAGTCTGCCTGAGAAAAGGCAAAGCCTTACCTATGCCAAGAGATGGTAATAGGCATAGAGTGCCATGCTAGGACACGCACGCTGCTTCAGGGTTGTGACTGTGTCTGCTTAGTTCGGCTTAACAAGATGAACCCCAGGCGCGAACTTGGAGCAGGGGAAAGCAAGGCCCAAGAGGAACCAGCTCTCCTCCTACCGCGACAGAGCGAACGACCAAAGCCTTGCTGAGGAAGCAGCAGCGACGTGCGGTTTGTGCCAAGCTGAAAAGCTCTGCGAAAGCATAGAAGTCGCTGGGAAATCAGAGTCGGTTCTGTGGGCTGCTTTTGTTGCTTGCCTTAGCCTAGTGTTCGCAGCACGATGGGAGAAACCCGCATAGAGGGAAAGCCTCTTTGCCGGGGCATCGCCGCTGGCAAAGCACAGCATTCTTTGGGAAATCAGAGGCGGGGAAGAGAAGGAGCCGTTGGCCTTGGGGTCGGGAAAGGCGAAAAGCCTCTTTGCCTGGGCTTCTCCCCTAGGAAAGCACAGCATTCGTTGGGAAATCAGAGTTCGTTTGGGAACGCTGCTGCTGCTTGCCTAAGATAGTCTCCGCAGCACGGTGGAATATACCCGCATGGAGCGAAATTCTCTTTGCCCTAGAATCCCCTCTGCCTGAGAGAGAAGCATGGTTGCACACGTCTGTCACCACGCTCCCCAGGAGCAAGTGTGGGGTAGGCGCAGCACGCCGCCCCCAGGGAAGAGAAGGAGCCGTTGGCTTTGGGGTCGGGAATCGCTCGGTAAGCAGGATAGCCTGCCGTGGCGCGAACAGCAGGCCGGTGGCAAGACAAGTGTCACCCGCTCCCTGTACGGAGAGATGGAAGCTTGGTGCAAAGGAGACGAGGGGATAAGAAGGGCAGGGGCGCGTGCTCCACTCTAAGGAAGGAGTCTGGGCAGAGGCAGGCAGAAGGAGACAGCATCTCCTTGACCACCTGTCCCAAGGACAGCCTTGTGCTTGCCACCAGGTGCCGTACTCGGAACTCACAGAAACAACCCAATGGAGAAAGGGGCAGTCAGATGCTGTCTTCCACCAAAATGTGGCAGCGTTGTCGGTGGCAGGGGTGTGCCAGGGAAGGAGTGGAGACAGTCCCCCACAGTACCCCATCCAAGTGCACGGACCGTGTACAGGGATCCTGTGGCCTCCTCTCTCCTGTGGTGAAGACACTGGCCTAGGCCCAGAGTCTGCCTGAGCGCGGGAGCAAAAGGAAAAGCCTTACCTACGCCAGGAGATGGTAAAAGGCATAGAGTGCCATGCTAGGCCACGCAGGCTGCTGCAGGGTGGTGACTGTGTCTGCTTAGTTAGGCTTAGCAAGGTGAACCTCGGGCGTGAATTTGGAGCCCGGGAACGCAAGGCCCAAGAGGCACCAGCTCTCCCGCGGCTGTCCCACTCTGCCGCGACAGACCGAAAGAAAAGGCCTTGCTGAGAAAGCAGTAGCGAAGTGCGGTTCGCGCCGAGCTGAAAACATCTGCGACAGCACAGCTGTCGCTGGGAAATCAGAGTCGGTTCTGTGGGCTGCTCTCGTTGCTTGCCTTAGCCTAGTATTCGCAGCACGATGGGAGAAACCCGCATAGAGCGAAAGACTCTTTGCCGGGGCCTCCCCTATGGGAAAGCACAGCATTCTTTGGGAAATCAGAGTCGGGTCTGTGGGATGCTGCCTGCTGCTTGCCGGAGCCAGTCTCCACCGCACGGTGTAATAAACCCGCATGGAGCGAAATCCTCTTGGCCTGGGCATCCCCTCTGCCTGAGAGAGAAGCGCAGTGGCGCCTGTGGAAAGATTTTTAAGGAAAGGGACATGTCTGTCACTGCAGAGCGACGGAAGCCTGGCTGCTAAAGAGACCAGAGGGCACGATTAGGGCAGGGGAAAGGGCTCCACTCTGAGGAAGGAGTCTGGGCAGAAAGCATGCCTGTCCTGAGCCTTTGGGCCCAAGGAGACAGCAGCTCCTTGGTCACCTGTCCGTGGTGGAGACACGGGCTTGCCACCAGGCGCCTACCCTGAACTCGAGAAACAACGCCCAGAAAGAACTCGCCATCAGATGCCGTCTTCCTCCAGGATGTGGAAGCTTGGAGGATGCACGGGGTTTAAGGGGAAGGAGTGGTGACAGTCCCCCCCCCCCCAAAAGCTCCCTATTCAGTGCACGGGCGGTGTGCAGGGATCCTGTCACCTCTCCTTTCCTGTGGGGAAAGCACTGGCCTAGTCCGTGAATCTGCCTGAGCGCCAGAGTAAAAGGCCAAGCGATGCCTACACCGGGAGATGGTAGTGTGCCTAGAGTGCAATCCTTGGCTACGCACGCTACTGCAGGGTTGTGGCTATGTCTGCTTAGTTCGGCCTGGCAGCGGGAACCCAGGACGCTAACATGGAGCCCAGGAAAGCAAGGCCCAAGAGGCACCAGCTCTCCAGCAGCTCTTCTTGCCTGACGCGACTGAAGCCTTGCTGAGGAAGCAGCGGCGAAGTGCTGTTCACTCCAAGCCAAAGCCTCTGCGAAAGCACAGCATTCGCTGAGAAATGTTCTGCGGGCTGCTGATGCTTGCCTGAGGCCAGTCTCACGGTGGGAGAAACCCGGCATACAGTGAAAGCCTCTTTGCCTGGGCAACTCCCCTGGGAAAGTGTGGCATTCGTTGGGAAATCAGAGTTGGGTTTGGGGATGCTGCTTCTGCTTGCCTGAGCTAGTCTCCGCAGCACGGTAGAAGATAACCGCATGGAGCGAAATACTCTTTGCCCTAGCATCCCCTCTGCCTGAGAGAGAAGCATGGTTGCACACGTCTGTCACCGTGCTCCCCAGGAGCAAGTGTGGGAAGACGCAGCACGCCGGCCCCGGGGAAGAGAAGGAGCCTTTGGCCTTGGGGTCGGGAAACGCTCGGGAAGCAGGATAGCCTGCCGTGGAATGAACAGCAGGCCGGTGGCAAGACAAGTGTCACCCGCTCCCTGTGCGGAGAGATGGTAACCTGGCTGCTAAGGAGACTTGAGGGGACGACTAGGGCAGGGGCGCATGCACCACTCTGAGGAAGGAGTCTGGGCAGAAAGCAGGCCTGTCCTGTGCCTCTGCTCACAAGGGGACAGCATCTCCTTGCCACCTGTCCCAAGGGCAGGCTTGGGCTTGCCACCAGGTGCCAAACCCGGAATTCGCAGAAACAACCCCATGGAGAAACGGGCAGTCAGATGCCGTCTTCCACAAAGATGTGGCAGGGGGTGTGCCGGGGAAAGAGTGGAGACACACCCCTACAGTTCCCCATCCCAGTTCACGGGCCGTGTGCAGGGATCCTGTCGCCTCCTATCTCCTGAGGTGAAGGCACTGGCCTAGGCCCAGAGTCTGCCTGAGAAAAGGCAAAGCCTTACCTATGCCAAGAGATGGTAATAGGCATAGAGTGCCATGCTAGGACACGCACGCTGCTTCAGGGTTGTGACTGTGTCTGCTTAGTTCGGCTTAACAAGATCAACCCCAGGCGCGAACTTGGAGCAGGGGAAAGCAAGGCCCAAGAGGAACCAGCTCTCCTCCTACCGCGACAGAGCGAACGACCAAAGCCTTGCTGAGGAAGCAGCAGCGACGTGCGGTTTGTGCCAAGCTGAAAACCTCTGCGAAAGCATAGAAGTCGCTGGGAAATCAGAGTCGGTTCTGTGGGCTGCTTTTGTTGCTTGCCTTAGCCTAGTGTTCGCAGCACGATGGGAGAAACCCGCATAGAGGGAAAGCCTCTTTGCCGGGGCATCGCCGCTGGCAAAGCACAGCATTCTTTGGGAAATCAGAGGCGGGGAAGAGAAGGAGCCGTTGGCCTTGGGGTCGGGAAAGGCGAAAAGCCTCTTTGCCTGGGCTTCTCCCCTAGGAAAGCACAGCATTCGTTGGGAAATCAGAGTTCGTTTGGGAATGCTGCTGCTGCTTGCCTAAGATAGTCTCCGCAGCACGGTGGAATATACCCGCATGGAGCGAAATTCTCTTTGCCCTAGAATCCCCTCTGCCTGAGAGAGAAGCATGGTTGCACACGTCTGTCACCACGCTCCCCAGGAGCAAGTGTGGGGTAGGCGCAGCACGCCGCCCCCAGGGAAGAGAAGGAGCCGTTGGCTTTGGGGTCGGGAATCGCTCGGTAAGCAGGATAGCCTGCCGTGGCGCGAACAGCAGGCCGGTGGCAAGACAAGTGTCACCCGCTCCCTGTACGGAGAGATGGAAGCTTGGTGCAAAGGAGACGAGGGGATAAGAAGGGCAGGGGCGCGTGCTCCACTCTAAGGAAGGAGTCTGGGCAGAGGCAGGCAGAAGGAGACAGCATCTCCTTGACCACCTGTCCCAAGGACAGCCTTGTGCTTGCCACCAGGTGCCGTACTCGGAACTCACAGAAACAACCCAATGGAGAAAGGGGCAGTCAGATGCTGTCTTCCACCAAAATGTGGCAGCGTTGTCGGTGGCAGGGGTGTGCCAGGGAAGGAGTGGAGACAGTCCACCACAGTACCCCATCCAAGTGCACGGACCGTGTACAGGGATCCTGTGGCCTCCTCTCTCCTGTGGTGAAGACACTGGCCTAGGCCCAGAGTCTGCCTGAGCGCGGGAGCAAAAGGAAAAGCCTTACCTACGCCAGGAGATGGTAAAAGGCATAGAGTGCCATGCTAGGCCACGCAGGCTGCTGCAGGGTGGTGACTGTGTCTGCTTAGTTAGGCTTAGCAAGGTGAACCTCGGGCGTGAATTTGGAGCCCGGGAACGCAAGGCCCAAGAGGCACCAGCTCTCCCGCGGCTGTCCCACTCTGCCGCGACAGACCGAAAGAAAAGGCCTTGCTGAGAAAGCAGTAGCGAAGTGCGGTTCGCGCCGAGCTGAAAACATCTGCGACAGCACAGCTGTCGCTGGGAAATCAGAGTCGGTTCTGTGGGCTGCTCTCGTTGCTTGCCTTAGCCTAGTATTCGCAGCACGATGGGAGAAACCCGCATAGAGCGAAAGACTCTTTGCCGGGGCCTCCCCTATGGGAAAGCACAGCATTCTTTGGGAAATCAGAGTCGGGTCTGTGGGATGCTGCCTGCTGCTTGCCGGAGCCAGTCTCCACCGCACGGTGTAATAAACCCGCATGGAGCGAAATCCTCTTGGCCTGGGCATCCCCTCTGCCTGAGAGAGAAGCGCAGTGGCGCCTGTGGAAAGATTTTTAAGGAAAGGGACATGTCTGTCACTGCAGAGCGACGGAAGCCTGGCTGCTAAAGAGACCAGAGGGCACGATTAGGGCAGGGGAAAGGGCTCCACTCTGAGGAAGGAGTCTGGGCAGAAAGCATGCCTGTCCTGAGCCTTTGGGCCCAAGGAGACAGCAGCTCCTTGGTCACCTGTCCGTGGTGGAGACACGGGCTTGCCACCAGGCGCCTACCCTGAACTCGAGAAACAACGCCCAGAAAGAACTCGCCATCAGATGCCGTCTTCCTCCAGGATGTGGAAGCTTGGAGGAGGCACGGGGTTTAAGGGGAAGGAGTGGTGACAGTCCCCCCCCCCCAAAACTCCCTATTCTGTGCACGGGCGGTGTGCAGGGATCCTGTCACCTCTCCTTTCCTGTGGGGAAAGCACTGGCCTAGTCCGTGAATCTGCCTGAGCGCCAGAGTAAAAGGCCAAGCGATGCCTACACCGGGAGATGGTAGTGTGCCTAGAGTGCAATCCTTGGCTACGCACGCTACTGCAGGGTTGTGGCTATGTCTGCTTAGTTCGGCCTGGCAGCGGGAACCCAGGACGCTAACATGGAGCCCAGGAAAGCAAGGCCCAAGAGGCACCAGCTGTCCACCAGCTCTTCTTGCCTGACGCGACTGAAGCCTTGCTGAGGAAGCAGCGGCGAAGTGCTGTTCACTCCAAGCCAAAGCCTCTGCGAAAGCACAGCATGCGCTGAGAAATGTTCTGCGGGCTGCTGATGCTTGCCTGAGGCCAGTCTCACGGTGGGAGAAACCTGGCATACAGCGAAAGCCTCTTTGCCTGGGCATCTCCCCTGGGAAAGTGTGGCATTCGTTGGGAAATCAGAGTTGGGTTTGGGGATGCTGCTTCTGCTTGCCTGAGCTAGTCTCCGCAGCACGGTGGAAGATAACCGCATGGAGCGTAATACTCTTTGCCCTAGCATCCCCTCTGCCTGAGAGAGAAGCATGGTTGCACACGTCTGTCACCGTGCTCCCCAGGAGCAAGTGTGGGAAGACGCAGCACGCCGGCCCCGGGGAAGAGAAGGAGCCTTTGGCCTTGGGGTCGGGAAACGCTCGGGAAGCAGGATAGCCTGCCGTGGAATGAACAGCAGGCCGGTGGCAAGACAAGTGTCACCCGCTCCCTGTGCGGAGAGATGGTAACCTGGCTGCTAAGGAGACTTGAGGGGACGACTAGGGCAGGGGCGCATGCACCACTCTGAGGAAGGAGTCTGGGCAGAAAGCAGGCCTGTCCTGTGCCTCTGCTCACAAGGGGACACCATCTCCTTGCCACCTGTCCCAAGGGCAGGCTTGGGCTTGCCACCAGGTGCCAAACCCGGAATTCGCAGAAACAACCCCATGGAGAAACGGGCAGTCAGATGCCGTCTTCCACAAAGATGTGGCAGGGGGTGTGCCGGGGAAAGAGTGGAGACACTCCCCTACAGTTCCCCATCCCAGTTCACGGGCCGTGTGCAGGGATCCTGTCGCCTCCTATCTCCTGAGGTGAAGGCACTGGCCTAGGCCCAGAGTCTGCCTGAGAAAAGGCAAAGCCTTACCTATGCCAAGAGATGGTAATAGGCATAGAGTGCCATGCTAGGACACGCACGCTGCTTCAGGGTTGTGACTGTGTCTGCTTAGTTCGGCTTAACAAGATGAACCCCAGGCGCGAACTTGGAGCAGGGGAAAGCAAGGCCCAAGAGGAACCAGCTCTCCTCCTACCGCGACAGAGCGAACGACCAAAGCCTTGCTGAGGAAGCAGCAGCGACGTGCGGTTTGTGCCAAGCTGAAAACCTCTGCGAAAGCATAGAAGTCGCTGGGAAATCAGAGTCGGTTCTGTGGGCTGCTTTTGTTGCTTGACTTAGCCTAGTGTTCGCAGCACGATGGGAGAAACCCGCATAGAGGGAAAGCCTCTTTGCCGGGGCATCGCCGCTGGCAAAGCACAGCATTCTTTGGGAAATCAGAGGCGGGGAAGAGAAGGAGCCGTTGGCCTTGGGGTCGGGAAAGGCGAAAAGCCTCTTTGCCTGGGCTTCTCCCCTAGGAAAGCACAGCATTCGTTGGGAAATCAGAGTTCTTTTGGGAACGCTGCTGCTGCTTGCCTAAGATAGTCTCCGCAGCACGGTGGAATATACCCGCATGGAGCGAAATTCTCTTTACCCTAGAATCCCCTCTGCCTGAGAGAGAAGCATGGTTGCACACGTCTGTCTCCACGCTCCCCAGGAGCAAGTGTGGGGTAGGCGCAGCACGCCGCCCCCAGGGAAGAGAAGGAGCCGTTGGCTTTGGGGTCGGGAATCGCTCGGTAAGCAGGATAGCCTGCCGTGGCGCGAACAGCAGGCCGGTGGCAAGACAAGTGTCACCCGCTCCCTGTACGGAGAGATGGAAGCTTGGTGCAAAGGAGACGAGGGGATAAGAAGGGCAGGGGCGCGTGCTCCACTCTAAGGAAGGAGTCTGGGCAGAGGCAGGCAGAAGGAGACAGCATCTCCTTGACCACCTGTCCCAAGGACAGCCTTGTGCTTGCCACCAGGTGCCGTACTCGGAACTCACAGAAACAACCCAATGGAGAAAGGGGCAGTCAGATGCTGTCTTCCACCAAAATGTGGCAGCGTTGTCGGTGGCAGGGGTGTGCCAGGGAAGGAGTGGAGACAGTCCACCACAGTACCCCATCCAAGTGCACGGACGGTGTACAGGGATCCTGTGGCCTCCTCTCTCCTGTGGTGAAGACACTGGCCTAGGCCCAGAGTCTGCTGAGCGCGGGAGCAAAAGGAAAAGCCTTACCTACGCCAGGAGATGGTAAAAGGCATAGAGTGCCATGCTAGGCCACGCAGGCTGCTGCAGGGTGGTGACTGTGTCTGCTTAGTTAGGCTTAGCAAGGTGAACCTCGGGCGTGAATTTGGAGCCCGGGAACGCAAGGCCCAAGAGGCACCAGCTCTCCCGCGGCTGTACCACTCTGCCGCGACAGACCGAAAGAAAAGGCCTTGCTGAGAAAGCAGTAGCGAAGTGCGGTTCGCGCCGAGCTGAAAACATCTGCGACAGCACAGCTGTCGCTGGGAAATCAGAGTCGGTTCTGTGGGCTGCTCTCGTTGCTTGCCTTAGCCTAGTATTCGCAGCACGATGGGAGAAACCCGCATAGAGCGAAAGACTCTTTGCCGGGGCCTCCCCTATGGGAAAGCACAGCATT
This sequence comes from Mustela lutreola, assembly GCF_030435805.1. NCBI lineage: Eukaryota > Metazoa > Chordata > Mammalia > Carnivora > Mustelidae > Mustela > Mustela lutreola. Next base: position 156,274,819 of record NC_081294.1, read on the forward strand.
CTTTGGGAAATCAGAGTCGGGTCTGTGGGATGCTGCCTGCTGCTTGCCGGAGCCAGTCTCCACCGCACGGTGTAATAAACCCGCATGGAGCGAAATCCTCTTGGCCTGGGCATCCCCTCTGCCTGAGAGAGCAGCGCAGTGGCGCCTGTGGAAAGATTTTTAAGGAAAGGGACATGTCTGTCACTGCAGAGCGACGGAAGCCTGGCTGCTAAAGAGACCAGAGGGCACGATTAGGGCAGGGGAAAGGGCTCCACTCTGAGGAAGGAGTCTGGGCAGAAAGCATGCCAGTCCTGAACCTTTGGGCCCAAGGAGATAGCAGCTCCTTGGTCACCTGTCCGTGGTGGAGACACGGGCTTGCCACCAGGCGCCTACCCTGAACTCGAGAAACAACGCCCAGAAAGAACTCGCCATCAGATGCCGTCTTCCTCCAGGATGTGGAAGCTTGGAGGAGGCACGGGGTTTAAGGGGAAGGAGTGGTGACAGTCCCCCCCCCCCAAAGCTCCCTATTCAGTGCACGGGCCGTGTGCAGGGATCCTGTCACCTCTCCTTTCCTGTGGGGAAAGCACTGGCCTAGTCCGTGAATCTGCCTGAGCGCCAGAGTAAAAGGCCAAGCGATGCCTACACCGGGAGATGGTAGTGTGCCTAGAGTGCAATCCTTGGCTACGCACGCTACTGCAGGGTTGTGGCTATGTCTGCTTAGTTCGGCCTGGCAGGGTGAACCCAGGACGCTAACATGGAGCCCAGGAAAGCAAGGCCCAAGAGGCACCAGCTCTCCAGCAGCTCTTCTTGCCTGACGCGACTGAAGCCTTGCTGAGGAAGCAGCGGCGAAGTGCTGTTCACTCCAAGCCAAAGCCTCTGCGAAAGCACAGCATTCGCTGAGAAATGTTCTGCGGGCTGCTGATGCTGCTGCTGATGCTTGCCTGAGGCCAGTCTCACGGTGGGAGAAACCCGGCATACATTGAAAGCCTCTTTGCCTGGGCATCTCCCCTGGGAAAGTGTGGCATTCGTTGGGAAATCAGAGTTGGGTTTGGGGATGCTGCTTCTGCTTGCCTGAGCTAGTCTCCGCAGCACGGTAGAAGATAACCGCATGGAGCGAAATACTCTTTGCCCTAGCATCCCCTCTGCCTGAGAGAGAAGCATGGTTGCACACGTCTGTCACCGTGCTCCCCAGGAGCAAGTGTGGGAAGACGCAGCACGCCGGCCCCGGGGAAGAGAAGGAGCCTTTGGCCTTGGGGTCGGGAAACGCTCGGGAAGCAGGATAGCCTGCCGTGGAATGAACAGCAGGCCGGTGGCAAGACAAGTGTCACCCGCTCCCTGTGCGGAGAGATGGTAACCTGGCTGCTAAGGAGACTTGAGGGGACGACTAGGGCAGGGGCGCATGCACCACTCTGAGGAAGGAGTCTGGGCAGAAAGCAGGCCTGTCCTGTGCCTCTGCTCACAAGGGGACAGCATCTCCTTGCCACCTGTCCCAAGGGCAGGCTTGGGCTTGCCACCAGGTGCCAAACCCGGAATTCGCAGAAACAACCCCATGGAGAAACGGGCAGTCAGATGCCGTCTTCCACAAAGATGTGGCAGGGGGTGTGCCGGGGAAAGAGTGGAGACACTCCCCTACAGTTCCCCATCCCAGTTCACGGGCCGTGTGCAGGGATCCTGTCGCCTCCTATCTCCTGAGGTGAAGGCACTGGCCTAGGCCCAGAGTCTGCCTGAGAAAAGGCAAAGCCTTACCTATGCCAAGAGATGGTAATAGGCATAGAGTGCCATGCTAGGACACGCACGCTGCTTCAGGGTTGTGACTGTGTCTGCTTAGTTCGGCTTAACAAGATGAACCCCAGGCGCGAACTTGGAGCAGGGGAAAGCAAGGCCCAAGAGGAACCAGCTCTCCTCCCACCGCGACAGAGCGAACGACCAAAGCCTTGCTGAGGAAGCAGCAGCGACGTGCGGTTTGTGCCAAGCTGAAAACCTCTGCGAAAGCATAGAAGTCGCTGGGAAATCAGAGTCGGTTCTGTGGGCTGCTTTTGTTGCTTGCCTTAGCCTAGTGTTCGCAGCACGATGGGAGAAACCCGCATAGAGGGAAAGCCTCTTTGCCGGGGCATCGCCGCTGGCAAAGCACAGCATTCTTTGGGAAATCAGAGGCGGGGAAGAGAAGGAGCCGTTGGCCTTGGGGTCGGGAAAGGCGAAAAGCCTCTTTGCCTTGGCTTCTCCCCTAGGAAAGCACAGCATTCGTTGGGAAATCAGAGTTCGTTTGGGAACGCTGCTGCTGCTTGCCTAAGATAGTCTCCGCAGCACGGTGGAATATACCCACATGGAGCGAAATTCTCTTTGCCCTAGAATCCCCTCTGCCTGAGAGAGAAGCATGGTTGCACACGTCTGTCACCACGCTCCCCAGGAGCAAGTGTGGGGTAGGCGCAGCACGCCGCCCCCAGGGAAGAGAAGGAGCCGTTGGCTTTGGGGTCGGGAATCGCTCGGTAAGCAGGATAGCCTGCCGTGGCGCGAACAGCAGGCCGGTGGCAAGACAAGTGTCACCCGCTCCCTGTACGGAGAGATGGAAGCTTGGTGCAAAGGAGACGAGGGGATAAGAAGGGCAGGGGCGCGTGCTCCACTCTAAGGAAGGAGTCTGGGCAGAGGCAGGCAGAAGGAGACAGCATCTCCTTGACCACCTGTCCCAAGGACAGCCTTGTGCTTGCCACCAGGTGCCGTACTCGGAACTCACAGAAACAACCCAATGGAGAAAGGGGCAGTCAGATGCTGTCTTCCACCAAAATGTGGCAGCGTTGTCGGTGGCAGGGGTGTGCCAGGGAAGGAGTGGAGACAGTCCCCCACAGTACCCCATCCCAGTGCACGGACCGTGTACAGGGATCCTGTGGCCTCCTCTCTCCTGTGGTGAAGACACTGGCCTAGGCCCAGAGTCTGCCTGAGCGCGGGAGCAAAAGGAAAAGCCTTACCTACGCCAGGAGATGGTAAAAGGCATAGAGTGCCATGCTAGGCCACGCAGGCTGCTGCAGGGTGGTGACTGTGTCTGCTTAGTTAGGCTTAGCAAGGTGAACCTCGGGCGTGAATTTGGAGCCCGGGAACGCAAGGCCCAAGAGGCACCAGCTCTCCCGCGGCTGTCCCACTCTGCCGCGACAGACCGAAAGAAAAGGCCTTGCTGAGAAAGCAGTAGCGAAGTGCGGTTCGCGCCGAGCTGAAAACATCTGCGACAGCACAGCTGTCGCTGGGAAATCAGAGTCGGTTCTGTGGGCTGCTCTCGTTGCTTGCCTTAGCCTAGTATTCGCAGCATGATGGGAGAAACCCGCATAGAGCGAAAGACTCTTTGCCGGGGCCTCCCCTATGGGAAAGCACAGCATTCTTTGGGAAATCAGAGTCGGGTCTGTGGGATGCTGCCTGCTGCTTGCCGGAGCCAGTCTCCACCGCACGGTGTAATAAACCCGCATGGAGCGAAATCCTCTTGGCCTGGGCATCCCCTCTGCCTGAGAGAGAAGCGCAGTGGCGCCTGTGGAAAGATTTTTAAGGAAAGGGACATGTCTGTCACTGCAGAGCGACGGAAGCCTGGCTGCTAAAGAGACCAGAGGGCACGATTAGGGCAGGGGAAAGGGCTCCACTCTGAGGAAGGAGTCTGGGCAGAAAGCATGCCTGTCCTGAGCCTTTGGGCCCAAGGAGACAGCAGCTCCTTGGTCACCTGTCTGTGGTGGAGACACGGGCTTGCCACCAGGCGCCTACCCTGAACTCGAGAAACAACGCCCAGAAAGAACTCGCCATCAGATGCCGTCTTCCTCCAGGATGTGGAAGCTTGGAGGAGGCACGGGGTTTAAGGGGAAGGAGTGGTGACAGTCCCCCCCCCCAAAGCTTCCTATTCAGTGCACGGGCGGTGTGCAGGGATCCTGTCACCTCTCCTTTCCTGTGGGGAAAGCACTGGCCTAGTCCGTGAATCTGCCTGAGCGCCAGAGTAAAAGGCCAAGCGATGCCTACACCGGGAGATGGTAGTGTGCCTAGAGTGCAATCCTTGGCTACGCACGCTACTGCAGGGTTGTGGCTATGTCTGCTTAGTTCGGCCTGGCAGGGTGAACCCAGGACGCTAACATGGAGCCCAGGAAAGCAAGGCCCAAGAGGCACCAGCTCTCCAGCAGCTCTTCTTGCCTGACGCGACTGAAGCCTTGCTGAGGAAGCAGCGGCGAAGTGCTGTTCACTCCAAGCCAAAGCCTCTGCGAAAGCACAGCATGCGCTGAGAAATGTTCTGCGGGCTGCTGATGCTTGCCTGAGGCCAGTCTCACGGTGGGAGAAACCCGGCATACAGTGAAAGCCTCTTTGCCTGGGCATCTCCCCTGGGAAAGTGTGGCATTCGTTGGGAAATCAGAGTTGGGTTTGGGGATGCTGCTTCTGCTTGCCTGAGCTAGTCTCCGCAGCACGGTAGAAGATAACCGCATGGAGCGAAATACTCTTTGCCCTAGCATTCCCTCTGCCTGAGAGAGAAGCATGGTTGCACACGTCTGTCACCGTGCTCCCCAGGAGCAAGTGTGGGAAGATGCAGCACGCCGGCCCCGGGGAAGAGAAGGAGCCTTTGGCCTTGGGGTCGGGAAACGCTCGGGAAGCAGGATAGCCTGCCGTGGAATGAACAGCAGGCCGGTGGCAAGACAAGTGTCACCCGCTCCCTGTGCGGAGAGATGGAAACCTGGCTGCTAAAAAGACTTGAGGGGACGACTAGGGCAGGGGCGCATGCACCACTCTGAGGAAGGAGTCTGGGCAGAAAGCAGGCCTGTCCTGTGCCTCTGCTCACAAGGGGACAGCATCTCCTTGCCACCTGTCCCAAGGGCAGGCTTGGGCTTGCCACCAGGTGCCAAACCCGGAATTCGCAGAAACAACCCCATGGAGAAACGGGCAGTCAGATGCCGTCTTCCACAAAGATGTGGCAGGGGGTGTGCCGGGGAAAGAGTGGAGACACTCCCCTACAGTTCCCCATCCCAGTTCACGGGCCGTGTGCAGGGATCCTGTCGCCTCCTATCTCCTGAGGTGAAGGCACTGGCCTAGGCCCAGAGTCTGCCTGAGAAAAGGCAAAGCCTTACCTATGCCAAGAGATGGTAATAGGCATAGAGTGCCATGCTAGGACACGCACGCTGCTTCAGGGTTGTGACTGTGTCTGCTTAGTTCGGCTTAACAAGATGAACCCCAGGCGCGAACTTGGAGCAGGGGAAAGCAAGGCCCAAGAGGAACCAGCTCTCCTCCTACCGCGACAGAGCGAACGAGCAAAGCCTTGCTGAGGAAGCAGCAGCGACGTGCGGTTTGTGCCAAGCTGAAAAGCTCTGCGAAAGCATAGAAGTCGCTGGGAAATCAGAGTCGGTTCTGTGGGCTGCTTTTGTTGCTTGCCTTAGCCTAGTGTTCGCAGCACGATGGGAGAAACCCGCATAGAGGGAAAGCCTCTTTGCGGGGGCATCGCCGCTGGCAAAGCACAGCATTCTTTGGGAAATCAGAGGCGGGGAAGAGAAGGAGCCGTTGGCCTTGGGGTCGGGAAAGGCGAAAAGCCTCTTTGCCTGGGCTTCTCCCCTAGGAAAGCACAGCATTCGTTGGGAAATCAGAGTTCGTTTGGGAACGCTGCTGCTGCTTGCCTAAGATAGTCTCCGCAGCACGGTGGAATATACCCGCATGGAGCGAAATTCTCTTTGCCCTAGAATCCCCTCTGCCTGAGAGAGAAGCATGGTTGCACACGTCTGTCACCACGCTCCCCAGGAGCAAGTGTGGGGTAGGCGCAGCACGCCGCCCCCAGGGAAGAGAAGGAGCCGTTGGCTTTGGGGTCGGGAATCGCTCGGTAAGCAGGATAGCCTGCCGTGGCGCGAACAGCAGGCCGGTGGCAAGACAAGTGTCACCCGCTCCCTGTACGGAGAGATGGAAGCTTGGTGCAAAGGAGACGAGGGGATAAGAAGGGCAGGGGCGCGTGCTCCACTCTAAGGAAGGAGTCTGGGCAGAGGCAGGCAGAAGGAGACAGCATCTCCTTGACCACCTGTCCCAAGGACAGCCTTGTGCTTGCCACCAGGTGCCGTACTCGGAACTCACAGAAACAACCCAATGGAGAAAGGGGCAGTCAGATGCTGTCTTCCACCAAAATGTGGCAGCGTTGTCGGTGGCAGGGGTGTGCCAGGGAAGGAGTGGAGACAGTCCCCCACAGTACCCCATCCAAGTGCACGGACCGTGTACAGGGATCCTGTGGCCTCCTCTCTCCTGTGGTGAAGACACTGGCCTAGGCCCAGAGTCTGCCTGAGCGCGGGAGCAAAAGGAAAAGCCTTACCTACGCCAGGAGATGGTAAAAGGCATAGAGTGCCATGCTAGGCCAAGCAGGCTGCTGCAGGGTGGTGACTGTGTCTGCTTAGTTAGGCTTAGCAAGGTGAACCTCGGGCGTGAATTTGGAGCCCGGGAACGCAAGGCCCAAGAGGCACCAGCTCTCCCGCGGCTGTCCCACTCTGCCGCGACAGACCGAAAGAAAAGGCCTTGCTGAGAAAGCAGTAGCGAAGTGCGGTTCGCGCCGAGCTGAAAACATCTGCGACAGCACAGCTGTCGCTGGGAAATCAGAGTCGGTTCTGTGGGCTGCTCTCGTTGCTTGCCTTGGCCTAGTATTCGCAGCACGATGGGAGAAACCCGCATAGAGCGAAAGACTCTTTGCCGGGGCCTCCCCTATGGGAAAGCACAGCATTCTTTGGGAAATCAGAGTCGGGTCTGTGGGATGCTGCCTGCTGCTTGCCGGAGCCAGTCTCCACCGCACGGTGTAATAAACCCGCATGGAGCGAAATCCTCTTGGCCTGGGCATCCCCTCTGCCTGAGAGAGAAGCGCAGTGGCGCCTGTGGAAAGATTTTTAAGGAAAGGGACATGTCTGTCACTGCAGAGCGACGGAAGCCTGGCTGCTAAAGAGACCAGAGGGCACGATTAGGGCAGGGGAAAGGGCTCCACTCTGAGGAAGGAGTCTGGGCAGAAAGCATGCCTGTCCTGAGCCTTTGGGCCCAAGGAGACAGCAGCTCCTTGGTCACCTGTCCGTGGTGGAGACACGGGCTTGCCACCAGGCGCCTACCCTGAACTCGAGAAACAACGCCCAGAAAGAACTCGCCATCAGATGCCGTCTTCCTCCAGGATGTGGAAGCTTGGAGGAGGCACGGGGTTTAAGGGGAAGGAGTGGTGACAGTCCCCCCCCCCAAAACTCCCTATTCTGTGCACGGGCGGTGTGCAGGGATCCTGTCACCTCTCCTTTCCTGTGGGGAAAGCACTGGCCTAGTCCGTGAATCTGCCTGAGCGCCAGAGTAAAAGGCCAAGCGATGCCTACACCGGGAGATGGTAGTGTGCCTAGAGTGCAATCCTTGGCTACGCACGCTACTGCAGGGTTGTGGCTATGTCTGCTTAGTTCGGCCTGGCAGCGGGAACCCAGGACGCTAACATGGAGCCCAGGAAAGCAAGGCCCAAGAGGCACCAGCTCTCCAGCAGCTCTTCTTGCCTGACGCGACTGAAGCCTTGCTGAGGAAGCAGCGGCGAAATGCTGTTCACTCCAAGCCAAAGCCTCTGCGAAAGCACAGCATGCGCTGAGAAATGTTCTGCGGGCTGCTGATGCTTGCCTGAGGCCAGTCTCACGGTGGGAGAAACCCGGCATACAGTGAAAGCCTCTTTGCCTGGGCATCTCCCCTGGGAAAGTGTGGCATTCGTTGGGAAATCAGAGTTGGGTTTGGGGATGCTGCTTCTGCTTGCCTGAGCTAGTCTCCGCAGCACGGTGGAAGATAACCGCATGGAGCGTAATACTCTTTGCCCTAGCATCCCCTCTGCCTGAGAGAGAAGCATGGTTGCACACGTCTGTCACCGTGCTCCCCAGGAGCAAGTGTGGGAAGACGCAGCACGCCGGCCCCGGGGAAGAGAAGGAGCCTTTGGCCTTGGGGTCGGGAAACGCTCGGGAAGCAGGATAGCCTGCCGTGGAATGAACAGCAGGCCGGTGGCAAGACAAGTGTCACCCGCTCCCTGTGCGGAGAGATGGTAACCTGGCTGCTAAGGAGACTTGAGGGGACGACTAGGGCAGGGGCACATGCACCACTCTGAGGAAGGAGTCTGGGCAGAAAGCAGGCCTGTCCTGTGCCTCTGCTCACAAGGGGACAGCATCTCCTTGCCACCTGTCCCAAGGGCAGGCTTGGGCTTGCCACCAGGTGCCAAACCCGGAATTCGCAGAAACAACCCCATGGAGAAACGGGCAGTCAGATGCCGTCTTCCACAAAGATGTGGCAGGGGGTGTGCCGGGGAAAGAGTGGAGACACACCCCTACAGTTCCCCATCCCAGTTCACGGGCCGTGTGCAGGGATCCTGTCGCCTCCTATCTCCTGAGGTGAAGGCACTGGCCTAGGCCCAGAGTCTGCCTGAGAAAAGGCAAAGCCTTACCTATGCCAAGAGATGGTAATAGGCATAGAGTGCCATGCTAGGACACGCACGCTGCTTCAGGGTTGTGACTGTGTCTGCTTAGTTCGGCTTAACAAGATCAACCCCAGGCGCGAACTTGGAGCAGGGGAAAGCAAGGCCCAAGAGGAACCAGCTCTCCTCCTACCGCGACAGAGCGAACGACCAAAGCCTTGCTGAGGAAGCAGCAGCGACGTGCGGTTTGTGCCAAGCTGAAAACCTCTGCGAAAGCATAGAAGTCGCTGGGAAATCAGAGTCGGTTCTGTGGGCTGCTTTTGTTGCTTGCCTTAGCCTAGTGTTCGCAGCACGATGGGAGAAACCCGCATAGAGGGAAAGCCTCTTTGCCGGGGCATCGCCGCTGGCAAAGCACAGCATTCTTTGGGAAATCAGAGGCGGGGAAGAGAAGGAGCCGTTGGCCTTGGGGTCGGGAAAGGCGAAAAGCCTCTTTGCCTGGGCTTCTCCCCTAGGAAAGCACAGCATTCGTTGGGAAATCAGAGTTCGTTTGGGAATGCTGCTGCTGCTTGCCTAAGATAGTCTCCGCAGCACGGTGGAATATACCCGCATGGAGCGAAATTCTCTTTGCCCTAGAATCCCCTCTGCCTGAGAGAGAAGCATGGTTGCACACGTCTGTCACCACGCTCCCCAGGAGCAAGTGTGGGGTAGGCGCAGCACGCCGCCCCCAGGGAAGAGAAGGAGCCGTTGGCTTTGGGGTCGGGAATCGCTCGGTAAGCAGGATAGCCTGCCGTGGCGCGAACAGCAGGCCGGTGGCAAGACAAGTGTCACCCGCTCCCTGTACGGAGAGATGGAAGCTTGGTGCAAAGGAGACGAGGGGATAAGAAGGGCAGGGGCGCGTGCTCCACTCTAAGGAAGGAGTCTGGGCAGAGGCAGGCAGAAGGAGACAGCATCTCCTTGACCACCTGTCCCAAGGACAGCCTTGTGCTTGCCACCAGGTGCCGTACTCGGAACTCACAGAAACAACCCAATGGAGAAAGGGGCAGTCAGATGCTGTCTTCCACCAAAATGTGGCAGCGTTGTCGGTGGCAGGGGTGTGCCAGGGAAGGAGTGGAGACAGTCCCCCACAGTACCCCATCCAAGTGCACGGACCGTGTACAGGGATCCTGTGGCCTCCTCTCTCCTGTGGTGAAGACACTGGCCTAGGCCCAGAGTCTGCCTGAGCGCGGGAGCAAAAGGAAAAGCCTTACCTACGCCAGGAGATGGTAAAAGGCATAGAGTGCCATGCTAGGCCACGCAGGCTGCTGCAGGGTGGTGACTGTGTCTGCTTAGTTAGGCTTAGCAAGGTGAACCTCGGGCGTGAATTTGGAGCCCGGGAACGCAAGGCCCAAGAGGCACCAGCTCTCCCGCGGCTGTCCCACTCTGCCGCGACAGACCGAAAGAAAAGGCCTTGCTGAGAAAGCAGTAGCGAAGTGCGGTTCGCGCCGAGCTGAAAACATCTGCGACAGCACAGCTGTCGCTGGGAAATCAGAGTCGGTTCTGTGGGCTGCTCTCGTTGCTTGCCTTAGCCTAGTATTCGCAGCACGATGGGAGAAACCCGCATAGAGCGAAAGACTCTTTGCCGGGGCCTCCCCTATGGGAAAGCACAGCATTCTTTGGGAAATCAGAGTCGGGTCTGTGGGATGCTGCCTGCTGCTTGCCGGAGCCAGTCTCCACCGCACGGTGTAATAAACCCGCATGGAGCGAAATCCTCTTGGCCTGGGCATCCCCTCTGCCTGAGAGAGAAGCGCAGTGGCGCCTGTGGAAAGATTTTTAAGGAAAGGGACATGTCTGTCACTGCAGAGCGACGGAAGCCTGGCTGCTAAAGAGACCAGAGGGCACGATTAGGGCAGGGGAAAGGGCTCCACTCTGAGGAAGGAGTCTGGGCAGAAAGCATGCCTGTCCTGAGCCTTTGGGCCCAAGGAGACAGCAGCTCCTTGGTCACCTGTCCGTGGTGGAGACACGGGCTTGCCACCAGGCGCCTACCCTGAACTCGAGAAACAACGCCCAGAAAGAACTCGCCATCAGATGCCGTCTTCCTCCAGGATGTGGAAGCTTGGAGGAGGCACGGGGTTTAAGGGGAAGGAGTGGTGACAGTCCCCCCCCCCCCAAAACTCCCTATTCTGTGCACGGGCGGTGTGCAGGGATCCTGTCACCTCTCCTTTCCTGTGGGGAAAGCACTGGCCTAGTCCGTGAATCTGCCTGAGCGCCAGAGTAAAAGGCCAAGCGATGCCTACACCGGGAGATGGTAGTGTGCCTAGAGTGCAATCCTTGGCTACGCACGCTACTGCAGGGTTGTGGCTATGTCTGCTTAGTTCGGCCTGGCAGCGGGAACCCAGGACGCTAACATGGAGCCCAGGAAAGCAAGGCCCAAGAGGCACCAGCTGTCCAGCAGCTCTTCTTGCCTGACGCGACTGAAGCCTTGCTGAGGAAGCAGCGGCGAAGTGCTGTTCACTCCAAGCCAAAGCCTCTGCGAAAGCACAGCATGCGCTGAGAAATGTTCTGCGGGCTGCTGCTGCTTGCCTGAGGCCAGTCTCACGGTGGGAGAAACCCGGCATACAGCGAAAGCCTCTTTGCCTGGGCATCTCCCCTGGGAAAGTGTGGCATTCGTTGGGAAATCAGAGTTGGGTTTGGGGATGCTGCTTCTGCTTGCCTGAGCTAGTCTCCGCAGCACGGTGGAAGATAACCGCATGGAGCGTAATACTCTTTGCCCTAGCATCCCCTCTGCCTGAGAGAGAAGCATGGTTGCACACGTCTGTCACCGTGCTCCCCAGGAGCAAGTGTGGGAAGACGCAGCACGCCGGCCCCGGGGAAGAGAAGGAGCCTTTGGCCTTGGGGTCGGGAAACGCTCGGGAAGCAGGATAGCCTGCCGTTGAATGAACAGCAGGCCGGTGGCAAGACAAGTGTCACCCGCTCCCTGTGCGGAGAGATGGTAACCTGGCTGCTAAGGAGACTTGAGGGGACGACTAGGGCAGGGGCGCATGCACCACTCTGAGGAAGGAGTCTGGGCAAAAAGCAGGCCTGTCCTGTGCCTCTGCTCACAAGGGGACACCATCTCCTTGCCACCTGTCCCAAGGGCAGGCTTGGGCTTGCCACCAGGTGCCAAACCCGGAATTCGCAGAAACAACCCCATGGAGAAACGGGCAGTCAGATGCCGTCTTCCACAAAGATGTGGCAGGGGGTGTGCCGGGGAAAGAGTGGAGACACTCCCCTACAGTTCCCCATCCCAGTTCACGGGCCGTGTGCAGGGATCCTGTCGCCTCCTATCTCCTGAGGTGAAGGCACTGGCCTAGGCCCAGAGTCTGCCTGAGAAAAGGCAAAGCCTTACCTATGCCAAGAGATGGTAATAGGCATAGAGTGCCATGCTAGGACACGCACGCTGCTTCAGGGTTGTGACTGTGTCTGCTTAGTTCGGCTTAACAAGATGAACCCCAGGCGCGAACTTGGAGCAGGGGAAAGCAAGGCCCAAGAGGAACCAGCTCTCCTCCTACCGCGACAGAGCGAACGACCAAAGCCTTGCTGAGGAAGCAGCAGCGACGTGCGGTTTGTGCCAAGCTGAAAACCTCTGCGAAAGCATAGAAGTCGCTGGGAAATCAGAGTCGGTTCTGTGGGCTGCTTTTGTTGCTTGACTTAGCCTAGTGTTCGCAGCACGATGGGAGAAACCCGCATAGAGGGAAAGCCTCTTTGCCGGGGCATCGCCGCTGGCAAAGCACAGCATTCTTTGGGAAATCAGAGGCGGGGAAGAGAAGGAGCCGTTGGCCTTGGGGTCGGGAAAGGCGAAAAGCCTCTTTGCCTGGGCTTCTCCCCTAGGAAAGCACAGCATTCGTTGGGAAATCAGAGTTCTTTTGGGAACGCTGCTGCTGCTTGCCTAAGATAGTCTCCGCAGCACGGTGGAATATACCCGCATGGAGCGAAATTCTCTTTACCCTAGAATCCCCTCTGCCTGAGAGAGAAGCATGGTTGCACACGTCTGTCACCACGCTCCCCAGGAGCAAGTGTGGGGTAGGCGCAGCACGCCGCCCCCAGGGAAGAGAAGGAGCCGTTGGCTTTGGGGTCGGGAATCGCTCGGTAAGCAGGATAGCCTGCCGTGGCGCGAACAGCAGGCCGGTGGCAAGACAAGTGTCACCCGCTCCCTGTACGGAGAGATGGAAGCTTGGTGCAAAGGAGACGAGGGGATAAGAAGGGCAGGGGCGCGTGCTCCACTCTAAGGAAGGAGTCTGGGCAGAGGCAGGCAGAAGGAGACAGCATCTCCTTGACCACCTGTCCCAAGGACAGCCTTGTGCTTGCCACCAGGTGCCGTACTCGGAACTCACAGAAACAACCCAATGGAGAAAGGGGCAGTCAGATGCTGTCTTCCACCAAAATGTGGCAGCGTTGTCGGTGGCAGGGGTGTGCCAGGGAAGGAGTGGAGACAGTCCACCACAGTACCCCATCCAAGTGCACGGACCGTGTACAGGGATCCTGTGGCCTCCTCTCTCCTGTGGTGAAGACACTGGCCTAGGCCCAGAGTCTGCTGAGCGCGGGAGCAAAAGGAAAAGCCTTACCTACGCCAGGAGATGGTAAAAGGCATAGAGTGCCATGCTAGGCCACGCAGGCTGCTGCAGGGTGGTGACTGTGTCTGCTTAGTTAGGCTTAGCAAGGTGAACCTCGGGCGTGAATTTGGAGCCCGGGAACGCAAGGCCCAAGAGGCACCAGCTCTCCCGCGGCTGTACCACTCTGCCGCGACAGACCGAAAGAAAAGGCCTTGCTGAGAAAGCAGTAGCGAAGTGCGGTTCGCGCCGAGCTGAAAACATCTGCGACAGCACAGCTGTCGCTGGGAAATCAGAGTCGGTTCTGTGGGCTGCTCTCGTTGCTTGCCTTAGCCTAGTATTCGCAGCACGATGGGAGAAACCCGCATAGAGCGAAAGACTCTTTGCCGGGGCCTCCCCTATGGGAAAGCACAGCATTCTTTGGGAAATCAGAGTCGGGTCTGTGGGATGCTGCCTGCTGCTTGCCGGAGCCAGTCTCCACCGCACGGTGTAATAAACCCGCATGGAGCGAAATCCTCTTGGCCTGGGCATCCCCTCTGCCTGAGAGAGCAGCGCAGTGGCGCCTGTGGAAAGATTTTTAAGGAAAGGGACATGTCTGTCACTGCAGAGCGACGGAAGCCTGGCTGCTAAAGAGACCAGAGGGCACGATTAGGGCAGGGGAAAGGGCTCCACTCTGAGGAAGGAGTCTGGGCAGAAAGCATGCCAGTCCTGAACCTTTGGGCCCAAGGAGATAGCAGCTCCTTGGTCACCTGTCCGTGGTGGAGACACGGGCTTGCCACCAGGCGCCTACCCTGAACTCGAGAAACAACGCCCAGAAAGAACTCGCCATCAGATGCCGTCTTCCTCCAGGATGTGGAAGCTTGGAGGAGGCACGGGGTTTAAGGGGAAGGAGTGGTGACAGTCCCCCCCCCCCAAAGCTCCCTATTCAGTGCACGGGCCGTGTGCAGGGATCCTGTCACCTCTCCTTTCCTGTGGGGAAAGCACTGGCCTAGTCCGTGAATCTGCCTGAGCGCCAGAGTAAAAGGCCAAGCGATGCCTACACCGGGAGATGGTAGTGTGCCTAGAGTGCAATCCTTGGCTACGCACGCTACTGCAGGGTTGTGGCTATGTCTGCTTAGTTCGGCCTGGCAGGGTGAACCCAGGACGCTAACATGGAGCCCAGGAAAGCAAGGCCCAAGAGGCACCAGCTCTCCAGCAGCTCTTCTTGCCTGACGCGACTGAAGCCTTGCTGAGGAAGCAGCGGCGAAGTGCTGTTCACTCCAAGCCAAAGCCTCTGCGAAAGCACAGCATTCGCTGAGAAATGTTCTGCGGGCTGCTGATGCTTGCCTGAGGCCAGTCTCACGGTGGGAGAAACCCGGCATACAGTGAAAGCCTCTTTGCCTGGGCATCTCCCCTGGGAAAGTGTGGCATTCGTTGGGAAATCAGAGTTGGGTTTGGGGATGCTGCTTCTGCTTGCCTGAGCTAGTCTCCGCAGCACGGTAGAAGATAACCGCATGGAGCGTAATACTCTTTGCCCTAGCATCCCCTCTGCCTGAGAGAGAAGCATGGTTGCACACGTCTGTCACCGTGCTCCCCAGGAGCAAGTGTGGGAAGATGCAGCACGCCGGCCCCGGGGAAGAGAAGGAGCCTTTGGCCTTGGGGTCGGGAAACGCTCGGGAAGGAGGATAGCCTGCCGTGGAATGAACAGCAGGCCGGTGGCAAGACAAGTGTCACCCGCTCCCTGTGCGGAGAGATGGTAACCTGGCTGCTAAGGAGACTTGAGGGGACGACTAGGGCAGGGGCGCATGCACCACTCTGAGGAAGGAGTCTGGGCAGAAAGCAGGCCTGTCCTGTGCCTCTGCTCACAAGGGGACACCATCTCCTTGCCACCTGTCCCAAGCGCAGGCTTGGGCTTGCCACCAGGTGCCAAACCCGGAATTCGCAGAAACAACCCCATGGAGAAACGGGCAGTCAGATGCCGTCTTCCACAAAGATGTGGCAGGGGGTGTGCCGGGGAAAGAGTGGAGACACTCCCCTACAGTTCCCCATCCCAGTTCACGGGCCGTGTGCAGGGATCCTGTCGCCTCCTATCTCCTGAGGTGAAGGCACTGGCCTAGGCCCAGAGTCTGCCTGAGAAAAGGCAAAGCCTTACCTATGCCAAGAGATGGTAATAGGCATAGAGTGCCATGCTAGGACACGCACGCTGCTTCAGGGTTGTGACTGTGTCTGCTTAGTTCGGCTTAACAAGATGAACCCCAGGCGCGAACTTGGAGCAGGGGAAAGCAAGGCCCAAGAGGAACCAGCTCTCCTCCTACCGCGACAGAGCGAACGAGCAAAGCCTTGCTGAGGAAGCAGCAGCGACGTGCGGTTTGTGCCAAGCTGAAAAGCTCTGCGAAAGCATAGAAGTCGCTGGGAAATCAGAGTCGGTTCTGTGGGCTGCTTTTGTTGCTTGACTTAGCCTAGTGTTCGCAGCACGATGGGAGAAACCCGCATAGAGGGAAAGCCTCTTTGCGGGGGCATCGCCGCTGGCAAAGCACAGCATTCTTTGGGAAATCAGAGGCGGGGAAGAGAAGGAGCCGTTGGCCTTGGGGTCGGGAAAGGCGAAAAGCCTCTTTGCCTGGGCTTCTCCCCTAGGAAAGCACAGCATTCGTTGGGAAATCAGAGTTCGTTTGGGAACGCTGCTGCTGCTTGCCTAAGATAGTCTCCGCAGCACGGTGGAATATACCCGCATGGAGCGAAATTCTCTTTGCCCTAGAATCCCCTCTGCCTGAGAGAGAAGCATGGTTGCACACGTCTGTCACCACGCTCCCCAGGAGCAAGTGTGGGGTAGGCGCAGCACGCCGCCCCCAGGGAAGAGAAGGAGCCGTTTGCTTTGGGGTCGGGAATCGCTCGGTAAGCAGGATAGCCTTCCGTGGCGCGAACAGCAGGCCGGTGGCAAGACAAGTGTCACCCGCTCCCTGTACGGAGAGATGGAAGCTTGGTGCAAAGGAGACGAGGGGATAAGAAGGGCAGGGGCGCGTGCTCCACTCTAAGGAAGGAGTCTGGGCAGAGGCAGGCAGAAGGAGACAGCATCTCCTTGACAACCTGTCCCAAGGACAGCCTTGTGCTTGCCACCAGGTGCCGTACTCGGAACTCACAGAAACAACCCAATGGAGAAAGGGGCAGTCAGATGCTGTCTTCCACCAAAATGTGGCAGCGTTGTCGGTGGCAGGGGTGTGCCAGGGAAGGAGTGGAGACAGTCCCCCACAGTACCCCATCCCAGTCACGGACAGTGTACAGGGATCCTGTGGCCTCCTCTCTCCTGTGGTGAAGACACTGGCCTAGGCCCAGAGTCTGCCTGAGCGCGGGAGCAAAAGGAAAAGCCTTACCTAAGCCAGGAGATGGTAAAAGGCATAGAGTGCCATGCTAGGCCACGCAGGCTGCTGCAGGGTGGTGACTGTGTCTGCTTAGTTAGGCTTAGCAAGGCGAACCTCGGGCGTGAATTTGGAGCCCGGGAACGCAAGGCCCAAGAGGCACCAGCTCTCCCGCGGCTGTCCCACTCTGCCGCGACAGAACGAAAGAAAAGGCCTTGCTGAGAAAGCAGTAGCGAAGTGCGGTTCGCGCCGAGCTGAAAACATCTGCGACAGCACAGCTGTCGCTGGGAAATCAGAGTCGGTTCTGTGGGCTGCTCTCGTTGCTTGCCTTGGCCTAGTATTCGCAGCACGATGGGAGAAACCCGCATAGAGCGAAAGACTCTTTGCCGGGGCCTCCCCTATGGGAAAGCACAGCATTCTTTGGGAAATCAGAGTCGGGTCTGTGGGATGCTGCCTGCTGCTTGCCGGAGCCAGTCTCCACCGCACGGTGTAATAAACCCGCATGGAGCGAAATCCTCTTGGCCTGGGCATCCCCTCTGCCTGAGAGAGAAGCGCAGTGGCGCCTGTGGAAAGATTTTTAAGGAAAGGGACATGTCTGTCACTGCAGAGCGACGGAAGCCTGGCTGCTAAAGAGACCAGAGGGCACGATTAGGGCAGGGGAAAGGGCTCCACTCTGAGGAAGGAGTCTGGGCAGAAAGCATGCCTGTCCTGAGCCTTTGGGCCCAAGGAGACAGCAGCTCCTTGGTCACCTGTCCGTGGTGGAGACACGGGCTTGCCACCAGGCGCCTACCCTGAACTCGAGAAACAACGCCCAGAAAGAACTCGCCATCAGATGCCGTCTTCCTCCAGGATGTGGAAGCTTGGAGGAGGCACGGGGTTTAAGGGGAAGGAGTGGTGACAGTCCCCCCCCCCCCAAAACTCCCTATTCTGTGCACGGGCGGTGTGCAGGGATCCTGTCACCTCTCCTTTCCTGTGGGGAAAGCACTGGCCTAGTCCGTGAATCTGCCTGAGCGCCAGAGTAAAAGGCCAAGCGATGCCTACACCGGGAGATGGTAGTGTGCCTAGAGTGCAATCCTTGGCTACGCACGCTACTGCAGGGTTGTGGCTATGTCTGCTTAGTTCGGCCTGGCAGGGTGAACCCAGGACGCTAACATGGAGCCCAGGAAAGCAAGGCCCAAGAGGCACCAGCTCTCCAGCAGCTCTTCTTGCCTGACGCGACTGAAGCCTTGCTGAGGAAGCAGCAGCGAAGTGCTGTTCACTCCAAGCCAAAGCCTCTGCGAAAGCACAGCATGCGCTGAGAAATGTTCTGCGGGCTGCTGCTGCTTGCCTGAGGCCAGTCTCACGGTGGGAGAAACCCGGCATACAGCGAAAGCCTCTTTGCCTGGGCATCTCCCCTGGGAAAGTGTGGCATTCGTTTGGAAATCAGAGTTGGGTTTGGGGATGCTGCTTCTGCTTGCCTGAGCTAGTCTCCGCAGCACGGTGGAAGATAACCGCATGGAGCGTAATACTCTTTGCCCTAGCATCCCCTCTGCCTGAGAGAGAAGCATGGTTGCACACGTCTGTCACCGTGCTCCCCAGGAGCAAGTGTGGGAAGACGCAGCACGCCGGCCCCGGGGAAGAGAAGGAGCCTTTGGCCTTGGGGTCGGGAAACGCTCGGGAAGCAGGATAGCCTGCCGTGGAATGAACAGCAGGCCGGTGGCAAGACAAGTGTCACCCGGTCCCTGTGCGGAGAGATGGTAACCTGGCTGCTAAGGAGACTTGAGGGGACGACTAGGGCAGGGGCGCATGCACCACTCTGAGGAAGGAGTCTGGGCAGAAAGCAGGCCTGTCCTGTGCCTCTGCTCACAAGGGGACACCATCTCCTTGCCACCTGTCCCAAGGGCAGGCTTGGGCTTGCCACCAGGTGCCAAACCCGGAATTCGCAGAAACAACCCCATGGAGAAACGGGCAGTCAGATGCCGTCTTCCACAAAGATGTGGCAGGGGGTGTGCCGGGGAAAGAGTGGAGACACTCCCCTACAGTTCCCCATCCCAGTTCACGGGCCGTGTGCAGGGATCTTGTCGCCTCCTATCTCCTGAGGTGAAGGCACTGGCCTAGGCCCAGAGTCTGCCTGAGAAAAGGCAAAGCCTTACCTATGCCAAGAGATGGTAATAGGCATAGAGTGCCATGCTAGGACACGCACGCTGCTTCAGGGTTGTGACTGTGTCTGCTTAGTTCGGCTTAACAAGATGAACCCCAGGCGCGAACTTGGAGCAGGGGAAAGCAAGGCCCAAGAGGAACCAGCTCTCCTCCTACCGCGACAGAGCGAACGACCAAAGCCTTGCTGAGGAAGCAGCAGCGACGTGCGGTTTGTGCCAAGCTGAAAAGCTCTGCGAAAGCATAGAAGTCGCTGGGAAATCAGAGTCGGTTCTGTGGGCTGCTTTTGTTGCTTGCCTTAGCCTAGTGTTCGCAGCACGATGGGAGAAACCCGCATAGAGGGAAAGCCTCTTTGCCGGGGCATCGCCGCTGGCAAAGCACAGCATTCTTTGGGAAATCAGAGGCGGGGAAGAGAAGGAGCCGTTGGCCTTGGGGTCGGGAAAGGCGAAAAGCCTCTTTGCCTGGGCTTCTCCCCTAGGAAAGCACAGCATTCGTTGGGAAATCAGAGTTCGTTTGGGAACGCTGCTGCTGCTTGCCTAAGATAGTCTCCACAGCACGGTGGAATATACCCGCATGGAGCGAAATTCTCTTTGCCCTAGAATCCCCTCTGCCTGAGAGAGAAGCATGGTTGCACACGTCTGTCACCACGCTCCCCAGGAGCTAGTGTGGGGTAGGCGCAGCACGCCGCCCCCAGGGAAGAGAAGGAGCCGTTGGCTTTGGGGTCGGGAATCGCTCGGTAAGCAGGATAGCCTGCCGTGGCGCGAACAGCAGGCCGGTGGCAAGACAAGTGTCACCCGCTCCCTGTACGGAGAGATGAAAGCTTGGTGCAAAGGAGACGAGGGGATAAGAAGGGCAGGGGCGCGTGCTCCACTCTAAGGAAGGAGTCTGGGCAGAGGCAGGCAGAAGGAGACAGCATCTCCTTGACCACCTGTCCCAAGGACAGCCTTGTGCTTGCCACCAGGTGCCGTACTCGGAACTCACAGAAACAACCCAATGGAGAAAGGGGCAGTCAGATGCTGTCTTCCACCAAAATGTGGCAGCGTTGTCGGTAGCAGGGGTGTGCCAGGGAAGGAGTGGAGACAGTCCCCCACAGTACCCCAAACCCAGTGCACGGACCGTGTACAGGGATCCTGTGGCCTCCTCTCTCCTGTGGTGAAGACACTGGCCTAGGCCCAGAGTCTGCCTGAGCGCGGGAGCAAAAGGAAAAGCCTTACCTACGCCAGGAGATGGTAAAAGGCATAGAGTGCCATGCTAGGCCACGCAGGCTGCTGCAGGGTGGTGACTGTGTCTGCTTAGTTAGGCTTAGCAAGGTGAACCTCGGGCGTGAATTTGGAGCCCGGGAACGCAAGGCCCAAGAGGCACCAGCTCTCCCGCGGCTGTCCCACTCTGCCGCGACAGAATGAAAGAAAAGGCCTTGCTGAGAAAGCAGTAGCGAAGTGCGGTTCGCGCCGAGCTGAAAACATCTGCGACAGCACAGCTGTCGCTGGGAAATCAGAGTCGGTTCTGTGGGCTGCTCTCGTTGCTTGCCTTAGCCTAGTATTCGCAGCATGATGGGAGAAACCCGCATAGAGCGAAAGACTCTTTGCCGGGGCCTCCCCTATGGGAAAGCACAGCATTCTTTGGGAAATCAGAGTCGGGTCTGTGGGATGCTGCCTGCTGCTTGCCGGAGCCAGTCTCCACCGCACGGTGTAATAAACCCGCATGGAGCGAAATCCTTTTGGCCTGGGCATCCCCTCTGCCTGAGAGAGAAGCGCAGTGGCGCCTGTGGAAAGATTTTTAAGGAAAGGGACATGTCTGTCACTGCAGAGCGACGGAAGCCTGGCTGCTAAAGAGACCAGAGGGCACGATTAGGGCAGGGGAAAGGGCTCCACTCTGAGGAAGGAGTCTGGGCAGAAAGCATGCCTGTCCTGAGCCTTTGGGCCCAAGGAGATAGCAGCTCCTTGGTCACCTGTCCGTGGTGGAGACACGGGCTTGCCACCAGGCGCCTACCCTGAACTCGAGAAACAACGCCCAGAAAGAACTCGCCATCAGATGCCGTCTTCCTCCAGGATGTGGAAGCTTGGAGGAGGCACGGTGTTTAAGGGGAAGGAGTGGTGACAGTCCCCCCCCCCAAAGCTCCCTATTCAGTGCACGGGCGGTGTGCAGGGATCCTGTCACCTCTCCTTTCCTGTGGGGAAAGCACTGGCCTAGTCCGTGAATCTGCCTGAGCGCCAGAGTAAAAGGCCAAGCGATGCCTACACCGGGAGATGGTAGTGTGCCTAGAGTGCAATCCTTGGCTACGCACGCTACTGCAGGGTTGTGGCTATGTCTGCTTAGTTCGGCCTGGCAGGGTGAACCCAGGACGCTAACATGGAGCCCAGGAAAGCAAGGCCCAAGAGGCAGCAGCTCTCCAGCAGCTCTTCTTGCCTGACGCGACTGAAGCCTTGCTGAGGAAGCAGCAGCGAAGTGCTGTTCACTCCAAGCCAAAGCCTCTGCGAAAGCACAGCATGCGCTGAGAAATGTTCTGCGGGCTGCTGCTGCTTGCCTGAGGCCAGTCTCACGGTGGGAGAAACCCGGCATACAGCGAAAGCCTCTTTGCCTGGGCATCTCCCCTGGGAAAGTGTGGCATTCGTTGGGAAATCAGAGTTGGGTTTGGGGATGCTGCTTCTGCTTGCCTGAAGTAGTCTCCGCAGCACGGTGGAAGATAACCGCATGGAGCGTAATACTCTTTGCCCTAGCATCCCCTCTGCCTGAGAGAGAAGCATGGTTGCACACGTCTGTCACCGTGCTCCCCAGGAGCAAGTGTGGGAAGACGCAGCACGCCGGCCCCGGGGAAGAGAAGGAGCCTTTGGCCTTGGGGTCGGGAAACGCTCGGGAAGCAGGATAGCCTGCCGTGGAATGAACAGCAGGCCGGTGGCAAGACAAGTGTCACCCGCTCCCTGTGCGGAGAGATGGTAACCTGGCTGCTAAGGAGACTTGAGGGGACGACTAGGGCAGGGGCGCATGCACCACTCTGAGGAAGGAGTCTGGGCAGAAAGCAGGCCTGTCCTGTGCCTCTGCTCACAAGGGGACACCATCTCCTTGCCACCTGTCCCAAGGGCAGGCTTGGGCTTGCCACCAGGTGCCAAACCCGGAATTCGCAGAAACAACCCCATGGAGAAACGGGCAGTCAGATGCCGTCTTCCACAAAGATGTGGCAGGGGGTGTGCCGGGGAAAGAGTGGAGACACTCCCCTACAGTTCCCCATCCCAGTTCACGGGCCGTGTGCAGGGATCCTGTCGCCTCCTATCTCCTGAGGTGAAGGCACTGGCCTAGGCCCAGAGTCTGCCTGAGAAAAGGCAAAGCCTTACCTATGCCAAGAGATGGTAATAGGCATAGAGTGCCATGCTAGGACACGCACGCTGCTTCAGGGTTGTGACTGTGTCTGCTTAGTTCGGCTTAACAAGATGAACCCCAGGCGCGAACTTGGAGCAGGGGAAAGCAAGGCCCAAGAGGAACCAGCTCTCCTCCTACCGCGACAGAGCGAACGACCAAAGCCTTGCTGAGGAAGCAGCAGCGACGTGCGGTTTGTGCCAAGCTGAAAACCTCTGCGAAAGCATAGAAGTCGCTGGGAAATCAGAGTCGGTTCTGTGGGCTGCTTTTGTTGCTTGCCTTAGCCTAGTGTTCGCAGCACGATGGGAGAAACCCGCATAGAGGGAAAGCCTCTTTGCCGGGGCATCGCCGCTGGCAAAGCACAGCATTCTTTGGGAAATCAGAGGCGGGGAAGAGAAGGAGCCGTTGGCCTTGGGGTCGGGAAAGGCGAAAAGCCTCTTTGCCTGGGCTTCTCCCCTAGGAAAGCACAGCATTCGTTGGGAAATCAGAGTTCGTTTGGGAACGCTGCTGCTGCTTGCCTAAGATAGTCTCCGCAGCACGGTGGAATATACCCGCATGGACCGAAATTCTCTTTGCCCTAGAATCCCCTCTGCCTGAGAGAGAAGCATGGTTGCACACGTCTGTCACCACGCTCCCCAGGAGCAAGTGTGGGGTAGGCGCAGCACGCCGCCCCCAGGGAAGAGAAGGAGCCGTTGGCTTTGGGGTCGGGAATCGCCCGGTAAGCAGGATAGCCTACCGTGGCGCGAAGAGCAGGCCGGTGGCAAGACAAGTGTCACCCGCTCCCTGTACGGAGAGATGGAAGCTTGGTGCAAAGGGGACGAGGGGATAAGAAGGGCAGGGGCGCGTGCTCCACTCTAAGGAAGGAGTCTGGGCAGAGGCAGGCAGAAGGAGACAGCATCTCCTTGACCACCTGTCCCAAGGACAGCCTTGTGCTTGCCACCAGGTGCCGTACTCGGAACTCACAGAAACAACCCAATGGAGAAAGGGGCAGTCAGATGCTGTCTTCCACCAAAATGTGGCAGCGTTGTCGGTAGCAGGGGTGTGCCAGGGAAGGAGTGGAGACAGTCCCCCACAGTACCCCATCCAAGTGCACGGACCGTGTACAGGGATCCTGTGGCCTCCTCTCTCCTGTGGTGAAGACACTGGCCTAGGCCCAGAGTCTGCCTGAGCGCGGGAGCAAAAGGAAAAGCCTTACCTACGCCAGGAGATGGTAAAAGGCATAGAGTGCCATGCTAGGCCACGCAGGCTGCTGCAGGGTGGTGACTGTGTCTGCTTAGTTAGGCTTAGCAAGGTGAACCTCGGGCGTGAATTTGGAGCCCGGGAACGCAAGGCCCAAGAGGCACCAGCTCTCCCGCGGCTGTACCACTCTGCCGCGACAGAATGAAAGAAAAGGCCTTGCTGAGAAAGCAGTAGCGAAGTGCGGTTCGCGCCGAGCTGAAAACATCTGCGACAGCACAGCTGTCGCTGGGAAATCAGAGTCGGTTCTGTGGGCTGCTCTCGTTGCTTGCCTTAGCCTAGTATTCGCAGCATGATGGGAGAAACCCGCATAGAGCGAAAGACTCTTTGCCGGGGCCTCCCCTATGGGAAAGCACAGCATTCTTTGGGAAATCAGAGTCGGGTCTGTGGGATGCTGCCTGCTGCTTGCCGGAGCCAGTCTCCACCGCACGGTGTAATAAACCCGCATGGAGCGAAATCCTCTTGGCCTGGGCATCCCCTCTGCCTGAGAGAGAAGCGCAGTGGCGCCTGTGGAAAGATTTTTAAGGAAAGGGACATGTCTGTCACTGCAGAGCGACGGAAGCCTGGCTGCTAAAGAGACCAGAGGGCACGATTAGGGCAGGGGAAAGGGCTCCACTCTGAGGAAGGAGTCTGGGCAGAAAGCATGCCTGTCCTGAGCCTTTGGGCCCAAGGAGACAGCAGCTCCTTGGTCACCTGTCCGTGGTGGAGACACGGGCTTGCCACCAGGCGCCTACCCTGAACTCGAGAAACAACGCCCAGAAAGAACTCGCCATCAGATGCCGTCTTCCTCCAGGATGTGGAAGCTTGGAGGAGGCACGGGGTTTAAGGGGAAGGAGTGGTGACAGTCCCCCCCCCCAAAGCTTCCTATTCAGTGCACGGGCGGTGTGCAGGGATCCTGTCACCTCTCCTTTCCTATGGGGAAAGCACTGGCCTAGTCCGTGAATCTGC
Organism: Mustela lutreola; assembly: GCF_030435805.1. Lineage (NCBI taxonomy): Eukaryota > Metazoa > Chordata > Mammalia > Carnivora > Mustelidae > Mustela > Mustela lutreola. The sequence continues at coordinate 156,298,746 of NC_081294.1, forward strand.
CTGAGCGCCAGAGTAAAAGGCCAAGCGATGCCTACACCGGGAGATGGTAGTGTGCCTAGAGTGCAATCCTTGGCTACGCACGCTACTGCAGGGTTGTGGCTATGTCTGCTTAGTTCGGCCTGGCAGGGTGAACCCAGGACGCTAACATGGAGCCCAGGAAAGCAAGGCCCAAGAGGCACCAGCTCTCCAGCAGCTCTTCTTGCCTGACGCGACTGAAGCCTTGCTGAGGAAGCAGCGGCGAAGTGCTGTTCACTCCAAGCCAAAGCCTCTGCGAAAGCACAGCATTCGCTGAGAAATGTTCTGCGGGCTGCTGATGCTTGCCTGAGGCCAGTCTCACGGTGGGAGAAACCCGGCATACAGTGAAAGCCTCTTTGCCTGGGCATCTCCCCTGGGAAAGTGTGGCATTCGTTGGGAAATCAGAGTTGGGTTTGGGGATGCTGCTTCTGCTTTCCTGAGCTAGTCTCCGCAGCACGGTAGAAGATAACCGCATGGAGCGTAATACTCTTTGCCCTAGCATCCCCTCTGCCTGAGAGAGAAGCATGGTTGCACACGTCTGTCACCGTGCTCCCCAGGAGCAAGTGTGGGAAGACGCAGCACGCCGGCCCCGGGGAAGAGAAGGAGCCTTTGGCCTTGGGGTCGGGAAACGCTCGGGAAGCAGGATAGCCTGCCGTGGAATGAACAGCAGGCCGGTGGCAAGACAAGTGTCACCCGCTCCCTGTGCGGAGAGATGGTAACCTGGCTGCTAAGGAGACTTGAGGGGACGACTAGGGCAGGGGCGCATGCACCACTCTGAGGAAGGAGTCTGGGCAGAAAGCAGGCCTGTCCTGTGCCTCTGCTCACAAGGGGACAGCATCTCCTTGCCACCTGTCCCAAGGGCAGGCTTGGGCTTGCCACCAGGTGCCAAACCCGGAATTCGCAGAAACAACCCCATGGAGAAACGGGCAGTCAGATGCCGTCTTCCACAAAGATGTGGCAGGGGGTGTGCCGGGGAAAGAGTGGAGACACTCCCCTACAGTTCCCCATCCCAGTTCACGGGCCGTGTGCAGGGATCCTGTCGCCTCCTATCTCCTGAGGTGAAGGCACTGGCCTAGGCCCAGAGTCTGCCTGAGAAAAGGCAAAGCCTTACCTATGCCAAGAGATGGTAATAGGCATAGAGTGCCATGCTAGGACACGCACGCTGCTTCAGGGTTGTGACTGTGTCTGCTTAGTTCGGCTTAACAAGATGAACCCCAGGCGCGAACTTGGAGCAGGGGAAAGCAAGGCCCAAGAGGAACCAGCTCTCCTCCTACCGCGACAGAGCGAACGACCAAAGCCTTGCTGAGGAAGCAGCAGCGACGTGCGGTTTGTGCCAAGCTGAAAACCTCTGCGAAAGCATAGAAGTCGCTGGGAAATCAGAGTCGGTTCTGTGGGCTGCTTTTGTTGCTTGACTTAGCCTAGTGTTCGCAGCACGATGGGAGAAACCCGCATAGAGGGAAAGCCTCTTTGCCGGGGCATCGCCGCTGGCAAAGCACAGCATTCTTTGGGAAATCAGAGGCGGGGAAGAGAAGGAGCCGTTGGCCTTGGGGTCGGGAAAGGCGAAAAGCCTCTTTGCCTGGGCTTCTCCCCTAGGAAAGCACAGCATTCGTTGGGAAATCAGAGTTCGTTTGGGAACGCTGCTGCTGCTTGCCTAAGATAGTCTCCGCAGCACGGTGGAATATACCCGCATGGAGCGAAATTCTCTTTGCCCTAGAATCCCCTCTGCCTGAGAGAGAAGCATGGTTGCACACGTCTGTCACCACGCTCCCCAGGAGCAAGTGTGGGGTAGGCGCAGCACGCCGCCCCCAGGGAAGAGAAGGAGCCGTTGGCTTTGGGGTCGGGAATCGCTCGGTAAGCAGGATAGCCTGCCGTGGCGCGAACAGCAGGCCGGTGGCAAGACAAGTGTCACCCGCTCCCTGTACGGAGAGATGGAAGCTTGGTGCAAAGGAGACGAGGGGATAAGAAGGGCAGGGGCGCGTGCTCCACTCTAAGGAAGGAGTCTGGGCAGAGGCAGGCAGAAGGAGACAGCATCTCCTTGACCACCTGTCCCAAGGACAGCCTTGTGCTTGCCACCAGGTGCCGTACTCGGAACTCACAGAAACAACCCAATGGAGAAAGGGGCAGTCAGATGCTGTCTTCCACCAAAATGTGGCAGCGTTGTCGGTGGCAGGGGTGTGCCAGGGAAGGAGTGGAGACAGTCCCCCACCGTACCCCATCCCAGTGCACGGACCGTGTACAGGGATCCTGTGGCCTCCTCTCTCCTGTGGTGAAGACACTGGCCTAGGCCCAGAGTCTGCCTGAGCGCGGGAGCAAAAGGAAAAGCCTTACCTACGCCAGGAGATGGTAAAAGGCATAGAGTGCCATGCTAGGCCACGCAGGCTGCTGCAGGGTGGTGACTGTGTCTGCTTAGTTAGGCTTAGCAAGGTGAACCTCGGGCGTGAATTTGGAGCCCGGGAACGCAAGGCCCAAGAGGCACCAGCTCTCCCGCGGCTGTACCACTCTGCCGCGACAGAATGGAAGAAAAGGCCTTGCTGAGAAAGCAGTAGCGAAGTGCGGTTCGCGCCGAGCTGAAAACATCTGCGACAGCACAGCTGTCGCTGGGAAATCAGAGTCGGTTCTGTGGGCTGCTCTCGTTGCTTGCCTTAGCCTAGTATTCGCAGCATGATGGGAGAAACCCGCATAGAGCGAAAGACTCTTTGCCGGGGCCTCCCCTATGGGAAAGCACAGCATTCTTTGGGAAATCAGAGTCGGGTCTGTGGGATGCTGCCTGCTGCTTGCCGGAGCCAGTCTCCACCGCACGGTGTAATAAACCCGCATGGAGCGAAATCCTCTTGGCCTGGGCATCCCCTCTGCCTGAGAGAGAAGCGCAGTGGCGCCTGTGGAAAGATTTTTAAGGAAAGGGACATGTCTGTCACTGCAGAGCGACGGAAGCCTGGCTGCTAAAGAGACCAGAGGGCACGATTAGGGCAGGGGAAAGGGCTCCACTCTGAGGAAGGAGTCTGGGCAGAAAGCATGCCTGTCCTGAGCCTTTGGGCCCAAGGAGACAGCAGCTCCTTGGTCACCTGTCCGTGGTGGAGACACGGGCTTGCCACCAGGCGCCTACCCTGAACTCGAGAAACAACGCCCAGAAAGAACTCGCCATCAGATGCCGTCTTCCTCCAGGATGTGGAAGCTTGGAGGAGGCACGGGGTTTAAGGGGAAGGAGTGGTGACAGTCCCCCCCCCCAAAGCTTCCTATTCAGTGCACGGGCGGTGTGCAGGGATCCTGTCACCTCTCCTTTCCTGTGGGGAAAGCACTGGCCTAGTCCGTGAATCTGCCTGAGCGCCAGAGTAAAAGGCCAAGCGATGCCTACACCGGGAGATGGTAGTGTGCCTAGAGTGCAATCCTTGGCTACGCACGCTACTGCAGGGTTGTGGCTATGTCTGCTTAGTTCGGCCTGGCAGGGTGAATCCAGGACGCTAACATGGAGCCCAGGAAAGCAAGGCCCAAGAGGCACCAGCTCTCCAGCAGCTCTTCTTGCCTGACGCGACTGAAGCCTTGCTGAGGAAGCAGCGGCGAAGTGCTGTTCACTCCAAGCCAAAGCCTCTGCGAAAGCACAGCATTCGCTGAGAAATGTTCTGCGGGCTGCTGATGCTTGCCTGAGGCCAGTCTCATGGTGGGAGAAACCCGGCATACAGTGAAAGCCTCTTTGCCTGGGCATCTCCCCTGGGAAAGTGTGGCATTCGTTGGGAAATCAGAGTTGGGTTTGGGGATGCTGCTTCTGCTTCTCTGAGCTAGTCTCCGCAGCACGGTAGAAGATAACCGCATGGAGCGTAATACTCTTTTCCCTAGCATCCCCTCTGCCTGAGAGAGAAGCATGGTTGCACTCGTCTGTCACCGTGCTCCCCAGGAGCAAGTGTGGGAAGACGCAGCACGCCGGCCCCCGGGAAGAGAAGGAGCCTTTGGCCTTGGGGTCGGGAAACGCTCGGGAAGCAGGATAGCCTGCCGTGGAATGAACAGCAGGCCGGTGGCAAGACAAGTGTCACCCGCTCCCTGTGCGGAGAGATGGTAACCTGGCTGCTAAGGAGACTTGAGGGGACGACTAGGGCAGGGGCGCATGCACCACTCTGAGGAAGGAGTCTGGGCAGAAAGCAGGCCTGTCCTGTGCCTCTGCTCACAAGGGGACAGCATCTCCTTGCCACCTGTCCCAAGGGCAGGCTTGGGCTTGCCACCAGGGGCCAAACCCGGAATTCGCAGAAACAACCCCATGGAGAAACGGGCAGTCAGATGCCGTCTTCCACAAAGATGTGGCAGGGGGTGTGCCGGGGAAAGAGTGGAGACACTCCCCTACAGTTCCCCATCCCAGTTCACGGGCCGTGTGCAGGGATCCTGTCGCCTCCTATCTCCTGAGGTGAAGGCACTGGCCTAGGCCCAGAGTCTGCCTGAGAAAAGGCAAAGCCTTACCTATGCCAAGAGATGGTAATAGGCATAGAGTGCCATGCTAGGACACGCACGCTGCTTCAGGGTTGTGACTGTGTCTGCTTAGTTCGGCTTAACAAGATGAACCCCAGGCGCGAACTTGGAGCAGGGGAAAGCAAGGCCCAAGAGGAACCAGCTCTCCTCCTACCGCGACAGAGCGAACGACCAAAGCCTTGCTGAGGAAGCAGCAGCGACGTGCGGTTTGTGCCAAGCTGAAAACCTCTGCGAAAGCATAGAAGTCGCTGGGAAATCAGAGTCGGTTCTGTGGGCTGCTTTTGTTGCTTGCCTTAGCCTAGTGTTCGCAGCACGATGGGAGAAACCCGCATAGAGGGAAAGCCTCTTTGCCGGGGCATCGCCGCTGGCAAAGCACAGCATTCTTTGGGAAATCAGAGGCGGGGAAGAGAAGGAGCCGTTGGCCTTGGGGTCGGGAAAGGCGAAAAGCCTCTTTGCCTGGGCTTCTCCCCTAGGAAAGCACAGCATTCGTTGGGAAATCAGAGTTCGTTTGGGAACGCTGCTGCTGCTTGCCTAAGATAGTCTCCGCAGCACGGTGGAATATACCCGCATGGAGCGAAATTCTCTTTGCCCTAGAATCCCCTCTGCCTGAGAGAGAAGCATGGTTGCACACGTCTGTCACCACGCTCCCCAGGAGCAAGTGTGGGGTAGGCGCAGCACGCCGCCCCCAGGGAAGAGAAGGAGCCGTTGGCTTTGGGGTCGGGAATCGCCCGGTAAGCAGGATAGCCTGCCGTGGCGCGAACAGCAGGCCGGTGGCAAGACAAGTGTCACCCGCTCCCTGTACGGAGAGATGGAAGCTTGGTGCAAAGGAGACGAGGGGATAAGAAGGGCAGGGGCGCGTGCTCCACTCTAAGGAAGGAGTCTGGGCAGAGGCAGGCAGAAGGAGACAGCATCTCCTTGACCACCTGTCCCAAGGACAGCCTTGTGCTTGCCACCAGGTGCCGTACTCGGAACTCACAGAAACAACCCAATGGAGAAAGGGGCAGTCAGATGCTGTCTTCCACCAAAATGTGGCAGCGTTGTCGGTGGCAGGGGTGTGCCAGGGAAGGAGTGGAGACAGTCCCCCACAGTACCCCATCCAAGTGCACGGACCGTGTACAGGGATCCTGTGGCCTCCTCTCTCCTGTGGTGAAGACACTGGCCTAGGCCCAGAGTCTGCCTGAGCGCGGGAGCAAAAGGAAAAGCCTTACCTACGCCAGGAGATGGTAAAAGGCATAGAGTGCCATGCTAGGCCACGCAGGCTGCTGCAGGGTGGTGACTGTGTCTGCTTAGTTAGGCTTAGCAAGGTGAACCTCGGGCGTGAATTTGGAGCCCGGGAACGCAAGGCCCAAGAGGCACCAGCTCTCCCGCGGCTGTACCACTCTGCCGCGACAGACCGAAAGAAAAGGCCTTGCTGAGAAAGCAGTAGCGAAGTGCGGTTCGCGCCGAGCTGAAAACATCTGCGACAGCACAGCTGTCGCTGGGAAATCAGAGTCGGTTCTGTGGGCTGCTCTCGTTGCTTGCCTTAGCCTAGTATTCGCAGCACGATGGGAGAAACCCGCATAGAGCGAAAGACTCTTTGCCGGGGCCTCCCCTATGGGAAAGCACAGCATTCTTTGGGAAATCAGAGTCGGGTCTCTGGGATGCTGCCTGCTGCTTGCCGGAGCCAGTCTCCACCGCACGGTGTAATAAACCCGCATGGAGCGAAATCCTCTTGGCCTGGGCATCCCCTCTGCCTGAGAGAGAAGCGCAGTGGCGCCTGTGGAAAGATTTTTAAGGAAAGGGACATGTCTGTCACTGCAGAGCGACGGAAGCCTGGCTGCTAAAGAGACCAGAGGGCACGATTAGGGCAGGGGAAAGGGCTCCACTCTGAGGAAGGAGTCTGGGCAGAAAGCATGCCTGTCCTGAGCCTTTGGGCCCAAGGAGATAGCAGCTCCTTGGTCACCTGTCCGTGGTGGAGACACGGGCTTGCCACCAGGCGCCTACCCTGAACTCGAGAAACAACGCCCAGAAAGAACTCGCCATCAGATGCCGTCTTCCTCCAGGATGTGGAAGCTTGGAGGAGGCACGGTGTTTAAGGGGAAGGAGTGGTGACAGTCCCCCCCCCCCAAAGCTCCCTATTCAGTGCACGGGCGGTGTGCAGGGATCCTGTCACCTCTCCTTTCCTGTGGGGAAAGCACTGGCCTAGTCCGTGAATCTGCCTGAGCGCCAGAGTAAAAGGCCAAGCGATGCCTACACCGGGAGATGGTAGTGTGCCTAGAGTGCAATCCTTGGCTACGCACGCTACTGCAGGGTTGTGGCTATGTCTGCTTAGTTCGGCCTGGCAGGGTGAACCCAGGACGCTAACATGGAGCCCAGGAAAGCAAGGCCCAAGAGGCACCAGCTCTCCAGCAGCTCTTCTTGCCTGACGCGACTGAAGCCTTGCTGAGGAAGCAGCAGCGAAGTGCTGTTCACTCCAAGCCAAAGCCTCTGCGAAAGCACAGCATGCGCTGAGAAATGTTCTGCGGGCTGCTGCTGCTTGCCTGAGGCCAGTCTCACGGTGGGAGAAACCCGGCATACAGCGAAAGCCTCTTTGCCTGGGCATCTCCCCTGGGAAAGTGTGGCATTCGTTGGGAAATCAGAGTTGGGTTTGGGGATGCTGCTTCTGCTTGCCTGAAGTAGTCTCCGCAGCACGGTGGAAGATAACCGCATGGAGCGTAATACTCTTTGCCCTAGCATCCCCTCTGCCTGAGAGAGAAGCATGGTTGCACACGTCTGTCACCGAGCTCCCCAGGAGCAAGTGTGGGAAGACGCAGCACGCCGGCCCCGGGGAAGAGAAGGAGCCTTTGGCCTTGGGGTCGGGAAACGCTCGGGAAGCAGGATAGCCTGCCGTGGAATGAACAGCAGGCCGGTGGCAAGACAAGTGTCACCCGCTCCCTGTGCGGAGAGATGGTAACCTGGCTGCTAAGGAGACTTGAGGGGACGACTAGGGCAGGGGCGCATGCACCACTCTGAGGAAGGAGTCTGGGCAGAAAGCAGGCCTGTCCTGTGCCTCTGCTCACAAGGGGACACCATCTCCTTGCCACCTGTCCCAAGGGCAGGCTTGGGCTTGCCACCAGGTGCCAAACCCGGAATTCGCAGAAACAACCCCATGGAGAAACGGGCAGTCAGATGCCGTCTTCCACAAAGATGTGGCAGGGGGTGTGCCGGGGAAAGAGTGGAGACACTCCCCTACAGTTCCCCATCCCAGTTCACGGGCCGTGTGCAGGGATCCTGTCGCCTCCTATCTCCTGAGGTGAAGGCACTGGCCTAGGCCCAGAGTCTGCCTGAGAAAAGGCAAAGCCTTACCTATGCCAAGAGATGGTAATAGGCATAGAGTGCCATGCTAGGACACGCACGCTGCTTCAGGGTTGTGACTGTGTCTGCTTAGTTCGGCTTAACAAGATGAACCCCAGGCGCGAACTTGGAGCAGGGGAAAGCAAGGCCCAAGAGGAACCAGCTCTCCTCCTACCGCGACAGAGCGAACGACCAAAGCCTTGCTGAGGAAGCAGCAGCGACGTGCGGTTTGTGCCAAGCTGAAAACCTCTGCGAAAGCATAGAAGTCGCTGGGAAATCAGAGTCGGTTCTGTGGGCTGCTTTTGTTGCTTGCCTTAGCCTAGTGTTCGCAGCACGATGGGAGAAACCCGCATAGAGGGAAAGCCTCTTTGCCGGGGCATCGCCGCTGGCAAAGCACAGCATTCTTTGGGAAATCAGAGGCGGGGAAGAGAAGGAGCCGTTGGCCTTGGGGTCGGGAAAGGCGAAAAGCCTCTTTGCCTGGGCTTCTCCCCTAGGAAAGCACAGCATTCGTTGGGAAATCAGAGTTCGTTTGGGAACGCTGCTGCTGCTTGCCTAAGATAGTCTCCGCAGCACGGTGGAATATACCCGCATGGACCGAAATTCTCTTTGCCCTAGAATCCCCTCTGCCTGAGAGAGAAGCATGGTTGCACACGTCTGTCACCACGCTCCCCAGGAGCAAGTGTGGGGTAGGCGCAGCACGCCGCCCCCAGGGAAGAGAAGGAGCCGTTGGCTTTGGGGTCGGGAATCGCCCGGTAAGCAGGATAGCCTGCCGTGGCGCGAAGAGCAGGCCGGTGGCAAGACAAGTGTCACCCGCTCCCTGTACGGAGAGATGGAAGATTGGTGCAAAGGGGACGAGGGGATAAGAAGGGCAGGGGCGCGTGCTCCACTCTAAGGAAGGAGTCTGGGCAGAGGCAGGCAGAAGGAGACAGCATCTCCTTGACCACCTGTCCCAAGGACAGCCTTGTGCTTGCCACCAGGTGCCGTACTCGGAACTCACAGAAACAACCCAATGGAGAAAGGGGCAGTCAGATGCTGTCTTCCACCAAAATGTGGCAGCGTTGTCGGTAGCAGGGGTGTGCCAGGGAAGGAGTGGAGACAGTCCCCCACAGTACCCCATCCAAGTGCACGGACCGTGTACAGGGATCCTGTGGCCTCCTCTCTCCTGTGGTGAAGACACTGGCCTAGGCCCAGAGTCTGCCTGAGCGCGGGAGCAAAAGGAAAAGCCTTACCTACGCCAGGAGATGGTAAAAGGCATAGAGTGCCATGCTAGGCCACGCAGGCTGCTGCAGGGTGGTGACTGTGTCTGCTTAGTTAGGCTTAGCAAGGTGAACCTCGGGCGTGAATTTGGAGCCCGGGAACGCAAGGCCCAAGAGGCACCAGCTCTCCCGCGGCTGTACCACTCTGCCGCGACAGAATGAAAGAAAAGGCCTTGCTGAGAAAGCAGTAGCGAAGTGCGGTTCGCGCCGAGCTGAAAACATCTGCGACAGCACAGCTGTCGCTGGGAAATCAGAGTCGGTTCTGTGGGCTGCTCTCGTTGCTTGCCTTAGCCTAGTATTCGCAGCATGATGGGAGAAACCCGCATAGAGCGAAAGACTCTTTGCCGGGGCCTCCCCTATGGGAAAGCACAGCATTCTTTGGGAAATCAGAGTCGGGTCTGTGGGATGCTGCCTGCTGCTTGCCGGAGCCAGTCTCCACCGCACGGTGTAATAAACCCGCATGGAGCGAAATCCTCTTGGCCTGGGCATCCCCTCTGCCTGAGAGAGAAGCGCAGTGGCGCCTGTGGAAAGATTTTTAAGGAAAGGGACATGTCTGTCACTGCAGAGCGACGGAAGCCTGGCTGCTAAAGAGACCAGAGGGCACGATTAGGGCAGGGGAAAGGGCTCCACTCTGAGGAAGGAGTCTGGGCAGAAAGCATGCCTGTCCTGAGCCTTTGGGCCCAAGGAGACAGCAGCTCCTTGGTCACCTGTCCGTGGTGGAGACACGGGCTTGCCACCAGGCGCCTACCCTGAACTCGAGAAACAACGCCCAGAAAGAACTCGCCATCAGATGCCGTCTTCCTCCAGGATGTGGAAGCTTGGAGGAGGCACGGGGTTTAAGGGGAAGGAGTGGTGACAGTCCCCCCCCCCAAAGCTTCCTATTCAGTGCACGGGCGGTGTGCAGGGATCCTGTCACCTCTCCTTTCCTATGGGGAAAGCACTGGCCTAGTCCGTGAATCTGCCTGAGCGCCAGAGTAAAAGGCCAAGCGATGCCTACACCGGGAGATGGTAGTGTGCCTAGAGTGCAATCCTTGGCTACGCACGCTACTGCAGGGTTGTGGCTATGTCTGCTTAGTTCGGCCTGGCAGGGTGAACCCAGGACGCTAACATGGAGCCCAGGAAAGCAAGGCCCAAGAGGCACCAGCTCTCCAGCAGCTCTTCTTGCCTGACGCGACTGAAGCCTTGCTGAGGAAGCAGCGGCGAAGTGCTGTTCACTCCAAGCCAAAGCCTCTGCGAAAGCACAGCATGCGCTGAGAAATGTTCTGCGGGCTGCTGATGCTTGCCTGAGGCCAGTCTCACGGTGGGAGAAACCCGGCATACAGTGAAAGCCTCTTTGCCTGGGCATCTCCCCTGGGAAAGTGTGGCATTCGTTGGGAAATCAGAGTTGGGTTTGGGGATGCTGCTTCTGCTTGCCTGAGCTAGTCTCCGCAGCACGGTAGAAGATAACCGCATGGAGCGTAATACTCTTTGCCCTAGCATCCCCTCTGCCTGAGAGAGAAGCATGGTTGCACACGTCTGTCACCGTGCTCCCCAGGAGCAAGTGTGGGAAGACGCAGCACGCCGGCCCCGGGGAAGAGAAGGAGCCTTTGGCCTTGGGGTCGGGAAACGCTCTGAAGCAGGATAGCCTGCCGTGGAATGAACAGCAGGCCGGTGGCAAGACAAGTGTCACCCGCTCCCTGTGCGGAGAGATGGTAACCTGGCTGCTAAGGAGACTTGAGGGGACGACTAGGGCAGGGGCGCATGCACCACTCTGAGGAAGGAGTCTGGGCAGAAAGCAGGCCTGTCCTGTTCCTCTGCTCACAAGGGGACAGCATCTCCTTGCCACCTGTCCCAAGGGCAGGCTTGGGCTTGCCACCAGGTGCCAAACCCGGAATTCGCAGAAACAACCCCATGGAGAAACGGGCAGTCAGATGCCGTCTTCCACAAAGATGTGGCAGGGGGTGTGCCGGGGAAAGAGTGGAGACACTCCCCTACAGTTCCCCATCCCAGTTCACGGGCCGTGTGCAGGGATCCTGTCGCCTCCTATCTCCTGAGGTGAAGGCACTGGCCTAGGCCCAGAGTCTGCCTGAGAAAAGGCAAAGCCTTACCTATGCCAAGAGATGGTAATAGGCATAGAGTGCCATGCTAGGACACGCACGCTGCTTCAGGGTTGTGACTGTGTCTGCTTAGTTCGGCTTAACAAGATGAACCCCAGGCGCGAACTTGGAGCAGGGGAAAGCAAGGCCCAAGAGGAACCAGCTCTCCTCCTACCGCGACAGAGCGAACGACCAAAGCCTTGCTGAGGAAGCAGCAGCGACGTGCGGTTTGTGCCAAGCTGAAAACCTCTGCGAAAGCATAGAAGTCGCTGGGAAATCAGAGTCGGTTCTGTGGGCTGCTTTTGTTGCTTGCCTTAGCCTAGTGTTCGCAGCACGATGGGAGAAACCCGTATAGAGGGAAAGCCTCTTTGCCGGGGCATCGCCGCTGGCAAAGCACAGCATTCTTTGGGAAATCAGAGGCGGGGAAGAGAAGGAGCCGTTGGCCTTGGGGTCGGGAAAGGCGAAAAGCCTCTTTGCCTGGGCTTCTCCCCTAGGAAAGCACAGCATTCGTTTGGAAATCAGAGTTCGTTTGGGAACGCTGCTGCTGCTTGCCTAAGATAGTCTCCGCAGCACGGTGGAATATACCCGCATGGAGCGAAATTCTCTTTGCCCTAGAATCCCCTCTGCCTGAGAGAGAAGCATGGTTGCACACGTCTGTCACCACGCTCCCCAGGAGCAAGTGTGGGGTAGGGGCAGCACGCCGCCCCCAGGGAAGAGAAGGAGCCGTTGGCTTTGGGGTCGGGAATCGCTCGGTAAGCAGGATAGCCTGCCGTGGCGCGAACAGCAGGCCGGTGGCAAGACAAGTGTCACCCGCTCCCTGTACGGAGAGATGGAAGCTTGGTGCAAAGGAGACGAGGGGATAAGAAGGGCAGGGGCGCGTGCTCCACTCTAAGGAAGGAGTCTGGGCAGAGGCAGGCAGAAGGAGACAGCATCTCCTTGACCACCTGTCCCAAGGACAGCCTTGTGCTTGCCACCAGGTGCCGTACTCGGAACTCACAGAAACAACCCAATGGAGAAAGGGGCAGTCAGATGCTGTCTTCCACCAAAATGTGGCAGCGTTGTCGGTAGCAGGGGTGTGCCAGGGAAGGAGGGGAGACAGTCCCCCACAGTACCCCAAACCCAGTGCACGGACCGTGTACAGGGATCCTGTGGCCTCCTCTCTCCTGTGGTGAAGACACTGGCCTAGGCCCAGAGTCTGCCTGAGCGCGGGAGCAAAAGGAAAAGCCTTACCTACGCCAGGAGATGGTAAAAGGCATAGAGTGCCATGCTAGGCCACGCAGGCTGCTGCAGGGTGGTGACTGTGTCTGCTTAGTTAGGCTTAGCAAGGTGAACCTCGGGCGTGAATTTGGAGCCCGGGAACGCAAGGCCCAAGAGGCACCAGCTCTCCCGCGGCTGTCCCACTCTGCCGCGACAGAATGAAAGAAAAGGCCTTGCTGAGAAAGCAGTAGCGAAGTGCGGTTCGCGCCGAGCTGAAAACATCTGCGACAGCACAGCTGTCGCTGGGAAATCAGAGTCGGTTCTGTGGGCTGCTCTCGTTGCTTGCCTTAGCCTAGTATTCGCAGCATGATGGGAGAAACCCGCATAGAGCGAAAGACTCTTTGCCGGGGCCTCCCCTATGGGAAAGCACAGCATTCTTTGGGAAATCAGAGTCGGGTCTGTGGGATGCTGCCTGCTGCTTGCCGGAGCCAGTCTCCACCGCACGGTGTAATAAACCCGCATGGAGCGAAATCCTTTTGGCCTGGGCATCCCCTCTGCCTGAGAGAGAAGCGCAGTGGCGCCTGTGGAAAGATTTTTAAGGAAAGGGACATGTCTGTCACTGCAGAGCGACGGAAGCCTGGCTGCTAAAGAGACCAGAGGGCACGATTAGGGCAGGGGAAAGGGCTCCACTCTGAGGAAGGAGTCTGGGCAGAAAGCATGCCTGTCCTGAGCCTTTGGGCCCAAGGAGATAGCAGCTCCTTGGTCACCTGTCCGTGGTGGAGACACGGGCTTGCTACCAGGCGCCTAACCTGAACTCGAGAAACAACGCCCAGAAAGAACTCGCCATCAGATGCCGTCTTCCTCCAGGATGTGGAAGCTTGGAGGAGGCACGGTGTTTAAGGGGAAGGAGTGGTGACAGTCCCCCCCCCCCAAAGCTCCCTATTCAGTGCACGGGCGGTGTGCAGGGATCCTGTCACCTCTCCTTTCCTGTGGGGAAAGCACTGGCCTAGTCCGTGAATCTGCCTGAGCGCCAGAGTAAAAGGCCAAGCGATGCCTACACCGGGAGATGGTAGTGTGCCTAGAGTGCAATCCTTGGCTACGCACGCTACTGCAGGGTTGTGGCTATGTCTGCTTAGTTCGGCCTGGCAGGGTGAACCCAGGACGCTAACATGGAGCCCAGGAAAGCAAGGCCCAAGAGGCACCAGCTCTCCAGCAGCTCTTCTTGCCTGACGCGACTGAAGCCTTGCTGAGGAAGCAGCAGCGAAGTGCTGTTCACTCCAAGCCAAAGCCTCTGCGAAAGCACAGCATGCGCTGAGAAATGTTCTGCGGGCTGCTGCTGCTTGCCTGAGGCCAGTCTCACGGTGGGAGAAACCCGGCATACAGCGAAAGCCTCTTTGCCTGGGCATCTCCCCTGGGAAAGTGTGGCATTCGTTGGGAAATCAGAGTTGGGTTTGGGGATGCTGCTTCTGCTTGCCTGAGCTAGTCTCCGCAGCACGGTGGAAGATAACCGCATGGAGCGTAATACTCTTTGCCCTAGCATCCCCTCTGCCTGAGAGAGAAGCATGGTTTCACACGTCTGTCACCGTGCTCCCCAGGAGCAAGTGTGGGAAGACGCAGCACGCCGGCCCCGGGGAAGAGAAGGAGCCTTTGGCCTTGGGGTCGGGAAACGCTCGGGAAGCAGGATAGCCTGCCGTGGAATGAACAGCAGGCCGGTGGCAAGACAAGTGTCACCCGGTCCCTGTGCGGAGAGATGGTAACCTGGCTGCTAAGGAGACTTGAGGGGACGACTAGGGCAGGGGCGCATGCACCACTCTGAGGAAGGAGTCTGGGCAGAAAGCAGGCCTGTCCTGTGCCTCTGCTCACAAGGGGACAGCATCTCCTTGCCACCTGTCCCAAGGGCAGGCTTGGGCTTGCCACCAGGTGCCAAACCCGGAATTCGCAGAAACAACCCCATGGAGAAACGGGCAGTCAGATGCCGTCTTCCACAAAGATGTGGCAGGGGGTGTGCCGGGGAAAGAGTGGAGACACTCCCCTACAGTTCCCCATCCCAGTTCACGGGCCGTGTGCAGGGATCCTGTCGCCTCCTATCTCCTGAGGTGAAGGCACTGGCCTAGGCCCAGAGTCTGCCTGAGAAAAGGCAAAGCCTTACCTATGCCAAGAGATGGTAATAGGCATAGAGTGCCATGCTAGGACACGCACGCTGCTTCAGGGTTGTGACTGTGTCTGCTTAGTTCGGCTTAACAAGATGAACCCCAGGCGCGAACTTGGAGCAGGGGAAAGCAAGGCCCAAGAGGAACCAGCTCTCCTCCTACCGCGACAGAGCGAACGACCAAAGCCTTGCTGAGGAAGCAGCAGCGACGTGCGGTTTGTGCCAAGCTGAAAACCTCTGCGAAAGCATAGAAGTCGCTGGGAAATCAGAGTCGGTTCTGTGGGCTGCTTTTGTTGCTTGACTTAGCCTAGTGTTCGCAGCACGATGGGAGAAACCCGCATAGAGGGAAAGCCTCTTTGCCGGGGCATCGCGGCTGGCAAAGCACAGCATTCTTTGGGAAATCAGAGGCGGGGAAGAGAAGGAGCCGTTGGCCTTGGGGTCGGGAAAGGCGAAAAGCCTCTTTGCCTGGGCTTCTCCCCTAGGAAAGCACAGCATTCGTTGGGAAATCAGAGTTCGTTTGGGAACGCTGCTGCTGCTTGCCTAAGATAGTCTCCGCAGCAGGGTGGAATATACCCGCATGGACCGAAATTCTCTTTGCCCTAGAATCCCCTCTGCCTGAGAGAGAAGCATGGTTGCACACGTCTGTCACCACGCTCCCCAGGAGCAAGTGTGGGGTAGGCGCAGCACGCCGCCCCCAGGGAAGAGAAGGAGCCGTTGGCTTTGGGGTCGGGAATCGCCCGGTAAGCAGGATAGCCTGCCGTGGCGCGAACAGCAGGCCGGTGGCAAGACAAGTGTCACCCGCTCCCTGTACGGAGAGATGGAAGCTTGGTGCAAAGGGGACGAGGGGATAAGAAGGGCAGGGGCGCGTGCTCCACTCTAAGGAAGGAGTCTGGGCAGAGGCAGGCAGAAGGAGACAGCATCTCCTTGACCACCTGTCCCAAGGACAGCCTTGTGCTTGCCACCAGGTGCCGTACTCGGAACTCACAGAAACAACCCAATGGAGAAAGGGGCAGTCAGATGCTGTCTTCCACCAAAATGTGGCAGCGTTGTCGGTGGCAGGGGTGTGCCAGGGAAGGAGTGGAGACAGTCCCCCACAGTACCCCAAACCCAGTGCACGGACCGTGTACAGGGATCCTGTGGCCTCCTCTCTCCTGTGGTGAAGACACTGGCCTAGGCCCAGAGTCTGCCTGAGCGCGGGAGCAAAAGGAAAAGCCTTACCTACGCCAGGAGATGGTAAAAGGCATAGAGTGCCATGCTAGGCCACGCAGGCTGCTGCAGGGTGGTGACTGTGTCTGCTTAGTTAGGCTTAGCAAGGTGAACCTCGGGCGTGAATTTGGAGCCCGGGAACGCAAGGCCCAAGAGGCACCAGCTCTCCCGCGGCTGTACCACTCTGCCGCGACAGAATGAAAGAAAAGGCCTTGCTGAGAAAGCAGTAGCGAAGTGCGGTTCGCGCCGAGCTGAAAACATCTGCGACAGCACAGCTGTCGCTGGGAAATCAGAGTCGGTTCTGTGGGCTGCTCTCGTTGCTTGCCTTAGCCTAGTATTCGCAGCATGATGGGAGAAACCCGCATAGAGCGAAAGACTCTTTGCCGGGGCCTCCCCTATGGGAAAGCACAGCATTCTTTGGGAAATCAGAGTCGGGTCTGTGGGATGCTGCCTGCTGCTTGCCGGAGCCAGTCTCCACCGCACGGTGTAATAAACCCGCATGGAGCGAAATCCTCTTGGCCTGGGCATCCCCTCTGCCTGAGAGAGAAGCACAGTGGCGCCTGTGGAAAGATTTTTAAGGAAAGGGACATGTCTGTCACTGCAGAGCGACGGAAGCCTGGCTGCTAAAGAGACCAGAGGGCACGATTAGGGCAGGGGAAAGGGCTCCACTCTGAGGAAGGAGTCTGGGCAGAAAGCATGCCTGTCCTGAGACTTTGGGCCCAAGGAGACAGCAGCTCCTTGGTCACCTGTCCGTGGTGGAGACACGGGCTTGCCACCAGGCGCCTACCCTGAACTCGAGAAACAACGCCCAGAAAGAACTCGCCATCAGATGCCGTCTTCCTCCAGGATGTGGAAGCTTGGAGGAGGCACGGGGTTTAAGGGGAAGGAGTGGTGACAGTCCCCCCCCCCCAAAGCTTCCTATTCAGTGCACGGGCGGTGTGCAGGGATCCTGTCACCTCACCTTTCCTATGGGGAAAGCACTGGCCTAGTCCGTGAATCTGCCTGAGCGCCAGAGTAAAAGGCCAAGCGATGCCTACACCGGGAGATGGTAGTGTGCCTAGAGTGCAATCCTTGGCTACGCACGCTACTGCAGGCTTGTGGCTATGTCTGCTTAGTTCGGCCTGGCAGGGTGAACCCAGGACGCTAACATGGAGCCCAGGAAAGCAAGGCCCAAGAGGCACCAGCTCTCCAGCAGCTCTTCTTGCCTGACGCGACTGAAGCCTTGCTGAGGAAGCAGCGGCGAAGTGCTGTTCACTCCAAGCCAAAGCCTCTGCGAAAGCACAGCATTCGCTGAGAAATGTTCTGCGGGCTGCTGATGCTTGCCTGAGGCCAGTCTCACGGTGGGAGAAACCCGGCATACAGTGAAAGCCTCTTTGCCTGGGCATCTCCCCTGGGAAAGTGTGGCATTCGTTGGGAAATCAGAGTTGGGTTTGGGGATGCTGCTTCTGCTTGCCTGAGCTAGTCTCCGCAGCACGGTAGAAGATAACCGCAAGGAGCGTAATACTCTTTGCCCTAGCATCCCCTCTGCCTGAGAGAGAAGCATGGTTGCACACGTCTGTCACCGTGCTCCCCAGGAGCAAGTGTGGGAAGACGCAGCACGCCGGCCCCGGGGAAGAGAAGGAGCCTTTGGCCTTGGGGTCGGGAAACGCTCGGGAAGCAGGATAGCCTGCCGTGGAATGAACAGCAGGCCGGTGGCAAGACAAGTGTCACCCGCTCCCTGTGCGGAGAGATGGTAACCTGGCTGCTAAGGAGACTTGAGGGGACGACTAGGGCAGGGGCGCATGCACCACTCTGAGGAAGGAGTCTGGGCAGAAAGCAGGCCTGTCCTGTGCCTCTGCTCACAAGGGGACAGCATCTCCTTGCCACCTGTCCCAAGGGCAGGCTTGGGCTTGCCACCAGGTGCCAAACCCGGAATTCGCAGAAACAACCCCATGGAGAAACGGGCAGTCAGATGCCGTCTTCCACAAAGATGTGGCAGGGGGTGTGCCGGGGAAAGAGTGGAGACACTCCCCTACAGTTCCCCATCCCAGTTCACGGGCCGTGTGCAGGGATCCTGTCGCCTCCTATCTCCTGAGGTGAAGGCACTGGCCTAGGCCCAGAGTCTGCCTGAGAAAAGGCAAAGCCTTACCTATGCCAAGAGATGGTAATAGGTATAGAGTGCCATGCTAGGACACGCACGCTGCTTCAGGGTTGTGACTGTGTCTGCTTAGTTCGGCTTAACAAGATGAACCCCAGGCGCGAACTTGGAGCAGGGGAAAGCAAGGCCCAAGAGGAACCAGCTCTCCTCCTACCGCGACAGAGCGAACGACCAAAGCCTTGCTGAGGAAGCAGCAGCGACGTGCGGTTTGTGCCAAGCTGAAAAGCTCTGCGAAAGCATAGAAGTCGCTGGGAAATCAGAGTCGGTTCTGTGGGCTGCTTTTGTTGCTTGACTTAGCCTAGTGTTCGCAGCACGATGGGAGAAACCCGCATAGAGGGAAAGCCTCTTTGCCGGGGCATCGCCGCTGGCAAAGCACAGCATTCTTTGGGAAATCAGAGGCGGGGAAGAGAAGGAGCCGTTGGCCTTGGGGTCGGGAAAGGCGAAAAGCCTCTTTGCCTGGGCTTCTCCCCTAGGAAAGCACAGCATTCGTTGGGAAATCAGAGTTCGTTTGGGAACGCTGCTGCTGCTTGCCTAAGATAGTCTCCGCAGCACGGTGGAATATACCCGCATGGAGCGAAATTCTCTTTGCCCTAGAATCCCCTCTGCCTGAGAGAGAAGCATGGTTGCACACGTCTGTCACCACGCTCCCCAGGAGCAAGTGTGGGGTAGGCGCAGCACGCCGCCCCCAGGGAAGAGAAGGAGCCGTTGGCTTTGGGGTCGGGAATCGCTCGGTAAGCAGGATAGCCTGCCGTGGCGCGAACAGCAGGCCGGTGGCAAGACAAGTGTCACCCGCTCCCTGTACGGAGAGATGGAAGCTTGGTGCAAAGGAGACGAGGGGATAAGAAGGGCAGGGGCGCGTGCTCCACTCTAAGGAAGGAGTCTGGGCAGAGGCAGGCAGAAGGAGACAGCATCTCCTTGACCACCTGTCCCAAGGACAGCCTTGTGCTTGCCACCAGGTGCCGTACTCGGAACTCACAGAAACAACCCAATGGAGAAAGGGGCAGTCAGATGCTGTCTTCCACCAAAATGTGGCAGCGTTGTCGGTGGCAGGGGTGTGCCAGGGAAGGAGTGGAGACAGTCCCCCACAGTACCCCATCCCAGTGCACGGACCGTGTACAGGGATCCTGTGGCCTCCTCTCTCCTGTGGTGAAGACACTGGCCTAGGCCCAGAGTCTGCCTGAGCGCGGGAGCAAAAGGAAAAGCCTTACCTACGCCAGGAGATGGTAAAAGGCATAGAGTGCCATGCTAGGCCACGCAGGCTGCTGCAGGGTGGTGACTGTGTCTGCTTAGTTAGGCTTAGCAAGGTGAACCTCGGGCGTGAATTTGGAGCCCGGGAACGCAAGGCCAAAGAGGCACCAGCTCTCCCGCGGCTGTACCACTCTGCCGCGACAGAATGGAAGAAAAGGCCTTGCTGAGAAAGCAGTAGCGAAGTGCGGTTCGCGCCGAGCTGAAAACATCTGCGACAGCACAGCTGTCGCTGGGAAATCAGAGTCGGTTCTGTGGGCTGCTCTCGTTGCTTGCCTTAGCCTAGTATTCGCAGCATGATGGGAGAAACCCGCATAGAGCGAAAGACTCTTTGCCGGGGCCTCCCCTATGGGAAAGCACAGCATTCTTTGGGAAATCAGAGTCGGGTCTGTGGGATGCTGCCTGCTGCTTGCCGGAGCCAGTCTCCACCGCACGGTGTAATAAACCCGCATGGAGCGAAATCCTCTTGGCCTGGGCATCCCCTCTGCCTGAGAGAGAAGCGCAGTGGCGCCTGTGGAAAGATTTTTAAGGAAAGGGACATGTCTGTCACTGCAGAGCGACGGAAGCCTGGCTGCTAAAGAGACCAGAGGGCACGATTAGGGCAGGGGAAAGGGCTCCACTCTGAGGAAGGAGTCTGGGCAGAAAGCATGCCTGTCCTGAGCCTTTGGGCCCAAGGAGATAGCAGCTCCTTGGTCACCTGTCCGTGGTGGAGACACGGGCTTGCCACCAGGCGCCTAACCTGAACTCGAGAAACAACGCCCAGAAAGAACTCGCCATCAGATGCCGTCTTCCTCCAGGATGTGGAAGCTTGGAGGAGGCACGGTGTTTAAGGGGAAGGAGTGGTGACAGTCCCCCCCCCCCCAAAGCTCCCTATTCAGTGCACGGGCGGTGTGCAGGGATCCTGTCACCTCTCCTTTCCTGTGGGGAAAGCACTGGCCTAGTCCGTGAATCTGCCTGAGCGCCAGAGTAAAAGGCCAAGCGATGCCTACACCGGGAGATGGTAGTGTGCCTAGAGTGCAATCCTTGGCTACGCACGCTACTGCAGGGTTGTGGCTATGTCTGCTTAGTTCGGCCTGGCAGGGTGAACCCAGGACGCTAACATGGAGCCCAGGAAAGCAAGGCCCAAGAGGCACCAGCTCTCCAGCAGCTCTTCTTGCCTGACGCGACTGAAGCCTTGCTGAGGAAGCAGCAGCGAAGTGCTGTTCACTCCAAGCCAAAGCCTCTGCGAAAGCACAGCATGCGCTGAGAAATGTTCTGCGGGCTGCTGATGCTTGCCTGAGGCCAGTCTCACGGTGGGAGAAACCCGGCATACAGCGAAAGCCTCTTTGCCTGGGCATCTCCCCTGGGAAATTGTGGCATTCGTTGGGAAATCAGAGTTGGGTTTGGGGATGCTGCTTCTGCTTGCCTGAGCTAGTCTCCGCAGCACGGTGGAAGATAACCGCATGGAGCGTAATACTCTTTGCCCTAGCATCCCCTCTGCCTGAGAGAGAAGCATGGTTGCACACGTCTGTCACCGTGCTCCCCAGGAGCAAGTGTGGGAAGACGCAGCACGCCGGCCCCGGGGAAGAGAAGGAGCCTTTGGCCTTGGGGTCGGGAAACGCTCGGGAAGCAGGATAGCCTGCCGTGGAATGAACAGCAGGCCGGTGGCAAGACAAGTGTCACCCGGTCCCTGTGCGGAGAGATGGTAACCTGGCTGCTAAGGAGACTTGAGGGGACGACTAGGGCAGGGGCGCATGCACCACTCTGAGGAAGGAGTCTGGGCAGAAAGCAGGCCTGTCCTGTGCCTCTGCTCACAAGGGGACAGCATCTCCTTGCCACCTGTCCCAAGGGCAGGCTTGGGCTTGCCACCAGGTGCCAAACCCGGAATTCGCAGAAACAACCCCATGGAGAAACGGGCAGTCAGATGCCGTCTTCCACAAAGATGTGGCAGGGGGTGTGCCGGGGAAAGAGTGGAGACACTCCCCTACAGTTCCCCATCCCAGTTCACGGGCCGTGTGCAGGGATCCTGTCGCCTCCTATCTCCTGAGGTGAAGGCACTGGCCTAGGCCCAGAGTCTGCCTGAGAAAAGGCAAAGCCTTACCTATGCCAAGAGATGGTAATAGGCATAGAGTGCCATGCTAGGACACGCACGCTGCTTCAGGGTTGTGACTGTGTCTGCTTAGTTCGGCTTAACAAGATGAACCCCAGGCGCGAACTTGGAGCAGGGGAAAGCAAGGCCCAAGAGGAACCAGCTCTCCTCCTACCGCGACAGAGCGAACGACCAAAGCCTTGCTGAGGAAGCAGCAGCGACGTGCGGTTTGTGCCAAGCTGAAAACCTCTGCGAAAGCATAGAAGTCGCTGGGAAATCAGAGTCGGTTCTGTGGGCTGCTTTTGTTGCTTGCCTTAGCCTAGTGTTCGCAGCACGATGGGAGAAACCCGCATAGAGGGAAAGCCTCTTTGCCGGGGCATCGCCGCTGGCAAAGCACAGCATTCTTTGGGAAATCAGAGGCGGGGAAGAGAAGGAGCCGTTGGCCTTGGGGTCGGGAAAGGCGAAAAGCCTCTTTGCCTGGGCTTCTCCCCTAGGAAAGCACAGCATTCGTTGGGAAATCAGAGTTCGTTTGGGAACGCTGCTGCTGCTTGCCTAAGATAGTCTCCGCAGCACGGTGGAATATACCCGCATGGAGCGAAATTCTCTTTGCCCTAGAATCCCCTCTGCCTGAGAGAGAAGCATGGTTGCACACGTCTGTCACCACGCTCCCCAGGAGCAAGTGTGGGGTAGGCGCAGCACGCCGCCCCCAGGGAAGAGAAGGAGCCGTTGGCTTTGGGGTCGGGAATCGCTCGGTAAGCAGGATAGCCTGCCGTGGCGCGAACAGCAGGCCGGTGGCAAGACAAGTGTCACCCGCTCCCTGTACGGAGAGATGGAAGCTTGGTGCAAAGGAGACGAGGGGATAAGAAGGGCAGGGGCGCGTGCTCCACTCTAAGGAAGGAGTCTGGGCAGAGGCAGGCAGAAGGAGACAGCATCTCCTTGACCACCTGTCCCAAGGACAGCCTTGTGCTTGCCACCAGGTGCCGTACTCGGAACTCACAGAAACAACCCAATGGAGAAAGGGGCAGTCAGATGCTGTCTTCCACCAAAATGTGGCAGCGTTGTCGGTAGCAGGGGTGTGCCAGGGAAGGAGGGGAGACAGTCCCCCACAGTACCCCAAACCCAGTGCACGGACCGTGTACAGGGATCCTGTGGCCTCCTCTCTCCTGTGGTGAAGACACTGGCCTAGGCCCAGAGTCTGCCTGAGCGCGGGAGCAAAAGGAAAAGCCTTACCTACGCCAGGAGATGGTAAAAGGCATAGAGTGCCATGCTAGGCCACGCAGGCTGCTGCAGGGTGGTGACTGTGTCTGCTTAGTTAGGCTTAGCAAGGTGAACCTCGGGCGTGAATTTGGAGCCCGGGAACGCAAGGCCCAAGAGGCACCAGCTCTCCCGCGGCTGTCCCACTCTGCCGCGACAGAATGAAAGAAAAGGCCTTGCTGAGAAAGCAGTAGCGAAGTGCGGTTCGCGCCGAGCTGAAAACATCTGCGACAGCACAGCTGTCGCTGGGAAATCAGAGTCGGTTCTGTGGGCTGCTCTCGTTGCTTGCCTTAGCCTAGTATTCGCAGCATGATGGGAGAAACCCGCATAGAGCGAAAGACTCTTTGCCGGGGCCTCCCCTATGGGAAAGCACAGCATTCTTTGGGAAATCAGAGTCGGGTCTGTGGGATGCTGCCTGCTGCTTGCCGGAGCCAGTCTCCACCGCACGGTGTAATAAACCCGCATGGAGCGAAATCCTTTTGGCCTGGGCATCCCCTCTGCCTGAGAGAGAAGCGCAGTGGCGCCTGTGGAAAGATTTTTAAGGAAAGGGACATGTCTGTCACTGCAGAGCGACGGAAGCCTGGCTGCTAAAGAGACCAGAGGGCACGATTAGGGCAGGGGAAAGGGCTCCACTCTGAGGAAGGAGTCTGGGCAGAAAGCATGCCTGTCCTGAGCCTTTGGGCCCAAGGAGATAGCAGCTCCTTGGTCACCTGTCCGTGGTGGAGACACGGGCTTGCTACCAGGCGCCTAACCTGAACTCGAGAAACAACGCCCAGAAAGAACTCGCCATCAGATGCCGTCTTCCTCCAGGATGTGGAAGCTTGGAGGAGGCACGGTGTTTAAGGGGAAGGAGTGGTGACAGTCCCCCCCCCCCAAAGCTCCCTATTCAGTGCACGGGCGGTGTGCAGGGATCCTGTCACCTCTCCTTTCCTGTGGGGAAAGCACTGGCCTAGTCCGTGAATCTGCCTGAGCGCCAGAGTAAAAGGCCAAGCGATGCCTACACCGGGAGATGGTAGTGTGCCTAGAGTGCAATCCTTGGCTACGCACGCTACTGCAGGGTTGTGGCTATGTCTGCTTAGTTCGGCCTGGCAGGGTGAACCCAGGACGCTAACATGGAGCCCAGGAAAGCAAGGCCCAAGAGGCACCAGCTCTCCAGCAGCTCTTCTTGCCTGACGCGACTGAAGCCTTGCTGAGGAAGCAGCAGCGAAGTGCTGTTCACTCCAAGCCAAAGCCTCTGCGAAAGCACAGCATGCGCTGAGAAATGTTCTGCGGGCTGCTGCTGCTTGCCTGAGGCCAGTCTCACGGTGGGAGAAACCCGGCATACAGCGAAAGCCTCTTTGCCTGGGCATCTCCCCTGGGAAAGTGTGGCATTCGTTGGGAAATCAGAGTTGGGTTTGGGGATGCTGCTTCTGCTTGCCTGAGCTAGTCTCCGCAGCACGGTGGAAGATAACCGCATGGAGCGTAATACTCTTTGCCCTAGCATCCCCTCTGCCTGAGAGAGAAGCATGGTTTCACACGTCTGTCACCGTGCTCCCCAGGAGCAAGTGTGGGAAGACGCAGCACGCCGGCCCCGGGGAAGAGAAGGAGCCTTTGGCCTTGGGGTCGGGAAACGCTCGGGAAGCAGGATAGCCTGCCGTGGAATGAACAGCAGGCCGGTGGCAAGACAAGTGTCACCCGGTCCCTGTGCGGAGAGATGGTAACCTGGCTGCTAAGGAGACTTGAGGGGACGACTAGGGCAGGGGCGCATGCACCACTCTGAGGAAGGAGTCTGGGCAGAAAGCAGGCCTGTCCTGTGCCTCTGCTCACAAGGGGACAGCATCTCCTTGCCACCTGTCCCAAGGGCAGGCTTGGGCTTGCCACCAGGTGCCAAACCCGGAATTCGCAGAAACAACCCCATGGAGAAACGGGCAGTCAGATGCCGTCTTCCACAAAGATGTGGCAGGGGGTGTGCCGGGGAAAGAGTGGAGACACTCCCCTACAGTTCCCCATCCCAGTTCACGGGCCGTGTGCAGGGATCCTGTCGCCTCCTATCTCCTGAGGTGAAGGCACTGGCCTAGGCCCAGAGTCTGCCTGAGAAAAGGCAAAGCCTTACCTATGCCAAGAGATGGTAATAGGCATAGAGTGCCATGCTAGGACACGCACGCTGCTTCAGGGTTGTGACTGTGTCTGCTTAGTTCGGCTTAACAAGATGAACCCCAGGCGCGAACTTGGAGCAGGGGAAAGCAAGGCCCAAGAGGAACCAGCTCTCCTCCTACCGCGACAGAGCGAACGACCAAAGCCTTGCTGAGGAAGCAGCAGCGACGTGCGGTTTGTGCCAAGCTGAAAACCTCTGCGAAAGCATAGAAGTCGCTGGGAAATCAGAGTCGGTTCTGTGGGCTGCTTTTGTTGCTTGACTTAGCCTAGTGTTCGCAGCACGATGGGAGAAACCCGCATAGAGGGAAAGCCTCTTTGCCGGGGCATCGCGGCTGGCAAAGCACAGCATTCTTTGGGAAATCAGAGGCGGGGAAGAGAAGGAGCCGTTGGCCTTGGGGTCGGGAAAGGCGAAAAGCCTCTTTGCCTGGGCTTCTCCCCTAGGAAAGCACAGCATTCGTTGGGAAATCAGAGTTCGTTTGGGAACGCTGCTGCTGCTTGCCTAAGATAGTCTCCGCAGCAGGGTGGAATATACCCGCATGGACCGAAATTCTCTTTGCCCTAGAATCCCCTCTGCCTGAGAGAGAAGCATGGTTGCACACGTCTGTCACCACGCTCCCCAGGAGCAAGTGTGGGGTAGGCGCAGCACGCCGCCCCCAGGGAAGAGAAGGAGCCGTTGGCTTTGGGGTCGGGAATCGCCCGGTAAGCAGGATAGCCTGCCGTGGCGCGAACAGCAGGCCGGTGGCAAGACAAGTGTCACCCGCTCCCTGTACGGAGAGATGGAAGCTTGGTGCAAAGGGGACGAGGGGATAAGAAGGGCAGGGGCGCGTGCTCCACTCTAAGGAAGGAGTCTGGGCAGAGGCAGGCAGAAGGAGACAGCATCTCCTTGACCACCTGTCCCAAGGACAGCCTTGTGCTTGCCACCAGGTGCCGTACTCGGAACTCACAGAAACAACCCAATGGAGAAAGGGGCAGTCAGATGCTGTCTTCCACCAAAATGTGGCAGCGTTGTCGGTGGCAGGGGTGTGCCAGGGAAGGAGTGGAGACAGTCCCCCACAGTACCCCAAACCCAGTGCACGGACCGTGTACAGGGATCCTGTGGCCTCCTCTCTCCTGTGGTGAAGACACTGGCCTAGGCCCAGAGTCTGCCTGAGCGCGGGAGCAAAAGGAAAAGCCTTACCTACGCCAGGAGATGGTAAAAGGCATAGAGTGCCATGCTAGGCCACGCAGGCTGCTGCAGGGTGGTGACTGTGTCTGCTTAGTTAGGCTTAGCAAGGTGAACCTCGGGCGTGAATTTGGAGCCCGGGAACGCAAGGCCCAAGAGGCACCAGCTCTCCCGCGGCTGTACCACTCTGCCGCGACAGAATGAAAGAAAAGGCCTTGCTGAGAAAGCAGTAGCGAAGTGCGGTTCGCGCCGAGCTGAAAACATCTGCGACAGCACAGCTGTCGCTGGGAAATCAGAGTCGGTTCTGTGGGCTGCTCTCGTTGCTTGCCTTAGCCTAGTATTCGCAGCATGATGGGAGAAACCCGCATAGAGCGAAAGACTCTTTGCCGGGGCCTCCCCTATGGGAAAGCACAGCATTCTTTGGGAAATCAGAGTCGGGTCTGTGGGATGCTGCCTGCTGCTTGCCGGAGCCAGTCTCCACCGCACGGTGTAATAAACCCGCATGGAGCGAAATCCTCTTGGCCTGGGCATCCCCTCTGCCTGAGAGAGAAGCACAGTGGCGCCTGTGGAAAGATTTTTAAGGAAAGGGACATGTCTGTCACTGCAGAGCGACGGAAGCCTGGCTGCTAAAGAGACCAGAGGGCACGATTAGGGCAGGGGAAAGGGCTCCACTCTGAGGAAGGAGTCTGGGCAGAAAGCATGCCTGTCCTGAGCCTTTGGGCCCAAGGAGACAGCAGCTCCTTGGTCACCTGTCCGTGGTGGAGACACGGGCTTGCCACCAGGCGCCTACCCTGAACTCGAGAAACAACGCCCAGAAAGAACTCGCCATCAGATGCCGTCTTCCTCCAGGATGTGGAAGCTTGGAGGAGGCACGGGGTTTAAGGGGAAGGAGTGGTGACAGTCCCCCCCCCCCAAAGCTTCCTATTCAGTGCACGGGCGGTGTGCAGGGATCCTGTCACCTCACCTTTCCTATGGGGAAAGCACTGGCCTAGTCCGTGAATCTGCCTGAGCGCCAGAGTAAAAGGCCAAGCGATGCCTACACCGGGAGATGGTAGTGTGCCTAGAGTGCAATCCTTGGCTACGCACGCTACTGCAGGCTTGTGGCTATGTCTGCTTAGTTCGGCCTGGCAGGGTGAACCCAGGACGCTAACATGGAGCCCAGGAAAGCAAGGCCCAAGAGGCACCAGCTCTCCAGCAGCTCTTCTTGCCTGACGCGACTGAAGCCTTGCTGAGGAAGCAGCGGCGAAGTGCTGTTCACTCCAAGCCAAAGCCTCTGCGAAAGCACAGCATTCGCTGAGAAATGTTCTGCGGGCTGCTGATGCTTGCCTGAGGCCAGTCTCACGGTGGGAGAAACCCGGCATACAGCGAAAGCCTCTTTGCCTGGGCATCTCCCCTGGGAAAGTGTGGCATTCGTTGGGAAATCAGAGTTGGGTTTGGGGATGCTGCTTCTGCTTGCCTGAGCTAGTCTCCGCAGCACGGTGGAAGATAACCGCATGGAGCGTAATACTCTTTGCCCTAGCATCCCCTCTGCCTGAGAGAGAAGCATGGTTGCACACGTCTGTCACCGTGCTCCCCAGGAGCAAGTGTGGGAAGACGCAGCACGCCGGCCCCGGGGAAGAGAAGGAGCCTTTGGCCTTGGGGTCGGGAAACGCTCGGGAAGCAGGATAGCCTGCCGTGGAATGAACAGCAGGCCGGTGGCAAGACAAGTGTCACCCTGTCCCTGTGCGGAGAGATGGTAACCTGGCTGCTAAGGAGACTTGAGGGGACGACTAGGGCAGGGGCGCATGCACCACTCTGAGGAAGGAGTCTGGGCAGAAAGCAGGCCTGTCCTGTGCCTCTGCTCACAAGGGGACACCATCTCCTTGCCACCTGTCCCAAGGGCAGGCTTGGGCTTGCCACCAGGTGCCAAACCCGGAATTCGCAGAAACAACCCCATGGAGAAACGGGCAGTCAGATGCCGTCTTCCACAAAGATGTGGCAGGGGGTGTGCCGGGGAAAGAGTGGAGACACTCCCCTACAGTTCCCCATCCCAGTTCACGGGCCGTGTGCAGGGATCCTGTCGCCTCCTATCTCCTGAGGTGAAGGCACTGGCCTAGGCCCAGAGTCTGCCTGAGAAAAGGCAAAGCCTTACCTATGCCAAGAGATGGTAATAGGCATAGAGTGCCATGCTAGGACACGCACGCTGCTTCAGGGTTGTGACTGTGTCTGCTTAGTTCGGCTTAACAAGATGAACCCCAGGCGCGAACTTGGAGCAGGGGAAAGCAAGGCCCAAGAGGAACCAGCTCTCCTCCTACCGCGACAGAGCGAACGACCAAAGCCTTGCTGAGGAAGCAGCAGCGACGTGCGGTTTGTGCCAAGCTGAAAACCTCTGCGAAAGCATAGAAGTCGCTGGGAAATCAGAGTCGGTTCTGTGGGCTGCTTTTGTTGCTTGCCTTAGCCTAGTGTTCGCAGCACGATGGGAGAAACCCGCATAGAGGGAAAGCCTCTTTGCCGGGGCATCGCCGCTGGCAAAGCACAGCATTCTTTGGGAAATCAGAGGCGGGGAAGAGAAGGAGCCGTTGGCCTTGGGGTCGGGAAAGGCGAAAAGCCTCTTTGCCTGGGCTTCTCCCCTAGGAAAGCACAGCATTCGTTGGGAAATCAGAGTTCGTTTGGGAACGCTGCTGCTGCTTGCCTAAGATAGTCTCCGCAGCACGGTGGAATATACCCGCATGGAGCGAAATTCTCTTTGCCCTAGAATCCCCTCTGCCTGAGAGAGAAGCATGGTTGCACACGTCTGTCACCACGCTCCCCAGGAGCAAGTGTGGGGTAGGCGCAGCACGCCGCCCCCAGGGAAGAGAAGGAGCCGTTGGCTTTGGGGTCGGGAATCGCTCGGTAAGCAGGATAGCCTGCCGTGGCGCGAACAGCAGGCCGGTGGCAAGACAAGTGTCACCCGCTCCCTGTACGGAGAGATGGAAGCTTGGTGCAAAGGAGACGAGGGGATAAGAAGGGCAGGGGCGCGTGCTCCACTCTAAGGAAGGAGTCTGGGCAGAGGCAGGCAGAAGGAGACAGCATCTCCTTGACCACCTGTCCCAAGGACAGCCTTGTGCTTGCCACCAGGTGCCGTACTCGGAACTCACAGAAACAACCCAATGGAGAAAGGGGCAGTCAGATGCTGTCTTCCACCAAAATGTGGCAGCGTTGTCGGTAGCAGGGGTGTGCCAGGGAAGGAGGGGAGACAGTCCCCCACAGTACCCCAAACCCAGTGCACGGACCGTGTACAGGGATCCTGTGGCCTCCTCTCTCCTGTGGTGAAGACACTGGCCTAGGCCCAGAGTCTGCCTGAGCGCGGGAGCAAAAGGAAAAGCCTTACCTACGCCAGGAGATGGTAAAAGGCATAGAGTGCCATGCTAGGCCACGCAGGCTGCTGCAGGGTGGTGACTGTGTCTGCTTAGTTAGGCTTAGCAAGGTGAACCTCGGGCGTGAATTTGGAGCCCGGGAACGCAAGGCCCAAGAGGCACCAGCTCTCCCGCGGCTGTCCCACTCTGCCGCGACAGAATGAAAGAAAAGGCCTTGCTGAGAAAGCAGTAGCGAAGTGCGGTTCGCGCCGAGCTGAAAACATCTGCGACAGCACAGCTGTCGCTGGGAAATCAGAGTCGGTTCTGTGGGCTGCTCTCGTTGCTTGCCTTAGCCTAGTATTCGCAGCATGATGGGAGAAACCCGCATAGAGCGAAAGACTCTTTGCCGGGGCCTCCCCTATGGGAAAGCACAGCATTCTTTGGGAAATCAGAGTCGGGTCTGTGGGATGCTGCCTGCTGCTTGCCGGAGCCAGTCTCCACCGCACGGTGTAATAAACCCGCATGGAGCGAAATCCTTTTGGCCTGGGCATCCCCTCTGCCTGAGAGAGAAGCGCAGTGGCGCCTGTGGAAAGATTTTTAAGGAAAGGGACATGTCTGTCACTGCAGAGCGACGGAAGCCTGGCTGCTAAAGAGACCAGAGGGCACGATTAGGGCAGGGGAAAGGGCTCCACTCTGAGGAAGGAGTCTGGGCAGAAAGCATGCCTGTCCTGAGCCTTTGGGCCCAAGGAGATAGCAGCTCCTTGGTCACCTGTCCGTGGTGGAGACACGGGCTTGCTACCAGGCGCCTAACCTGAACTCGAGAAACAACGCCCAGAAAGAACTCGCCATCAGATGCCGTCTTCCTCCAGGATGTGGAAGCTTGGAGGAGGCACGGTGTTTAAGGGGAAGGAGTGGTGACAGTCCCCCCCCCCCAAAGCTCCCTATTCAGTGCACGGGCGGTGTGCAGGGATCCTGTCACCTCTCCTTTCCTGTGGGGAAAGCACTGGCCTAGTCCGTGAATCTGCCTGAGCGCCAGAGTAAAAGGCCAAGCGATGCCTACACCGGGAGATGGTAGTGTGCCTAGAGTGCAATCCTTGGCTACGCACGCTACTGCAGGGTTGTGGCTATGTCTGCTTAGTTCGGCCTGGCAGGGTGAACCCAGGACGCTAACATGGAGCCCAGGAAAGCAAGGCCCAAGAGGCACCAGCTCTCCAGCAGCTCTTCTTGCCTGACGCGACTGAAGCCTTGCTGAGGAAGCAGCAGCGAAGTGCTGTTCACTCCAAGCCAAAGCCTCTGCGAAAGCACAGCATGCGCTGAGAAATGTTCTGCGGGCTGCTGCTGCTTGCCTGAGGCCAGTCTCACGGTGGGAGAAACCCGGCATACAGCGAAAGCCTCTTTGCCTGGGCATCTCCCCTGGGAAAGTGTGGCATTCGTTGGGAAATCAGAGTTGGGTTTGGGGATGCTGCTTCTGCTTGCCTGAGCTAGTCTCCGCAGCACGGTGGAAGATAACCGCATGGAGCGTAATACTCTTTGCCCTAGCATCCCCTCTGCCTGAGAGAGAAGCATGGTTTCACACGTCTGTCACCGTGCTCCCCAGGAGCAAGTGTGGGAAGACGCAGCACGCCGGCCCCGGGGAAGAGAAGGAGCCTTTGGCCTTGGGGTCGGGAAACGCTCGGGAAGCAGGATAGCCTGCCGTGGAATGAACAGCAGGCCGGTGGCAAGACAAGTGTCACCCGCTCCCTGTGCGGAGAGATGGTAACCTGGCTGCTAAGGAGACTTGAGGGGACGACTAGGGCAGGGGCGCATGCACCACTCTGAGGAAGGAGTCTGGGCAGAAAGCAGGCCTGTCCTGTGCCTCTGCTCACAAGGGGACAGCATCTCCTTGCCACCTGTCCCAAGGGCAGGCTTGGGCTTGCCACCAGGTGCCAAACCCGGAATTCGCAGAAACAACCCCATGGAGAAACGGGCAGTCAGATGCCGTCTTCCACAAAGATGTGGCAGGGGGTGTGCCGGGGAAAGAGTGGAGACACTCCCCTACAGTTCCCCATCCCAGTTCACGGGCCGTGTGCAGGGATCCTGTCGCCTCCTATCTCCTGAGGTGAAGGCACTGGCCTAGGCCCAGAGTCTGCCTGAGAAAAGGCAAAGCCTTACCTATGCCAAGAGATGGTAATAGGCATAGAGTGCCATGCTAGGACACGCACGCTGCTTCAGGGTTGTGACTGTGTCTGCTTAGTTCGGCTTAACAAGATGAACCCCAGGCGCGAACTTGGAGCAGGGGAAAGCAAGGCCCAAGAGGAACCAGCTCTCCTCCTACCGCGACAGAGCGAACGACCAAAGCCTTGCTGAGGAAGCAGCAGCGACGTGCGGTTTGTGTCAAGCTGAAAACCTCTGCGAAAGCATAGAAGTCGCTGGGAAATCAGAGTCGGTTCTGTGGGCTGCTTTTGTTGCTTGACTTAGCCTAGTGTTCGCAGCACGATGGGAGAAACCCGCATAGAGGGAAAGCCTCTTTGCCGGGGCATCGCGGCTGGCAAAGCACAGCATTCTTTGGGAAATCAGAGGCGGGGAAGAGAAGGAGCCGTTGGCCTTGGGGTCGGGAAAGGCGAAAAGCCTCTTTGCCTGGGCTTCTCCCCTAGGAAAGCACAGCATTCGTTGGGAAATCAGAGTTCGTTTGGGAACGCTGCTGCTGCTTGCCTAAGATAGTCTCCGCAGCAGGGTGGAATATACCCGCATGGACCGAAATTCTCTTTGCCCTAGAATCCCCTCTGCCTGAGAGAGAAGCATGGTTGCACACGTCTGTCACCACGCTCCCCAGGAGCAAGTGTGGGGTAGGCGCAGCACGCCGCCCCCAGGGAAGAGAAGGAGCCGTTGGCTTTGGGGTCGGGAATCGCCCGGTAAGCAGGATAGCCTGCCGTGGCGCGAACAGCAGGCCGGTGGCAAGACAAGTGTCACCCGCTCCCTGTACGGAGAGATGGAAGCTTGGTGCAAAGGAGACGAGGGGATAAGAAGGGCAGGGGCGCGTGCTCCACTCTAAGGAAGGAGTCTGGGCAGAGGCAGGCAGAAGGAGACAGCATCTCCTTGACCACCTGTCCCAAGGACAGCCTTGTGCTTGCCACCAGGTGCCGTACTCGGAACTCACAGAAACAACCCAATGGAGAAAGGGGCAGTCAGATGCTGTCTTCCACCAAAATGTGGCAGCGTTGTCGGTGGCAGGGGTGTGCCAGGGAAGGAGTGGAGACAGTCCCCCACAGTACCCCAAACCCAGTGCACGGACCGTGTACAGGGATCCTGTGGCCTCCTCTCTCCTGTGGTGAAGACACTGGCCTAGGCCCAGAGTCTGCCTGAGCGCGGGAGCAAAAGGAAAAGCCTTACCTACGCCAGGAGATGGTAAAAGGCATAGAGTGCCATGCTAGGCCACGCAGGCTGCTGCAGGGTGGTGACTGTGTCTGCTTAGTTAGGCTTAGCAAGGTGAACCTCGGGCGTGAATTTGGAGCCCGGGAACGCAAGGCCCAAGAGGCACCAGCTCTCCCGCGGCTGTACCACTCTGCCGCGACAGAATGAAAGAAAAGGCCTTGCTGAGAAAGCAGTAGCGAAGTGCGGTTCGCGCCGAGCTGAAAACATCTGCGACAGCACAGCTGTCGCTGGGAAATCAGAGTCGGTTCTGTGGGCTGCTCTCGTTGCTTGCCTTAGCCTAGTATTCGCAGCATGATGGGAGAAACCCGCATAGAGCGAAAGACTCTTTGCCGGGGCCTCCCCTATGGGAAAGCACAGCATTCTTTGGGAAATCAGAGTCGGGTCTGTGGGATGCTGCCTGCTGCTTGCCGGAGCCAGTCTCCACCGCACGGTGTAATAAACCCGCATGGAGCGAAATCCTCTTGGCCTGGGCATCCCCTCTGCCTGAGAGAGAAGCACAGTGGCGCCTGTGGAAAGATTTTTAAGGAAAGGGACATGTCTGTCACTGCAGAGCGACGGAAGCCTGGCTGCTAAAGAGACCAGAGGGCACGATTAGGGCAGGGGAAAGGGCTCCACTCTGAGGAAGGAGTCTGGGCAGAAAGCATGCCTGTCCTGAGCCTTTGGGCCCAAGGAGACAGCAGCTCCTTGGTCACCTGTCAGTGGTGGAGACACGGGCTTGCCACCAGGCGCCTACCCTGAACTCGAGAAACAACGCCCAGAAAGAACTCGCCATCAGATGCCGTCTTCCTCCAGGATGTGGAAGCTTGGAGGAGGCACGGGGTTTAAGGGGAAGGAGTGGTGACAGTCCCCCCCCCCCAAAGCTTCCTATTCAGTGCACGGGCGGTGTGCAGGGATCCTGTCACCTCACCTTTCCTATGGGGAAAGCACTGGCCTAGTCCGTGAATCTGCCTGAGCGCCAGAGTAAAAGGCCAAGCGATGCCTACACCGGGAGATGGTAGTGTGCCTAGAGTGCAATCCTTGGCTACGCACGCTACTGCAGGCTTGTGGCTATGTCTGCTTAGTTCGGCCTGGCAGGGTGAACCCAGGACGCTAACATGGAGCCCAGGAAAGCAAGGCCCAAGAGGCACCAGCTCTCCAGCAGCTCTTCTTGCCTGACGCGACTGAAGCCTTGCTGAGGAAGCAGCGGCGAAGTGCTGTTCACTCCAAGCCAAAGCCTCTGCGAAAGCACAGCATTCGCTGAGAAATGTTCTGCGGGCTGCTGATGCTTGCCTGAGGCCAGTCTCACGGTGGGAGAAACCCGGCATACAGTGAAAGCCTCTTTGCCTGGGCATCTCCCCTGGGAAAGTGTGGCATTCGTTGGGAAATCAGAGTTGGGTTTGGGGATGCTGCTTCTGCTTGCCTGAGCTAGTCTCCGCAGCACGGTAGAAGATAACCGCAAGGAGCGTAATACTCTTTGCCCTAGCATCCCCTCTGCCTGAGAGAGAAGCATGGTTGCACACGTCTGTCACCGTGCTCCCCAGGAGCAAGTGTGGGAAGACGCAGCACGCCGGCCCCGGGGAAGAGAAGGAGCCTTTGGCCTTGGGGTCGGGAAACGCTCGGGAAGCAGGATAGCCTGCCGTGGAATGAACAGCAGGCCGGTGGCAAGACAAGTGTCACCCGCTCCCTGTGCGGAGAGATGGTAACCTGGCTGCTAAGGAGACTTGAGGGGACGACTAGGGCAGGGGCGCATGCACCACTCTGAGGAAGGAGTCTGGGCAGAAAGCAGGCCTGTCCTGTGCCTCTGCTCACAAGGGGACAGCATCTCCTTGCCACCTGTCCCAAGGGCAGGCTTGGGCTTGCCACCAGGTGCCAAACCCGGAATTCGCAGAAACAACCCCATGGAGAAACGGGCAGTCAGATGCCGTCTTCCACAAAGATGTGGCAGGGGGTGTGCCGGGGAAAGAGTGGAGACACTCCCCTACAGTTCCCCATCCCAGTTCACGGGCCGTGTGCAGGGATCCTGTCGCCTCCTATCTCCTGAGGTGAAGGCACTGGCCTAGGCCCAGAGTCTGCCTGAGAAAAGGCAAAGCCTTACCTATGCCAAGAGATGGTAATAGGTATAGAGTGCCATGCTAGGACACGCACGCTGCTTCAGGGTTGTGACTGTGTCTGCTTAGTTCGGCTTAACAAGATGAACCCCAGGCGCGAACTTGGAGCAGGGGAAAGCAAGGCCCAAGAGGAACCAGCTCTCCTCCTACCGCGACAGAGCGAACGACCAAAGCCTTGCTGAGGAAGCAGCAGCGACGTGCGGTTTGTGCCAAGCTGAAAAGCTCTGCGAAAGCATAGAAGTCGCTGGGAAATCAGAGTCGGTTCTGTGGGCTGCTTTTGTTGCTTGACTTAGCCTAGTGTTCGCAGCACGATGGGAGAAACCCGCATAGAGGGAAAGCCTCTTTGCCGGGGCATCGCCGCTGGCAAAGCACAGCATTCTTTGGGAAATCAGAGGCGGGGAAGAGAAGGAGCCGTTGGCCTTGGGGTCGGGAAAGGCGAAAAGCCTCTTTGCCTGGGCTTCTCCCCTAGGAAAGCACAGCATTCGTTGGGAAATCAGAGTTCGTTTGGGAACGCTGCTGCTGCTTGCCTAAGATAGTCTCCGCAGCACGGTGGAATATACCCGCATGGAGCGAAATTCTCTTTGCCCTAGAATCCCCTCTGCCTGAGAGAGAAGCATGGTTGCACACGTCTGTCACCACGCTCCCCAGGAGCAAGTGTGGGGTAGGCGCAGCACGCCGCCCCCAGGGAAGAGAAGGAGCCGTTGGCTTTGGGGTCGGGAATCGCTCGGTAAGCAGGATAGCCTGCCGTGGCGCGAACAGCAGGCCGGTGGCAAGACAAGTGTCACCCGCTCCCTGTACGGAGAGATGGAAGCTTGGTGCAAAGGAGACGAGGGGATAAGAAGGGCAGGGGCGCGTGCTCCACTCTAAGGAAGGAGTCTGGGCAGAGGCAGGCAGAAGGAGACAGCATCTCCTTGACCACCTGTCCCAAGGACAGCCTTGTGCTTGCCACCAGGTGCCGTACTCGGAACTCACAGAAACAACCCAATGGAGAAAGGGGCAGTCAGATGCTGTCTTCCACCAAAATGTGGCAGCGTTGTCGGTGGCAGGGGTGTGCCAGGGAAGGAGTGGAGACAGTCCCCCACAGTACCCCATCCCAGTGCACGGACCGTGTACAGGGATCCTGTGGCCTCCTCTCTCCTGTGGTGAAGACACTGGCCTAGGCCCAGAGTCTGCCTGAGCGCGGGAGCAAAAGGAAAAGCCTTACCTACGCCAGGAGATGGTAAAAGGCATAGAGTGCCATGCTAGGCCACGCAGGCTGCTGCAGGGTGGTGACTGTGTCTGCTTAGTTAGGCTTAGCAAGGTGAACCTCGGGCGTGAATTTGGAGCCCGGGAACGCAAGGCCAAAGAGGCACCAGCTCTCCCGCGGCTGTACCACTCTGCCGCGACAGAATGGAAGAAAAGGCCTTGCTGAGAAAGCAGTAGCGAAGTGCGGTTCGCGCCGAGCTGAAAACATCTGCGACAGCACAGCTGTCGCTGGGAAATCAGAGTCGGTTCTGTGGGCTGCTCTCGTTGCTTGCCTTAGCCTAGTATTCGCAGCATGATGGGAGAAACCCGCATAGAGCGAAAGACTCTTTGCCGGGGCCTCCCCTATGGGAAAGCACAGCATTCTTTGGGAAATCAGAGTCGGGTCTGTGGGATGCTGCCTGCTGCTTGCCGGAGCCAGTCTCCACCGCACGGTGTAATAAACCCGCATGGAGCGAAATCCTCTTGGCCTGGGCATCCCCTCTGCCTGAGAGAGAAGCGCAGTGGCGCCTGTGGAAAGATTTTTAAGGAAAGGGACATGTCTGTCACTGCAGAGCGACGGAAGCCTGGCTGCTAAAGAGACCAGAGGGCACGATTAGGGCAGGGGAAAGGGCTCCACTCTGAGGAAGGAGTCTGGGCAGAAAGCATGCCTGTCCTGAGCCTTTGGGCCCAAGGAGACAGCAGCTCCTTGGTCACCTGTCCGTGGTGGAGACACGGGCTTGCCACCAGGCGCCTACCCTGAACTCGAGAAACAACGCCCAGAAAGAACTCGCCATCAGATGCCGTCTTCCTCCAGGATGTGAAAGCTTGGAGGAGGCACGGGGTTTAAGGGGAAGGAGTGGTGACAGTCCCCCCCCCCAAAGCTTCCTATTCAGTGCACGGGCGGTGTGCAGGGATCCTGTCACCTCTCCTTTCCTGTGGGGAAAGCACTGGCCTAGTCCGTGAATCTGCCTGAGCGCCAGAGTAAAAGGCCAAGCGATGCCTACACCGGGAGATGGTAGTGTGCCTAGAGTGCAATCCTTGGCTACGCACGCTACTGCAGGGTTGTGGCTATGTCTGCTTAGTTCGGCCTGGCAGGGTGAATCCAGGACGCTAACATGGAGCCCAGGAAAGCAAGGCCCAAGAGGCACCAGCTCTCCAGCAGCTCTTCTTGCCTGAGGCGACTGAAGCTTTGCTGAGGAAGCAGCGGCGAAGTGCTGTTCACTCCAAGCCAAAGCCTCTGCGAAAGCACAGCATTCGCTGAGAAATGTTCTGCGGGCTGCTGATGCTTGCCTGAGGCCAGTCTCACGGTGGGAGAAACCCGGCATACAGTGAAAGCCTCTTTGCCTGGGCATCTCCCCTGGGAAAGTGTGGCATTCGTTGGATAATCAGAGTTGGGTTTGGGGATGCTGCTTCTGCTTCTCTGAGCTAGTCTCCGCAGCACGGTAGAAGATAACCGCATGGAGCGTAATACTCTTTTCCCTAGCATCCCCTCTGCCTGAGAGAGAAGCATGGTTGCACTCGTCTGTCACCGTGCTCCCCAGGAGCAAGTGTGGGAAGACGCAGCACGCCGGCCCCCGGGAAGAGAAGGAGCCTTTGGCCTTGGGGTCGGGAAACGCTCGGGAAGCAGGATAGCCTGCCGTGGAATGAACAGCAGGCCGGTGGCAAGACAAGTGTCACCCGCTCCCTGTGCGGAGAGATGGTAACCTGGCTGCTAAGGAGACTTGAGGGGACGACTAGGGCAGGGGCGCATGCACCACTCTGAGGAAGGAGTCTGGGCAGAAAGCAGGCCTGTCCTGTGCCTCTGCTCACAAGGGGACAGCATCTCCTTGCCACCTGTCCCAAGGGCAGGCTTGGGCTTGCCACCAGGGGCCAAACCCGGAATTCGCAGAAACAACCCCATGGAGAAACGGGCAGTCAGATGCCGTCTTCCACAAAGATGTGGCAGGGGGTGTGCCGGGGAAAGAGTGGAGACACTCCCATACAGTTCCCCATCCCAGTTCACGGGCCGTGTGCAGGGATCCTGTCGCCTCCTATCTCCTGAGGTGAAGGCACTGGCCTAGGCCCAGAGTCTGCCTGAGAAAAGGCAAAGCCTTACCTATGCCAAGAGATGGTAATAGGCATAGAGTGCCATGCTAGGACACGCACGCTGCTTCAGGGTTGTGACTGTGTCTGCTTAGTTCGGCTTAACAAGATGAACCCCAGGCGCGAACTTGGAGCAGGGGAAAGCAAGGCCCAAGAGGAACCAGCTCTCCTCCTACCGCGACAGAGCGAACGAGCAAAGCCTTGCTGAGGAAGCAGCAGCGACGTGCGGTTTGTGCCAAGCTGAAAACCTCTGCGAAAGCATAGAAGTCGCTGGGAAATCAGAGTCGGTTCTGTGGGCTGCTTTTGTTGCTTGACTTAGCCTAGTGTTCGCAGCACGATGGGAGAAACCCGCATAGAGGGAAAGCCTCTTTGCCGGGGCATCGCCGCTGGCAAAGCACAGCATTCTTTGGGAAATCAGAGGCGGGGAAGAGAAGGAGCCGTTGGCCTTGGGGTCGGGAAAGGCGAAAAGCCTCTTTGCCTGGGCTTCTCCCCTAGGAAAGCACAGCATTCGTTGGGAAATCAGAGTTCGTTTGGGAACGCTGCTGCTGCTTGCCTAAGATAGTCTCCGCAGCACGGTGGAATATACCCGCATGGAGCGAAATTCTCTTTGCCCTAGAATCCCCTCTGCCTGAGAGAGAAGCATGGTTGCACACGTCTGTCACCACGCTCCCCAGGAGCAAGTGTGGGGTAGGCGCAGCACGCCGCCCCCAGGGAAGAGAAGGAGCCGTTGGCTTTGGGGTCGGGAATCGCTCGGTAAGCAGGATAGCCTGCCGTGGCGCGAACAGCAGGCCGGTGGCAAGACAAGTGTCACCCGCTCCCTGTACGGAGAGATGGAAGCTTGGTGCAAAGGAGACGAGGGGATAAGAAGGGCAGGGGCGCGTGCTCCACTCTAAGGAAGGAGTCTGGGCAGAGGCAGGCAGAAGGAGACAGCATCTCCTTGACCACCTGTCCCAAGGACAGCCTTGTGCTTGCCACCAGGTGCCGTACTCGGAACTCACAGAAACAACCCAATGGAGAAAGGGGCAGTCAGATGCTGTCTTCCACCAAAATGTGGCAGCGTTGTCGGTGGCAGGGGTGTGCCAGGGAAGGAGTGGAGACAGTCCCCCACAGTACCCCATCCAAGTGCACGGACCGTGTACAGGGATCCTGTGGCCTCCTCTCTCCTGTGGTGAAGACACTGGCCTAGGCCCAGAGTCTGCCTGAGCGCGGGAGCAAAAGGAAAAGCCTTACCTACGCCAGGAGATGGTAAAAGGCATAGAGTGCCATGCTAGGCCACGCAGGCTGCTGCAGGGTGGTGACTGTGTCTGCTTAGTTAGGCTTAGCAAGGTGAACCTCGGGCGTGAATTTGGAGCCCGGGAACGCAAGGCCCAAGAGGCACCAGCTCTCCCGCGGCTGTACCACTCTGCCGCGACAGACCGAAAGAAAAGGCCTTGCTGAGAAAGCAGTAGCGAAGTGCGGTTCGCGCCGAGCTGAAAACATCTGCGACAGCACAGCTGTCGCTGGGAAATCAGAGTCGGTTCTGTGGGCTGCTCTCGTTGCTTGCCTTAGCCTAGTATTCGCAGCACGATGGGAGAAACCCGCATAGAGCGAAAGACTCTTTGCCGGGGCCTCCCCTATGGGAAAGCACAGCATTCTTTGGGAAATCAGAGTCGGGTCTGTGGGATGCTGCCTGCTGCTTGCCGGAGCCAGTCTCCACCGCACGGTGTAATAAACCCGCATGGAGCGAAATCCTCTTGGCCTGGGCATCCCCTCTGCCTGAGAGAGAAGCGCAGTGGCGCCTGTGGAAAGATTTTTAAGGAAAGGGACATGTCTGTCACTGCAGAGCGACAGAAGCCTGGCTGCTAAAGAGACCAGAGGGCACGATTAGGGCAGGGGAAAGGGCTCCACTCTGAGGAAGGAGTCTGGGCAGAAAGCATGCCTGTCCTGAGCCTTTGGGCCCAAGGAGACAGCAGCTCCTTGGTCACCTGTCCGTGGTGGAGACACGGGCTTGCCACCAGGCGCCTACCCTGAACTCGAGAAACAACGCCCAGAAAGAACTCGCCATCAGATGCCGTCTTCCTCCAGGATGTGGAAGCTTGGAGGAGGCACGGGGTTTAAGGGGAAGGAGTGGGGACAGTCTCCCCCCCCCAAAACTCCCTATTCTGTGCACGGGCGGTGTGCAGGGATCCTGTCACCTCTCCTTTCCTGTGTGGAAAGCACTGGCCTAGTCCGTGAATCTGCCTGAGCGCCAGAGTAAAAGGCCAAGCGATGCCTACACCGGGAGATGGTAGTGTGCCTCGAGTGCAATCCTTGGCTACGCACGCTACTGCAGGGTTGTGGCTATGTCTGCTTAGTTCGGCCTGGCAGGGTGAACCCAAGACGCTAACATGGAGCCCAGGAAAGCAAGGCCCAAGAGGCACCAGCTCTCCAGCAGCTCTTCTTGCCTGACGCGACTGAAGCCTTGCTGAGGAAGCAGCGGCGACGTGCTGTTCACTCCAAGCCAAAGCCTCTGCGAAAGCACAGCATGCGCTGAGAAATGTTCTGCGGGCTGCTGATGCTTGCCTGAGGCCAGTCTCACGGTGGGAGAAACCCGGCATACAGCGAAAGCCTCTTTGCCTGGGCATCTCCCCTGGGAAAGTGTGGCATTCGTTGGGAAATCAGAGTTGGGTTTGGGGATGCTGCTTCTGCTTGCCTGAGCTAGTCTCCACAGCACGGTGGAAGATAACCGCATGGAGCGTAATACTCTTTGCCCTAGCATCCCCTCTGCCTGAGAGAGAAGCATGGTTGCACACGTCTGTCACCGTGCTCCCCAGGAGCAAGTGTTGGAAGA
The DNA here is from genome assembly GCF_030435805.1 of Mustela lutreola. NCBI lineage: Eukaryota > Metazoa > Chordata > Mammalia > Carnivora > Mustelidae > Mustela > Mustela lutreola. The sequence continues at coordinate 156,339,334 of NC_081294.1, forward strand.
CGCAGCACGCCGGCCCCGGGGAAGAGAAGGAGCCTTTGGCCTTGGGGTCGGGAAACGCTCGGGAAGCAGGATAGCCTGCCGTGGAATGAACAGCAGGCCGGTGGCAAGACAAGTGTCACCCGCTCCCTGTGCGGAGAGATGGTAACCTGGCTGCTAAGGAGACTTGAGGGGACGACTAGGGCAGGGGCGCATGCACCACTCTGAGGAAGGAGTCTGGGCAGAAAGCAGGCCTGTCCTGTGCCTCTGCTCACAAGGGGACAGCATCTCCTTGCCACCTGTCCCAAGGGCAGGCTTGGGCTTGCCACCAGGTGCCAAACCCGGAATTCGCAGAAACAACCCCATGGAGAAACCTGCAGTCAGATGCCGTCTTCCACAAAGATGTGGCAGGGGGTGTGCCGGGGAAAGAGTGGAGACACTCCCCTACAGTTCCCCATCCCAGTTCACGGGCCGTGTGCAGGGATCCTGTCGCCTCCTATCTCCTGAGGTGAAGGCACTGGCCTAGGCCCAGAGTCTGCCTGAGAAAAGGCAAAGCCTTACCTATGCCAAGAGATGGTAATAGGCATAGAGTGCCATGCTAGGACACGCACGCTGCTTCAGGGTTGTGACTGTGTCTGCTTAGTTCGGCTTAACAAGATGAACCCCAGGCGCGAACTTGGAGCAGGGGAAAGCAAGGCCTAAGAGGAACCAGCTCTCCTCCTACCGCGACAGAGCGAACGACCATAGCCTTGCTGAGGAAGCAGCAGCGACGTGCGGTTTGTGCCAAGCTGAAAACCTCTGCGAAAGCATAGAAGTCGCTGGGAAATCAGAGTCGGTTCTGTGGGCTGCTTTTGTTGCTTGCCTTAGCCTAGTGTTCGCAGCACGATGGGAGAAACCCGTATAGAGGGAAAGCCTCTTTGCCGGGGCATCGCCGCTGGCAAAGCACAGCATTCTTTGGGAAATCAGAGGCGGGGAAGAGAAGGAGCCGTTGGCCTTGGGGTCGGGAAAGGCGAAAAGCCTCTTTGCCTGGGCTTCTCCCCTAGGAAAGCACAGCATTCGTTTGGAAATCAGAGTTCGTTTGGGAACGCTGCTGCTGCTTGCCTAAGATAGTCTCCGCAGCACGGTGGAATATACCCGCATGGAGCGAAATTCTCTTTGCCCTAGAATCCCCTCTGCCTGAGAGAGAAGCATGGTTGCACACGTCTGTCACCACGCTCCCCAGGAGCAAGTGTGGGGTAGGCACAGCACGCCGCCCCCAGGGAAGAGAAGGAGCCGTTGGCTTTGGGGTCGGGAATCGCTCGGTAAGCAGGATAGCCTGCCGTGGCGCGAACAGCAGGCCGGTGGCAAGACAAGTGTCACCCGCTCCCTGTACGGAGAGATGGAAGCTTGGTGCAAAGGAGACGAGGGGATAAGAAGGGCAGGGGCGCGTGCTCCACTCTAAGGAAGGAGTCTGGGCAGAGGCAGGCAGAAGGAGACAGCATCTCCTTGACCACCTGTCCCAAGGACAGCCTTGTGCTTGCCACCAGGTGCCGTACTCGGAACTCACAGAAACAACCCAATGGAGAAAGGGGCAGTCAGATGCTGTCTTCCACCAAAATGTGGCAGCGTTGTCGGTGGCAGGGGTGTGCCAGGGAAGGAGTGGAGACAGTCCCCCACAGTACCCCATCCCAGTGCACGGACCGTGTACAGGGATCCTGTGGCCTCCTCTCTCCTGTGGTGAAGACACTGGCCTAGGCCCAGAGTCTGCCTGAGCGCGGGAGCAAAAGGAAAAGCCTTACCTACGCCATGAGATGGTAAAAGGCATAGAGTGCCATGCTAGGCCACGCAGGCTGCTGCAGGGTGGTGACTGTGTCTGCTTAGTTAGGCTTAGCAAGGTGAACCTCGGGCGTGAATTTGGAGCCCGGGAACGCAAGGCCCAAGAGGCACCAGCTCTCCCGCGGCTGTCCCACTCTGCCGCGACAGAACGAAAGAAAAGGCCTTGCTGAGAAAGCAGTAGCGAAGTGCGGTTCGCGCCGAGCTGAAAACATCTGCGACAGCACAGCTGTCGCTGGGAAATCAGAGACGGTTCTGTGGGCTGCTCTCGTTGCTTGCCTTAGCCTAGTATTCGCAGCACGATGGGAGAAACCCGCATAGAGCGAAAGACTCTTTGCCGGGGCCTCCCCTATGGGAAAGCACAGCATTCTTTGGGAAATCAGAGTCGGGTCTGTGGGATGCTGCCTGCTGCTTGCCGGAGCCAGTCTCCACCGCACGGTGTAATAAACCCGCATGGAGCGAAATCCTCTTGGCCTGGGCATCCCCTCTGCCTGAGAGAGAAGCGCAGTGGCGCCTGTGGAAAGATTTTTAAGGAAAGGGACATGTCTGTCACTGCAGAGCGACGGAAGCCTGGCTGCTAAAGAGACCAGAGGGCACGATTAGGGCAGGGGAAAGGGCTCCACTCTGAGGAAGGAGTCTGGGCAGAAAGCATGCCTGTCCTGAGCCTTTGGGCCCAAGGAGACAGCAGCTCCTTGGTCACCTGTCGTGGTGGAGACACGGGCTTGCCACCAGGCGCCTACCCTGAACTCGAGAAACAACGCCCAGAAAGAACTCGCCATCAGATGCCGTCTTCCTCCAGGATGTGGAAGCTTGGAGGAGGCACGGTGTTTAAGGGGAAGGAGTGGTGACAGCCCCCCCCCCAAAGCTCCCTATTCAGTGCACGGGCGATGTGCAGGGATCCTGTCACTTCTCCTTTCCTGTGGGGAAAGCACTGGCCTAGTCCGTGAATCTGCCTGAGCGCCAGAGTAAAAGGCCAAGCGATGCCTACACCGGGAGATGGTAGTGTGCCTAGAGTGCAATCCTTGGCTACGCACGCTACTGCAGGGTTGTGGCTATGTCTGCTTAGTTCGGCCTGGCAGGGTGAACCCAGGACGCTAACATGGAGCCCAGGAAAGCAAGGCCCAAGAGGCACCAGCTCTCCAGCAGCTCTTCTTGCCTGACGCGACTGAAGCCTTGCTGAGGAAGCAGCGGCGAAGTGCAGTTCACTCCAAGCCAAAGCCTCTGCGAAAGCACAGCATGCGCTGAGAAATGTTCTGCGGGCTGCTGATGCTTGCCTGAGGCGAGTCTCACGGTGGGAGAAACCCGGCATACAGCGAAAGCCTCTTTGCCTGGGCATCTCCCCTGGGAAAGTGTGGCATTCGTTGGGAAATCAGAGTTGGGTTTGGGGATGCTGCTTCTGCTTGCCTGAGCTAGTCTCCGCAGCACGGTGGAAGATAACCGCATGGAGCGTAATACTCTTTGCCCTAGCATCCCCTCTGCCTGAGAGAGAAGCATGGTTGCACACGTCTGTCACCGTGCTCCCCAGGAGCAAGTGTGGGAAGACGCAGCACGCCGGCCCCGGGGAAGAGAAGGAGCCTTTGGCCTTGGGGTCGGGAAACGCTCGGGAAGCAGGATAGCCTGCCGTGGAATGAACAGCAGGCCGGTGGCAAGACAAGTGTCACCCGCTCCCTGTGCGGAGAGATGGTAACCTGGCTGCTAAGGAGACTTGAGGGGACGACTAGGGCAGGGGCGCATGCACCACTCTGAGGAAGGAGTCTGGGCAGAAAGCAGGCCTGTCCTGTGCCTCTGCTCACAAGGGGACAGCATCTCCTTGCCACCTGTCCCAAGGGCAGGCTTGGGCTTGCCACCAGGTGCCAAACCCGGAATTCGCAGCAACAACCCCATGGAGAAACGGGCAGTCAGATGCCGTCTTCCACAAAGATGTGGCAGGGGGTGTGCCGGGGAAAGAGTGGAGACACTCCCCTACAGTTCCCCATCCCAGTTCACGGGCCGTGTGCAGGGATCCTGTCGCCTCCTTTCTCCTGAGGTGAAGGCACTGGCCTAGGCCCAGAGTCTGCCTGAGAAAAGGCAAAGCCTTACCTATGCCAAGAGATGGTAATAGGCATAGAGTGCCATGCTAGGACACGCACGCTGCTTCAGGGTTGTGACTGTGTCTGCTTAGTTCGGCTTAACAAGATGAACCCCAGGCGCGAACTTGGAGCAGGGGAAAGCAAGGCCCAAGAGGAACCAGCTCTCCTCCTACCGCGACAGAGCGAACGACCAAAGCCTTGCTGAGGAAGCAGCAGCGACGTGCGGTTTGTGCCAAGCTGAAAACCTCTGCGAAAGCATAGAAGTCGCTGGGAAATCAGAGTCGGTTCTGTGGGCTGCTTTTGTTGCTTGCCTTAGCCTAGTGTTCGCAGCACGATGGGAGAAACCCGTATAGAGGGAAAGCCTCTTTGCCGGGGCATCGCCGCTGGCAAAGCACAGCATTCTTTGGGAAATCAGAGGCGGGGAAGAGAAGGAGCCGTTGGCCTTGGGGTCGGGAAAGGCGAAAAGCCTCTTTGCCTGGGCTTCTCCCCTAGGAAAGCACAGCATTTGTTGGGAAATCAGAGTTCGTTTGGGAACGCTGCTGCTGCTTGCCTAAGATAGTCTCCGCAGCACGGTGGAATATACCCGCATGGAGCGAAATTCTCTTTGCCCTAGAATCCCCTCTGCCTGAGAGAGAAGCATGGTTGCACACGTCTGTCACCACGCTCCCCAGGAGCAAGTGTGGGGTAGGCGCAGCACGCCGCCCCCAGGGAAGAGAAGGAGCCGTTGGCTTTGGGGTCGGGAATCGCTCGGTAAACAGGATAGCCTGCCGTGGCGCGAACAGCAGGCCGGTGGCAAGACAAGTGTCACCCGCTCCCTGTACGGAGAGATGGAAGCTTGGTGCAAAGGAGACGAGGGGATAAGAAGGGCAGGGGCGCGTGCTCCACTCTAAGGAAGGAGTCTGGGCAGAGGCAGGCAGAAGGAGACAGCATCTCCTTGACCACCTGTCCCAAGGACAGCCTTGTGCTTGCCACCAGGTGCCGTACTCGGAACTCACAGAAACAACCCAATGGAGAAAGGGGCAGTCAGATGCTGTCTTCCACCAAAATGTGGCAGCGTTGTCGGTGGCAGGGGTGTGCCAGGGAAGGAGTGGAGACAGTCCCCCACAGTACCCCATCCCAGTGCACGGACCGTGTACAGGGATCCTGTGGCCTCCTCTCTCCTGTGGTGAAGACACTGGCCTAGGCCCAGAGTCTGCCTGAGCGCGGGAGCAAAAGGAAAAGCCTTACCTACGCCAGGAGATGGTAAAAGGCATAGAGTGCCATGCTAGGCCACGCAGGCTGCTGCAGGGTGGTGACTGTGTCTGCTTAGTTAGGCTTAGCAAGGTGAACCTCGGGCGTGAATTTGGAGCCCGGGAACGCAAGGCCCAAGAGGCACCAGCTCTCCCGCGGCTGTCCCACTCTGCCGCGACAGACCGAAAGAAAAGGCCTTGCTGAGAAAGCAGTAGCGAAGTGCGGTTCGCGCCGAGCTGAAAACATCTGCGACAGCACAGCTGTCGCTGGGAAATCAGAGTCGGTTCTGTGGGCTGCTCTCGTTGCTTGCCTTAGCCTAGTATTCGCAGCACGATGGGAGAAACCCGCATAGAGCGAAAGACTATTTGCCGGGGCCTCCCCTATGGGAAAGCACAGCATTCTTTGGGAAATCAGAGTCGGGTCTGTGGGATGCTGCCTGCTGCTTGCCGGAGCCAGTCTCCACCGCGCGGTGTAATAAACCCGCATGGAGCGAAATCCTCTTGGCCTGGGCATCCCCTCTGCCTGAGAGAGAAGCGCAGTGGCGCCTGTGGAAAGATTTTTAAGGAAAGGGACATGTCTTTCACTGCAGAGCGACGGAAGCCTGGCTGCTAAAGAGACCAGAGGGCACGATTAGGGCAGGGGAAAGGGCTCCACTCTGAGGAAGGAGTCTGGGCAGAAAGCATGCCTGTCCTGAGCCTTTGGGCCCAAGGAGACAGCAGCTCCTTGGTCACCTGTCGTGGTGGAGACACGGGCTTGCCACCAGGCGCCTACCCTGAACTCGAGAAACAACGCCCAGAAAGAACTCGCCATCAGATGCCGTCTTCCTCCAGGATGTGGAAGCTTGGAGGAGGCACGGTGTTTAAGGGGAAGGAGTGGTGACAGCCCCCCCCCCCCAAAGCTCCCTATTCAGTGCACGGGCGATGTGCAGGGATCCTGTCACCTCTCCTTTCCTGTGGGGAAAGCACTGGCCTAGTCCGTGAATCTGCCTGAGCGCCAGAGTAAAAGGCCAAGCGATGCCTACACCGGGAGATGGTAGTGTGCCTAGAGTGCAATCCTTGGCTACGCACGCTACTGCAGGGTTGTGGCTATGTCTGCTTAGTTCGGCCTGGCAGGGTGAACCCAGGACGCTAACATGGATCCCAGGAAAGCAAGGCCCAAGAGGCACCAGCTCTCCAGCAGCTCTTCTTGCCTGACGCGACTGAAGCCTTGCTGAGGAAGCAGCGGCGAAGTGCTGTTCACTCCAAGCCAAAGCCTCTGCGAAAGCACAGCATGCGCTGAGAAATGTTCTGCGGGCTGCTGATGCTTGCCTGAGGCCAGTCTCACGGTGGGAGAAACCCGGCATACAGCGAAAGCCTCTTTGCCTGGGCATCTCCCCTGGGAAAGTGTGGCATTCGTTGGGAAATCAGAGTTGGGTTTGGGGATGCTGCTTCTGCTTGCCTGAGCTAGTCTCCGCAGCACGGTGGAAGATAACCGCATGGAGCGTAATACTCTTTGCCCTAGCATCCCCTCTGCCTGAGAGAGAAGCATGGTTGCACACGTCTGTCACCGTGCTCCCCAGGAGCAAGTGTGGGAAGACGCAGCACGCCGGCCCCGGGGAAGAGAAGGAGCCTTTGGCCTTGGGGTCGGGAAACGCTCGGGAAGCAGGATAGCCTGCCGTGGAATGAAGAGCAGGCCGGTGGCAAGACAAGTGTCACCCGCTCCCTGTGCGGAGAGATGGTAACCTGGCTGCTAAGGAGACTTGAGGGGACGACTAGGGCAGGGGCGCATGCACCACTCTGAGGAAGTAGTCTGGGCAGAAATCAGGCCTGTCCTGTGCCTCTGCTCACAAGGGGACACCATCTCCTTGCCACCTGTCCCAAGGGCAGGCTTGGGCTTGCCACCAGGTGCCAAACCCGGAATTCGCAGAAACAACCCCATGGAGAAACGGGCAGTCAGATGCCGTCTTCCACAAAGATGTGGCAGGGGGTGTGCCGGGGAAAGAGTGGAGACACTCCCCTACAGTTCCCCATCCCATGTCACGGGCCGTGTGCAGGGATCCTGTCGCCTCCTTTCTCCTGAGGTGAAGGCACTGGCCTAGGCCCAGAGTCTGCCTGAGAAAAGGCAAAGCCTTACCTATGCCAAGAGATGGTAATAGGCATAGAGTGCCATGCTAGGACACGCACGCTGCTTCAGGGTTGTGACTGTGTCTGCTTAGTTCGGCTTAACAAGATGAACCCCAGGCGCGAACTTGGAGCAGGGGAAAGCAAGGCCCAAGAGGAACCAGCTCTCCTCCTACCGCGACAGAGCGAACGACCAAAGCCTTGCTGAGGAAGCAGCAGCGACGTGCGGTTTGTGCCAAGCTGAAAAGCTCTGCGAAAGCATAGAAGTCGCTGGGAAATCAGAGTCGGTTCTGTGGGCTGCTTTTGTTGCTTGCCTTAGCCTAGTGTTCGCAGCACGATGGGAGAAACCCGCATAGAGGGAAAGCCTCTTTGCCGGGGCATCGCGGCTGGCAAAGCACAGCATTCTTTGGGAAATCAGAGGCGGGGAAGAGAAGGAGCCGTTGGCCTTGGGGTCGGGAAAGGCGAAAAGCCTCTTTGCCTGGGCTTCTCCCCTAGGAAAGCACAGCATTCGTTGGGAAATCAGAGTTCGTTTGGGAACGCTGCTGCTGCTTGCCTAAGATAGTCTCCGCAGCACGGTGGAATATACCCGCATGGAGCGAAATTCTCTTTGCCCTAGAATCCCCTCTGCCTGAGAGAGAAGCATGGTTGCACACGTCTGTCACCACGCTCCCCAGGAGCAAGTGTGGGGTAGGCGCAGCACGCCGCCCCCAGGGAAGAGAAGGAGCCGTTGGCTTTGGGGTCGGGAATCGCTCGGTAAGCAGGATAGCCTGCCGTGGCGCGAACAGCAGGCCGGTGGCAAGACAAGTGTCACCCGCTCCCTGTACGGAGAGATGGAAGCTTGGTGCAAAGGAGACGAGGGGATAAGAAGGGCAGGGGCGCGTGCTCCACTCTAAGGAAGGAGTCTGGGCAGAGGCAGGCAGAAGGAGACAGCATCTCCTTGACCACCTGTCCCAAGGACAGCCTTGTGCTTGCCACCAGGTGCCGTACTCGGAACTCACAGAAACAACCCAATGGAGAAAGGGGCAGTCAGATGCTGTCTTCCACCAAAATGTGGCAGCGTTGTCGGTGGCAGGGGTGTGCCAGGGAAGGAGTGGAGACAGTCCCCCACAGTACCCCATCCAAGTGCACGGACCGTGTACAGGGATCCTGTGGCCTCCTCTCTCCTGTGGTGAAGACACTGGCCTAGGCCCAGAGTCTGCCTGAGCGCGGGAGCAAAAGGAAAAGCCTTACCTACGCCAGGAGATGGTAAAAGGCATAGAGTGCCATGCTAGGCCACGCAGGCTGCTGCAGGGTGGTGACTGTGTCTGCTTAGTTAGGCTTAGCAAGGTGAACCTCGGGCGTGAATTTGGAGCCCGGGAACGCAAGGCCCAAGAGGCACCAGCTCTCCCGCGGCTGTCCCACTCTGCCGCGACAGACCGAAAGAAAAGGCCTTGCTGAGAAAGCAGTAGCGAAGTGCGGTTCGCGCCGAGCTGAAAACATCTGCGACAGCACAGCTGTCGCTGGGAAATCAGAGTCGGTTCTGTGGGCTGCTCTCGTTGCTTGCCTTAGCCTAGTATTCGCAGCACGATGGGAGAAACCCGCATAGAGCGAAAGACTCTTTGCCGGGGCCTCCCCTATGGGAAAGCACAGCATTCTTTGGGAAATCAGAGTCGGGTCTGTGGGATGCTGCCTGCTGCTTGCCGGAGCCAGTCTCCACCGCACGGTGTAATAAACCCGCATGGAGCGAAATCCTCTTGGCCTGGGCATCCCCTCTGCCTGAGAGAGAAGCGCAGTGGCGCCTGTGGAAAGATTTTTAAGGAAAGGGACATGTCTTTCACTGCAGAGCGACGGAAGCCTGGCTGCTAAAGAGACCAGAGGGCACGATTAGGGCAGGGGAAAGGGCTCCACTCTGAGGAAGGAGTCTGGGCAGAAAGCATGCCTGTCCTGAGCCTTTGGGCCCAAGGAGACAGCAGCTCCTTGGTCACCTGTCGTGGTGGAGACACGGACTTGCCACCAGGCGCCTACCCTGAACTCGAGAAACAACGCCCAGAAAGAACTCGCCATCAGATGCCGTCTTCCTCCAGGATGTGGAAGCTTGGAGGAGGCACGGTGTTTAAGGGGAAGGAGTGGTGACAGCCCCCCCCCCCAAAGCTCCCTATTCAGTGCACGGGCGATGTGCAGGGATCCTGTCACCTCTCCTTTCCTGTGGGGAAAGCACTGGCCTAGTCCGTGAATCTGCCTGAGCGCCAGAGTAAAAGGCCAAGCGATGCCTACACCGGGAGATGGTAGTGTGCCTAGAGTGCAATCCTTGGCTACGCACGCTACTGCAGGGTTGTGGCTATGTCTGCTTAGTTCGGCCTGGCAGGGTGAACCCAGGACGCTAACATGGATCCCAGGAAAGCAAGGCCCAAGAGGCACCAGCTCTCCAGCAGCTCTTCTTGCCTGACGCGACTGAAGCCTTGCTGAGGAAGCAGCGGCGACGTGCTGTTCACTCCAAGCCAAAGCCTCTGCGAAAGCACAGCATTCGCTGAGAAATGTTCTGCGGGCTGCTGATGCTTGCCTGAGGCCAGTCTCACGGTGGGAGAAACCCGGCATACAGCGAAAGCCTCTTTGCCTGGGCATCTCCCCTGGGAAAGTGTGGCATTCGTTGGGAAATCAGAGTTGGGTTTGGGGATGCTGCTTCTGCTTGCCTGAGCTAGTCTCCGCAGCACGGTGGAAGATAACCGCATGGAGCGTAATACTCTTTGCCCTAGCATCCCCTCTGCCTGAGAGAGAAGCATGGTTGCACACGTCTGTCACCGTGCTCCCCAGGAGCAAGTGTGGGAAGACGCAGCACGCCGGCCCCGGGGAAGAGAAGGAGCCTTTGGCCTTGGGGTCGGGAAACGCTCGGGAAGCAAGATAGCCTGCCGTGGAATGAACAGCAGGCCGGTGGCAAGACAAGTGTCACCCGGTCCCTGTGCGGAGAGATGGTAACCTGGCTGCTAAGGAGACTTGAGGGGACGACTAGGGCAGGGGCGCATGCACCACTCTGAGGAAGGAGTCTGGGCAGAAAGCAGGCCTGTCCTGTGCCTCTGCTCACAAGGGGACACCATCTCCTTGCCACCTGTCCCAAGGGCAGGCTTGGGCTTGCCACCAGGTGCCAAACCCGGAATTCGCAGAAACAACCCCATGGAGAAACGGGCAGTCAGATGCCGTCTTCCACAAAGATGTGGCAGGGGGTGTGCCGGGGAAAGAGTGGAGACACTCCCCTACAGTTCCCCATCCCAGTTCACGGGCCGTGTGCAGGGATCCTGTCGCCTCCTATCTCCTGAGGTGAAGGCACTGGCCTAGGCCCAGAGTCTGCCTGAGAAAAGGCAAAGCCTTACCTATGCCAAGAGATGGTAATAGGTATAGAGTGCCATGCTAGGACACGCACGCTGCTTCAGGGTTGTGACTGTGTCTGCTTAGTTCGGCTTAACAAGATGAACCCCAGGCGCGAACTTGGAGCAGGGGAAAGCAAGGCCCAAGAGGAACCAGCTCTCCTCCTACCGCGACAGAGCGAACGACCAAAGCCTTGCTGAGGAAGCAGCAGCGACGTGCGGTTTGTGCCAAGCTGAAAACCTCTGCGAAAGCATAGAAGTCGCTGGGAAATCAGAGTCGGTTCTGTGGGCTGCTTTTGTTGCTTGCCTTAGCCTAGTGTTCGCAGCACGATGGGAGAAACCCGTATAGAGGGAAAGCCTCTTTGCCGGGGCATCGCCGCTGGCAAAGCACAGCATTCTTTGGGAAATCAGAGGCGGGGAAGAGAAGGAGCCGTTGGCCTTGGGGTCGGGAAAGGCGAAAAGCCTCTTTGCCTGGGCTTCTCCCCTAGGAAAGCACAGCATTCGTTGGGAAATCAGAGTTCGTTTGGGAACGCTGCTGCTGCTTGCCTAAGATAGTCTCCGCAGCACGGTGGAATATACCCGCATGGAGCGAAATTCTCTTTGCCCTAGAATCCCCTCTGCCTGAGAGAGAAGCATGGTTGCACACGTCTGTCACCACGCTCCCCAGGAGCAAGTGTGGGGTAGGCGCAGCACGCCGCCCCCAGGGAAGAGAAGGAGCCGTTGGCTTTGGGGTCGGGAATCGCTCGGTAAACAGGATAGCCTGCCGTGGCGCGAACAGCAGGCCGGTGGCAAGACAAGTGTCACCCGCTCCCTGTACGGAGAGATGGAAGCTTGGTGCAAAGGAGACGAGGGGATAAGAAGGGCAGGGGCGCGTGCTCCACTCTAAGGAAGGAGTCTGGGCAGAGGCAGGCAGAAGGAGACAGCATCTCCTTGACCACCTGTCCCAAGGACAGCCTTGTGCTTGCCACCAGGTGCCGTACTCGGAACTCACAGAAACAACCCAATGGAGAAAGGGGCAGTCAGATGCTGTCTTCCACCAAAATGTGGCAGCGTTGTCGGTGGCAGGGGTGTGCCAGGGAAGGAGTGGAGACAGTCCCCCACAGTACCCCATCCCAGTGCACGGACCGTGTACAGGGATCCTGTGGCCTCCTCTCTCCTGTGGTGAAGACACTGGCCTAGGCCCAGAGTCTGCCTGAGCGCGGGAGCAAAAGGAAAAGCCTTACCTACGCCAGGAGATGGTAAAAGGCATAGAGTGCCATGCTAGGCCACGCAGGCTGCTGCAGGGTGGTGACTGTGTCTGCTTAGTTAGGCTTAGCAAGGTGAACCTCGGGCGTGAATTTGGAGCCCGGGAACGCAAGGCCCAAGAGGCACAAGCTCTCCCGCGGCTGTCCCACTCTGCCGCGACAGAACGAAAGAAAAGGCCTTGCTGAGAAAGCAGTAGCGAAGTGCGGTTCGCGCCGAGCTGAAAACATCTGCGACAGCACAGCTGTCGCTGGGAAATCAGAGTCGGTTCTGTGGGCTGCTCTCGTTGCTTGCCTTAGCCTAGTATTCGCAGCATGATGGGAGAAACCCGCATAGAGCGAAAGACTCTTTGCCGGGGCCTCCCCTATGGGAAAGCACAGCATTCTTTGGGAAATCAGAGTCGGGTCTGTGGGATGCTGCCTGCTGCTTGCCGGAGCCAGTCTCCACCGCGCGGTGTAATAAACCCGCATGGAGCGAAATCCTTTTGGCCTGGGCATCCCCTCTGCCTGAGAGAGAAGCGCAGTGGCGCCTGTGGAAAGATTTTTAAGGAAAGGGACATGTCTGTCACTGCAGAGCGACGGAAGCCTGGCTGCTAAAGAGACCAGAGGGCACGATTAGGGCAGGGGAAAGGGCTCCACTCTGAGGAAGGAGTCTGGGCAGAAAGCATGCCTGTCCTGAGCCTTTGGGCCCAAGGAGATAGCAGCTCCTTGGTCACCTGTCCGTGGTGGAGACACGGGCTTGCCACCAGGCGCCTAACCTGAACTCGAGAAACAACGCCCAGAAAGAACTCGCCATCAGATGCCGTCTTCCTCCAGGATGTGGAAGCTTGGAGGAGGCACGGTGTTTAAGGGGAAGGAGTGGTGACAGTCCCCCCCCCCCCAAAGCTCCCTATTCAGTGCACGGGCGGTGTGCAGGGATCCTGTCACCTCTCCTTTCCTGTGGGGAAAGCACTGGCCTAGTCCGTGAATCTGCCTGAGCGCCAGAGTAAAAGGCCAAGCGATGCCTACACCGGGAGATGGTAGTGTGCCTAGAGTGCAATCCTTGGCTACGCACGCTACTGCAGGGTTGTGGCTATGTCTGCTTAGTTCGGCCTGGCAGGGTGAACCCAGGACGCTAACATGGAGCCCAGGAAAGCAAGGCCCAAGAGGCACCAGCTCTCCAGCAGCTCTTCTTGCCTGACGCGACTGAAGCCTTGCTGAGGAAGCAGCAGCGAAGTGCTGTTCACTCCAAGCCAAAGCCTCTGCGAAAGCACAGCATGCGCTGAGAAATGTTCTGCGGGCTGCTGCTGCTTGCCTGAGGCCAGTCTCACGGTGGGAGAAACCCGGCATACAGCGAAAGCCTCTTTGCCTGGGCATCTCCCCTGGGAAAGTGTGGCATTCGTTGGGAAATCAGAGTTGGGTTTGGGGATGCTGCTTCTGCTTGCCTGAGCTAGTCTCCGCAGCACGGTGGAAGATAACCGCATGGAGCGTAATACTCTTTGCCCTAGCATCCCCTCTGCCTGAGAGAGAAGCATGGTTTCACACGTCTGTCACCGTGCTCCCCAGGAGCAAGTGTGGGAAGACGCAGCACGCCGGCCCCGGGGAAGAGAAGGAGCCTTTGGCCTTGGGGTCGGGAAACGCTCGGGAAGCAGGATAGCCTGCCGTGGAATGAAGAGCAGGCCGGTGGCAAGACAAGTGTCACCCGCTCCCTGTGCGGAGAGATGGTAACCTGGCTGCTAAGGAGACTTGAGGGGACGACTAGGGCAGGGGCGCATGCACCACTCTGAGGAAGGAGTCTGGGCAGAAAGCAGGCCTGTCCTGTGCCTCTGCTCACAAGGGGACAGCATCTCCTTGCCACCTGTCCCAAGGGCAGGCTTGGGCTTGCCACCAGGTGCCAAACCCGGAATTCGCAGAAACAACCCCATGGAGAAACGGGCAGTCAGATGCCGTCTTCCACAAAGATGTGGCAGGGGGTGTGCCGGGGAAAGAGTGGAGACACTCCCCTACAGTTCCCCATCCCAGTTCACGGGCCGTGTGCAGGGATCCTGTCGCCTCCTATCTCCTGAGGTGAAGGCACTGGCCTAGGCCCAGAGTCTGCCTGAGAAAAGGCAAAGCCTTACCTATGCCAAGAGATGGTAATAGGCATAGAGTGCCATGCTAGGACACGCACGCTGCTTCAGGGTTGTGACTGTGTCTGCTTAGTTCGGCTTAACAAGATGAACCCCAGGCGCGAACTTGGAGCAGGGGAAAGCAAGGCCCAAGAGGAACCAGCTCTCCTCCTACCGCGACAGAGCGAACGACCAAAGCCTTGCTGAGGAAGCAGCAGCGACGTGCGGTTTGTGCCAAGCTGAAAACCTCTGCGAAAGCATAGAAGTCGCTGGGAAATCAGAGTCGGTTCTGTGGGCTGCTTTTGTTGCTTGCCTTAGCCTAGTGTTCGCAGCACGATGGGAGAAACCCGCATAGAGGGAAAGCCTCTTTGCCGGGGCATCGCCGCTGGCAAAGCACAGCATTCTTTGGGAAATCAGAGGCGGGGAAGAGAAGGAGCCGTTGGCCTTGGGGTCGGGAAAGGCGAAAAGCCTCTTTGCCTGGGCTTCTCCCCTAGGAAAGCACAGCATTCGTTGGGAAATCAGAGTTCGTTTGGGAACGCTGCTGCTGCTTGCCTAAGATAGTCTCCGCAGCAGGGTGGAATATACCCGCATGGACCGAAATTCTCTTTGCCCTAGAATCCCCTCTGCCTGAGAGAGAAGCATGGTTGCACACGTCTGTCACCACGCTCCCCAGGAGCAAGTGTGGGGTAGGCGCAGCACGCCGCCCCCAGGGAAGAGAAGGAGCCGTTGGCTTTGGGGTCGGGAATCGCCCGGTAAGCAGGATAGCCTGCCGTGGCGCGAACAGCAGGCCGGTGGCAAGACAAGTGTCACCCGCTCCCTGTACGGAGAGATGGAAGCTTGGTGCAAAGGGGACGAGGGGATAAGAAGGGCAGGGGCGCGTGCTCCACTCTAAGGAAGGAGTCTGGGCAGAGGCAGGCAGAAGGAGACAGCATCTCCTTGACCACCTGTCCCAAGGACAGCCTTGTGCTTGCCACCAGGTGCCGTACTCGGAACTCACAGAAACAACCCAATGGAGAAAGGGGCAGTCAGATGCTGTCTTCCACCAAAATGTGGCAGCGTTGTCGGTGGCAGGGGTGTGCCAGGGAAGGAGTGGAGACAGTCCCCCACAGTACCCCAAACCCAGTGCACGGACCGTGTACAGGGATCCTGTGGCCTCCTCTCTCCTGTGGTGAAGACACTGGCCTAGGCCCAGAGTCTGCCTGAGCGCGGGAGCAAAAGGAAAAGCCTTACCTACGCCAGGAGATGGTAAAAGGCATAGAGTGCCATGCTAGGCCACGCAGGCTGCTGCAGGGTGGTGACTGTGTCTGCTTAGTTAGGCTTAGCAAGGTGAACCTCGGGCGTGAATTTGGAGCCCGGGAACGCAAGGCCCAAGAGGCACCAGCTCTCCCGCGGCTGTACCACTCTGCCGCGACAGAATGAAAGAAAAGGCCTTGCTGAGAAAGCAGTAGCGAAGTGCGGTTCGCGCCGAGCTGAAAACATCTGCGACAGCACAGCTGTCGCTGGGAAATCAGAGTCGGTTCTGTGGGCTGCTCTCGTTGCTTGCCTTAGCCTAGTATTCGCATCATGATGGGAGAAACCCGCATAGAGCGAAAGACTCTTTGCCGGGGCCTCCCCTATGGGAAAGCACAGCATTCTTTGGGAAATCAGAGTCGGGTCTGTGGGATGCTGCCTGCTGCTTGCCGGAGCCAGTCTCCACCGCACGGTGTAATAAACCCGCATGGAGCGAAATCCTCTTGGCCTTGGCATCCCCTCTGCCTGAGATAGAAGCACAGTGGCGCCTGTGGAAAGATTTTTAAGGAAAGGGACATGTCTGTCACTGCAGAGCGACGGAAGCCTGGCTGCTAAAGAGACCAGAGGGCACGATTAGGGCAGGGGAAAGGGCTCCACTCTGAGGAAGGAGTCTGGGCAGAAAGCATGCCTGTCCTGAGCCTTTGGGCCCAAGGAGACAGCAGCTCCTTGGTCACCTGTCCGTGGTGGAGACACGGGCTTGCCACCAGGCGCCTACCCTGAACTCGAGAAACAACGCCCAGAAAGAACTCGCCATCAGATGCCGTTTTCCTCCAGGATGTGGAAGCTTGGAGGAGGCACGGGGTTTAAGGGGAAGGAGTGGTGACAGTCCCCCCCCCCCAAAGCTTCCTATTCAGTGCACGGGCGGTGTGCAGGGATCCTGTCACCTCACCTTTCCTATGGGGAAAGCACTGGCCTAGTCCGTGAATCTGCCTGAGCGCCAGAGTAAAAGGCCAAGCGATGCCTACACCGGGAGATGGTAGTGTGCCTAGAGTGCAATCCTTGGCTACGCACGCTACTGCAGGGTTGTGGCTATGTCTGCTTAGTTCGGCCTGGCAGGGTGAACCCAGGACGCTAACATGGAGCCCAGGAAAGCAAGGCCCAAGAGGCACCAGCTCTCCAGCAGCTCTTCTTGCCTGACGCGACTGAAGCCTTGCTGAGGAAGCAGCGGCGAAGTGCTGTTCACTCCAAGCCAAAGCCTCTGCGAAAGCACAGCATTCGCTGAGAAATGTTCTGCGGGCTGCTGATGCTTGCCTGAGGCCAGTCTCACGGTGGGAGAAACCCGGCATACAGTGAAAGCCTCTTTGCCTGGGCATCTCCCCTGGGAAAGTGTGGCATTCGTTGGGAAATCAGAGTTGGGTTTGGGGATGCTGCTTCTGCTTGCCTGAGCTAGTCTCCGCAGCACGGTAGAAGATAACCGCATGGAGCGTAATACTCTTTGCCCTAGCATCCCCTCTGCCTGAGAGAGAAGCATGGTTGCACACGTCTGTCACCGTGCTCCCCAGGAGCAAGTGTGGGAAGACGCAGCACGCCGGCCCCGGGGAAGAGAAGGAGCCTTTGGCCTTGGGGTCAGGAAACGCTCGGGAAGCAGGATAGCCTGCCGTGGAATGAACAGCAGGCCGGTGGCAAGACAAGTGTCACCCGCTCCCTGTGCGGAGAGATGGTAACCTAGCTGCTAAGGAGACTTGAGGGGACGACTAGGGCAGGGGCGCATGCACCACTTTGAGGAAGGAGTCTGGGCAGAAAGCAGGCCTGTCCTGTGCCTCTGCTCACAAGGGGACAGCATCTCCTTGCCACCTGTCCCAAGGGCAGGCTTGGGCTTGCCACCAGGTGCCAAACCCGGAATTCGCAGAAACAACCCCATGGAGAAACGGGCAGTCAGATGCCGTCTTCCACAAAGATGTGGCAGGGGGTGTGCCGGGGAAAGAGTGGAGACACTCCCCTACAGTTCCCCATCCCAGTTCACGGGCCGTGTGCAGGGATCCTGTCGCCTCCTATCTCCTGAGGTGAAGGCACTGGCCTAGGCCCAGAGTCTGCCTGAGAAAAGGCAAAGCCTTACCTATGCCAAGAGATGGTAATAGGTATAGAGTGCCATGCTAGGACACGCACGCTGCTTCAGGGTTGTGACTGTGTCTGCTTAGTTCGGCTTAACAAGATGAACCCCAGGCGCGAACTTGGAGCAGGGGAAAGCAAGGCCCAAGAGGAACCAGCTCTCCTCCTACCGCGACAGAGCGAACGACCAAAGCCTTGCTGAGGAAGCAGCAGCGACGTGCGGTTTGTGCCAAGCTGAAAAGCTCTGCGAAAGCATAGAAGTCGCTGGGAAATCAGAGTCGGTACTGTGGGCTGCTTTTGTTGCTTGACTTAGCCTAGTGTTCGCAGCACGATGGGAGAAACCCGCATAGAGGGAAAGCCTCTTTGCCGGGGCATCGCCGCTGGCAAAGCACAGCATTCTTTGGGAAATCAGAGGCGGGGAAGAGAAGGAGCCGTTGGCCTTGGGGTCGGGAAAGGCGAAAAGCCTCTTTGCCTGGGCTTCTCCCCTAGGAAAGCACAGCATTCGTTGGGAAATCAGAGTTCGTTTGGGAACGCTGCTGCTGCTTGCCTAAGATAGTCTCCGCAGCACGGTGGAATATACCCGCATGGAGCGAAATTCTCTTTGCCCTAGAATCCCCTCTGCCTGAGAGAGAAGCATGGTTGCACACGTCTGTCACCACGCTCCCCAGGAGCAAGTGTGGGGTAGGCGCAGCACGCCGCCCCCAGGGAAGAGAAGGAGCCGTTGGCTTTGGGGTCGGGAATCGCTCGGTAAGCAGGATAGCCTGCCGTGGCGCGAACAGCAGGCCGGTGGCAAGACAAGTGTCACCCGCTCCCTGTACGGAGAGATGGAAGCTTGGTGCAAAGGAGACGAGGGGATAAGAAGGGCAGGGGCGCGTGCTCCACTCTAAGGAAGGAGTCTGGGCAGAGGCAGGCAGAAGGAGACAGCATCTCCTTGACCACCTGTCCCAAGGACAGCCTTGTGCTTGCCACCAGGTGCCGTACTCGGAACTCACAGAAACAACCCAATGGAGAAAGGGGCAGTCAGATGCTGTCTTCCACCAAAATGTGGCAGCGTTGTCGGTGGCAGGGGTGTGCCAGGGAAGGAGTGGAGACAGTCCCCCACAGTACCCCATCCCAGTGCACGGACCGTGTACAGGGATCCTGTGGCCTCCTCTCTCCTGTGGTGAAGACACTGGCCTAGGCCCAGAGTCTGCCTGAGCGCGGGAGCAAAAGGAAAAGCCTTACCTACGCCAGGAGATGGTAAAAGGCATAGAGTGCCATGCTAGGCCACGCAGGCTGCTGCAGGGTGGTGACTGTGTCTGCTTAGTTAGGCTTAGCAAGGTGAACCTCGGGCGTGAATTTGGAGCCCGGGAACGCAAGGCCCAAGAGGCACCAGCTCTCCCGCGGCTGTACCACTCTGCCGCGACAGAATGGAAGAAAAGGCCTTGCTGAGAAAGCAGTAGCGAAGTGCGGTTCGCGCCGAGCTGAAAACATCTGCGACAGCACAGCTGTCGCTGGGAAATCAGAGTCGGTTCTGTGGGCTGCTCTCGTTGCTTGCCTTAGCCTAGTATTCGCAGCATGATGGGAGAAACCCGCATAGAGCGAAAGACTCTTTGCCGGGGCCTCCCCTATGGGAAAGCACAGCATTCTTTGGGAAATCAGAGTCGGGTCTGTGGGATGCTGCCTGCTGCTTGCCGGAGCCAGTCTCCACCGCACGGTGTAATAAACCCGCATGGAGCGAAATCCTCTTGGCCTGGGCATCCCCTCTGCCTGAGAGAGAAGCGCAGTGGCGCCTGTGGAAAGATTTTTAAGGAAAGGGACATGTCTGTCACTGCAGAGCGACGGAAGCCTGGCTGCTAAAGAGACCAGAGGGCACGATTAGGGCAGGGGAAAGGGCTCCACTCTGAGGAAGGAGTCTGGGCAGAAAGCATGCCTGTCCTGAGCCTTTGGGCCCAAGGAGACAGCAGCTCCTTGGTCACCTGTCCGTGGTGGAGACACGGGCTTGCCACCAGGCGCCTACCCTGAACTCGAGAAACAACGCCCAGAAAGAACTCGCCATCAGATGCCGTCTTCCTCCAGGATGTGGAAGCTTGGAGGAGGCACGGGGTTTAAGGGGAAGGAGTGGTGACAGTCCCCCCCCCCCAAAGCTTCCTATTCAGTGCACGGGCGGTGTGCAGGGATCCTGTCACCTCTCCTTTCCTGTGGGGAAAGCACTGGCCTAGTCCGTGAATCTGCCTGAGCGCCAGAGTAAAAGGCCAAGCGATGCCTACACCGGGAGATGGTAGTGTGCCTAGAGTGCAATCCTTGGCTACGCACGCTACTGCAGGGTTGTGGCTATGTCTGCTTAGTTCGGCCTGGCAGGGTGAATCCAGGACGCTAACATGGAGCCCAGGAAAGCAAGGCCCAAGAGGCACCAGCTCTCCAGCAGCTCTTCTTGCCTGACGCGACTGAAGCCTTGCTGAGGAAGCAGCGGCGAAGTGCTGTTCACTCCAAGCCAAAGCCTCTGCGAAAGCACAGCATTCGCTGATAAATGTTCTGCGGGCTGCTGATGCTTGCCTGAGGCCAGTCTCACGGTGGGAGAAACCCGGCATACAGTGAAAGCCTCTTTGCCTGGGCATCTCCCCTGGGAAAGTGTGGCATTCGTTGGATAATCAGAGTTGGGTTTGGGGATGCTGCTTCTGCTTCTCTGAGCTAGTCTCCGCAGCACGGTAGAAGATAACCGCATGGAGCGTAATACTCTTTTCCCTAGCATCCCCTCTGCCTGAGAGAGAAGCATGGTTGCACTCGTCTGTCACCGTGCTCCCCAGGAGCAAGTGTGGGAAGACGCAGCACGCCGGCCCCCGGGAAGAGAAGGAGCCTTTGGCCTTGGGGTCGGGAAACGCTCGGGAAGCAGGATAGCCTGCCGTGGAATGAACAGCAGGCCGGTGGCAAGACAAGTGTCACCCGCTCCCTGTGCGGAGAGATGGTAACCTGGCTGCTAAGGAGACTTGAGGGGACGACTAGGGCAGGGGCGCATGCACCACTCTGAGGAAGGAGTCTGGGCAGAAAGCAGGCCTGTCCTGTGCCTCTGCTCACAAGGGGACAGCATCTCCTTGCCACCTGTCCCAAGGGCAGGCTTGGGCTTGCCACCAGGGGCCAAACCCGGAATTCGCAGAAACAACCCCATGGAGAAACGGGCAGTCAGATGCCGTCTTCCACAAAGATGTGGCAGGGGGTGTGCCGGGGAAAGAGTGGAGACACTCCCCTACAGTTCCCCATCCCAGTTCACGGGCCGTGTGCAGGGATCCTGTCGCCTCCTATCTCCTGAGGTGAAGGCACTGGCCTAGGCCCAGAGTCTGCCTGAGAAAAGGCAAAGCCTTACCTATGCCAAGAGATGGTAATAGGCATAGAGTGCCATGCTAGGACACGCACGCTGCTTCAGGGTTGTGACTGTGTCTGCTTAGTTCGGCTTAACAAGATGAACCCCAGGCGCGAACTTGGAGCAGGGGAAAGCAAGGCCCAAGAGGAACCAGCTCTCCTCCTACCGCGACAGAGCGAACGACCAAAGCCTTGCTGAGGAAGCAGCAGCGACGTGCGGTTTGTGCCAAGCTGAAAACCTCTGCGAAAGCATAGAAGTCGCTGGGAAATCAGAGTCGGTTCTGTGGGCTGCTTTTGTTGCTTGACTTAGCCTAGTGTTCGCAGCACGATGGGAGAAACCCGCATAGAGGGAAAGCCTCTTTGCCGGGGCATCGCCGCTGGCAAAGCACAGCATTCTTTGGGAAATCAGAGGCGGGGAAGAGAAGGAGCCGTTGGCCTTGGGGTCGGGAAAGGCGAAAAGCCTCTTTGCCTGGGCTTCTCCCCTAGGAAAGCACAGCATTCGTTGGGAAATCAGAGTTCGTTTGGGAACGCTGCTGCTGCTTGCCTAAGATAGTCTCCGCAGCACGGTGGAATATACCCGCATGGAGCGAAATTCTCTTTGCCCTAGAATCCCCTCTGCCTGAGAGAGAAGCATGGTTGCACACGTCTGTCACCACGCTCCCCAGGAGCAAGTGTGGGGTAGGCGCAGCACGCCGCCCCCAGGGAAGAGAAGGAGCCGTTGGCTTTGGGGTCGGGAATCGCTCGGTAAGCAGGATAGCCTGCCGTGGCGCGAACAGCAGGCCGGTGGCAAGACAAGTGTCACCCGCTCCCTGTACGGAGAGATGGAAGCTTGGTGCAAAGGAGACGAGGGGATAAGAAGGGCAGGGGCGCGTGCTCCACTCTAAGGAAGGAGTCTGGGCAGAGGCAGGCAGAAGGAGACAGCATCTCCTTGACCACCTGTCCCAAGGACAGCCTTGTGCTTGCCACCAGGTGCCGTACTCGGAACTCACAGAAACAACCCAATGGAGAAAGGGGCAGTCAGATGCTGTCTTCCACCAAAATGTGGCAGCGTTGTCGGTGGCAGGGGTGTGCCAGGGAAGGAGTGGAGACAGTCCCCCACAGTACCCCATCCAAGTGCACGGACCGTGTACAGGGATCCTGTGGCCTCCTCTCTCCTGTGGTGAAGACACTGGCCTAGGCCCAGAGTCTGCCTGAGCGCGGGAGCAAAAGGAAAAGCCTTACCTACGCCAGGAGATGGTAAAAGGCATAGAGCGCCATGCTAGGCCACGCAGGCTGCTGCAGGGTGGTGACTGTGTCTGCTTAGTTAGGCTTAGCAAGGTGAACCTCGGGCGTGAATTTGGAGCCCGGGAACGCAAGGCCCAAGAGGCACCAGCTCTCCCGCGGCTGTCCCACTCTGCCGCGACAGACCGAAAGAAAAGGCCTTGCTGAGAAAGCAGTAGCGAAGTGCGGTTCGCGCCGAGCTGAAAACATCTGCGACAGCACAGCTGTCGCTGGGAAATCAGAGTCGGTTCTGTGGGCTGCTCTCGTTGCTTGCCTTAGCCTAGTATTCGCAGCACGATGGGAGAAACCCGCATAGAGCGAAAGACTCTTTGCCGGGGCCTCCCCTATGGGAAAGCACAGCATTCTTTGGGAAATCAGAGTCGGGTCTCTGGGATGCTGCCTGCTGCTTGCCGGAGCCAGTCTCCACCGCACGGTGTAATAAACCCGCATGGAGCGAAATCCTCTTGGCCTGGGCATCCCCTCTGCCTGAGAGAGAAGCGCAGTGGCGCCTGTGGAAAGATTTTTAAGGAAAGGGACATGTCTGTCACTGCAGAGCGACGGAAGCCTGGCTGCTAAAGAGACCAGAGGGCACGATTAGGGCAGGGGAAAGGGCTCCACTCTGAGGAAGGAGTCTGGGCAGAAAGCATGCCTGTCCTGAGCCTTTGGGCCCAAGGAGACAGCAGCTCCTTGGTCACCTGTCCGTGGTGGAGACACGGGCTTGCCACCAGGCGCCTACCCTGAACTCGAGAAACAACGCCCAGAAAGAACTCGCCATCAGATGCCGTCTTCCTCCAGGATGTGGAAGCTTGGAGGAGGCACGGGGTTTAAGGGGAAGGAGTGGGGACAGTCTCCCCCCCCCAAAACTCCCTATTCTGTGCACGGGCGGTGTGCAGGGATCCTGTCACCTCTCCTTTCCTGTGGGGAAAGCACTGGCCTAGTCCGTGAATCTGCCTGAGCGCCAGAGTAAAAGGCCAAGCGATGCCTACACCGGGAGATGGTAGTGTGCCTCGAGTGCAATCCTTGGCTACGCACGCTACTGCAGGGTTGTGGCTATGTCTGCTTAGTTCGGCCTGGCAGGGTGAACCCAAGACGCTAACATGGAGCCCAGGAAAGCAAGGCCCAAGAGGCACCAGCTCTCCAGCAGCTCTTCTTGCCTGACGCGACTGAAGCCTTGCTGAGGAAGCAGCGGCGACGTGCTGTTCACTCCAAGCCAAAGCCTCTGCGAAAGCACAGCATGCGCTGAGAAATGTTCTGCGGGCTGCTGATGCTTGCCTGAGGCCAGTCTCACGGTGGGAGAAACCCGGCATACAGCGAAAGCCTCTTTGCCTGGGCATCTCCCCTGGGAAAGTGTGGCATTCGTTGGGAAATCAGAGTTGGGTTTGGGGATGCTGCTTCTGCTTGCCTGAGCTTGTCTCCACAGCACGGTGGAAGATAACCGCATGGAGCGTAATACTCTTTGCCCTAGCATCCCCTCTGCCTGAGAGAGAAGCATGGTTGCACACGTCTGTCACCGTGCTCCCCAGGAGCAAGTGTTGGAAGACGCAGCACGCCGGCCCCGGGGAAGAGAAGGAGCCTTTGGCCTTGGGGTCGGGAAACGCTCGGGAAGCAGGATAGCCTGCCGTGGAATGAACAGCAGGCCGGTGGCAAGACAAGTGTCACCCGCTCCCTGTGCGGAGAGATGGTAACCTGGCTGCTAAGGAGACTTGAGGGGACGACTAGGGCAGGGGCGCATGCACCACTCTGAGGAAGGAGTCTGGGCAGAAAGCAGGCCTGTCCTGTGCCTCTGCTCACAAGGGGACAGCATCTCCTTGCCACCTGTCCCAAGGGCAGGCTTGGGCTTGCCACCAGGTGCCAAACCCGGAATTCGCAGAAACAACCCCATGGAGAAACCTGCAGTCAGATGCCGTCTTCCACAAAGATGTGGCAGGGGGTGTGCCGGGGAAAGAGTGGAGACACTCCCCTACAGTTCCCCATCCCAGTTCACGGGCCGTGTGCAGGGATCCTGTCGCCTCCTATCTCCTGAGGTGAAGGCACTGGCCTAGGCCCAGAGTCTGCCTGAGAAAAGGCAAAGCCTTACCTATGCCAAGAGATGGTAATAGGCATAGAGTGCCATGCTAGGACACGCACGCTGCTTCAGGGTTGTGACTGTGTCTGCTTAGTTCGGCTTAACAAGATGAACCCCAGGCGCGAACTTGGAGCAGGGGAAAGCAAGGCCCAAGAGGAACCAGCTCTCCTCCTACCGCGACAGAGCGAACGACCATAGCCTTGCTGAGGAAGCAGCAGCGACGTGCGGTTTGTGCCAAGCTGAAAACCTCTGCGAAAGCATAGAAGTCGCTGGGAAATCAGAGTCGGTTCTGTGGGCTGCTTTTGTTGCTTGCCTTAGCCTAGTGTTCGCAGCACGATGGGAGAAACCCGTATAGAGGGAAAGCCTCTTTGCCGGGGCATCGCCGCTGGCAAAGCACAGCATTCTTTGGGAAATCAGAGGCGGGGAAGAGAAGGAGCCGTTGGCCTTGGGGTCGGGAAAGGCGAAAAGCCTCTTTGCCTGGGCTTCTCCCCTAGGAAAGCACAGCATTCGTTTGGAAATCAGAGTTCGTTTGGGAACGCTGCTGCTGCTTGCCTAAGATAGTCTCCGCAGCACGGTGGAATATACCCGCATGGAGCGAAATTCTCTTTGCCCTAGAATCCCCTCTGCCTGAGAGAGAAGCATGGTTGCACACGTCTGTCACCACGCTCCCCAGGAGCAAGTGTGGGGTAGGCACAGCACGCCGCCCCCAGGGAAGAGAAGGAGCCGTTGGCTTTGGGGTCGGGAATCGCTCGGTAAGCAGGATAGCCTGCCGTGGCGCGAACAGCAGGCCGGTGGCAAGACAAGTGTCACCCGCTCCCTGTACGGAGAGATGGAAGCTTGGTGCAAAGGAGACGAGGGGATAAGAAGGGCAGGGGCGCGTGCTCCACTCTAAGGAAGGAGTCTGGGCAGAGGCAGGCAGAAGGAGACAGCATCTCCTTGACCACCTGTCCCAAGGACAGCCTTGTGCTTGCCACCAGGTGCCGTACTCGGAACTCACAGAAACAACCCAATGGAGAAAGGGGCAGTCAGATGCTGTCTTCCACCAAAATGTGGCAGCGTTGTCGGTGGCAGGGGTGTGCCAGGGAAGGAGTGGAGACAGTCCCCCACAGTACCCCATCCCAGTGCACGGACCGTGTACAGGGATCCTGTGGCCTCCTCTCTCCTGTGGTGAAGACACTGGCCTAGGCCCAGAGTCTGCCTGAGCGCGGGAGCAAAAGGAAAAGCCTTACCTACGCCAGGAGATGGTAAAAGGCATAGAGTGCCATGCTAGGCCACGCAGGCTGCTGCAGGGTGGTGACTGTGTCTGCTTAGTTAGGCTTAGCAAGGTGAACCTCGGGCGTGAATTTGGAGCCCGGGAACGCAAGGCCCAAGAGGCACCAGCTCTCCCGCGGCTGTCCCACTCTGCCGCGACAGACCGAAAGAAAAGGCCTTGCTGAGAAAGCAGTAGCGAAGTGCGGTTCGCGCCGAGCTGAAAACATCTGCGACAGCACAGCTGTCGCTGGGAAATCAGAGACGGTTCTGTGGGCTGCTCTCGTTGCTTGCCTTAGCCTAGTATTCGCAGCATGATGGGAGAAACCCGCATAGAGCGAAAGACTCTTTGCCGGGGCCTCCCCTATGGGAAAGCACAGCATTCTTTGGGAAATCAGAGTCGGGTCTGTGGGATGCTGCCTGCTGCTTGCCGGAGCCAGTCTCCACCGCACGGTGTAATAAACCCGCATGGAGCGAAATCCTCTTGGCCTGGGCATCCCCTCTGCCTGAGAGAGAAGCGCAGTGGCGCCTGTGGAAAGATTTTTAAGGAAAGGGACATGTCTGTCACTGCAGAGCGACGGAAGCCTGGCTGCTAAAGAGACCAGAGGGCACGATTAGGGCAGGGGAAAGGGCTCCACTCTGAGGAAGGAGTCTGGGCAGAAAGCATGCCTGTCCTGAGCCTTTGGGCCCAAGGAGACAGCAGCTCCTTGGTCACCTGTCCGTGGTGGAGACACGGGCTTGCCACCAGGCGCCTACCCTGAACTCGAGAAACAACGCCCAGAGGGAACTCGCCATCAGATGCCGTCTTCCTCCAGGATGTGGAAGCTTGGAGGAGGCACGGGGTTTAAGGGGAAGGAGTGGTGACAGTCCCCCCCCACCCCCCAAAGCTTCCTATTCAGTGCACGGGCGGTGTGCAGGGATCCTGTCACCTCTCCTTTCCTATGGGGAAAGCACTGGCCTAGTCCGTGAATCTGCCTGAGCGCCAGAGTAAAAGGCCAAGCGATGCCTACACCGGGAGATGGTAGTGTGCCTAGAGTGCAATCCTTGGCTACGCACGCTACTGCAGGGTTGTGGCTATGTCTGCTTAGTTCGGCCTGGCAGGGTGAACCCAGGACGCTAACATGGAGCCCAGGAAAGCAAGGCCCAAGAGGCACCAGCTCTCCAGCAGCTCTTCTTGCCTGACGCGACTGAAGCCTTGCTGAGGAAGCAGCGGCGAAGTGCTGTTCACTCCAAGCCAAAGCCTCTGCGAAAGCACAGCATGCGCTGAGAAATGTTCTGCGGGCTGCTGATATTTGCCTGAGGCCAGTCTCACGGTGGGAGAAACCCGGCATACAGCGAAAGCCTCTTTGCCTGGGCATCTCCCCTGGGAAAGTGTGGCATTCGTTGGGAAATCAGAGTTGGGTTTGGGGATGCTGCTTCTGCTTGCCTGAGCTAGTCTCCGCAGCACGGTGGAAGATAACCGCATGGAGCGTAATACTCTTTGCCCTAGCATCCCCTCTGCCTGAGAGAGAAGCATGGTTGCACACGTCTGTCACCGTGCTCCCCAGGAGCAAGTGTGGGAAGACGCAGCACGCCGGCCCCGGGGAAGAGAAGGAGCCTTTGGCCTTGGGGTCGGGAAACGCTCGGGAAGCAGGATAGCCTGCCGTGGAATGAACAGCAGGCCGGTGGCAAGACAAGTGTCACCCGCTCCCTGTGCGGAGAGATGGTAACCTGGCTGCTAAGGAGACTTGAGGGGACGACTAGGGCAGGGGCGCATGCACCACTCTGAGGAAGGAGTCTGGGCAGAAAGCAGGCCTGTCCTGTGCCTCTGCTCACAAGGGGACAGCATCTCCTTGCCACCTGTCCCAAGGGCAGGCTTGGGCTTGCCACCAGGTGCCAAACCCGGAATTCGCAGAAACAACCCCATGGAGAAACGGGCAGTCAGATGCCGTCTTCCACAAAGATGTGGCAGGGGGTGTGCCGGGGAAAGAGTGGAGACACTCCCCTACAGTTCCCCATCCCAGTTCACGGGCCGTGTGCAGGGATCCTGTCGCCTCCTATCTCCTGAGGTGAAGGCACTGGCCTAGGCCCAGAGTCTGCCTGAGAAAAGGCAAAGCCTTACCTATGCCAAGAGATGGTAATAGGCATAGAGTGCCATGCTAGGACACGCACGCTGCTTCAGGGTTGTGACTGTGTCTGCTTAGTTCGGCTTAACAAGATGAACCCCAGGCGCGAACTTGGAGCAGGGGAAAGCAAGGCCCAAGAGGAACCAGCTCTCCTCCTACCGCGACAGAGCGAACGACCAAAGCCTTGCTGAGGAAGCAGCAGCGACGTGCGGTTTGTGCCAAGCTGAAAACCTCTGCGAAAGCATAGAAGTCGCTGGGAAATCAGAGTCGGTTCTGTGGGCTGCTTTTGTTGCTTGCCTTAGCCTAGTGTTCGCAGCACGATGGGAGAAACCCGTATAGAGGGAAAGCCTCTTTGCCGGGGCATCGCCGCTGGCAAAGCACAGCATTCTTTGGGAAATCAGAGGCGGGGAAGAGAAGGAGCCGTTGGCCTTGGGGTCGGGAAAGGCGAAAAGCCTCTTTGCCTGGGCTTCTCCCCTAGGAAAGCACAGCATTCGTTGGGAAATCAGAGTTCGTTTGGGAACGCTGCTGCTGCTTGCCTAAGATAGTCTCCGCAGCACGGTGGAATATACCCGCATGGAGCGAAATTCTCTTTGCCCTAGAATCCCCTCTGCCTGAGAGAGAAGCATGGTTGCACACGTCTGTCACCACGCACCCCAGGAGCAAGTGTGGGGTAGGCGCAGCACGCCGCCCCCAGGGAAGAGAAGGAGCCGTTGGCTTTGGAGTCGGGAATCGCTCGGTAAACAGGATAGCCTGCCGTGGCGCGAACAGCAGGCCGGTGGCAAGACAAGTGTCACCCGCTCCCTGTACGGAGAGATGGAAGCTTGGTGCAAAGGAGACGAGGGGATAAGAAGGGCAGGGGCGCGTGCTCCACTCTAAGGAAGGAGTCTGGGCAGAGGCAGGCAGAAGGAGACAGCATCTCCTTGACCACCTGTCCCAAGGACAGCCTTGTGCTTGCCACCAGGTGCCGTACTCGGAACTCACAGAAACAACCCAATGGAGAAAGGGGCAGTCAGATGCTGTCTTCCACCAAAATGTGGCAGCGTTGTCGGTGGCAGGGGTGTGCCAGGGAAGGAGTGGAGACAGTCCCCCACAGTACCCCATCCCAGTGCACGGACCGTGTACAGGGATCCTGTGGCCTCCTCTCTCCTGTGGTGAAGACACTGGCCTAGGCCCAGAGTCTGCCTGAGCGCGGGAGCAAAAGGAAAAGCCTTACCTACGCCAGGAGATGGTAAAAGGCATAGAGTGCCATGCTAGGCCACGCAGGCTGCTGCAGGGTGGTGACTGTGTCTGCTTAGTTAGGCTTAGCAAGGTGAACCTCGGGCGTGAATTTGGAGCCCGGGAACGCAAGGCCCAAGAGGCACCAGCTCTCCCGCGGCTGTCCCACTCTGCCGCGACAGACCGAAAGAAAAGGCCTTGCTGAGAAAGCAGTAGCGAAGTGCGGTTCGCGCCGAGCTGAAAACATCTGCGACAGCACAGCTGTCGCTGGGAAATCAGAGTCGGTTCTGTGGGCTGCTCTCGTTGCTTGCCTTAGCCTAGTATTCGCAGCATGATGGGAGAAACCCGCATAGAGCGAAAGACTCTTTGCCGGGGCCTCCCCTATGGGAAAGCACAGCATTCTTTGGGAAATCAGAGTCGGGTCTGTGGGATGCTGCCTGCTGCTTGCCGGAGCCAGTCTCCACCGCACGGTGTAATAAACCCGCATGGAGCGAAATCCTCTTGGCCTGGGCATCCCCTCTGCCTGAGAGAAAAGCGCAGTGGCGCCTGTGGAAAGATTTTTAAGGAAAGGGACATGTCTGTCACTGCAGAGCGACGGAAGCCTGGCTGCTAAAGAGACCAGAGGGCACGATTAGGGCAGGGGAAAGGGCTCCACTCTGAGGAAGGAGTCTGGGCAGAAAGCATGCCTGTCCTGAGCCTTTGGGCCCAAGGAGACAGCAGCTCCTTGGTCACCTGTCCGTGGTGGAGACACGGGCTTGCCACCAGGCGCCTACCCTGAACTCGAGAAACAACGCCCAGAAAGAACTCGCCATCAGATGCCGTCTTCCTCCAGGATGTGGAAGCTTGGAGGAGGCACGGGGTTTAAGGGGAAGGAGTGGTGACAGTCCCCCCCACCCCCCAAAGCTTCCTATTCAGTGCACGGGCGGTGTGCAGGGATCCTGTCACCTCTCCTTTCCTATGGGGAAAGCACTGGCCTAGTCCGTGAATCTGCCTGAGCGCCAGAGTAAAAGGCCAAGCGATGCCTACACCGGGAGATGGTAGTGTGCCTAGAGTGCAATCCTTGGCTACGCACGCTACTGCAGGGTTGTGGCTATGTCTGCTTAGTTCGGCCTGGCAGGGTGAACCCAGGACGCTAACATGGAGCCCAGGAAAGCAAGGCCCAAGAGGCACCAGCTCTCCAGCAGCTCTTCTTGCCTGACGCGACTGAAGCCTTGCTGAGGAAGCAGCGGCGAAGTGCTGTTCACTCCAAGCCAAAGCCTCTGCGAAAGCACAGCATGCGCTGAGAAATGTTCTGCGGGCTGCTGATATTTGCCTGAGGCCAGTCTCACGGTGGGAGAAACCCGGCATACAGCGAAAGCCTCTTTGCCTGGGCATCTCCCCTGGGAAAGTGTGGCATTCGTTGGGAAATCAGAGTTGGGTTTGGGGATGCTGCTTCTGCTTGCCTGAGCTAGTCTCCGCAGCACGGTGGAAGATAACCGCATGGAGCGTAATACTCTTTGCCCTAGCATCCCCTCTGCCTGAGAGAGAAGCATGGTTGCACACGTCTGTCACCGTGCTCCCCAGGAGCAAGTGTTGGAAGACGCAGCACGCCGGCCCCGGGGAAGAGAAGGAGCCTTTGGCCTTGGGGTCGGGAAACGCTCGGGAAGCAGGATAGCCTGCCGTGGAATGAACAGCAGGCCGGTGGCAAGACAAGTGTCACCCGCTCCCTGTGCGGAGAGATGGTAACCTGGCTGCTAAGGAGACTTGAGGGGACGACTAGGGCAGGGGCGCATGCACCACTCTGAGGAAGGAGTCTGGGCAGAAAGCAGGCCTGTCCTGTGCCTCTGCTCACAAGGGGACAGCATCTCCTTGCCACCTGTCCCAAGGGCAGGCTTGGGCTTGCCACCAGGTGCCAAACCCGGAATTCGCAGAAACAACCCCATGGAGAAACGGGCAGTCAGATGCCGTCTTCCACAAAGATGTGGCAGGGGGTGTGCCGGGGAAAGAGTGGAGACACTCCCCTACAGTTCCCCATCCCAGTTCACGGGCCGTGTGCAGGGATCCTGTCGCCTCCTATCTCCTGAGGTGAAGGCACTGGCCTAGGCCCAGAGTCTGCCTGAGAAAAGGCAAAGCCTTACCTATGCCAAGAGATGGTAATAGGCATAGAGTGCCATGCTAGGACACGCACGCTGCTTCAGGGTTGTGACTGTGTCTGCTTAGTTCGGCTTAACAAGATGAACCCCAGGCGCGAACTTGGAGCAGGGGAAAGCAAGGCCCAAGAGGAACCAGCTCTCCTCCTACCGCGACAGAGCGAACGACCAAAGCCTTGCTGAGGAAGCAGCAGCGACGTGCGGTTTGTGCCAAGCTGAAAACCTCTGCGAAAGCATAGAAGTCGCTGGGAAATCAGAGTCGGTTCTGTGGGCTGCTTTTGTTGCTTGCCTTAGCCTAGTGTTCGCAGCACGATGGGAGAAACCCGTATAGAGGGAAAGCCTCTTTGCCGGGGCATCGCCGCTGGCAAAGCACAGCATTCTTTGGGAAATCAGAGGCGGGGAAGAGAAGGAGCCGTTGGCCTTGGGGTCGGGAAAGGCGAAAAGCCTCTTTGCCTGGGCTTCTCCCCTAGGAAAGCACAGCATTCGTTGGGAAATCAGAGTTCGTTTGGGAACGCTGCTGCTGCTTGCCTAAGATAGTCTCCGCAGCACGGTGGAATATACCCGCATGGAGCGAAATTCTCTTTGCCCTAGAATCCCCTCTGCCTGAGAGAGAAGCATGGTTGCACACGTCTGTCACCACGCTCCCCAGGAGCAAGTGTGGGGTAGGCGCAGCACGCCGCCCCCAGGGAAGAGAAGGAGCCGTTGGCTTTGGGGTCGGGAATCGCTCGGTAAACAGGATAGCCTGCCGTGGCGCGAACAGCAGGCCGGTGGCAAGACAAGTGTCACCCGCTCCCTGTACGGAGAGATGGAAGCTTGGTGCAAAGGAGACGAGGGGATAAGAAGGGCAGGGGCGCGTGCTCCACTCTAAGGAAGGAGTCTGGGCAGAGGCAGGCAGAAGGAGACAGCATCTCCTTGACCACCTGTCCCAAGGACAGCCTTGTGCTTGCCACCAGGTGCCGTACTCGGAACTCACAGAAACAACCCAATGGAGAAAGGGGCAGTCAGATGCTGTCTTCCACCAAAATGTGGCAGCGTTGTCGGTGGCAGGGGTGTGCCAGGGAAGGAGTGGAGACAGTCCCCCACAGTACCCCATCCAAGTGCACGGACCGTGTACAGGGATCCTGTGGCCTCCTCTCTCCTGTGGTGAAGACACTGGCCTAGGCCCAGAGTCTGCCTGAGCGCGGGAGCAAAAGGAAAAGCCTTACCTACGCCAGGAGATGGTAAAAGGCATAGAGTGCCATGCTAGGCCACGCAGGCTGCTGCAGGGTGGTGACTGTGTCTGCTTAGTTAGGCTTAGCAAGGTGAACCTCGGGCGTGAATTTGGAGCCCGGGAACGCAAGGCCCAAGAGGCACCAGCTCTCCCGCGGCTGTACCACTCTGCCGCGACAGACCGAAAGAAAAGGCCTTGCTGAGAAAGCAGTAGCGAAGTGCGGTTCGCGCCGAGCTGAAAACATCTGCGACAGCACAGCTGTCGCTGGGAAATCAGAGTCGGTTCTGTGGGCTGCTCTCGTTGCTTGCCTTAGCCTAGTATTCGCAGCACGATGGGAGAAACCCGCATAGAGCGAAAGACTCTTTGCCGGGGCCTCCCCTATGGGAAAGCACAGCATTCTTTGGGAAATCAGAGTCGGGTCTGTGGGATGCTGCCTGCTGCTTGCCGGAGACAGTCTCCACCGCGCGGTGTAATAAACCCGCATGGAGCGAAATCCTCTTGGCCTGGGCATCCCCTCTGCCTGAGAGAGAAGCGCAGTGGCGCCTGTGGAAAGATTTTTAAGGAAAGGGACATGTCTGTTACTGCAGAACGACGGAAGCCTGGCTGCTAAAGAGACCAGAGGGCAAGATTAGGGCAGGGGAAAGGGCTCCACTCTGAGGAAGGAGTCTGGGCAGAAAGCATGCCTGTCCTGAGCCTTTGGGCCCAAGGAGACAGCAGCTCCTTGGTCACCTGTCCGTGGTGGAGACACGGGCTTGCCACCAGGCGCCTACCCTGAAATCGAGAAACAACGCCCAGAAAGAACTCGCCATCAGATGCCGTCTTCCTCCAGGATGTGGAAGCTTGGAGGAGGCACGGGGTTTAAGGGGAAGGAGTGGGGACAGTCTCCCCCCCCCAAAACTCCCTATTCTGTGCACGGGCGGTGTGCAGGGATCCTGTCACCTCTCCTTTCCTGTGGGGAAAGCACTGGCCTAGTCCGTGAATCTGCCTGAGCGCCAGAGTAAAAGGCCAAGCGATGCCTACACCGGGAGATGGTAGTGTGCCTCGAGTGCAATCCTTGGCTACGCACGCTACTGCAGGGTTGTGGCTATGTCTGCTTAGTTCGGCCTGGCAGGGTGAACCCAGGACGCTAACATGGATCCCAGGAAAGCAAGGCCCAAGAGGCACCAGCTCTCCAGCAGCTCTTCTTGCCTGACGCGACTGAAGCCTTGCTGAGGAAGCAGCGGCGACGTGCTGTTCACTCCAAGCCAAAGCCTCTGCGAAAGCACAGCATGCGCTGAGAAATGTTCTGCGGGCTGCTGATGCTTGCCTGAGGCCAGTCTCACGGTGGGAGAAACCCGGCATACAGCGAAAGCCTCTTTGCCTGGGCATCTCCCCTGGGAAAGTGTGGCATTCGTTGGGAAATCAGAGTTGGGTTTGGGGATGCTGCTTCTGCTTGCCTGAGCTAGTCTCCGCAGCACGGTGATAGATAACCGCATGGAGCGTAATACTCTTTGCCCTAGCATCCCCTCTGCCTGAGAGAGAAGCATGGTTGCACACGTCTGTCACCGTGCTCCCCAGGAGCAAGTGTGGGAAGACGCAGCACGCCGGCCCCGGGGAAGAGAAGGAGCCTTTGGCCTTGGGGTCAGGAAACGCTCGGGAAGCAGGATAGCCTGCCGTGGAATGAACAGCAGGCCGGTGGCAAGACAAGTGTCACCCGCTCCCTGTGCGGAGAGATGGTAACCTAGCTGCTAAGGAGACTTGAGGGGACGACTAGGGCAGGGGCGCATGCACCACTTTGAGGAAGGAGTCTGGGCAGAAAGCAGGCCTGTCCTGTGCCTCTGCTCACAAGGGGACAGCATCTCCTTGCCACCTGTCCCAAGGGCAGGCTTGGGCTTGCCACCAGGTGCCAAACCCGGAATTCGCAGAAACAACCCCATGGAGAAACGGGCAGTCAGATGCCGTCTTCCACAAAGATGTGGCAGGGGGTGTGCCGGGGAAAGAGTGGAGACACTCCCCTACAGTTCCCCATCCCAGTTCACGGGCCGTGTGCAGGGATCCTGTCGCCTCCTATCTCCTGAGGTGAAGGCACTGGCCTAGGCCCAGAGTCTGCCTGAGAAAAGGCAAAGCCTTACCTATGCCAAGAGATGGTAATAGGTATAGAGTGCCATGCTAGGACACGCACGCTGCTTCAGGGTTGTGACTGTGTCTGCTTAGTTCGGCTTAACAAGATGAACCCCAGGCGCGAACTTGGAGCAGGGGAAAGCAAGGCCCAAGAGGAACCAGCTCTCCTCCTACCGCGACAGAGCGAACGACCAAAGCCTTGCTGAGGAAGCAGCAGCGACGTGCGGTTTGTGCCAAGCTGAAAAGCTCTGCGAAAGCATAGAAGTCGCTGGGAAATCAGAGTCGGTACTGTGGGCTGCTTTTGTTGCTTGACTTAGCCTAGTGTTCGCAGCACGATGGGAGAAACCCGCATAGAGGGAAAGCCTCTTTGCCGGGGCATCGCCGCTGGCAAAGCACAGCATTCTTTGGGAAATCAGAGGCGGGGAAGAGAAGGAGCCGTTGGCCTTGGGGTCGGGAAAGGCGAAAAGCCTCTTTGCCTGGGCTTCTCCCCTAGGAAAGCACAGCATTCGTTGGGAAATCAGAGTTCGTTTGGGAACGCTGCTGCTGCTTGCCTAAGATAGTCTCCGCAGCACGGTGGAATATACCCGCATGGAGCGAAATTCTCTTTGCCCTAGAATCCCCTCTGCCTGAGAGAGAAGCATGGTTGCACACGTCTGTCACCACGCTCCCCAGGAGCAAGTGTGGGGTAGGCGCAGCACGCCGCCCCCAGGGAAGAGAAGGAGCCGTTGGCTTTGGGGTCGGGAATCGCTCGGTAAGCAGGATAGCCTGCCGTGGCGCGAACAGCAGGCCGGTGGCAAGACAAGTGTCACCCGCTCCCTGTACGGAGAGATGGAAGCTTGGTGCAAAGGAGACGAGGGGATAAGAAGGGCAGGGGCGCGTGCTCCACTCTAAGGAAGGAGTCTGGGCAGAGGCAGGCAGAAGGAGACAGCATCTCCTTGACCACCTGTCCCAAGGACAGCCTTGTGCTTGCCACCAGGTGCCGTACTCGGAACTCACAGAAACAACCCAATGGAGAAAGGGGCAGTCAGATGCTGTCTTCCACCAAAATGTGGCAGCGTTGTCGGTGGCAGGGGTGTGCCAGGGAAGGAGTGGAGACAGTCCCCCACAGTACCCCATCCCAGTGCACGGACCGTGTACAGGGATCCTGTGGCCTCCTCTCTCCTGTGGTGAAGACACTGGCCTAGGCCCAGAGTCTGCCTGAGCGCGGGAGCAAAAGGAAAAGCCTTACCTACGCCAGGAGATGGTAAAAGGCATAGAGTGCCATGCTAGGCCACGCAGGCTGCTGCAGGGTGGTGACTGTGTCTGCTTAGTTAGGCTTAGCAAGGTGAACCTCGGGCGTGAATTTGGAGCCCGGGAACGCAAGGCCCAAGAGGCACCAGCTCTCCCGCGGCTGTACCACTCTGCCGCGACAGAATGGAAGAAAAGGCCTTGCTGAGAAAGCAGTAGCGAAGTGCGGTTCGCGCCGAGCTGAAAACATCTGCGACAGCACAGCTGTCGCTGGGAAATCAGAGTCGGTTCTGTGGGCTGCTCTCGTTGCTTGCCTTAGCCTAGTATTCGCAGCATGATGGGAGAAACCCGCATAGAGCGAAAGACTCTTTGCCGGGGCCTCCCCTATGGGAAAGCACAGCATTCTTTGGGAAATCAGAGTCGGGTCTGTGGGATGCTGCCTGCTGCTTGCCGGAGCCAGTCTCCACCGCACGGTGTAATAAACCCGCATGGAGCGAAATCCTCTTGGCCTGGGCATCCCCTCTGCCTGAGAGAGAAGCGCAGTGGCGCCTGTGGAAAGATTTTTAAGGAAAGGGACATGTCTGTCACTGCAGAGCGACGGAAGCCTGGCTGCTAAAGAGACCAGAGGGCACGATTAGGGCAGGGGAAAGGGCTCCACTCTGAGGAAGGAGTCTGGGCAGAAAGCATGCCTGTCCTGAGCCTTTGGGCCCAAGGAGACAGCAGCTCCTTGGTCACCTGTCCGTGGTGGAGACACGGGCTTGCCACCAGGCGCCTACCCTGAACTCGAGAAACAACGCCCAGAAAGAACTCGCCATCAGATGCCGTCTTCCTCCAGGATGTGGAAGCTTGGAGGAGGCACGGGGTTTAAGGGGAAGGAGTGGTGACAGTCCCCCCCCCCCAAAGCTTCCTATTCAGTGCACGGGCGGTGTGCAGGGATCCTGTCACCTCTCCTTTCCTGTGGGGAAAGCACTGGCCTAGTCCGTGAATCTGCCTGAGCGCCAGAGTAAAAGGCCAAGCGATGCCTACACCGGGAGATGGTAGTGTGCCTAGAGTGCAATCCTTGGCTACGCACGCTACTGCAGGGTTGTGGCTATGTCTGCTTAGTTCGGCCTGGCAGGGTGAATCCAGGACGCTAACATGGAGCCCAGGAAAGCAAGGCCCAAGAGGCACCAGCTCTCCAGCAGCTCTTCTTGCCTGACGCGACTGAAGCCTTGCTGAGGAAGCAGCGGCGAAGTGCTGTTCACTCCAAGCCAAAGCCTCTGCGAAAGCACAGCATTCGCTGATAAATGTTCTGCGGGCTGCTGATGCTTGCCTGAGGCCAGTCTCACGGTGGGAGAAACCCGGCATACAGTGAAAGCCTCTTTGCCTGGGCATCTCCCC
The DNA here is from genome assembly GCF_030435805.1 of Mustela lutreola. Lineage (NCBI taxonomy): Eukaryota > Metazoa > Chordata > Mammalia > Carnivora > Mustelidae > Mustela > Mustela lutreola. The sequence continues at coordinate 156,375,800 of NC_081294.1, forward strand.
TGGGAAAGTGTGGCATTCGTTGGATAATCAGAGTTGGGTTTGGGGATGCTGCTTCTGCTTCTCTGAGCTAGTCTCCGCAGCACGGTAGAAGATAACCGCATGGAGCGTAATACTCTTTTCCCTAGCATCCCCTCTGCCTGAGAGAGAAGCATGGTTGCACTCGTCTGTCACCGTGCTCCCCAGGAGCAAGTGTGGGAAGACGCAGCACGCCGGCCCCCGGGAAGAGAAGGAGCCTTTGGCCTTGGGGTCGGGAAACGCTCGGGAAGCAGGATAGCCTGCCGTGGAATGAACAGCAGGCCGGTGGCAAGACAAGTGTCACCCGCTCCCTGTGCGGAGAGATGGTAACCTGGCTGCTAAGGAGACTTGAGGGGACGACTAGGGCAGGGGCGCATGCACCACTCTGAGGAAGGAGTCTGGGCAGAAAGCAGGCCTGTCCTGTGCCTCTGCTCACAAGGGGACAGCATCTCCTTGCCACCTGTCCCAAGGGCAGGCTTGGGCTTGCCACCAGGGGCCAAACCCGGAATTCGCAGAAACAACCCCATGGAGAAACGGGCAGTCAGATGCCGTCTTCCACAAAGATGTGGCAGGGGGTGTGCCGGGGAAAGAGTGGAGACACTCCCCTACAGTTCCCCATCCCAGTTCACGGGCCGTGTGCAGGGATCCTGTCGCCTCCTATCTCCTGAGGTGAAGGCACTGGCCTAGGCCCAGAGTCTGCCTGAGAAAAGGCAAAGCCTTACCTATGCCAAGAGATGGTAATAGGCATAGAGTGCCATGCTAGGACACGCACGCTGCTTCAGGGTTGTGACTGTGTCTGCTTAGTTCGGCTTAACAAGATGAACCCCAGGCGCGAACTTGGAGCAGGGGAAAGCAAGGCCCAAGAGGAACCAGCTCTCCTCCTACCGCGACAGAGCGAACGACCAAAGCCTTGCTGAGGAAGCAGCAGCGACGTGCGGTTTGTGCCAAGCTGAAAACCTCTGCGAAAGCATAGAAGTCGCTGGGAAATCAGAGTCGGTTCTGTGGGCTGCTTTTGTTGCTTGACTTAGCCTAGTGTTCGCAGCACGATGGGAGAAACCCGCATAGAGGGAAAGCCTCTTTGCCGGGGCATCGCCGCTGGCAAAGCACAGCATTCTTTGGGAAATCAGAGGCGGGGAAGAGAAGGAGCCGTTGGCCTTGGGGTCGGGAAAGGCGAAAAGCCTCTTTGCCTGGGCTTCTCCCCTAGGAAAGCACAGCATTCGTTGGGAAATCAGAGTTCGTTTGGGAACGCTGCTGCTGCTTGCCTAAGATAGTCTCCGCAGCACGGTGGAATATACCCGCATGGAGCGAAATTCTCTTTGCCCTAGAATCCCCTCTGCCTGAGAGAGAAGCATGGTTGCACACGTCTGTCACCACGCTCCCCAGGAGCAAGTGTGGGGTAGGCGCAGCACGCCGCCCCCAGGGAAGAGAAGGAGCCGTTGGCTTTGGGGTCGGGAATCGCTCGGTAAGCAGGATAGCCTGCCGTGGCGCGAACAGCAGGCCGGTGGCAAGACAAGTGTCACCCGCTCCCTGTACGGAGAGATGGAAGCTTGGTGCAAAGGAGACGAGGGGATAAGAAGGGCAGGGGCGCGTGCTCCACTCTAAGGAAGGAGTCTGGGCAGAGGCAGGCAGAAGGAGACAGCATCTCCTTGACCACCTGTCCCAAGGACAGCCTTGTGCTTGCCACCAGGTGCCGTACTCGGAACTCACAGAAACAACCCAATGGAGAAAGGGGCAGTCAGATGCTGTCTTCCACCAAAATGTGGCAGCGTTGTCGGTGGCAGGGGTGTGCCAGGGAAGGAGTGGAGACAGTCCCCCACAGTACCCCATCCAAGTGCACGGACCGTGTACAGGGATCCTGTGGCCTCCTCTCTCCTGTGGTGAAGACACTGGCCTAGGCCCAGAGTCTGCCTGAGCGCGGGAGCAAAAGGAAAAGCCTTACCTACGCCAGGAGATGGTAAAAGGCATAGAGCGCCATGCTAGGCCACGCAGGCTGCTGCAGGGTGGTGACTGTGTCTGCTTAGTTAGGCTTAGCAAGGTGAACCTCGGGCGTGAATTTGGAGCCCGGGAACGCAAGGCCCAAGAGGCACCAGCTCTCCCGCGGCTGTCCCACTCTGCCGCGACAGACCGAAAGAAAAGGCCTTGCTGAGAAAGCAGTAGCGAAGTGCGGTTCGCGCCGAGCTGAAAACATCTGCGACAGCACAGCTGTCGCTGGGAAATCAGAGTCGGTTCTGTGGGCTGCTCTCGTTGCTTGCCTTAGCCTAGTATTCGCAGCACGATGGGAGAAACCCGCATAGAGCGAAAGACTCTTTGCCGGGGCCTCCCCTATGGGAAAGCACAGCATTCTTTGGGAAATCAGAGTCGGGTCTCTGGGATGCTGCCTGCTGCTTGCCGGAGCCAGTCTCCACCGCACGGTGTAATAAACCCGCATGGAGCGAAATCCTCTTGGCCTGGGCATCCCCTCTGCCTGAGAGAGAAGCGCAGTGGCGCCTGTGGAAAGATTTTTAAGGAAAGGGACATGTCTGTCACTGCAGAGCGACGGAAGCCTGGCTGCTAAAGAGACCAGAGGGCACGATTAGGGCAGGGGAAAGGGCTCCACTCTGAGGAAGGAGTCTGGGCAGAAAGCATGCCTGTCCTGAGCCTTTGGGCCCAAGGAGACAGCAGCTCCTTGGTCACCTGTCCGTGGTGGAGACACGGGCTTGCCACCAGGCGCCTACCCTGAACTCGAGAAACAACGCCCAGAAAGAACTCGCCATCAGATGCCGTCTTCCTCCAGGATGTGGAAGCTTGGAGGAGGCACGGGGTTTAAGGGGAAGGAGTGGGGACAGTCTCCCCCCCCCAAAACTCCCTATTCTGTGCACGGGCGGTGTGCAGGGATCCTGTCACCTCTCCTTTCCTGTGGGGAAAGCACTGGCCTAGTCCGTGAATCTGCCTGAGCGCCAGAGTAAAAGGCCAAGCGATGCCTACACCGGGAGATGGTAGTGTGCCTCGAGTGCAATCCTTGGCTACGCACGCTACTGCAGGGTTGTGGCTATGTCTGCTTAGTTCGGCCTGGCAGGGTGAACCCAAGACGCTAACATGGAGCCCAGGAAAGCAAGGCCCAAGAGGCACCAGCTCTCCAGCAGCTCTTCTTGCCTGACGCGACTGAAGCCTTGCTGAGGAAGCAGCGGCGACGTGCTGTTCACTCCAAGCCAAAGCCTCTGCGAAAGCACAGCATGCGCTGAGAAATGTTCTGCGGGCTGCTGATGCTTGCCTGAGGCCAGTCTCACGGTGGGAGAAACCCGGCATACAGCGAAAGCCTCTTTGCCTGGGCATCTCCCCTGGGAAAGTGTGGCATTCGTTGGGAAATCAGAGTTGGGTTTGGGGATGCTGCTTCTGCTTGCCTGAGCTTGTCTCCACAGCACGGTGGAAGATAACCGCATGGAGCGTAATACTCTTTGCCCTAGCATCCCCTCTGCCTGAGAGAGAAGCATGGTTGCACACGTCTGTCACCGTGCTCCCCAGGAGCAAGTGTTGGAAGACGCAGCACGCCGGCCCCGGGGAAGAGAAGGAGCCTTTGGCCTTGGGGTCGGGAAACGCTCGGGAAGCAGGATAGCCTGCCGTGGAATGAACAGCAGGCCGGTGGCAAGACAAGTGTCACCCGCTCCCTGTGCGGAGAGATGGTAACCTGGCTGCTAAGGAGACTTGAGGGGACGACTAGGGCAGGGGCGCATGCACCACTCTGAGGAAGGAGTCTGGGCAGAAAGCAGGCCTGTCCTGTGCCTCTGCTCACAAGGGGACAGCATCTCCTTGCCACCTGTCCCAAGGGCAGGCTTGGGCTTGCCACCAGGTGCCAAACCCGGAATTCGCAGAAACAACCCCATGGAGAAACCTGCAGTCAGATGCCGTCTTCCACAAAGATGTGGCAGGGGGTGTGCCGGGGAAAGAGTGGAGACACTCCCCTACAGTTCCCCATCCCAGTTCACGGGCCGTGTGCAGGGATCCTGTCGCCTCCTATCTCCTGAGGTGAAGGCACTGGCCTAGGCCCAGAGTCTGCCTGAGAAAAGGCAAAGCCTTACCTATGCCAAGAGATGGTAATAGGCATAGAGTGCCATGCTAGGACACGCACGCTGCTTCAGGGTTGTGACTGTGTCTGCTTAGTTCGGCTTAACAAGATGAACCCCAGGCGCGAACTTGGAGCAGGGGAAAGCAAGGCCCAAGAGGAACCAGCTCTCCTCCTACCGCGACAGAGCGAACGACCATAGCCTTGCTGAGGAAGCAGCAGCGACGTGCGGTTTGTGCCAAGCTGAAAACCTCTGCGAAAGCATAGAAGTCGCTGGGAAATCAGAGTCGGTTCTGTGGGCTGCTTTTGTTGCTTGCCTTAGCCTAGTGTTCGCAGCACGATGGGAGAAACCCGTATAGAGGGAAAGCCTCTTTGCCGGGGCATCGCCGCTGGCAAAGCACAGCATTCTTTGGGAAATCAGAGGCGGGGAAGAGAAGGAGCCGTTGGCCTTGGGGTCGGGAAAGGCGAAAAGCCTCTTTGCCTGGGCTTCTCCCCTAGGAAAGCACAGCATTCGTTTGGAAATCAGAGTTCGTTTGGGAACGCTGCTGCTGCTTGCCTAAGATAGTCTCCGCAGCACGGTGGAATATACCCGCATGGAGCGAAATTCTCTTTGCCCTAGAATCCCCTCTGCCTGAGAGAGAAGCATGGTTGCACACGTCTGTCACCACGCTCCCCAGGAGCAAGTGTGGGGTAGGCACAGCACGCCGCCCCCAGGGAAGAGAAGGAGCCGTTGGCTTTGGGGTCGGGAATCGCTCGGTAAGCAGGATAGCCTGCCGTGGCGCGAACAGCAGGCCGGTGGCAAGACAAGTGTCACCCGCTCCCTGTACGGAGAGATGGAAGCTTGGTGCAAAGGAGACGAGGGGATAAGAAGGGCAGGGGCGCGTGCTCCACTCTAAGGAAGGAGTCTGGGCAGAGGCAGGCAGAAGGAGACAGCATCTCCTTGACCACCTGTCCCAAGGACAGCCTTGTGCTTGCCACCAGGTGCCGTACTCGGAACTCACAGAAACAACCCAATGGAGAAAGGGGCAGTCAGATGCTGTCTTCCACCAAAATGTGGCAGCGTTGTCGGTGGCAGGGGTGTGCCAGGGAAGGAGTGGAGACAGTCCCCCACAGTACCCCATCCCAGTGCACGGACCGTGTACAGGGATCCTGTGGCCTCCTCTCTCCTGTGGTGAAGACACTGGCCTAGGCCCAGAGTCTGCCTGAGCGCGGGAGCAAAAGGAAAAGCCTTACCTACGCCAGGAGATGGTAAAAGGCATAGAGTGCCATGCTAGGCCACGCAGGCTGCTGCAGGGTGGTGACTGTGTCTGCTTAGTTAGGCTTAGCAAGGTGAACCTCGGGCGTGAATTTGGAGCCCGGGAACGCAAGGCCCAAGAGGCACCAGCTCTCCCGCGGCTGTCCCACTCTGCCGCGACAGACCGAAAGAAAAGGCCTTGCTGAGAAAGCAGTAGCGAAGTGCGGTTCGCGCCGAGCTGAAAACATCTGCGACAGCACAGCTGTCGCTGGGAAATCAGAGACGGTTCTGTGGGCTGCTCTCGTTGCTTGCCTTAGCCTAGTATTCGCAGCATGATGGGAGAAACCCGCATAGAGCGAAAGACTCTTTGCCGGGGCCTCCCCTATGGGAAAGCACAGCATTCTTTGGGAAATCAGAGTCGGGTCTGTGGGATGCTGCCTGCTGCTTGCCGGAGCCAGTCTCCACCGCACGGTGTAATAAACCCGCATGGAGCGAAATCCTCTTGGCCTGGGCATCCCCTCTGCCTGAGAGAGAAGCGCAGTGGCGCCTGTGGAAAGATTTTTAAGGAAAGGGACATGTCTGTCACTGCAGAGCGACGGAAGCCTGGCTGCTAAAGAGACCAGAGGGCACGATTAGGGCAGGGGAAAGGGCTCCACTCTGAGGAAGGAGTCTGGGCAGAAAGCATGCCTGTCCTGAGCCTTTGGGCCCAAGGAGACAGCAGCTCCTTGGTCACCTGTCCGTGGTGGAGACACGGGCTTGCCACCAGGCGCCTACCCTGAACTCGAGAAACAACGCCCAGAGGGAACTCGCCATCAGATGCCGTCTTCCTCCAGGATGTGGAAGCTTGGAGGAGGCACGGGGTTTAAGGGGAAGGAGTGGTGACAGTCCCCCCCCACCCCCCAAAGCTTCCTATTCAGTGCACGGGCGGTGTGCAGGGATCCTGTCACCTCTCCTTTCCTATGGGGAAAGCACTGGCCTAGTCCGTGAATCTGCCTGAGCGCCAGAGTAAAAGGCCAAGCGATGCCTACACCGGGAGATGGTAGTGTGCCTAGAGTGCAATCCTTGGCTACGCACGCTACTGCAGGGTTGTGGCTATGTCTGCTTAGTTCGGCCTGGCAGGGTGAACCCAGGACGCTAACATGGAGCCCAGGAAAGCAAGGCCCAAGAGGCACCAGCTCTCCAGCAGCTCTTCTTGCCTGACGCGACTGAAGCCTTGCTGAGGAAGCAGCGGCGAAGTGCTGTTCACTCCAAGCCAAAGCCTCTGCGAAAGCACAGCATGCGCTGAGAAATGTTCTGCGGGCTGCTGATATTTGCCTGAGGCCAGTCTCACGGTGGGAGAAACCCGGCATACAGCGAAAGCCTCTTTGCCTGGGCATCTCCCCTGGGAAAGTGTGGCATTCGTTGGGAAATCAGAGTTGGGTTTGGGGATGCTGCTTCTGCTTGCCTGAGCTAGTCTCCGCAGCACGGTGGAAGATAACCGCATGGAGCGTAATACTCTTTGCCCTAGCATCCCCTCTGCCTGAGAGAGAAGCATGGTTGCACACGTCTGTCACCGTGCTCCCCAGGAGCAAGTGTGGGAAGACGCAGCACGCCGGCCCCGGGGAAGAGAAGGAGCCTTTGGCCTTGGGGTCGGGAAACGCTCGGGAAGCAGGATAGCCTGCCGTGGAATGAACAGCAGGCCGGTGGCAAGACAAGTGTCACCCGCTCCCTGTGCGGAGAGATGGTAACCTGGCTGCTAAGGAGACTTGAGGGGACGACTAGGGCAGGGGCGCATGCACCACTCTGAGGAAGGAGTCTGGGCAGAAAGCAGGCCTGTCCTGTGCCTCTGCTCACAAGGGGACAGCATCTCCTTGCCACCTGTCCCAAGGGCAGGCTTGGGCTTGCCACCAGGTGCCAAACCCGGAATTCGCAGAAACAACCCCATGGAGAAACGGGCAGTCAGATGCCGTCTTCCACAAAGATGTGGCAGGGGGTGTGCCGGGGAAAGAGTGGAGACACTCCCCTACAGTTCCCCATCCCAGTTCACGGGCCGTGTGCAGGGATCCTGTCGCCTCCTATCTCCTGAGGTGAAGGCACTGGCCTAGGCCCAGAGTCTGCCTGAGAAAAGGCAAAGCCTTACCTATGCCAAGAGATGGTAATAGGCATAGAGTGCCATGCTAGGACACGCACGCTGCTTCAGGGTTGTGACTGTGTCTGCTTAGTTCGGCTTAACAAGATGAACCCCAGGCGCGAACTTGGAGCAGGGGAAAGCAAGGCCCAAGAGGAACCAGCTCTCCTCCTACCGCGACAGAGCGAACGACCAAAGCCTTGCTGAGGAAGCAGCAGCGACGTGCGGTTTGTGCCAAGCTGAAAACCTCTGCGAAAGCATAGAAGTCGCTGGGAAATCAGAGTCGGTTCTGTGGGCTGCTTTTGTTGCTTGCCTTAGCCTAGTGTTCGCAGCACGATGGGAGAAACCCGTATAGAGGGAAAGCCTCTTTGCCGGGGCATCGCCGCTGGCAAAGCACAGCATTCTTTGGGAAATCAGAGGCGGGGAAGAGAAGGAGCCGTTGGCCTTGGGGTCGGGAAAGGCGAAAAGCCTCTTTGCCTGGGCTTCTCCCCTAGGAAAGCACAGCATTCGTTGGGAAATCAGAGTTCGTTTGGGAACGCTGCTGCTGCTTGCCTAAGATAGTCTCCGCAGCACGGTGGAATATACCCGCATGGAGCGAAATTCTCTTTGCCCTAGAATCCCCTCTGCCTGAGAGAGAAGCATGGTTGCACACGTCTGTCACCACGCACCCCAGGAGCAAGTGTGGGGTAGGCGCAGCACGCCGCCCCCAGGGAAGAGAAGGAGCCGTTGGCTTTGGAGTCGGGAATCGCTCGGTAAACAGGATAGCCTGCCGTGGCGCGAACAGCAGGCCGGTGGCAAGACAAGTGTCACCCGCTCCCTGTACGGAGAGATGGAAGCTTGGTGCAAAGGAGACGAGGGGATAAGAAGGGCAGGGGCGCGTGCTCCACTCTAAGGAAGGAGTCTGGGCAGAGGCAGGCAGAAGGAGACAGCATCTCCTTGACCACCTGTCCCAAGGACAGCCTTGTGCTTGCCACCAGGTGCCGTACTCGGAACTCACAGAAACAACCCAATGGAGAAAGGGGCAGTCAGATGCTGTCTTCCACCAAAATGTGGCAGCGTTGTCGGTGGCAGGGGTGTGCCAGGGAAGGAGTGGAGACAGTCCCCCACAGTACCCCATCCCAGTGCACGGACCGTGTACAGGGATCCTGTGGCCTCCTCTCTCCTGTGGTGAAGACACTGGCCTAGGCCCAGAGTCTGCCTGAGCGCGGGAGCAAAAGGAAAAGCCTTACCTACGCCAGGAGATGGTAAAAGGCATAGAGTGCCATGCTAGGCCACGCAGGCTGCTGCAGGGTGGTGACTGTGTCTGCTTAGTTAGGCTTAGCAAGGTGAACCTCGGGCGTGAATTTGGAGCCCGGGAACGCAAGGCCCAAGAGGCACCAGCTCTCCCGCGGCTGTCCCACTCTGCCGCGACAGACCGAAAGAAAAGGCCTTGCTGAGAAAGCAGTAGCGAAGTGCGGTTCGCGCCGAGCTGAAAACATCTGCGACAGCACAGCTGTCGCTGGGAAATCAGAGTCGGTTCTGTGGGCTGCTCTCGTTGCTTGCCTTAGCCTAGTATTCGCAGCATGATGGGAGAAACCCGCATAGAGCGAAAGACTCTTTGCCGGGGCCTCCCCTATGGGAAAGCACAGCATTCTTTGGGAAATCAGAGTCGGGTCTGTGGGATGCTGCCTGCTGCTTGCCGGAGCCAGTCTCCACCGCACGGTGTAATAAACCCGCATGGAGCGAAATCCTCTTGGCCTGGGCATCCCCTCTGCCTGAGAGAAAAGCGCAGTGGCGCCTGTGGAAAGATTTTTAAGGAAAGGGACATGTCTGTCACTGCAGAGCGACGGAAGCCTGGCTGCTAAAGAGACCAGAGGGCACGATTAGGGCAGGGGAAAGGGCTCCACTCTGAGGAAGGAGTCTGGGCAGAAAGCATGCCTGTCCTGAGCCTTTGGGCCCAAGGAGACAGCAGCTCCTTGGTCACCTGTCCGTGGTGGAGACACGGGCTTGCCACCAGGCGCCTACCCTGAACTCGAGAAACAACGCCCAGAAAGAACTCGCCATCAGATGCCGTCTTCCTCCAGGATGTGGAAGCTTGGAGGAGGCACGGGGTTTAAGGGGAAGGAGTGGTGACAGTCCCCCCCACCCCCCAAAGCTTCCTATTCAGTGCACGGGCGGTGTGCAGGGATCCTGTCACCTCTCCTTTCCTATGGGGAAAGCACTGGCCTAGTCCGTGAATCTGCCTGAGCGCCAGAGTAAAAGGCCAAGCGATGCCTACACCGGGAGATGGTAGTGTGCCTAGAGTGCAATCCTTGGCTACGCACGCTACTGCAGGGTTGTGGCTATGTCTGCTTAGTTCGGCCTGGCAGGGTGAACCCAGGACGCTAACATGGAGCCCAGGAAAGCAAGGCCCAAGAGGCACCAGCTCTCCAGCAGCTCTTCTTGCCTGACGCGACTGAAGCCTTGCTGAGGAAGCAGCGGCGAAGTGCTGTTCACTCCAAGCCAAAGCCTCTGCGAAAGCACAGCATGCGCTGAGAAATGTTCTGCGGGCTGCTGATATTTGCCTGAGGCCAGTCTCACGGTGGGAGAAACCCGGCATACAGCGAAAGCCTCTTTGCCTGGGCATCTCCCCTGGGAAAGTGTGGCATTCGTTGGGAAATCAGAGTTGGGTTTGGGGATGCTGCTTCTGCTTGCCTGAGCTAGTCTCCGCAGCACGGTGGAAGATAACCGCATGGAGCGTAATACTCTTTGCCCTAGCATCCCCTCTGCCTGAGAGAGAAGCATGGTTGCACACGTCTGTCACCGTGCTCCCCAGGAGCAAGTGTTGGAAGACGCAGCACGCCGGCCCCGGGGAAGAGAAGGAGCCTTTGGCCTTGGGGTCGGGAAACGCTCGGGAAGCAGGATAGCCTGCCGTGGAATGAACAGCAGGCCGGTGGCAAGACAAGTGTCACCCGCTCCCTGTGCGGAGAGATGGTAACCTGGCTGCTAAGGAGACTTGAGGGGACGACTAGGGCAGGGGCGCATGCACCACTCTGAGGAAGGAGTCTGGGCAGAAAGCAGGCCTGTCCTGTGCCTCTGCTCACAAGGGGACAGCATCTCCTTGCCACCTGTCCCAAGGGCAGGCTTGGGCTTGCCACCAGGTGCCAAACCCGGAATTCGCAGAAACAACCCCATGGAGAAACGGGCAGTCAGATGCCGTCTTCCACAAAGATGTGGCAGGGGGTGTGCCGGGGAAAGAGTGGAGACACTCCCCTACAGTTCCCCATCCCAGTTCACGGGCCGTGTGCAGGGATCCTGTCGCCTCCTATCTCCTGAGGTGAAGGCACTGGCCTAGGCCCAGAGTCTGCCTGAGAAAAGGCAAAGCCTTACCTATGCCAAGAGATGGTAATAGGCATAGAGTGCCATGCTAGGACACGCACGCTGCTTCAGGGTTGTGACTGTGTCTGCTTAGTTCGGCTTAACAAGATGAACCCCAGGCGCGAACTTGGAGCAGGGGAAAGCAAGGCCCAAGAGGAACCAGCTCTCCTCCTACCGCGACAGAGCGAACGACCAAAGCCTTGCTGAGGAAGCAGCAGCGACGTGCGGTTTGTGCCAAGCTGAAAACCTCTGCGAAAGCATAGAAGTCGCTGGGAAATCAGAGTCGGTTCTGTGGGCTGCTTTTGTTGCTTGCCTTAGCCTAGTGTTCGCAGCACGATGGGAGAAACCCGTATAGAGGGAAAGCCTCTTTGCCGGGGCATCGCCGCTGGCAAAGCACAGCATTCTTTGGGAAATCAGAGGCGGGGAAGAGAAGGAGCCGTTGGCCTTGGGGTCGGGAAAGGCGAAAAGCCTCTTTGCCTGGGCTTCTCCCCTAGGAAAGCACAGCATTCGTTGGGAAATCAGAGTTCGTTTGGGAACGCTGCTGCTGCTTGCCTAAGATAGTCTCCGCAGCACGGTGGAATATACCCGCATGGAGCGAAATTCTCTTTGCCCTAGAATCCCCTCTGCCTGAGAGAGAAGCATGGTTGCACACGTCTGTCACCACGCTCCCCAGGAGCAAGTGTGGGGTAGGCGCAGCACGCCGCCCCCAGGGAAGAGAAGGAGCCGTTGGCTTTGGGGTCGGGAATCGCTCGGTAAACAGGATAGCCTGCCGTGGCGCGAACAGCAGGCCGGTGGCAAGACAAGTGTCACCCGCTCCCTGTACGGAGAGATGGAAGCTTGGTGCAAAGGAGACGAGGGGATAAGAAGGGCAGGGGCGCGTGCTCCACTCTAAGGAAGGAGTCTGGGCAGAGGCAGGCAGAAGGAGACAGCATCTCCTTGACCACCTGTCCCAAGGACAGCCTTGTGCTTGCCACCAGGTGCCGTACTCGGAACTCACAGAAACAACCCAATGGAGAAAGGGGCAGTCAGATGCTGTCTTCCACCAAAATGTGGCAGCGTTGTCGGTGGCAGGGGTGTGCCAGGGAAGGAGTGGAGACAGTCCCCCACAGTACCCCATCCAAGTGCACGGACCGTGTACAGGGATCCTGTGGCCTCCTCTCTCCTGTGGTGAAGACACTGGCCTAGGCCCAGAGTCTGCCTGAGCGCGGGAGCAAAAGGAAAAGCCTTACCTACGCCAGGAGATGGTAAAAGGCATAGAGTGCCATGCTAGGCCACGCAGGCTGCTGCAGGGTGGTGACTGTGTCTGCTTAGTTAGGCTTAGCAAGGTGAACCTCGGGCGTGAATTTGGAGCCCGGGAACGCAAGGCCCAAGAGGCACCAGCTCTCCCGCGGCTGTACCACTCTGCCGCGACAGACCGAAAGAAAAGGCCTTGCTGAGAAAGCAGTAGCGAAGTGCGGTTCGCGCCGAGCTGAAAACATCTGCGACAGCACAGCTGTCGCTGGGAAATCAGAGTCGGTTCTGTGGGCTGCTCTCGTTGCTTGCCTTAGCCTAGTATTCGCAGCACGATGGGAGAAACCCGCATAGAGCGAAAGACTCTTTGCCGGGGCCTCCCCTATGGGAAAGCACAGCATTCTTTGGGAAATCAGAGTCGGGTCTGTGGGATGCTGCCTGCTGCTTGCCGGAGACAGTCTCCACCGCGCGGTGTAATAAACCCGCATGGAGCGAAATCCTCTTGGCCTGGGCATCCCCTCTGCCTGAGAGAGAAGCGCAGTGGCGCCTGTGGAAAGATTTTTAAGGAAAGGGACATGTCTGTTACTGCAGAACGACGGAAGCCTGGCTGCTAAAGAGACCAGAGGGCAAGATTAGGGCAGGGGAAAGGGCTCCACTCTGAGGAAGGAGTCTGGGCAGAAAGCATGCCTGTCCTGAGCCTTTGGGCCCAAGGAGACAGCAGCTCCTTGGTCACCTGTCCGTGGTGGAGACACGGGCTTGCCACCAGGCGCCTACCCTGAAATCGAGAAACAACGCCCAGAAAGAACTCGCCATCAGATGCCGTCTTCCTCCAGGATGTGGAAGCTTGGAGGAGGCACGGGGTTTAAGGGGAAGGAGTGGGGACAGTCTCCCCCCCCCAAAACTCCCTATTCTGTGCACGGGCGGTGTGCAGGGATCCTGTCACCTCTCCTTTCCTGTGGGGAAAGCACTGGCCTAGTCCGTGAATCTGCCTGAGCGCCAGAGTAAAAGGCCAAGCGATGCCTACACCGGGAGATGGTAGTGTGCCTCGAGTGCAATCCTTGGCTACGCACGCTACTGCACGGTTGTGGCTATGTCTGCTTAGTTCGGCCTGGCAGGGTGAACCCAGGACGCTAACATGGAGCCCAGGAAAGCAAGGCCCAAGAGGCACCAGCTCTCCAGCAGCTCTTCTTGCCTGACGCGACTGAAGCCTTGCTGAGGAAGCAGCGGCGACGTGCTGTTCACTCCAAGCCAAAGCCTCTGCGAAAGCACAGCATGCGCTGAGAAATGTTCTGCGGGCTGCTGATGCTTGCCTGAGGCCAGTCTCACGGTGGGAGAAACCCGGCATACAGCGAAAGCCTCTTTGCCTGGGCATCTCCCCTGGGAAAGTGTGGCATTCGTTGGGAAATCAGAGTTGGGTTTGGGGATGCTGCTTCTGCTTGCCTGAGCTAGTCTCCGCAGCACGGTGATAGATAACCGCATGGAGCGTAATACTCTTTGCCCTAGCATCCCCTCTGCCTGAGAGAGAAGCATGGTTGCACACGTCTGTCACCGTGCTCCCCAGGAGCAAGTGTTGGAAGACGCAGCACGCCGGCCCCGGGGAAGAGAAGGAGCCTTTGGCCTTGGGGTCGGGAAACGCTCGGGAAGCAGGATAGCCTGCCGTGGAATGAACAGCAGGCCGGTGGCAAGACAAGTGTCACCCGCTCCCTGTGCGGAGAGATGGTAACCTGGCTGCTAAGGAGACTTGAGGGGACGACTAGGGCAGGGGCGCATGCACCACTCTGAGGAAGGAGTCTGGGCAGAAAGCAGGCCTGTCCTGTGCCTCTGCTCACAAGGGGACGGCATCTCCTTGCCACCTGTCCCAAGGGCAGGCTTGGGCTTGCCACCAGGTGCCAAACCCGGAATTCGCAGAAACAACCCCATGGAGAAACCTGCAGTCAGATGCCGTCTTCCACAAAGATGTGGCAGGGGGTGTGCCGGGGAAAGAGTGGAGACACTCCCCTACAGTTCCCCATCCCAGTTCACGGGCCGTGTGCAGGGATCCTGTCGCCTCCTATCTCCTGAGGTGAAGGCACTGGCCTAGGCCCAGAGTCTGCCTGAGAAAAGGCAAAGCCTTACCTATGCCAAGAGATGGTAATAGGCATAGAGTGCCATGCTAGGACACGCACGCTGCTTCAGGGTTGTGACTGTGTCTGCTTAGTTCGGCTTAACAAGATGAAATCCCAGGCGCGAACTTGGAGCAGGGGAAAGCAAGGCCCAAGAGGAACCAGCTCTCCTCCTACCGCGACAGAGCGAACGACCATAGCCTTGCTGAGGAAGCAGCAGCGACGTGCGGTTTGTGCCAAGCTGAAAACCTCTGCGAAAGCATAGAAGTCGCTGGGAAATCAGAGTCGGTTCTGTGGGCTGCTTTTGTTGCTTGCCTTAGCCTAGTGTTCGCAGCACGATGGGAGAAACCCGTATAGAGGGAAAGCCTCTTTGCCGGGGCATCGCCGCTGGCAAAGCACAGCATTCTTTGGGAAATCAGAGGCGGGGAAGAGAAGGAGCCGTTGGCCTTGGGGTCGGGAAAGGCGAAAAGCCTCTTTGCCTGGGCTTCTCCCCTAGGAAAGCACAGCATTCGTTTGGAAATCAGAGTTCGTTTGGGAACGCTGCTGCTGCTTGCCTAAGATAGTCTCCGCAGCACGGTGGAATATACCCGCATGGAGCGAAATTCTCTTTGCCCTAGAATCCCCTCTGCCTGAGAGAGAAGCATGGTTGCACACGTCTGTCACCACGCTCCCCAGGAGCAAGTGTGGGGTAGGCGCAGCACGCCGCCCCCAGGGAAGAGAAGGAGCCGTTGGCTTTGGGGTCGGGAATCGCTCGGTAAGCAGGATAGCCTGCCGTGGCGCGAACAGCAGGCCGGTGGCAAGACAAGTGTCACCCGCTCCCTGTACGGAGAGATGGAAGCTTGGTGCAAAGGAGACGAGGGGATAAGAAGGGCAGGGGCGCGTGCTCCACTCTAAGGAAGGAGTCTGGGCAGAGGCAGGCAGAAGGAGACAGCATCTCCTTGACCACCTGTCCCAAGGACAGCCTTGTGCTTGCCACCAGGTGCCGTACTCGGAACTCACAGAAACAACCCAATGGAGAAAGGGGCAGTCAGATGCTGTCTTCCACCAAAATGTGGCAGCGTTGTCGGTGGCAGGGGTGTGCCAGGGAAGGAGTGGAGACAGTCCCCCACAGTACCCCATCCCAGTGCACGGACCGTGTACAGGGATCCTGTGGCCTCCTCTCTCCTGTGGTGAAGACACTGGCCTAGGCCCAGAGTCTGCCTGAGCGCGGGAGCAAAAGGAAAAGCCTTACCTACGCCAGGAGATGGTAAAAGGCATAGAGTGCCATGCTAGGCCACGCAGGCTGCTGCAGGGTGGTGACTGTGTCTGCTTAGTTAGGCTTAGCAAGGTGAACCTCGGGCGTGAATTTGGAGCCCGGGAACGCAAGGCCCAAGAGGCACCAGCTCTCCCGCGGCTGTCCCACTCTGCCGCGACAGACCGAAAGAAAAGGCCTTGCTGAGAAAGCAGTAGCGAAGTGCGGTTCGCGCCGAGCTGAAAACATCTGCGACAGCACAGCTGTCGCTGGGAAATCAGAGACGGTTCCGTGGGCTGCTCTCGTTGCTTGCCTTAGCCTAGTATTCGCAGCATGATGGGAGAAACCCGCATAGAGCGAAAGACTCTTTGCCGGGGCCTCCCCTATGGGAAAGCACAGCATTCTTTGGGAAATCAGAGTCGGGTCTGTGGGATGCTGCCTGCTGCTTGCCGGAGCCAGTCTCCACCGCACGGTGTAATAAACCCGCATGGAGCGAAATCCTCTTGGCCTGGGCATCCCCTCTGCCTGAGAGAGAAGCGCAGTGGCGCCTGTGGAAAGATTTTTAAGGAAAGGGACATGTCTGTCACTGCAGAGCGACGGAAGCCTGGCTGCTAAAGAGACCAGAGGGCACGATTAGGGCAGGGGAAAGGGCTCCACTCTGAGGAAGGAGTCTGGGCAGAAAGCATGCCTGTCCTGAGCCTTTGGGCCCAAGGAGACAGCAGCTCCTTGGTCACCTGTCCGTGGTGGAGACACGGGCTTGCCACCAGGCGCCTACCCTGAACTCGAGAAACAACGCCCAGAAAGAACTCGCCATCAGATGCCGTCTTCCTCCAGGATGTGGAAGCTTGGAGGAGGCACGGTGTTTAAGGGGAAGGAGTGGTGACAGTCCCCCCCACCCCCCAAAGCTCCCTATTCAGTGCACGGGCGGTGTGCAGGGATCCTGTCACCTCTCCTTTCCTATGGGGAAAGCACTGGCCTAGTCCGTGAATCTGCCTGAGCGCCAGAGTAAAAGGCCAAGCGATGCCTACACCGGGAGATGGTAGTGTGCCTAGAGTGCAATCCTTGGCTACGCACGCTACTGCAGGGTTGTGGCTATGTCTGCTTAGTTCGGCCTGGCAGGGTGAACCCAGGACGCTAACATGGAGCCCAGGAAAGCAAGGCCCAAGAGGCACCAGCTCTCCAGCAGCTCTTCTTGCCTGACGCGACTGAAGCCTTGCTGAGGAAGCAGCGGCGAAGTGCTGTTCACTCCAAGCCAAAGCCTCTGCGAAAGCACAGCATGCGCTGAGAAATGTTCTGCGGGCTGCTGATATTTGCCTGAGGCCAGTCTCACGGTGGGAGAAACCCGGCATACAGCGAAAGCCTCTTTGCCTGGGCATCTCCCCTGGGAAAGTGTGGCATTCGTTGGGAAATCAGAGTTGGGTTTGGGGATGCTGCTTCTGCTTGCCTGAGCTAGTCTCCGCAGCACGGTGGAAGATAACCGCATGGAGCGTAATACTCTTTGCCCTAGCATCCCCTCTGCCTGAGAGAGAAGCATGGTTGCACACGTCTGTCACCGTGCTCCCCAGGAGCAAGTGTGGGAAGATGCAGCACGCCGGCCCCGGGGAAGAGAAGGAGCCTTTGGCCTTGGGGTCGGGAAACGCTCGGGAAGCAGGATAGCCTGCCGTGGAATGAACAGCAGGCCGGTGGCAAGACAAGTGTCACCCGCTCCCTGTGCGGAGAGATGGTAACCTGGCTGCTAAGGAGACTTGAGGGGACGACTAGGGCAGGGGCGCATGCACCACTCTGAGGAAGGAGTCTGGGCAGAAAGCAGGCCTGTCCTGTGCCTCTGCTCACAAGGGGACAGCATCTCCTTGCCACCTGTCCCAAGGGCAGGCTTGGGCTTGCCACCAGGTGCCAAACCCGGAATTCGCAGAAACAACCCCATGGAGAAACGGGCAGTCAGATGCCGTCTTCCACAAAGATGTGGCAGGGGGTGTGCCGGGGAAAGAGTGGAGACACTCCCCTACAGTTCCCCATCCCAGTTCACGGGCCGTGTGCAGGGATCCTGTCGCCTCCTTTCTCCTGAGGTGAAGGCACTGGCCTAGGCCCAGAGTCTGCCTGAGAAAAGGCAAAGCCTTACCTATGCCAAGAGATGGTAATAGGCATAGAGTGCCATGCTAGGACACGCACGCTGCTTCAGGGTTGTGACTGTGTCTGCTTAGTTCGGCTTAACAAGATGAACCCCAGGCGCGAACTTGGAGCAGGGGAAAGCAAGGCCCAAGAGGAACCAGCTCTCCTCCTACCGCGACAGAGCGAACGACCAAAGCCTTGCTGAGGAAGCAGCAGCGACGTGCGGTTTGTGCCAAGCTCAAAACCTCTGCGAAAGCATAGAAGTCGCTGGGAAATCAGAGTCGGTTCTGTGGGCTGCTTTTGTTGCTTGCCTTAGCCTAGTGTTCGCAGCACGATGGGAGAAACCCGTATAGAGGGAAAGCCTCTTTGCCGGGGCATCGCCGCTGGCAAAGCACAGCATTCTTTGGGAAATCAGAGGCGGGGAAGAGAAGGAGCCGTTGGCCTTGGGGTCGGGAAAGGCGAAAAGCCTCTTTGCCTGGGCTTCTCCCCTAGGAAAGCACAGCATTTGTTGGGAAATCAGAGTTCGTTTGGGAACGCTGCTGCTGCTTGCCTAAGATAGTCTCCGCAGCACGGTGGAATATACCCGCATGGAGCGAAATTCTCTTTGCCCTAGAATCCCCTCTGCCTGAGAGAGAAGCATGGTTGCACACGTCTGTCACCACGCTCCCCAGGAGCAAGTGTGGGGTAGGCGCAGCACGCCGCCCCCAGGGAAGAGAAGGAGCCGTTGGCTTTGGGGTCGGGAATCGCTCGGTAAACAGGATAGCCTGCCGTGGCGCGAACAGCAGGCCGGTGGCAAGACAAGTGTCACCCGCTCCCTGTACGGAGAGATGGAAGCTTGGTGCAAAGGAGACGAGGGGATAAGAAGGGCAGGGGCGCGTGCTCCACTCTAAGGAAGGAGTCTGGGCAGAGGCAGGCAGAAGGAGACAGCATCTCCTTGACCACCTGTCCCAAGGACAGCCTTGTGCTTGCCACCAGGTGCCGTACTCGGAACTCACAGAAACAACCCAATGGAGAAAGGGGCAGTCAGATGCTGTCTTCCACCAAAATGTGGCAGCGTTGTCGGTGGCAGGGGTGTGCCAGGGAAGGAGTGGAGACAGTCCCCCACAGTACCCCATCCCTGTGCACGGACCGTGTACAGGGATCCTGTGGCCTCCTCTCTCCTGTGGTGAAGACACTGGCCTAGGCCCAGAGTCTGCCTGAGCGCGGGAGCAAAAGGAAAAGCCTTACCTACGCCAGGAGATGGTAAAAGGCATAGAGTGCCATGCTAGGCCACGCAGGCTGCTGCAGGGTGGTGACTGTGTCTGCTTAGTTAGGCTTAGCAAGGTGAACCTCGGGCGTGAATTTGGAGCCCGGGAACGCAAGGCCCAAGAGGCACCAGCTCTCCCGCGGCTGTCCCACTCTGCCGCGACAGACCGAAAGAAAAGGCCTTGCTGAGAAAGCAGTAGCGAAGTGCGGTTCGCGCCGAGCTGAAAACATCTGCGACAGCACAGCTGTCGCTGGGAAATCAGAGTCGGTTCTGTGGGCTGCTCTCGTTGCTTGCCTTAGCCTAGTATTCGCAGCATGATGGGAGAAACCCGCATAGAGCGAAAGACTCTTTGCCGGGGCCTCCCCTATGGGAAAGCACAGCATTCTTTGGGAAATCAGAGTCGGGTCTGTGGGATGCTGCCTGCTGCTTGCCGGAGCCAGTCTCCACCGCACGGTGTAATAAACCCGCATGGAGCGAAATCCTCTTGGCCTGGGCATCCCCTCTGCCTGAGAGAGAAGCGCAGTGGCGCCTGTGGAAAGATTTTTAAGGAAAGGGACATGTCTGTCACTGCAGAGCGACGGAAGCCTGGCTGCTAAAGAGACCAGAGGGCACGATTAGGGCAGGGGAAAGGGCTCCACTCTGAGGAAGGAGTCTGGGCAGAAAGCATGCCTGTCCTGAGCCTTTGGGCCCAAGGAGACAGCAGCTCCTTGGTCACCTGTCCGTGGTGGAGACACGGGCTTGCCACCAGGCGCCTACCCTGAACTCGAGAAACAACGCCCAGAAAGAACTCGCCATCAGATGCCGTCTTCCTCCAGGATGTGGAAGCTTGGAGGAGGCACGGGGTTTAAGGGGAAGGAGTGGTGACAGTCCCCCCCACCCCCCAAAGCTTCCTATTCAGTGCACGGGCGGTGTGCAGGGATCCTGTCACCTCTCCTTTCCTATGGGGAAAGCACTGGCCTAGTCCGTGAATCTGCCTGAGCGCCAGAGTAAAAGGCCAAGCGATGCCTACACCGGGAGATGGTAGTGTGCCTAGAGTGCAATCCTTGGCTACGCACGCTACTGCAGGGTTGTGGCTATGTCTGCTTAGTTCGGCCTGGCAGGGTGAACCCAGGACGCTAACATGGAGCCCAGGAAAGCAAGGCCCAAGAGGCACCAGCTCTCCAGCAGCTCTTCTTGCCTGACGCGACTGAAGCCTTGCTGAGGAAGCAGCGGCGAAGTGCTGTTCACTCCAAGCCAAAGCCTCTGCGAAAGCACAGCATGCGCTGAGAAATGTTCTGCGGGCTGCTGATATTTGCCTGAGGCCAGTCTCACGGTGGGAGAAACCCGGCATACAGCGAAAGCCTCTTTGCCTGGGCATCTCCCCTGGGAAAGTGTGGCATTCGTTGGGAAATCAGAGTTGGGTTTGGGGATGCTGCTTCTGCTTGCCTGAGCTAGTCTCCGCAGCACGGTGGAAGATAACCGCATGGAGCGTAATACTCTTTGCCCTAGCATCCCCTCTGCCTGAGAGAGAAGCATGGTTGCACACGTCTGTCACCGTGCTCCCCAGGAGCAAGTGTTGGAAGACGCAGCACGCCGGCCCCGGGGAAGAGAAGGAGCCTTTGGCCTTGGGGTCGGGAAACGCTCGGGAAGCAGGATAGCCTGCCGTGGAATGAACAGCAGGCCGGTGGCAAGACAAGTGTCACCCGCTCCCTGTGCGGAGAGATGGTAACCTGGCTGCTAAGGAGACTTGAGGGGACGACTAGGGCAGGGGCGCATGCACCACTCTGAGGAAGGAGTCTGGGCAGAAAGCAGGCCTGTCCTGTGCCTCTGCTCACAAGGGGACAGCATCTCCTTGCCACCTGT
Source organism: Mustela lutreola (assembly GCF_030435805.1). Taxonomy (NCBI): domain Eukaryota; kingdom Metazoa; phylum Chordata; class Mammalia; order Carnivora; family Mustelidae; genus Mustela; species Mustela lutreola. The sequence goes on from NC_081294.1 coordinate 156,396,291, forward strand.
CCCAAGGGCAGGCTTGGGCTTGCCACCAGGTGCCAAACCCGGAATTCGCAGAAACAACCCCATGGAGAAACGGGCAGTCAGATGCCGTCTTCCACAAAGATGTGGCAGGGGGTGTGCCGGGGAAAGAGTGGAGACACTCCCCTACAGTTCCCCATCCCAGTTCACGGGCCGTGTGCAGGGATCCTGTCGCCTCCTTTCTCCTGAGGTGAAGGCACTGGCCTAGGCCCAGAGTCTGCCTGAGAAAAGGCAAAGCCTTACCTATGCCAAGAGATGGTAATAGGCATAGAGTGCCATGCTAGGACACGCACGATGCTTCAGGGTTGTGACTGTGTCTGCTTAGTTCGGCTTAACAAGATGAACCCCAGGCGCGAACTTGGAGCAGGGGAAAGCAAGGCCCAAGAGGAACCAGCTCTCCTCCTACCGCGACAGAGCGAACGACCAAAGCCTTGCTGAGGAAGCAGCAGCGACGTGCGGTTTGTGCCAAGCTGAAAAGCTCTGCGAAAGCATAGAAGTCGCTGGGAAATCAGAGTCGGTTCTGTGGGCTGCTTTTGTTGCTTGCCTTAGCCTAGTGTTCGCAGCACGATGGGAGAAACCCGTATAGAGGGAAAGCCTCTTTGCCGGGGCATCGCCGCTGGCAAAGCACAGCATTCTTTGGGAAATCAGAGGCGGGGAAGAGAAGGAGCCGTTGGCCTTGGGGTCGGGAAAGGCGAAAAGCCTCTTTGCCTGGGCTTCTCCCCTAGGAAAGCACAGCATTCGTTGGGAAATCAGAGTTCGTTTGGGAACGCTGCTGCTGCTTGCCTAAGATAGTCTCCGCAGCACGGTGGAATATACCCGCATGGAGCGAAATTCTCTTTGCCCTAGAATCCCCTCTGCCTGAGAGAGAAGCATGGTTGCACACGTCTGTCACCACGCTCCCCAGGAGCAAGTGTGGGGTAGGCGCAGCACGCCGCCCCCAGGGAAGAGAAGGAGCCGTTGGCTTTGGGGTCGGGAATCGCTCGGTAAGCAGGATAGCCTGCCGTGGCGCGAACAGCAGGCCGGTGGCAAGACAAGTGTCACCCGCTCCCTGTACGGAGAGATGGAAGCTTGGTGCAAAGGAGACGAGGGGATAAGAAGGGCAGGGGCGCGTGCTCCACTCTAAGGAAGGAGTCTGGGCAGAGGCAGGCAGAAGGAGACAGCATCTCCTTGACCACCTGTCCCAAGGACAGCCTTGTGCTTGCCACCAGGTGCCGTACTCGGAACTCACAGAAACAACCCAATGGAGAAAGGGGCAGTCAGATGCTGTCTTCCACCAAAATGTGGCAGCGTTGTCGGTGGCAGGGGTATGCCAGGGAAGGAGTGGAGACAGTCCCCCACAGTACCCCATCCCAGTGCACGGACCGTGTACAGGGATCCTGTGGCCTCCTCTCTCCTGTGGTGAAGACACTGGCCTAGGCCCAGAGTCTGCCTGAGCGCGGGAGCAAAAGGAAAAGCCTTACCTACGCCAGGAGATGGTAAAAGGCATAGAGTGCCATGCTAGGCCACGCAGGCTGCTGCAGGGTGGTGACTGTGTCTGCTTAGTTAGGCTTAGCAAGGTGAACCTCGGGCGTGAATTTGGAGCCCGGGAACGCAAGGCCCAAGAGGCACCAGCTCTCCCGCGGCTGTCCCACTCTGCCGCGACAGACCGAAAGAAAAGGCCTTGCTGAGAAAGCAGTAGCGAAGTGCGGTTCGCGCCGAGCTGAAAACATCTGCGACAGCACAGCTGTCGCTGGGAAATCAGAGTCGGTTCTGTGGGCTGCTCTCGTTGCTTGCCTTAGCCTAGTATTCGCAGCACGATGGGAGAAACCCGCATAGAGCGAAAGACTCTTTGCCGGGGCCTCCCCTATGGGAAAGCACAGCATTCTTTGGGAAATCAGAGTCGGGTCTGTGGGATGCTGCCTGCTGCTTGCCGGAGCCAGTCTCCACCGCACGGTGTAATAAACCCGCATGGAGCGAAATCCTCTTGGCCTGGGCATCCCCTCTGCCTGAGAGAGAAGCGCAGTGGCGCCTGTGGAAAGATTTTTAAGGAAAGGGACATGTCTGTCACTGCAGAGCGACGGAAGCCTGGCTGCTAAAGAGACCAGAGGGCACGATTAGGGCAGGGGAAAGGGCTCCACTCTGAGGAAGGAGTCTGGGCAGAAAGCATGCCTGTCCTGAGCCTTTGGGCCCAAGGAGACAGCAGCTCCTTGGTCACCTGTCCGTGGTGGAGACACGGGCTTGCCACCAGGCGCCTACCCTGAACTCGAGAAACAACGCCCAGAAAGAACTCGCCATCAGATGCCGTCTTCCTCCAGGATGTGGAAGCTTGGAGGAGGCACGGGGTTTAAGGGGAAGGAGTGGTGACAGTCCCCCCCCCCCAAAGCTTCCTATTCAGTGCACGGGCGGTGTGCAGGGATCCTGTCACCTCTCCTTTCCTGTGGGGAAAGCACTGGCCTAGTCCGTGAATCTGCCTGAGCGCCAGAGTAAAAGGCCAAGCGATGCCTACACCGGGAGATGGTAGTGTGCCTAGAGTGCAATCCTTGGCTACGCACGCTACTGCAGGGTTGTGGCTATGTCTGCTTAGTTCGGCCTGGCAGGGTGAACCCAGGACGCTAACATGGAGCCCAGGAAAGCAAGGCCCAAGAGGCACCAGCTCTCCAGCAGCTCTTCTTGCCTGACGCGACTGAAGCATTGCTGAGGAAGCAGCGGCGAAGTGCTGTTCACTCCAAGCCAAAGCCTCTGCGAAAGCACAGCATTCGCTGAGAAATGTTCTGCGGGCTGCTGATGCTTGCCTGAGGCCAGTCTCACGGTGGGAGAAACCCGGCATACAGTGAAAGCCTCTTTGCCTGGGCATCTCCCCTGGGAAAGTGTGGCATTCGTTGGGAAATCAGAGTTGGGTTTGGGGATGCTGCTTCTGCTTGCCTGAGCTAGTCTCCGCAGCACGGTAGAAGATAACCGCATGGAGCGTAATACTCTTTGCCCTAGCATCCCCTCTGCCTGAGAGAGAAGCATGGTTGCACACGTCTGTCACCGTGCTCCCCAGGAGCAAGTGTGGGAAGACGCAGCACGCCGGCCCCGGGGAAGAGAAGGAGCCTTTGGCCTTGGGGTCGGGAAACGCTCGGGAAGCAGGATAGCCTGCCGTGGAATGAATAGCAGGCCGGTGGCAAGACAAGTGTCACCCGCTCCCTGTGCGGAGAGATGGTAACCTGGCTGCTAAGGAGACTTGAGGGGACGACTAGGTCAGGGGCGCTTGCACCACTCTGAGGAAGGAGTCTGGGCAGAAAGCAGGCCTGTCCTGTGCCTCTGCTCACAAGGGGACAGCATCTCCTTGCCACCGGTCCCAAGGGCAGGCTTGGGCTTGCCACCAGGGGCCAAACCCGGAATTCGCAGAAACAACCCCATGGAGAAACGGGCAGTCAGATGCCGTCTTCCACAAAGATGTGGCAGGGGGTGTGCCGGGGAAAGAGTGGAGACACTCCCCTACAGTTCCCCATCCCAGTTCACGGGCCGTGTGCAGGGATCCTGTCGCCTCCTATCTCCTGAGGGGAAGGCACTGGCCTAGGCCCAGAGTCTGCCTGAGAAAAGGCAAAGCCTTACCTATGCCAAGAGATGGTAATAGGCATAGAGTGCCATGCTAGGACACGCACGCTGCTTCAGGGTTGTGACTGTGTCTGCTTAGTTCGGCTTAACAAGATGAACCCCAGGCGCGAACTTGGAGCAGGGGAAAGCAAGGCCCAAGAGGAACCAGCTCTCCTCCTACCGCGACAGAGCGAACGACCAAAGCCTTGCTGAGGAAGCAGCAGCGACGTGCGGTTTGTGCCAAGCTGAAAAGCTCTGCGAAAGCATAGAAGTCGCTGGGAAATCAGAGTCGGTTCTGTGGGCTGCTTTTGTTGCTTGACTTAGCCTAGTGTTCGCAGCACGATGGGAGAAACCCGCATAGAGGGAAAGCCTCTTTGCCGGGGCATCGCCGCTGGCAAAGCACAGCATTCTTTGGGAAATCAGAGGCGGGGAAGAGAAGGAGCCGTTGGCCTTGGGGTCGGGAAAGGCGAAAAGCCTCTTTGCCTGGGCTTCTCCCCTAGGAAAGCACAGCATTCGTTGGGAAATCAGAGTTCGTTTGGGAACGCTGCTGCTGCTTGCCTAAGATAGTCTCCGCAGCACGGTGGAATATACCCGCATGGAGCGAAATTCTCTTTGCCCTAGAATCCCCTCTGCCTGAGAGAGAAGCATGGTTGCACACGTCTGTCACCACGCTCCCCAGGAGCAAGTGTGGGGTAGGCGCAGCACGCCGCCCCCAGGGAAGAGAAGGAGCCGTTGGCTTTGGGGTCGGGAATCGCTCGGTAAGCAGGATAGCCTGCCGTGGCGCGAACAGCAGGCCGGTGGCAAGACAAGTGTCACCCGCTCCCTGTACGGAGAGATGGAAGCTTGGTGCAAAGGAGACGAGGGGATAAGAAGGGCAGGGGCGCGTGCTCCACTCTAAGGAAGGAGTCTGGGCAGAGGCAGGCAGAAGGAGACAGCATCTCCTTGACCACCTGTCCCAAGGACAGCCTTGTGCTTGCCACCAGGTGCCGTACTCGGAACTCACAGAAACAACCCAATGGAGAAAGGGGCAGTCAGATGCTGTCTTCCACCAAAATGTGGCAGCGTTGTCGGTGGCAGGGGTGTGCCAGGGAAGGAGTGGAGACAGTCCCCCACAGTACCCCATCCAAGTGCACGGACCGTGTACAGGGATCCTGTGGCCTCCTCTCTCCTGTGGTGAAGACACTGGCCTAGGCCCAGAGTCTGCCTGAGCGCGGGAGCAAAAGGAAAAGCCTTACCTACGCCAGGAGATGGTAAAAGGCATAGAGTGCCATGCTAGGCCACGCAGGCTGCTGCAGGGTGGTGACTGTGTCTGCTTAGTTAGGCTTAGCAAGGTGAACATCGGGCGTGATTTTGGAGCCCGGGAACGCAAGGCCCAAGAGGCACCAGCTCTCCCGCGGCTGTCCCACTCTGCCGCGACAGAACGAAAGAAAAGGCCTTGCTGAGAAAGCAGTAGCGAAGTGCGGTTCGCGCCGAGCTGAAAACATCTGCGACAGCACAGCTGTCGCTGGGAAATCAGAGTCGGTTCTGTGGGCTGCTCTCGTTGCTTGCCTTAGCCTAGAATTCGCAGCACGATGGGAGAAACCCGCATAGAGCGAAAGACTCTTTGCCGGGGCCTCCCCTATGGGAAAGCACAGCATTCTTTGGGAAATCAGAGTCGGGTCTGTGGGATGCTGCCTGCTGCTTGCCGGAGCCAGTCTCCACCGCACGGTGTAATAAACCCGCATGGAGCGAAATCCTCTTGGCCTGGGCATCCCCTCTGCCTGAGAGAGAAGCGCAGTGGCGCCTGTGGAAAGATTTTTAAGGAAAGGGACATGTCTGTCACTGCAGAGCGACGGAAGCCTGGCTGCTAAAGAGACCAGAGGGCACGATTAGGGCAGGGGAAAGGGCTCCACTCTGAGGAAGGAGTCTGGGCAGAAAGCATGCCTGTCCTGAGCCTTTGGGCCCAAGGAGACAGCAGCTCCTTGGTCACCTGTCCGTGGTGGAGACACGGGCTTGCCACCAGGCGCCTACCCTGAAATCGAGAAACAACGCCCAGAAAGAACTCGCCATCAGATGCCGTCTTCCTCCAGGATGTGGAAGCTTGGAGGAGGCACGGGGTTTAAGGGGAAGGAGTGGGGACAGTCCCCCCCCCCCCAAAACTCCCTATTCTGTGCACGGGCGGTGTGCAGGGATCCTGTCACCTCTCCTTTCCTGTGGGGAAAGCACTGGCCTAGTCCGTGAATCTGCCTGAGCGCCAGAGTAAAAGGCCAAGCGATGCCTACACCGGGAGATGGTAGTGTGCCTCGAGTGCAATCCTTGGCTACGCACGCTACTGCAGGGTTGTGGCTATGTCTGCTTAGTTCGGCCTGGCAGGGTGAACCCAAGACGCTAACATGGAGCCCAGGAAAGCAAGGGCCAAGAGGCACCAGCTCTCCAGCAGCTCTTCTTGCCTGACGCGACTGAAGCCTTGCTGAGGAAGCAGCGGCGAAGTGCTGTTCACTCCAAGCCAAAGCCTCTGCGAAAGCACAGCATGCGCTGAGAAATGTTCTGCGGGCTGCTGATGCTTGCCTGAGGCCAGTCTCACGGTGGGAGAAACCCGGCATACAGCGAAAGCCTCTTTGCCTGGGCATCTCCCCTGGGAAAGTGTGGCATTCGTTGGGAAATCAGAGTTGGGTTTGGGGATGCTGCTTCTGCTTGCCTGAGCTAGTCTCCGCAGCACGGTGGAAGATAACCGCATGGAGCGTAATACTCTTTGCCCTAGCATCCCCTCTGCCTGAGAGAGAAGCATGGTTGCACACGTCTGTCACCGTGCTCCCCAGGAGCAAGTGTGGGAAGACGCAGCACGCCGGCCCCGGGGAAGAGAAGGAGCCTTTGGCCTTGGGGTCGGGAAACGCTCGGGAAGCAGGATAGCCTGCCGTGGAATGAACAGCAGGCCGGTGGCAAGACAAGTGTCACCCGCTCCCTGTGCGGAGAGATGGTAACCTGGCTGCTAAGGAGACTTGAGGGGACGACTAGGGCAGGGGCGCATGCACCACTCTGAGGAAGGAGTCTGGGCAGAAAGCAGGCCTGTCCTGTGCCTCTGCTCACAAGGGGACAGCATCTCCTTGCCACCTGTCCCAAGGGCAGGCTTGGGCTTGCCACCAGGGGCCAAACCCGGAATTCGCAGAAACAACCCCATGGAGAAACGGGCAGTCAGATGCCGTCTTCCACAAAGATGTGGCAGGGGGTGTGCCGGGGAAAGAGTGGAGACACTCCCCTACAGTTCCCCATCCCAGTTCACGGGCCGTGTGCAGGGATCCTGTCGCCTCCTTTCTCCTGAGGTGAAGGCACTGGCCTAGGCCCAGAGTCTGCCTGAGAAAAGGCAAAGCCTTACCTATGCCAAGAGATGGTAATAGGCATAGAGTGCCATGCTAGGACACGCACGCTGCTTCAGGGTTGTGACTGTGTCTGCTTAGTTCGGCTTAACAAGATGAACCCCAGGCGCGAACTTGGAGCAGGGGAAAGCAAGGCCCAAGAGGAACCAGCTCTCCTCCTACCGCGACAGAGCGAACGACCAAAGCCTTGCTGAGGAAGCAGCAGCGACGTGCGGTTTGTGCCAAGCTGAAAACCTCTGAGAAAGCATAGAAGTCGCTGGGAAATCAGAGTCGGTTCTGTGGGCTGCTTTTGTTGCTTGCCTTAACCTAGTGTTCGCAGCACGATGGGAGAAACCCGCATAGAGGGAAAGCCTCTTTGCCGGGGCATCGCCGCTGGCAAAGCACAGCATTCTTTGGGAAATCAGAGGCGGGGAAGAGAAGGAGCCGTTGGCCTTGGGGTCGGGAAAGGCGAAAAGCCTCTTTGCCTGGGCTTCTCCCCTAGGAAAGCACAGCATTCGTTGGGAAATCAGAGTTCGTTTGGGAACGCTGCTGCAGCTTGCCTAAGATAGTCTCCGCAGCACGGTGGAATATACCCGCATGGAGCAAAATTCTCTTTGCCCTAGAATCCCCTCTGCCTGAGAGAGAAGCATGGTTGCACACGTCTGTCACCACGCTCCCCAGGAGCAAGTGTGGGGTAGGCGCAGCACGCCGCCCCCAGGGAAGAGAAGGAGCCGTTGGCTTTGGGGTCGGGAATCGCTCGGTAAGCAGGATAGCCTGCCGTGGCGCGAACAGCAGGCCGGTGGCAAGACAAGTGTCACCCGCTCCCTGTACGGAGAGAGGGAAGCTTGGTGCAAGGGAGACGAGGGGATAAGAAGGGCAGGGGCGCGTGCTCCACTCTAAGGAAGGAGTCTGGGCAGAGGCAGGCAGAAGGAGACAGCATCTCCTTGACCACCTGTCCCAAGGACAGCCTTGTGCTTGCCACCAGGTGCCGTACTCGGAACTCACAGAAACAACCCAATGGAGAAAGGGGCAGTCAGATGCTGTCTTCCACCAAAATGTGGCAGCGTTGTCGGTGGCAGGGGTGTGCCAGGGAAGGAGTGGAGACAGTCCCCCACAGTACGCCATCCCAGTGCACGGACCGTGTACAGGGATCCTGTGGCCTCCTCTCTCCTGTGGTGAAGACACTGGCCTAGGCCCAGAGTCTGCCTGAGCGCTGGAGCAAAAGGAAAAGCCTTACCTACGCCAGGAGATGGTAAAAGGCATAGAGTGCCATGCTAGGCCACGCAGGCTGCTGCAGGGTGGTGACTGTGTCTGCTTAGTTAGGCTTAGCAAGGTGAACCTCGGGCGTGAATTTGGAGCCCGGGAACGCAAGGCCCAAGAGGCACCAGCTCTCCCGCGGCTGTACCACTCTGCCGCGACAGACCGAAAGAAAAGGCCTTGCTGAGAAAGCAGTAGCGAAGTGCGGTTCGCGCCGAGCTGAAAACATCTGCGACAGCACAGCTGTCGCTGGGAAATCAGAGTCGGTTCTGTGGGCTGCTCTCGTTGCTTGCCTTAGCCTAGTATTCGCAGCACGATGGGAGAAACCCGCATAGAGCGAAAGACTCTTTGCCGGGGCCTCCCCTATGGGAAAGCACAGCATTCTTTGGGAAATCAGAGTCGGGTCTGTGGGATGCTGCCTGCTGCTTGCCGGAGCCAGTCTCCACCGCACGGTGTAATAAACCCGCATGGAGCGAAATCCTCTTGGCCTGGGCATCCCCTCTGCCTGAGAGAGAACCGCAGTGGCGCCTGTGGAAAGATTTTTAAGGAAAGGGACATGTCTGTCACTGCAGAGCGACGGAAGCCTGGCTGCTAAAGAGACCAGAGGGCACGATTAGGGCAGGGGAAAGGGCTCCACTCTGAGGAAGGAGTCTGGGCAGAAAGCATGCCTGTCCTGAGCCTTTGGGCCCAAGGAGATAGCAGCTCCTTGGTCACCTGTCCGTGGTGGAGACACGGGCTTGCCACCAGGCGCCTACCCTGAACTCGAGAAACAACGCCCAGAAAGAACTCGCCATCAGATGCCGTCTTCCTCCAGGATGTGGAAGCTTGGAGGAGGCACGGGGTTTAAGGGGAAGGAGTGGTGACAGTCCCCCCCCCCGAAAGCTCCCTATTCAGTGCACGGGCGGTGTGCAGGGATCCTGTCACCTCTCCTTTCCTGTGGGGAAAGCACTGGCCTAGTCCGTGAATCTGCCTGAGCGCCAGAGTAAAAGGCCAAGCGATGCCTACACCGGGAGATGGTAGTGTGCCTAGAGTGCAATCCTTGGCTACGCACGCTACTGCAGGGTTGTGGCTATGTCTGCTTAGTTCGGCCTGGCAGGGTGAACCCAGGACGCTAACATGGAGCCCAGGAAAGCAAGGCCCAAGAGGCACCAGCTCTCCAGCAGCTCTTCTTGCCTGACGCGACTGAAGCCTTGCTGAGGAAGCAGCGGCGAAGTGCTGTTCACTCCAAGCCAAAGCTTCTGCGAAAGCACAGCATGCGCTGAGAAATGTTCTGCGGGCTGCTGATGCTTGCCTGAGGCCAGTCTCACGGTGGGAGAAACCCGGCATACAGCGAAAGCCTCTTTGCCTGGGCATCTCCCCTGGGAAAGTGTGGCATTCGTTGGGAAATCAGAGTTGGGTTTGGGGATGCTGCTTCTGCTTGCCTGAGCTAGTCTCCGCAGCACAGTGGAAGATAACCGCATGGAGCGTAATACTCTTTGCCCTAGCATCCCCTCTGCCTGAGAGAGAAGCATGGTTGCACACGTCTGTCACCGTGCTCCCCAGGAGCAAGTGTGGGAAGACGCAGCACGCCGGCCCCGGGGAAGAGAAGGAGCCTTTGGCCTTGGGGTCGGGAAACGCTCGGGAAGCAGGATAGCCTGCCGTGGAATGAACAGCAGGCCGGTGGCAAGACAAGTGTCACCCGCTCCCTGTGCGGAGAGATGGTAACCTGGCTGCTAAGGAGACTTGAGGGGACGACTAGGGCAGGGGCGCATGCACCACTCTGAGGAAGGAGTCTGGGCAGAAAGCAGGCCTGTCCTGTGCCTCTGCTCACAAGGGGACAGCATCTCCTTGCCACCTGTCCCAAGGGCAGGCTTGGGCTTGCCACCAGGTGCCAAACCCGGAATTCGCAGAAACAACCCCATGGAGAAACGGGCAGTCAGATGCCGTCTTCCACAAAGATGTGGCAGGGGGTGTGCCGGGGAAAGAGTGGAGACACTCCCCTACAGTTCCCCATCCCAGTTCACGGGCCGTGTGCATGGATCCTGTCGCCTCCTATCTCCTGAGGTGAAGGCACTGGCCTAGGCCCAGAGTCTGCCTGAGAAAAGGCAAAGCCTTACCTATGCCAAGAGATGGTAATAGGCATAGAGTGCCATGCTAGGACACGCACGCTGCTTCAGGGTTGTGACTGTGTCTGCTTAGTTCGGCTTAAAAAGATGAACCCCAGGCGCGAACTTGGAGCAGGGGAAAGCAAGGCCCAAGAGGAACCAGCTCTCCTCCTACCGCGACAGAGCGAACGACCAAAGCCTTGCTGAGGAAGCAGCAGCGACGTGCGGTTTGTGCCAAGCTGAAAACCTCTGAGAAAGCATAGAAGTCGCTGGGAAATCAGAGTCGGTTCTGTGGGCTGCTTTTGTTGCTTGCCTTAGCCTAGTGTTCGCAGCACGATGGGAGAAACCCGTATAGAGGGAAAGCCTCTTTGCCGGGGCATCGCCGATGGCAAAGCACAGCATTCTTTGGGAAATCAGAGGCGGGGAAGAGAAGGAGCCGTTGGCCTTGGGGTCGGGAAAGGCGAAAAGCCTCTTTGCCTGGGCTTCTCCCCTAGGAAAGCACAGCATTCGTTGGGAAATCAGAGTTCGTTTGGGAACGCTGCTGCTGCTTGCCTAAGATAGTCTCCGCAGCACGGTGGAATATACCCGCATGGAGCGAAATTCTCTTTGCCCTAGAATCCCCTCTGCCTGAGAGAGAAGCATGGTTGCACACGTCTGTCACCACGCTCCCCAGGAGCAAGTGTGGGGTAGGCGCAGCACGCCGCCCCCAGGGAAGAGAAGGAGCCGTTGGCTTTGGGGTCGGGAATCGCTCGGTAAGCAGGATAGCCTGCCGTGGCGCGAACAGCAGGCCGGTGGCAAGACAAGTGTCACCCGCTCCCTGTACGGAGAGATGGAAGCTTGGTGCAAAGGAGACGAGGGGATAAGAAGGGCAGGGGCGCGTGCTCCACTCTAAGGAAGGAGTCTGGGCAGAGGCAGGCAGAAGGAGACAGCATCTCCTTGACCACCTGTCCCAAGGACAGCCTTGTGCTTGCCACCAGGTGCCGTACTCGGAACTCACAGAAACAACCCAATGGAGAAAGGGGCAGTCAGATGCTGTCTTCCACCAAAATGTGGCAGCGTTGTCGGTGGCAGGGGTGTGCCAGGGAAGGAGTGGAGACAGTCCCCCACAGTACCCCATCCCAGTGCACGGACCGTGTACAGGGATCCTGTGGCCTCCTCTCTCCTGTGGTGAAGACACTGGCCTAGGCCCAGAGTCTGCCTGAGCGCGGGAGCAAAAGGAAAAGCCTTACCTACGCCAGGAGATGGTAAAAGGCATAGAGTGCCATGCTAGGCCACGCAGGCTGCTGCAGGGTGGTGACTGTGTCTGCTTAGTTAGGCTTAGCAAGGTGAACCTCGGGCGTGAATTTGGAGCCCGGGAACGCAAGGCCCAAGAGGCACCAGCTCTCCCGCGGCTGTCCCACTCTGCCGCGACAGAACGAAAGAAAAGGCCTTGCTGAGAAAGCAGTAGCGAAGTGCGGTTCGCGCCGAGCTGAAAACATCTGCGACAGCACAGCTGTCGCTGGGAAATCAGAGTCGGTTCTGTGGGCTGCTCTCGTTGCTTGCCTTAGCCTAGTATTCGCAGCATGATGGGAGAAACCCGCATAGAGCGAAAGACTCTTTGCCGGGGCCTCCCCTATGGGAAAGCACAGCATTCTTTGGGAAATCAGAGTCGGGTCTGTGGGATGCTGCCTGCTGCTTGCCGGAGCCAGTCTCCACCGCACGGTGTAATAAACCCGCATGGAGCGAAATCCTCTTGGCCTGGGCATCCCCTCTGCCTGAGAGAGAAGCGCAGTGGCGCCTGTGGAAAGATTTTTAAGGAAAGGGACATGTCTGTCACTGCAGAGCGACGGAAGCCCAGCTGCTAAAGAGACCAGAGGGCACGATTAGGGCAGGGGAAAGGGCTCCACTCTGAGGAAGGAGTCTGGGCAGAAAGCATGCCTGTCCTGAGCCTTTGGGCCCAAGGAGATAGCAGCTCCTTGGTCACCTGTCCGTGGTGGAGACACGGGCTTGCCACCAGGCGCCTACCCTGAACTCGAGAAACAACGCCCAGAAAGAACTCGCCATCAGATGCCGTCTTCCTCCAGGATGTGGAAGCTTGGAGGAGGCACGGGGTTTAAGGGGAAGGAGTGGTGACAGTCCCCCCCCCCCGAAAGCTCCCTATTCAGTGCACGGGCGGTGTGCAGGGATCCTGTCACCTCTCCTTTCCTGTGGGAAAAGCACTGGCCTAGTCCGTGAATCTGCCTGAGCGCCAGAGTAAAAAGCCAAGCGATGCCTACACCGGGAGATGGTAGTGTGCCTAGAGTGCAATCCTTGGCTACGCACGCTACTGCAGGGTTGTGGCTATGTCTGCTTAGTTCGGCCTGGCAGGGTGAACCCAGGACGCTAACATGGAACCCAGGAAAGCAAGGCCCAAGAGGCACCAGCTCTCCAGCAGCTCTTCTTGCCTGACGCGACTGAAGCCTTACTGAGGAAGCAGCGGCGAAGTGCTGTTCACTCCAAGCCAAAGCCTCTGCGAAAGCACAGCATGCGCTGAGAAATGTTCTGCGGGCTGCTGATGCTTGCCTGAGGCCAGTCTCACGGTGGGAGAAACCCGGCATACAGCGAAAGCCTCTTTGCCTGGGCATCTCCCCTGGGAAAGTGTGGCATTCGTTGGGAAATCAGAGTTGGGTTTGGGGATGCTGCTTCTGCTTGCCTGAGCTAGTCTCCGCAGCACGGTGGAAGATAACCGCATGGAGCGTAATACTCTTTGCCCTAGCATCCCCTCTGCCTGAGAGAGAAGCATGGTTGCACACGTCTGTCACCGTGCTCCCCAGGAGCAAGTGTGGGAAGACGCAGCACGCCGGCCCCGGGGAAGAGAAGGAGCCTTTGGCCTTGGGGTCGGGAAACGCTCGGGAAGCAGGATAGCCTGCCGTGGAATGAACAGCAGGCCGGTGGCAAGACAAGTGTCACCCGCTCCCTGTGCGGAGAGATGGTAACCTGGCTGCTAAGGAGACTTGAGGGGACGACTAGGGCAGGGGCGCATGCACCACTCTGAGGAAGGAGTCTGGGCAGAAAGCAGGCCTGTCCTGTGCCTCTGCTCACAAGGGGACAGCATCTCCTTGCCACCTGTCCCAAGGGCAGGCTTGGGCTTGCCACCAGGTGCCAAACCCGGAATTCGCAGAAACAACCCCATGGAGAAACGGGCAGTCAGATGCCGTCTTCCACAAAGATGTGGCAGGGGGTGTGCCGGGGAAAGAGTGGAGACACTCCCCTACAGTTCCCCATCCCAGTTCACGGGCCGTGTGCAGGGATCCTGTCGCCTCCTATCTCCTGAGGTGAAGGCACTAGCCTAGGCCCAGAGTCTGCCTGAGAAAAGGCAAAGCCTTACCTATGCCAAGAGATGGTAATAGGCATAGAGTGCCATGCTAGGACACGCACGCTGCTTCAGGGTTGTGACTGTGTCTGCTTAGTTCGGCTTAACAAGATGAACCCCAGGCGCGAACTTGGAGCAGGGGAAAGCAAGGCCCAAGAGGAACCAGCTCTCCTCCTACCGCGACAGAGCGAACGACCAAAGCCTTGCTGAGGAAGCAGCAGCGACGTGCGGTTTGTGCCAAGCTGAAAACCTCTGAGAAAGCATAGAAGTCGCTGGGAAATCAGAGTCGGTTCTGTGGGCTGCTTTTGTTGCTTGCCTTAGCCTAGTGTTCGCAGCACGATGGGAGAAACCCGTATAGAGGGAAAGCCTCTTTGCCGGGGCATCGCGGCTGGCAAAGCACAGCATTCTTTGGGAAATCAGAGGCGGGGAAGAGAAGGAGCCGTTGGCCTTGGGGTCGGGAAAGGCGAAAAGCCTCTTTGCCTGGGCTTCTCCCCTAGGAAAGCACAGCATTCGTTGGGAAATCAGAGTTCGTTTGGGAACGCTGCTGCTGCTTGCCTAAGATAGTCTCCGCAGCACGGTGGAATATACCCGCATGGAGCGAAATTCTCTTTGCCCTAGAATCCCCTCTGCCTGAGAGAGAAGCATGGTTGCACACGTCTGTCACCACGCTCCCCAGGAGCAAGTGTGGGGTAGGCGCAGCACGCCGCCCCCAGGGAAGAGAAGGAGCCGTTGGCTTTGGGGTCGGGAATCGCTCGGTAAGCAGGATAGCCTGCCGTGGCGCGAACAGCAGGCCGGTGGCAAGACAAGTGTCACCCGCTCCCTGTACGGAGAGATGGAAGCTTGGTGCAAAGGAGACGAGGGGATAAGAAGGGCAGGGGCGCGTGCTCCACTCTAAGGAAGGAGTCTGGGCAGAGGCAGGCAGAAGGAGACAGCATCTCCTTGACCACCTGTCCCAAGGACAGCCTTGTGCTTGCCACCAGGTGCCGTACTCGGAACTCACAGAAACAACCCAATGGAGAAAGGGGCAGTCAGATGCTGTCTTCCACCAAAATGTGGCAGCGTTGTCGGTGGCAGGGGTGTGCCAGGGAAGGAGTGGAGACAGTCCCCCACAGTACCCCATCCAAGTGCACGGACCGTGTACAGGGATCCTGTGGCCTCCTCTCTCCTGTGGTGAAGACACTGGCCTAGGCCCAGAGTCTGCCTGAGCGCGGGAGCAAAAGGAAAAGCCTTACCTACGCCAGGAGATGGTAAAAGGCATAGAGTGCCATGCTAGGCCACGCAGGCTGCTGCAGGGTGGTGACTGTGTCTGCTTAGTTAGGCTTAGCAAGGTGAACCTCGGGCGTGAATTTGGAGCCCGGGAACGCAAGGCCCAAGAGGCACCAGCTCTCCCGCGGCTGTCCCACTCTGCCGCGACAGAACGAAAGAAAAGGCCTTGCTGAGAAAGCAGTAGCGAAGTGCGGTTCGCGCCGAGCTGAAAACATCTGCGACAGCACAGCTGTCGCTGGGAAATCAGAGTCGGTTCTGTGGGCTGCTCTCGTTGCTTGCCTTAGCCTAGTATTCGCAGCATGATGGGAGAAACCCGCATAGAGCGAAAGACTCTTTGCCGGGGCCTCCCCTATGGGAAAGCACAGCATTCTTTGGGAAATCAGAGTCGGGTCTGTGGGATGCTGCCTGCTGCTTGCCGGAGCCAGTCTCCACCGCACGGTGTAATAAACCCGCATGGAGCGAAATCCTCTTGGCCTGGGCATCCCCTCTGCCTGAGAGAGAACCGCAGTGGCGCCTGTGGAAAGATTTTTAAGGAAAGGGACATGTCTGTCACTGCAGAGCGACGGAAGCCTGGCTGCTAAAGAGACCAGAGGGCACGATTAGGGCAGGGGAAAGGGCTCCACTCTGAGGAAGGAGTCTGGGCAGAAAGCATGCCTGTCCTGAGCCTTTGGGCCCAAGGAGATAGCAGCTCCTTGGTCACCTGTCCGTGGTGGAGACACGGGCTTGCCACCAGGCGCCTACCCTGAACTTGAGAAACAACGCCCAGAAAGAACTCGCCATCAGATGCCGTCTTCCTCCAGGATGTGGAAGCTTGGAGGAGGCACGGGGTTTAAGGGGAAGGAGTGGTGACAGTCCCCCCCCCCGAAAGCTCCCTATTCAGTGCACGGGCGGTGTGCAGGGATCCTGTCACCTCTCCTTTCCTGTGGGGAAAGCACTGGCCTAGTCCGAGAATCTGCCTGAGCGCCAGAGTAAAAGGCCAAGCGATGCCTACACCGGGAGATGGTAGTGTGCCTAGAGTGCAATCCTTGGCTACGCACGCTACTGCAGGGTTGTGGCTATGTCTGCTTAGTTCGGCCTGGCAGGGTGAACCCAGGACGCTAACATGGAGCCCAGGAAAGCAAGGCCCAAGAGGCACCAGCTCTCCAGCAGCTCTTCTTGCCTGACGCGACTGAAGCCTTACTGAGGAAGCAGCGGCGAAGTGCTGTTCACTCCAAGCCAAAGCCTCTGCGAAAGCACAGCATGCGCTGAGAAATGTTCTGCGGGCTGCTGATGCTTGCCTGAGGCCAGTCTCACGGTGGGAGAAACCCGGCATACAGCGAAAACCTCTTTGCCTGGGCATCTCCCCTGGGAAAGTGTGGCATTCGTTGGGAAATCAGAGTTGGGTTTGGGGATGCTGCTTCTGCTTGCCTGAGCTAGTCTCCGCAGCACGGTGGAAGATAACCGCATGGAGCGTAATACTCTTTGCCCTAGCATCCCCTCTGCCTGAGAGAGAAGCATGGTTGCACACGTCTGTCACCGTGCTCCCCAGGAGCAAGTGTGGGAAGACGCAGCACGCCGGCCCCGGGGAAGAGAAGGAGCCTTTGGCCTTGGGGTCGGGAAACGCTCGGGAAGCAGGATAGCCTGCCGTGGAATGAACAGCAGGCCGGTGGCAAGACAAGTGTCACCCGCTCCCTGTGCGGAGAGATGGTAACCTGGCTGCTAAGGAGACTTGAGGGGACGACTAGGGCAGGGGCGCATGCACCACTCTGAGGAAGGAGTCTGGGCAGAAAGCAGGCCTGTCCTGTGCCTCTGCTCACAAGGGGACAGCATCTCCTTGCCACCTGTCCCAAGGGCAGGCTTGGGCTTGCCACCAGGTGCCAAACCCGGAATTCGCAGAAACAACCCCATGGAGAAACGGGCAGTCAGATGCCGTCTTCCACAAAGATGTGGCAGGGGGTGTGCCGGGGAAAGAGTGGAGACACTCCCCTACAGTTCCCCATCCCAGTTCACGGGCCGTGTGCAGGGATCCTGTCGCCTCCTATCTCCTGAGGTGAAGGCACTGGCCTAGGCCCAGAGTCTGCCTGAGAAAAGGCAAAGCCTTACCTATGCCAAGAGATGGTAATAGGCATAGAGTGCCATGCTAGGACACGCACGCTGCTTCAGGGTTGTGACTGTGTCTGCTTAGTTCGGCTTAACAAGATGAACCCCAGGCGCGAACTTGGAGCAGGGGAAAGCAAGGCCCAAGAGGAACCAGCTCTCCTCCTACCGCGACAGAGCGAACGACCAAAGCCTTGCTGAGGAAGCAGCAGCGACGTGCGGTTTGTGCCAAGCTGAAAACCTCTGAGAAAGCATAGAAGTCGCTGGGAAATCAGAGTCGGTTCTGTGGGCTGCTTTTGTTGCTTGCCTTAGCCTAGTGTTCGCAGCACGATGGGAGAAACCCGTATAGAGGGAAAGCCTCTTTGCCGGGGCATCGCCGATGGCAAAGCACAGCATTCTTTGGGAAATCAGAGGCGGGGAAGAGAAGGAGCCGTTGGCCTTGGGGTCGGGAAAGGCGAAAAGCCTCTTTGCCTGGGCTTCTCCCCTAGGAAAGCACAGCATTCGTTGGGAAATCAGAGTTCGTTTGGGAACGCTGCTGCTGCTTGCCTAAGATAGTCTCCGCAGCACGGTGGAATATACCCGCATGGAGCGAAATTCTCTTTGCCCTAGAATCCCCTCTGCCTGAGAGAGAAGCATGGTTGCACACGTCTGTCACCACGCTCCCCAGGAGCAAGTGTGGGGTAGGCGCAGCACGCCGCCCCCAGGGAAGAGAAGGAGCCGTTGGCTTTGGGGTCGGGAATCGCTCGGTAAGCAGGATAGCCTGCCGTGGCGCGAACAGCAGGCCGGTGGCAAGACAAGTGTCACCCGCTCCCTGTACGGAGAGATGGAAGCTTGGTGCAAAGGAGACGAGGGGATAAGAAGGGCAGGGGCGCGTGCTCCACTCTAAGGAAGGAGTCTGGGCAGAGGCAGGCAGAAGGAGACAGCATCTCCTTGACCACCTGTCCCAAGGACAGCCTTGTGCATGCCACCAGGTGCCGTACTCGGAACTCACAGAAACAACACAATGGAGAAAGGGGCAGTCAGATGCTGTCTTCCACCAAAATGTGGCAGCGTTGTCGGTGGCAGGGGTGTGCCAGGGAAGGAGTGGAGACAGTCCCCCACAGTACCCCATCCCAGTGCACGGACCGTGTACAGGGATCCTGTGGCCTCCTCTCTCCTGTGGTGAAGACACTGGCCTAGGCCCAGAGTCTGCCTGAGCGCGGGAGCAAAAGGAAAAGCCTTACCTACGCCAGGAGATGGTAAAAGGCATAGAGTGCCATGCTAGGCCACGCAGGCTGCTGCAGGGTGGTGACTGTGTCTGCTTAGTTAGGCTTAGCAAGGTGAACCTCGGGCGTGAATTTGGAGCCCGGGAACGCAAGGCCCAAGAGGCACCAGCTCTCCCGCGGCTGTCCCACTCTGCCGCGACAGAACGAAAGAAAAGGCCTTGCTGAGAAAGCAGTAGCGAAGTGCGGTTCGCGCCGAGCTGAAAACATCTGCGACAGCACAGCTGTCGCTGGGAAATCAGAGTCGGTTCTGTGGGCTGCTCTCGTTGCTTGCCTTAGCCTAGTATTCGCAGCATGATGGGAGAAACCCGCATAGAGCGAAAGACTCTTTGCCGGGGCCTCCCCTATGGGAAAGCACAGCATTCTTTGGGAAATCAGAGTCGGGTCTGTGGGATGCTGCCTGCTGCTTGCCGGAGCCAGTCTCCACCGCACGGTGTAATAAACCCGCATGGAGCGAAATCCTCTTGGCCTGGGCATCCCCTCTGCCTGAGAGAGAAGCGCAGTGGCGCCTGTGGAAAGATTTTTAAGGAAAGGGACATGTCTGTCACTGCAGAGCGACGGAAGCCTGGCTGCTAAAGAGACCAGAGGGCACGATTAGGGCAGGGGAAAGGGCTCCACTCTGAGGAAGGAGTCTGGGCAGAAAGCATGCCTGTCCTGAGCCTTTGGGCCCAAGGAGACAGCAGCTCCTTGGTCACCTGTCCGTGGTGGAGACATGGGCTTGCCACCAGGCGCCTACCCTGAACTCGAGAAACAACGCCCAGAAAGAACTCGACATCAGATGCCGTCTTCCTCCAGGATGTGGAAGCTTGGAGGAGGCACGGGGTTTAAGGGGAAGGAGTGGTGACAGTCCCCCCCCCCCAAAGCTTCCTATTCAGTGCACGGGCGGTGTGCAGGGATCCTGTCACCTCTCCTTTCCTATGGGGAAAGCACTGGCCTAGTCCGTGAATCTGCCTGAGCGCCAGAGTAAAAGGCCAAGCGATGCCTACACCGGGAGATGGTAGTGTGCCTAGAGTGCAATCCTTGGCTACGCACGCTACTGCAGGGTTGTGGCTATGTCTGCTTAGTTCGGCCTGGCAGGGTGAACCCAGGACGCTAACATGGAGCCCAGGAAAGCAAGGCCCAAGAGGCACCAGCTCTCCAGCAGCTCTTCTTGCCTGACGCGACTGAAGCCTTGCTGAGGAAGCAGCGGCGAAGTGCTGTTCACTCCAAGCCAAAGCTTCTGCGAAAGCACAGCATTCGCTGAGAAATGTTCAGCGGGCTGCTGATGCTTGCCTGAGGCCAGTCTCACGGTGGGAGAAACCCGGCATACAGTGAAAGCCTCTTTGCCTGGGCATATCCCCTGGGAAAGTGTGGCATTCGTTGGGAAATCAGAGTTGGGTTTGGGGATGCTGCTTCTGCTTGCCTGATCTAGTCTCCGCAGCACGGTAGAAGATAACCGCATGGAGCGTTATACTCTTTGCCCTAGCATCCCCTCTGCCTGAGAGAGAAGCATGGTTGCACACGTCTGTCACCGTGCTCCCCAGGAGCAAGTGTGGGAAGACGCAGCACGCCGGCCCCGGGGAAGAGAAGGAGCCTTTGGCCTTGGGGTCGGGAAACGCTCGGGAAGCAGGATAGCCTGCCGTGGAATGAACAGCAGGCCGGTGGCAAGACAAGTGTCACCCGCTCCCTGTGCGGAGAGATGGTAACCTGGCTGCTAAGGAGACTTGAGGGGATGACTAGGGCAGGGGCGCATGCACCACTCTGAGGAAGGAGTCTGGGCAGAAAGCAGGCCTGTCCTGTGCCTCTGCTCACAAGGGGACAGCATCTCCTTGCCACCTGTCCCAAGGGCAGGCTTGGGCTTGCCACCAGGGGCCAAACCCGGAATTCGCAGAAACAACCCCATGGAGAAACGGGCAGTCAGATGCCGTCTTCCACAAAGATGTGGCAGGGGGTGTGCCGGGGAAAGAGTGGAGACACTCCCCTACAGTTCCCCATCCCAGTTCACGGGCCGTGTGCAGGGATCCTGTCGCCTCCTATCTCCTGTTGTGAAGGCACTGGCCTAGGCCCAGAGTCTGCCTGAGAAAAGGCAAAGCCTTACCTATGCCAAGAGATGGTAATAGGCATAGAGTGCCATGCTAGGACACGCACGCTGCTTCAGGGTTGTGACTGTGTCTGCTTAGTTCGGCTTAACAAGATGAACCCCAGGCGCGAACTTGGAGCAGGGGAAAGCAAGGCCCAAGAGGAACCAGCTCTCCTCCTACCGCGACAGAGCGAACGACCAAAGCCTTGCTGAGGAAGCAGCAGCGACGTGCGGTTTGTGCCAAGCTGAAAACCTCTGCGAAAGCATAGAAGTCGCTGGGAAATCAGAGTCGGTTCTGTGGGCTGCTTTTGTTGCTTGACTTAGCCTAGTGTTCGCAGCACGATGGGAGAAACCCGCATAGAGGGAAAGCCTCTTTGCCGGGGCATCGCCGATGGCAAAGCACAGCATTCTTTGGGAAATCAGAGGCGGGGAAGAGAAGGAGCCGTTGGCCTTGGGGTCGGGAAAGGCGAAAAGCCTCTTTGCCTGGGCTTCTCCCCTAGGAAAGCACAGCATTCGTTGGGAAATCAGAGTTCGTTTGGGAACGCTGCTGCTGCTTGCCTAAGATAGTCTCCGCAGCACGGTGGAATATACCCGCATGGAGCGAAATTCTCTTTGCCCTAGAATCCCCTCTGCCTGAGAGAGAAGCATGGTTGCACACGTCTGTCACCACGCTCCCCAGGAGC
This sequence comes from Mustela lutreola, assembly GCF_030435805.1. Classification (NCBI taxonomy): domain Eukaryota; kingdom Metazoa; phylum Chordata; class Mammalia; order Carnivora; family Mustelidae; genus Mustela; species Mustela lutreola. The sequence goes on from NC_081294.1 coordinate 156,417,214, forward strand.
AAGTGTGGGGTAGGCGCAGCACGCCGCCCCCAGGGAAGAGAAGGAGCCGTTGGCTTTGGGGTCGGGAATCGCTCGGTAAGCAGGATAGCCTGCCGTGGCGCGAACAGCAGGCCGGTGGCAAGACAAGTGTCACCCGCTCCCTGTACGGAGAGATGGAAGCTTGGTGCAAAGGAGACGAGGGGATAAGAAGGGCAGGGGCGCGTGCTCCACTCTAAGGAAGGAGTCTGGGCAGAGGCAGGCAGAAGGAGACAGCATCTCCTTGACCACCTGTCCCAAGGACAGCCTTGTGCTTGCCACCAGGTGCCGTACTCGGAACTCACAGAAACAACCCAATGGAGAAAGGGGCAGTCAGATGCTGTCTTCCACCAAAATGTGGCAGCGTTGTCGGTGGCAGGGGTGTGCCAGGGAAGGAGTGGAGACAGTCCCCCACAGTACCCCATCCAAGTGCACGGACCGTGTACAGGGATCCTGTGGCCTCCTCTCTCCTGTGGTGAAGACACTGGCCTAGGCCCAGAGTCTGCCTGAGCGCGGGAGCAAAAGGAAAAGCCTTACCTACGCCAGGAGATGGTAAAAGGCATAGAGTGCCATGCTAGGCCACGCAGGCTGCTGCAGGGTGGTGACTGTGTCTGCTTAGTTAGGCTTAGCAAGGTGAACCTCGGGCGTGAATTTGGAGCCCGGGAACGCAAGGCCCAAGAGGCACCAGCTCTCCCGCGGCTGTCCCACTCTGCCGCGACAGAACGAAAGAAAAGGCCTTGCTGAGAAAGCAGTAGCGAAGTGCGGTTCGCGCCGAGCTGAAAACATCTGCGACAGCACAGCTGTCGCTGGGAAATCAGAGTCGGTTCTGTGGGCTGCTCTCGTTGCTTGCCTTAGCCTAGTATTCGCAGCATGATGGGAGAAACCCGCATAGAGCGAAAGACTCTTTGCCGGGGCCTCCCCTATGGGAAAGCACAGCATTCTTTGGGAAATCAGAGTCGGGTCTGTGGGATGCTGCCTGCTGCTTGCCGGAGCCAGTCTCCACCGCACGGTGTAATAAACCCGCATGGAGCGAAATCCTCTTGGCCTGGGCATCCCCTCTGCCTGAGAGAGAACCGCAGTGGCGCCTGTGGAAAGATTTTTAAGGAAAGGGACATGTCTGTCACTGCAGAGCGACGGAAGCCTGGCTGCTAAAGAGACCAGAGGGCACGATTAGGGCAGGGGAAAGGGCTCCACTCTGAGGAAGGAGTCTGGGCAGAAAGCATGCCTGTCCTGAGCCTTTGGGCCCAAGGAGACAGCAGCTCCTTGGTCACCTGTCCGTGGTGGAGACATGGGCTTGCCACCAGGTGCCTACCCTGAACTCGAGAAACAACGCCCAGAAAGAACTCGCCATCAGATGCCGTCTTCCTCCAGGATGTGGAAGCTTGGAGGAGGCACGGGGTTTAAGGGGAAGGAGTGGTGACAGTCCCCCCCCCCCAAAGCTTCCTATTCAGTGCACGGGCGGTGTGCAGGGATCCTGTCACCTCTCCTTTCCTATGGGGAAAGCACTGGCCTAGTCCGTGAATCTGCCTGAGCGCCAGAGTAAAAGGCCAAGCGATGCCTACACCGGGAGATGGTAGTGTGCCTAGAGTGCAATCCTTGGCTACGCACGCTACTGCAGGGTTGTGGCTATGTCTGCTTAGTTCGGCCTGGCAGGGTGAACCCAGGACGCTAACATGGAGCCCAGGAAAGCAAGGCCCAAGAGGCACCAGCTCTCCAGCAGCTCTTCTTGCCTGACGCGACTGAAGCCTTGCTGAGGAAGCAGCGGCGAAGTGCTGTTCACTCCAAGCCAAAGCCTCTGCGAAAGCACAGCATTCGCTGAGAAATGTTCAGCGGGCTGCTGATGCTTGCCTGAGGCCAGTCTCACGGTGGGAGAAACCCGGCATACAGTGAAAGCCTCTTTGCCTGGGCATCTCCCCTGGGAAAGTGTGGCATTCGTTGGGAAATCAGAGTTGGGTTTGGGGATGCTGCTTCTGCTTGCCTGATCTAGTCTCCGCAGCACGGTAGAAGATAACCGCATGGAGCGTAATACTCTTTGCCCTAGCATCCCCTCTGCCTGAGAGAGAAGCATGGTTGCACACGTCTGTCACCGTGCTCCCCAGGAGCAAGTGTGGGAAGACGCAGCACGCCGGCCCCGGGGAAGAGAAGGAGCCTTTGGCCTTGGGGTCGGGAAACGCTCGGGAAGCAGGATAGCCTGCCGTGGAATGAACAGCAGGCCGGTGGCAAGACAAGTGTCACCCGCTCCCTGTGCGGAGAGATGGTAACCTGGCTGCTAAGGAGACTTGAGGGGATGACTAGGGCAGGGGCGCATGCACCACTCTGAGGAAGGAGTCTGGGCAGAAAGCAGGCCTGTCCTGTGCCTCTGCTCACAAGGGGACAGCATCTCCTTGCCACCTGTCCCAAGGGCAGGCTTGGGCTTGCCACCAGGGGCCAAACCCGGAATTCGCAGAAACAACCCCATGGAGAAACGGGCAGTCAGATGCCGTCTTCCACAAAGATGTGGCAGGGGGTGTGCCGGGGAAAGAGTGGAGACACTCCCCTACAGTTCCCCATCCCAGTGCACGGACCGTGTACAGGGATCCTGTGGCCTCCTCTCTCCTGTGGTGAAGACACTGGCCTAGGCCCAGAGTCTGCCTGAGCGCGGGAGCAAAAGGAAAAGCCTTACCTACGCCAGGAGATGGTAAAAGGCATAGAGTGCCATGCTAGGCCACGCAGGCTGCTGCAGGGTGGTGACTGTGTCTGCTTAGTTAGGCTTAGCAAGGTGAACCTCGGGCGTGAATTTGGAGCCCGGGAACGCAAGGCCCAAGAGGCACCAGCTCTCCCGCGGCTGTACCACTCTGCCGCGACAGAACGAAAGAAAAGGCCTTGCTGAGAAAGCAGTAGCGAAGTGCGGTTCGCGCCGAGCTGAAAACATCTGCGACAGCACAGCTGTCGCTGGGAAATCAGAGTCGGTTCTGTGGGCTGCTCTCGTTGCTTGCCTTAGCCTAGTATTCGCAGCACGATGGGAGAAACCCGCATAGAGCGAAAGACTCTTTGCCGGGGCCTCCCCTATGGGAAAGCACAGCATTCTTTGGGAAATCAGAGTCGGGTCTGTGGGATGCTGCCTGCTGCTTGCCGGAGCCAGTCTCCACCGCACGGTGTAATAAACCCGCATGGAGCGAAATCCTCTTGGCCTGGGCATCCCCTCTGCCTGAGAGAGAAGCGCAGTGGCGCCTGTGGAAAGATTTTTAAGGAAAGGGACATGTCTGTCACTGCAGAGCGACGGAAGCCTGGCTGCTAAAGAGACCAGAGGGCACGATTAGGGCAGGGGAAAGGGCTCCACTCTGAGGAAGGAGTCTGGGCAGAAAGCATGCCTGTCCTGAGCCTTTGGGCCCAAGGAGACAGCAGCTCCTTGGTCACCTGTCCGTGGTGGAGACACGGGCTTGCCACCAGGCGCCTACCCTGAACTCGAGAAACAACGCCCAGAAAGAACTCGCCATCAGATGCCGTCTTCCTCCAGGATGTGGAAGCTTGGAGGAGGCACGGGGTTTAAGGGGAAGGAGTGGTGACAGTCCCCCCCCCCCGAAAGCTCCCTATTCAGTGCACGGGCGGTGTGCAGGGATCCTGTCACCTCTCCTTTCCTGTGGGGAAAGCACTGGCCTAGTCCGTGAATCTGCCTGAGCGCCAGAGTAAAAGGCCAAGCGATGCCTACACCGGGAGATGGTAGTGTGCCTAGAGTGCAATCCTTGGCTACGCACGCTACTGCAGGGTTGTGGCTATGTCTGCTTAGTTCGGCCTGGCAGGGTGAACCCAGGACGCTAACATGGAGCCCAGGAAAGCAAGGCCCAAGAGGCACCAGCTCTCCAGCAGCTCTTCTTGCCTGACGCGACTGAAGCCTTGCTGAGGAAGCAGCGGCGAAGTGCTGTTCACTCCAAGCCAAAGCCTCTGCGAAAGCACAGCATGCGCTGAGAAATGTTCTGCGGGCTGCTGATGCTTGCCTGAGGCCAGTCTCACGGTGGGAGAAACCCGGCATACAGCGAAAGCCTCTTTGCCTGGGCATCTCCCCTGGGAAAGTGTGGCATTCGTTGGGAAATCAGAGTTGGGTTTGGGGATGCTGCTTCTGCTTGCCTGAGCTAGTCTCCGCAGCACGGTGGAAGATAACCGCATGGAGCGTAATACTCTTTGCCCTAGCATCCCCTCTGCCTGAGAGAGAAGCATGGTTGCACACGTCTGTCACCGTGCTCCCCAGGAGCAAGTGTGGGAAGACGCAGCACGCCGGCCCCGGGGAAGAGAAGGAGCCTTTGGCCTTGGGGTCGGGAAACGCTCGGGAAGCAGGATAGCCTGCCGTGGAATGAACAGCAGGCCGGTGGCAAGACAAGTGTCACCCGCTCCCTGTGCGGAGAGATGGTAACCTGGCTGCTAAGGAGACTTGAGGGGACGACTAGGGCAGGGGCGCATGCACCACTCTGAGGAAGGAGTCTGGGTAGAAAGCAGGCCTGTCCTGTGCCTCTGCTCACAAGGGGACAGCATCTCCTTGCCACCTGTCCCAAGGGCAGGCTTGGGCTTGCCACCAGGTGCCAAACCCGGAATTCGCAGAAACAACCCCATGGAGAAACGGGCAGTCAGATGCCGTCTTCCACAAAGATGTGGCAGGGGGTGTGCCGGGGAAAGAGTGGAGACACTCCCCTACAGTTCCCCATCCCAGTTCACGGGCCGTGTGCAGGGATCCTGTCGCCTCCTTTCTCCTGAGGTGAAGGCACTGGCCTAGGCCCAGAGTCTGCCTGAGAAAAGGCAAAGCCTTACCTATGCCAAGAGATGGTAATAGGCATAGAGTGCCATGCTAGGACACGCACGCTGCTTCAGGGTTGTGACTGTGTCTGCTTAGTTCGGCTTAACAAGATGAACCCCAGGCGCGAACTTGGAGCAGGGGAAAGCAAGGCCCAAGAGGAACCAGCTCTCCTCCTACCGCGACAGAGCGAACGACCAAAGCCTTGCTGAGGAAGCAGCAGCGACGTGCGGTTTGTGCCAAGCTGAAAACCTCTGCGAAAGCATAGAAGTCGCTGGGAAATCAGAGTCGGTTCTGTGGGCTGCTTTTGTTGCTTGCCTTAGCCTAGTGTTCGCAGCACGATGGGAGAAACCCGCATAGAGGGAAAGCCTCTTTGCTGGGGCATCGCCGCTGGCAAAGCACAGCATTCTTTGGGAAATCAGAGGCGGGGAAGAGAAGGAGCCGTTGGCCTTGGGGTCGGGAAAGGCGAAAAGCCTCTTTGCCTGGGCTTCTCCCCTAGGAAAGCACAGCATTCGTTGGGAAATCAGAGTTCGTTTGGGAACGCTGCTGCTGCTTGCCTAAGATAGTCTCCGCAGCACGGTGGAATATACCCGCATGGAGCGAAATTCCCTTTGCCCTAGAATCCCCTCTGCCTGAGAGAGAAGCATGGTTGCACACGTCTGTCACCACGCTCCCCAGGAGCAAGTGTGGGGTAGGCGCAGCACGCCGCCCGCAGGGAAGAGAAGGAGCCGTTGGCTTTGGGGTCGGGAATCGCTCGGTAAGCAGGATAGCCTGCCGTGGCGCGAACAGCAGGCCGGTGGCAAGACAAGTGTCACCCGCTCCCTGTACGGAGAGATGGAAGCTTGGTGCAAAGGAGACGAGGGGATAAGAAGGGCAGGGGCGCGTGCTCCACTCTAAGGAAGGAGTCTGGGCAGAGGCAGGCAGAAGGAGACAGCATCTCCTTGACCACCTGTCCCAAGGACAGCCTTGTGCTTGCCACCAGGTGCCGTACTCGGAACTCACAGAAACAACCCAATGGAGAAAGGGGCAGTCAGATGCTGTCTTCCACCAAAATGTGGCAGCGTTGTCGGTGGCAGGGGTGTGCCAGGGAAGGAGTGGAGACAGTCCCCCACAGTACCCCATCCCAGTGCACGGACCGTGTACAGGGATCCTGTGGCCTCCTCTCTCCTGTGGTGAAGACACTGGCCTAGGCCCAGAGTCTGCCTGAGCGCGGGAGCAAAAGGAAAAGCCTTACCTACGCCAGGAGATGGTAAAAGGCATAGAGTGCCATGCTAGGCCACGCAGGCTGCTGCAGGGTGGTGACTGTGTCTGCTTAGTTAGGCTTAGCAAGGTGAACCTCGGGCGTGAATTTGGAGCCCGGGAACGCAAGGCCCAAGAGGCACCAGCTCTCCCGCGGCTGTACCACTCTGCCGCGACAGACCGAAAGAAAAGGCCTTGCTGAGAAAGCAGTAGCGAAGTGCGGTTCGCGCCGAGCTGAAAACATCTGCGACAGCACAGCTGTCGCTGGGAAATCAGAGTCGGTTCTGTGGGCTGCTCTCGTTGCTTGCCTTAGCCTAGTATTCGCAGCACGATGGGAGAAACCCGCATAGAGCGAAAGACTCTTTGCCGGGGCCTCCCCTATGGGAAAGCACAGCATTCTTTGGGAAATCAGAGTCGGGTCTGTGGGATGCTGCCTGCTGCTTGCCGGAGCCAGTCTCCACCGCACGGTGTAATAAACCCGCATGGAGCGAAATCCTCTTGGCCTGGGCATCCCCTCTGCCTGAGAGAGAAGCGCAGTGGCGCCTGTGGAAAGATTTTTAAGGAAAGGGACATGTCTGTCACTGCAGAGCGACGGAAGCCTGGCTGCTAAAGAGACCAGAGGGCACGATTAGGGCAGGGGAAAGGGCTCCACTCTGAGGAAGGAGTCTGGGCAGAAAGCATGCCTGTCCTGAGCCTTTGGGCCCAAGGAGACAGCAGCTCCTTGGTCACCTGTCCGTGGTGGAGACACGGGCTTGCCACCAGGCGCCTACCCTGAACTCGAGAAACAACGCCCAGAAAGAACTCGCCATCAGATGCCGTCTTCCTCCAGGATGTGGAAGCTTGGAGGAGGCACGGGGTTTAAGGGGAAGGAGTGGGGACAGTCCCCCCCCCCAAAACTCCCTATTCTGTGCACGGGCGGTGTGCAAGGATCCTGTCACCTCTCCTTTCCTGTGGGGAAAGCACTGGCCTAGTCCGTGAATCTGCCTGAGCGCCAGAGTAAAAGGCCAAGCGATGCCTACACCGGGAGATGGTAGTGTGCCTAGAGTGCAATCCTTGGCTACGCACGCTACTGCAGGGTTGTGGCTATGTCTGCTTAGTTCGGCCTGGCAGGGTGAACCCAGGACGCTAACATGGAGCCCAGGAAAGCAAGGCCCAAGAGGCACCAGCTCTCCAGCAGCTCTTCTTGCCTGACGCGACTGAAGCCTTGCTGAGGAAGCAGCGGCGAAGTGCTGTTCACTCCAAGCCAAAGCCTCTGCGAAAGCACAGCATGCGCTGAGAAATGTTCTGCGGGCTGCTGATGCTTGCCTGAGGCCAGTCTCACGGTGGGAGAAACCCGGCATACAGCGAAAGCCTCTTTGCCTGGGCATCTCCCCTGGGAAAGTGTGGCATTCGTTGGGAAATCAGAGTTGGGTTTGGGGATGCTGCTTCTGCTTGCCTGAGCTAGTCTCCGCAGCACGGTGGAAGATAACCGCATGGAGCGTAATACTCTTTGCCCTAGCATCCCCTCTGCCTGAGAGAGAAGCATGGTTGCACACGTCTGTCACCGTGCTCCCCAGGAGCAAGTGTGGGAAGACGCAGCACGCCGGCCCCGGGGAAGAGAAGGAGCCTTTGGCCTTGGGGTCGGGAAACGCTCGGGAAGCAGGATAGCCTGCCGTGGAATGAACAGCAGGCCGGTGGCAAGACAAGTGTCACCCGCTCCCTGTGCGGAGAGATGGTAACCTGGCTGCTAAGGAGACTTGAGGGGACGACTAGGGCAGGGGCGCATGCACCACTCTGAGGAAGGAGTCTGGGTAGAAAGCAGGCCTGTCCTGTGCCTCTGCTCACAAGGGGACAGCATCTCCTTGCCACCTGTCCCAAGGGCAGGCTTGGGCTTGCCACCAGGTGCCAAACCCGGAATTCGCAGAAACAACCCCATGGAGAAACGGGCAGTCAGATGCCGTCTTCCACAAAGATGTGGCAGGGGGTGTGCCGGGGAAAGAGTGGAGACACTCCCCTACAGTTCCCCATCCCAGTTCACGGGCCGTGTGCAGGGATCCTGTCGCCTCCTTTCTCCTGAGGTGAAGGCACTGGCCTAGGCCCAGAGTCTGCCTGAGAAAAGGCAAAGCCTTACCTATGCCAAGAGATGGTAATAGGCATAGAGTGCCATGCTAGGACACGCACGCTGCTTCAGGGTTGTGACTGTGTCTGCTTAGTTCGGCTTAACAAGATGAACCCCAGGCGCGAACTTGGAGCAGGGGAAAGCAAGGCCCAAGAGGAACCAGCTCTCCTCCTACCGCGACAGAGCGAACGACCAAAGCCTTGCTGAGGAAGCAGCAGCGACGTGCGGTTTGTGCCAAGCTGAAAACCTCTGAGAAAGCATAGAAGTCGCTGGGAAATCAGAGTCGGTTCTGTGGGCTGCTTTTGTTGCTTGCCTTAGCCTAGTGTTCGCAGCACGATGGGAGAAACCCGCATAGAGGGAAAGCCTCTTTGCTGGGGCATCGCCGCTGGCAAAGCACAGCATTCTTTGGGAAATCAGAGGCGGGGAAGAGAAGGAGCCGTTGGCCTTGGGGTCGGGAAAGGCGAAAAGCCTCTTTGCCTGGGCTTCTCCCCTAGGAAAGCACAGCATTCGTTGGGAAATCAGAGTTCGTTTGGGAACGCTGCTGCTGCTTGCCTAAGATAGTCTCCGCAGCACGGTGGAATATACCCGCATGGAGCGAAATTCTCTTTGCCCTAGAATCCCCTCTGCCTGAGAGAGAAGCATGGTTGCACACGTCTGTCACCACGCTCCCCAGGAGCAAGTGTGGGGTAGGCGCAGCACGCCGCCCGCAGGGAAGAGAAGGAGCCGTTGGCTTTGGGGTCGGGAATCGCTCGGTAAGCAGGATAGCCTGCCGTGGCGCGAACAGCAGGCCGGTGGCAAGACAAGTGTCACCCGCTCCCTGTACGGAGAGATGGAAGCTTGGTGCAAAGGAGACGAGGGGATAAGAAGGGCAGGGGCGCGTGCTCCACTCTAAGGAAGGAGTCTGGGCAGAGGCAGGCAGAAGGAGACAGCATCTCCTTGACCACCTGTCCCAAGGACAGCCTTGTGCTTGCCACCAGGTGCCGTACTCGGAACTCACAGAAACAACCCAATGGAGAAAGGGGCAGTCAGATGCTGTCTTCCACCAAAATGTGGCAGCGTTGTCGGTGGCAGGGGTGTGCCAGGGAAGGAGTGGAGACAGTCCCCCACAGTACCCCATCCCAGTGCACGGACCGTGTACAGGGATCCTGTGGCCTCCTCTCTCCTGTGGTGAAGACACTGGCCTAGGCCCAGAGTCTGCCTGAGCGCGGGAGCAAAAGGAAAAGCCTTACCTACGCCAGGAGATGGTAAAAGGCATAGAGTGCCATGCTAGGCCACGCAGGCTGCTGCAGGGTGGTGACTGTGTCTGCTTAGTTAGGCTTAGCAAGGTGAACCTCGGGCGTGAATTTGGAGCCCGGGAACGCAAGGCCCAAGAGGCACCAGCTCTCCCGCGGCTGTACCACTCTGCCGCGACAGACCGATAGAAAAGGCCTTGCTGAGAAAGCAGTAGCGAAGTGCGGTTCGCGCCGAGCTGAAAACATCTGCGACAGCACAGCTGTCGCTGGGAAATCAGAGTCGGTTCTGTGGGCTGCTCTCGTTGCTTGCCTTAGCCTAGTATTCGCAGCACGATGGGAGAAACCCGCATAGAGCGAAAGACTCTTTGCCGGGGCCTCCCCTATGGGAAAGCACAGCATTCTTTGGGAAATCAGAGTCGGGTCTGTGGGATGCTGCCTGCTGCTTGCCGGAGCCAGTCTCCACCGCACGGTGTAATAAACCCGCATGGAGCGAAATCCTCTTGGCCTGGGCATCCCCTCTGCCTGAGAGAGAAGCGCAGTGGCGCCTGTGGAAAGATTTTTAAGGAAAGGGACATGTCTGTCACTGCAGAGCGACGGAAGCCTGGCTGCTAAAGAGACCAGAGGGCACGATTAGGGCAGGGGAAAGGGCTCCACTCTGAGGAAGGAGTCTGGGCAGAAAGCATGCCTGTCCTGAGCCTTTGGGCCCAAGGAGACAGCAGCTCCTTGGTCACCTGTCCGTGGTGGAGACACGGGCTTGCCACCAGGCGCCTACCCTGAACTCGAGAAACAACGCCCAGAAAGAACTCGCCATCAGATGCCGTCTTCCTCCAGGATGTGGAAGCTTGGAGGAGGCACGGGGTTTAAGGGGAAGGAGTGGGGACAGTCCCCCCCCCCAAAACTCCCTATTCTGTGCACGGGCGGTGTGCAAGGATCCTGTCACCTCTCCTTTCCTGTGGGGAAAGCACTGGCCTAGTCCGTGAATCTGCCTGAGCGCCAGAGTAAAAGGCCAAGCGATGCCTACACCGGGAGATGGTAGTGTGCCTAGAGTGCAATCCTTGGCTACGCACGCTACTGCAGGGTTGTGGCTATGTCTGCTTAGTTCGGCCTGGCAGGGTGAACCCAGGACGCTAACATGGAGCCCAGGAAAGCAAGGCCCAAGAGGCACCAGCTCTCCAGCAGCTCTTCTTGCCTGACGCGACTGAAGCCTTGCTGAGGAAGCAGCAGCGAAGTGCTGTTCACTCCAAGCCAAAGCCTCTGCGAAAGCACAGCATGCGCTGAGAAATGTTCTGCGGGCTGCTGATGCTTGCCTGAGGCCAGTCTCACGGTGGGAGAAACCCGGCATACAGCGAAAGCCTCTTTGCCTGGGCATCTCCCCTGGGAAAGTGTGGCATTCGTTGGGAAATCAGAGTTGGGTTTGGGGATGCTGCTTCTGCTTGCCTGAGCTAGTCTCCGCAGCACGGTAGAAGATAACCGCATGGAGCGAAATACTCTTTGCCCTAGCATCCCCTCTGCCTGAGAGAGAAGCATGGTTGCACACGTCTGTCACCGTGCTCCCCAGGAGCAAGTTTGGGAAGACGCAGCACGCCGGCCCCGGGGAAGAGAAGGAGCCTTTGTCCTTGGGGTCGGGAAACGCTCGGGAAGCAGGATAGCCTGCCGTGGAATGAAAAGCAGGCCGGTGGCAAGACAAGTGTCACCCGCTCCCTGTGCGGAGAGATGGTAACCTGGCTGCTAAGGAGACTTGAGGGGACTACTAGGGCAGGGGCGCATGCACCACTCTGAGGAAGGAGTCTGGGCAGAAAGCAGGCCTGTCCTGTGCCTCTGCTCACAAGGGGACAGCATCTCCTTGCCACCTGTCCCAAGGGCAGGCTTGGGCTTGCCACCAGGTGCCAAACCCGGAATTCGCAGAAACAACCCCATGGAGAAACGGGCAGTCAGATGCCGTCTTCCACAAAGATGTGGCAGGGGGTGTGCCGGGGAAAGAGTGGAGACACTCCCCTACAGTTCCCCATCCCAGTTCACGGGCCGTGTGCAGGGATCCTGTCGCCTCCTATCTCCTGAGGTGAAGGCACTGGCCTAGGCCCAGAGTCTGCCTGAGAAAAGGCAAAGCCTTACCTATGCCAAGAGATGGTAATAGGCATAGAGTGCCATGCTAGGACATGCACGCTGCTTCAGGGTTGTGACTGTGTCTGCTTAGTTCGGCTTAACAAGATGAACCCCAGGCGCGAACTTGGAGCAGGGGAAAGCAAGGCCCAAGAGGAACCAGCTCTCCTCCTACCGCGACAGAGCGAACGACCAAAGCCTTGCTGAGGAAGCAGCAGCGACGTGCGGTTTGTGCCAAGCTGAAAAGCTCTGCGAAAGCATAGAAGTCGCTGGGAAATCAGAGTCGGTTCTGTGGGCTGCTTTTGTTGCTTGCCTTAGCCTAGTGTTCGCAGCACGATGGGAGAAACCCGCATAGAGGGAAAGCCTCTTTGCCGGGGCATCGCCGCTGGCAAAGCACAGCATTCTTTGGGAAATCAGAGGCGGGGAAGAGAAGGAGCCGTTGGCCTTGGGGTCGGGAAAGGCGAAAAGCCTCTTTGCCTGGGCTTCTCCCCTAGGAAAGCACAGCATTCGTTGGGAAATCAGAGTTCGTTTGGGAACGCTGCTGCTGCTTGCCTAAGATAGTCTCCGCAGCACGGTGGAATATACCCGCATGGAGCGAAATTCTCTTTGCCCTAGAATCCCCTCTGCCTGAGAGAGAAGCATGGTTGCACACGTCTGTCACCACGCTCCCCAGGAGCAAGTGTGGGGTAGGCGCAGCACGCCGCCCCCAGGGAAGAGAAGGAGCCGTTGGCTTTGGGGTCGGGAATCGCTCGGTAAGCAGGATAGCCTGCCGTGGCGCGAACAGCAGGCCGGTGGCAAGACAAGTGTCACCCGCTCCCTATACGGAGAGAGGGAAGCTTGGTGCAAAGGAGACGAGGGGATAAGAAGGGCAGGGGCGCGTGCTCCACTCTAAGGAAGGAGTCTGGGCAGAGGCAGGCAGAAGGAGACAGCATCTCCTTGACCACCTGTCCCAAGGACAGCCTTGTGCTTGCCACCAGGTGCCGTACTCGGAACTCACAGAAACAACCCAATGGAGAAAGGGGCAGTCAGATGCTGTCTTCCACCAAAATGTGGCAGCGTTGTCGGTGGCAGGGGTGTGCCAGGGAAGGAGTGGAGACAGTCCCCCACAGTACCCCATCCCAGTGCACGGACCGTGTACAGGGATCCTGTGGCCTCCTCTCTCCTGTGGTGAAGACACTGGCCTAGGCCCAGAGTCTGCCTGAGTGCGGGAGCAAAAGGAAAAGCCTTACCTACGCCAGGAGATGGTAAAAGGCATAGAGTGCCATGCTAGGCCACGCAGGCTGCTGCAGGGTGGTGACTGTGTCTGCTTAGTTAGGCTTAGCAAGGTGAACCTCGGGCGTGAATTTGGAGCCCGGGAACGCAAGGCCCAAGAGGCACCAGCTCTCCCGCGGCTGTCCCACTCTGCCGCGACAGAACGAAAGAAAAGGCCTTGCTGAGAAAGCAGTAGCGAAGTGCGGTTCGCGCCGAGCTGAAAACATCTGCGACAGCACAGCTGTCGCTGGGAAATCAGAGTCGGTTCTGTGGGCTGCTCTCGTTGCTTGCCTTAGCCTAGTATTCGCAGCACGATGGGAGAAACCCGCATAGAGCGAAAGACTCTTTGCCGGGGCCTCCCCTATGGGAAAGCACAGCATTCTTTGGGAAATCAGAGTCGGGTCTGTGGGATGCTGCCTGCTGCTTGCCGGAGCCAGTCTCCACCGCACGGTGTAATAAACCCGCATGGAGCGAAATCCTCTTGGCCTGGGCATCCCCTCTGCCTGAGAGAGAAGCGCAGTGGCGCCTGTGGAAAGATTTTTAAGGAAAGGGACATGTCTGTCTCTGCAGAGCGACGGAAGCCTGGCTGCTAAAGAGACCAGAGGGCACGATTAGGGCAGGGGAAAGGGCTCCACTCTGAGGAAGGAGTCTGGGCAGAAAGCATGCCTGTCCTGAGCCTTTGGGCCCAAGGAGACAGCAGCTCCTTGGTCACCTGTCCGTGGTGGAGACACGGGCTTGCCACCAGGCGCCTACCCTGAACTCGAGAAACAACGCCCAGAAAGAACTCGCCATCAGATGCCGTCTTCCTCCAGGATGTGGAAGCTTGGAGGAGGCACGGGGTTTAAGGGGAAGGAGTGGGGACAGTCCCCCCCCCCAAAACTCCCTATTCTGTGCACGGGCGGTGTGCAGGGATCCTGTCACCTCTCCTTTCCTGTGGGGAAAGCACTGGCCTAGTCCGTGAATCTGCCTGAGCGCCAGAGTAAAAGGCCAAGCGATGCCTACACCGGGAGATGGTAGTGTGCCTAGAGTGCAATCCTTGGCTACGCACGCTACTGCAGGGTTGTGGCTATGTCTGCTTAGTTCGGCCTGGCAGGGTGAACCCAGGACGCTAACATGGAGCCCAGGAAAGCAAGGCCCAAGAGGCACCAGCTCTCCAGCAGCTCTTCTTGCCTGACGCGACTGAAGCCTTGCTGAGGAAGCAGCAGCGAAGTGCTGTTCACTCCAAGCCAAAGCCTCTGCGAAAGCACAGCATGCGCTGAGAAATGTTCTGCGGGCTGCTGATGCTTGCCTGAGGCCAGTCTCACGGTGGGAGAAACCCGGCATACAGCGAAAGCCTCTTTGCCTGGGCATCTCCCCTGGGAAAGTGTGGCATTCGTTGGGAAATCAGAGTTGGGTTTGGGGATGCTGCTTCTGCTTGCCTGAGCTAGTCTCCGCAGCACGGTAGAAGATAACCGCATGGAGCGAAATACTCTTTGCCCTAGCATCCCCTCTGCCTGAGAGAGAAGCATGGTTGCACACGTCTGTCACCGTGCTCCCCAGGAGCAAGTGTGGGAAGACGCAGCACGCCGGCCCCGGGGAAGAGAAGGAGCCTTTGGCCTTGGGGTCGGGAAACGCTCGGGAAGCAGGATAGCCTGCCTTGGAATGAACAGCAGGCCGGTGGCAAGACAAGTGTCACCCGCTCCCTGTGCGGAGAGATGGTAACCTGGCTGCTAAGGAGACTTGAGGGGACGACTAGGGCAGGGGCGCATGCACCACTCTGAGGAAGGAGTCTGGGCAGAAAGCAGGCCTGTCCTGTGCCTCTGCTCACAAGGGGACACCATCTCCTTGCCACCTGTCCCAAGGGCAGGCTTGGGCTTGCCACCAGGTGCCAAACCCGGAATTCGCAGAAACAACCCCATGGAGAAACGGGCAGTCAGATGCCGTCTTCCACAAAGATGTGGCAGGGGGTGTGCCGGGGAAAGAGTGGAGACACTCCCCTACAGTTCCCCATCCCAGTTCACGGGCCGTGTGCAGGGATCCTGTCGCCTCCTATCTCCTGAGGTGAAGGCACTGGCCTAGGCCCAGAGTCTGCCTGAGAAAAGGCAAAGCCTTACCTATGCCAAGAGATGGTAATAGGCATAGAGTGCCATGCTAGGACACGCACGCTGCTTCAGGGTTGTGACTGTGTCTGCTTAGTTCGGCTTAACAAGATGAACCCCAGGCGCGAACTTGGAGCAGGGGAAAGCAAGGCCCAAGAGGAACCAGCTCTCCTCCTACCGCGACAGAGCGAACGACCAAAGCCTTGCTGAGGAAGCAGCAGCGACGTGCGGTTTGTGCCAAGCTGAAAACCTCTGCGAAAGCATAGAAGTCGCTGGGAAATCAGAGTCGGTTCTGTGGGCTGCTTTTGTTGCTTGCCTTAGCCTAGTGTTCGCAGCACGATGGGAGAAACCCGCATAGAGGGAAAGCCTCTTTGCCGGGACATCGCCGCTGGCAAAGCACAGCATTCTTTGGGAAATCAGAGGCGGGGAAGAGAAGGAGCCGTTGGCCTTGGGGTCGGGAAAGGCGAAAAGCCTCTTTGCCTGGGCTTCTCCCCTAGGAAAGCACAGCATTCGTTGGGAAATCAGAGTTCGTTTGGGAACGCTGCTGCTGCTTGCCTAAGATAGTCTCCGCAGCACGGTGGAATATACCCGCATGGAGCGAAATTCTCTTTGCCCTAGAATCCCCTCTGCCTGAGAGAGAAGCATGGTTGCACACGTCTGTCACCACGCTCCCCAGGAGCAAGTGTGGGGTAGGCGCAGCACGCCGCCCCCAGGGAAGAGAAGGAGCCGTTGGCTTTGGGGTCGGGAATCGCTCGGTAAGCAGGATAGCCTGCCGTGGCGCGAACAGCAGGCCGGTGGCAAGACAAGTGTCACCCGCTCCCTCTACGGAGAGATGGAAGCTTGGTGCAAAGGAGACGAGGGGATAAGAAGGGCAGGGGCGCGTGCTCCACTCTAAGGAAGGAGTCTGGGCAGAGGCAGGCAGAAGGAGACAGCATCTCCTTGACCACCTGTCCCAAGGACAGCCTTGTGCTTGCCACCAGGTGCCGTACTCGGAACTCACAGAAACAACCCAATGGAGAAAGGGGCAGTCAGATGCTGTCTTCCACCAAAATGTGGCAGCGTTGTCGGTGGCAGGGGTGTGCCAGGGAAGGAGTGGAGACAGTCCCCCACAGTACCCCATCCAAGTGCACGGACCGTGTACAGGGATCCTGTGGCCTCCTCTCTCCTGTGGTGAAGACACTGGCCTAGGCCCAGAGTCTGCCTGAGCGCGGGAGCAAAAGGAAAAGCCTTACCTACGCCAGGAGATGGTAAAAGGCATAGAGTGCCATGCTAGGCCACGCAGGCTGCTGCAGGGTGGTGACTGTGTCTGCTTAGTTAGGCTTAGCAAGGTGAACCTCGGGCGTGAATTTGGAGCCCGGGAACGCAAGGCCCAAGAGGCACCAGCTCTCCCGCGGCTGTCCCACTCTGCCGCGACAGAACGAAAGAAAAGGCCTTGCTGAGAACGCAGTAGCGAAGTGCGGTTCGCGCCGAGCTGAAAACATCTGCGACAGCACAGCTGTCGCTGGGAAATCAGAGTCGGTTCTGTGGGCTGCTCTCGTTGCTTGCCTTAGCCTAGTATTCGCAGCACGATGGGAGAAACCCGCATAGAGCGAAAGACTCTTTGCCGGGGCCTCCCCTATGGGAAAGCACAGCATTCTTTGGGAAATCAGAGTCGGGTCTGTGGGATGCTGCCTGCTGCTTGCCGGAGCCAGTCTCCACCGCACGGTGTAATAAACCCGCATGGAGCGAAATCCTCTTGGCCTGGGCATCCCCTCTGCCTGAGAGAGAAGCGCAGTGGCGCCTGTGGAAAGATTTTTAAGGAAAGGGACATGTCTGTCACTGCAGAGCGACGGAAGCCTGGCTGCTAAAGAGACCAGAGGGCACGATTAGGGCAGGGGAAAGGGCTCCACTCTGAGGAAGGAGTCTGGGCAGAAAGCATGCCTGTCCTGAGCCTTTGGGCCCAAGGAGACAGCAGCTCCTTGGTCACCTGTCCGTGGTGGAGACACGGGCTTGCCACCAGGCGCCTACCCTGAACTCGAGAAACAACGCCCAGAAAGAACTCGCCATCAGATGCCGTCTTCCTCCAGGATGTGGAAGCTTGGAGGAGGCACGGGGTTTAAGGGGAAGGAGTGGTGACAGTCCCCCCCCCCCAAAGCTTCCTATTCAGTGAACGGGCGGTGTGCAGGGATCCTGTCACCTCTCCTTTCCTGTGGGGAAAGCACTGGCCTAGTCCGTGAATCTGCCTGAGCGCCAGAGTAAAAGGCCAAGCGATGCCTACACCGGGAGATGGTAGTGTGCCTAGAGTGCAATCCTTGGCTACGCACGCTACTGCAGGGTTGTGGCTATGTCTGCTTAGTTCGGCCTGGCAGGGTGAACCCAGGACGCTAACATGGAGCCCAGGAAAGCAAGGCCCAAGAGGCACCAGCTCTCCAGCAGCTCTTCTTGCCTGACGCGACTGAAGCCTTGCTGAGGAAGCAGCAGCGAAGTGCTGTTCACTCCAAGCCAAAGCCTCTGCGAAAGCACAGCATGTGCTGAGAAATTTTCTGCGGGCTGCTGATGCTTGCCTGAGGCCAGTCTCACGGTGGGAGAAACCCGGCATACAGCGAAAGCCTCTTTGCCTGGGCATCTCCCCTGGGAAAGGGTGGCATTCGTTGGGAAATCAGAGTTGGGTTTGGGGATGCTGCTTCTGCTTGCCTGAGCTAGTCTCCGCAGCACGGTAGAAGATAACCGCATGGAGCGAAATACTCTTTGCCCTAGCATCCCCTCTGCCTGAGAGAGAAGCATGGTTGCACACGTCTGTCACCGTGCTCCCCAGGAGCAAGTGTGGGAAGACGCAGCACGCCGGCCCCGGGGAAGAGAAGGAGCCTTTGTCCTTGGGGTCGGGAAACGCTCGGGAAGCAGGATAGCCTGCCGTGGAATGAAAAGCAGGCCGGTGGCAAGACAAGTGTCACCCGCTCCCTGTGCGGAGAGATGGTAACCTGGCTGCTAAGGAGACTTGAGGGGACGACTAGGGCAGGGGCGCATGCACCACTCTGAGGAAGGAGTCTGGGCAGAAAGCAGGCCTGTCCTGTGCCTCTGCTCACAAGGGGACAGCATCTCCTTGCCACCTGTCCCAAGGGCAGGCTTGGGCTTGCCACCAGGAGCCAAACCCGGAATTCGCAGAAACAACCCCATGGAGAAACGGGCAGTCAGATGCCGTCTTCCACAAAGATGTGGCAGGGGGTGTGCCGGGGAAAGAGTGGAGACACTCCCCTACAGTTCCCCATCCCAGTTCACGGGCCGTGTGCAGGGATCCTGTCGCCTCCTATCTCCTGAGGTGAAGGCACTGGCCTAGGCCCAGAGTCTGCCTGAGAAAAGGCAAAGCCTTACCTATGCCAAGAGATGGTAATAGGCATAGAGTGCCATGCTAAGACACGCACGCTGCTTCAGGGTTGTGACTGTGTCTGCTTAGTTCGGCTTAACAAGATGAACCCCAGGCACGAACTTGGAGCAGGGGAAAGCAAGGCCCAAGAGGAACCAGCTCTCCTCCTACCGCGACAGAGCGAACGACCAAAGCCTTGCTGAGGAAGCAGCAGCGACGTGCGGTTTGTGCCAAGCTGAAAACCTCTGCGAAAGCATAGAAGTCGCTGGGAAATCAGAGTCGGTTCTGTGGGCTGCTTTTGTTGCTTGCCTTAGCCTAGTATTCGCAGCACGATGGGAGAAACCCGCATAGAGGGAAAGCCTCTTTGCCGGGGCATCGCCGCTGGCAAAGCACAGCATTCTTTGGGAAATCAGAGGCGGGGAAGAGAAGGAGCCGTTGGCCTTGGGGTCGGGAAAGGCGAAAAGCCTCTTTGCCTGGGCTTCTCCCCTAGGAAAGCACAGCATTCGTTGGGAAATCAGAGTTCGTTTGGGAACGCTGCTGCAGCTTGCCTAAGATAGTCTCCGCAGCACGGTGGAATATACCCGCATGGAGCGAAATTCTCTTTGCCCTAGAATCCCCTCTGCCTGAGAGAGAAGCATGGTTGCACACGTCTGTCACCACGCTCCCCAGGAGCAAGTGTGGGGTAGGCGCAGCACGCCGCCCCCAGGGAAGAGAAGGAGCCGTTGGCTTTGGGGTCGGGAATCGCTCGGTAAGCAGGATAGCCTGCCGTTGCGCGAACAGCAGGCCGGTGGCAAGACAAGTGTCACCCGCTCCCTGTACGGAGAGATGGAAGCTTGGTGCAAAGGAGACGAGGGGATAAGAAGGGCAGGGGCGCGTGCTCCACTCTAAGGAAGGAGTCTGGGCAGAGGCAGGCAGAAGGAGACAGCATCTCCTTGACCACCTGTCCCAAGGACAGCCTTGTGCTTGCCACCAGGTGCCGTACTCGGAACTCACAGAAACAACCCAATGGAGAAAGGGGCAGTCAGATGCTGTCTTCCACCAAAATGTGGCAGCGTTGTCAGTGGCAGGGGTGTGCCAGGGAAGGAGTGGAGACAGTCCCCCACAGTACCCCATCCCAGTGCACGGACCGTGTACAGGGATCCTGTGGCCTCCTCTCTCCTGTGGTGAAGACACTGGCCTAGGCCCAGAGTCTGCCTGAGCGCGGGAGCAAAAGGAAAAGCCTTACCTACGCCAGGAGATGGTAAAAGGCATAGAGTGCCATGCTAGGCCACGCAGGCTGCTGCAGGGTGGTGACTGTGTCTGCTTAGTTAGGCTTAGCAAGGTGAACCTCGGGCGTGAATTTGGAGCCCGGGAACGCAAGGCCCAAGAGGCACCAGCTCTCCCGCGGCTGTACCACTCTGCCGCGACAGAACGAAAGAAAAGGCCTTGCTGAGAAAGCAGTAGCGAAGTGCGGTTCGCGCCGAGCTGAAAACATCTGCGACAGCACAGCTGTCGCTGGGAAATCAGAGTCGGTTCTGTGGGCTGCTCTCGTTGCTTGCCTTAGCCTAGTATTCGCAGCACGATGGGAGAAACCCGCATAGAGCGAAAGACTCTTTGCCGGGGCCTCCCCTATGGGAAAGCACAGCATTCTTTGGGAAATCAGAGTCGGGTCTGTGGGATGCTGCCTGCTGCTTGCCGGAGCCAGTCTCCACCGCACGGTGTAATAAACCCGCATGGAGCGAAATCCTCTTGGCCTGGGCATCGCCTCTGCCTGAGAGAGAAGCGCAGTGGCGCCTGTGGAAAGATTTTTAAGGAAAGGGACATGTCTGTCACTGCAGAGCGACGGAAGCCTGGCTGCTAAAGAGACCAGAGGGCACGATTAGGGCAGGGGAAAGGGCTCCACTCTGAGGAAGGAGTCTGGGCAGAAAGCATGCCTGTCCTGAGCCTTTGGGCCCAAGGAGACAGCAGCTCCTTGGTCACCTGTCCGTGGTGGAGACACGGGCTTGCCACCAGGCGCCTACCCTGAACTCGAGAAACAACGCCCAGAAAGAACTCGCCATCAGATGCCGTCTTCCTCCAGGATGTGGAAGCTTGGAGGAGGCACGGGGTTTAAGGGGAAGGAGTGGGGACAGTCCCCCCCCCCCAAAAACTCCCTATTCTGTGCACGGGCGGTGTGCAGGGATCCTGTCACCTCTCCTTTCCTGTGGGGAAAGCACTGGCCTAGTCCGTGAATCTGCCTGAGCGCCAGAGTAAAAGGCCAAGCGATGCCTACACCGGGAGATGGTAGTGTGCCTAGAGTGCAATCCTTGGCTACGCACGCTACTGCAGGGTTGTGGCTATGTCTGCTTAGTTCGGCCTGGCAGGGTGAACCCAGGACGCTAACATGGAGCCCAGGAAAGCAAGGCCCAAGAGGCACCAGCTCTCCAGCAGCTCTTCTTGCCTGACGCGACTGAAGCCTTGCTGAGGAAGCAGCGGCGAAGTGCTGTTCACTCCAAGCCAAAGCCTCTGCGAAAGCACAGCATGCGCTGAGAAATGTTCTGCGGGCTGCTGATGCTTGCCTGAGGCCAGTCTCACGGTGGGAGAAACCCGGCATACAGCGAAAGCCTCTTTGACTGGGCATCTCCCCTGGGAAAGTGTGGCATTCGTTGGGAAATCAGAGTTGGGTTTGGGGATGCTGCTTCTGCTTGCCTGAGCTAGTCTCTGCAGCACGGTGGAAGATAACCGCATGGAGCGTAATACTCTTTGCCCTAGCATCCCCTCTGCCTGAGAGAGAAGCATGGTTGCACACGTCTGTCACCACGCTCCCCAGGAGCAAGTGTGGGGTAGGCGCAGCACGCCGCCCCCAGGGAAGAGAAGGAGCCGTTGGCTTTGGGGTCGGGAATCGCTCGGTAAGCAGGATAGCCTGCCGTGGCGCGAACAGCAGGCCGGTGGCAAGACAAGTGTCACCCGCTCCCTCTACGGAGAGATGGAAGCTTGGTGCAAAGGAGACGAGGGGATAAGAAGGGCAGGGGCGCGTGCTCCACTCTAAGGAAGGAGTCTGGGCAGAGGCAGGCAGAAGGAGACAGCATCTCCTTGACCACCTGTCCCAAGGACAGCCTTGTGCTTGCCACCAGGTGCCGTACTCGGAACTCACAGAAACAACCCAATGGAGAAAGGGGCAGTCAGATGCTGTCTTCCACCAAAATGTGGCAGCGTTGTCGGTGGCAGGGGTGTGCCAGGGAAGGAGTGGAGACAGTCCCCCACAGTACCCCATACCAGTGCACGGACCGTGTACAGGGATCCTGTGGCCTCCTCTCTCCTGTGGTGAAGACACTGGCCTAGGCCCAGAGTCTGCCTGAGCGCGGGAGCAAAAGGAAAAGCCTTACCTACGCCAGGAGATGGTAAAAGGCATAGAGTGCCATGCTAGGCCACGCAGGCTGCTGCAGGGTGGTGACTGTGTCTGCTTAGTTAGGCTTAGCAAGGTGAACCTCGGGCGTGAATTTGGAGCCCGGGAACGCAAGGCCCAAGAGGCACCAGCTCTCCCGCGGCTGTCCCACTCTGCCGCGACAGAACGAAAGAAAAGGCCTTGCTGAGAAAGCAGTAGCGAAGTGCGGTTCGCGCCGAGCTGAAAACATCTGCGACAGCACAGCTGTCGCTGGGAAATCAGAGTCGGTTCTGTGGGCTGCTCTCGTTGCTTGCCTTAGCCTAGTATTCGCAGCACGATGGGAGAAACCCGCATAGAGCGAAAGACTCTTTGCCGGGGCCTCCCCTATGGGAAAGCACAGCATTCTTTGGGAAATCAGAGTCGGGTCTGTGGGATGCTGCCTGCTGCTTGCCGGAGCCAGTCTCCACCGCACGGTGTAATAAACCCGCATGGAGCGAAATCCTCTTGGCCTGGGCATCCCCTCTGCCTGAGAGAGAAGCGCAGTGGCGCCTGTGGAAAGATTTTTAAGGAAAGGGACATGTCTGTCACTGCAGAGCGACGGAAGCCTGGCTGCTAAAGAGACCAGAGGGCACGATTAGGGCAGGGGAAAGGGCTCCACTCTGAGGAAGGAGTCTGGGCAGAAAGCATGCCTGTCCTGAGCCTTTGGGCCCAAGGAGACAGCAGCTCCTTGGTCACCTGTCCGTGGTGGAGACACGGGCTTGCCACCAGGCGCCTACCCTGAACTCGAGAAACAACGCCCAGAAAGAACTCGCCATCAGATGCCGTCTTCCTCCAGGATGTGGAAGCTTGGAGGAGGCACGGGGTTTAAGGGGAAGGAATGGTGACAGTCCCCCCCCCCCAAAGCTTCCTATTCAGTGCACGGGCGGTGTGCAGGGATCCTGTCACCTCTCCTTTCCTGTGGGGAAAGCACTGGCCTAGTCCGTGAATCTGCCTGAGCGCCAGAGTAAAAGGCCAAGCGATGCCTACACCGGGAGATGGTAGTGTGCCTAGAGTGCAATCCTTGGCTACGCACGCTACTGCAGGGTTGTGGCTATGTCTGCTTAGTTCGGCCTGGCAGGGTGAACCCAGGACGCTAACATGGAGCCCAGGAAAGCAAGGCCCAAGAGGCACCAGCTCTCCAGCAGCTCTTCTTGCCTGACGCGACTGAAGCCTTGCTGAGGAAGCAGCAGCGAAGTGCTGTTCACTCCAAGCCAAAGCCTCTGCGAAAGCACAGCATGCGCTGAGAAATGTTCTGCGGGCTGCTGATGCTTGCCTGAGGCCAGTCTCACGGTGGGAGAAACCCGGCATACAGCGAAAGCCTCGTTGCCTGGGCATCTCCCCTGGGAAAGTGTGGCATTCTTTGGGAAATCAGAGTTGGGTTTGGGGATGCTGCTTCTGCTTGCCTGAGCTAGTCTCCGCAGCACGGTGGAAGATAACCGCATGGAGCGAAATACTCTTTGCCCTAGCATCCCCTCTGCCTGAGAGAGAAGCATGGTTGCACACGTCTGTCACCGTGCTCCCCAGGAGCAAGTGTGGGAAGACGCAGCACGCCGGCCCCGGGGAAGAGAAGGAGCCTTTGGCCTTGGGGTCGGGAAACGCTCGGGAAGCAGGATAGCCTGCCTTGGAATGAACAGCAGGCCGGTGGCAAGACAAGTGTCACCCGCTCCCTGTGCGGAGAGATGGTAACCTGGCTGCTAAGGAGACTTGAGGGGACGAAAAGGGCAGGGGCGCATGCACCACTCTGAGGAAGGAGTCTGGGCAGAAAGCAGGCCTGTCCTGTGCCTCTGCTCACAAGGGGACAGCATCTCCTTGCCACCTGTCCCAAGGGCAGGCTTGGGCTTGCCACCAGGTGCCAAACCCGGAATTCGCAGAAACAACCCCATGGAGAAACGGGCAGTCAGATGCCGTCTTCCACAAAGATGTGGCAGGGGGTGTGCCGGGGAAAGAGTGGAGACACTCCCCTACAGTTCCCCATCCCAGTTCACGGGCCGTGTGCAGGGATCCTGTCGCCTCCTATCTCCTGAGGTGAAGGCACTGGCCTAGGCCCAGAGTCTGCCTGAGAAAAGGCAAAGCCTTACCTATGCCAAGAGATGGTAATAGGCATAGAGTGCCATGCTAGGACACGCACGCTGCTTCAGGGTTGTGACTGTGTCTGCTTAGTTCGGCTTAACAAGATGAACCCCAGGCGCGAACTTGGAGCAGGGGAAAGCAAGGCCCAAGAGGAACCAGCTCTCCTCCTACCGCGACAGAGCGAACGACCAAAGCCTTGCTGAGGAAGCAGCAGCGACGTGCGGTTTGTGCCAAGCTGAAAACCTCTGCGAAAGCATAGAAGTCGCTGGGAAATCAGAGTCGGTTCTGTGGGCTGCTTTTGTTGCTTGCCTTAGCCTAGTGTTCGCAGCACGATGGGAGAAACCCGCATAGAGGGAAAGCCTCTTTGCCGGGGCATCGCCGCTGGCAAAGCACAGCATTCTTTGGGAAATCAGAGGCGGGGAAGAGAAGGAGCCGTTGGCCTTGGGGTCGGGAAAGGCGAAAAGCCTCTTTGCCTGGGCTTCTCCCCTAGGAAAGCACAGCATTCGTTGGGAAATCAGAGTTCGTTTGGGAACGCTGCTGCTGCTTGCCTAAGATAGTCTCCGCAGCACGGTGGAATATACCCGCATGGAGCGAAATTCTCTTTGCCCTAGAATCCCCTCTGCCTGAGAGAGAAGCATGGTTGCACACGTCTGTCACCACGCTCCCCAGGAGCAAGTGTGGGGTAGGCGCAGCACGCCGCCCCCAGGGAAGAGAAGGAGCCGTTGGCTTTGGGGTCGGGAATCGCTCGGTAAGCAGGATAGCCTGCCGTGGCGCGAACAGCAGGCCGGTGGCAAGACAAGTGTCACCCGCTCCCTGTACGGAGAGATGGAAGCTTGGTGCAAAGGAGACGAGGGGATAAGAAGGGCAGGGGCGAGTGCTCCACTCTAAGGAAGGAGTCTGGGCAGAGGCAGGCAGAAGGAGACAGCATCTCCTTAACCACCTGTCCCAAGGACAGCCTTGTGCTTGCCACCAGGTGCCGTACTCGGAACTCACAGAAACAACCCAATGGAGAAAGGGGCAGTCAGATGCTGTCTTCCACCAAAATGTGGCAGCGTTGTCGGTGGCAGGGGTGTGCCAGGGAAGGAGTGCAGACAGTCCCCCACAGTACCCCATCCCAGTGCACGGACCGTGTACAGGGATCCTGTGGCCTCCTCTCTCCTGTGGTGAAGACACTGGCCTAGGCCCAGAGTCTGCCTGAGCGCGGGAGCAAAAGGAAAAGCCTTACCTACGCCAGGAGATGGTAAAAGGCATAGAGTGCCATGCTAGGCCACGCAGGCTGCTGCAGGGTGGTGACTGTGTCTGCTTAGTTAGGCTTAGCAAGGTGAACCTCGGGCGTGAATTTGGAGCCCGGGATCGCAAGGCCCAAGAGGCACCAGCTCTCCCGCGGCTGTACCACTCTGCCGCGACAGACCGAAAGAAAAGGCCTTGCTGAGAAAGCAGTAGCGAAGTGCGGTTCGCGCCGAGCTGAAAACATCTGCGACAGCACAGCTGTCGCTGGGAAATCAGAGTCGGTTCTGTGGGCTGCTCTCGTTGCTTGCCTTAGCCTAGTATTCGCAGCACGATGGGAGAAACCGCATAGAGCGAAAGACTCTTTGCCGGGGACTCCCCTATGGGAAAGCACAGCATTCTTTGGGAAATCAGAGTCGGGTCTGTGGGATGCTGCCTGCTGCTTGCCGGAGCCAGTCTCCACCGCGCGGTGTAATAAACCCGCATGAAGCGAAATCCTCTTGGCCTGGGCATCCCCTCTGCCTGAGAGAGAAGCGCAGTGGCGCCTGTGGAAAGATTTTTAAGGAAAGGGACATGTCTGTCACTGCAGAGCGACGGAAGCCTGGCTGCTAAAGAGACCAGAGGGCACGATTAGGGCAGGGGAAAGGGCTCCACTCTGAGGAAGGAGTCTGGGCAGAAAGCATGCCTGTCCTGAGCCTTTGGGCCCAAGGAGACAGCAGCTCCTTGGTCACCTGTCCGTGGTGGAGACACGGGCTTGCCACCAGGCGCCTACCCTGAACTCGAGAAACAACGCCCAGAAAGAACTCGCCATCAGATGCCGTCTTCCTCCAGGATGTGGAAGCTTGGAGGAGGCACGGGGTTTAAGGGGAAGGAGTGGGGACAGTCCCCCCCCCCCAAAACTCCCTATTCTGTGCACGGGCGGTGTGCAGGGATCCTGTCACCTCTCCTTTCCTGTGGGGAAAGCACTGGCCTAGTCCGTGAATCTGCCTGAGCGCCAGAGTAAAAGGCCAAGCGATGCCTACACCGGGAGATGGTAGTGTGCCTAGAGTGCAATCCTTGGCTACGCACGCTACTGCAGGGTTGTGGCTATGTCTGCTTAGTTCGGCCTGGCAGGGTGAACCCAGGACGCTAACATGGAGCCCAGGAAAGCAAGGCCCAAGAGGCACCAGCTCTCCAGCAGCTCTTCTTGCCTGACGCGACTGAAGCCTTGCTGAGGAAGCAGCGGCGAAGTGCTGTTCACTCCAAGCCAAAGCCTCTGCGAAAGCACAGCATGCGCTGAGAAATGTTCTGCGGGCTGCTGCTGCTTGCCTGAGGCCAGTCTCACGGTGGGAGAAACCCGGCATACAGCGAAAGCCTCTTTGCCTGGGCATCTCCCCTGGGAAAGTGTGGCATTCGTTGGGAAATCAGAGTTGGGTTTGGGGATGCTGCTTCTGCTTGCCTGAGCTAGTCTCCGCAGCACGGTGGAAGATAACCGCATGGAGCGTAATACTCTTTGCCCTAGCATCCCCTCTGCCTGAGAGAGAAGCATGGTTGCACACGTCTGTCACCGTGCTCCCCAGGAGCAAGTGTGGGAAGACGCAGCACGCCGGCCCCGGGGAAGAGAAGGAGCCTTTGGCCTTGGGGTCGGGAAACGCTCGGGAAGCAGGATAGCCTGCCGTGGAATGAACAGCAGGCCGGTGGCAAGACAAGTGTCACCCGCTCCCCGTGCGGAGAGATGGTAACCTGGCTGCTAAGGAGACTTGAGGGGACGACTAGGGCAGGGGCGCATGCACCACTCTGAGGAAGGAGTCTGGGCAGAAAGCAGGCCTGTCCTGTGCCTCTGCTCACAAGGGGACACCATCTCCTTGCCACCTGTCCCAAGGGCAGGCTTGGGCTTGCCACCAGGTGCCAAACCCGGAATTCGCAGAAACAACCCCATGGAGAAACGGGCAGTCAGATGCCGTCTTCCACAAAGATGTGGCAGGGGGTGTGCCGGGGAAAGAGTGGAGACACTCCCCTACAGTTCCCCATCCCAGTTCACGGGCCGTGTGCAGGGATCCTGTCGCCTCCTATCTCCTGAGGTGAAGGCACTGGCCTAGGCCCAGAGTCTGCCTGAGAAAAGGCAAAGCCTTACCTATGCCAAGAGATGGTAATAGGCATAGAGTGCCATGCTAGGACACGCACGCTGCTTCAGGGTTGTGACTGTGTCTGCTTAGTTCGGCTTAACAAGATGAACCCCATGCGCGAACTTGGAGCAGGGGAAAGCAAGGCCCAAGAGGAACCAGCTCTCCTCCTACCGCGACAGAGCGAACGACCAAAGCCTTGCTGAGGAAGCAGCAGCGACGTGCGGTTTGTGCCAAGCTGAAAACCTCTGCGAAAGCATAGAAGTCGCTGGGAAATCAGAGTCGGTTCTGTGGGCTGCTTTTGTTGCTTGCCTTAGCCTAGTGTTCGCAGCACGATGGGAGAAACCCGCATAGAGGGAAAGCCTCTTTGCCGGGGCATCGCCGCTGGCAAAGCACAGCATTCTTTGGGAAATCAGAGGCGGGGAAGAGAAGGAGCCGTTGGCCTTGGGGTCGGGAAAGGCGAAAAGCCTCTTTGCCTGGGCTTCTCCCCTAGGAAAGCACAGCATTCGTTGGGAAATCAGAGTTCGTTTGGGAACGCTGCTGCAGCTTGCCTAAGATAGTCTCCGCAGCACGGTGGAATATACCCGCATGGAGCGAAATTCTCTTTGCCCTAGAATCCCCTCTGCCTGAGAGAGAAGCATGGTTGCACACGTCTGTCACCACGCTCCCCAGGAGCAAGTGTGGGGTAGGCGCAGCACGCCGCCCCCAGGGAAGAGAAGGAGCCGTTGGCTTTGGGGTCGGGAATCGCTCGGTAAGCAGGATAGCCTGCCGTGGCGCGAACAGCAGGCCGGTGGCAAGACAAGTGTCACCCGCTCCCTCTACGGAGAGATGGAAGCTTGGTGCAAAGGAGACGAGGGGATAAGAAGGGCAGGGGCGCGTGCTCCACTCTAAGGAAGGAGTCTGGGCAGAGGCAGGCAGAAGGAGACAGCATCTCCTTGACCACCTGTCCCAAGGACAGCCTTGTGCTTGCCACCAGGTGCCGTACTCGGAACTCACAGAAACAACCCAATGGAGAAAGGGGCAGTCAGATGCTGTCTTCCACCAAAATGTGGCAGCGTTGTCGGTGGCAGGGGTGTGCCAGGGAAGGAGTGGAGACAGTCCCCCACAGTACCCCATCCCAGTGCACGGACCGTGTACAGGGATCCTGTGGCCTCCTCTCTCCTGTGGTGAAGACACTGGCCTAGGCCCAGAGTCTGCCTGAGCGCGGGAGCAAAAGGAAAAGCCTTACCTACGCCAGGAGATGGTAAAAGGCATAGAGTGCCATGCTAGGCCACGCAGGCTGCTGCAGGGTGGTGACTGTGTCTGCTTAGTTAGGCTTAGCAAGGTGAACCTCGGGCGTGAATTTGGAGCCCGGGAACGCAAGGCCCAAGAGGCACCAGCTCTCCCGCGGCTGTCCCACTCTGCCGCGACAGAACGAAAGAAAAGGCCTTGCTGAGAAAGCAGTAGCGAAGTGCGGTTCGCGCCGAGCTGAAAACATCTGCGACAGCACAGCTGTCGCTGGGAAATCAGAGTCGGTTCTGTGGGCTGCTCTCGTTGCTTGCCTTAGCCTAGTGTTTGCAGCACGATGGGAGAAACCCGCATAGAGCGAAAGACTCTTTGCCGGGGCCTCCCCTATGGGAAAGCACAGCATTCTTTGGGAAATCAGAGTCGGGTCTGTGGGATGCTGCCTGCTGCTTGCCGGAGCCAGTCTCCACCGCACGGTGTAATAAACCCGCATGGAGAGAAATCCTCTTGGCCTGGGCATCCCCTCTGCCTGAGAGAGAAGCGCAGTGGCGCCTGTGGAAAGATTTTTAAGGAAAGGGACATGTCTGTCACTGCAGAGCGACGGAAGCCTGGCTGCTAAAGAGACCAGAGGGCACGATTAGGGCAGGGGAAAGGGCTCCACTCTGAGGAAGGAGTCTGGGCAGAAAGCATGCCTGTCCTGAGCCTTTGGGCCCAAGGAGACAGCAGCTCCTTGGTCACCTGTCCGTGGTGGAGACACGGGCTTGCCACCAGGCGCCTACCCTGAACTCGAGAAACAACGCCCAGAAAGAACTCGCCATCAGATGCCGTCTTCCTCCAGGATGTGGAAGCTTGGAGGAGGCACGGGGTTTAAGGGGAAGGAGTGGTGACAGTCCCCCCCCCAAAGCTTCCTATTCAGTGCACGGGCGGTGTGCAGGGATATTGTCACCTCTCCTTTCCTGTGGGGAAAGCACTGGCCTAGTCCGTGAATCTGCCTGAGCGCCAGAGTAAAAGGCCAAGCGATGCCTACACCGGGAGATGGTAGTGTGCCTAGAGTGCAATCCTTGGCTACGCACGCTACTGCAGGGTTGTGGCTATGTCTGCTTAGTTCGGCCTGGCAGGGTGAACCCAGGACGCTAACATGGAGCCCAGGAAAGCAAGGCCCAAGAGGCACCAGCTCTCCAGCAGCTCTTCTTGCCTGACGCGACTGAAGCCTTGCTGAGGAAGCAGCAGCGAAGTGCTGTTCACTCCAAGCCAAAGCCTCTGCGAAAGCACAGCATGCGCTGAGAAATGTTCTGCGGGCTGCTGATGCTTGCCTGAGGCCAGTCTCACGGTGGGAGAAACCCGGCATACAGCGAAAGCCTCGTTGCCTGGGCATCTCCCCTGGGAAAGTGTGGCATTCTTTGGGAAATGAGAGTTGGGTTTGGGGATGCTGCTTCTGCTTGCCTGAGCTAGTCTCCGCAGCACGGTAGAAGATAACCGCATGGAGCGAAATACTCTTTGACCTAGCATCCCCTCTGCCTGAGAGAGAAGCATGGTTGCACACGTCTGTCACCGTGCTCCCCAGGAGCAAGTATGGGAAGACGCAGCACGCCGGCCCCGGGGAAGAGAAGGAGCCTTTGGCCTTGGGGTCGGGAAACGCTCGGGAAGCAGGATAGCCTGCCGTGGAATGAACAGCAGGCCGGTGGCAAGACAAGTGTCACCCGCTCCCTGTGCGGAGAGATGGTAACCTGGCTGCTAAGGAGACTTGAGGGGACGACTAGGGCAGGGGCGCATGCACCACTCTGAGGAAGGAGTCTGGGCAGAAAGCAGGCCTGTCCTGTGCCTCTGCTCACAAGGGGACAGCATCTCCTTGCCACCTGTCCCAAGGGCAGGCTTGGTCTTGCCACCAGGTGCCAAACCCGGAATTCGCAGAAACAACCCCATGGAGAAACGGGCAGTCAGATGCCGTCTTCCACAAAGATGTGGCAGGGGGTGTGCCGGGGAAAGAGTGGAGACACTCCCCTACAGTTCCCCATCCCAGTTCACGGGCCGTGTGCAGGGATCCTGTCGCCTCCTATCTCCTGAGGTGAAGGCACTGGCCTAGGCCCAGAGTCTGCCTGAGAAAAGGCAAAGCCTTACCTATGCCAAGAGATGGTAATAGGCATAGAGTGCCATGCTAGGACACGCATGCTGCTTCAGGGTTGTGACTGTGTCTGCTTAGTTCGGCTTAACAAGATGAACCCCAGGCGCGAACTTGGAGCAGGGGAAAGCAAGGCCCAAGAGGAACCAGCTCTCCTCCTACCGCGACAGAGCGAACGACCAAAGCCTTGCTGAGGAAGCAGCAGCGACGTGCGGTTTGTGCCAAGCTGAAAAGCTCTGCGAAAGCATAGAAGTCGCTGGGAAATCAGATTCCGTTCTGTGGGCTGCTTTTGTTGCTTGCCTTAGCCTAGTGTTCGCAGCACGATGGGAGAAACCCGCATAGAGGGAAAGCCTCTTTGCCGGGGCATCGCCGCTGGCAAAGCACAGCATTCTTTGGGAAATCAGAGGCGGGGAAGAGAAGGAGCCGTTGGCCTTGTGGTCGGGAAAGGCGAAAAGCCTCTTTGCCTGGGCTTCTCCCCTAGGAAAGCACAGCATTCGTTGGGAAATCAGAGTTCGTTTGGGAACGCTGCTGCTGCTTGCCTAAGATAGTCTCCGCAGCACGGTGGAATATACCCGCATGGAGCGAAATTCTCTTTGCCCTAGAATCCCCTCTGCCTGAGAGAGAAGCATGGTTGCACACGTCTGTCACCACGCTCCCCAGGAGCAAGTGTGGGGTACGCGCAGCACGCCGCCCCCAGGGAAGAGAAGGAGCCGTTGGCTTTGGGGTCGGGAATCGCTCGGTAAGCAGGATAGCCTGCCGTGGCGCGAACAACAGGCAGGTGGCAAGACAAGTGTCACCCGCTCCCTGTACGGAGAGATGGAAGCTTGGTGCAAAGGAGACGAGGGGATAAGAAGGGCAGGGGCGCGTGCTCCACTCTAAGGAAGGAGTCTGGGCAGAGGCAGGCAGAAGGAGACAGCATCTCCTTGACCACCTGTCCCAAGGACAGCCTTGTGCTTGCCACCAAGTGCCGTACCCGGAACTCACAGAAACAACCCAATGGAGAAAGGGGCAGTCAGATGCTGTCTTCCACCAAAATGTGGCAGCGTTGACGGTGGCAGGGGTGTGCCAGGGAAGGAGTGGAGACAGTCCCCCACAGTACCCCATCCCAGTGCACGGACCGTGTACAGGGATCCTGTGGCCTCCTCTCTCCTGTGGTGAAGACACTGGCCTAGGCCCAGAGTCTGCCTGAGCGCGGGAGCAAAAGGAAAAGCCTTACCTACGCCAGGAGATGGTAAAAGGCATAGAGTGCCATGCTAGGCCACGCAGGCTGCTGCAGGGTGGTGACTGTGTCTGCTTAGTTAGGCTTAGCAAGGTGAACCTCGGGCGTGAATTTGGAGCCCGGGATCGCAAGGCCCAAGAGGCACCAGCTCTCCCGCGGCTGTCCCACTCTGCCGCGACAGAACGAAAGAAAAGGCCTTGCTGAGAAAGCAGTAGCGAAGTGCGGTTCGCGCCGAGCTGAAAACATCTGCGACAGCACAGCTGTCGCTGGGAAATCATAGTCGGTTCTGTGGGCTGCTCTCGTTGCTTGCCTTAGCCTAGTATTCGCAGCACGATGGGAGAAACCCGCATAGAGCGAAAGACTCTTTGCCGGGGCCTCCCCTATGGGAAAGCACAGCATTCTTTGGGAAATCAGAGTCGGGTCTGTGGGATGCTGCCTGCTGCTTGCCGGAGCCAGTCTCCACCGCACGGTGTAATAAACCCGCATGGAGCGAAATCCTCTTGGCCTGGGCATCCCCTCTGCCTGAGAGAGAAGCGCCATGTCGCCTGTGGAAAGATTTTTAAGGAAAGGGACATGTCTGTCACTGCAGAGCGACGGAAGCCTGGCTGCTAAAGAGACCAGAGGGCACGATTAGGGCAGGGGAAAGGGCTCCACTCTGAGGAAGGAGTCTGGGCAGAAAGCATGCCTGTCCTGAGCCTTTGGGCCCAAGGAGACAGCAGCTCCTTGGTCACCTGTCCGTGGTGGAGACACGGGCTTGCCACCAGGCGCCTACCCTGAACTCGAGAAACAACGCCCAGAAAGAACTCGCCATCAGATGCCGTCTTCCTCCAGGATGTGGAAGCTTGGAGGAGGCACGGGGTTTAAGGGGAAGGTGTGGGGACAGTCCCCCCCCCCAAAGCTCCATATTGTATGCACGGGAGGTGTGCAGGGATCCTGTCACCTCTCCTTTCCTGTGGGGAAAGCACTGGCCTAGTCCGTGAATCTGCCTGAGCGCCAGAGTAAAAGGCCAAGCGATGCCTACACCGGGAGATGGTAGTGTGCCTCGAGTGCAATCCTTGGCTACGCACGCTACTGCAGGGTTGTGGCTATGTCTGCTTAGTTCGGCCTGGCAGCGGGAACCCAGGAAGCTAACATGGAGCCCAGGAAAGCAAGGCCCAAGAGGCACCAGCTCTCCAGCAGCTCTTCTTGCCTGACGCGACTGAAGCCTTGCTGAGGAAGCAGCGGCGAAGTGCTGTTCACTCCAAGCCAAAGCCTCTGCGAAAGCACAGCATGCGCTGAGAAATGTTCTGCGGGCTGCTGATGCTTGCCTGAGGCCAGTCTCACGGTGGGAGAAACCCGGCATACAGCGAAAGCCTCTTTGCCTGGGCATCTCCCCTGGGAAAGTGTGGCATTCGTTGGGAAATCAGAGTTGGGTTTGGGGATGCTGCTTCTGCTTGCCTGAGCTAGTCTCCGCAGCACGGTGGAAGATAACCGCATGGAGCGAAATACTCTTTGCCCTAGCATCCCCTCTGCCTGAGAGAGAAGCATGGTTGCACACGTCTGTCACCGTGCTCCCCAGGAGCAAGTGTGGGAAGACGCAGCACGCCGGCCCCGGGGAAGAGAAGGAGCCTTTGGCCTTGGGGTCGGGAAACGCTCGGGAAGCAGGATAGCCTGCCGTGGAATGAACAGCAGGCCGGTGGCAAGACAAGTGTCACCCGCTCCCTGTGCGGAGAGATGGTAACCTGGCTGCTAAGGAGACTTGAGGGGACGACTAGGGCAGGGGCGCATGCACCACTCTGAGGAAGGAGTCTGGGCAGAAAGCAGGCCTGTCCTGTGCCTCTGCTCACAAGGGGACACCATCTCCTTGCCACCTGTCCCAAGGGCAGGCTTGGGATTGCCACCAGGTGCCAAACCTGGAATTCGCAGAAACAACCCCATGGAGAAACGGGCAGTCAGATGCCGTCTTCCACAAAGATGTGGCAGGGGGTGTGCCGGGGAAAGAGTGGAGACACTCCCCTACAGTTCCCCATCCCAGTTCACGGGCCGTGTGCAGGGATCCTGTCGCCTCCTATCTCCTGAGGTGAAGGCACTGGCCTAGGCCCAGAGTCTGCCTGAGAAAAGGCAAAGCCTTACCTATGCCAAGAGATGGTAATAGGCATAGAGTGCCATGCTAGGACACGCACGCTGCTTCAGGGTTGTGACTGTGTCTGCTTAGCTCGGCTTAACAAGATGAACCCCAGGCGCGAACTTGGAGCAGGGGAAAGCACGGCCCAAGAGGAACCAGCTCTCCTCCTACCGCGACAGAGCGAACGACCAAAGCCTTGCTGAGGAAGCAGCAGCGACGTGCGGTTTGTGCCAAGCTGAAAACCTCTGCGAAAGCATAGAAGTCGCTGGGAAATAAGAGTCGGTTCTGTGGGCTGCTTTTGTTGCTTGCCTTAGCCTAGTGTTCGCAGCACGATGGGAGAAACCCGCATAGAGGGAAAGCCTCTTTGCCGGGGCATCGCCGCTGGCAAAGCACAGCATTCTTTGGGAAATCAGAGGTGGGGAAGAGAAGGAGCCGTTGGCCTTGTGGTCGGAAAGGCGAAAAGCCTCTTTGCCTGGGCTTCTCCCCTAGGAAAGCATAGCATTCGTTGGGAAATCAAGTTCGTTTGGGAACGCTGCTGCTGCTTGCCTAAGATAGTCTCTGCAGCATGGTGGAATATACCCGCATGGAGCGAAATTCTCTTTGCCCTAGAATCCCCTCTGCCTGAGAGAGAAGCATGGTTGCACACGTCTGTCACCACGCTCCCCAGGAGCAAGTGTGGGGTAGGCGCAGCACGCCGCCCCCAGGGAAGAGAAGGAGCCGTTGGCTTTGGGGTCGGGAATCGCTCGGTAAGCAGGATAGCCTGCCATGGCGCGAACAGCAGGCCGGTGGCAAGACAAGTGTCACCCGCTCCCTGTACGGAGAGATGGAAGCTTGGTGCAAAGGAGACGAGGGGATAAGAAGGGCAGGGGCGCGTGCTCCACTCTAAGGAAGGAGTCTGGGCAGAGGCAGGCAGAAGGAGACAGCATCTCCTTGACCACCTGTCCCACGGACAGCCTTGTGCTTGCCACCAGGTGCCGTACTCGGAACTCACAGAAACAACCCAATGGAGAAAGGGGCAGTCAGATGCTGTCTTCCACCAAAATGTGGCAGCGTTGTCGGTGGCAGGGGTGTGCCAGGGAAGGAGTGGAGACAGTCCCCCACAGTACCCCATACCAGTGCACGGACCGTGTACAGGGATCCTGTGGCCTCCTCTCTCCTGTGGTGAAGACACTGGCCTAGGCCCAGAGTCTGCCTGAGCGCGGGAGCAAAAGGAAAAGCCTTACCTACGCCAGGAGATGGTAAAAGGCATAGAGTGCCATGCTAGGCCACGCAGGCTGCTGCAGGGTGGTGACTGTGTCTGCTTAGTTAGGCTTAGCAAGGTGAACCTCGGGCGTGAATTTGGAGCCCGGGAACGCAAGGCCCAAGAGGCACCAGCTCACCCGCGGCTGTCCCACTCTGCCGCGACAGAACGAAAGAAAAGGCCTTGCTGAGAAAGCAGTAGCGAAGTGCGGTTCGCGCCGAGCTGAAAACATCTGCGACAGCACAGCTGTCGCTGGGAAATCAGAGTCGGTTCTGTGGGCTGCTCTCGTTGCTTGCCTTAGCCTAGTATTCGCAGCACGATGGGAGAAACCCGCATAGAGCGAAAGACTCTTTGCCGGGGCCTCCCCTATGGGAAAGCACAGCATTCTTTGGGAAATCAGAGTCGGGTCTGTGGGATGCTGCCTGCTGCTTGCCGGAGCCAGTCTCCACCGCACGGTGTAATAAACCCGCATGGAGCGAAATCCTCTTGGCCTGGGCATCCCCTCTGCCTGAGAGAGAAGCGCCGTGGCGCCTGTGGAAAGAATTTTAAGGAATGGGACATGTCTGTCACTGCAGAGCGTCGGAAGCCTGGCTGCTAAAGAGACCAGAGGGCACGATTAGGGCAGGGGAAAGGGCTCCACTCTGAGGAAGGAGTCTGGGCAGAAAGCATGCCTGTACTGAGCCTTTGGGCCCAAGGAGACAGCAGCTCCTTGGTCACCTGTCCGTGGTGGAGACACGGGCTTGCCACCAGGCGCCTACCCTGAACTCGAGAAACAACGCCCAGAAAGAACTCGCCATCAGATGCCGTCTTCCTCCAGGATGTGGAAGCTTGGAGGAGGCACGGGGTTTAAGGGGAAGGAGTGGGGACAGTCCCCCCCCCCAAAGCTCCCTATTCAGTGCACGGGCGGTGTGCAGGGATCCTGTCACCTCTCCTTTCCTGTGGGGAAAGCACTGGCCTAGTCCGTGAATCTGCCTGAGCGCCAGAGTAAAAGGCCAAGCGATGCCTACACCGGGAGATGGTAGTGTGCCTCGAGTGCAATCCTTGGCTACGCACGCTACTGCAGGGTTGTTGCTATGTCTGCTTAGTTCGGCCTGGCAGCGTGAACCCAGGACGCTAACATGGAGCCCAGGAAAGCAAGGCTCAAGAGGCACCAGCTCTCCAGCAGCTCTTCTTGCCTGACGTGACTGAAGCCTTGCTGAGGAAGCAGCGGCGAAGTGCTGTTCACTCCAAGCCAAAGCCTCTGCGAAAGCACAGCATGCGCTGAGAAAAGTTCTGCGGGCTGCTGATGCTTGCCTGAGGCCAGTCTCACGGTGGGAGAAACCCGGCATACAGCGAAAGCCTCTTTGCCTGGGCATCTCCCCTGGGAAAGTGTGGCATTCGTTGGGAAATCAGAGTTGGGTTTGGGGATGCTGCTTCTGCTTGCCTGAGCTAGTCTCCGCAGCACGGTGGAAGATAACCGCATGGAGCGTAATACTCTTTGCCCTAGCATCCCCTCTGCCTGAGAGAGAAGCATGGTTGCACACGTCTGTCACCGTGCTCCCCAGGAGCAAGTGTGGGAAGACGCAGCACGCCGGCCCCGGGGAAGAGAAGGAGCCTTTGGCCTTGGGGTCGGGAAACGCTCGGGAAGCAGGATAGCCTGCCGTGGAATGAACAGCAGGCCGGTGGCAAGACAAGTGTCACCCGCTCCCTGTGCGGAGAGATGGTAACCTGGCTGCTAAGGAGACTTGAGGGGACGACTAGGGCAGGGGCGCATGCACCACTCTGAGGAAGGAGTCTGGGCAGAAAGCAGGCCTGTCCTGTGCCTCTGCTTACAAGGGGACAGCATCTCCTTGACACCTGTCCCAAGGGCAGGCTTGGGCTTGCCACCAGGTGCCAAACCCGGAATTCGCAGAAACAACCCCATGGAGAAACGGGCAGTCAGATGCCGTCTTCCACAAAGATGTGGCAGGGGGTGTGCCGGGGAAAGAGTGGAGACACTCCCCTACAGTTCCCCATCCCAGTTCACGGGCCGTGTGCAGGGATCCTGTCGCCTCCTATCTCCTGAGGTGAAGGCACTGGCCTAGGCCCAGAGTCTGCCTGAGAAAAGGCAAAGCCTTACCTATGCCAAGAGATGGTAATAGGCATAGAGTGCCATGCTAGGACACGCACGCTGCTTCAGGGTTGTGACTGTGTCTGCTTAGTTCGGCTTAACAAGATGAACCCCAGGCGCGAACTTGGAGCAGGGGAAAGCAAGGCCCAAGAGGAACCAGCTCTCCTCCTACCGCGACAGAGCGAACGACCAAAGCCTTGCTGAGG
The DNA here is from genome assembly GCF_030435805.1 of Mustela lutreola. NCBI lineage: Eukaryota > Metazoa > Chordata > Mammalia > Carnivora > Mustelidae > Mustela > Mustela lutreola. Next base: position 156,454,311 of record NC_081294.1, read on the forward strand.
AAGCAGCAGCGACGTGCGGTTTGTGCCAAGCTGAAAACCTCTGCGAAAGCATAGAAGTCGCTGGGAAATCAGAGTCGGTTCTGTGGGCTGCTTTTGTTGCTTGCCTTAGCCTAGTGTTCGCAGCACGATGGGAGAAACCCGCATAGAGGGAAAGCCTCTTTGCCGGGGCATCGCCGCTGGCAAAGCACAGCATTCTTTGGGAAATCAGAGGCGGGGAAGAGAAGGAGCCGTTGGCCTTGGGGTCGGGAAAGGCGAAAAGCCTCTTTGCCTGGGCTTCTCCCCTAGGAAAGCACAGCATTTTTTGGGAAATCAGAGTTCGTTTGGGAACGCTGCTGCTGCTTGCCTAAGATAGTCTCCGCAGCACGGAGCGAAATTCTCTTTGCCCTAGAATCCCCTCTGCCTGAGAGAGAAGCATGGTTGCACACGTCTGTCACCACGCTCCCCAGGAGCAAGTGTGGGGTACGCGCAGCACGCCGCCCCCAGGGAAGAGAAGGAGCCGTTGGCTTTGGGGTCGGGAATCGCTCGGTAAGCAGGAATGCCTGCCGTGGCGCGAACAGCAGGCAGGTGGCAAGACAAGTGTCACCCGCTCCCTGTGCGGAGAGATGGTAACCTGGCTGCTAAGGAGACTTGAGGGGACGACTAGGGCAGGGGCGCATGCACCACTCTGAGGAAGGAGTCTGGGCAGAAAGCAGGCCTGTCCTGTGCCTCTGCTAACAAGGGGACACCATCTCCTTGCCACCTGTCCCAAGGGCAGGCTTGGGCTTGCCACCAGGTGCCAAACCCGGAATTCGCAGAAACAACCCCATGGAGAAACGGGCAGTCAGATGCCGTCTTCCACAAAGATGTGGCAGGGGGTGTGCCGGGGAAAGAGTGGAGACACTCCCCTACAGTTCCCCATCCCAGTTCACGGGCCGTGTGCAGGGATCCTGTCGCCTCCTATCTCCTGAGGTGAAGGCACTGGCCTAGGCCCAGAGTCTGCCTGAGAAAAGGCAAAGCCTTACCTATGCCAAGAGATGGTAATAGGCATAGAGTGCCATGCTAGGACACGCACGCTGCTTCAGGGTTGTGACTGTGTCTGCTTAGTTCGGCTTAACAAGATGAACCCCAGGCGCGAACTTGGAGCAGGTGAAAGCACGGCCCAAGAGGAACCAGCTCTCCTCCTACCGCGACAGAGCGAACGACCAAAGCCTTGCTGAGGAAGCATCAGCGACGTGCGGTTTGTGCCAAGCTGAAAACCTCTGCGAAAGCATAGAAGTCGCTGGGAAATCAGAGTCGGTTCTGTGGGCTGCTTTTGTTGCTTGCCTTAGCCTAGTGTTCGCAGCACGATGGGAGAAACCCGCATAGAGGGAAAGCCTCTTTGCCGGGGCATCGCCGCTGGCAAAGCACAGCATTCTTTGGGAAATCAGAGGCGGGGAAGAGAAGGAGCCGTTGGCCTTGGGGTCGGGAAAGGCGAAAAGCCTCTTTGCCTGGGCTTCTCCCCTAGGAAAGCACAGCATTTTTTGGGAAATCAGAGTTCGTTTGGGAACGCTGCTGCTGCTTGCCTAACATAGTCTCCGCAGCACGGAGCGAAATTCTCTTTGCCCTAGAATCCCCTCTGCCTGAGAGAGAAGCATGGTTGCACACGTCTGTCACCACGCTCCCCAGGAGCAAGTGTGGGGTACGCGCAGCACGCCGCCCCCAGGGAAGAGAAGGAGCCGTTGGCTTTGGGGTCGGGAATCGCTCGGTAAGCAGGATAGCCTGCCGTGGCGCGAACAGCAGGCAGGTGGCAAGACAAGTGTCACCCGCTCCCTGTACGGAGAGATGGAAGCTTGGTGCAAAGGAGACGAGGGGATAAGAAGGGCATGGGCGCGTGTTCCACTCTAAGGAAGGAGTCTGGGCAGAGGCAGGCAGAAGGAGACAGCATCTCCTTGACCACCTGTCCAAGGACAGCCTTGTGCTTGCCACCAAGTGCCGTACCCGGAACTCACAGAAACAACCCAATGGAGAAAGGGGCAGTCAGATGCTGTGTTCCACCAAAATGTGGCAGCGTTGTCGGTGGCAGGGGTGTGCCAGGGAAGGAGTGGAGACAGTCCCCCACAGTACCCCATCCCAGTGCACGGACCGTGTACAGGGATCCTGTGGCCTCCTCTCTCCTGTGGTGAAGACACTGGCCTAGGCCCAGAGTCTGCCTGAGCGCGGGAGCAAAAGGAAAAGCCTTACCTACGCCAGGAGATGGTAAAAGGCATAGAGTGCCATGCTAGGCCACGCAGGCTGCTGCAGGGTGGTGACTGTGTCTGCTTAGTTAGGCTTAGCAAGGTGAACCTCGGGCGTGAATTTGGAGCCCGGGATCGCAAGGCCCAAGAGGCACCAGCTCTCCCGCGGCTGTACCACTCTGCCGCGACAGACCGAAAGAAAAGGCCTTGCTGAGAAAGCAGTAGCGAAGTGCGGTTCGCGCCGAGCTGAAAACATCTGCGACAGCACAGCTGTCGCTGGGAAATCAGAGTCGGTTCTGTGGGCTGCTCTCGTTGCTTGCCTTAGCCTAGTATTCGCAGGACGATGGGAGAAACCCGCATAGAGCGAAAGACTCTTTGCCGGGGCCTCCCCTATGGGAAAGCACAGCATTCTTTGGGAAATCAGAGTCGGGTCTGTGGGATGCTGCCTGCTGCTTGCCGGAGCCAGTCTCCACCGCACGGTGTAATAAACCCGCATGGAGCGAAATCCTCTTGGCCTGGGCATCCCCTCTGCCTGAGAGAGAAGCGCAGTGGCGCCTGTGGAAAGATTTTTAAGGAAAGGGACATGTCTGTCACTGCAGAGCGACGGAAGCCTGGCTGCTAAAGAGACCAGAGGGCACGATTAGGGCAGGGGAAAGGGCTCCACTCTGAGGAAGGAGTCTGGGCAGAAAGCATGCCTGTCCTGAACCTTTGGGCCCAAGGAGACAGCAGCTCCTTGGTCACCTGTCCGTGGTGGAGACACGGGCTTGCCACCAGGCGCCTACCCTGAACTCGAGAAACAACGCCCAGAAAGAACTCGCCATCAGATGCCGTCTTCCTCCAGGATGTGGAAGCTTGGAGGAGGCACGGGGTTTAAGGGGAAGGAGTGGTGACAGTCCCCCCCCCCCAAAGCTTCCTATTCAGTGCACGGGCGGTGTGCAGGGATCCTGTCACCTCTCCTTTCCTGTGGGGAAAGCACTGGCCTATTCCGTGAATCTGCCTGAGCGCCAGAGTAAAAGGCCAAGCGATGCCTACACCGGGAGATGGTAGTGTGCCTAGAGTGCAATCCTTGGCTACGCACGCTACTGCAGGGTTGTGGCTATGTCTGCTTAGTTCGGCCTGGCAGGGTGAACCCAGGACGCTAACATGGAGACCAGTAAAGCAAGGCCCAAGAGGCAGCAGCTCTCCAGCAGCTCTTCTTGCCTGACGCGACTGAAGCCTTGCTGAGGAAGCAGCGGCGAAGTGCTGTTCACCCCAAGCCAAAGCCTCTGCGAAAGCACAGCATGCGCTGAGAAAAGTTCTGCGGGCTGCTGATGCTTGCCTGAGGCCAGTCTCACGGTGGGAGAAACCCGGCATACAGCGAAAGCCTCTTTGCCTGGGCATCTCCCCTGGGAAAGTGTGGCATTCGTTGGGAAATCAGAGTTGGGTTTGGGGATGCTGCTTCTGCTTGCCTGAGCTAGTCTCCGCAGCACGGTGGAAGATAACCGCATGGAGCGTAATACTCTTTGCCCTAGCATCCCCTCTGCCTGAGAGAGAAGCATGGTTGCACACGTCTGTCACCGTGCTCCCCAGGAGCAAGTGTGGGAAGACGCAGCACGCCGGCCCCGGGGAAGAGAAGGAGCCTTTGGCCTTGGGGTCGGGAAACGCTCGGGAAGCAGGATAGCCTGCCGTGGAATGAACAGCAGGCCGGTGGCAAGACAAGTGTCACCCGCTCCCTGTGCGGAGAGATGGTAACCTGGCTGCTAAGGAGACTTGAGGGGACGACTAGGGCAGGGGCGCATGCACCACTCTGAGGAAGGAGTCTGGGCAGAAAGCAGGCCTGTCCTGTGCCTCTGCTCACAAGGGGACAGCATCTCCTTGCCACCTGTCCCAAGGGCAGGCTTGGGCTTGCCACCAGGGGCCAAACCCGGAATTCGCAGAAACAACCCCATGGAGAAACGGGCAGTCAGATGCCGTCTTCCACAAAGATGTGGCAGGGGGTGTGCCGGGGAAAGAGTGGAGACACTCCCCTACAGTTCCCCATCCCAGTTCACGGGCCGTGTGCAGGGATCCTGTCGCCTCCTATCTCCTGAGGTGAAGGCACTGGCCTAGGCCCAGAGTCTGCCTGAGAAAAGGCAAAGCCTTACCTATGCCAAGAGATGGTAATAGGCATAGAGTGCCATGCTAGGACACGCACGCTGCTTCAGGGTTGTGACTGTGTCTGCTTAGTTCGGCTTAACAAGATGAACCCCAGGCGCGAACTTGGAGCAGGGGATAGCAAGGCCCAAGAGGAACCAGCTCTCCTCCTACCGCGACAGAGCGAACGACCAAAGCCTTGCTGAGGAAGCAGCAGCGACGTGCGGTTTGTGCCAAGCTGAAAAGCTCTGCGAAAGCATAGAAGTCGCTGGGAAATCAGAGTCGGTTCTGTGGGCTGCTTTTGTTGCTTGCCTTAGCCTAGTGTTCGCAGCACGATGGGAGAAACCCGCATAGAGGGAAAGCCTCTTTGCCGGGGCATCGCCGCTGGCAAAGCACAGCATTCTTTGGGAAATCAGAGGCGGGGAAGAGAAGGAGCCGTTGGCCTTGGGGTCGGGAAAGGCGAAAAGCCTCTTTGCCTGGGCTTCTCCCCTAGGAAAGCACAGCATTTTTTGGGAAATCAGAGTTCGTTTGGGAACGCTGCTGCTGCTTGCCTAAGATAGTCTCCGCAGCACGGAGCGAAATTCTCTTTGCCCTAGAATCCCCTCTGCCTGAGAGAGAAGCATGGTTGCACACGTCTGTCACCACGCTCCCCAGGAGCAAGTGTGGGGTACGCGCAGCACGCCGCCCCCAGGGAAGAGAAGGAGCCGTTGGCTTTGGGGTCGGGAATCGCTCGGTAAGCAGGAATGCCTGCCGTGGCGCGAACAGCAGGCAGGTGGCAAGACAAGTGTCACCCGCTCCCTGTGCGGAGAGATGGTAACCTGGCTGCTAAGGAGACTTGAGGGGACGACTAGGGCAGGGGCGCATGCACCACTCTGAGGAAGGAGTCTGGGCAGAAAGCAGGCCTGTCCTGTGCCTCTGCTAACAAGGGGACACCATCTCCTTGCCACCTGTCCCAAGGGCAGGCTTGGGCTTGCCACCAGGTGCCAAACCCGGAATTCGCAGAAACAACCCCATGGAGAAACGGGCAGTCAGATGCCGTCTTCCACAAAGATGTGGCAGGGGGTGTGCCGGGGAAAGAGTGGAGACACTCCCCTACAGTTCCCCATCCCAGTTCACGGGCCGTGTGCAGGGATCCTGTCGCCTCCTATCTCCTGAGGTGAAGGCACTGGCCTAGGCCCAGAGTCTGCCTGAGAAAAGGCAAAGCCTTACCTATGCCAAGAGATGGTAATAGGCATAGAGTGCCATGCTAGGACACGCACGCTGCTTCAGGGTTGTGACTGTGTCTGCTTAGTTCGGCTTAACAAGATGAACCCCAGGCGCGAACTTGGAGCAGGTGAAAGCACGGCCCAAGAGGAACCAGCTCTCCTCCTACCGCGACAGAGCGAACGACCAAAGCCTTGCTGAGGAAGCAGCAGCGACGTGCGGTTTGTGCCAAGCTGAAAACCTCTGCGAAAGCATAGAAGTCGCTGGGAAATCAGAGTCGGTTCTGTGGGCTGCTTTTGTTGCTTGCCTTAGCCTAGTGTTCGCAGCACGATGGGAGAAACCCGCATAGAGGGAAAGCCTCTTTGCCGGGGCATCGCCGCTGGCAAAGCACAGCATTCTTTGGGAAATCAGAGGCGGGGAAGAGAAGGAGCCGTTGGCCTTGGGGTCGGGAAAGGCGAAAAGCCTCTTTGCCTGGGCTTCTCCCCTAGGAAAGCACAGCATTTTTTGGGAAATCAGAGTTCGTTTGGGAACGCTGCTGCTGCTTGCCTAACATAGTCTCCGCAGCACGGAGCGAAATTCTCTTTGCCCTAGAATCCCCTCTGCCTGAGAGAGAAGCATGGTTGCACACGTCTGTCACCACGCTCCCCAGGAGCAAGTGTGGGGTACGCGCAGCACGCCGCCCCCAGGGAAGAGAAGGAGCCGTTGGCTTTGGGGTCGGGAATCGCTCGGTAAGCAGGATAGCCTGCCGTGGCGCGAACAGCAGGCAGGTGGCAAGACAAGTGTCACCCGCTCCCTGTACGGAGAGATGGAAGCTTGGTGCAAAGGAGACGAGGGGATAAGAAGGGCATGGGCGCGTGTTCCACTCTAAGGAAGGAGTCTGGGCAGAGGCAGGCAGAAGGAGACAGCATCTCCTTGACCACCTGTCTAAGGACAGCCTTGTGCTTGCCACCAAGTGCCGTACCCGGAACTCACAGAAACAACCCAATGGAGAAAGGGGCAGTCAGATGCTGTGTTCCACCAAAATGTGGCAGCGTTGTCGGTGGCAGGGGTGTGCCAGGGAAGGAGTGGAGACAGTCCCCCACAGTACCCCATCCCAGTGCACGGACCGTGTACAGGGATCCTGTGGCCTCCTCTCTCCTGTGGTGAAGACACTGGCCTAGGCCCAGAGTCTGCCTGAGCGCGGGAGCAAAAGGAAAAGCCTTACCTACGCCAGGAGATGGTAAAAGGCATAGAGTGCCATGCTAGGCCACGCAGGCTGCTGCAGGGTGGTGACTGTGTCTGCTTAGTTAGGCTTAGCAAGGTGAACCTCGGGCGTGAATTTGGAGCCCGGGATCGCAAGGCCCAAGAGGCACCAGCTCTCCCGCGGCTGTACCACTCTGCCGCGACAGACCGAAAGAAAAGGCCTTGCTGAGAAAGCAGTAGCGAAGTGCGGTTCGCGCCGAGCTGAAAACATCTGCGACAGCACAGCTGTCGCTGGGAAATCAGAGTCGGTTCTGTGGGCTGCTCTCGTTGCTTGCCTTAGCCTAGTATTCGCAGGACGATGGGAGAAACCCGCATAGAGCGAAAGACTCTTTGCCGGGGCCTCCCCTATGGGAAAGCACAGCATTCTTTGGGAAATCAGAGTCGGGTCTGTGGGATGCTGCCTGCTGCTTGCCGGAGCCAGTCTCCACCGCACGGTGTAATAAACCCGCATGGAGCGAAATCCTCTTGGCCTGGGCATCCCCTCTGCCTGAGAGAGAAGCGCAGTGGCGCCTGTGGAAAGATTTTTAAGGAAAGGGACATGTCTGTCACTGCAGAGCGACGGAAGCCTGGCTGCTAAAGAGACCAGAGGGCACGATTAGGGCAGGGGAAAGGGCTCCACTCTGAGGAAGGAGTCTGGGCAGAAAGCATGCCTGTCCTGAACCTTTGGGCCCAAGGAGACAGCAGCTCCTTGGTCACCTGTCCGTGGTGGAGACACGGGCTTGCCACCAGGCGCCTACCCTGAACTCGAGAAACAACGCCCAGAAAGAACTCGCCATCAGATGCCGTCTTCCTCCAGGATGTGGAAGCTTGGAGCAGGCACGGGGTTTAAGGGGAAGGAGTGGGGACAGTCCCCCCCCCCAAAACTCCCTATTCTTTGCACGGGCAGTGTGCAGGGATCCTGTCACCTCTCCTTTCCTGTGGGGAAAGCACTGGCCTAGTCCGTGAATCTGCCTGAGCGCCAGAGTAAAAGGCCAAGCGATGCCTACACCGGGAGATGGTAGTGTGCCTAGAGTGCAATCCTTGGCTACGCACGCTACTGCAGGGTTGTGGCTATGTCTGCTTACTTCGGCCTGGCAGGGTGAACCCAGGACGCTAACATGGAGCCCAGGAAAGCAAGGCCCAAGAGGCACCAGCTCTCCAGCAGCTCTTCCTGCCTGACGCGACTGAAGCCTTGCTGAGGAAGCAGCGGCGAAGTGCTGTTCACTCCAATCAAAGCCTCTGCGAAAGCACAGCATGCGCTGAGAAATGTTCTGCGGGCTGCTGATGCTTGCCTGAGGCCAGTCTCACGGTGGGAGAAACCCGGCATACAGCGAAAGCCTCTTTGCCTGGGCATCTCCCCTGGGAAAGTGTGGCATTCGTTGGGAAATCAGAGTTGGGTTTGGGGATGCTGCTTCTGCTTGCCTGAGCTAGTCTCCGCAGCACGGTGGAAGATAACCGCATGGAGCGAAATACTCTTTGCCCTAGCATCCCCTCTGCCTGAGAGAGAAGCATGGTTGCACACGTCTGTCACCGTGCTCCCCAGGAGCAAGTGTGGGAAGACGCAGCACGCCGGCCCCGGGGAAGAGAAGGAGCCTTTGGCCTTGGGGTCGGGAAACGCTCGGGAAGCAGGATAGCCTGCCGTGGAATGAACAGCAGGCCGGTGGCAAGACAAGTGTCACCCGCTCCCTGTGCGGAGAGATGGTAACCTGGCTGCTAAGGAGACTTGAGGGGACGACTAGGGCAGGGGCGCATGCACCACTCTGAGGAAGGAGTCTGGGCAGAAAGCAGGCCTGTCCTGTGCCTCTGCTCACAAGGGGACAGCATCTCCTTGCCACCTGTCCCAAGGGCAGGCTTGGGCTTGCCACCAGGTGCCAAACCCGGAATTCGCAGAAACAACCCCATGGAGAAACGGGCAGTCAGATGCCGTCTTCCACAAAGATGTGGCAGGGGGTGTGCCGGGGAAAGAGTGGAGACACTCCCCTACAGTTCCCCATCCCAGTTCACGGGCCGTGTGCAGGGATCCTGTCGCCTCCTATCTCCTGAGGTGAAGGCACTGGCCTAGGCCCAGAGTCTGCCTGAGAAAAGGCAAAGCCTTACCTATGCCAAGAGATGGTAATAGGCATAGAGTGCCATGCTAGGACACGCACGCTGCTTCAGGGTTGTGACTGTGTCTGCTTAGTTCGGCTTAACAAGATGAACCCCAGGCGCGAACTTGGAGCAGGGGAAAGCAAGGCCCAAGAGGAACCAGCTCTCCTCCTACCGCGACAGAGCGAACGACCAAAGCCTTGCTGAGGAAGCAGCAGCGACGTGCGGTTTGTGCCAAGCTGAAAACCTCTGCGAAAGCATAGAAGTCGCTGGGAAATCAGAGTCGGTTCTGTGGGCTGCTTTTGTTGCTTGCCTTAGCCTAGTGTTCGCAGCACGATGGGAGAAACCCGCATAGAGGGAAAGCCTCTTTGCCGGGGCATCGCCGCTGGCAAAGCACAGCATTCTTTGGGAAATCAGAGGCGGGGAAGAGAAGGAGCCGTTGGCCTTGGGGTCGGGAAAGGCGAAAAGCCTCTTTGCCTGGGCTTCTCCCCTAGGAAAGCACAGCATTCGTTGGGAAATCAGAGTTCGTTTGGGAACGCTGCTGCTGCTTGCCTAAGATAGTCTCCGCAGCACGGTGGAATATACCCGCATGGACCGAAATTCTCTTTGCCCTAGAATCCCCTCTGCCTGAGAGAGAAGCATGGTTGCACACGTCTGTCACCACGCTCCCCAGGAGCAAGTGTGGGGTAGGCGCAGCACGCCGCCCCCAGGGAAGAGAAGGAGCCGTTGGCTTTGGGGTCGGGAATCGCCCGGTAAGCAGGATAGCCTGCCGTGGCGCGAAGAGCAGGCCGGTGGCAAGACAAGTGTCACCCGCTCCCTGTACGGAGAGATGGAAGCTTGGTGCAAAGGGGACGAGGGGATAAGAAGGGCAGGGGCGCGTGCTCCACTCTAAGGAAAGAGTCTGGGCAGAGGCAGGCAGAAGGAGACAGCATCTCCTTGACCACCTGTCCCAAGGACAGCCTTGTGCTTGCCACCAGGTGCCGTACTCGGAACTCACAGAAACAACCCAATGGAGAAAGGGGCAGTCAGATGCTGTCTTCCACCAAAATGTGGCAGCGTTGTCGGTGGCAGGGGTGTGCCAGGGAAGGAGTGCAGACAGTCCCCCACAGTACCCCGACCCAGTGCACGGACCGTGTACAGGGATCCTGTGGCCTCCTCTCTCCTGTGGTGAAGACACTGGCCTAGGCCCAGAGTCTGCCTGAGCGCGGGAGCAAAAGGAAAAGCCTTACCTACGCCAGGAGATGGTAAAAGGCATAGAGTGCCATGCTAGGCCACGCAGGCTGCTGCAGGGTGGTGACTGTGTCTGCTTAGTTAGGCTTAGCAAGGTGAACCTCGGGCGTGAATTTGGAGCCCGGGAACGCAAGGCCCAAGAGGCACCAGCTCTCCCGCGGCTGTACCACTCTGCCGCGACAGAACGAAAGAAAAGGCCTTGCTGAGAAAGCAGTAGCGAAGTGCGGTTCGCGCCGAGCTGAAAACATCTGCGACAGCACAGCTGTCGCTGGGAAATCAGAGTCGGTTCTGTGGGCTGCTCTCGTTGCTTGCCTTAGCCTAGTATTCGCAGCACGATGGGAGAAACCCGCATAGAGCGAAAGACTCTTTGCCGGGGCCTCCCCTATGGGAAAGCACAGCATTCTTTGGGAAATCAGAGTCGGGTCTGTGGGATGCTGCCTGCTGCTTGCCGGAGCCAGTCTCCACCGCACGGTGTAATAAACCCGCATGGAGCGAAATCCTCTTGGCCTGGGCATCCCCTCTGCCTGAGAGAGAAGCGCCGTGGCGCCTGTGGAAAGATTTTTAAGGAAAGGGACATGTCTGTCACTGCAGAGCGACGGAAGCCTGGCTGCTAAAGAGACCAGAGGGCACGATTAGGGCAGGGGAAAGGGCTCCACTCTGAGGAAGGAGTCTGGGCAGAAAGCATGCCTGTCCTGAGCCTTTGGGCCCAAGGAGACAGCAGCTCCTTGGTCACCTGTCCGTGGTGGAGACACGGGCTTGCCACCAGGCGCCTACCCTGAACTCGAGAAACAACGCCCAGAAAGAACTCGCCATCAGATGCCGTCTTCCTCCAGGATGTGGAAGCTTGGAGGAGGCACGGGGTTTAAGGGGAAGGAGTGGGGACAGTCCCCCCCCCAAAACTCCCTATTCTGTGCACGGGCGGTTTGCAGGGATCCTGTCACCTCTCCTTTCCTGTGGGGTAAGCACTGGCCTAGTCCGTGAATCTGCCTGAGCGCCAGAGTAAAAGGCCAAGCGATGCCTACACCGGGAGATGGTAGTGTGCCTAGAGTGCAATCCTTGGCTACGCACGCTACTGCAGGGTTGTGGCTATGTCTGCTTAGTTCGGCCTGGCAGGGTGAACCCAGGAGACTAACATGGAGCCCAGGAAAGCAAGGCCCAAGAGGCACCAGTTCTCCAGCAGCTCTTCTTGCCTGACGCGACTGAAGCCTCGCTGAGGAAGCAGCGGCGAAGTGCTGTTCACTCCAAGCCAAAGCCTCTGCGAAAGCACAGCAAGCGCTGAGAAATGTTCTGCGGGCTGCTGATGCTTGCCTGAGGCCAGTCTCACGGTGGGAGAAACCCGGCATACAGCGAAAGCCTCTTTGCCTGGGCATCTCCCCTGGGAAAGTGTGGCATTCGTTGGGAAATCAGAGTTGGTTTGGGGATACTGCTTCTGCTTGCCTGAGCTAGTCTCCGCAGCACGGTGGAAGATAACCGAATGGAGCGTAATACTCTTTGCCCTAGCATCCCCTCTGCCTGAGAGAGAAGCATGGTTGCACACGTCTGTCACCGTGCACCCCAGGAGCAAGTGTGGGAAGACGCAGCACGCCGGCCCCGGGGAAGAGAAGGAGCCTTTGGCCTTGGGGTCGGGAAACGCTCGGGAAGCAGGATAGCCTGCCGTGGAATGAACAGCAGGCCGGTGGCAAGACAAGTGTCACCCGCTCCCTGTGCGGAGAGATGGTAACCTGGCTGCTAAGGAGACCTGAGGGGACGACTAGGGCAGGGGCGCATGCACCACTCTGAGGAAGGAGTTTGGGCAGAAAGCAGGCCTGTCCTGTGCCTCTGCTGACAAGGGGACAGCATCTCCTTGCCACCTGTCCCAAGGGCAGGCTTGGGCTTGCCACCAGGGGCAAAACCCGGAATTCGCAGAAACAACCCCATGGAGAAACGGGCAGTCAGATGCCGTCTTCCACAAAGATGTGGCAGGGGGTGTGCCGGGGAAAGAGTGGAGACACTCCCCTACAGTTCCCCATCCCATGTCACGGGCCGTGTGCAGGGATCCTGTCGCCTCCTATCTCCTGAGGTGAAGGCACTGGCCTAGTCCCAGAGTCTGCCTGAGAAAAGGCAAAGCCTTACCTATGCCAAGAGATGGTAATAGGCATAGAGTGCCATGCTAGGACACGCACGCTGCTTCAGGGTTGTGACTGTGTCTGCTTAGTTCGGCTTAACAAGATGAACCCCAGGCGCGAACTTGGAGCAGGGGAAAGCAAGGCCCAAGAGGAACCAGCTCTCCTCCTACCGCGACAGAGCGAACGACCAAAGCCTTGCTGAGGAAGCAGCAGCGACGTGCGGTTTGTGCCAAGCTGAAAACCTCTGCGAAAGCATAGAAGTCGCTGGGAAATCAGAGTCGGTTCTGTGGGCTTCTTTTGTTGCTTGCCTTAGCCTAGTGTTCGCAGCACGATGGGAGAAACCCGCATAGAGGGAAAGCCTCTTTGCCGGGGCATCGCCGCTGGCAAAGCACAGCATTCTTTGGGAAATCAGAGGCGGGGAAGAGAAGGAGCCGTTGGCCTTGGGGTCGGGAAAGGCGAAAAGCCTCTTTGCCTGGGCTTCTCCCCTAGGAAAGCACAGCATTCGTTGGGAAATCAGAGTTCGTTTGGGAACGCTGCTGCTGCTTGCCTAAGATAGTCTCCGCAGCACGGTGGAATATACCCGCATGGAGCGAAATTCTCTTTGCCCTAGAATCCCCTCTGCCTGAGAGAGAAGCATGGTTGCACACGTCTGTCACCACGCTCCCCAGGAGCAAGTGTGGGGTAGGCGCAGCACGCCGCCCCCAGGGAAGAGAAGGAGCCGTTGGCTTTGGTGTCGGGAATCGCTCGGTAAGCAGGATAGCCTGCCGTGGCGCAAACAGCAGGCCGGTGGCAAGACAAGTGTCACCCGCTCCCTGTACGGAGAGATGGAAGCTTGGTGCAAAGGAGACGAGGGGATAAGAAGGGCAGGGGCGCGTGCTCCACTCTAAGGAAGGAGTCTGGGCAGAGGCAGGCAGAAGGAGACAGCATCTCCTTGACCACCTGTCCCAAGGACAGCCTTGTGCTTGCCACCAGGTGCCGTACTCGGAACTCACAGAAACAACCCAATGGAGAAAGGGGCAGTCAGATGCTGTCTTCCACCAAAATGTGGCAGCGTTGTCGGTGGCAGGGGTGTGCCAGGGAAGGAGTGGAGACAGTCCCCCACAGTACCCCATCCCAGTGCACGGACCGTGTACAGGGATCCTGTGGCCTCCTCTCTCCTGTGGTGAAGACACTGGCCTAGGCCCAGAGTCTGCCTGAGCGCGGGAGCAAAAGGAAAAGCCTTACCTACGCCAGGAGATGGTAAAAGGCATAGAGTGCCATGCTAGGCCACGCAGGCTGCTGCAGGGTGGTGACTGTGTCTGCTTAGTTAGGCTTAGCAAGGTGAACCTCGGGCGTGAATTTGGAGCCCGGGAACGCAAGGCCCAAGAGGTACCAGCTCTCCCGCGGCTGTACCACTCTGCCGCGACAGAACGAAAGAAAAGGCCTTGCTGAGAAAGCAGTAGCGAAGTGCGGTTCGCGCCGAGCTGAAAACATCTGCGACAGCACAGCTGTCACTGGGAAATCAGAGTCGGTTCTGTGGGCTGCTCTCGTTGCTTGCCTTAGCCTAGTATTCGCAGCACGATGGGAGAAACCCACATAGAGCGAAAGACTCTTTGCCGGGGCCTCCCCTATGGGAAAGCACAGCATTCTTTGGGAAATCAGAGTCGGGTCTGTGGGATGCTGCCTGCTGCTTGCCGGAGCCAGTCTCCACCGCGCGGTGTAATAAACCCGCATGGAGCGAAATCCTCTTGGCCTGGGCATCCCCTCTGCCTGAGAGAGAAGCGCAGTGGCGCCTGTGGAAAGATTTTTAAGGAAAGGGACATGTCTGTCACTGCAGAGCGACGGAAGCCTGGCTGCTAAAGAGACCAGAGGGCACGATTAGGGCAGGGGAAAGGGCTCCACTCTGAGGAAGGAGTCTGGGCAGAAAGCATGCCTGTCCTGAGCCTTTGGGCCCAAGGAGACAGCAGCTCCTTGGTCACCTGTCCGTGGTGGAGACACGGGCTTGCCACCAGGCGGCTACCCTGAACTCGAGAAACAACGCCCAGAAAGAACTCGCCATCAGATGCCGTCTTCCTCCAGGATGTGGAAGCTTGGAGGAGGCACGGGGTTTAAGGGGAAGGAGTGGGGAGAGTCCCCCACCCCCAAAACTCCCTATTCTGTGCACGGGCGGTGTGCAGGGATCCTGTCACCTCTCCTTTCCTGTGGGGAAAGCACTGGCCTAGTCCGTGAATCTGCCTGAGCGCCAGAGTAAAAGGCCAAGCGATGCCTACACCGGGAGATGGTAGTGTGCCTAGAGTGCAATCCTTGGCTACGCACGCTACTGCAGGGTTGTGGCTATGTCTGCTTAGTTCGGCCTGGCAGGGTGAACCCAGGAGACTAACATGGAGCCCAGGAAAGCAAGGCCCAAGAGGCACCAGTTCTCCAGCAGCTCTTCTTGCCTGACGCGACTGAAGCCTCGCTGAGGAAGCAGCGGCGAAGTGCTGTTCACTCCAAGCCAAAGCCTCTGCGAAAGCACAGCAAGCGCTGAGAAATGTTCTGCGGGCTGCTGATGCTTGCCTGAGGCCAGTCTCACGGTGGGAGAAACCCGGCATACAGCGAAAGCCTCTTTGCCTGGGCATCTCCCCTGGGAAAGTGTGGCATTCGTTGGGAAATCAGAGTTGGTTTGGGGATACTGCTTCTGCTTGCCTGAGCTAGTCTCCGCAGCACGGTGGAAGATAACCGCATGGAGCGTAATACTCTTTGCCCTAGCATCCCCTCTGCCTGAGAGAGAAGCATGGTTGCACACGTCTGTCACCGTGCACCCCAGGAGCAAGTGTGGGAAGACGCAGCACGCCGGCCCCGGGGAAGAGAAGGAGCCTTTGGCCTTGGGGTCGGGAAACGCTCGGGAAGCAGGATAGCCTGCCGTGGAATGAACAGCAGGCCGGTGGCAAGACAAGTGTTACCCGCTCCCTGTGCGGAGAGATGGTAACCTGGCTGCTAAGGAGACCTGAGGGGACGACTAGGGCAGGGGCGCATGCACCACTCTGAGGAAGGAGTTTGGGCAGAAAGCAGGCCTGTCCTGTGCCTCTGCTGACAAGGGGACAGCATCTCCTTGCCACCTGTCCCAAGGGCAGGCTTGGGCTTGCCACCAGGTGCCAAACCCGGAATTCGCAGAAACAACCCCATGGAGAAACGGGCAGTCAGATGCCGTCTTCCACAAAGATGTGGCAGGGGGTGTGCCGGGGAAAGAGTGGAGACACTCCCCTACAGTTCCCCATCCCATGTCACGGGCCGTGTGCAGGGATCCTGTCGCCTCCTATCTCCTGAGGTGAAGGCACTGGCCTAGTCCCAGAGTCTGCCTGAGAAAAGGCAAAGCCTTACCTATGCCAAGAGATGGTAATAGGCATAGAGTGCCATGCTAGGACACGCACGCTGCTTCAGGGTTGTGACTGTGTCTGCTTAGTTCGGCTTAACAAGATGAACCCCAGGCGCGAACTTGGAGCAGGGGAAAGCAAGGCCCAAGAGGAACCAGCTCTCCTCCTACCGCGACAGAGCGAACGACCAAAGCCTTGCTGAGGAAGCAGCAGCGACGTGCGGTTTGTGCCAAGCTGAAAACCTCTGCGAAAGCATAGAAGTCGCTGGGAAATCAGAGTCGGTTCTGTGGGCTTCTTTTGTTGCTTGCCTTAGCCTAGTGTTCGCAGCACGATGGGAGAAACCCGCATAGAGGGAAAGCCTCTTTGCCGGGGCATCGCCGCTGGCAAAGCACAGCATTCTTTGGGAAATCAGAGGCGGGGAAGAGAAGGAGCCGTTGGCCTTGGGGTCGGGAAAGGCGAAAAGCCTCTTTGCCTGGGCTTCTCCCCTAGGAAAGCACAGCATTCGTTGGGAAATCAGAGTTCGTTTGGGAACGCTGCTGCTGCTTGCCTAAGATAGTCTCCGCAGCACGGTGGAATATACCCGCATGGAGCGAAATTCTCTTTGCCCTAGAATCCCCTCTGCCTGAGAGAGAAGCATGGTTGCACACGTCTGTCACCACGCTCCCCAGGAGCAAGTGTGGGGTAGGCGCAGCACGCCGCCCCCAGGGAAGAGAAGGAGCCGTTGGCTTTGGGGTCGGGAATCGCTCGGTAAGCAGGATAGCCTGCCGTGGCGCAAACAGCAGGCCGGTGGCAAGACAAGTGTCACCCGCTCCCTGTACGGAGAGATGGAAGCTTGGTGCAAAGGAGACGAGGGGATAAGAAGGGCAGGGGCGCGTGCTCCACTCTAAGGAAGGAGTCTGGGCAGAGGCAGGCAGAAGGAGACAGCATCTCCTTGACCACCTGTCCCAAGGACAGCCTTGTGCTTGCCACCAGGTGCCGTACTCGGAACTCACAGAAACAACCCAATGGAGAAAGGGGCAGTCAGATGCTGTCTTCCACCAAAATGTGGCAGCGTTGTCGGTGGCAGGGGTGTGCCAGGGAAGGAGTGGAGACAGTCCCCCACAGTACCCCATCCCAGTGCACGGACCGTGTACAGGGATCCTGTGGCCTCCTCTCTCCTGTGGTGAAGACACTGGCCTAGGCCCAGAGTCTGCCTGAGCGCGGGAGCAAAAGGAAAAGCCTTACCTACGCCAGGAGATGGTAAAAGGCATAGAGTGCCATGCTAGGCCACGCAGGCTGCTGCAGGGTGGTGACTGTGTCTGCTTAGTTAGGCTTAGCAAGGTGAACCTCGGGCGTGAATTTGGAGCCCGGGAACGCAAGGCCCAAGAGGCACCAGCTCTCCCGCGGCTGTACCACTCTGCCGCGACAGAACGAAAGAAAAGGCCTTGCTGAGAAAGCAGTAGCGAAGTGCGGTTCGCGCCGAGCTGAAAACATCTGCGACAGCACAGCTGTCGCTGGGAAATCAGAGTCGGTTCTGTGGGCTGCTCTCGTTGCTTGCCTTAGCCTAGTATTCGCAGCACGATGGGAGAAACCCACATAGAGCGAAAGACTCTTTGCCGGGGCCTCCCCTATGGGAAAGCACAGCATTCTTTGGGAAATCAGAGTCGGGTCTGTGGGATGCTGCCTGCTGCTTGCCGGAGCCAGTCTCCACCGCGCGGTGTAATAAACCCGCATGGAGCGAAATCCTCTTGTCCTGGGCATCCCCTCTGCCTGAGAGAGAAGCGCAGTGGCGCCTGTGGAAAGATTTTTAAGGAAAGGGACATGTCTGTCACTGCAGAGCGACGGAAGCCTGGCTGCTAAAGAGACCAGAGGGCACGATTAGGGCAGGGGAAAGGGCTCCACTCTGAGGAAGGAGTCTGGGCAGAAAGCATGCCTGTCCTGAGCCTTTGGGCCCAAGGAGACAGCAGCTCCTTGGTCACCTGTCCGTGGTGGAGACACGGGCTTGCCACCAGGCGGCTACCCTGAACTCGAGAAACAACGCCCAGAAAGAACTCGCCATCAGATGCCGTCTTCCTCCAGGATGTGGAAGCTTGGAGGAGGCACGGGGTTTAAGGGGAAGGAGTGGGGACAGTCCCCCCCCCCAAAACTCCCTATTCTGTGCACGGGCGGTGTGCAGGGATCCTGTCACCTCTCCTTTCCTGTGGGGAAAGCACTGGCCTACTCCGTGAATCTGCCTGAGCGCCAGAGTAAAAGGCCAAGCGATGCCTACACCGGGAGATGGTAGTGTGCCTAGAGTGCAATCCTTGGCTACGCACGCTACTGCAGGGTTGTGGCTATGTCTGCTTAGTTCGGCCTGGCAGGGTGAACCCAGGAGACTAACATGGAGCCCAGGAAAGCAAGGCCCAAGAGGCACCAGCTCTCCAGCAGCTCTTCTTGCCTGACGCGACTGAAGCCTCGCTGAGGAAGCCGCGGCGAAGTGCTGTTCACTCCAAGCCAAAGCCTCTGCGAAAGCACAGCATGCGCTGAGAAATGTTCTGCGGGCTGCTGATGCTTGCCTGAGGCCAGTCTCACGGTGGGAGAAACCCGGCATACAGCGAAAGCCTCTTTGCCTGGGCATATCCCCTGGGAAAGTGTGGCATTCGTTGGGAAATCAGAGTTGGGTTTGGGGATACTGCTTCTGCTTGCCTGAGCTAGTCTCCGCAGCACGGTGGAAGATAACCGCATGGAGCGTAATACTCTTTGCCCTAGCATCCCCTCTACCTGAGAGAGAAGCATGGTTGCACACGTCTGTCACCGTGCTCCCCAGGAGCATGTGTGGGAAGACGCAGCACGCCGGCCCCGGGGAAGAGAAGGAGCCTTTGGCCTTGGGGTCGGGAAACGCTCGGGAAGCAGGATAGCCTGCCGTGGAATGAACAGCAGGCCGGTGGCAAGACAAGTGTCACCCGCTCCCTGTGCGGAGAGATGGTAACCTGGCTGCTAAGGAGACTTGAGGGGACGACTAGGGCAGGGGCGCATGCATCACTCTGAGGAAGGAGTCTTGGCAGAAAGCAGGCCTGTCCTGTGCCTCTGCTCACAAGGGGACAGCATCTCCTTGCCACCTGTCCCAAGGGCAGGCTTGGGCTTGCCACCAGGTGCCAAACCCGGAATTCGCAGAAACAACCCCATGGAGAAACGGGCAGTCAGATGCCGTCTTCCACAAAGATGTGGCAGGGGGTGTGCCGGGGAAAGAGTGGAGACACTCCCCTACAGTTCCCCATCCCAGTTCACGGGCCGTGTGCAGGGATCCTGTCGCCTCCTATCTCCTGAGGTGAAGGCACTGGCCTAGTCCCAGAGTCTGCCTGAGAAAAGGCAAAGCCTTACCTATGCCAAGAGATGGTAATAGGCATAGAGTGCCATGCTAGGACACGCACGCTGCTTCAGGGTTGTGACTGTGTCTGCTTAGTTCGGCTTAACAAGATGAACCCCAGGCGCGAACTTGGAGCAGGGGAAAGCAAGGCCCAAGAGGAACCAGCTCTCCTCCTACCGCGACAGAGCGAACGACCAAAGCCTTGCTGAGGAAGCAGCAGCGACGTGCGGTTCGTGCCAAGCTGAAAACCTCTGCGAAAGCATAGAAGTCGCTGGGAAATCAGAGTCCGTTCTGTGGGCTGCTTTTGTTGCTTGCCTTAGCCTAGTGTTCGCAGCACGATGGGAGAAACGCGCATAGAGGGAAAGCCTCTTTGCCGGGGAATCGCCGCTGGCAAAGCACAGCATTCTTTGGGAAATCAGAGGCGGGGAAGAGAAGGAGCCGTTGGCCTTGGGGTCGGGAAAGGCGAAAAGCCTCTTTGCCTGGGCTTCTCCCCTAGGAAAGCACAGCATTCGTTGGGAAATCAGAGTTCGTTTGGGAACGCTGCTGCTGCTTGCCTAAGATAGTCTCCGCAGCACGGTGGAATATACCCGCATGGAGCGAAATTCTCTTTGCCCTAGAATCCCCTCTGCCTGAGAGAGAAGCATGGTTGCACACGTCTGTCACCACGCTCCCCAGGAGCAAGTGTGGGGTAGGCGCAGCACGCCGCCCCCAGGGAAGAGAAGGAGCCGTTGGCTTTGGGGTCGGGAATCGCTCGGTAAGCAGGATAGCCTGCCGTGGCGCGAACAGCAGGCCGGTGGCAAGACAAGTGTCACCCGCTCCCTGTACGGAGAGATGGAAGCTTGGTGCAAAGGAGACGAGGGGATAAGAAGGGCAGGGGCGCGTGCTCCACTCTAAGGAAGGAGTCTGGGCAGAGGCAGGCAGAAGGAGACAGCATCTCCTTGACCACCTGTCCCAAGGACAGCCTTGTGCTTGCCACCAGGTGCCGTACTCGGAACTCACAGAAACAACCCAATGGAGAAAGGGGCAGTCAGATGCTGTCTTCCACCAAAATGTGGCAGCGTTGTCGGTGGCAGGGGTGTGCCAGGGAAGGAGTGGAGACAGTCCCCCACAGTACCCCATCCCAGTGCACGGACCGTGTACAGGGATCCTGTGGCCTCCTCTCTCCTGTGGTGAAGACACTGGCCTAGGCCCAGAGTCTGCCTGAGCGCGGGAGCAAAAGGAAAAGCCTTACCTACGCCAGGAGATGGTAAAAGGCATAGAGTGCCATGCTAGGCCACGCAGGCTGCTGCAGGGTGGTGACTGTGTCTGCTTAGTTAGGCTTAGCAAGGTGAACCTCGGGCGTGAATTTGGAGCCCGGGAACGCAAGGCCCAAGAGGCACCAGCTCTCCCGCGGCTGTACCACTCTGCCGCGACAGAACGAAAGAAAAGGCCTTGCTGAGAAAGCAGTAGCGAAGTGCGGTTCGCGCCGAGCTGAAAACATCTGCGACAGCACAGCTGTCGCTGGGAAATCAGAGTCGGTTCTGTGGGCTGCTCTCGTTGCTTGCCTTAGCCTAGTATTCGCAGCACGATGGGAGAAACCCGCATAGAGCGAAAGACTCTTTGCCGGGGCCTCCCCTATGGGAAAGCACAGCATTCTTTGGGAAATCAGAGTCGGGTCTGTGGGATGCTGCCTGCTGCTTGCCGGAGCCAGTCTCCACCGCGCGGTGTAATAAACCCGCATGGAGCGAAATCCTCTTGGCCTGGGCATCCCCTCTGCCTGAGAGAGAAGCGCAGTGGCGCCTGTGGAAAGATTTTTAAGGAAAGGGACATGTCTGTCACTGCAGAGCGACGGAAGCCTGGCTGCTAAAGAGACCAGAGGGCACGATTAGGGCAGGGGAAAGGGCTCCACTCTGAGGAAGGAGTCTGGGCAGAAAGCATGCCTGTCCTGAGCCTTTGGGCCCAAGGAGACAGCAGCTCCTTGGTCACCTGTCCGTGGTGGAGACACGGGCTTGCCACCAGGCGCCTACCCTGAACTCGAGAAACAACGCCCAGAAAGAACTCGCCATCAGATGCCGTCTTCCTCCAGGATGTGGAAGCTTGGAGGAGGCACGGGGTTTAAGGGGAAGGAGTGGGGACAGTCCCCCCCCCCCAAAACTCCCTATTCTGTGCACGGGCGGTGTGCAGGGATCCTGTCACCTCTCCTTTCCTGTGGGGAAAGCACTGGCCTAGTCCGTGAATCTGCCTGAGCGCCAGAGTAAAAGGCCAAGCGATGCCTACACCGGGAGATGGTAGTGTGCCTAGAGTGCAATCCTTGGCTACGCACGCTACTGCAGGGTTGTGGCTATGTCTGCTTAGTTCGGCCTGGCAGGTTGAACCCAGGAGACTAACATGGAGCCCAGGAAAGCAAGGCCCAAGAGGCACCAGCTCTCCAGCAGCTCTTCTTGCCTGACGCGACTGAAGCCTTGCTGAGGAAGCAGCGGCGAAGTGCTGTTCACTCCAAGCCAAAGCCTCTGCGAAAGCACAGCATGCGCTGAGAAATGTTCTGCGGGCTGCTGATGCTTGCCTGAGGCCAGTCTCACGGTGGGAGAAACCCGGCATACAGCGAAAGCCTCTTTGCCTGGGCATCTCCCCTGGGAAAGTGTGGCATTCGTTGGGAAATCAGAGTTGGGTTTGGGGATGCTGCTTCTGCTTGCCTGAGCTAGTCTCCGCAGCACGGTGGAAGATAACCGCATGGAGCGTAATACTCTTGGCCCTAGCATCCCCTCTGCCTGAGAGAGAAGCATGGTTGCACACGTCTGTCACCGTGCTCCCCAGGAGCAAGTGTGGGAAGACGCAGCACGCCGGCCCCGGGGCAGAGAAGGAGCCTTTGGCCTTGGGGTCGGGAAACGCTCGGGAAGCAGGATAGCCTGCCGTGGAATGAACAGCAGGCCGGTGGCAAGACAAATGTCACCCGCTCCCTCTGCGGAGAAATGGTAACCTGGCTGCTAAGGAGACTTGAGGGGACGACTAGGGCAGGGGCGCATGCACCACTCTGAGGAAGGAGTCTGGGCAGAAAGCAGGCCTGTCCTGTGCCTCTGCTCACAAGGGCACAGCATCTCCTTGCCACCTGTCCCAAGGGCAGGCTTGGGCTTGCCACCAGGTGCCAAACCCGGAATTCGCAGAAACAACCCCATGGAGAAACGGGCAGTCAGATGCCGTCTTCCACAAAGATGTGGCAGGGGGTGTGCCGGGGAAAGAGTGGAGACACTCCCCTACAGTTCCCCATCCCATGTCACGGGCCGTGTGCAGGGATCCTGTCGCCTCCTATCTCCTGAGGTGAAGGCACTGGCCTAGTCCCAGAGTCTGCCTGAGAAAAGGCAAAGCCTTACCTATGCCAAGAGATGGTAATAGGCATAGAGTGCCATGCTAGGACACGCACGCTGCTTCAGGGTTGTGACTGTGTCTGCTTAGTTCGGCTTAACAAGATGAACCCCAGGCGCGAACTTGGAGCAGGGGAAAGCAAGGCCCAAGAGGAACCAGCTCTCCTCCTACCGCGACAGAGCGAACGACCAAAGCCTTGCTGAGGAAGCAGCAGCGACGTGCGGTTTGTGCCAAGCTGAAAACCTCTGCGAAAGCATAGAAGTCGCTGGGAAATCAGAGTCGGTTCTGTGGGCTGCTTTTGTTGGTTGCCTTAGCCTAGTGTTCGCAGCACGATGGGAGAAACCCGCATAGAGGGAAAGCCTCTTTGCCGGGGCATCGCCGCTGGCAAAGCACAGCATTCTTTGGGAAATCAGAGGCGGGGAAGAGAAGGAGCCGTTGGCCTTGGGGTCGGGAAAGGCGAAAAGCCTCTTTGCCTGGGCTTCTCCCCTAGGAAAGCACAGCATTCGTTGGGAAATCAGAGTTCGTTTGGGAACGCTGCTGCTGCTTGCCTAAGATAGTCTCCGTAGCACGGTGGAATATACCCGCATGGAGCGAAATTCTCTTTGCCCTAGAATCCCCTCTGCCTGAGAGAGAAGCATGGTTGCACACGTCTGTCACCACGCTCCCCAGGAGCAAGTGTGGGGTAGGCGCAGCACGCCGCCCCCAGGGAAGAGAAGGAGCCGTTGGCTTTGGGGTCGGGAATCGCTCGGTAAGCAGGATAGCCTGCCGTGGCGCGAACGGCAGGCCGGTGGCAAGACAAGTGTCACCCGCTCCTTGTACGGAGAGATGGAAGCTTGGTGCAAAGGTGACGAGGGGATAAGAAGGGCAGGGGCGCGTGCTCCACTCTAAGGAAGGAGTCTGGGCAGAGGCAGGCAGAAGGAGACAGCATCTCCTTGACCACCTGTCCCAAGGACAGCCTTGTGCTTGCCACCAGGTGCCGTACTCGGAACTCACAGAAACAACCCAATGGAGAAAGGGGCAGTCAGATGCTGTCTTCCACCAAAATGTGGCAGCGTTGTCGGTGGCAGGGGTGTGCCAGGGAAGGAGTGGAGACAGTCCCCCACAGTACCCCATCCCAGTGCACGGACCGTGTACAGGGATCCTGTGGCCTCCTCTCTCCTGTGGTGAAGACACTGGCCTAGGCCCAGAGTCTGCCTGAGCGCGGGAGCAAAAGGAAAAGCCTTACCTACGCCAGGAGATGGTAAAAGGCATAGAGTGCCATGCTAGGCCACGCAGGCTGCTGCAGGGTGGTGACTGTGTCTACTTAGTTAGGCTTAGCAAGGTGAACCTCGGGCGTGAATTTGGAGCCCGGGAACGCAAGGCCCAAGAGGCACCAGCTCTCCCGCGGCTGTACCACTCTGCCGCGACAGAACGAAAGAAAAGGCCTTGCTGAGAAAGCAGTAGCGAAGTGCGGTTCGCGCCGAGCTGAAAACATCTGCGACAGCACAGCTGTCGCTGGGAAATCAGAGTCGGTTCTGTGGGCTGCTCTCGTTGCTTGCCTTAGCCTAGTATTCGCAGCACGATGGGAGAAACCCGCATAGAGCGAAAGACTCTTTGCCGGGGCCTCCCCTATGGGAAAGCACAGCATTCTTTGGGAAATCAGAGTCGGGTCTGTGGGATGCTGCCTGCTGCTTGCCGGAGCCAGTCTCCACCGCGCGGTGTAATAAACCCGCATGGAGCGAAATCCTCTTGGCCTGGGCATCCCCTCTGCCTGAGAGAGAAGCGCAGTGGCGCCTGTGGAAAGATTTTTAAGGAAAGGGACATGTCTGTCACTGCAGAGCGACGGAAGCCTGGCTGCTAAAGAGACCAGAGGGCACGATTAGGGCAGGGGAAAGGGCTCCACTCTGAGGAAGGAGTCTGGGCAGAAAGCATGCCTGTCCTGAGCCTTTGGGCCCAAGGAGACAGCAGCTCCTTGGTCACCTGTCCGTGGTGGAGACACGGGCTTGCCACCAGGCGCCTACCCTGAACTCGAGAAACAACGCCCAGAAAGAACTCGCCATCAGATGCCGTCTTCCTCCAGGATGTGGAAGCTTGGAGGAGGCACGGGGTTTAAGGGGAAGGAGTGGGGACAGTACCCCCCCCCCAAAACTCCCTATTCTGTGCACGGGCGGTGTGCAGGGATCCTGTCACCTCTCCTTTCCTGTGGGGAAAGCACTGGCCTAGTCCGTGAATCTGCCTGAGCGCCAGAGTAAAAGGCCAAGCGATGCCTACACCGGGAGATGGTAGTGTGCCTAGAGTGCAATCCTTGGCTACGCAAGCTACTGCAGGGTTGTGGCTATGTCTGCTTAATTTGGCCTGGCTGGGTGAACCCAGGACGCTAACATGGAGCCCAGGAAAGCAAGGCCCAAGAGGCACCAGCTCTCCAGCAGCTCTTCTTGCCTGACGCGACTGAAGCCTTGCTGAGGAAGCAGTGGCGAAGTGCTGTTCACTCCAAGCCAAAGCCTCTGCGAAAGCACAGCATGCGCTGAGAAATGTTCTGCGGGCTGCTGATTCTTGCCTGAGGCCAGTCTCACGGTGGGAGAAACCCGGCATACAGCGAAAGCCTCTTTGCCTGGGCATCTCCCCTAGGAAAGTGTGGCATTCGTTGGGAAATCAGAGTTGGGTTTGGGGATGCTGCTTCTGCTTGCCTGAGCTAGTCTCCGCAGCACGGTGGAAGATAACCGCATGGAGCGTAATACTCTTTGCCCTAGCATCCCTTCTGCCTGAGAGAGAAGCATGGTTGCACACGTCTGTCACCGTGCTCCCCAGGAGCAAGTGTGGGAAGACGCAGCACGCCGGCCCCGGGGCAGAGAAGGAGCCTTTGGCCTTGGGGTCGGGAAACGCTCGGGAAGCAGGATAGCCTGCCGTGGAATGAACAGCAGGCCGGTGGCAAGACAAGTGTCACCCGCTCCCTGTGCGGAGAGATGGTAACCTGGCTGCTAAGGAGACTTGAGGGGACGACTAGGGCAGGGGCGCATGCACCACTCTGAGGAAGGAGTCTGGGCAGAAAGCAGGCCTGTCCTGTGCCTCTGCTCACAAGGGGACAGCATCTCCTTGCCACCTGTCCCAAGGGCAGGCTTGGGTTTGCCACCAGGTGCCAAACCCGGAATTCGCAGAAAAAAACCCCATGGAGAAACGGGCAGTCAGATGCCGTCTTCCACAAAGATGTGGCAGGGGGTGTGCCGGGGAAAGAGTGGAGACACTCCCCTACAGTTCCCCATCCCAGTTCACGGGCCGTGTGCAGGGATCCTGTCGCCTCCTATCTCCTGAGGTGAAGGCACTGGCCTAGGCCCAGAGTCTGCCTGAGAAAAGGCAAAGCCTTACCTATGCCAAGAGATGGTAATAGGCATAGAGTGCCATGCTAGGACACGCACGCTGCTTCAGGGTTGTGACTGTGTCTGCTTAGTTCGGCTTAACAAGATGAACCCCAGGCGCGAACTTGGAGCAGGGGAAAGCAAGGCCCAAGAGGAACCAGCTCTCCTCCTACCGTGACAGAGCGA
Organism: Mustela lutreola; assembly: GCF_030435805.1. Lineage (NCBI taxonomy): Eukaryota > Metazoa > Chordata > Mammalia > Carnivora > Mustelidae > Mustela > Mustela lutreola. Next base: position 156,479,973 of record NC_081294.1, read on the forward strand.
ACGACCAAAGCCTTGCTGAGGAAGCAGCAGCGACGTGCGGTTTGTGCCAAGCTGAAAACCTCTGCGAAAGCATAGAAGTCGCTGGGAAATCAGAGTCGGTTCTGTGGGCTGCTTTTGTTGCTTGCCTTAGCCTAGTGTTCGCAGCACGATGGGAGAAACCCGCATAGACGGAAAGCCTCTTTGCCGGGGCATCGCCGCTGGCAAAGCACAGCATTCTTTGGGAAATCAGAGGCGGGGAAGAGAAGGAGCCGTTGGCCTTGGGGTCGGGAAAGGCGAAAAGCCTCTTTGCCTGTGCTTCTCCCCTAGGAAAGCACAGCATTCGTTGGGAAATCAGAGTTCGTTTGGGAACGCTGCTGCTGCTTGCCTAAGATAGTCTCCGCAGCACGGTGGAATATACCCGCATGGAGCGAAATTCTCTTTGCCCTAGAATCCCCTCTGCCTGAGAGAGAAGCATGGTTGCACACGTCTGTCACCACGCTCCCCAGGAGCAAGTGTGGGGTAGGCGCAGCACGCCGCCCCCAGGGAAGAGAAGGAGCCGTTGGCTTTGGGGTCGGGAATCGCTCGGTAAGCAGGATAGCCTGCCGTGGCGCGAACAGCAGGCCGGTGGCAAGACAAGTGTCACACGCTCCCTGTACGGAGAGATGGAAGCTTGGTGCAAAGGAGACGAGGGGATAAGAAGGGCAGGGGCGCGTGCTCCACTCTAAGGAAGGAGTCTGGGCAGAGGCAGGCAGAAGGAGACAGCATCTCCTTGACCACCTGTCCCAAGGACAGCCTTGTGCTTGCCACCAGGTGCCGTACTCGGAACTCACAGAAACAACCCAATGGAGAAAGGGGCAGACAGATGCTGTCTTCCACCAAAATGTGGCAGCGTTGTCGGTGGCAGGGGTGTGCCAGGGAAGGAGTGGAGACAGTCCCCCACAGTACCCCATCCCAGTGCACGGACCGTGTACAGGGATCCTGTGGCCTCCTCTCTCCTGTGGTGAAGACACTGGCCTAGGCCCAGAGTCTGCCTGAGCGCGGGAGCAAAAGGAAAAGCCTTACCTACGCCAGGAGATGGTAAAAGGCATAGAGTGCCATGCTAGGCCACGCAGGCTGCTGCAGGGTGGTGACTGTGTCTGCTTAGTTAGGCTTAGCAAGGTGAACCTCGGGCGTGAATTTGGAGCCCGGGAACGCAAGGCCCAAGAGGCACCAGCTCTCCCGCGGCTGTACCACTCTGCCGCGACAGAACGAAAGAAAAGGCCTTGCTGAGAAAGCAGTAGCGAAGTGCGGTTCGCGCCGAGCTGAAAACATCTGCGACAGCACAGCTGTCGCTGGGAAATCAGAGTCGGTTCTGTGGGCTGCTCTCGTTGCTTGCCTTAGCCTAGTATTCGCAGCACGATGGGAGAAACCCGCATAGAGCGAAAGACTCTTTGCCGGGGCCTCCCCTATGGGAAAGCACAGCATTCTTTGGGAAATCAGAGTCGGGTCTGTGGGATGCTGCCTGCTGCTTGCCGGAGCCAGTCTCCACCGCGCGGTGTAATAAACCCGCATGGAGCGAAATCCTCTTGGCCTGGGCATCCCCTCTGCCTGAGAGAGAAGCGCAGTGGCGCCTGTGGAAAGATTTTTAAGGAAAGGGACATGTCTGTCACTGCAGAGCGACGGAAGCCTGGCTGCTAAAGAGACCAGAGGGCACGATTAGGGCAGGGGAAAGGGCTCCACTCTGAGGAAGGAGTCTGGGCAGAAAGCATGCCTGGCCTGAGCCTTTGGGCCCAAGGAGACAGCAGCTCCTTGGTCACCTGTCCGTGGTGGAGACACGGGCTTGCCACCAGGCGCCTACCCTGAACTCGAGAAACAACGCCCAGAAAGAACTCGCCATCAGATGCCATCTTCCTCCAGGATGTGGAAGCTTGGAGGAGGCACGGGGTTTAAGGGGAAGGAGTGGGGACAGTCCCCCCCCCCCCCAAAACTCCCTATTCTGTGCACGGGCGGTGTGCAGGGATCCTGTCACCTCTCCTTTCCTGTGGGGAAAGCACTGGCCTAGTCCGTGAATCTGCCTGAGCGCCAGAGTAAAAGGCCAAGCGATGCCTACACCGGGAGATGGTAGTGTGCCTAGAGTGCAATCCTTGGCTACGCACGCTACTGCAGGGTTGTGGCTATGTCTGCTTAGTTCGGCCTGGCAGGGTGAACCCAGGACGCTAACATGGAGCCCAGGAAAGCAAGGCCCAAGAGGCACCAGCTCTCCAGCAGCTCTTCTTGCCTGACGCGACTGAAGCCTTGCTGAGGAAGCAGCGGCGAAGTGCTGTTCACTCCAAGCCAAGGCCTCTGCGAAAGCACAGCATGCGCTGAGAAAAGTTCTGCGGGCTGCTGATGCTTGCCTGAGGCCAGTCTCACGGTGGGAGAAACCCGGCATACAGCGAAAGCCTCTTTGACTGGGCATCTCCCCTGGGAAAGTGTGGCATTCGTTGGGAAATCAGAGTTGGGTTTGGGGATGCTGCTTCTGCTTGCCTGAGCTAGTCTCCGCAGCACGGTGGAAGATAACCGCATGGAGCGTAATACTCTTTGCCCTAGCATCCCCTCTGCCTGAGAGAGAAGCATGGTTGCACACGTCTGTCACCGTGCTCCCCAGGAGCAAGTGTGGGAAGACGCAGCACGCCGGCCCCGGGGCAGAGAAGGAGCCTTTGGCCTTGGGGTCGGGAAACGCTCGGGAAGCAGGATAGCCTGCCGTGGAATGAACAGCAGGCCGGTGGCAAGACAAGTGTCACCCGCTCCCTGTGCGGAGATATGGTAACCTGGCTGCTAAGGAGACTTGAGGGGACGACTAGGGCAGGGGCGCATGCACCACTCTGAGGAAGGAGTCTGGGCAGAAAGCAGGCCTGTCCTGTGCCTCTGCTCACAAGGGGACAGCATCTCCTTGCCACCTGTCCCAAGGGCAGGCTTGGGCTTGCCACCAGGTGCCAAACCCGGAATTCGCAGAAACAACCCCATGGAGAAACGGGCAGTCAGATGCCGTCTTCCACAAAGATGTGGCAGGGGGTGTGCCGGGGAAAGAGTGGAGACACTCCCCTACAGTTCCCCATCCCAGTTCACGGGCCGTGTGCAGGGATCCTGTCGCCTCCTATCTCCTGAGGTGAAGGCACTGGCCTAGTCCCAGAGTCTGCCTGAGAAAAGGCAAAGCCTTACCTATGCCAAGAGATGGTAATAGGCATAGAGTGCCATGCTAGGACACGCACGCTGCTTCAGGGTTGTGACTTTGTCTGCTTAGTTCGGCTTAACAAGATGAACCCCAGGCGCGAACTTGGAGCAGGGGAAAGCAAGGCCCAAGAGGAACCAGCTCTCCTCCTACCGCGACAGAGCGAACGACCAAAGCCTTGCTGAGGAAGCAGCAGCGACGTGCGGTTTGTGCCAAGCTGAAAACCTCTGCGAAAGCATAGAAGTCGCTGGGAAATCAGAGTCGGTTCTGTGGGCTGCTTTTGTTGCTTGCCTTAGCCTAGTGTTCGCAGCACGATGGGAGAAACCCGCATAGAGGGAAAGCCTCTTTGCCGGGGCATCGCCGCTGGCAAAGCACAGCATTCTTTGGGAAATCAGAGGCGGGGAAGAGAAGGAGCCGTTGGCCTTGGGGTCGGGAAAGGCGAAAAGCCTCTTTGCCTGGGCTTCTCCCCTAGGAAAGCACAGCATTCGTTGGGAAATCAGAGTTCGTTTGGGAACGCTGCTGCTGCTTGCCTAAGATAGTCTCCGCAGCACGGTGGAATATACCCGCATGGAGCGAAATTCTCTTTGCCCTAGAATCCCCTCTGCCTGAGAGAGAAGCATGGTTGCACACGTCTGTCACCACGCTCCCCAGGAGCAAGTGTGGGGTAGGCGCAGCACGCCGCCCCCAGGGAAGAGAAGGAGCCGTTGGCTTTGGGGTCGGGAATCGCTCGGTAAGCAGGATAGCCTGCCGTGGCGCGAACGGCAGGCCGGTGGCAAGACAAGTGTCACCCGCTCCTTGTACGGAGAGATGGAAGCTTGGTGCAAAGGAGACGAGGGGATAAGAAGGGCAGGGGCGCGTGCTCCACTCTAAGGAAGGAGTCTGGGCAGAGGCAGGCAGAAGGAGACAGCATCTCCTTGACCACCTGTCCCAAGGACAGCCTTGTGCTTGCCACCAGGTGCCGTACTCGGAACTCACAGAAACAACCCAATGGAGAAAGGGGCAGTCAGATGCTGTCTTCCACCAAAATGTGGCAGCGTTGTCGGTGGCAGGGGTGTGCCAAGGAAGGAGTGGAGACAGTCCCCCACAGTACCCCATCCCAGTGCACGGACCGTGTACAGGGATCCTGTGGCCTCCTCTCTCCTGTGGTGAAGACACTGGCCTAGGCCCAGAGTCTGCCTGAGCGCGGGAGCAAAAGGAAAAGCCTTACCTACGCCAGGAGATGGTAAAAGGCATAGAGTGCCATGCTAGGCCACGCAGGCTGCTGCAGGGTGGTGACTGTGTCTGCTTAGTTAGGCTTAGCAAGGTGAACCTCGGGCGTGAATTTGGAGCCCGGGAACGCAAGGCCCAAGAGGCACCAGCTCTCCCGCGGCTGTACCACTCTGCCGCGACAGAACGAAAGAAAAGGCCTTGCTGAGAAAGCAGTAGCGAAGTGCGGTTCGCGCCGAGCTGAAAACATCTGCGACAGCACAGCTGTCGCTGGGAAATCAGAGTCGGTTCTGTGGGCTGCTCTCGTTGCTTGCCTTAGCCTAGTATTCGCAGCACGATGGGAGAAACCCGCATAGAGCGAAAGACTCTTTGCCGGGGCCTCCCCTATGGGAAAGCACAGCATTCTTTGGGAAATCAGAGTCGGGTCTGTGGGATGCTGCCTGCTGCTTGCCGGAGCCAGTCTCCACCGCGCGGTGTAATAAACCCGCATGGAGCGAAATCCTCTTGGCCTGGGCATCCCCTCTGCCTGAGAGAGAAGCGCAGTGGCGCCTGTGGAAAGATTTTTAAGGAAAGGGACATGTCTGTCACTGCAGAGCGACGGAAGCCTGGCTGCTAAAGAGACCAGAGGGCACGATTAGGGCAGGGGAAAGGGCTCCACTCTGAGGAAGGAGTCTGGGCAGAAAGCATGCCTGTCCTGAGCCTTTGGGCCCAAGGAGACAGCAGCTCCTTGGTCACCTGTCCGTGGTGGAGACACGGGCTTGCCACCAGGCGCCTACCCTGAACTCGAGAAACAACGCCCAGAAAGAACTCGCCATCAGATGCCGTCTTCCTCCAGGATGTGGAAGCTTGGAGGAGGCACGGGGTTTAAGGGGAAGGAGTGGGGACAGTACCCCCCCCCAAAACTCCCTATTCTGTGCACGGGCGGTGTGCAGGGATCCTGTCACCTCTCCTTTCCTGTGGGGAAAGCACTGGCCTAGTCCGTGAATCTGCCTGAGCGCCAGAGTAAAAGGCCAAGCGATGCCTACACCGGGAGATGGTAGTGTGCCTAGAGTGCAATCCTTGGCTACGCAAGCTACTGCAGGGTTGTGGCTATGTCTGCTTAGTTCGGCCTGGCAGGGTGAAACCAGGACGCTAACATGGAGCCCAGGAAAGCAAGGCCCAAGAGGCACCAGCTCTCCAGCAGCTCTTCTTGCCTGACGCGACTGAAGCCTTGCTGAGGAAGCAGCGGCGAAGTGCTGTTCACTCCAAGCCAAAGCCTCTGCGAAAGCACAGCATGCGCTGAGAAATGTTCTGCGGGCTGCTGATTCTTGCCTGAGGCCAGTCTCACGGTGGGAGAAACCCGGCATACAGCGAAAGCCTCTTTGCCTGGGCATCTCCCCTGGGAAAGTGTGGCATTCGTTGGGAAATCAGAGTTGGGTTTGGGGATGCTGCTTCTGCTTGCCTGAGCTAGTCTCCGCAGCACGGTGGAAGATAACCGCATGGAGCGTAATACTCTTTGCCCTAGCATCCCCTCTGCCTGAGAGAGAAGCATGGTTGCACACGTCTGTCACCGTGCTCCCCAGGAGCAAGTGTGGGAAGACGCAGCACGCCGGCCCCGGGGCAGAGAAGGAGCCTTTGGCCTTGGGGTCGGGAAACGCTCGGGAAGCAGGATAGCCTGCCGTGGAATGAACAGCAGGCCGGTGGCAAGACAAGTGTCACCCGCTCCCTGTGCGGAGAGATGGTAACCTGGCTGCTAAGGAGACTTGAGGGGACGACTAGGGCAGGGGCGCATGCACCACTCTGAGGAAGGAGTCTGGGCAGAAAGCAGGCCTGTCCTGTGCCTCTGCTCACAAGGGGACAGCATCTCCTTGCCACCTGTCCCAAGGGCAGGCTTGGGCTTGCCACCAGGTGCCAAACCCGGAATTCGCAGAAACAACCCCATGGAGAAACGGGCAGTCAGATGCCGTCTTCCACAAAGATGTGGCAGGGGGTGTGCCGGGGAAAGAGTGGAGACACTCCCCTACAGTTCCCCATCCCAGTTCACGGGCCGTGTGCAGGGATCCTGTCGCCTCCTATCTCCTGAGGTGAAGGCACTGGCCTAGGCCCAGAGTCTGCCTGAGAAAAGGCAAAGCCTTACCTATGCCAAGAGATGGTAATAGGCATAGAGTGCCATGCTAGGACACGCACGCTGCTTCAGGGTTGTGACTGTGTCTGCTTAGTTCGGCTTAACAAGATGAACCCCAGGCGCGAACTTGGAGCAGGGGAAAGCAAGGCCCAAGAGGATCCAGCTCTCCTCCTACCGCGACAGAGCGAACGACCAAAGCCTTGCTGAGGAAGCAGCAGCGACGTGCGGTTTGTGCCAAGCTGAAAACCTCTGCGAAAGCATAGAAGTCGCTGGGAAATCAGAGTCGGTTCTGTGGGCTGCTTTTGTTGCTTGCCTTAGCCTAGTGTTCGCAGCACGATGGGAGAAACCCGCATAGAGGGAAAGCCTCTTTGCCGGGGCATCGCCGCTGGCAAAGCACAGCATTCTTTGGGAAATCAGAGGCGGGGAAGAGAAGGAGCCGTTGGCCTTGGGGTCGGGAAAGGCGAAAAGCCTCTTTGCCTGGGCTTCTCCCCTAGGAAAGCACAGCATTCGTTGGGAAATCAGAGTTCGTTTGGGAACGCTGCTGCTGCTTGCCTAAGATAGTCTCCGCAGCACGGTGGAATATACCCGCATGGAGCGAAATTCTCTTTGCCCTAGAATCCCCTCTGCCTGAGAGAGAAGCATGGTTGCACACGTCTGTCACCACGCTCCCCAGGAGCAAGTGTGGGGTAGGCGCAGCACGCCGCCCCCAGGGAAGAGAAGGAGCCGTTGGCTTTGGGGTCGGGAATCGCTCGGTAAGCAGGATAGCCTGCCGTGGCGCGAACGGCAGGCCGGTGGCAAGACAAGTGTCACCCGCTCCCTGTACGGAGAGATAGAAGCTTGGTGCAAAGGAGACGAGGGGATAAGAAGGGCAGGGGCGCGTGCTCCACTCTAAGGAAGGAGTCTGGGCAGAGGCAGGCAGAAGGAGACAGCATCTCCTTGACCACCTGTCCCAAGGACAGCCTTGTGCTTGCCACCAGGTGCCGTACTCGGAACTCACAGAAACAACCCAATGGAGAAAGGGGCAGTCAGATGCTGTCTTCCACCAAAATGTGGCAGCGTTGTCGGTGGCAGGGGTGTGCCAGGGAAGGAGTGGAGACAGTCCCCCACAGTACCCCATCCCAGTGCACGGACCGTGTACAGGGATCCTGTGGCCTCCTCTCTCCTTCGGTGAAGACACTGGCCTAGGCCCAGAGTCTGCCTGAGCGCGGGAGCAAAAGGAAAAGCCTTACCTACGCCAGGAGATGGTAAAAGGCATAGAGTGCCATGCTAGGCCACGCAGGCTGCTGCAGGGTGGTGACTGTGTCTGCTTAGTTAGGCTTAGCAAGGTGAACCTCGGGCGTGAATTTGGAGCCCGGGAACGCAAGGCCCAAGAGGCACCAGCTCTCCCGCGGCTGTACCACTCTGCCGCGACAGAACGAAAGAAAAGGCCTTGCTGAGAAAGCAGTAGCGAAGTGCGGTTCGCGCCGAGCTGAAAACATCTGCGACAGCACAGCTGTCGCTGGGAAATCAGAGTCGGTTCTGTGGGCTGCTCTCGTTGCTTGCCTTAGCCTAGTATTCGCAGCACGATGGGAGAAACCCGCATAGAGCGAAAGACTCTTTGCCGGGGCCTCCCCTATGGGAAAGCACAGCATTCTTTGGGAAATCAGAGTCGGGTCTGTGGGATGCTGCCTGCTGCTTGCCGGAGCCAGTCTCCACCGCGCGGTGTAATAAACCCGCATGGAGCGAAATCCTCTTGGCCTGGGCATCCCCTCTGCCTGAGAGAGAAGCGCAGTGGCGCCTGTGGAAAGATTTTTAAGGAAAGGGACATGTCTGTCACTGCAGAGCGACGGAAGCCTGGCTGCTAAAGAGACCAGAGGGCACGATTAGGGCAGGGGAAAGGGCTCCACTCTGAGGAAGGAGTCTGGGCAGAAAGCATGCCTGTCCTGAGCCTTTGGGCCCAAGGAGACAGCAGCTCCTTGGTCACCTGTCCGTGGTGGAGACACGGGCTTGCCACCAGGCGCCTACCCTGAACTCGAGAAACAACGCCCAGAAAGAACTCGCCATCAGATGCCGTCTTCCTCCAGGATGTGGAAGCTTGGAGGAGGCACGGGGTTTAAGGGGAAGGAGTGGGGACAGTCCCCCCCCCCCAAAACTCCCTATTCTCTGCACGGGCGGTGTGCAGGGATCCTGTCACCTCTCCTTTCCTGTGGGGAAAGCACTGGCCTAGTCCGTGAATCTGCCTGAGCGCCAGAGTAAAAGGCCAAGCGATGCCTACACCGGGAGATGGTAGTGTGCCTAGAGTGCAATCCTTGGCTACGCACGCTACTGCAGGGTTGTGGCTATGTCTGCTTAGTTCGGACTGGCAGTGTGAACCCAGGACGCTAACATGGAGCCCAGGAAAGCAAGGCCCAAGAGGCACCAGCTCTCCAGCAGCTCTTCTTGCCTGACGCGACTGAAGCCTTGCTGAGGAAGCAGCGGCGAAGTGCTGTTCACTCCAAGCCAAAGCCTCTGCGAAAGCACAGCATGCGCTGAGAAATGTTCTGCGGGCTGCTGATGCTTGCCTGAGGCCAGTCTCACGGTGGGAGAAACCCGGCATACAGCGAAAGCCTCTTTGCCTGGGCATCTCCCCTGGGAAAGTGTGGCATTCGTTGGGAAATCAGAGTTGGGTTTGGGGATGCTGCTTCTGCTTGTCTGAGCTAGTCTCCGCAGCACGGTGGAAGATAACCGCATGGAGCGAAATACTCTTTGCCCTAGCATCCCCTCTGCCTGAGAGAGAAGCATGGTTGCACACGTCTGTCACCGTGCTCCCCAGGAGCAAGTGTGGGAAGACGCAGCACGCCGGCCCCGGGGAAGAGAAGGAGCCTTTGGCCTTGGGGTCGGGAAACGCTCGGGAAGCAGGATAGCCTGCCGTGGAATGAACAGCAGGCCGGTGGCAAGACAAGTGTCACCCGCTCCCTGTGCGGAGAGATGGTAACCTGGCTGCTAAGGAGACTTGAGGGGACGACTAGGGCAGGGGCGCATGCACCACTCTGAGGAAGGAGTCTGGGCAGAAAGCAGGCCTGTCCTGTGCCTCTGCTCACAAGGGGACAGCATCTCCTTGCCACCTGTCCCAAGGGCAGGCTTGGGCTTGCCACCAGGTGCCAAACCCGGAATTCGCAGAAACAACCCCATGGAGAAACGGGCAGTCAGATGCCGTCTTCCACAAAGATGTGGCAGGGGGTGTGCCGGGGAAAGAGTGGAGACACTCCCCTACAGTTCCCCATCCCAGTTCACGGGCCGTGTGCAGGGATCCTGTCGCCTCCTATCTCCTGAGGTGAAGGCACTGGCCTAGGCCCAGAGTCTGCCTGAGAAAAGGCAAAGCCTTACCTATGCCAAGAGATGGTAATAGGCATAGAGTGCCATGCTAGGACACACACGCTGCTTCAGGGTTGTGACTGTGTCTGCTTAGTTCGGCTTAACAAGATGAACCCCAGGCGCGAACTTGGAGCAGGGGAAAGCAAGGCCCAAGAGGAACCAGCTCTCCTCCTACCGCGACAGAGCGAACGACCAAAGCCTTGCTGAGGAAGCAGCAGCGACGTGCGGTTTGTGCCAAGCTGAAAAGCTCTGCGAAAGCATAGAAGTCGCTGGGAAATCAGAGTCGGTTCTGTGGGCTGCTTTTGTTGCTTGCCTTAGCCTAGTGTTCGCAGCACGATGGGAGAAACCCGCATAGAGGGAAAGCCTCTTTGCCGGGGCATCGCCGCTGGCAAAGCACAGCATTCTTTGGGAAATCAGAGGCGGGGAAGAGAAGGAGCCGTTGGCCTTGGGGTCGGGAAAGGCGAAAAGCCTCTTTGCCTGGGCTTCTCCCCTAGGAAAGCACAGCATTCGTTGGGAAATCAGAGTTCGTTTGGGAACGCTGCTGCTGCTTGCCTAAGATAGTCTCCGCAGCACGGTGGAATATACCCGCATGGAGCGAAATTCTCTTTGCCCTAGAATCCCCTCTGCCTGAGAGAGAAGCATGGTTGCACACGTCTGTCACCACGCTCCCCAGGAGCAAGTGTGGGGTAGGCGCAGCACGCCGCCCCCAGGGAAGAGAAGGAGCCGTTGGCTTTGGGGTCGGGAATCGCTCGGTAAGCAGGATAGCCTGCCGTGGCGCGAACGGCAGGCCGGTGGCAAGACAAGTGTCACCCGCTCCCTGTACGGAGAGATGGAAGCTTGGTGCAAAGGAGACGAGGGGATAAGAAGGGCAGGGGCGCGTGCTCCACTCTAAGGAAGGAGTCTGGGCAGAGGCAGGCAGAAGGAGACAGCATCTCCTTGACCACCTGTCCCAAGGACAGCCTTGTGCTTGCCACCAGGTGCCGTACTCGGAACTCACAGAAACAACCCAATGGAGAAAGGGGCAGTCAGATGCTGTCTTCCACCAAAATGTGGCAGCGTTGTCGGTGGCAGGGGTGTGCCAGGGAAGGAGTGGAGACAGTCCCCCACAGTACCCCATCCCAGTGCACGGACCGTGTACAGGGATCCTGTGGCCTCCTCTCTCCTTCGGTGAAGACACTGGCCTAGGCCCAGAGTCTGCCTGAGCGCGGGAGCAAAAGGAAAAGCCTTACCTACGCCAGGAGATGGTAAAAGGCATAGAGTGCCATGCTAGGCCACGCAGGCTGCTGCAGGGTGGTGACTGTGTCTGCTTAGTTAGGCTTAGCAAGGTGAACCTCGGGCGTGAATTTGGAGCCCGGGAACGCAAGGCCCAAGAGGCACCAGCTCTCCCGCGGCTGTACCACTCTGCCGCGACAGAACGAAAGAAAAGGCCTTGCTGAGAAAGCAGTAGCGAAGTGCGGTTCGCGCCGAGCTGAAAACATCTGCGACAGCACAGCTGTCGCTGGGAAATCAGAGTCGGTTCTGTGGGCTGCTCTCGTTGCTTGCCTTAGCCTAGTATTCGCAGCACGATGGGAGAAACCCGCATAGAGCGAAAGACTCTTTGCCGGGGCCTCCCCTATGGGAAAGCACAGCATTCTTTGGGAAATCAGAGTCGGGTCTGTGGGATGCTGCCTGCTGCTTGCCGGAGCCAGTCTCCACCGCGCGGTGTAATAAACCCGCATGGAGCGAAATCCTCTTGGCCTGGGCATCCCCTCTGCCTGAGAGAGAAGCGCAGTGGCGCCTGTGGAAAGATTTTTAAGGAAAGGGACATGTCTGTCACTGCAGAGCGACGGAAGCCTGGCTGCTAAAGAGACCAGAGGGCACGATTAGGGCAGGGGAAAGGGCTCCACTCTGAGGAAGGAGTCTGGGCAGAAAGCATGCCTGTCCTGAGCCTTTGGGCCCAAGGAGACAGCAGCTCCTTGGTCACCTGTCCGTGGTGGAGACACGGGCTTGCCACCAGGCGCCTACCCTGAACTCGAGAAACAACGCCCAGAAAGAACTCGCCATCAGATGCCGTCTTCCTCCAGGATGTGGAAGCTTGGAGGAGGCACGGGGTTTAAGGGGAAGGAGTGGGGACAGTCCCCCCCCCCCCAAAACTCCCTATTCTCTGCACGGGCGGTGTGCAGGGATCCTGTCACCTCTCCTTTCCTGTGGGGAAAGCACTGGCCTAGTCCGTGAATCTGCCTGAGCGCCAGAGTAAAAGGCCAAGCGATGCCTACACCGGGAGATGGTAGTGTGCCTAGAGTGCAATCCTTGGCTACGCACGCTACTGCAGGGTTGTGGCTATGTCTGCTTAGTTCGGACTGGCAGTGTGAACCCAGGACGCTAACATGGAGCCCAGGAAAGCAAGGCCCAAGAGGCACCAGCTCTCCAGCAGCTCTTCTTGCCTGACGCGACTGAAGCCTTGCTGAGGAAGCAGCGGCGAAGTGCTGTTCACTCCAAGCCAAAGCCTCTGCGAAAGCACAGCATGCGCTGAGAAATGTTCTGCGGGCTGCTGATGCTTGCCTGAGGCCAGTCTCACGGTGGGAGAAACCCGGCATACAGCGAAAGCCTCTTTGCCTGGGCATCTCCCCTGGGAAAGTGTGGCATTCGTTGGGAAATCAGAGTTGGGTTTGGGGATGCTGCTTCTGCTTGTCTGAGCTAGTCTCCGCAGCACGGTGGAAGATAACCGCATGGAGCGAAATACTCTTTGCCCTAGCATCCCCTCTGCCTGAGAGAGAAGCATGGTTGCACACGTCTGTCACCGTGCTCCCCAGGAGCAAGTGTGGGAAGACGCAGCACGCCGGCCCCGGGGAAGAGAAGGAGCCTTTGGCCTTGGGGTCGGGAAACGCTCGGGAAGCAGGATAGCCTGCCGTGGAATGAACAGCAGGCCGGTGGCAAGACAAGTGTCACCCGCTCCCTGTGCGGAGAGATGGTAACCTGGCTGCTAAGGAGACTTGAGGGGACGACTAGGGCAGGGGCGCATGCACCACTCTGAGGAAGGAGTCTGGGCAGAAAGCAGGCCTGTCCTGTGCCTCTGCTCACAAGGGGACAGCATCTCCTTGCCACCTGTCCCAAGGGCAGGCTTGGGCTTGCCACCAGGTGCCAAACCCGGAATTCGCAGAAACAACCCCATGGAGAAACGGGCAGTCAGATGCCGTCTTCCACAAAGATGTGGCAGGGGGTGTGCCGGGGAAAGAGTGGAGACACTCCCCTACAGTTCCCCATCCCAGTTCACGGGCCGTGTGCAGGGATCCTGTCGCCTCCTATCTCCTGAGGTGAAGGCACTGGCCTAGGCCCAGAGTCTGCCTGAGAAAAGGCAAAGCCTTACCTATGCCAAGAGATGGTAATAGGCATAGAGTGCCATGCTAGGACACACACGCTGCTTCAGGGTTGTGACTGTGTCTGCTTAGTTCGGCTTAACAAGATGAACCCCAGGCGCGAACTTGGAGCAGGGGAAAGCAAGGCCCAAGAGGAACCAGCTCTCCTCCTACCGCGACAGAGCGAACGACCAAAGCCTTGCTGAGGAAGCAGCAGCGACGTGCGGTTTGTGCCAAGCTGAAAAGCTCTGCGAAAGCATAGAAGTCGCTGGGAAATCAGAGTCGGTTCTGTGGGCTGCTTTTGTTGCTTGCCTTAGCCTAGTGTTCGCAGCACGATGGGAGAAACCCGCATAGAGGGAAAGCCTCTTTGCCGGGGCATCGCCGCTGGCAAAGCACAGCATTCTTTGGGAAATCAGAGGCGGGGAAGAGAAGGAGCCGTTGGCCTTGGGGTCGGGAAAGGCGAAAAGCCTCTTTGCCTGGGCTTCTCCCCTAGGAAAGCACAGCATTCGTTGGGAAATCAGAGTTCGTTTGGGAACGCTGCTGCTGCTTGCCTAAGATAGTCTCCGCAGCACGGTGGAATATACCCGCATGGAGCGAAATTCTCTTTGCCCTAGAATCCCCTCTGCCTGAGAGAGAAGCATGGTTGCACACGTCTGTCACCACGCTCCCCAGGAGCAAGTGTGGGGTAGGCGCAGCACGCCGCCCCCAGGGAAGAGAAGGAGCCGTTGGCTTTGGGGTCGGGAATCGCTCGGTAAGCAGGATAGCCTGCCGTGGCGCGAACAGCAGGCCGGTGGCAAGACAAGTGTCACCCGCTCCCTGTACGGAGAGATGGAAGCTTGGTGCAAAGGAGACGAGGGGATAAGAAGGGCAGGGGCGCGTGCTCCACTCTAAGGAAGGAGTCTGGGCAGAGGCAGGCAGAAGGAGACAGCATCTCCTTGACCACCTGTCCCAAGGACAGCCTTGTGCTTGCCACCAGGTGCCGTACTCGGAACTCACAGAAACAACCCAATGGAGAAAGGGGCAGTCAGATGCTGTCTTCCACCAAAATGTGGCAGCGTTGTCGGTGGCAGGGGTGTGCCAGGGAAGGAGTGGAGACAGTCCCCCACAGTACCCCATCCCAGTGCACGGACCGTGTACAGGGATCCTGTGGCCTCCTCTCTCCTGTGGTGAAGACACTGGCCTAGGCCCAGAGTCTGCCTGAGCGCGGGAGCAAAAGGAAAAGCCTTACCTACGCCAGGAGATGGTAAAAGGCATAGAGTGCCATGCTAGGCCACGCAGGCTGCTGCAGGGTGGTGACTGTGTCTGCTTAGTTAGGCTTAGCAAGGTGAACCTCGGGCGTGAATTTGGAGCCCGGGAACGCAAGGCCCAAGAGGCACCAGCTCTCCCGCGGCTGTACCACTCTGCCGCGACAGAACGAAAGAAAAGGCCTTGCTGAGAAAGCAGTAGCGAAGTGCGGTTCGCGCCGAGCTGAAAACATCTGCGACAGCACAGCTGTCGCTGGGAAATCAGAGTCGGTTCTGTGGGCTGCTCTCGTTGCTTGCCTTAGCCTAGTATTCGCAGCACGATGGGAGAAACCCGTATAGAGCGAAAGACTCTTTGCCGGGGCCTCCCCTATGGGAAAGCACAGCATTCTTTGGGAAATCAGAGTCGGGTCTGTGGGATGCTGCCTGCTGCTTGCCGGAGCCAGTCTCCACCGCGCGGTGTAATAAACCCGCATGGAGCGAAATCCTCTTGGCCTGGGCATCCCCTCTGCCTGAGAGAGAAGCGCAGTGGCGCCTGTGGAAAGATTTTTAAGGAAAGGGACATGTCTGTCACTGCAGAGCGACGGAAGCCTGGCTGCTAAAGAGACCAGAGGGCACGATTAGGGCAGGGGAAAGGGCTCCACTCTGAGGAAGGAGTCTGGGCAGAAAGCATGCCTGTCCTGAGCCTTTGGGCCCAAGGAGACAGCAGCTCCTTGGTCACCTGTCCGTGGTGGAGACACGGGCTTGCCACCAGGCGCCTACCCTGAACTCGAGAAACAACGCCCAGAAAGAACTCGCCATCAGATGCCGTCTTCCTCCAGGATGTGGAAGCTTGGAGGAGGCACGGGGTTTAAGGGGAAGGAGTGGTGACAGTCCCCCCCCCCAAAACTCCCTATTCTGTGCACGGGCGGTGTGCAGGGATCCTGTCACCTCTCCTTTCCTGTGGGGAAAGCACTGGCCTAGTCCGTGAATCTGCCTGAGCGCCAGAGTAAAAGGCCAAGCGATGCCTACACCGGGAGATGGTAGTGTGCCTAGAGTGCAATCCTTGGCTACGCACGCTACTGCAGGGTTGTGGCTATGTCTGCTTAGTTCGGCCTGGCAGGGTGAACCCAGGACGCTAACATGGAGCCCAGGAAAGCAAGGCCCAAGAGGCACCAGCTCTCCAGCAGCTCTTCTTGCCTGACGCGACTGAAGCCTTGCTGAGGAAGCAGCGGCGAAGTGCTGTTCACTCCAAGCCAAAGCCTCTGCGAAAGCACAGCATGCGCTGAGAAATATTCTGCGGGCTGCTGATTCTTGCCTGGGGCCAGTCTCACGGTGGGAGAAACCCGGCATACAGCGAAAGCCTCTTTGCCTGGGCATCTCCCCTGGGAAAGTGTGGCATTCGTTGGGAAATCAGAGTTGGGTTTGGGGATGCTGCTTCTGCTTGCCTGAGCTAGTCTCCGCAGCACGGTGGAAGATAACCGCATGGAGCGAAATACTCTTTGCCCTAGCATCCCCTCTGCCTGAGAGAGAAGCATGGTTGCACACGTCTGTCACCGTGCTCCCCAGGAGCAAGTGTGGGAAGACGCAGCACGCCGGCCCCGGGGAAGAGAAGGAGCCTTTGGCCTTGGAGTCGGGAAACGCTCGGGAAGCAGGATAGCCTGCCGTGGAATGAACATCAGGCCGGTGGCAAGACAAGTGTCACCCGCTCCCTGTGCGGAGAGATGGTAACCTGGCTGCTAAGGAGACTTGAGGGGACGACTAGGGCAGGGGCGCATGCACCACTCTGAGGAAGGAGTCTGGGCAGAAAGCAGGCCTGTCCTGTGCCTCTGCTCACAAGGGGACAGCATCTCCTTGCCACCTGTCCCAAGGGCAGGCTTGGGCTTGCCACCAGGTGCCAAACCCGGAATTCGCAGAAACAACCCCATGGAGAAACGGGCAGTCAGATGCCGTCTTCCACAAAGATGTGGCAGGGGGTGTTCCGGGGAAAGAGTGGAGACACTCCCCTACAGTTCCCCATCCCATGTCACGGGCCGTGTGCAGGGATCCTGTCGCCTCCTATCTCCTGAGGTGAAGGCACTGGCCTAGGCCCAGAATCTGCCTGAGAAAAGGCAAAGCCTTACCTATGCCAAGAGATGGTAATAGGCATAGAGTGCCATACTAGGACACGCACGCTGCTTCAGGGTTGTGACTGTGTCTGCTTAGTTCGGCTTAACAAGATGAACCCCAGGCGCGAACTTGGAGCAGGGGAAAGCAAGGCCCAAGAGGAACCAGCTCTCCTCCTACCGCGACAGAGCGAACGACCAAAGCCTTGCTGAGGAAGCAGCAGCGACGTGCGGTTTGTGCCAAGCTGAAAACCTCTGCGAAAGCATAGAAGTCGCTGGGAAATCAGAGTCGGTACTGTGGGCTGCTTTTGTTGCTTGCCTTAGCCTAGTGTTCGCAGCACGATGGGAGAAACCCGCATAGAGGGAAAGCCTCTTTGCCGGGGCATCGCCGCTGGCAAAGCACAGCATTCTTTGGGAAATCAGAGGCGGGGAAGAGAAGGAGCCGTTGGCCTTGGGGTCGGGAAAGGCGAAAAGCCTCTTTGCCTGGGCTTCTCCCCTAGGAAAGCACAGCATTCGTTGGGAAATCAGAGTTCGTTTGGGAACGCTGCTGCTGCTTGCCTAAGATAGTCTCCGCAGCACGGTGGAATATACCCGCATGGAGCGAAATTCTCTTTGCCCTAGAATCCCCTCTGCCTGAGAGAGAAGCATGGTTGCACACGTCTGTCACCACGCTCCCCAGGAGCAAGTGTGGGGTAGGCGCAGCACGCCGCCCCCAGGGAAGAGAAGGAGCCGTTGGCTTTGGGGTCGGGAATCGCTCGGTAAGCAGGATAGCCTGCCGTGGCGCGAACAGCAGGCCGGTGGCAAGACAAGTGTCACCCGCTCCCTGTACGGAGAGATGGAAGCTTGGTGCAAAGGAGACGAGGGGATAAGAAGGGCAGGGGCGCGTGCTCCACTCTAAGGAAGGAGTCTGGGCAGAGGCAGGCAGAAGGAGACAGCATCTCCTTGACCACCTGTCCCAAGGACAGCCTTGTGCTTGCCACCAGGTGCCGTACTCGGAACTCACAGAAACAACCCAATGGAGAAAGGGGCAGTCAGATGCTGTCTTCCACCAAAATGTGGCAGCGTTGTCGGTGGCAGGGGTGTGCCAGGGAAGGAGTGGAGACAGTCCCCCACAGTACCCCATCCCAGTGCACGGACCGTGTACAGGGATCCTGTGGCCTCCTCTCTCCTGTGGTGAAGACACTGGCCTAGGCCCAGAGTCTGCCTGAGCGCGGGAGCAAAAGGAAAAGCCTTACCTACGCCAGGAGATGGTAAAAGGCATAGAGTGCCATGCTAGGCCACGCAGGCTGCTGCAGGGTGGTGACTGTGTCTGCTTAGTTAGGCTTAGCAAGGTGAACCTCGGGCGTGAATTTGGAGCCCGGGAACGCAAGGCCCAAGAGGCACCAGCTCTCCCGCGGCTGTACCACTCTGCCGCGACAGAACGAAAGAAAAGGCCTTGCTGAGAAAGCAGTAGCGAAGTGCGGTTCGCGCCGAGCTGAAAACATCTGCGACAGCACAGCTGTCGCTGGGAAATCAGAGTCGGTTCTGTGGGCTGCTCTCGTTGCTTGCCTTAGCCTAGTATTCGCAGCACGATGGGAGAAACCCGCATAGAGCGAAAGACTCTTTGCCGGGGCCTCCCCTATGGGAAAGCACAGCATTCTTTGGGAAATCAGAGTCGGGTCTGTGGGATGCTGCCTGCTGCTTGCCGGAGCCAGTCTCCACCGCGCGGTGTAATAAACCCGCATGGAGCGAAATCCTCTTGGCCTGGGCATCCCCTCTGCCTGAGAGAGAAGCGCAGTGGCGCCTGTGGAAAGATTTTTAAGGAAAGGGACATGTCTGTCACTGCAGAGCGACGGAAGCCTGGCTGCTAAAGAGACCAGAGGGCACGATTAGGGCAGGGGAAAGGGCTCCACTCTGAGGAAGGAGTCTGGGCAGAAAGCATGCCTGTCCTGAGCCTTTGGGCCCAAGGAGACAGCAGCTCCTTGGTCACCTGTCCGTGGTGGAGACACGGGCTTGCCACCAGGCGCCTACCCTGAACTCGAGAAACAACGCCCAGAAAGAACTCGCCATCAGATGCCGTCTTCCTCCAGGATGTGGAAGCTTGGAGGAGGCACGGGGTTTAAGGGGAAGGAGTGGGGACAGTCCCCCCCCCCAAAAACTCCCTATTCTGTGCACGGGCGGTGTGCAGGGATCCTGTCACCTCTCCTTTCCTGTGGGGAAAGCACTGGCCTAGTCCGTGAATCTGCCTGAGCGCCAGAGTAAAAGGCCAAGCGATGCCTACACCGGGAGATGGTAGTGTGCCTAGAGTGCAATCCTTGGCTACGCACGCTACTGCAGGGTTGTGGCTATGTCTGCTTAGTTCGGCCTGGCAGGGTGAACCCAGGACGCTAACATGGAGCCCAGGAAAGCAAGGCCCAAGAGGCACCAGCTCTCCAGCAGCTCTTCTTGCCTGACGCGACTGAAGCCTTGCTGAGGAAGCAGCGGCAAAGTGCTGTTCACTCCAAGCCAAAGCCTCTGCGAAAGCACAGCATGCGCTGAGAAATGTTCTGCGGGCTGCTGATGCTTGCCTGAGGCCAGTCTCACGGTGGGAGAAACCCGGCATACAGCGAAAGCCTCTTTGCCTGGGCATCTCCCCTGGGAAAGTGTGGCATTCGTTGGGAAATCAGAGTTGGTTTGGGGATACTGCTTCTGCTTGCCTGAGCTAGTCTCCGCAGCACGGTGGAAGATAACCGCATGGAGCGTAATACTCTTTGCCCTAGCATCCCCTCTGCCTGAGAGAGAAGCATGGTTGCACACGTCTGTCACCGTGCTCCCCAGGAGGAAGTGTGGGAAGACGCAGCACGCCGGCCCCGGGGAAGATAAGGAGCCTTTGGCCTTTGGGACGGGAAACGCTCGGGAAGCAGGATAGCCTGCCGTGGAATGAACAGCAGGCCGGTGGCAAGACAAGTGTCACCCGCTCCCTGTGCGGAGAGATGGTAACCTGGCTGCTAAGGAGACTTGAGGGGACGACTAGGGCAGGGGCGCATGCACCACTCTGAGGAAGGAGTCTGGGCAGAAAGCAGGCCTGTCCTGTGCCTCTGCTCACAAGGGGACAGCATCTCCTTGCCATCTGTCCCAAGGGCAGGCTGGGGCTTGCCACCAGGTGCCAAACCCGGAATTCGCAGAAACAACCCCATGGAGAAACGGGCAGTCAGATGCCGTCTTCCACAAAGATGTGGCAGGGGGTGTGCCGGGGAAAGAGTGGAGACATTCCCCTACAGTTCCCCATCCCATGTCACGGGCCGTGTGCAGTGATCCTGTAGCCTCCTATCTCCTGAGGTGAAGGCACTGGCCTAGGCCCAGAGTCTGCCTGAGAAAAGGCAAAGCCTTACCTATGCCAAGAGATGGTAATAGGCATAGAGTGCCATGCTAGGACACGCACGCTGCTTCAGGGTTGTGACTGTGTCTGCTTAGTTCGGCTTAACAAGATGAACCCCAGGCGCGAACTTGGAGCAGGGGAAAGCAAGGCCCAAGAGGAACCAGCTCTCCTCCTACCGCGACAGAGCGAACGACCAAAGCCTTGCTGAGGAAGCAGCAGCGACGTGCGGTTTGTGCCAAGCTGAAAAGCTCTGCGAAAGCATAGAAGTCGCTGGGAAATCAGAGTCGGTACTGTGGGCTGCTTTTGTTGCTTGCCTTAGCCTAGTGTTCGCAGCACGATGGGAGAAACCCGCATAGAGGGAAAGCCTCTTTGCCGAGGCATCGCCGCTGGCAAAGCACAGCATTCTTTGGGAAATCAGAGGCGGGGAAGAGAAGGAGCCGTTGGCCTTGGGGTCGGGAAAGGCGAAAAGCCTCTTTGCCTGGGCTTCTCCCCTAGGAAAGCACAGCATTCGTTGGGAAATCAGAGTTCGTTTGGGAACGCTGCTGCTGCTTGCCTAAGATAGTCTCCGCAGCACGGTGGAATATACCCGCATGGAGCGAAATTCTCTTTGCCCTAGAATCCCCTCTGCCTGAGAGAGAAGCATGGTTGCACACGTCTGTCACCACGCTCCCCAGGAGCAAGTGTGGGGTAGGCACAGCACGCCGCCCCCAGGGAAGAGAAGGAGCCGTTGGCTTTGGGGTCGGGAATCGCTCGGTAAGCAGGATAGCCTGCCGTGGCGCGAACAGCAGGCCGGTGGCAAGACAAGTGTCACCCACTCCCTGTACGGAGAGATGGAAGCTTGGTGCAAAGGAGACGAGGGGATAAGAAGGGCAGGGGCGCGTGCTCCACTCTAAGGAAGGAGTCTGGGCAGAGGCAGGCAGAAGGAGACAGCATCTCCTTGACCACCTGTCCCAAGGACAGCATTGTGCTTGCCACCAGGTGCCGTACTCGGAACTCACAGAAACAACCCAATGGAGAAAGGGGCAGTCAGATGCTGTCTTCCACCAAAATGTGGCAGCGTTGTCGGTGGCAGGGGTGTGCCAGGGAAGGAGTGGAGACAGTCCCCCACAGTACCCCATCCCAGTGCACGGACCGTGTACAGGGATCCTGTGGCCTCCTCTCTCCTGTGGTGAAGACACTGGCCTAGGCCCAGAGTCTGCCTGAGCGCGGGAGCAAAAGGAAAAGCCTTACCTACGCCAGGAGATGGTAAAAGGCATAGAGTGCCATGCTAGGCCACGCAGGCTGCTGCAGGGTGGTGACTGTGTCTGCTTAGTTAGGCTTAGCAAGGTGAACCTCGGGCGTGAATTTGGAGCCCGGGAACGCAAGGCCCAAGAGGCACCAGCTCTCCCGCGGCTGTCCCACTCTGCCGCGACAGAACGAAAGAAAAGGCCTTGCTGAGAAAGCAGTAGCGAAGTGCGGTTCGCGCCGAGCTGAAAACATCTGCGACAGCACAGCTGTCGCTGGGAAATCAGAGTCGGTTCTGTGGGCTGCTCTCGTTGCTTGCCTTAGCCTAGTATTCGCAGCACGATGGGAGAAACCCGCATAGAGCGAAAGACTCTTTGCCGGGGCCTCCCCTATGGGAAAGCACAGCATTCTTTGGGAAATCAGAGTCGGGTCTGTGGGATGCTGCCTGCTGCTTGCCGGAGCCAGTCTCCACCGCGCGGTGTAATAAACCCGCATGGAGCGAAATCCTCTTGGCCTGGGCATCCCCTCTGCCTCAGAGAGAAGCGCAGTGGCGCCTGTGGAAAGATTTTTAAGGAAAGGGACATGTCTGTCACTGCAGAGCGACGGAAGCCTGGCTGCTAAAGAGACCAGAGGGCACGATTAGGGCAGGGGAAAGGGCTCCACTCTGAGGAAGGAGTCTGGGCAGAAAGCATGCCTGTCCTGAGCCTTTGGGCCCAAGGAGACAGCAGCTCCTTGGTCACCTGTCCGTGGTGGAGACACGGGCTTGCCACCAGGCGCCTACCCTGAACTCGAGAAACAACGCCCAGAAAGAACTCGCCATCAGATGCCGTCTTCCTCCAGGATGTGGAAGCTTGGAGGAGGCACGGGGTTTAAGGGGAAGGAGTGGGGACAGTCCCCCCCCCCAAAACTCCCTATTCTGTGCACGGGCGGTGTGCAGGGATCCTGTCACCTCTCCTTTCCTGTGGGGAAAGCACTGGCCTAGTCCGTGAATCTGCCTGAGCGCCAGAGTAAAAGGCCAAGCGATGCCTACACCGGGAGATGGTAGTGTGCCTAGAGTGCAATCCTTGGCTACGCACGCTACTGCAGGGTTGTGGCTATGTCTGCTTAGTTCGGCCTGGCAGGGTGAACCCAGGACGCTAACATGGAGCCCAGGAAAGCAAGGCCCAAGAGGCACCAGCTCTCCAGCAGCTCTTCTTGCCTGACGCGACTGAAGCCTTGTTGAGGAAGCAGCGGCAAAGTGCTGTTCACTCCAAGCCAAAGCCTCTGCGAAAGCACAGCATGCGCTGAGAAATGTTCTGCGGGCTGCTGATGCTTGCCTGAGGCCAGTCTCACGGTGGGAGAAACCCGGCATACAGCGAAAGCCTCTTTGCCTGGGCATCTCCCCTGGGAAAGTGTGGCATTCGTTGGGAAATCAGAGTTGGGTTTGGGGATGCTGCTTCTGCTTGCCTGAGCTAGTCTCCGCAGCACGGTGGAAGATAACCGCATGGAGCGTAATACTCTTTGCCCTAGCATCCCCTCTGCCTGAGAGAGAAGCATGGTTGCACACGTCTGTCACCGTGCTCCCCAGGAGCAAGTGTGGGAAGACGCAGCACGCCGGCCCCGGGGAAGAGAAGGAGCCTTTGGCCTTGGGGTCGGGAAACGCTTTCGAAGCAGGATAGCCTGCCGTGGAATGAACATCAGGCCGGTGGCAAGACAAGTGTCACCCGCTCCCTGTGCGGAGAGATGGTAACCTGGCTGCTAAGGAGACTTGAGGGGACGACTAGGGCAGGGGCGCATGCACCACTCTGAGGAAGGAGTCTGGGCAGAAAGCAGGCCTGTCCTGTGCCTCTGCTCACAAGGGGACAGCATCTCCTTGCCACCTGTCCCAAGGGCAGGCTTGGGCTTGCCACCAGGTGCCAAACCCGGAATTTGCAGAAACAACCCCATGGAGAAACGGGCAGTCAGATGCCGTCTTCCACAAAGATGTGGCAGGGGGTGTGCCGGGGAAAGAGTGGAGACACTCCCCTACACTTCCCCATCCCATGTCACGGGCCGTGTGCAGGGATCCTGTCGCCTCCTATCTCCTGAGGTGAAGGCACTGGCCTAGGCCCAGAGTCTGCCTGAGAAAAGGCAAAGCCTTACCTATGCCAAGAGATGGTAATAGGCATAGAGTGCCATGCTAGGACACGCACGCTGCTTCAGGGTTGTGACTGTGTCTGCTTAGTTCGGCTTAACAAGATGAACCCCAGGCGCGAACTTGGAGCAGGGGAAAGCAAGGCCCAAGAGGAACCAGCTCTCCTCCTACCGCGACAGAGCGAACGACCAAAGCCTTGCTGAGGAAGCAGCAGCGACGTGCGGTTTGTGCCAAGCTGAAAACCTCTGCGAAAGCATAGAAGTCGCTGGGAAATCAGAGTCGGTTCTGTGGGCTGCTTTTGTTGCTTGCCTTAGCCTAGTGTTCGCAGCACGATGGGAGAAACCCGCATAGAGGGAAAGCCTCTTTGCCGGGGCATCGCCGCTGGCAAAGCACAGCATTCTTTGGGAAATCAGAGGCGGGGAAGAGAAGGAGCCGTTGGCCTTGGGGTCGGGAAAGGCGAAAAGCCTCTTTGCCTGGGCTTCTCCCCTAGGAAAGCACAGCATTCGTTGGGAAATCAGAGTTCGTTTGGGAACGCTGCTGCTGCTTGCCTAAGATAGTCTCCGCAGCACGGTGGAATATACCCGCATGGAGCGAAATTCTCTTTGCCCTAGAATCCCCTCTGCCTGAGAGAGAAGCATGGTTGCACACGTCTGTCACCACGCTCCCCAGGAGCAAGTGTGGGGTAGGCGCAGCACGCCGCCCCCAGGGAAGAGAAGGAGCCGTTGGCTTTGGGGTCGGGAATCGCTCGGTAAGCAGGATAGCCTGCCGTGGCGCGAACAGCAGGCCGGTGGCAAGACAAGTGTCACCCGCTCCCTGTACGGAGAGATGGAAGCTTGGTGCAAAGGAGACGAGGGGATAAGAAGGGCAGGGGCGCGTGCTCCACTCTAAGGAAGGAGTCTGGGCAGAGGCAGGCAGAAGGAGACAGCATCTCCTTGACCACCTGTCCCAAGGACAGCCTTGTGCTTGCCACCAGGTGCCGTACTCGGAACTCACAGAAACAACCCAATGGAGAAAGGGGCAGTCAGATGCTGTCTTCCACCAAAATGTGGCAGCGTTGTCGGTGGCAGGGGTCTGCCAGGGAAGGAGTGGAGACAGTCCCCCACAGTACCCCATCCCAGTGCACGGACCATGTACAGGGATCCTGTGGCCTCCTCTCTCCTGTGGTGAAGACACTGGCCTAGGCCCAGAGTCTGCCTGAGCGCGGGAGCAAAAGGAAAAGCCTTACCTACGCCAGGAGATGGTAAAAGGCATAGAGTGCCATGCTAGGCCACGCAGGCTGCTGCAGGGTGGTGACTGTGTCTGCTTAGTTAGGCTTAGCAAGGTGAACCTCGGGCGTGAATTTGGAGCCCGGGAACGCAAGGCCCAAGAGGCACCAGCTCTCCCGCGGCTGTACCACTCTGCCGCGACAGAACGAAAGAAAAGGCCTTGCTGAGAAAGCAGTAGCGAAGTGCGGTTCGCGCCGAGCTGAAAACATCTGCGACAGCACAGCTGTCGCTGGGAAATCAGAGTCGGTTCTGTGGGCTGCTCTCGTTGCTTGCCTTAGCCTAGTATTCGCAGCACGATGGGAGAAACCCGCATAGAGCGAAAGACTCTTTGCCGGGGCCTCCCCTATGGGAAAGCACAGCATTCTTTGGGAAATCAGAGTCGGGTCTGTGGGATGCTGCCTGCTGCTTGCCGGAGCCAGTCTCCACCGCGCGGTGTAATAAACCCGCATGGAGCGAAATCCTCTTGGCCTGGGCATCCCCTCTGCCTGAGAGAGAAGCGCAGTGGCGCCTGTGGAAAGATTTTTAAGGAAAGGGACATGTCTGTCACTGCAGAGCGACGGAAGCCTGGCTGCTAAAGAGACCAGAGGGCACGATTAGGGCAGGGGAAAGGGCTCCACTCTGAGGAAGGAGTCTGGGCAGAAAGCATGCCTGTCCTGAGCCTTTGGGCCCAAGGAGACAACAGCTCCTTGGTCACCTGTCCGTGGTGGAGACACGGGCTTGCCACCAGGCGCCTACCCTGAACTCGAGAAACAACGCCCAGAAAGAACTCGCCATCAGATGCCGTCTTCCTCCAGGATGTGGAAGCTTGGAGGAGGCACGGGGTTTAAGGGGAAGGAGTGGGGAGAGTCCCCCACCCCCAAAACTCCCTATTCTGTGCACGGGCGGTGTGCAGGGATCCTGTCACCTCTCCTTTCCTGTGGGGAAAGCACTGGCCTAGTCCGTGAATCTGCCTGAGCGCCAGAGTAAAAGGCCAAGCGATGCCTACACCGGGAGATGGTAGTGAGCCTAGAGTGCAATCCTTGGCTACGCACGCTACTGCAGGGTTGTGGCTATGTCTGCTTAGTTCGGCCTGGCAGGGTGAACCCAGGACGCTAACATGGAGCCCAGGAAAGCAAGGCCCAAGAGGCACCAGCTCTCCAGCAGCTCTTCTTGCCTGACGCGACTGAAGCCTTGCTGAGGAAGCAGCGGCGAAGTGCTGTTCACTCCAAGCCAAAGCCTCTGCGAAAGCACAGCATGCGCTGAGAAATGTTCTGCGGGCTGCTGATGCTTGCCTGAGGCCAGTCTCACGGTGGGAGAAACCCGGCATACAGCGAAAGCCTCTTTGCCTGGGCATCTCCCCTGGGAAAGTGTGGCATTCGTTGGGAAATCAGAGTTGGGTTTGGGGATGCTGCTTCTGCTTGCCTGAGCTAGTCTCCGCAGCACGGTGGAAGATAACCGCATGGAGCGTAATACTCTTTGCCCTAGCATCCCCTCTGCCTGAGAGAGAAGCATGGTTGCACACGTCTGTCACCGTGCTCCCCAGGAGCAAGTGTGGGAAGACGCAGCACGCCGGCCCCGGGGAAGAGAAGGAGCCTTTGGCCTTGGGGTGGGGAAACGCTCGGGAAGCAGGATAGCCTGCCGTGGAATGAACAGCAGGCCGGTGGCAAGACAAGTGTCACCCGCTCCCTGTGCGGAGAGATGGTAACCTGGCTGCTAAGGAGACTTGAGGGGACGACTAGGGCAGGGGCGCATGCACCACTCTGAGGAAGGAGTCTGGGCAGAAAGCAGGCCTGTCCTGTGCCTCTGCTCACAAGGGGACAGCATCTCCTTGCCATCTGTCCCAAGGGCAGGCTTGGGCTTGCCACCAGGTGCCAAACCCGGAATTCGCAGAAACAACCCCATGGAGAAACGGGCAGTCAGATGCCGTCTTCCACAAAGATGTGGCAGGGGGTGTGCCGGGGAAAGAGTGGAGACATTCCCCTACAGTTCCCCATCCCATGTCACGGGCCGTGTGCAGTGATCCTGTAGCCTCCTATCTCCTGAGGTGAAGGCACTGGCCTAGGCCCAGAGTCTGCCTGAGAAAAGGCAAAGCCTTACCTATGCCAAGAGATGGTAATAGGCATAGAGTGCCATGCTAGGACACGCACGCTGCTTCAGGGTTGTGACTGTGTCTGCTTAGTTCGGCTTAACAAGATGAACCCCAGGCGCGAACTTGGAGCAGGGGAAAGCAAGGCCCAAGAGGAACCAGCTCTCCTCCTACCGCGACAGAGCGAACGACCAAAGCCTTGCTGAGGAAGCAGCAGCGACGTGCGGTTTGTGCCAAGCTGAAAACCTCTGCGAAAGCATAGAAGTCGCTGGGAAATCAGAGTCGGTACTGTGGGCTGCTTTTGTTGCTTGCCTTAGCCTAGTGTTCGCAGACGATGGGAGAAACCCGCATAGAGGGAAAGCCTCTTTGCCGAGGCATCGCCGCTGGCAAAGCACAGCATTCTTTGGGAAATCAGAGGCGGGGAAGAGAAGGAGCCGTTGGCCTTGGGGTCGGGAAAGGCGAAAAGCCTCTTTGCCTGGGCTTCTCCCCTAGGAAAGCACAGCATTCGTTGGGAAATCAGAGTTCGTTTGGGAACGCTGCTGCTGCTTGCCTAAGATAGTCTCCGCAGCACGGTGGAATATACCCGCATGGAGCGAAATTCTCTTTGCCCTAGAATCCCCTCTGCCTGAGAGAGAAGCATGGTTGCACACGTCTGTCACCACGCTCCCCAGGAGCAAGTGTGGGGTAGGCGCAGCACGCCGCCCCCAGGGAAGAGAAGGAGCCGTTGGCTTTGGGGTCGGGAATCGCTCGGTAAGCAGGATAGCCTGCCGTGGCGCGAACAGCAGGCCGGTGGCAAGACAAGTGTCACCCGCTCCCTGTACGGAGAGATGGAAGCTTGGTGCAAAGGAGACGAGGGGATAAGAAGGGCAGGGGCGCGTGCTCCACTCTAAGGAAGGAGTCTGGGCAGAGGCAGGCAGAAGGAGACAGCATCTCCTTGACCACCTGTCCCAAGGACAGCCTTGTGCTTGCCACCAGGTGCCGTACTCGGAACTCACAGAAACAACCCAATGGAGAAAGGGGCAGTCAGATGCTGTCTTCCACCAAAATGTGGCAGCGTTGTCGGTGGCAGGGGTGTGCCAGGGAAGGAGTGGAGACAGTCCCCCACAGTACCCCATCCCAGTGCACGGACCGAGTACAGGGATCCTGTGGCCTCCTCTCTCCTGTGGTGAAGACACTGGCCTAGGCCCAGAGTCTGCCTGAGCGCGGGAGCAAAAGGAAAAGCCTTACCTACGCCAGGAGATGGTAAAAGGCATAGAGTGCCATGCTAGGCCACGCAGGCTGCTGCAGGGTGGTGACTGTGTCTGCTTAGTTAGGCTTAGCAAGGTGAACCTCGGGCGTGAATTTGGAGCCCGGGAACGCAAGGCCCAAGAGGCACCAGCTCTCCCGCGGCTGTACCACTCTGCCGCGACAGAACGAAAGAAAAGGCCTTGCTGAGAAAGCAGTAGCGAAGTGCGGTTCGCGCCGAGCTGAAAACATCTGCGACAGCACAGCTGTCGCTGGGAAATCAGAGTCGGTTCTGTGGGCTGCTCTCGTTGCTTGCCTTAGCCTAGTATTCGCAGCACGATGGGAGAAACCCGCATAGAGCGAAAGACTCTTTGCCCGGGCCTCCCCTATGGGAAAGCACAGCATTCTTTGGGAAATCAGAGTCGGGTCTGTGGGATGCTGCCTGCTGCTTGCCGGAGCCAGTCTCCACCGCGCGGTGTAATAAACCCGCATGGAGCGAAATCCTCTTGGCCTGGGCATCCCCTCTGCCTGAGAGAGAAGCGCAGTGGCGCCTGTGGAAAGATTTTTAAGGAAAGGGACATGTCTGTCAC
This sequence comes from Mustela lutreola, assembly GCF_030435805.1. Classification (NCBI taxonomy): domain Eukaryota; kingdom Metazoa; phylum Chordata; class Mammalia; order Carnivora; family Mustelidae; genus Mustela; species Mustela lutreola. The sequence continues at coordinate 156,508,263 of NC_081294.1, forward strand.
TGCAGAGCGACGGAAGCCTGGCTGCTAAAGAGACCAGAGGGCACGATTAGGGCAGGGGAAAGGGCTCCACTCTGAGGAAGGAGTCTGGGCAGAAAGCATGCCTGTCCTGAGCCTTTGGGCCCAAGGAGACAGCAGCTCCTTGGTCACCTGTCCGTGGTGGAGACACGGGCTTGCCACCAGGCGCCTACCCTGAACTCGAGAAACAACGCCCAGAAAGAACTCGCCATCAGATGCCGTCTTCCTCCAGGATGTGGAAGCTTGGAGGAGGCACGGGGTTTAAGGGGAAGGAGTGGGGACAGTCCCCCCCCCCAAAACTCCCTATTCTGTGCACGGGCGGTGTGCAGGTATCCTGTCACCTCTCCTTTCCTGTGGGGAAAGCACTGGCCTAGTCCGTGAATCTGCCTGAGCGCCAGAGTAAAAGGCCAAGCGATGCCTACACCGGGAGATGGTAGTGTGCCTAGAGTGCAATCCTTGGCTACGCACGCTACTGCAGGGTTGTGGCTATGTCTGCTTAGTTCGGACTGGCAGGGTGAACCCAGGACGCTAACATGGAGCCCAGGAAAGCAAGGCCCAAGAGGCACCAGCTCTCCAGCAGCTCTTCTTGCCTGACGCGACTGAAGCCTTGCTGAGGAAGCAGCGGCGAAGTGCTGTTCACTCCAAGCCAAAGCCTCTGCGAAAGCACAGCATGCGCTGAGAAATGTTCTGCGGGCTGCTGATGCTTGCCTGAGGCCAGTCTCACGGTGGGAGAAACCCGGCATACAGCGAAAGCCTCTTTGCCTGGGCATATCCCCTGGGAAAGTGTGGCATTCGTTGGGAAATCAGAGTTGGGTTTGGGGATACTGCTTCTGCTTGCCTGAGCTAGTCTCCGCAGCACGGTGGAAGATAACCGCATGGAGCGTAATACTCTTTGCCCTAGCATCCCCTCTGCCTGAGAGAGAAGCATGGTTGCACACGTCTGTCACCGTGCTCCCCAGGAGGAAGTGTGGGAAGACGCAGCACGCCGGCCCCGGGGAAGATAAGGAGCCTTTGGCCTTGGGGACGGGAAACGCTCGGGAAGCAGGATAGCCTGCCGTGGAATGAACAGCAGGCCGGTGGCAAGACAAGTGTCACCCGCTCCCTGTGCGGAGAGATGGTAACCTGGCTGCTAAGGAGACTTGAGGGGACGACTAGGGCAGGGGCGCATGCACCACTCTGAGGAAGGAGTCTGGGCAGAAAGCAGGCCTGTCCTGTGCCTCTGCTCACAAGGGGACAGCATCTCCTTGCCATCTGTCCCAAGGGCAGGCTTGGGCTTGCCACCAGGTGCCAAACCCGGAATTCGCAGAAACAACCCCATGGAGAAACGGGCAGTCAGATGCCGTCTTCCACAAAGATGTGGCAGGGGGTGTGCCGGGGAAAGAGTGGAGACATTCCCCTACAGTTCCCCATCCCATGTCACGGGCCGTGTGCAGTGATCCTGTAGCCTCCTATCTCCTGAGGTGAAGGCACTGGCCTAGGCCCAGAGTCTGCCTGAGAAAAGGCAAAGCCTTACCTATGCCAAGAGATGGTAATAGGCATAGAGTGCCATGCTAGGACACGCACGCTGCTTCAGGGTTGTGACTGTGTCTGCTTAGTTCGGCTTAACAAGATGAACCCCAGGCGCGAACTTGGAGCAGGGGAAAGCAAGGCCCAAGAGGAACCAGCTCTCCTCCTACCGCGACAGAGCGAACGACCAAAGCCTTGCTGAGGAAGCAGCAGCGACGTGCGGTTTGTGCCAAGCTGAAAACCTCTGCGAAAGCATAGAAGTCGCTGGGAAATCAGAGTCGGTACTGTGGGCTGCTTTTGTTGCTTGCCTTAGCCTAGTGTTCGCAGACGATGGGAGAAACCCGCATAGAGGGAAAGCCTCTTTGCCGAGGCATCGCCGCTGGCAAAGCACAGCATTCTTTGGGAAATCAGAGGCGGGGAAGAGAAGGAGCCGTTGGCCTTGGGGTCGGGAAAGGCGAAAAGCCTCTTTGCCTGGGCTTCTCCCCTAGGAAAGCACAGCATTCGTTGGGAAATCAGAGTTCGTTTGGGAACGCTGCTGCTGCTTGCCTAAGATAGTCTCCGCAGCACGGTGGAATATACCCGCATGGAGCGAAATTCTCTTTGCCCTAGAATCCCCTCTGCCTGAGAGAGAAGCATGGTTGCACACGTCTGTCACCACGCTCCCCAGGAGCAAGTGTGGGGTAGGCGCAGCACGCCGCCCCCAGGGAAGAGAAGGAGCCGTTGGCTTTGGGGTCGGGAATCGCTCGGTAAGCAGGATAGCCTGCCGTGGCGCGAACAGCAGGCCGGTGGCAAGACAAGTGTCACCCACTCCCTGTACGGAGAGATGGAAGCTTGGTGCAAAGGAGACGAGGGGATAAGAAGGGCAGGGGCGCGTGCTCCACTCTAAGGAAGGAGTCTGGGCAGAGGCAGGCAGAAGGAGACAGCATCTCCTTGACCACCTGTCCCAAGGACAGCATTGTGCTTGCCACCAGGTGCCGTACTCGGAACTCACAGAAACAACCCAATGGAGAAAGGGGCAGTCAGATGCTGTCTTCCACCAAAATGTGGCAGCGTTGTCGGTGGCAGGGTTGTGCCAGGGAAGGAGTGGAGACAGTCCCCCACAGTACCCCATCCCAGTGCACGGACCGTGTACAGGGATCCTGTGGCCTCCTCTCTCCTGTGGTGAAGACACTGGCCTAGGCCCAGAGTCTGCCTGAGCGCGGGAGCAAAAGGAAAAGCCTTACCTACGCCAGGAGATGGTAAAAGGCATAGAGTGCCATGCTAGGCCACGCAGGCTGCTGCAGGGTGGTGACTGTGTCTGCTTAGTTAGGCTTAGCAAGGTGAACCTCGGGCGTGAATTTGGAGCCCGGGAACGCAAGGCCCAAGAGGCAGCAGCTCTCCCGCGGCTGTCCCACTCTGCCGCGACAGAACGAAAGAAAAGGCCTTGCTGAGAAAGCAGTAGCGAAGTGCGGTTCGCGCCGAGCTGAAAACATCTGCGACAGCACAGCTGTCGCTGGGAAATCAGAGTCGGTTCTGTGGGCTGCTCTCGTTGCTTGCCTTAGCCTAGTATTCGCAGCACGATGGGAGAAACCCGCATAGAGCGAAAGACTCTTTGCCGGGGCCTCCCCTATGGGAAAGCACAGCATTCTTTGGGAAATCAGAGTCGGGTCTGTGGGATGCTGCCTGCTGCTTGCCGGAGCCAGTCTCCACCGCGCGGTGTAATAAACCCGCATGGAGCGAAATCCTCTTGGCCTGGGCATCCCCTCTGCCTGAGAGAGAAGCGCAGTGGCGCCTGTGGAAAGATTTTTAAGGAAAGGGACATGTCTGTCACTGCAGAGCGACGGAAGCCTGGCTGCTAAAGAGACCAGAGGGCACGATTAGGGCAGGGGAAAGGGCTCCACTCTGAGGAAGGAGTCTGGGCAGAAAGCATGCCTGTCCTGAGCCTTTGGGCCCAAGGAGACAGCAGCTCCTTGGTCACCTGTCCGTGGTGGAGACACGGGCTTTCCACCAGGCGCCTACCCTGAACTCGAGAAACAACGCCCAGAAAGAACTCGCCATCAGATGCCGTCTTCCTCCAGGATGTGGAAGCTTGGAGGAGGCACGGGGTTTAAGGGGAAGGAGTGGGGACAGTCCCCCCCCCCAAAACTCCCTATTCTGTGCACGGGCGGTGTGCAGGGATCCTGTCACCTCTCCTTTCCTGTGGGGAAAGCACTGGCCTAGTCCGTGAATCTGCCTGAGCGCCAGAGTAAAAGGCCAAGCGATGCCTACACCGGGAGATGGTAGTGTGCCTAGAGTGCAATCCTTGGCTACGCACGCTACTGCAGGGTTGTGGCTATGTCTGCTTAGTTCGGCCTGGCAGGGTGAACCCAGGACGCTAACATGGAGCCCAGGAAAGCAAGGCCCAAGAGGCACCAGCTCTCCAGCAGCTCTTCTTGCCTGACGCGACTGAAGCCTTGCTGAGGAAGCAGCGGCGAAGTGCTGTTCACTCCAAGCCAAAGCCTCTGCGAAAGCACAGCATGCGCTGAGAAATGTTCTGCGGGCTGCTGATGCTTGCCTGAGGCCAGTCTCACGGTGGGAGAAACCCGGCATACAGCGAAAGCCTCTTTGCCTGGGCATCTCCCCTGGGAAAGTGTGGCATTCGTTGGGAAATCAGAGTTGGGTTTGGGGATGCTGCTTCTGCTTGCCTGAGCTAGTCTCCGCAGCACGGTGGAAGATAACCGCATGGAGCGTAATACTCTTTGCCCTAGCATCCCCTCTGCCTGAGAGAGAAGCATGGTTGCACACGTCTGTCACCGTGCTCCCCAGGAGCAAGTGTGGGAAGACGCAGCACGCCGGCCCCGGGGAAGAGAAGGAGCCTTTGGCCTTGGGGTGGGGAAACGCTCGGGAAGCAGGATAGCCTGCCGTGGAATGAACAGCAGGCCGGTGGCAAGACAAGTGTCACCCGCTCCCTGTGCGGAGAGATGGTAACCTGGCTGCTAAGGAGACTTGAGGGGACGACTAGGGCAGGGGCGCATGCACCACTCTGAGGAAGGAGTCTGGGCAGAAAGCAGGCCTGTCCTGTGCCTCTGCTCACAAGGGGACAGCATCTCCTTGCCACCTGTCCCAAGGGCAGGCTTGGGCTTGCCACCAGGTGCCAAACCCGGAATTTGCAGAAACAACCCCATGGAGAAACGGGCAGTCAGATGCCGTCTTCCACAAAGATGTGGCAGGGGGTGTGCCGGGGAAAGAGTGGAGACACTCCCCTACACTTCCCCATCCCATGTCACGGGCCGTGTGCAGGGATCCTGTCGCCTACTATCTCCTGAGGTGAAGGCACTGGCCTAGGCCCAGAGTCTGCCTGAGAAAAGGCAAAGCCTTACCTATGCCAAGAGATGGTAATAGGCATAGAGTGCCATGCTAGGACACGCACGCTGCTTCAGGGTTGTGACTGTGTCTGCTTAGTTCGGCTTAACAAGATGAACCCCAGGCGCGAACTTGGAGCAGGGGAAAGCAAGGCCCAAGAGGAACCAGCTCTCCTCCTACCGCGACAGAGCGAACGACCAAAGCCTTGCTGAGGAAGCAGCAGCGACGTGCGGTTTGTGCCATGCTGAAAACCTCTGCGAAAGCATAGAAGTCGCTGGGAAATCAGAGTCGGTTCTGTGGGCTGCTTTTGTTGCTTGCCTTAGCCTAGTGTTCGCAGCACGATGGGAGAAACCCGCATAGAGGGAAAGCCTCTTTGCCGGGGCATCGCCGCTGGCAAAGCACAGCATTCTTTGGGAAATCAGAGGCGGGGAAGAGAAGGAGCCGTTGGCCTTGGGGTCGGGAAAGGCGAAAAGCCTCTTTGCCTGGGCTTCTCCCCTAGGAAAGCACAGCATTCGTTGGGAAATCAGAGTTCGTTTGGGAACGCTGCTGCTGCTTGCCTAAGATAGTCTCCGCAGCACGGTGGAATATACCCGCATGGAGCGAAATTCTCTTTGCCCTAGAATCCCCTCTGCCTGAGAGAGAAGCATGGTTGCACACGTCTGTCACCACGCTCCCCAGGAGCAAGTGTGGGGTAGGCGCAGCACGCCGCCCCCAGGGAAGAGAAGGAGCCGTTGGCTTTGGGGTCGGGAATCGCTCGGTAAGCAGGATAGCCTGCCGTGGCGCGAACAGCAGGCCGGTGGCAAGACAAGTGTCACCCGCTCCCTGTACGGAGAGATGGAAGCTTGGTGCAAAGGAGACGAGGGGATAAGAAGGGCAGGGGCGCGTGCTCCACTCTAAGGAAGGAGTCTGGGCAGAGGCAGGCAGAAGGAGACAGCATCTCCTTGACCACCTGTCCCAAGGACAGCCTTGTGCTTGCGACCAGGTGCCGTACTCGGAACTCACAGAAACAACCCAATGGAGAAAGGGGCAGTCAGATGCTGTCTTCCACCAAAATGTGGCAGCGTTGTCGGTGGCAGGGGTGTGCCAGGGAAGGAGTGGAGACAGTCCCCCACAGTACCCCATCCCAGTGCACGGACCGTGTACAGGGATCCTGTGGCCTCCTCTCTCCTGTGGTGAAGACACTGGCCTAGGCCCAGAGTCTGCCTGAGCGCGGGAGCAAAAGGAAAAGCCTTACCTACGCCAGGAGATGGTAAAAGGCATAGAGTGCCATGCTAGGCCACGCAGGCTGCTGCAGGGTGGTGACTGTGTCTGCTTAGTTAGGCTTAGCAAGGTGAACCTCGGGCGTGAATTTGGAGCCCGGGAACGCAAGGCCCAAGAGGCACCAGCTCTCCCGCGGCTGTACCACTCTGCCGCGACAGAACGAAAGAAAAGGCCTTGCTGAGAAAGCAGTAGCGAAGTGCGGTTCGCGCCGAGCTGAAAACATCTGCGACAGCACAGCTGTCGCTGGGAAATCAGAGTCGGTTCTGTGGGCTGCTCTCGTTGCTTGCCTTAGCCTAGTATTCGCAGCACGATGGGAGAAACCCGCATAGAGCGAAAGACTCTTTGCCGGGGCCTCCCCTATGGGAAAGCACAGCATTCTTTGGGAAATCAGAGTCGGGTCTGTGGGATGCTGCCTGCTGCTTGCCGGAGCCAGTCTCCACCGCGCGGTGTAATAAACCCGCATGGAGCGAAATCCTCTTGGCCTGGGCATCCCCTCTGCCTGAGAGAGAAGCGCAGTGGCACCTGTGGAAAGATTTTTAAGGAAAGGGACATGTCTGTCACTGCAGAGCGACGGAAGCCTGGCTGCTAAAGAGACCAGAGGGCACGATTAGGGCAGGGGAAAGGGCTCCACTCTGAGGAAGGAGTCTGGGCAGAAAGCATGCCTGTCCTGAGCCTTTGGGCCCAAGGAGACAGCAGCTCCTTGGTCACCTGTCCGTGGTGGAGACACGGGCTTGCCACCAGGCGCCTACCCTGAACTCGAGAAACAACGCCCAGAAAGAACTCGCCATCAGATGCCGTCTTCCTCCAGGATGTGGAAGCTTGGAGGAGGCACGGGGTTTAAGGGGAAGGAGTGGGGACAGTCCCCCCCCCCAAAACTCCCTATTCTGTGCACGGGCGGTGTGCAGGGATCCTGTCACCTCTCCTTTCCTGTGGGGAAAGCACTGGCCTAGTCCGTGAATCTGCCTGAGCGCCAGAGTAAAAGGCCAAGCGATGCCTACACCGGGAGATGGTAGTGTGCCTAGAGTGCAATCCTTGGCTACGCACGCTACTGCAGGGTTGTGGCTATGTCTGCTTAGTTCGGCCTGGCAGGGTGAACCCAGGACGCTAACATGGAGCCCAGGAAAGCAAGGCCCAAGAGGCACCAGCTCTCCAGCAGCTCTTCTTGCCTGACGCGACTGAAGCCTTGCTGAGGAAGCAGCGGCGAAGTGCTGTTCACTCCAAGCCAAAGCTTCTGCGAAAGCACAGCATGCGCTGAGAAATGTTCTGCGGGCTGCTGATGCTTGCCTGAGGCCAGTCTCTCGGTGGGAGACACCCGGCATACAGCGAAAGCCTCTTTGACTGGGCATCTCCCCTGGGAAAGTGTGGCATTCGTTGGGAAATCAGAGTTGGGTTTGGGGATGCTGCTTCTGCTTGTCTGAGCTAGTCTCCGCAGCACGGTGGAAGATAACCGCATGGAGCGTAATACTCTTTGCCCCAGCATCCCCTCTGCCTGAGAGAGAAGCATGGTTGCACACGTCTGTCACCGTGCTCCCCAGGAGCAAGTGTGGGAAGACGCAGCACGCCGGCCCCGGGGAAGAGAAGGAGCCTTTGGCCTTGGGGTCGGGAAACGCTCGGGAAGCAGGATAGCCTGCCGTGGAATGTACAGCAGGCCGGTGGCAAGACAAGTGTCACCCGCTCCCTGTGCGGAGAGATGGTAACCTGGCTGCTAAGGAGACTTGAGGGGACGACTAGGGCAGGGGCGCATGCACCACTCTGAGGAAGGAGTCTGGGCAGAAAGCAGGCCTGTCCTGTGCCTCTGCTCACAAGGAGACAGCATCTCCTTGCCACCTGTCCCAAGGGCAGGCTTGGGCTTGCCACCAGGTGCCAAACCCGGAATTTGCAGAAACAACCCCATGGAGAAACGGGCAGTCAGATGCCGTCTTCCACAAAGATGTGGCAGGGGGTGTGCCGGGGAAAGAGTGGAGACACTCCCCTACAGTTCCCCATCCCATGTCACGGGCCGTGTGCAGGGATCCTGTCGCCTCCTATCTCCTGATGTGAAGGCACTGGCCTAGTCCCAGAGTCTGCCTGAGAAAAGGCAAAGCCTTACCTATGCCAAGAGATGGTAATAGGCATAGAGTGCCATGCTAGGACACGCACGCTGCTTCAGGGTTGTGACTGTGTCTGCTTAGTTCGGCTTAACAAGATGAACCCCAGGCGCGAACTTGGAGCAGGGGAAAGCAAGGCCCAAGAGGAACCAGCTCTCCTCCTACCGCCACAGAGCGAACGACCAAAGCCTTGCTGAGGAAGCAGCAGCGACGTGCGGTTTGTGCCAAGCTGAAAAGCTCTGCGGAAGCATAGAAGTCGCTGGGAAATCAGAGTCCGTTCTGTGGGCTGCTTTTGTTGGTTGCCTTAGCCTAGTGTTCGCAGCACGATGGGAGAAACCCGCATAGAGGGAAAGCCTCTTTGCCGGGGCATCGCCGCTGGCAAAGCACAGCATTCTTTGGGAAATCAGAGGCGGGGAAGAGAAGGAGCCGTTGGCCTTGGGGTCGGGAAAGGCGAAAAGCCTCTTTGCCTGGGCTTCTCCCCTAGGAAAGCACAGCATTCGTTGGGAAATCAGAGTTCGTTTGGGAACGCTGCTGCTGCTTGCCTAAGATAGTCTCCGCAGCACGGTGGAATATACCCGCATGGAGCGAAATTCTCTTTGCCCTAGAATCCCCTCTGCCTGAGAGAGAAGCATGGTTGCACACGTCTGTCACCACGCTCCCCAGGAGCAAGTGTGGGGTAGGCGCAGCACGCCGCCCCCAGGGAAGAGAAGGAGCCGTTGGCTTTGGGGTCGGGAATCGCTCGGTAAGCAGGATAGCCTGCCGTGGCGCGAACAGCAGGCCGGTGGCAAGACAAGTGTCACCCGCTCCCTGTACGGAGAGATGGAAGCTTGGTGCAAAGGAGACGAGGGGATAAGGAGGGCAGGGGCGCGTGCTCCACTCTAAGGAAGGAGTCTGGGCAGAGGCAGGCAGAAGGAGACAGCATCTCCTTGACCACCTGTCCCAAGGACAGCCTTGTGCTTGCCACCAGGTGCCGTACTCGGAACTCACAGAAACAACCCAATGGAGAAAGGGGCAACCAGATGCTGTCTTCCACCAAAATGTGGCAGCGTTGTCGGTGGCAGGGGTGTGCCAGGGAAGGAGTGGAGACAGTCCCCCACAGTACCCCATCCCAGTGCACGGACCGTGTACAGGGATCCTGTGGCCTCCTCTCTCCTGTGGTGAAGACACTGGCCTAGGCCCAGAGTCTGCCTGAGCGCGAGAGCAAAAGGAAAAGCCTTACCTACGCCAGGAGATGGTAAAAGGCATAGAGTGCCATGCTAGGCCACGCAGGCTGCTGCAGGGTGGTGACTGTGTCTGCTTAGTTAGGCTTAGCAAGGTGAACCTCGGGCGTGAATTTGGAGCCCGGGAACGCAAGGCCCAAGAGGCACCAGCTCTCCCGCGGCTGTACCACTCTGCCGCGACAGAACGAAAGAAAAGGCCTTGCTGAGAAAGCAGTAGCGAAGTGCGGTTCGCGCCGAGCTGAAAACATCTGCGACAGCACAGCTGTCGCTGGGAAATCAGAGTCGGTTCTGTGGGCTGCTCTCGTTGCTTGCCTTAGCCTAGTATTCGCAGCACGATGGGAGAAACCCGCATAGAGCGAAAGACTCTTTGCCGGGGCCTCCCCTATGGGAAAGCACAGCATTCTTTGGGAAATCAGAGTCGGGTCTGTGGGATGCTGCCTGCTGCTTGCCGGAGCCAGTCTCCACCGCGCGGTGTAATAAACCCGCATGGAGCGAAATCCTCTTGGCCTGGGCATCCCCTCTGCCTGAGAGAGAAGCGCAGTGGCGCCTGTGGAAAGATTTTTAAGGAAAGGGACATGTCTGTCACTGCAGAGCGACGGAAGCCTGGCTGCTAAAGAGACCAGAGGGCACGATTAGGGCAGGGGAAAGGGCTCCACTCTGAGGAAGGAGTCTGGGCAGAAAGCATGCCTGTCCTGAGCCTTTGGGCCCAAGGAGACAGCAGCTCCTTGGTCACCTGTCCGTGGTGGAGACACGGGCTTGCCACCAGGCGCCTACCCTGAACTCGAGAAACAACGCCCAGAAAGAACTCGCCATCAGATGCCGTCTTCCTCCAGGATGTGGAAGCTTGGAGGAGGCACGGGGTTTAAGGGGAAGGAGTGGGGACATTCCCCCCCCAAAACTCCCTATTCTGTGCACGGGCGGTGTGCAGGGATACTGTCACCTCTCCTTTCCTGTGGGGAAAGCACTGGCCTAGTCCGTGAATCTGCCTGAGCGCCAGAGTAAAAGGCCAAGCGATGCCTACACCGGGAGATGGTAGTGAGCCTAGAGTGCAATCCTTGGCTACGCACGCTACTGCAGGGTTGTGGCTATGTCTGCTTAGTTCGGCCTGGCAGGGTGAACCCAGGACAGTAACATGGAGCCCAGGAAAGCAAGGCCCAAGAGGCACCAGCTCTCCAGCAGCTCTTCTTGCCTGACGCGACTGAAGCCTTGCTGAGGAAGCAGCGGCGAAGTGCTGTTCACTCCAAGCCAAAGCCTCTGCGAAAGCACAGCATGCGCTGAGAAATGTTCTGCGGGCTGCTGATGCTTGCCTGAGGCCAGTCTCACGGTCGGAGAAACCCGGCATACAGCGAAAGCCTCTTTGCCTGGGCATCTCCCCTGGGAAAGTGTGGCATTCGTTGGGAAATCAGAGTTGGGTTTGGGGATACTGCTTCTGCTTGCCTGAGCTAGTCTCCGCAGCACGGTGGAAGATAACCGCATGGAGCGTAATACTCTTTGCCCTAGCATCCCCTCTGCCTGAGAGAGAAGCATGGTTGCACACGTCTGTCACCGTGCTCCCCAGGAGCAAGTGTGGGAAGACGCAGCACGCCGGCCCCGGGGAAGAGAAGGAGCCTTTGGCCTTGGGGTCGGGAAACGCTCGGGAAGCAGGATAGCCTGCCGTGGAATGAACAGCAGGCCGGTGGCAAGACAAGTGTCACCCGCTCCCTGTGCGGAGAAATGGTAACCTGGCTGCTAAGGAGACTTGAGGGGACGACTAGGGCAGGGGCGCATGCACCACTCTGAGGAAGGAGTCTGGGCAGAAAGCAGGCCTGTCCTGTGCCTCTGCTCACAAGGGGACAGCATCTCCTTGCCACCTGTCCCAAGGGCAGGCTTGGGCTTGCCACCAGGTGCTAAACCCGGAATTCGCAGAAACAACCCCATGGAGAAACGGGCAGTCAGATGCCGTCTTCCACAAAGATGTGGCAGGGGGTTTGCCGGGGAAAGAGTGGAGACACTCCCCTACAGTTCCCCATCCCAGTTCACGGGCCGTGTGCAGGGATCCTGTCGCCTCCTATCTCCTGATGTGAAGGCACTGGCCTAGTCCCAGAGTCTGCCTGAGAAAAGGCAAAGCCTTACCTATGCCAAGAGATGGTAATAGGCATAGAGTGCCATGCTAGGACACGCACGCTGCTTCAGGGTTGTGACTGTGTCTGCTTAGTTCGGCTTAACAAGATGAACCCCAGGCGCGAACTTGGAGCAGGGGAAAGCAAGGCCCAAGAGGAACCAGCTCTCCTCCTACCGCCACAGAGCGAACGACCAAAGCCTTGCTGAGGAAGCAGCAGCGACGTGCGGTTTGTGCCAAGCTGAAAACCTCTGCGAAAGCATAGAAGTCGCTGGGAAATCAGAGTCCGTTCTGTGGGCTGCTTTTGTTGGTTGCCTTAGCCTAGTGTTCGCAGCACGATGGGAGAAACCCGCATAGAGGGAAAGCCTCTTTGCCGGGGCATCGCCGCTGGCAAAGCACAGCATTCTTTGGGAAATCAGAGGCGGGGAAGAGAAGGAGCCGTTGGCCTTGGGGTCGGGAAAGGCGAAAAGCCTCTTTGCCTGGGCTTCTCCCCTAGGAAAGCACAGCATTCGTTGGGAAATCAGAGTTCGTTTGGGAACGCTGCTGCTGCTTGCCTAAGATAGTCTCCGCAGCACGGTGGAATATACCCGCATGGAGCGAAATTCTCTTTGCCCTAGAATCCCCTCTGCCTGAGAGAGAAGTATGGTTGCACACGTCTGTCACCACGCTCCCCAGGAGCAAGTGTGGGGTAGGCGCAGCACGCCGCCCCCAGGGAAGAGAAGGAGCCGTTGGCTTTGGGGTCGGGAATCGCTCGGTAAGCAGGATAGCCTGCCGTGGCGCGAACAGCAGGCCGGTGGCAAGACAAGTGTCACCCGCTCCCTGTACGGAGAGATGGAAGCTTGGTGCAAAGGAGACGAGGGGATAAGGAGGGCAGGGGCGCGTGCTCCACTCTAAGGAAGGAGTCTGGGCAGAGGCAGGCAGAAGGAGACAGCATCTCCTTGACCACCTGTCCCAAGGACAGCCTTGTGCTTGCCACCAGGTGCCGTACTCGGAACTCACAGAAACAACCCAATGGAGAAAGGGGCAGTCAGATGCTGTCTTCCACCAAAATGTGGCAGCGTTGTCGGTGGCAGGGGTGTGCCAGGGAAGGAGTGGAGACAGTCCCCCACAGTACCCCATCCCAGTGCACGGACCGTGTACAGGGATCCTGTGGCCTCCTCTCTCCTGTGGTGAAGACACTGGCCTAGGCCCAGAGTCTGCCTGAGCGCGGGAGCAAAAGGAAAAGCCTTACCTACGCCAGGAGATGGTAAAAGGCATAGAGTGCCATGCTAGGCCACGCAGGCTGCTGCAGGGTGGTGACTGTGTCTGCTTAGTTAGGCTTAGCAAGGTGAACCTCGGGCGTGAATTTGGAGCCCGGGAACGCAAGGCCCAAGAGGCACCAGCTCTCCCGCGGCTGTACCACTCTGCCGCGACAGAACGAAAGAAAAGGCCTTGCTGAGAAAGCAGTAGCGAAGTGCGGTTCGCGCCGAGCTGAAAACATCTGCGACAGCACAGCTGTCGCTGGGAAATCAGAGTCGGTTCTGTGGGCTGCTCTCGTTGCTTGCCTTAGCCTAGTATTCGCAGCACGATGGGAGAAACCCGCATAGAGCGAAAGACTCTTTGCCGGGGCCTCCCCTATGGGAAAGCACAGCATTCTTTGGGAAATCAGAGTCGGGTCTGTGGGATGCTGCCTGCTGCTTGCCGGAGCCAGTCTCCACCGCGTGGTGTAATAAACCCGCATGGAGCGAAATCCTCTTGGCCTGGGCATCCCCTCTGCCTGAGAGAGAAGCGCAGTGGCGCCTGTGGAAAGATTTTTAAGGAAAGGGACATGTCTGTCACTGCAGAGCGACGGAAGCCTGGCTGCTAAAGAGACCAGAGGGCACGATTAGGGCAGGGGAAAGGGCTCCACTCTGAGGAAGGAGTCTGGGCAGAAAGCATGCCTGTCCTGAGCCTTTGGGCCCAAGGAGACAGCAGCTCCTTGGTCACCTGTCCGTGGTGGAGACACGGGCTTGCCACCAGGCGCCGACCCTGAACTCGAGAAACAACGCCCAGAAAGAACTCGCCATCAGATGCCGTCTTCCTCCAGGATGTGGAAGCTTGGAGGAGGCACGGGGTTTAAGGGGAAGGAGTGGGGACAGTCCCCCCCCCCAAAAAACTCCCTATTCTGTGCACGGGCGGTGTGCAGGGATCCTGTCACCTCTCCTTTCCTGTGGGGAAAGCACTGGCCTAGTCCGTGAATCTGCCTGAGCGCCAGAGTAAAAGGCCAAGCGATGCCTACACCGGGAGTTGGTAGTGTGCCTAGAGTGCAATCCTTGGCTACGCACGCTACTGCAGGGTTGTGGCTATGTTTGCTTAGTTCGGCCTGGCAGGGTGAACCCAGGACGCTAACATGGAGCCCAGGAAAGCAAGGCCCAAGAGGCACCAGCTCTCCAGCAGCTCTTCTTGCCTGACGCGACTGAAGCCTTGCTGAGGAAGCAGCGGCGAAGTGCTGTTCACTCCAAGCCAAAGCCTCTGCGAAAGCACAGCATGCGCTGAGAAATGTTCTGCGGGCTGCTGATTCTTGCCTGAGGCCAGTCTCACGGTGGGAGAAACCCGGCATACAGCGAAAGCCTCTTTGCCTGGGCATCTCCCCTGGGAAAGTGTGGCATTCGTTGGGAAATCAGAGTTGGGTTTGGGGATGCTGCTTCTGCTTGCCTGAGCTAGTCTCCGCAGCACGGTGGAAGATAACCGCATGGAGCGTAATACTCTTTGCCCTAGCATCCCCTCTGCCTGAGAGAGAAGCATGGTTGCACACGTCTGTCACCGTGCTCCCCAGGAGCAAGTGTGGGAAGACGCAGCACGCCGGCCCCGGGGAAGAGAAGGAGCCTTTGGCCTTGGGGTCGGGAAACGCTCGGGAAGCAGGATAGCCTGCCGTGGAATGAACAGCAGGCCGGTGGCAAGACAAGTGTCACCCGCTCCCTGTGCGGAGAGATGGTAACCTGGCTGCTAAGGAGACTTGAGGGGACGACTAGGGCAGGGGCGCATGCACCACTCTGAGGAAGGAGTCTGGGCAGAAAGCAGGCCTGTCCTGTGCCTCTGCTCACAAGGGGACAGCATCTCCTTGCCACCTGTCCCAAGGGCAGGCTTGGGCTTGCCACCAGGTGCCAAACCCGGAATTTGCAGAAACAACCCCATGGAGAAACGGGCAGTCAGATGCCGTCTTCCACAAAGATGTGGCAGGGTGTGTGCCGGGGAAAGAGTGGAGACACTCCCCTACACTTCCCCATCCCATGTCACGGGCCGTGTGCAGGGATCCTGTCGCCTCCTATCTCCTGAGGTGAAGGCACTGGCCTAGGCCCAGAGTCTGCCTGAGAAAAGGCAAAGCCTTACCTATGCCAAGAGATGGTAATAGGCATAGAGTGCCATGCTAGGACACGCACGCTGCTTCAGGGTTGTGACTGTGTCTGCTTAGTTCGGCTTAACAAGATGAACCCCAGGCGCGAACTTGGAGCAGGGGAAAGCAAGGCCCAAGAGGAACCAGCTCTCCTCCTACCGCGACAGAGCGAACGACCAAAGCCTTGCTGAGGAAGCAGCAGCGACGTGCGGTTTGTGCCAAGCTGAAAACCTCTGCGAAAGCATAGAAGTCGCTGGGAAATCAGAGTCGGTTCTGTGGGCTGCTTTTGTTGCTTGCCTTAGCCTAGTGTTCGCAGCACGATGGGAGAAACCCGCATAGAGGGAAAGCCTCTTTGCCGGGGCATCGCCGCTGGCAAAGCACAGCATTCTTTGGGAAATCAGAGGCGGGGAAGAGAAGGAGCCGTTGGCCTTGGGGTCGGGAAAGGCGAAAAGCCTCTTTGCCTGGGCTTCTCCCCTAGGAAAGCACAGCATTCGTTGGGAAATCAGAGTTCGTTTGGGAACGCTGCTGCTGCTGGCCTAAGATAGTCTCCGCAGCACGGTGGAATATACCCGCATGGAGCGAAATTCTCTTTGCCCTAGAATCCCCTCTGCCTGAGAGAGAAGCATGGTTGCACACGTCTGTCACCACGCTCCCCAGGAGCAAGTGTGGGGTAGGCGCAGCACGCCGCCCCCAGGGAAGAGAAGGAGCCGTTGGCTTTGGGGTCGGGAATCGCTCGGTAAGCAGGATAGCCTGCCGTGGCGCGAACAGCAGGCCGGTGGCAAGACAAGTGTCACCCGCTCCCTGTACGGAGAGATGGAAGCTTGGTGCAAAGGAGACGAGGGGATAAGAAGGACAGGGGCGCGTGCTCCACTCTAAGGAAGGAGTCTGGGCAGAGGCAGGCAGAAGGAGACAGCATCTCCTTGACCACCTGTCCCAAGGACAGCCTTGTGCTTGCCACCAGGTGCCGTACTCGGAACTCACAGAAACAACCCAATGGAGAAAGGGGCAGTCAGATGCTGTCTTCCACCAAAATGTGGCAGCGTTGTCGGTGGCAGGGGTGTGCCAGGGAAGGAGTGGAGACAGTCCCCCACAGTAACCCATCCCAGTGCACGGACCGTGTACAGGGATCCTGTGGCCTCCTCTCTCCTGTGGTGAAGACACTGGCCTAGGCCCAGAGTCTGCCTGAGCGCGGGAGCAAAAGGAAAAGCCTTACCTACGCCAGGAGATGGTAAAAGGCATAGAGTGCCATGCTAGGCCACGCAGGCTGCTGCAGGGTGGTGACTGTGTCTGCTTAGTTAGGCTTAGCAAGGTGAACCTCGGGCGTGAATTTGGAGCCCGGGAACGCAAGGCCCAAGAGGCACCAGCTCTCCCGCGGCTGTACCACTCTGCCGCGACAGAACGAAAGAAAAGGCCTTGCTGAGAAAGCAGTAGCGAAGTGCGGTTCGCGCCGAGCTGAAAACATCTGCGACAGCACAGCTGTCGCTGGGAAATCAGAGTCGGTTCTGTGGGCTGCTCTCGTTGCTTGCCTTAGCCTAGTATTCGCAGCACGATGGGAGAAACCCGCATAGAGCGAAAGACTCTTTGCCCGGGCCTCCCCTATGGGAAAGCACAGCATTCTTTGGGAAATCAGAGTCGGGTCTGTGGGATGCTGCCTGCTGCTTGCCGGAGCCAGTCTCCACCGCGCGGTGTAATAAACCCGCATGGAGCGAAATCCTCTTGGCCTGGGCATCCCCTCTGCCTGAGAGAGAAGCGCAGTGGCGCCTGTGGAAAGATTTTTAAGGAAAGGGACATGTCTGTCACTGCAGAGCGACGGAAGCCTGGCTGCTAAAGAGACCAGAGGGCACGATTAGGGCAGGGGAAAGGGCTCCACTCTGAGGAAGGAGTCTGGGCAGAAAGCATGCCTGTCCTGAGCCTTTGGGCCCAAGGAGACAGCAGCTCCTTGGTCACCTGTCCGTGGTGGAGACACGGGCTTGCCACCAGGCGCCTACCCTGAACTCGAGAAACAACGCCCAGAAAGAACTCGCCATCAGATGCCGTCTTCCTCCAGGATGTGGAAGCTTGGAGGAGGCACGGGGTTTAAGGGGAAGGAGTGGGGACAGTCCCCCCCCCCCCAAAACTCCCTATTCTGTGCACGGGCGGTGTGCAGGTATCCTGTCACCTCTCCTTTCCTGTGGGGAAAGCACTGGCCTAGTCCGTGAATCTGCCTGAGCGCCAGAGTAAAAGGCCAAGCGATGCCTACACCGGGAGATGGTAGTGTGCCTAGAGTGCAATCCTTGGCTACGCACGCTACTGCAGGGTTGTGGCTATGTTTGCTTAGTTCGGCCTGGCAGGGTGAACCCAGGACGCTAACATGGAGCCCAGGAAAGCAAGGCCCAAGAGGCACCAGCTCTCCAGCAGCTCTTCTTGCCTGACGCGACTGAAGCCTTGCTGAGGAAGCAGCGGCGAAGTGCTGTTCACTCCAAGCCAAAGCCTCTGCGAAAGCACAGCATGCGCTGAGAAATGTTCTGCGGGCTGCTGATTCCTGCCTGAGGCCAGTCTCACGGTGGGAGAAACCCGGCATACAGCGAAAGCCTCTTTGCCTGGGCATCTCCCCTGGGAAAGTGTGGCATTCGTTGGGAAATCAGAGTTGGGTTTGGGGATGCTGCTTCTGCTTGCCTGAGCTAGTCTCCGCAGCACTGTGGAGGATAACCGCATGGAGCGTAATACTCTTTGCCCTAGCATCCCCTCTGCCTGAGAGAGAAGCATGGTTGCACACGTCTGTCACCGTGCTCCCCAGGAGCAAGTGTGGGAAGACGCAGCACGCCGGCCCCGGGGAAGAGAAGGAGCCTTTGGCCTTGGGGTCGGGAAACGCTCGGGAAGCAGGATAGCCTGCCGTGGAATGAACAGCAGGCCGGTGGCAAGACAAATGTCACCCGCTCCCTGTGCGGAGAGATGGTAACCTGGCTGCTAAGGAGACTTGAGGGGACGACTAGGGCAGAGGCGCATGCACCACTCTGAGGAAGGAGTCTGGGCAGAAAGCAGGCCTGTCCTGTGCCTCTGCTCACAAGGAGACAGCATCTCCTTGCCACCTGTCCGAAGGGCAGGGTAGGGCTTGCAACCAGGTGCCAAACCCGGAATTTGCAGAAACAACCCCATGGAGAAACGGGCAGTCAGATGCCGTCTTCCACAAAGATGTGGCAGGGGGTGTGCCGGGGAAAGAGTGGAGACACTCCCCTACACTTCCCCATCCCATGTCACGGGCCGTGTGCAGGGATCCTGTCGCCTCCTATCTCCTGATGTGAAGGCACTGGCCTAGTCCCAGAGTCTGCCTGAGAAAAGGCAAAGCCTTACCTATGCCAAGAGATGGTAATAGGCATAGAGTGCCATGCTAGGACACGCAGGCTGCTGCAGGGTGGTGACTGTGTCTGCTTAGTTAGGCTTAGCAAGGTGAACCTCGGGCGTGAATTTGGAGCCCGGGAACGCAAGGCCCAAGAGGCACCAGCTCTCCCGCGGCTGTACCACTCTGCCGCGACAGAACGAAAGAAAAGGCCTTGCTGAGAAAGCAGTAGCGAAGTGCGGTTCGCGCCGAGCTGAAAACATCTGCGACAGTACAGCTGTCGCTGGGAAATCAGAGTCGGTTCTGTGGGCTGCTCTCGTTGCTTGCCTTAGCCTAGTATTCGCAGCATGATGGGAGAAACCCGCATAGAGCGAAAGACTCTTTGCCGGGGCCTCCCCTAGGGAAAGCACAGCATTCTTTGGGAAATCAGAGTCGGGTCTGTGGGATGCTGCCTGCTGCTTGCCGGAGCCAGTCTCCACCGCGCGGTGTAATAAACCCGCATGGAGCGAAATCCTCTTGGCCTGGGCATCCCCTCTGCCTGAGAGAGAAGCGCAGTGGCACCTGTGGAAAGATTTTTAAGGAAAGGGACATGTCTGTCACTGCAGAGCAACGGAAGCCTGGCTGCTAAAGAGACCAGAGGGCACGATTAGGGCAGGGGAAAGGGCTCCACTCTGAGGAAGGTGTCTGGGCAGAAAGCATGCCTGTCCTGAGCCTTTGGGCCCAAGGAGACAGCAGCTCCTTGGTCACCTGTCCGTGGTGGAGACACGGGCTTGCCACCAGGCGCATACCCTGAACTCGAGAAACAACGCCCAGAAAGAACTCGCCATCAGATGCCGTCTTCCTCCAGGATGTGGAAGCTTGGAGGAGGCACGGGGTTTAAGGGGAAGGAGTGGGGACATTCCCCCCCCCCCCAAAACTCTCTATTCTGTGCACGGGCGGTGTGCAGGGATCCTGTCACCTCTCCTTTCCTGTGGGGAAAGCACTGGCCTAGTCCGTGAATCTGCCTGAGCGCCAGAGTAAAAGGCCAAGCGATGCCTACACCGGGAGATGGTAGTGTGCCTAGAGTGCAATCCTTGGCTACGCACGCTACTGCAGGGTTGTGGCTATGTCTGCTTAGTTCGGCCTGGCAGGGTGAACCCAGGACGCTAACATGGAGACCAGGAAAGCAAGGCCCAAGAGGCACCAGCTCTCCAGCAGCTCTTCTTGCCTGACGCGACTGAAGCCTTGCTGAGGAAGCAGCGGCGAAGTGCTGTTCACTCCAAGCCAAGGCCTCTGCGAAAGCACAGCATGCGCTGAGAAAAGTTCTGCGGGCTGCTGATGCTTGCCTGAGGCCAGTCTCACGGTGGGAGAAACCCGGCATACAGCGAAAGCCTCTTTGACTGGGCATCTCCCCTGGGAAAGTGTGGCATTCGTTGGGAAATCAGAGTTGGGTTTGGGGATGCTGCTTCTGCTTGTCTGAGCTAGTCTCCGCAGCACGGTGGAAGATAACCGCATGGAGCGTAATACTCTTTGCCCTAGCATCCCCTCTGCCTGAGAGAGAAGCATGGTTGCACACGTCTGTCACCGTGCTCCCCAGGAGCAAGTGTGGGAAGACGCAGCACGCCGGCCCCGGGGAAGAGAAGGAGCCTTTGGCCTTGGGGTCGGGAAACGCTCGGGAAGCAGGATAGCCTGCCGTGGAATGAACAGCAGGCCGGTGGCAAGACAAGTGTCACCCGCTCCCTGTGCGGAGAGATGGTAACCTGGCTGCTAAGGAGACTTGAGGGGACGACTAGGGCAGGGGCGCATGCACCACTCTGAGGAAGGAGTCTGGGCAGAAAGCAGGCCTGTCCTGTGCCTCTGCTCACAAGGGGACAGCATCTCCTTGCCACCTGTCCCAAGGGCAGGCTTGGGCTTGCCACCAGGTGCCAAACCCGGAATTTGCAGAAACAACCCCATGGAGAAACGGGCAGTCAGATGCCGTCTTCCACAAAGATGTGTCAGGGGGTTTGCCGGGGAAAGAGTGGAGACACTCCCCTACACTTCCCCATCCCATGTCACGGGCCGTGTGCAGGGATCCTGTCGCCTCCTATCTCCTGAGGTGAAGGCACTGGCCTAGGCCCAGAGTCTGCCTGAGAAAAGGCAAAGCCTTACCTATGCCAAGAGATGGTAATAGGCATAGAGTGCCATGCTAGGACACGCACGCTGCTTCAGGGTTGTGACTGTGTCTGCTTAGTTCGGCTTAACAAGATGAACCCCAGGCGCGAACTTGGAGCAGGGGAAAGCAAGGCCCAAGAGGAACCAGCTCTCCTCCTACCGCGACAGAGCGAACGACCAAAGCCTTGCTGAGGAAGCAGCAGCGACGTGCGGTTTGTGCCAAGCTGAAAACCTCTGCGAAAGCATAGAAGTCGCTGGGAAATCAGAGTCGGTTCTGTGGGCTGCTTTTGTTGCTTGCCTTAGCCTAGTGTTCGCAGCACGATGGGAGAAACCCGCATAGAGGGAAAGCCTCTTTGCCGGGGCATCGCCGCTGGCAAAGCACAGCATTCTTTGGGAAATCAGAGGCGGGGAAGAGAAGGAGCCGTTGGCCTTGGGGTCGGGAAAGGCGAAAAGCCTCTTTGCCTGGGCTTCTCCCCTAGGAAAGCACAGCATTCGTTGGGAAATCAGAGTTCGTTTGGGAACGCTGCTGCTGCTGGCCTAAGATAGTCTCCGCAGCACGGTGGAATATACCCGCATGGAGCGAAATTCTCTTTGCCCTAGAATCCCCTCTGCCTGAGAGAGAAGCATGGTTGCACACGTCTGTCACCACGCTCCCCAGGAGCAAGTGTGGGGTAGGCGCAGCACGCCGCCCCCAGGGAAGAGAAGGAGCCGTTGGCTTTGGGGTCGGGAATCGCTCGGTAAGCAGGATAGCCTGCCGTGGCGCGAACAGCAGGCCGGTGGCAAGACAAGTGTCACCCGCTCCCTGTACGGAGAGATGGAAGCTTGGTGCAAAGGAGACGAGGGGATAAGAAGGACAGGGGCGCGTGCTCCACTCTAAGGAAGGAGTCTGGGCAGAGGCAGGCAGAAGGAGACAGCATCTCCTTGACCACCTGTCCCAAGGACAGCCTTGTGCTTGCCACCAGGTGCCGTACTCGGAACTCACAGAAACAACCCAATGGAGAAAGGGGCAGTCAGATGCTGTCTTCCACCAAAATGTGGCAGCGTTGTCGGTGGCAGGGGTGTGCCAGGGAAGGAGTGGAGACAGTCCCCCACAGTACCCCATCCCAGTGCACGGACCGTGTACAGGGATCCTGTGGCCTCCTCTCTCCTGTGGTGAAGACACTGGCCTAGGCCCAGAGTCTGCCTGAGCGCGGGAGCAAAAGGAAAAGCCTTACCTACGCCAGGAGATGGTAAAAGGCATAGAGTGCCATGCTAGGCCACGCAGGCTGCTGCAGGGTGGTGACTGTGTCTGCTTAGTTAGGCTTAGCAAGGTGAACCTCGGGCGTGAATTTGGAGCCCGGGAACGCAAGGCCCAAGAGGCACCAGCTCTCCCGCGGCTGTACCACTCTGCCGCGACAGAACGAAAGAAAAGGCCTTGCTGAGAAAGCAGTAGCGAAGTGCGGTTCGCGCCGAGCTGAAAACATCTGCGACAGCACAGCTGTCGCTGGGAAATCAGAGTCGGTTCTGTGGGCTGCTCTCGTTGCTTGCCTTAGCCTAGTATTCGCAGCACGATGGGAGA
This sequence comes from Mustela lutreola, assembly GCF_030435805.1. Lineage (NCBI taxonomy): Eukaryota > Metazoa > Chordata > Mammalia > Carnivora > Mustelidae > Mustela > Mustela lutreola. The sequence continues at coordinate 156,530,129 of NC_081294.1, forward strand.
AACCCGCATAGAGCGAAAGACTCTTTGCCCGGGCCTCCCCTATGGGAAAGCACAGCATTCTTTGGGAAATCAGAGTCGGGTCTGTGGGATGCTGCCTGCTGCTTGCCGGAGCCAGTCTCCACCGCGCGGTGTAATAAACCCGCATGGAGCGAAATCCTCTTGGCCTGGGCATCCCCTCTGCCTGAGAGAGAAGCGCAGTGGCGCCTGTGGAAAGATTTTTAAGGAAAGGGACATGTCTGTCACTGCAGAGCGACGGAAGCCTGGCTGCTAAAGAGACCAGAGGGCACGATTAGGGCAGGGGAAAGGGCTCCACTCTGAGGAAGGAGTCTGGGCAGAAAGCATGCCTGTCCTGAGCCTTTGGGCCCAAGGAGACAGCAGCTCCTTGGTCACCTGTCCGTGGTGGAGACACGGGCTTGCCACCAGGCGCCTACCCTGAACTCGAGAAACAACGCCCAGAAAGAACTCGCCATCAGATGCCGTCTTCCTCCAGGATGTGGAAGCTTGGAGGAGGCACGGGGTTTAAGGGGAAGGAGTGGGGACAGTCCCCCCCCCCCAAAACTCCCTATTCTGTGCACGGGCGGTGTGCAGGTATCCTGTCACCTCTCCTTTCCTGTGGGGAAAGCACTGGCCTAGTCCGTGAATCTGCCTGAGCGCCAGAGTAAAAGGCCAAGCGATGCCTACACCGGGAGATGGTAGTGTGCCTAGAGTGCAATCCTTGGCTACGCACGCTACTGCAGGGTTGTGGCTATGTTTGCTTAGTTCGGCCTGGCAGGGTGAACCCAGGACGCTAACATGGAGCCCAGGAAAGCAAGGCCCAAGAGGCACCAGCTCTCCAGCAGCTCTTCTTGCCTGACGCGACTGAAGCCTTGCTGAGGAAGCAGCGGCGAAGTGCTGTTCACTCCAAGCCAAAGCCTCTGCGAAAGCACAGCATGCGCTGAGAAATGTTCTGCGGGCTGCTGATTCCTGCCTGAGGCCAGTCTCACGGTGGGAGAAACCCGGCATACAGCGAAAGCCTCTTTGCCTGGGCATCTCCCCTGGGAAAGTGTGGCATTCGTTGGGAAATCAGAGTTGGGTTTGGGGATGCTGCTTCTGCTTGCCTGAGCTAGTCTCCGCAGCACTGTGGAGGATAACCGCATGGAGCGTAATACTCTTTGCCCTAGCATCCCCTCTGCCTGAGAGAGAAGCATGGTTGCACACGTCTGTCACCGTGCTCCCCAGGAGCAAGTGTGGGAAGACGCAGCACGCCGGCCCCGGGGAAGAGAAGGCGCCTTTGGCCTTGGGGTCGGGAAACGCTCGGGAAGCAGGATAGCCTGCCGTGGAATGAACAGCAGGCCGGTGGCAAGACAAATGTCACCCGCTCCCTGTGCGGAGAGATGGTAACCTGGCTGCTAAGGAGACTTGAGGGGACGACTAGGGCAGGGGCGCATGCACCACTCTGAGGAAGGAGTCTGGGCAGAAAGCAGGCCTGTCCTGTGCCTCTGCTCACAAGGAGACAGCATCTCCTTGCCACCTGTCCGAAGGGCAGGCTAGGGCTTGCCACCAGGTGCCAAACCCGGAATTTGCAGAAACAACCCCATGGAGAAACGGGCAGTCAGATGCCGTCTTCCACAAAGATGTGGCAGGGGGTGTGCCGGGGAAAGAGTGGAGACACTCCCCTACACTTCCCCATCCCATGTCACGGGCCGTGTGCAGGGATCCTGTCGCCTCCTATCTCCTGATGTGAAGGCACTGGCCTAGTCCCAGAGTCTGCCTGAGAAAAGGCAAAGCCTTACCTATGCCAAGAGATGGTAATAGGCATAGAGTGCCATGCTAGGACACGCACGCTGCTTCAGGGTTGTGACTGTGTCTGCTTAGTTCGGCTTAACAAGATGAACCCCAGGCGAGAACTTGGAGCAGGGGAAAGCAAGGCCCAAGAGGAACCAGCTCTCCTCCTACCGCGACAGAGCGAACGACCAAAGCCTTGCTGAGGAAGCAGCAGCGACGTGCGGTTTGTGCCAAGCTGAAAACCTCTGCGAAAGCATAGAAGTCGCTGGGAAATCAGAGTCGGTTCTGTGGGCTGCTTTTGTTGCTTGCCTTAGCCTAGTGTTCGCAGCACGATGGGAGAAACCCGCATAGAGGGAAAGCCTCTTTGCCGGGGCATCGCCGCTGGCAAAGCACAGCATTCTTTGGGAAATCAGAGGCGGGGAAGAGAAGGAGCCGTTGGCCTTGGGGTCAGGAAAGGCGAAAAGCCTCTTTGCCTGGGCTTCTCCCCTAGGAAAGCACAGCATTCGTTGGGAAATCAGAGTTCGTTTGGGAACGCTGCTGCTGCTTGCCTAAGATTGTCTCCGCAGCACGGTGGAATATACCCGCATGGAGCGAAATTCTCTTTGCCCTAGAATCCCCTCTGCCTGAGAGAGAAGCATGGTTGCACACGTCTGTCACCACGCTCCCCAGGAGCAAGTGTGGGGTAGGCGCAGCACGCCGCCCCCAGGGAAGAGAAGGAGCCGTTGGCTTTGGGGTCGGGAATCGCTCGGTAAGCAGGATAGCCTGCCGTGGCGCGAACAGCAGGCCGGTGGCAAGACAAGTGTCACACGCTCCCTGTACGGAGAGATGGAAGCTTGGTGCAAAGGAGACGAGGGGATACGAAGGGCAGGGGCGCGTGCTCCACTCTAAGGAAGGAGTCTGGGCAGAGGCAGGCAGAAGGAGACAGCATCTCCTTGACCACCTGTCCCAAGGACAGCCTTGTGCTTGCCACCAGGTGCCGTACTCGGAACTCACAGAAACAACCCAATGGAGAAAGGGGCAGTCAGATGCTGTCTTCCACCAAAATGTGGCAGCGTTGTCGGTGGCAGGGGTGTGCCAGGGAAGGAGTGGAGACAGTCCCCCACAGTACCTCATCCCAGTGCAAGGACCGTGTACAGGGATCCTGTGGCCTCCTCTCTCCTGTGGTGAAGACACTGGCCTAGGCCCAGAGTCTGCCTGAGCGCGGGAGCAAAAGGAAAAGCCTTACCTACGCCAGGAGATGGTAAAAGGCATAGAGTGCCATGCTAGGCCACGCAGGCTGCTGCAGGGTGGTGACTGTGTCTGCTTAGTTAGGCTTAGCAAGGTGAACCTCGGGCGTGAATTTGGAGCCCGGGAACGCAAGGCCCAAGAGGCACCAGCTCTCCCGCGGCTGTACCACTCTGCCGCGACAGAACGAAAGAAAAGGCCTTGCTGAGAAAGCAGTAGCGAAGTGCGGTTCGCGCCGAGCTGAAAACATCTGCGACAGTACAGCTGTCGCTGGGAAATCAGAGTCGGTTCTGTGGGCTGCTCTCGTTGCTTGCCTTAGCCTAGTATTTGCAGCACGATGGGAGAAACCCGCATAGAGCGAAAGACTCTTTGCCGGGGCCTCCCCTATGGGAAAGCACAGCATTCTTTGGGAAATCAGAGTCGGGTCTGTGGGATGCTGCCTGCTGCTTGCCGGAGCCAGTCTCCACCGCACGGTGTAATAAACCCGCATGGAGCGAAATCCTCTTGGCCTGGGCATCCCCTCTGCCTGAGAGAGAAGCGCAGTGGCACCTGTGGAAAGATTTTTAAGGAAAGGGACATGTCTGTCACTGCAGAGCAACGGAAGCCTGGCTGCTAAAGAGACCAGAGGGCACGATTAGGGCAGGGGAAAGGGCTCCACTCTGAGGAAGGTGTCTGGGCAGAAAGCATGCCTGTCCTGAGCCTTTGGGCCCAAGGAGACAGCAGCTCCTTGGTCACCTGTCCGTGGTGGAGACACGGGCTTGCCACCAGGCGCATACCCTGAACTCGAGAAACAACGCCCAGAAAGAACTCGCCATCAGATGCCGTCTTCCTCCAGGATGTGGAAGCTTGGAGGAGGCACGGGGTTTAAGGGGAAGGAGTGGGGACATTCCCCCCCCCCAAAACTCCCTATTCTGTGCACGGGCGGTGTGCAGGGATCCTGTCACCTCTCCTTTCCTGTGGGGAAAGCACTGGCCTAGTCCGTGAATCTGCCTGAGCGCCAGAGTAAAAGGCCAAGCGATGCCTACACCGGGAGATGGTAGTGTGCCTAGAGTGCAATCCTTGGCTACGCACGCTACTGCAGGGTTGTGGCTATGTCTGCTTAGTTCGGCCTGGCAGGGTGAACCCAGGACGCTAACATGGAGACCAGGAAAGCAAGGCCCAAGAGGCACCAGCTCTCCAGCAGCTCTTCTTGCCTGACGCGACTGAAGCCTTGCTGAGGAAGCAGCGGCGAAGTGCTGTTCACTCCAAGCCAAGGCCTCTGCGAAAGCACAGCATGCGCTGAGAAAAGTTCTGTGGGCTGCTGATGCTTGCCTGAGGCCAGTCTCACGGTGGGAGAAACCCGGCATACAGCGAAAGCCTCTTTGACTGGGCATCTCCCCTGGGAAAGTGTGGCATTCGTTGGGAAATCAGAGTTGGGTTTGGGGATGCTGCTTCTGCTTGTCTGAGCTAGTCTCCGCAGCACGGTGGAAGATAACCGCATGGAGCGTAATACTCTTTGCCCTAGCATCCCCTCTGCCTGAGAGAGAAGCATGGTTGCACACGTCTGTCACCGTGCTCCCCAGGAGCAAGTGTGGGAAGACGCAGCACGCCGGCCCCGGGGAAGAGAAGGAGCCTTTGGCCTTGGGGTCGGGAAACGCTCGGGAAGCAGGATAGCCTGCCGTGGAATGAACAGCAGGCCGGTGGCAAGACAAGTGTCACCCGCTCCCTGTGCGGAGAGATGGTAACCTGGCTGCTAAGGAGACTTGAGGGGACGACTAGGGCAGGGGCGCATGCACCACTCTGAGGAAGGAGTCTGGGCAGAAAGCAGGCCTGTCCTGTGCCTCTGCTCACAAGGGGACAGCATCTCCTTGCCACCTGTCCCAAGGGCAGGCTTGGGCTTGCCACCAGGTGCCAAACCCGGAATTTGCAGAAACAACCCCATGGAGAAACGGGCAGTCAGATGCCGTCTTCCACAAAGATGTGGCAGGGGGTGTGCCGGGGAAAGAGTGGAGACACTCCCCTACAGTTCCCCATCCCATGTCACGGGCCGTGTGCAGGGATCCTGTCGCCTCCTATCTCCTGAGGTGAAGGCACTGGCCTAGGCCCAGAGTCTGCCTGAGAAAAGGCAAAGCCTTACCTATGCCAAGAGATGGTAATAGGCATAGAGTGCCATGCTAGGACACGCACGCTGCTTCAGGGTTGTGACTGTGTCTGCTTAGTTCGGCTTAAAAAGATGAACCCCAGGCGCGAACTTGGAGCAGGGGAAAGCAAGGCCCAAGAGGAACCAGCTCTCCTCCTACCGCGACAGAGCGAACGACCAAAGCCTTGCTGAGGAAGCAGCAGCGACGTGCGGTTTGTGCCAAGCTGAAAACCTCTGCGAAAGCATAGAAGTCGCTGGGAAATCAGAGTCGGTTCTGTGGGCTGCTTTTGTTGCTTGCCTTAGCCTAGTGTTCGCAGCACGATGGGAGAAACCCGCATAGAGGGAAAGCCTCTTTGCCGGGGCATCGCCGCTGGCAAAGCACAGCATTCTTTGGGAAATCAGAGGCGGGGAAGAGAAGGAGCCGTTGGCCTTGGGGTCGGGAAAGGCGAAAAGCCTCTTTGCCTGGGCTTCTCCCCTAGGAAAGCACAGCATTCGTTGGGAAATCAGAGTTCGTTTGGGAACGCTGCTGCTGCTTGCCTAAGATAGTCTCCGCAGCACGGTGGAATATACCCGCATGGAGCGAAATTCTTTTTGCCCTAGAATCCCCTATGCCTGAGAGAGAAGCATGGTTGCACACGTCTGTCACCACGCTCCCCAGGAGCAAGTGTGGGGTAGGCGCAGCACGCCGCCCCCAGGGAAGAGAAGGAGCCGTTGGCTTTGGGGTCGGGAATCGCTCGGTAAGCAGGATAGCCTGCCGTGGCGCGAACAGCAGGCCGGTGGCAAGACAAGTGTCACCCGCTCCCTGTACGGAGAGATGGAAGCTTGGTGCAAAGGAGACGAGGGGAAAAGAAGGGCAGGGGCGCGTGCTCCACTCTAAGGAAGGAGTCTGGGCAGAGGCAGGCAGAAGGAGACAGCATCTCCTTGACCACCTGTCCCAAGGACAGCCTTGTGCTTGCCACCAGGTGCCGTACTCGGAACTCACAGAAACAACCCAATGGAGAAAGGGGCAGTCAGATGCTGTCTTCCACCAAAATGTGGCAGCGTTGTCGGTGGCAGGGGTGTGCCAGGGAAGGAGTGGAGACAGTCCCCCACAGTACCCCATCCCAGTGCACGGACCGTGTACAGGGATCCTGTGGCCTCCTCTCTCCTGTGGTGAAGACACTGGCCTAGGCCCAGAGTCTGCCTGAGCGCGGGAGCAAAAGGAAAAGCCTTACCTACGCCAGGAGATGGTAAAAGGCATAGAGTGCCATGCTAGGCCACGCAGGCTGCTGCAGGGTGGTGACTGTGTCTGCTTAGTTAGGCTTAGCAAGGTGAACCTCGGGCGTGAATTTGGAGCCCGGGAACGCAAGGCCCAAGAGGCACCAGCTCTCCCGCGGCTGTACCACTCTGCCGCGACAGAACGAAAGAAAAGGCCTTGCTGAGAAAGCAGTAGCGAAGTGCGGTTCGCGCCGAGCTGAAAACATCTGCGACAGCACAGCTGTCGCTGGGAAATCAGAGTCGGTTCTGTGGGCTGCTCTCGTTGCTTGCCTTAGCCTAGTATTCGCAGCACGATGGGAGAAACCCGCATAGAGCGAAAGACTCTTTGCCCGGGCCTCCCCTATGGGAAAGCACAGCATTCTTTGGGAAATCAGAGTCGGGTCTGTGGGATGCTGCCTGCTGCTTGCCGGAGCCAGTCTCCACCGCGCGGTGTAATAAACCCGCATGGAGCGAAATCCTCTTGGCCTGGGCATCCCCTCTGCCTGAGAGAGAAGCGCAGTGGCGCCTGTGGAAAGATTTTTAAGGAAAGGGACATGTCTGTCACTGCAGAGCGACGGAAGCCTGGCTGCTAAAGAGACCAGAGGGCACGATTAGGGCAGGGGAAAGGGCTCCACTCTGAGGAAGGAGTCTGGGCAGAAAGCATGCCTGTCCTGAGCCTTTGGGCCCAAGGAGACAGCAGCTCCTTGGTCACCTGTCCGTGGTGGAGACACGGGCTTGCCACCAGGCGCCTACCCTGAACTCGAGAAACAACGCCCAGAAAGAACTCGCCATCAGATGCCGTCTTCCTCCAGGATGTGGAAGCTTGGAGGAGGCACGGGGTTTAAGGGGAAGGAGTGGGGACAGTCCCCCCCCCCAAAACTCCCTATTCTGTGCACGGGCGGTGTGCAGGTATCCTGTCACCTCTCCTTTCCTGTGGGGAAAGCACTGGCCTAGTCCGTGAATCTGCCTGAGCGCCAGAGTAAAAGGCCAAGCGATGCCTACACCGGGAGATGGTAGTGTGCCTAGAGTGCAATCCTTGGCTACGCACGCTACTGCAGGGTTGTGGCTATGTTTGCTTAGTTCGGCCTGGCAGGGTGAACCCAGGACGCTAACATGGAGCCCAGGAAAGCAAGGCCCAAGAGGCACCAGCTCTCCAGCAGCTCTTCTTGCCTGACGCGACTGAAGCCTTGCTGAGGAAGCAGCGGCGAAGTGCTGTTCACTCCAAGCCAAAGCCTCTGCGAAAGCACAGCATGCGCTGAGAAATGTTCTGCGGGCTGCTGATGCTTGCCTGAGGCCAGTCTCACGGTGGGAGAAACCCGGCATACAGCGAAAGCCTCTTTGCCTGGGCATCTCCCCTGGGAAAGTGTGGCATTCGTTGGGAAATCAGAGTTGGGTTTGGGGATGCTGCTTCTGCTTGCCTGAGCTAGTCTCCGCAGCACGGTGGAAGATAACCGCATGGAGCGTAATACTCTTTGCCCTAGCATCCCCTCTGCCTGAGAGAGAAGCATGGTTGCACACGTCTGTCACCGTGCTCCCCAGGAGCAAGTGTGGGAAGACGCAGCACGCCGGCCCCGGGGAAGAGAAGGAGCCTTTGGCCTTGGGGTCGGGAAACGCTCGGGAAGCAGGATAGCCTGCCGTGGAATGAACAGCAGGCCGGTGGCAAGACAAGTGTCACCCGCTCCCTGTGCGGAGAGATGGTAACCTGGCTGCTAAGGAGACTTGAGGGGACGACTAGGGCAGGGGCGCATGCACCACTCTGAGGAAGGAGTCTGGGCAGAAAGCAGGCCTGTCCTGTGCCTCTGCTCACAAGGAGACAGCATCTCCTTGCCACCTGTCCGAAGGGCAGGCTAGGGCTTGCCACCAGGTGCCAAACCCGGAATTTGCAGAAACAACCCCATGGAGAAACGGGCAGTCAGATGCCGTCTTCCACAAAGATGTGGCAGGGGGTGTGCCGGGGAAAGAGTGGAGACACTCCCCTACACTTCCCCATCCCAGTTCACGGGCCGTGTGCAGGGATCCTGTCGCCTCCTATCTCCTGATGTGAAGGCACTGGCCTAGTCCCAGAGTCTGCCTGAGAAAAGGCAAAGCCTTACCTATGCCAAGAGATGGTAATAGGCATAGAGTGCCATGCTAGGACACGCACGCTGCTTCAGGGTTGTGACTGTGTCTGCTTAGTTCGGCTTAACAAGATGAACCCCAGGCGCGAACTTGGAGCAGGGGAAAGCAAGGCCCAAGAGGAACCAGCTCTCCTCCTACCGCGACAGAGCGAACGACCAAAGCCTTGCTGAGGAAGCAGCAGCGACGTGCGGTTTGTGCCAAGCTGAAAACCTCTGCGAAAGCATAGAAGTCGCTGGGAAATCAGAGTCGGTTCTGTGGGCTGCTTTTGTTGCTTGCCTTAGCCTAGTGTTCGCAGCACGATGGGAGAAACCCGCATAGAGGGAATGCCTCTTTGCCGGGGCATCGCCGGTGGCAAAGCACAGCATTCTTTGGGAAATCAGAGGCGGGGAAGAGAAGGAGCCGTTGGCCTTGGGGTCAGGAAAGGCGAAAAGCCTCTTTGCCTGGGCTTCTCCCCTAGGAAAGCACAGCATTCGTTGGGAAATCAGAGTTCGTTTGGGAACGCTGCTGCTGCTTGCCTAAGATAGTCTCCGCAGCACGGTGGAATATACCCGCATGGAGCGAAATTCTCTTTGCCCTAGAATCCCCTATGCCTGAGAGAGAAGCATGGTTGCACACGTCTGTCACCACGCTCCCCAGGAGCAAGTGTGGGGTAGGCGCAGCACGCCGCCCCCAGGGAAGAGAAGGAGCCGTTGGCTTTGGGGTCGGGAATCGCTCGGTAAGCAGGATAGCCTGCCGTGGCGCGAACAGCAGGCCGGTGGCAAGACAAGTGTCACACGCTCCCTGTACGGAGAGATGGAAGCTTGGTGCAAAGGAGACGAGGGGAAAAGAAGGGCAGGGGCGCGTGCTCCACTCTAAGGAAGGAGTCTGGGCAGAGGCAGGCAGAAGGAGACAGCATCTCCTTGACCACCTGTCCCAAGGACAGCCTTGTGCTTGCCACCAGGTGCCGTACTCGGAACTCACAGAAACAACCCAATGGAGAAAGGGGCAGTCAGATGCTGTCTTCCACCAAAATGTGGCAGCGTTGTCGGTGGCAGGGGTGTGCCAGGGAAGGAGTGGAGACAGTCCCCCACAGTACCTCATCCCAGTGCAAGGACCGTGTACAGGGATCCTGTGGCCTCCTCTCTCCTGTGGTGAAGACACTGGCCTAGGCCCAGAGTCTGCCTGAGCGCGGGAGCAAAAGGAAAAGCCTTACCTACGCCAGGAGATGGTAAAAGGCATAGAGTGCCATGCTAGGCCACGCAGGCTGCTGCAGGGTGGTGACTGTGTCTGCTTAGTTAGGCTTAGCAAGGTGAACCTCGGGCGTGAATTTGGAGCCCGGGAACGCAAGGCCCAAGAGGCACCAGCTCTCCCGCGGCTGTACCACTCTGCCGCGACAGAACGAAAGAAAAGGCCTTGCTGAGAAAGCAGTAGCGAAGTGCGGTTCGCGCCGAGCTGAAAACATCTGCGACAGTACAGCTGTCGCTGGGAAATCAGAGTCGGTTCTGTGGGCTGCTCTCGTTGCTTGCCTTAGCCTAGTATTCGCAGCACGATGGGAGAAACCCGCATAGAGCGAAAGACTCTTTGCCGGGGCCTCCCCTATGGGAAAGCACAGCATTCTTTGGGAAATCAGAGTCGGGTCTGTGGGATGCTGCCTGCTGCTTGCCGGAGCCAGTCTCCACCGCACGGTGTAATAAACCCGCATGGAGCGAAATCCTCTTGGCCTGGGCATCCCCTCTGCCTGAGAGAGAAGCGCAGTGGCACCTGTGGAAAGATTTTTAAGGAAAAGGACATGTCTGTCACTGCAGAGCAACGGAAGCCTGGCTGCTAAAGAGACCAGAGGGCACGATTAGGGCAGGGGAAAGGGCTCCACTGAGGAAGGTGTCTGGGCAGAAAGCATGCCTGTCCTGAGCCTTTGGGCCCAAGGAGACAGCAGCTCCTTGGTCACCTGTCCGTGGTGGAGACACGGGCTTGCCACCAGGCGCATACCCTGAACTCGAGAAACAACGCCCAGAAAGAACTCGCCATCAGATGCCGTCTTCCTCCAGGATGTGGAAGCTTGGAGGAGGCACGGGGTTTAAGGGGAAGGAGTGGGGACATTCCCCCCCCCAAAACTCCCTATTCTCTGCACGGGCGGTGTGCAGGGATCCTGTCACCTCTCCTTTCCTGTGGGGAAAGCACTGGCCTAGTCCGTGAATCTGCCTGAGCGCCAGAGTAAAAGGCCAAGCGATGCCTACACCGGGAGATGGTAGTGTGCCTAGAGTGCAATCCTTGGCTACGCACGCTACTGCAGGGTTGTGGCTATGTCTGCTTAGTTCGGCCTGGCAGGGTGAACCCAGGACGCTAACATGGAGACCAGGAAAGCAAGGCCCAAGAGGCACCAGCTCTCCAGCAGCTCTTCTTGCCTGACGCGACTGAAGCCTTGCTGAGGAAGCAGCGGCGAAGTGCTGTTCACTCCAAGCCAAAGCCTCTGCGAAAGCACAGCATGCGCTGAGAAAAGTTCTGCGGGCTGCTGATGCTTGCCTGAGGCCAGTCTCACGGTGGGAGAAACCCGGCATACAGCGAAAGCCTCTTTGACTGGGCATCTCCCCTGGGAAAGTGTGGCATTCGTTGGGAAATCAGAGTTGGGTTTGGGGATGCTGCTTCTGCTTGTCTGAGCTAGTCTCCGCAGCACGGTGGAAGATAACCGCATGGAGCGTAATACTCTTTGCCCTAGCATCCCCTCTGCCTGAGAGAGAAGCATGGTTGCACACGTCTGTCACCGTGCTCCCCAGGAGCAAGTGTGGGAAGACGCAGCACGCCGGCCCCGGGGAAGAGAAGGAGCCTTTGGCCTTGGGGTCGGGAAACGCTCGGGAAGCAGGATAGCCTGCCGTGGAATGAACAGCAGGCCGGTGGCAAGACAAGTGTCACCCGCTCCCTGTGCGGAGAGATGGTAACCTGGCTGCTAAGGAGACTTGAGGGGACGACTAGGGCAGGGGCGCATGCACCACTCTGAGGAAGGAGTCTGGGGAGAAAGCAGGCCTGTCCTGTGCCTCTGCTCACAAGGGGACAGCATCTCCTTGCCACCTGTCCCAAGGGCAGGCTTGGGCTTGCCACCAGGTGCCAAACCCGGAATTTGCAGAAACAACCCCATGGAGAAACGGGCAGTCAGATGCCGTCTTCCACAAAGATGTGGCAGGGGGTGTGCCGGGGAAAGAGTGGAGACACTCCCCTACAGTTCCCCATCCCATGTCACGGGCCGTGTGCAGGGATCCTGTCGCCTCCTATCTCCTGAGGTGAAGGCACTGGCCTAGGCCCAGAGTCTGCCTGAGAAAAGGCAAAGCCTTACCTATGCCAAGAGATGGTAATAGGCATAGAGTGCCATGCTAGGACACGCACGCTGCTTCAGGGTTGTGACTGTGTCTGCTTAGTTCGGCTTAACAAGATGAACCCCAGGCGCGAACTTGGAGCAGGGGAAAGCAAGGCCCAAGAGGAACCAGCTCTCCTCCTACCGCGACAGAGCGAACGACCAAAGCCTTGCTGAGGAAGCAGCAGCGACGTGCGGTTTGTGCCAAGCTGAAAACCTCTGCGAAAGCATAGAAGTCGCTGGGAAATCAGAGTCGGTTCTGTGGGCTGCTTTTGTTGCTTGCCTTAGCCTAGTGTTCGCAGCACGATGGGAGAAACCCGCATAGAGGGAAAGCCTCTTTGCCGGGGCATCGCCGCTGGCAAAGCACAGCATTCTTTGGGAAATCAGAGGCGGGGAAGAGAAGGAGCCGTTGGCCTTGGGGTCGGGAAAGGCGAAAAGCCTCTTTGCCTGGGCTTCTCCCCTAGGAAAGCACAGCATTCGTTGGGAAATCAAAGTTCGTTTGGGAACGCTGCTGCTGCTTGCCTAAGATAGTCTCCGCAGCACGGTGGAATATACCCGCATGGAGCGAAATTCTCTTTGCCCTAGAATCCCCTATGCCTGAGAGAGAAGCATGGTTGCACACGTCTGTCACCACGCTCCCCAGGAGCAAGTGTGGGGTAGGCGCAGCACGCCGCCCCCAGGGAAGAGAAGGAGCCGTTGGCTTTGGGGTCGGGAATCGCTCGGTAAGCAGGATAGCCTGCCGTGGCGCGAACAGCAGGCCGGTGGCAAGACAAGTGTCACCCGCTCCCTGTACGGAGAGATGGAAGCTTGGTGCAAAGGAGACGAGGGGAAAAGAAGGGCAGGGGCGCGTGCTCCACTCTAAGGAAGGAGTCTGGGCAGAGGCAGGCAGAAGGAGACAGCATCTCCTTGACCACCTGTCCCAAGGACAGCCTTGTGCTTGCCACCAGGTGCCGTACTCGGAACTCACAGAAACAACCCAATGGAGAAAGGGGCAGTCAGATGCTGTCTTCCACCAAAATGTGGCAGCGTTGTCGGTGGCAGGGGTGTGCCAGGGAAGGAGTGGAGACAGTCCCCCACAGTACCCCATCCCAGTGCACGGACCGTGTACAGGGATCCTGTGGCCTCCTCTCTCCTGTGGTGAAGACACTGGCCTAGGCCCAGAGTCTGCCTGAGCGCGGGAGCAAAAGGAAAAGCCTTACCTACGCCAGGAGATGGTAAAAGGCATAGAGTGCCATGCTAGGCCACGCAGGCTGCTGCAGGGTGGTGACTGTGTCTGCTTAGTTAGGCTTAGCAAGGTGAACCTCGGGCGTGAATTTGGAGCCCGGGAACGCAAGGCCCAAGAGGCACCAGCTCTCCCGCGGCTGTACCACTCTGCCGCGACAGAACGAAAGAAAAGGCCTTGCTGAGAAAGCAGTAGCGAAGTGCGGTTCGCGCCGAGCTGAAAATATCTGCGACAGCACAGCTGTCGCTGGGAAATCAGAGTCGGTTCTGTGGGCTGCTCTCGTTGCTTGCCTTAGCCTAGTATTCGCAGCACGATGGGAGAAACCCGCATAGAGCGAAAGACTCTTTGCCGGGGCCTCCCCTATGGGAAAGCACAGCATTCTTTGGGAAATCAGAGTCGGGTCTGTGGGATGCTGCCTGCTGCTTGCCGGAGCCAGTCTCCACCGCGCGGTGTAATAAACCCGCATGGAGCGAAATCCTCTTGGCCTGGGCATCCCCTCTGCCTGAGAGAGAAGCGCAGTGGCGCCTGTGGAAAGATTTTTAAGGAAAGGGACATGTCTGTCACTGCAGACCGACGGAAGCCTGGCTGCTAAAGAGACCAGAGGGCACGATTAGGGCAGGGGAAAGGGCTCCACTCTGAGGAAGGAGTCTGGGCAGAAAGCATGCCTGTCCTGAGCCTTTGGGCCCAAGGAGACAGCAGCTCCTTGGTCACCTGTCCGTGGTGGAGACACGGGCTTGCCACCAGGCGCCTACCCTGAACTCGAGAAACAACGCCCAGAAAGAACTCGCCATCAGATGCCGTCTTCCTCCAGGATGTGGAAGCTTGGAGGAGGCACGGGGTTTAAGGGGAAGGAGTGGGGACAGTCCCCCCCCGCAAAACTCCCTATTCTGTGCACGGGCGGTGTGCAGGGATCCTGTCACCTCTCCTTTCCTGTGGGGAAAGCACTGGCCTAGTCCGTGAATCTGCCTGAGTGCCAGAGTAAAAGGCCAAGCGATGCCTACACCGGGAGATGGTAGTGTGCCTAGAGTGCAATCCTTGGCTACGCACGCTACTGCAGGGTTGTGGCTATGTCTGCTTAGTTCGGCCTGGCAGGGTGAAACCAGGACGCTAACATGGAGCCCAGGAAAGCAAGGCCCAAGAGGCACCAGCTCTCCAGCAGCTCTTCTTGCCTGACGCGACTGAAGCCTTGCTGAGGAAGCAGCGGCGAAGTGCTGTTCACTCCAAGCCAAAGCCTCTGCGAAAGCACAGCATGCGCTGAGAAATGTTCTGCGGGCTGCTGATGCTTGCCTGAGGCCAGTCTCACGGTGGGAGAAACCCGGCATACAGCGAAAGCCTCTTTGCCTGGGCATCTCCCCTGGGAAAGTGTGGCATTCGTTGGGAAATCAGAGTTGGGTTTGGGGATACTGCTTCTGCTTGCCTGAGCTAGTCTCCGCAGCACGGTGGAAGATAACCGCATGGAGCGTAATACTCTTTGCCCTAGCATCCCCTCTGCCTGAGAGAGAAGCATGGTTGCACACGTCTGTCACCGTGCTCCCCAGGAGCAAGTGTGGGAAGACGCAGCACGCCGGCCCCGGGGAAGAGAAGGAGCCTTTGGCCTTGGGGTCGGGAAACGCTCGGGAAGCAGGATAGCCTGCCGTGGAATGAACAGCAGGCCGGTGGCAAGACAAGTGTCACCCGCTCCCTGTGCGGAGAGATGGTAACCTGGCTGCTAAGGAGACTTGAGGGGACGACTAGGGCAGGGGCGCATGCACCACTCTGAGGAAGGAGTCTGGGCAGAAAGCAGGCCTGTCCTGTGCCTCTGCTCACAAGGGGACAGCATCTCCTTGCCACCTGTCCCAAGGGCAGGCTTGGGCTTGCCACCAGGTGCCAAACCCGGAATTCGCAGAAACAACCCCATGGAGAAACGGGCAGTCAGATGCCGTCTTCCACAAAGATGTGGCAGGGGGTGTGCCGGGGAAAGAGTGGAGACACTCCCCTACAGTTCCCCATCCCAGTTCACGGGCCGTGTGCAGGGATCCTGTCGCCTCCTATCTCCTGAGGTGAAGGCACTGGCCTCGGCCCAGAGTCTGCCTGAGAAAAGGCAAAGCCTTACCTATGCCAAGAGGTGGTAATAGGCATAGAGTGCCATGCTAGGACACGCACGCTGCTTCAGGGTTGTGACTGTGTCTGCTTAGTTCGGCTTAACAAGATGAACCCCAGGCGCGAACTTGGAGCAGGGGAAAGCAAGGCCCAAGAGGAACCAGCTCTCCTCCTACCGCGACAGAGCGAACGACCAAAGCCTTGCTGAGGAAGCAGCAGCGACGTGCGGTTTGTGCCAAGCTGAAAACCTCTGCGAAAGCATAGAAGTCGCTGGGAAATCAGAGTCGGTTCTGTGGGCTGCTTTTGTTGCTTGCCTTAGCCTAGTGTTCGCAGCACGATGGGAGAAACCCGCATAGAGGGAAAGCCTCTTTGCCGGGGCATCGCCGCTGGCAAAGCACAGCATTCTTTGGGAAATCAGAGGCGGGGAAGAGAAGGAGCCGTTGGCCTTGGGGTCGGGAAAGGCGAAAAGCCTCTTTGCCTGGGCTTCTCCCCTAGGAAAGCACAGCATTCGTTGGGAAATCAGAGTTCGTTTGGGAACGCTGCTGCTGCTTGCCTAAGATAGTCTCCGCAGCACGGTGGAATATACCCGCATGGAGCGAAATTCTCTTTGCCCTAGAATCCCCTCTGCCTGAGAGAGAAGCATGGTTGCACACGTCTGTCACCACGCTCCCCAGGAGCAAGTGTGGGGTAGGCGCAGCACGCCGCCCCCAGGGAAGAGAAGGAGCCGTTGGCTTTGGGGTCGGGAATCGCTCGGTAAGCAGGATAGCCTGCCGTGGCGCGAACAGCAGGCCGGTGGCAAGACAAGTGTCACCCGCTCCCTGTACGGAGAGATGGAAGCTTGGTGCAAAGGAGACGAGGGGATAAGAAGGGCAGGGGCGCGTGCTCCACTCTAAGGAAGGAGTCTGGGCAGAGGTAGGCAGAAGGAGACAGCATCTCCTTGACCACCTGTCCCAAGGACAGCCTTGTGCTTGCCACCAGGTGCCGTACTCGGAACTCACAGAAACAACCCAATGGAGAAAGGGGCAGTCAGATGCTGTCTTCCACCAAAATGTGGCAGCGTTGTCGGTGGCAGGGGTGTGCCAGGGAAGGAGTGGAGACAGTCCCCCACAGTACCCCATCCCAGTGCACGGACCGTGTACAGGGATCCTGTGGCCTCCTCTCTCCTGTGGTGAAGACACTGGCCTAGGCCCAGAGTCTGCCTGAGCGCGGGAGCAAAAGGAAAAGCCTTACCTACGCCAGGAGATGGTAAAAGGCATAGAGTGCCATGCTAGGCCACGCAGGCTGCTGCAGGGTGGTGACTGTGTCTGCTTAGTTAGGCTTAGCAAGGTGAACCTCGGGCGTGAATTTGGAGCCCGGGAACGCAAGGCCCAAGAGGCACCAGCTCTCCCGCGGCTGTACCACTCTGCCGCGACAGAACGAAAGAAAAGGCCTTGCTGAGAAAGCAGTAGCGAAGTGCGGTTCGCGCCGAGCTGAAAACATCTGCGACAGCACAGCTGTCGCTGGGAAATCAGAGTCGGTTCTGTGGGCTGCTCTCGTTGCTTGCCTTAGCCTAGTATTCGCAGCACGATGGGAGAAACCCGCATAGAGCGAAAGACTCTTTGCCGGGGCCTCCCCTATGGGAAAGCACAGCATTCTTTGGGAAATCAGAGTCGGGTCTGTGGGATGCTGCCTGCTGCTTGCCGGAGCCAGTCTCCACCGCGCGGTGTAATAAACCCGCCTGGAGCGAAATCCTCTTGGCCTGGGCATCCCCTCTGCCTGAGAGAGAAGCGCAGTGGCGCCTGTGGAAAGATTTTTAAGGAAAGGGACATGTCTGTCACTGCAGAGCGACGGAAGCCTGGCTGCTAAAGAGACCAGAGGGCACGATTAGGGCAGGGGAAAGGGCTCCACTCTGAGGAAGGAGTCTGGGCAGAAAGCATGCCTGTCCTGAGCCTTTGGGCCCAAGGAGACAGCAGCTCCTTGGTCACCTGTCGGTGGTGGAGACACGGGCTTGCCACCAGGCGCCTACCCTGAACTCGAGAAACAACGCCCAGAAAGAACTCGCCATCAGATGCCGTCTTCCTCCAGGATGTGGAAGCTTGGAGGAGGCACGGGGTTTAAGGGGAAGGAGTGGGGACAGTCCCCCCCCCCCAAACTCCCTATTCTGTGCACGGGCGGTGTGCAGGGATCCTGTCACCTCTCCTTTCCTGTGGGGAAAGCACTGGCCTAGTCCGTGAATCTGCCTGAGCGCCAGAGTAAAAGGCCAAGCGATGCCTACACCGGGAGATGGTAGTGTGCCTAGAGTGCAATCCTTGGCTACGGAAGCTACTGCAGGGTTGTGGCTATGTCTGCTTAGTTCGGCCTGGCAGGGTGAACCCAGGACGCTAACATGGAGCCCAGGAAAGCAAGGCCCAAGAGGCACCAGCTCTCCAGCAGCTCTTCTTGCCTGACGCGACTGAAGCCTTGCTGAGGAAGCAGCGGCGAAGTGCTGTTCACTCCAAGCCAAAGCCTCTGCGAAAGCACAGCATGCGCTGAGAAATGTTCTGCGGGCTGCTGATGCTTGCCTGAGGCCAGTCTCACGGTGGGAGAAACCCGGCATACAGCGAAAGCCTCTTTGACTGGGCATCTCCCCTGGGAAAGTGTGGCATTCGTTGGGAAATCAGAGTTGGGTTTGGGGATGCTGCTTCTGCTTGTCTGAGCTAGTCTCCGCAGCACGGTGGAAGATAACCGCATGGAGCGTAATACTCTTTGCCCTAGCATCCCCTCTGCCTGAGAGAGAAGCATGGTTGCACACGTCTGTCACCGTGCTCCCCAGGAGCAAGTGTGGGAAGACGCAGCACGCCGGCCCCGGGGAAGAGAAGGAGCCTATGGCCTTGGGGTCGGGAAACGCTTTCGAAGCAGGATAGCCTGCCGTGGAATGAACAGCAGGCCGGTGGCAAGACAAGTGTCACCCGCTCCCTGTGCGGAGAGATGGTAACCTGGCTGCTAAGGAGACTTGAGGGGACGACTAGGGCAGGGGCGCATGCACCACTCTGAGGAAGGAGTCTGGGCAGAAAGCAGGCCTGTCCTGTGCCTCTGCTCACAAGGGGACAGCATCTCCTTGCCACCTGTCCCAAGGGCAGGCTTGGGCTTGCCACCAGGTGCCAAACCCGGAATTTGCAGAAACAACCCCATGGAGAAACGGGCAGTCAGATGCCGTCTTCCACAAAGATGTGGCAGGGGGTGTGCCGGGGAAAGAGTGGAGACACTCCCCTACAGTTCCCCATCCCAGTTCACGGGCCGTGTGCAGGGATCCTGTCGCCTCCTATCTCCTGAGGTGAAGGCACTGGCCTAGGCCCAGAGTCTGCCTGAGAAAAGGCAAAGATTAACCTATGCCAAGAGATGGTAATAGGCATAGAGTGCCATGCTAGGACACGCACGCTGCTTCAGGGTTGTGACTGTGTCTGCTTAGTTCGGCTTAACAAATGAACCCCAGGCGCGAACTTGGAGCAGGGGAAAGCAAGGCCCAAGAGGAACCAGCTCTCCTCCTACCGCGACAGAGCGAACGACCAAAGCCTTGCTGAGGAAGCAGCAGCGACGTGCGGTTTGTGCCAAGCTGAAAACCTCTGCGAAAGCATAGAAGTCGCTGGGAAATCAGAGTCGGTTCTGTGGGCTGCTTTTGTTGCTTGCCTTAGCCTAGTGTTCGCAGCACGATGGGAGAAACCCGCATAGAGGGAAAGCCTCTTTGCCGGGGCATCGCCGCTGGCAAAGCACAGCATTCTTTGGGAAATCAGAGGCGGGGAAGAGAAGGAGCCGTTGGCCTTGGGGTCGGGAAAGGCGAAAAGCCTCTTTGCCTGGGCTTCTCCCCTAGGAAAGCACAGCATTCGTTGGGAAATCAGAGTTCGTTTGGGAACGCTGCTGCTGCTTGCCTAAGATAGTCTCCGCAGCACGGTGGAATATACCCGCATGGAGCGAAATTCTCTTTGCCCTAGAATCCCCTCTGCCTGAGAGAGAAGCATGGTTGCACACGTCTGTCACCACGCTCCCCAGGAGCAAGTGTGGGGTAGGCGCAGCACGCCGCCCCCAGGGAAGAGAAGGAGCCGTTGGCTTTGGGGTCGGGAATCGCTCGGTAAGCAGGATAGCCTGCCGTGGCGCGAACAGCAGGCCGGTGGCAAGACAAGTGTCACCCGCTCCCTGTACGGAGAGATGGAAGCTTGGTGCAAAGGAGACGAGGGGATAAGAAGGGCAGTGGCGCGAGCTCCACTCTAAGGAAGGAGTCTGGGCAGAGGCAGGCAGAAGGAGACAGCATCTCCTTGACCACCTGTCCCAAGGACAGCCTTGTGCTTGCCACCAGGTGCCGTACTCGGAACTCACAGAAACAACCCAATGGAGAAAGGGGCAGTCAGATGCTGTCTTCCACCAAAATGTGGCAGCGTTGTCGGTGGCAGGGGTGTGCCAGGGAAGGAGTGGAGACAGTCCCCCACAGTACCCCATCCCAGTGCACGGAACGTGTACAGGGATCCTGTGGCCTCCTCTCTCCTGTGGTGAAGACACTGGCCTAGGCCCAGAGTCTGCCTGAGCGCGGGAGCAAAAGGAAAATCCTTACCTACGCCAGGAGATGGTAAAAGGCATAGAGTGCCATGCTAGGCCACGCAGGCTGCTGCAGGGTGGTGACTGTGTCTGCTTAGTTAGGCTTAGCAAGGTGAACCTCGGGCGTGAATTTGGAGCCCGGGAACGCAAGGCCCAAGAGGCACCAGCTCTCCCGCGGCTGTACCACTCTGCCGCGACAGAACGAAAGAAAAGGCCTTGCTGAGAAAGCAGTAGCGAAGTGCGGTTCGCGCCGAGCTGAAAACATCTGCGACAGCACAGCTGTCGCTGGGAAATCAGAGTCGGTTCTGTGGGCTGCTCTCGTTGCTTGCCTTAGCCTAGTATTCGCAGCACGATGGGAGAAACCCGCATAGAGCGAAAGACTCTTTGCCGGGGCCTCCCCTATGGGAAAGCACAGCATTCTTTGGGAAATCAGAGTCGGGTCTGTGGGATGCTGCCTGCTGCTTGCCGGAGCCAGTCTCCACCGCGCGGTGTAATAAACCCGCATGGAGCGAAATCCTCTTGGCCTGGGCATCCCCTCTGCCTGAGAGAGAAGCGCAGTGGCGCCTGTGGAAAGATTTTTAAGGAAAGGGACATGTCTGTCACTGCAGAGCGACGGAAGCCTGGCTGCTAAAGAGACCAGAGGGTACGATTAGGGCAGGGGAAAGGGCTCCACTCTGAGGAAGGAGTCTGGGCAGAAAGCATGCCTGTCCTGAGCCTTTGGGCCCAAGGAGACAGCAGCTCCTTGGTCACCTGTCCGTGGTGGAGACACGGGCTTGCCACCAGGCGCCTACCCTGAACTCGAGAAACAACGCCCAGAAAGAACTCGCCATCAGATGCCGTCTTCCTCCAGGATGTGGAAGCTTGGAGGAGGCACGGGGTTTAAGGGGAAGGAGTGGGGACAGTCCCCCCCCGCAAAACTCCCTATTCTGTGCACGGGCGGTGTGCAGGGATCCTGTCACCTCTCCTTTCCTGTGGGGAAAGCACTGGCCTAGTCCGTGAATCTGCCTGAAGGCCAGAGTAAAAGGCCAAGCGATGCCTACACCGGGAGATGGTAGTGTGCCTAGAGTGCAATCCTTGGCTACGCACGCTACTGCAGGGTTGTGGCTATGTCTGCTTAGTTCGGTCTGGCAGGGTGAACCCAAGAGACTAACATGGAGCCCAGGAAAGCAAGGCCCAAGAGGCACCAGCTCTCCAGCAGCTCTTCTTGCCTGATGCGACTGAAGCCTTGCTGAGGAAGCAGCGGCGAAGTGCTGTTCACTCCAAGCCAAAGCCTCTGCGAAAGCACAGCATGCGCTCAGAAATGTTCTGCGGGCTGCTGATGCTTGCCTGAGGCCAGTCTCACGGTGGGAGAAACCCGGCATACAGCGAAAGCCTCTTTGCCTGGGCATCTCCCCTGGGAAAGTGTGGCATTCGTTGGGAAATCAGAGTTGGGTTTGGGGATACTGCTTCTGCTTGCCTGAGCTAGTCTCCGCAGCACGGTGGAAGATAACCGCATGGAGCGTAATACTCTTTGACCTAGCATCCCCTCTGCCTGAGAGAGAAGCATGGTTGCACACGTCTGTCACCGTGCTCCCCAGGAGCAAGTGTGGGAAGACGCAGCACGCCGGCCCCGGGGAAGAGAAGGAGCCTTTGGCCTTGGGGTCGGGAAACGCTCGGGAAGCAGGATAGCCTGCCGTGGAATGAACAGCAGACCGGTGGCAAGACAAGTGTCACCCGCTCCCTGTGCGGAGAGATGGTAACCTGGCTGCTAAGGAGACTTGAGGGGACGACTAGGGCAGGGGCGCATGCACCACTCTGAGGAAGGAGTCTGGGCAGAAAGCAGGCCTGTCCTATGCCTCTGCTCACAAGGGGACAGCATCTCCTTGCCACCTGTCCCAAGGGCAGGCTTGGGCTTGCCACCAGGTGCCAAACCCGGAATTCGCAGAAGCAACCCCATGGAGAAACGGGCAGTCAGATGCCGTCTTCCACAAAGATGTGGCAGGGGGTGTGCCGGGGAAAGAGTGGAGACACTCCCCTACAGTTCCCCATCCCAGTTCACGGGCCGTGTGCAGGGATCCTGTCGCCTCCTATCTCCTGAGGTGAAGGCACTGGCCTAGGCCCAGAGTCTGCCTGAGAAAAGGCAAAGCCTTACCTATGCCAAGAGATGGTAATAGGCATAGAGTGCCATGCTAGGACACGCACGCTGCTTCAGGGTTTTGACTGTGTCTGCTTAGTTCGGCTTAACAAGATGAACCCCAGGCGCGAACTTGGAGCAGGGGAAAGCAAGGCCCAAGAGGAACCAGCTCTCCTGCTACCGCGACAGAGCGAACGACCAAAGCCTTGCTGAGGAAGCAGCAGCGACGTGCGGTTTGTGCCAAGCTGAAAACCTCTGCGAAAGCATAGAAGTCGCTGGGAAATCAGAGTCGGTTCTGTGGGCTGCTTTTGTTGCTTGCCTTAGCCTAGTGTTCGCAGCACGATGGGAGAAACCCGCATAGAGGGAAAGCCTCTTTGCCGGGGCATCGCCGCTGGCAAAGCACAGCATTCTTTGGGAAATCAGAGGCGGGGAAGAGAAGGAGCCGTTGGCCTTGGGGTCGGGAAAGGCGAAAAGCCTCTTTGCCTGGGCTTCTCCCCTAGGAAAGCACAGCATTCGTTGGGAAATCAGAGTTCGTTTGGGAACGCTGCTGCTGCTTGCCTAAGATAGTCTCCGCAGCACGGTGGAATATACCCGCATGGAGCGAAATTCTCTTTGCCCTAGAATCCCCTCTGCCTGAGAGAGAAGCATGGTTGCACACGTCTGTCACCACGCTCCCCAGGAGCAAGTGTGGGGTAGGCGCAGCACGCCGCCCCCAGGGAAGAGAAGGAGCCGTTGGCTTTGGGGTCGGGAATCGCTCGGTAAGCAGGATAGCCTGCCGTGGCGCGAACAGCAGGCCGGTGGCAAGACAAGTGTCACCCGCTCCCTGTACGGAGAGATGGAAGCTTGGTGCAAAGGAGACGAGGGGATAAGAAGGGCAGGGGCGCGTGCTCCACTCTAAGGAAGGAGTCTGGGCAGAGGCAGGCAGAAGGAGACAGCATCTCCTTGACCACCTGTCCCAAGGACAGCCTTGTGCTTGCCACCAGGTGCCGTACTCGGAACTCACAGAAACAACCCAATGGAGAAAGGGGCAGTCAGATGCTGTCTTCCACCAAAATGTGGCAGCGTTGTCGGTGGCAGGGGTGTGCCAGGGAAGGAGTGGAGACAGTCCCCCACAGTACCTCATCACAGTGCACGGACCGTGTACAGGGATCCTGTGGCCTCCTCTCTCCTGTGGTGAAGACACTGGCCTAGGCCCAGAGTCTGCCTGAGCGCGGGAGCAAATGGAAAAGCCTTACCTACGCCAGGAGATGGTAAAAGGCATAGAGTGCCATGCTAGGCCACGCAGGCTGCTGCAGGGTGGTGACTGTGTCTGCTTAGTTAGGCTTAGCAAGGTGAACCTCGGGCGTGAATTTGGAGCCCGGGAACGCAAGGCCCAAGAGGCACCAGCTCTCCCGCGGCTGTACCACTCTGCCGCGACAGAACGAAAGAAAAGGCCTTGCTGAGAATGCAGTAGCGAAGTGCGGTTCGCGCCGAGCTGAAAACATCTGCGACAGCACAGCTGTCGCTGGGAAATCAGAGTCGGTTCTGTGGGCTGCTCTCGTTGCTTGCCTTAGCCTAGTATTCGCAGCACGATGGGAGAAACCCGCATAGAGCGAAAGACTCTTTGCCGGGGCCTCCCCTATGGGAAAGCACAGCATTCTTTGGGAAATCAGAGTCGGGTCTGTGGGATGCTGCCTGCTGCTTGCCGGAGCCAGTCTCCACCGCGCGGTGTAATAAACCCGCATGGAGCGAAATCCTCTTGGCCTGGGCATCCCCTCTGCCTGAGAGAGAAGCGCAGTGGCGCCTGTGGAAAGATTTTTAAGGAAAGGGACATGTCTGTCACTGCAGAGCGACGGAAGCCTGGCTGCTAAAGAGACCAGAGGGCACGATTAGGGCAGGGGAAAGGGCTCCACTCTGAGGAAGGAGTCTGGGCAGAAAGCATGCCTGTCCTGAGCCTTTGGGCCCAAGGAGACAGCAGCTCCTTGGTCACCTGTCCGTGGTGGAGACACGGGCTTGCCACCAGGCGCCTACCCTGAACTCGAGAAACAACGCCCAGAAAGAACTCGCCATCAGATGCCGTCTTCATCCAGGATGTGGAAGCTTGGAGCAGGCACGGGGTTTAAGGGGAAGGAGTGGGGACAGTCCCCCCACCCCAAAACTCCCTATTCTGTGCACGGGCGGTGTGCAGGGATCCTGTCACCTCTCCTTTCCTGTGGGGAAAGCACTGGCCTAGTCCGTGAATCTGCCTGAGCGCCAGAGTAAAAGGCCAAGCGATGCCTACACCGGGAGATGGTAGTGTGCCTAGAGTGCAATCCTTGGCTGCGCACGCTACTGCAGGGTTGTGGCTACGTCTGCTTAGTTCGGCCTGGCAGGGTGAACCCAGGACGCTAACATGGAGCCCAGGAAAGCGAGGCCCAAGAGGCACCAGCTCTCCAGCAGCTCTTCTTGCCTGACGCGACTGAAGCCTTGCTGAGGAAGCAGCGGGGAAGTGCTGTTCACTCCAAGCCAAAGCCTCTGCGAAAGCACAGCATGCGCTGAGAAATGTTCTGCGGGCTGCTGATGCTTGCCTGAGGCCAGTCTCACGGTGGGAGAAACCCGGCATACAGCGAAAGCCTCTTTGACTGGGCATCTCCCCTGGGAAAGTGTGGCATTCGTTGGGAAATCAGAGTTGGGTTTGGGGATGCTGCTTCTGCTTGCCTGAGCTAGTCTCCGCAGCACGGTGGAAGATAACCGCATGGAGCGTAATACTCTTTGCCCTAGAATCCCCTCTGCCTGAGAGAGAAGCATGGTTGCACACGTCTGTCACCGTGCTCCCCAGGAGCAAGTGTGGGAAGACGCAGCACGCCGGCCCCGGGGAAGAGAAGGAGCCTTTGGCCTTGGGGTCGGGAAACGCTTGGGAAGCAGGATAGCCTGCCGTGGAATGAACAGCAGGCCGGTGGCAAGACAAGTGTCACCCGCTCCCTGTGCGGAGAGATGGTAACCTGGCTGCTAAGGAGACTTGAGGGGACGACTAGGGCAGGGGCGCATGCACCACTCTGAGGAAGGAGTCTGGGCAGAAAGCAGGCCTGTCCTGTGCCTCTGCTCACAAGGGGACAGCATCTCCTTGCCACCTGTCCCAAGGGCAGGCTTGGGCTTGCCACCAGGTGCCAAACCCGGAATTCGCAGAAACAACCCCATGGAGAAACGGGCAGTCAGATGCCGTCTTCCACAAAGATGTGGCAGGGGGTGTGCCGGGGAAAGAGTGGAGACACTCCCCTACAGTTCCCCATCCCAGTTCACGGGCCGTGTGCAGGGATCCTGTCGCCTCCTATCTCCTGAGGTGAAGGCACTGGCCTAGGCCCAGAGTCTGCCTGAGAAAAGGCAAAGCCTTACCTATGCCAAGAGATGGTAATAGGCATAGAGTGCCATGCTAGGACACGCACGCTGCTTCAGGGTTGTGACTGTGTCTGCTTAGTTCGGCTTAACAAGATGAACCCCAGGCGCGAACTTGGAGCAGGGGAAAGCAAGGCCCAAGAGGAACCAGCTCTCCTCCTACCGCGACAGAGCGAACGACCAAAGCCTTGCTGAGGAAGCAGCAGCGACGTGCGGTTTGTGCCAAGCTGAAAACCTCTGCGAAAGCATAGAAGTCGCTGGGAAATCAGAGTCGGTTCTGTGGGCTGCTTTTGTTGCTTGCCTTAGCCTAGTGTTCGCAGCACGATGGGAGAAACCCGCATAGAGGGAAAGCCTCTTTGCCGGGGCATCGCCGCTGGCAAAGCACAGCATTCTTTGGGAAATCAGAGGCGGGGAAGAGAAGGAGCCGTTGGCCTTGGGGTCGGGAAAGGCGAAAAGCCTCTTTGCCTGGGCTTCTCCCCTAGGAAAGCACAGCATTCGTTGGGAAATCAGAGTTCGTTTGGGAACGCTGCTGCTGCTTGCCTAAGATAGTCTCCGCAGCACGGTGGAATATACCCGCATGGAGCGAAATTCTCTTTGCCCTAGAATCCCCTCTGCCTGAGAGAGAAGCATGGTTGCACACGTCTGTCACCACGCTCCCCAGGAGCAAGTGTGGGGTAGGCGCAGCACGCCGCCCCCAGGGAAGAGAAGGAGCCGTTGGCTTTGGGGTCGGGAATCGCTCGGTAAGCAGGATAGCCTGCCGTGGCGCGAACAGCAGGCCGGTGGCAAGACAAGTGTCACCCGCTCCCTGTACGGAGAGATGGAAGCTTGGTGCAAAGGAGACGAGGGGATAAGAAGGGCAGGGGCGCGTGCTCCACTCTAATGAAGGAGTCTGGGCAGAGGCAGGCAGAAGGAGACAGCATCTCCTTGACCACCTGTCCCAAGGACAGCCTTGTGCTTGCCACCAGGTGCCGTACTCGGAACTCACAGAAACAACCCAATGGAGAAAGGGGCAGTCAGATGCTGTCTTCCACCAAAATGTGGCAGCGTTGTCGGTGGCAGGGGTGTGCCAGGGAAGGAGTGGAGACAGTCCCCCACAGTACCCCATCCCAGTGCACGGACCGTGTACAGGGATCCTGTGGCCTCCTCTCTCCTGTGGTGAAGACACTGGCCTAGGCCCAGAGTCTGCCTGAGCGCGGGAGCAAAAGGAAAAGCCTTACCTACGCCAGGAGATGGTAAAAGGCATAGAGTGCCATGCTAGGCCACGCAGGCTGCTGCAGGGTGGTGACTGTGTCTGCTTAGTTAGGCTTAGCAAGGTGAACCTCGGGCGTGAATTTGGAGCCCGGGAACGCAAGGCCCAAGAGGCACCAGCTCTCCCGCGGCTGTACCACTCTGCCGCGACAGAACGAAAGAAAAGGCCTTGCTGAGAATGCAGTAGCGAAGTGCGGTTCGCGCCGAGCTGAAAACATCTGCGACAGCACAGCTGTCGCTGGGAAATCAGAGTCGGTTCTGTGGGCTGCTCTCGTTGCTTGCCTTAGCCTAGTATTCGCAGCACGATGGGAGAAACCCGCATAGAGCGAAAGACTCTTTGCCGGGGCCTCCCCTATGGGAAAGCACAGCATTCTTTGGGAAATCAGAGTCGGGTCTGTGGGATGCTGCCTGCTGCTTGCCGGAGCCAGTCTCCACCGCGCGGTGTAATAAACCCGCATGGAGCGAAATCCTCTTGGCCTGGGCATCCCCTCTGCCTGAGAGAGAAGCGCAGTGGCGCCTGTGGAAAGATTTTTAAGGAAAGGGACATGTCTGTCACTGCAGAGCGACGGAAGCCTGGCTGCTAAAGAGACCAGAGGGCACGATTAGGGCAGGGGAAAGGGCTCCACTCTGAGGAAGGAGTCTGGGCAGAAAGCATGCCTGTCCTGAGCCTTTGGGCCCAAGGAGACAGCAGCTCCTTGGTCACCTGTCCGTGGTGGAGACACGGGCTTGCCACCAGGCGCCTACCCTGAACTCGAGAAACAACGCCCAGAAAGAACTCGCCATCAGATGCCGTCTTCCTCCAGGATGTGGAAGCTTGGAGCAGGCACGGGGTTTAAGGGGAAGGAGTGGGGACAGTCCCCCCACCCCAAAACTCCCTATTCTGTGCACGGGCGGTGTGCAGGGATCCTGTCACCTCTCCTTTCCTGTGGGGAAAGCACTGGCCTAGTCCGTGAATCTGCCTGAGCGCCAGAGTAAAAGGCCAAGCGATGCCTACACCGGGAGATGGTAGTGTGCCTAGAGTGCAATCCTTGGCTACGCACGCTACTGCAGGGTTGTGGCTACGTCTGCTTAGTTCGGCCTGGCAGGGTGAACCCAGGACGCTAACATGGAGCCCAGGAAAGCGAGGCCCAAGAGGCACCAGCTCTCCAGCAGCTCTTCTTGCCTGACGCGACTGAAGCCTTGCTGAGGAAGCAGCGGGGAAGTGCTGTTCACTCCAAGCCAAAGCCTCTGCGAAAGCACAGCATGCGCTGAGAAATGTTCTGCGGGCTGCTGATGCTTGCCTGAGGCCAGTCTCACGGTGGGAGAAACCCGGCATACAGCGAAATCCTCTTTGACTGGGCATCTCCCCTGGGAAAGTGTGGCATTCGTTGGGAAATCAGAGTTGGGTTTGGGGATGCTGCTTCTGCTTGCCTGAGCTAGTCTCCGCAGCACGGTGGAAGATAACCGCATGGAGCGTAATACTCTTTGCCCTAGAATCCCCTCTGCCTGAGAGAGAAGCATGGTTGCACACGTCTGTCACCGTGCTCCCCAGGAGCAAGTGTGGGAAGACGCAGCACGCCGGCCCCGGGGAAGAGAAGGAGCCTTTGGCCTTGGGGTCGGGAAACGCTTGGGAAGCAGGATAGCCTGCCGTGGAATGAACAGCAGGCCGGTGGCAAGACAAGTGTCACCCGCTCCCTGTGCGGAGAGATGGTAACCTGGCTGCTAAGGAGACTTGAGGGGACGACTAGGGCAGGGGCGCATGCACCACTCTGAGGAAGGAGTCTGGGCAGAAAGCAGGCCTGTCCTGTGCCTCTGCTCACAAGGGGACAGCATCTCCTTGCCACCTGTCCCAAGGGCAGGCTTGGGCTTGCCACCAGGTGCCAAACCCGGAATTCGCAGAAACAACCCCATGGAGAAACGGGCAGTCAGATGCCGTCTTCCACAAAGATGTGGCAGGGGGTGTGCCGGGGAAAGAGTGGAGACACTCCCCTACAGTTCCCCATCCCAGTTCACGGGCCGTGTGCAGGGATCCTGTCGCCTCCTATCTCCTGAGGTGAAGGCACTGGCCTAGGCCCAGAGTCTGCCTGAGAAAAGGCAAAGCCTTACCTATGCCAAGAGATGGTAATAGGCATAGAGTGCCATGCTAGGACACGCACGCTGCTTCAGGGTTGTGACTGTGTCTGCTTAGTTCGGCTTAACAAGATGAACCCCAGGCGCGAACTTGGAGCAGGGGAAAGCAAGGCCCAAGAGGAACCAGCTCTCCTCCTACCGCGACAGAGCGAACGACCAAAGCCTTGCTGAGGAAGCAGCAGCGACGTGCGGTTTGTGCCAAGCTGAAAACCTCTGCGAAAGCATAGAAGTCGCTGGGAAATCAGAGTCGGTTCTGTGGGCTGCTTTTGTTGCTTGCCTTAGCCTAGTGTTCGCAGCACGATGGGAGAAACCCGCAAAGAGGGAAAGCCTCTTTGCCGGGGCATCGCCGCTGGCAAAGCACAGCATTCTTTGGGAAATCAGAGGCGGGGAAGAGAAGGAGCCGTTGGCCTTGGGGTCGGGAAAGGCGAAAAGCCTCTTTGCCTGGGCTTCTCCCCTAGGAAAGCACAGCATTCGTTGGGAAATCAGAGTTCGTTTGGGAACGCTGCTGCTGCTTGCCTAATATAGTCTCCGCAGCACGGTGGAATATACCCGCATGGAGCGAAATTCTCTTTGCCCTAGAAACCCCTCTGCCTGAGAGAGAAGCATGGTTGCACACGTCTGTCACCGTGCTCCCCAGGAGCAAGTGTGGGAAGACGCAGCACGCCGGCCCCGGGGAAGAGAAGGAGCCTTTGGCCTTGGGGTCGGGAAACGCTCGGGAAGCAGGATAGCCTGCCGTGGAATGAACAGCAGGCCGGTGGCAAGACAAGTGTCACCCGCTCCCTGTGCGGAGAGATGGTAACCTGGCTGCTAAGGAGACTTGAGGGGACGACTAGGGCAGGGGCGCATGCACCACTCTGAGGAAGGAGTCTGGGCAGAAAGCAGGCCTGTCCTGTGCCTCTGCTCACAAGGGGACAGCATCTCCTTGCCACCTGTCCCAAGGGCAGGCTTGGGCTTGCCACCAGGTGCCAAACCCGGAATTTGCAGAAACAACCCCATGGAGAAACGGGCAGTCAGATGCCGTCTTCCACAAAGATGTGGCAGGGGGTGTGCCGGGGAAAGAGTGGAGACACTCCCCTACAGTTCCCCATCCCATGTCACGGGCCGTGTGCAGGGATCCTGTCGCCTCCTATCTCCTGAGGTGAAGGCACTGGCCTAGGCCCAGAGTCTGCCTGAGAAAAGGCAAAGCCTTACCTATGCCAAGAGATGGTAATAGGCATAGAGTGCCATGCTAGGACACGCACGCTGCTTCAGGGTTGTGACTGTGTCTGCTTAGTTCGGCTTAACAAGATGAACCCCAGGCGCGAACTTGGAGCAGGGGAAAGCAAGGCCCAAGAGGAACCAGCTCTCCTCCTACCGCGACAGAGCGAACGACCAAAGCCTTGCTGAGGAAGCAGCAGCGACGTGCGGTTTGTGCCAAGCTGAAAACCTCTGCGAAAGCATAGAAGTCGCTGGGAAATCAGAGTCGGTTCTGTGGGCTGCTTTTGTTGCTTGCCTTAGCCTAGTGTTCGCAGCACGATGGGAGAAACCCGCATAGAGGGAAAGCCTCTTTGCCGGGGCATCGCCGGTGGCAAAGCACAGCATTCTTTGGGAAATCAGAGGCGGGGAAGAGAAGGAGCCGTTGGCCTTGGGGTCGGGAAAGGCGAAAAGCCTCTTTGCCTGGGCTTCTCCCCTAGGAAAGCACAGCATTCGTTGGGAAATCAGAGTTCGTTTGGGAACGCTGCTGCTGCTTGCCTAAGATAGTCTCCGCAGCACGGTGGAATATACCCGCATGGAGCGAAATTCTCTTTGCCCTAGAATCCCCTCTGCCTGAGAGAGAAGCATGGTTGCACACGTCTGTCACCACGCTCCCCAGGAGCAAGTGTGGGGTAGGCGCAGCACGCCGCCCCCAGGGAAGAGAAGGAGCCGTTGGCTTTGGGGTCGGGAATCGCTCGGTAAGCAGGATAGCCTGCCGTGGCGCGAACAGCAGGCCGGTGGCAAGACAAGTGTCACCCGCTCCCTGTACGGAGAGATGGAAGCTTGGTGCAAAGGAGACGAGGGGATAAGAAGGGCAGGGGCGCGTGCTCCACTCTAAGGAAGGAGTCTGGGCAGAGGCAGGCAGAAGGAGACAGCATCTCCTTGACCACCTGTCCCAAGGACAGCCTTGTGCTTGCCACCAGGTGCCGTACTCGGAACTCACAGAAACAACCCAATGGAGAAAGGGGCAGTCAGATGCTGTCTTCCACCAAAATGTGGCAGCGTTGTCGGTGGCAGGGGTGTGCCAGGGAAGGAGTGGAGACAGTCCCCCACAGTACCCCATCCCAGTGCACGGACCGTGTACAGGGATCCTGTGGCCTCCTCTCTCCTGTGGTGAAGACACTGGCCTAGGCCCAGAGTCTGCCTGAGCGCGGGAGCAAAAGGAAAAGCCTTACCTACGCCAGGAGATGGTAAAAGGCATAGAGTGCCATGCTAGGCCACGCAGGCTGCTGCAGGGTGGTGACTGTGTCTGCTTAGTTAGGCTTAGCAAGGTGAACCTCGGGCGTGAATTTGGAGCCCGGGAACGCAAGGCCCAAGAGGCACCAGCTCTCCCGCGGCTGTACCACTCTGCCGCGACAGAACGAAAGAAAAGGCCTTGCTGAGAAAGCAGTAGCGAAGTGCGGTTCGCGCCGAGCTGAAAACATCTGCGACAGCACAGCTGTCGCTGGGAAATCAGAGTCGGTTCTGTGGGCTGCTCTCGTTGCTTGCCTTAGCCTAGTATTCGCAGCACGATGGGAGAAACCCGCATAGAGCGAAAGACTCTTTGCCGGGGCCTCCCCTATGGGAAAGCACAGCATTCTTTGGGAAATCAGAGTCGGGTCTGTGGGATGCTGCCTGCTGCTTGCCGGAGCCAGTCTCCACCGCGCGGTGTAATAAACCCGCATGGAGCGAAATCCTCTTGGCCTGGGCATCCCCTCTGCCTGAGAGAGAAGCGCAGTGGCGCCTGTGGAAAGATTTTTAAGGAAAGGGACATGTCTGTCACTGCAGAGCGACGGAAGCCTGGCTGCTAAAGAGACCAGAGGGCACGATTAGGGCAGGGGAAAGGGCTCCACTCTGAGGAAGGAGTCTGGGCAGAAAGCATGCCTGTCCTGAGCCTTTGGGCCCAAGGAGACAGCAGCTCCTTGGTCACCTGTCCGTGGTGGAGACACGGGCTTGCCACCAGGCGCCTACACTGAACTCGAGAAACAACGCCCAGAAAGAACTCGCCATCAGATGCCGTCTTCCTCCAGGATGTGGAAGCTTGGAGGAGGCACGGGGTTTAAGGGGAAGGAGTGGGGACAGTCCCCCCCCGCAAAACTCCCTATTCTGTGCACGGGCGGTGTGCAGGGATCCTGTCACCTCTCCTTTCCTGTGGGGAAAGCACTGGCCTAGTCCGTGAATCTGCCTGAGTGCCAGAGTAAAAGGCCAAGCGATGCCTACACCGGGAGATGGTAGTGTGCCTAGAGTGCAATCCTTGGCTACGCACGCTACTGCAGGGTTGTGGCTATGTCTGCTTAGTTCGGCCTGGCAGGGTGAAACCAGGACGCTAACATGGAGCCCAGGAAAGCAAGGCCCAAGAGGCACCAGCTCTCCAGCAGCTCTTCTTGCCTGACGCGACTGAAGCCTTGCTGAGGAAGCAGCGGCGAAGTGCTGTTCACTCCAAGCCAAAGCCTCTGCGAAAGCACAGCATGCGCTGAGAAATGTTCTGCGGGCTGCTGATGCTTGCCTGAGGCCAGTCTCACGGTGGGAGAAACCCGGCATACAGCGAAAGCCTCTTTGCCTGGGCATCTCCCCTGGGAAAGTGTGGCATTCGTTGGGAAATCAGAGTTGGGTTTGGGGATGCTGCTTCTGCTTGCCTGAGCTAGTCTCCGCAGCACGGTGGAAGATAACCGCATGGAGCGTAATACTCTTTGCCCTAGCATCCCCTCTGCCTGAGAGAGAAGCATGGTTGCACACGTCTGTCACCGTGCTCCCCAGGAGCAAGTGTGGGAAGACGCAGCACGCCGGCCCCGGGGAAGAGAAGGAGCCTTTGGCCTTGGGGTCGGGAAACGCTCGGGAAGCAGGATAGCCTGCCGTGGAATGAACAGCAGGCCGGTGGCAAGACAAGTGTCACCCGCTCCCTGTGCGGAGAGATGGTAACCTGGCTGCTAAGGAGACTTGAGGGGACGACTAGGGCAGGGGCGCATGCACCACTCTGAGGAAGGAGTCTGGGCAGAAAGCAGGCCTGTCCTGTGCCTCTGCTCACAAGGGGACAGCATCTCCTTGCCACCTGTCCCAAGGGCAGGCTTGGGCTTGCCACCAGGTGCCAAACCCGGAATTCGCAGAAACAACCCCATGGAGAAACGGGCAGTCAGATGCCGTCTTCCACAAAGATGTGGCAGGGGGTGTGCCGGGGAAAGAGTGGAGACACTCCCCTACAGTTCCCCATCCCAGTTCACGGGCCGTGTGCAGGGATCCTGTCGCCTCCTATCTCCTGAGGTGAAGGCACTGGCCTAGGCCCAGAGTCTGCCTGAGAAAAGGCAAAGCCTTACCTATGCCAAGAGATGGTAATAGGCATAGAGTGCCATGCTAGGACACGCACGCTGCTTCAGGGTTGTGACTGTGTCTGCTTAGTTCGGCTTAACAAGATGAACCCCAGGCGCGAACTTGGAGCAGGGGAAAGCAAGGCCCAAGAGGAACCAGCTCTCCTGCTACCGCGACAGAGCGAACGACCAAAGCCTTGCTGAGGAAGCAGCAGCGACGTGCGGTTTGTGCCAAGCTGAAAACCTCTGCGAAAGCATAGAAGTCGCTGGGAAATCAGAGTCGGTTCTGTGGGCTGCTTTTGTTGCTTGCCTTAGCCTAGTGTTCGCAGCACGATGGGAGAAACCCGCATAGAGGGAAAGCCTCTTTGCCGGGGCATCGCCGCTGGCAAAGCACAGCATTCTTTGGGAAATCAGAGGCGGGGAAGAGAAGGAGCCGTTGGCCTTGGGGTCGGGAAAGGCGAAAAGCCTCTTTGCCTGGGCTTCTCCCCTAGGAAAGCACAGCATTCGTTGGGAAATCAGAGTTCGTTTGGGAACGCTGCTGCTGCTTGCCT
The DNA here is from genome assembly GCF_030435805.1 of Mustela lutreola. Taxonomy (NCBI): domain Eukaryota; kingdom Metazoa; phylum Chordata; class Mammalia; order Carnivora; family Mustelidae; genus Mustela; species Mustela lutreola. The sequence continues at coordinate 156,563,644 of NC_081294.1, forward strand.
AAGATAGTCTCCGCAGCACGGTGGAATATACCCGCATGGAGCGAAATTCTCTTTGCCCTAGAATCCCCTCTGCCTGAGAGAGAAGCATGGTTGCACACGTCTGTCACCACGCTCCCCAGGAGCAAGTGTGGGGTAGGCGCAGCACGCCGCCCCCAGGGAAGAGAAGGAGCCGTTGGCTTTGGGGTCGGGAATCGCTCGGTAAGCAGGATAGCCTGCCGTGGCGCGAACAGCAGGCCGGTGGCAAGACAAGTGTCACCCGCTCCCTGTACGGAGAGATGGAAGCTTGGTGCAAAGGAGACGAGGGGATAAGAAGGGCAGGGGCGCGTGCTCCACTCTAAGGAAGGAGTCTGGGCAGAGGCAGGCAGAAGGAGACAGCATCTCCTTGACCACCTGTCCCAAGGACAGCCTTGTGCTTGCCACCAGGTGCCGTACTCGGAACTCACAGAAACAACCCAATGGAGAAAGGGGCAGTCAGATGCTGTCTTCCACCAAAATGTGGCAGCGTTGTCAGTGGCAGGGGTGTGCCAGGGAAGGAGTGGAGACAGTCCCCCACAGTACCCCATCCCAGTGCACGGACCGTGTACAGGGATCCTGTGGCCTCCTCTCTCCTGTGGTGAAGACACTGGCCTAGGCCCAGAGTCTGCCTGAGCGCGGGAGCAAAAGGAAAAGCCTTACCTACGCCAGGAGATGGTAAAAGGCATAGAGTGCCATGCTAGGCCACGCAGGCTGCTGCAGGGTGGTGACTGTGTCTGCTTAGTTAGGCTTAGCAAGGTGAACCTCGGGCGTGAATTTGGAGCCCGGGAACGCAAGGCCCAAGAGGCACCAGCTCTCCCGCGGCTGTACCACTCTGCCGCGACAGAACGAAAGAAAAGGCCTTGCTGAGAAAGCAGTAGCGAAGTGCGGTTCGCGCCGAGCTGAAAACATCTGCGACAGCACAGCTGTCGCTGGGAAATCAGAGTCGGTTCTGTGGGCTGCTCTCGTTGCTTGCCTTAGCCTAGTATTCGCAGCACGATGGGAGAAACCCGCATAGAGCGAAAGACTCTTTGCCGGGGCCTCCCCTATGGGAAAGCACAGCATTCTTTGGGAAATCAGAGTCGGGTCTGTGGGATGCTGCCTGCTGCTTGCCGGAGCCAGTCTCCACCGCGCGGTGTAATAAACCCGCATGGAGCGAAATCCTCTTGGCCTGGGCATCCCCTCTGCCTGAGAGAGAAGCGCAGTGGCGCCTGTGGAAAGATTTTTAAGGAAAGGGACATGTCTGTCACTGCAGAGCGACGGAAGCCTGGCTGCTAAAGAGACCAGAGGGCACGATTAGGGCAGGGGAAAGGGCTCCACTCTGAGGAAGGAGTCTGGGCAGAAAGCATGCCTGTCCTGAGCCTTTGGGCCCAAGAGACAGCAGCTCCTTGGTCACCTGTCCGTGGTGGAGACACGGGCTTGCCACCAGGCGCCTACCCTGAACTCGAGAAACAACGCCCAGAAAGAACTCGCCATCAGATGCCGTCTTCCTCCAGGATGTGGAAGCTTGGAGGAGGCACGGGGTTTAAGGGGAAGGAGTGGGGACAGTCCCCCCCCCCCAAAACTCCCTATTCTGTGCACGGGCGGTGTGCAGGGATCCTGTCACCTCTCCTTTCCTGTGGGGAAAGCACTGGCCTAGTCCGTGAATCTGCCTGAGCGCCAGAGTAAAAGGCCAAGCGATGCCTACACCGGGAGATGGTAGTGTGCCTAGAGTGCAATCCTTGGCTACGGAAGCTACTGCAGGGTTGTGGCTATGTCTGCTTAGTTCGGCCTGGCAGGGTGAACCCAGGACGCTAACATGGAGCCCAGGAAAGCAAGGCCCAAGAGGCACCAGCTCTCCAGCAGCTCTTCTTGCCTGACGCGACTGAAGCCTTGCTGAGGAAGCAGCGGCGAAGTGCTGTTCACTCCAAGCCAAAGCCTCTGCGAAAGCACAGCATGCGCTGAGAAATGTTCTGCGGGCTGCTGATGCTTGCCTGAGGCCAGTCTCACGGTGGGAGAAACCCGGCATACAGCGAAAGCCTCTTTGACTGGGCATCTCCCCTGGGAAAGTGTGGCATTCGTTGGGAAATCAGAGTTGGGTTTGGGGATGCTGCTTCTGCTTGTCTGAGCTAGTCTCCGCAGCACGGTGGAAGATAACCGCATGGAGCGTAATACTCTTTGCCCTAGCATCCCCTCTGCCTGAGAGAGAAGCATGGTTGCACACGTCTGTCAACGTGCTCCCCAGGAGCAAGTGTGGGAAGACGCAGCACGCCGGCCCCGGGGAAGAGAAGGAGCCTTTGGCCTTGGGGACGGGAAACGCTTTCGAAGCAGGATAGCCTGCCGTGGAATGAACAGCAGGCCGGTGGCAAGACAAGTGTCACCCGCTCCCTGTGCGGAGAGATGGTAACCTGGCTGCTAAGGAGACTTGAGGGGACGACTAGGGCAGGGGCGCATGCACCACTCTGAGGAAGGAGTCTGGGCAGAAAGCAGGCCTGTCCTGTGCCTCTGCTCACAAGGGGACAGCATCTCCTTGCCACCTGTCCCAAGGGCAGGCTTGGGCTTGCCACCAGGTGCCAAACCCGGAATTCGCAGAAACAACCCCATGGAGAAACGGGCAGTCAGATGCCGTCTTCCACAAAGATGTGGCAGGGGGTGTGCCGGGGAAAGAGTGGAGACACTCCCCTACAGTTCCCCATCCCAGTTCACGGGCCGTGTGCAGGGATCCTGTCGCCTCCTATCTCCTGAGGTGAAGGCACTGGCCTAGGCCCAGAGTCTGCCTGAGAAAAGGCAAAGCCTTACCTATGCCAAGAGATGGTAATAGGCATAGAGTGCCATGCTAGGACACGCACGCTGCTTCAGGGTTGTGACTGTGTCTGCTTAGTTCGGCTTAACAAGATGAACCCCAGGCGCGAACTTGGAGCAGGGGAAAGCAAGGCCCAAGAGGAACCAGCTCTCCTCCTACCGCGACAGAGCGAACGACCAAAGCCTTGCTGAGGAAGCAGCAGCGACGTGCGGTTTGTGCCAAGCTGAAAACCTCTGCGAAAGCATAGAAGTCGCTGGGAAATCAGAGTCGGTTCTGTGGGCTGCTTTTGTTGCTTGCCTTAGCCTAGTGTCCGCAGCACGATGGGAGAAACCCGCATAGAGGGAAAGCCTCTTTGCCGGGGCATCGCCGCTGGCAAAGCACAGCATTCTTTGGGAAATCAGAGGCGGGGAAGAGAAGGAGCCGTTGGCCTTGGGGTCGGGAAAGGCGAAAAGCCTCTTTGCCTGGGCTTCTCCCCTAGGAAAGCACAGCATTCGTTGGGAAATCAGATTTCGTTTGGGAACGCTGCTGCTGCTTGCCTAAGATAGTCTCCGCAGCACGGTGGAATATACCCGCATGGAGCGAAATTCTCTTTGCCCTAGAATCCCCTCTGCCTGAGAGAGAAGCATGGTTGCACACGTCTGTCACCACGCTCCCCAGGAGCAAGTGTGGGGTAGGCGCAGCACGCCGCCCCCAGGGAAGAGAAGGAGCCGTTGGCTTTGGGGTCGGGAATCGCTCGGTAAGCAGGATAGCCTGCCGTGGCGCGAACAGCAGGCCGGTGGCAAGACAAGTGTCACCCGCTCCCTGTACGGAGAGATGGAAGCTTGGTGCAAAGGAGACGAGGGGATAAGAAGGGCAGGGGCGCGTGCTCCACTCTAAGGAAGGAGTCTGGGCAGAGGCAGGCAGAAGGAGACAGCATCTCCTTGACCACCTGTCCCAAGGACAGCCTTGTGCTTGCCACCAGGTGCCGTACTCGGAACTCACAGAAACAACCCAATGGAGAAAGGGGCAGTCAGATGCTGTCTTCCACCAAAATGTGGCAGCGTTGTCGGTGGCAGGGGTGTGCCAGGGAAGGAGTGGAGACAGTCCCCCACAGTACCCCATCCCAGTGCACGGACCGTGTACAGGGATCCTGTGGCCTCCTCTCTCCTGTGGTGAAGACACTGGCCTAGGCCCAGAGTCTGCCTGAGCGCGGGAGCAAAAGGAAAAGCCTTACCTACGCCAGGAGATGGTAAAAGGCATAGAGTGCCATGCTAGGCCACGCAGGCTGCTGCAGGGTGGTGACTGTGTCTGCTTAGTTAGGCTTAGCAAGGTGAACCTCGGGCGTGAATTTGGAGCCCGGGAACGCAAGGCCCAAGAGGCACCAGCTCTCCCGCGGCTGTACCACTCTGCCGCGACAGAACGAAAGAAAAGGCCTTGCTGAGAAAGCAGTAGCGAAGTGCGGTTCGCGCCGAGCTGAAAACATCTGCGACAGCACAGCTGTCGCTGGGAAATCAGAGTCGGTTCTGTGGGCTGCTCTCGTTGCTTGCCTTAGCCTAGTATTCGCAGCACGATGGGAGAAACCCGCATAGAGCGAAAGACTCTTTGCCGGGGCCTCCCCTATGGGAAAGCACAGCATTCTTTGGGAAATCAGAGTCGGGTCTGTGGGATGCTGCCTGCTGCTTGCCGGAGCCAGTCTCCACCGCGCGGTGTAATAAACCCGCATGGAGCGAAATCCTCTTGGCCTGGGCATCCCCTCTGCCTGAGAGAGAAGCGCAGTGGCGCCTGTGGAAAGATTTTTAAGGAAAGGGACATGTCTGTCACTGCAGAGCGACGGAAGCCTGGCTGCTAAAGAGACCAGAGGGCACGATTAGGGCAGGGGAAAGGGCTCCACTCTGAGGAAGGAGTCTGGGCAGAAAGCATGCCTGTCCTGAGCCTTTGGGCCCAAGGAGACAGCAGCTCCTTGGTCACCTGTCCGTGGTGGAGACACGGGCTTGCCACCAGGCGCCTACCCTGAACTCGAGAAACAACGCCCAGAAAGAACTCGCCATCAGATGCCGTCTTCCTCCAGGATGTGGAAGCTTGGAGGAGGCACGGGGTTTAAGGGGAAGGAGTGGGGACAGTCCCCCCCCCCCCAAAACTCCCTATTCTGTGCACGGGCGGTGTGCAGGGATCCTGTCACCTCTCCTTTCCTGTGGGGAAAGCACTGGCCTAGTCCGTGAATCTGCCTGAGCGCCAGAGTAAAAGGCCAAGCGATGCCTACACCGGGAGATGGTAGTGTGCCTAGAGTGCAATCCTTGGCTACGGAAGCTACTGCAGGGTTGTGGCTATGTCTGCTTAGTTCGGCCTGGCAGGGTGAACCCAGGACGCTAACATGGAGCCCAGGAAAGCAAGGCCCAAGAGGCACCAGCTCTCCAGCAGCTCTTCTTGCCTGACGCGACTGAAGCCTTGCTGAGGAAGCAGCGGCGAAGTGCTGTTCACTCCAAGCCAAAGCCTCTGCGAAAGCACAGCATGCGCTGAGAAATGTTCTGCGGGCTGCTGATGCTTGCCTGAGGCCAGTCTCACGGTGGGAGAAACCCGGCATACAGCGAAAGCCTCTTTGACTGGGCATCTCCCCTGGGAAAGTGTGGCATTCGTTGGGAAATCAGAGTTGGGTTTGGGGATGCTGCTTCTGCTTGTCTGAGCTAGTCTCCGCAGCACGGTGGAAGATAACCGCATGGAGCGTAATACTCTTTGCCCTAGCATCCCCTCTGCCTGAGAGAGAAGCATGGTTGCACACGTCTGTCAACGTGCTCCCCAGGAGCAAGTGTGGGAAGACGCAGCACGCCGGCCCCGGGGAAGAGAAGGAGCCTTTGGCCTTGGGGACGGGAAACGCTTTCGAAGCAGGATAGCCTGCCGTGGAATGAACAGCAGGCCGGTGGCAAGACAAGTGTCACCCGCTCCCTGTGCGGAGAGATGGTAACCTGGCTGCTAAGGAGACTTGAGGGGACGACTAGGGCAGGGGCGCATGCACCACTCTGAGGAAGGAGTCTGGGCAGAAAGCAGGCCTGTCCTGTGCCTCTGCTCACAAGGGGACAGCATCTCCTTGCCACCTGTCCCAAGGGCAGGCTTGGGCTTGCCACCAGGTGCCAAACCCGGAATTCGCAGAAACAACCCCATGGAGAAACGGGCAGTCAGATGCCGTCTTCCACAAAGATGTGGCAGGGGGTGTGCCGGGGAAAGAGTGGAGACACTCCCCTACAGTTCCCCATCCCAGTTCACGGGCCGTGTGCAGGGATCCTGTCGCCTCCTATCTCCTGAGGTGAAGGCACTGGCCTAGGCCCAGAGTCTGCCTGAGAAAAGGCAAAGCCTTACCTATGCCAAGAGATGGTAATAGGCATAGAGTGCCATGCTAGGACACGCACGCTGCTTCAGGGTTGTGACTGTGTCTGCTTAGTTCGGCTTAACAAGATGAACCCCAGGCGCGAACTTGGAGCAGGGGAAAGCAAGGCCCAAGAGGAACCAGCTCTCCTCCTACCGCGACAGAGCGAACGACCAAAGCCTTGCTGAGGAAGCAGCAGCGACGTGCGGTTTGTGCCAAGCTGAAAACCTCTGCGAAAGCATAGAAGTCGCTGGGAAATCAGAGTCGGTTCTGTGGGCTGCTTTTGTTGCTTGCCTTAGCCTAGTGTCCGCAGCACGATGGGAGAAACCCGCATAGAGGGAAAGCCTCTTTGCCGGGGCATCGCCGCTGGCAAAGCACAGCATTCTTTGGGAAATCAGAGGCGGGGAAGAGAAGGAGCCGTTGGCCTTGGGGTCGGGAAAGGCGAAAAGCCTCTTTGCCTGGGCTTCTCCCCTAGGAAAGCACAGCATTCGTTGGGAAATCAGAGTTCGTTTGGGAACGCTGCTGCTGCTTGCCTAAGATAGTCTCCGCAGCACGGTGGAATATACCCGCATGGAGCGAAATTCTCTTTGCCCTAGAATCCCCTCTGCCTGAGAGAGAAGCATGGTTGCACACGTCTGTCACCACGCTCCCCAGGAGCAAGTGTGGGGTAGGCGCAGCACGCCGCCCCCAGGGAAGAGAAGGAGCCGTTGGCTTTGGGGTCGGGAATCGCTCGGTAAGCAGGATAGCCTGCCGTGGCGCGAACAGCAGGCCGGTGGCAAGACAAGTGTCACCCGCTCCCTGTACGGAGAGATGGAAGCTTGGTGCAAAGGAGACGAGGGGATAAGAAGGGCAGGGGCGCGTGCTCCACTCTAAGGAAGGAGTCTGGGCAGAGGCAGGCAGAAGGAGACAGCATCTCCTTGACCACCTGTCCCAAGGACAGCCTTGTGCTTGCCACCAGGTGCCGTACTCGGAACTCACAGAAACAACCCAATGGAGAAAGGGGCAGTCAGATGCTGTCTTCCACCAAAATGTGGCAGCGTTGTCGGTGGCAGGGGTGTGCCAGGGAAGGAGTGGAGACAGTCCCCCACAGTACCCCATCCCAGTGCACGGACCGTGTACAGGGATCCTGTGGCCTCCTCTCTCCTGTGGTGAAGACACTGGCCTAGGCCCAGAGTCTGCCTGAGCGCGGGAGCAAAAGGAAAAGCCTTACCTACGCCAGGAGATGGTAAAAGGCATAGAGTGCCATGCTAGGCCACGCAGGCTGCTGCAGGGTGGTGACTGTGTCTGCTTAGTTAGGCTTAGCAAGGTGAACCTCGGGCGTGAATTTGGAGCCCGGGAACGCAAGGCCCAAGAGGCACCAGCTCTCCCGCGGCTGTACCACTCTGCCGCGACAGAACGAAAGAAAAGGCCTTGCTGAGAAAGCAGTAGCGAAGTGCGGTTCGCGCCGAGCTGAAAACATCTGCGACAGCACAGCTGTCGCTGGGAAATCAGAGTCGGTTCTGTGGGCTGCTCTCGTTGCTTGCCGTAGCCTAGTATTCGCAGCACGATGGGAGAAACCCGCATAGAGCGAAAGACTCTTTGCCGGGGCCTCCCCTATGGGAAAGCACAGCATTCTTTGGGAAATCAGAGTCGGGTCTGTGGGATGCTGCCTGCTGCTTGCCGGAGCCAGTCTCCACCGCGCGGTGTAATAAACCCGCATGGAGCGAAATCCTCTTGGCCTGGGCATCCCCTCTACCTGAGAGAGAAGCGCAGTGGCGCCTGTGGAAAGATTTTTAAGGAAAGGGACATGTCTGTCACTGCAGAGCAACGGAAGCCTGGCTGCTAAAGAGACCAGAGGGCACGATTAGGGCAGGGGAAAGGGCTCCACTCTGAGGAAGGAGTCTGGGCAGAAAGCATGCCTGTCCTGAGCCTTTGGGCCCAAGGAGACAGCAGCTCCTTGGTCACCTGTCCGTGGTGGAGACACGGGCTTGCCACCAGGCGCCTACCCTGAACTCGAGAAACAACGCCCAGAAAGAACTCGCCATCAGATGCCGTCTTCCTCCAGGATGTGGAAGCTTGGAGGAGGCACAGGGTTTAAGGGGAAGGAGTGGGGACAGTCCCCCCCCCCCCAAAACTCCCTATTCTGTGCACGGGCGGTGTGCAGGGATCCTGTCACCTCTCCTTTCCTGTGGGGAAAGCACTGGCCTAGTCCGTGAATCTGCCTGAGCGCCAGAGTAAAAGGCCAAGCGATGCCTACACCGGGAGATGGTAGTGTGCCTAGAGTGCAATCCTTGGCTACGGAAGCTACTGCAGGGTTGTGGCTATGTCTGCTTAGTTCGGCCTGGCAGGGTGAACCCAGGACGCTAACATGGAGCCCAGGAAAGCAAGGCCCAAGAGGCACCAGCTCTCCAGCAGCTCTTCTTGCCTGACGCGACTGAAGCCTTGCTGAGGAAGCAGCGGCGAAGTGCTGTTCACTCCAAGCCAAAGCCTCTGCGAAAGCACAGCATGCGCTGAGAAATGTTCTGCGGGCTGCTGATGCTTGCCTGAGGCCAGTCTCACGGTGGGAGAAACCCGGCATACAGCGAAAGCCTCTTTGCCTGGGCATCTCCCCTGGGAAAGTGTGGCATTCTTTGGGAAATCAGAGTTGGGTTTGGGGATGCTGCTTCTGCTTGTCTGAGCTAGTCTCCGCAGCACGGTGGAAGATAACCGCATGGAGCGTAATACTCTTTGCCCTAGCATCCCCTCTGCCTGAGAGAGAAGCATGGTTGCACACGTCTGTCAACGTGCTCCCCAGGAGCAAGTGTGGGAAGACGCAGCACGCCGGCCCCGGGGAAGAGAAGGAGCCTTTGGCCTTGGGGTCGGGAAACGCTTTCGAAGCAGGATAGCCTGCCGTGGAATGAACAGCAGGCCGGTGGCAAGACAAGTGTCACCCGCTCCCTGTGCGGAGAGATGGTAACCTGGCTGCTAAGGAGACTTGAGGGGACGACTAGGGCAGGGGCGCATGCACCACTCTGAGGAAGGAGTCTGGGCAGAAAGCAGGCCTGTCCTGTGCCTCTGCTCACAAGGGGACAGCATCTCCTTGCCACCTGTCCCAAGGGCAGGCTTGGGCTTGCCACCAGGTTCCAAACCCGGAATTCGCAGAAACAACCCCATGGAGAAACGGGCAGTCAGATGCCGTCTTCCACAAAGATGTGGCAGGGAGTGTGCCGGGGAAAGAGTGGAGACACTCCCCTACAGTTCCCCATCCCATGTCACGGGCCGTGTGCAGGGATCCTGTCGCCTCCTATCTCCTGAGGTGAAGGCACTGGCCTAGGCCCAGAGTCTGCCTGAGAAAAGGCAAAGCCTTACCTATGCCAAGAGATGGTAATAGGCATAGAGTGCCATGCTAGGACACGCACGCTGCTTCAGGGTTGTGACTGTGTCTGCTTAGTTCGGCTTAACAAGATGAACCCCAGGCGCGAACTTGGAGCAGGGGAAAGCAAGGCCCAAGAGGAACCAGCTCTCCTCCTACCGCGACAGAGCGAACGACCAAAGCCTTGCTGAGGAAGCAGCAGCGACGTGCGGTTTGTGCCAAGCTGAAAACCTCTGCGAAAGCATAGAAGTCGCTGGGAAATCAGAGTCGGTTCTGTGGGCTGCTTTTGTTGCTTGCCTTAGCCTAGTGTTCGCAGCACGATGGGAGAAACCCGCATAGAGGGAAAGCCTCTTTGCCGGGGCATCGCCGCTGGCAAAGCACAGCATTCTTTGGGAAATCAGAGGCGGGGAAGAGAAGGAGCCGTTGGCCTTGGGGTCGGGAAAGGCGAAAAGCCTCTTTGCCTGGGCTTCTCCCCTAGGAAAGCACAGCATTCGTTGGGAAATCAGAGTTCGTTTGGGAACGCTGCTGCTGCTTGCCTAAGATAGTCTCCGCAGCACGGTGGAATATACCCGCATGGAGCGAAAGTCTCTTTGCCCTAGAATCCCCTCTGCCTGAGAGAGAAGCATGGTTGCACACGTCTGTCACCACGCTCCCCAGGAGCAAGTGTGGGGTAGGCGCAGCACGCCGCCCCCAGGGAAGAGAAGGAGCCGTTGGCTTTGGGGTCGGGAATCGCTCGGTAAGCAGGATAGCCTGCCGTGGCGCGAACAGCAGGCCGGTGGCAAGACAAGTGTCACCCGCTCCCTGTACGGAGAGATGGAAGCTTGGTGCAAAGGAGACGAGGGGATAAGAAGGGCAGGGGCGCGTGCTCCACTCTAAGGAAGGAGTCTGGGCAGAGGCAGGCAGAAGGAGACAGCATCTCCTTGACCACCTGTCCCAAGGACAGCCTTGTGCTTGCCACCAGGTGCCGTACTCGGAACTCACAGAAACAACCCAATGGAGAAAGGGGCAGTCAGATGCTGTCTTCCACCAAAATGTGGCAGCGTTGTCGGTGGCAGGGGTGTGCCAGGGAAGGAGTGGAGACAGTCCCCCACAGTACCCCATCCCAGTGCACGGACCGTGTACAGGGATCCTGTGGCCTCCTCTCTCCTGTGGTGAAGACACTGGCCTAGGCCCAGAGTCTGCCTGAGCGCGGGAGCAAAAGGAAAAGCCTTACCTACGCCAGGAGATGGTAAAAGGCATAGAGTGCCATGCTAGGCCACGCAGGCTGCTGCAGGGTGGTGACTGTGTCTGCTTAGTTAGGCTTAGCAAGGTGAACCTCGGGCGTGAATTTGGAGCCCGGGAACGCAAGGCCCAAGAGGCACCAGCTCTCCCGCGGCTGTACCACTCTGCCGCGACAGAACGAAAGAAAAGGCCTTGCTGAGAAAGCAGTAGCGAAGTGCGGTTCGCGCCGAGCTGAAAACATCTGCGACAGCACAGCTGTCGCTGGGAAATCAGAGTCGGTTCTGTGGGCTGCTCTCGTTGCTTGCCATAGCCTAGTATTCGCAGCACGATGGGGAAACCCGCATAGAGCGAAAGACTCTTTGCCGGGGCCTCCCCTATGGGAAAGCACAGCATTCTTTGGGAAATCAGAGTCGGGTCTGTGGGATGCTGCCTGCTGCTTGCCGGAGCCAGTCTCCACCGCGCGGTGTAATAAACCCGCATGGAGCGAAATCCTCTTGGCCTGGGCATCCCCTCTGCCTGAGAGAGAAGCGCAGTGGCGCCTGTGGAAAGATTTTTAAGGAAAGGGACATGTCTGTCACTGCAGAGCGACGGAAGCCTGGCTGCTAAAGAGACCAGAGGGTACGATTAGGGCAGGGGAAAGGGCTCCACTCTGAGGAAGGAGTCTGGGCAGAAAGCATGCCTGTCCTGAGCCTTTGGGCCCAAGGAGACAGCAGCTCCTTGGTCACCTGTCCGTGGTGGAGACACGGGCTTGCCACCAGGCGCCTACCCTGAACTCGAGAAACAACGCCCAGAAAGAACTCGCCATCAGATGCCGTCTTCCTCCAGGATGTGGAAGCTTGGAGGAGGCACGGGGTTTAAGGGGAAGGAGTGGGGACAGTCCCCCCCCCCCAAAACTCCCTATTCTGTGCACGGGCGGTGTGCAGGGATCCTGTCACCTCTCCTTTCCTGTGGGGAAAGCACTGGCCTAGTCCGTGAATCTGCCTGAGCGCCAGAGTAAAAGGCCAAGCGATGCCTACACCGGGAGATGGTAGTGTGCCTAGAGTGCAATCCTTGGCTACGCACGCTACTGCAGGGTTGTGGCTGTCTGCTTAGTTCGGCCTGGCAGGGTGAACCCAGGACGCTAACATGGAGCCCAGGAAAGCAAGGCCCAAGAGGCACCAGCTCTCCAGCAGCTCTTCTTGCCTGACGCGACTGAAGCCTTGCTGAGGAAGCAGCGGCGAAGTGCTGTTCACTCCAAGCCAAAGCCTCTGCGAAAGCACAGCATGCGCTGAGAAATGTTCTGCGGGCTGCTGATGCTTGCCTGAGGCCAGTCTCACGGTGGGAGAAACCCGGCATACAGCGAAAGCCTCTTTGACTGGGCATCTCCCCTGGGAAAGTGTGGCATTCGTTGGGAAATCAGAGTTGGGTTTGGGGATGCTGCTTCTGCTTGTCTGAGCTAGTCTCCGCAGCACGGTGGAAGATAACCGCATGGAGCGTAATACTCTTTGCCCTAGCATCCCCTCTGCCTGAGAGAGAAGCATGGTTGCACACGTCTGTCAACGTGCTCCCCAGGAGCAAGTGTGGGAAGACGCAGCACGCCGGCCCCGGGGAAGAGAAGGAGCCTTTGGCCTTGGGGACGGGAAACGCTTTCGAAGCAGGATAGCCTTCCGTGGAATGAACGGCAGGCCGGTGGCAAGACAAGTGTCACCCGCTCCCTGTGCGGAGAGATGGTAACCTGGCTGCTAAGGAGACTTGAGGGGACGACTAGGGCAGGGGCGCATGCACCACTCTGAGGAAGGAGTCTGGGCAGAAAGCAGGCCTGTCCTGTGCCTCTGCTCACAAGGGGACAGCATCTCCTTGCCACCTGTCCCAAGGGCAGGCTTGGGCTTGCCACCAGGTGCCAAACCCGGAATTCGCAGAAACAACCCCATGGAGAAACGGGCAGTCAGATGCCGTCTTCCACAAAGATGTGGCAGGGGGTGTGCCGGGGAAAGAGTGGAGACACTCCCCTACAGTTCCCCATCCCAGTTCACGGGCCGTGTGCAGGGATCCTGTCGCCTCCTATCTCCTGAGGTGAAGGCACTGGCCTAGGCCCAGAGTCTGCCTGAGAAAAGGCAAAGCCTTACCTATGCCAAGAGATGGTAATAGGCATAGAGTGCCATGCTAGGACACGCACGCTGCTTCAGGGTTGTGACTGTGTCTGCTTAGTTCGGCTTAACAAGATGAACCCCAGGCGCGAACTTGGAGCAGGGGAAAGCAAGGCCCAAGAGGAACCAGCTCTCCTCCTACCGCGACAGAGCGAACGACCAAAGCCTTGCTGAGGAAGCAGCAGCGACGTGCGGTTTGTGCCAAGCTGAAAACCTCTGCGAAAGCATAGAAGTCGCTGGGAAATCAGAGTCGGTTCTGTGGGCTGCTTTTGTTGCTTGCCTTAGCCTAGTGTCCGCAGCACGATGGGAGAAACCCGCATAGAGGGAAAGCCTCTTTGCCGGGGCATCGCCGCTGGCAAAGCACAGCATTCTTTGGGAAATCAGAGGCGGGGAAGAGAAGGAGCCGTTGGCCTTGGGGTCGGGAAAGGCGAAAAGCCTCTTTGCCTGGGCTTCTCCCCTAGGAAAGCACAGCATTCGTTGGGAAATCAGAGTTCGTTTGGGAACGCTGCTGCTGCTTGCCTAAGATAGTCTCCGCAGCACGGTGGAATATACCCGCATGGAGCGAAATTCTCTTTGCCCTAGAATCCCCTCTGCCTGAGAGAGAAGCATGGTTGCACACGTCTGTCACCACGCTCCCCAGGAGCAAGTGTGGGGTAGGCGCAGCACGCCGCCCCCAGGGAAGAGAAGGAGCCGTTGGCTTTGGGGTCGGGAATCGCTCGGTAAGCAGGATAGCCTGCCGTGGCGCGAACAGCAGGCCGGTGGCAAGACAAGTGTCACCCGCTCCCTGTACGGAGAGATGGAAGCTTGGTGCAAAGGAGACGAGGGGATAAGAAGGGCAGGGGCGCGTGCTCCACTCTAAGGAAGGAGTCTGGGCAGAGGCAGGCAGAAGGAGACAGCATCTCCTTGACCACCTGTCCCAAGGACAGCCTTGTGCTTGCCACCAGGTGCCGTACTCGGAACTCACAGAAACAACCCAATGGAGAAAGGGGCAGTCAGATGCTGTCTTCCACCAAAATGTGGCAGCGTTGTCGGTGGCAGGGGTGTGCCAGGGAAGGAGTGGAGACAGTCCCCCACAGTACCCCATCCCAGTGCACGGACCGTGTACAGGGATCCTGTGGCCTCCTCTCTCCTGTGGTGAAGACACTGGCCTAGGCCCAGAGTCTGCCTGAGCGCGGGAGCAAAAGGAAAAGCCTTACCTACGCCAGGAGATGGTAAAAGGCATAGAGTGCCATGCTAGGCCACGCAGGCTGCTGCAGGGTGGTGACTGTGTCTGCTTAGTTAGGCTTAGCAAGGTGAACCTCGGGCGTGAATTTGGAGCCCGGGAACGCAAGGCCCAAGAGGCACCAGCTCTCCCGCGGCTGTACCACTCTGCCGCGACAGAACGAAAGAAAAGGCCTTGCTGAGAAAGCAGTAGCGAAGTGCGGTTCGCGCCGAGCTGAAAACATCTGCGACAGCACAGCTGTCGCTGGGAAATCAGAGTCGGTTCTGTGGGCTGCTCTCGTTGCTTGCCGTAGCCTAGTATTCGCAGCACGATGGGAGAAACCCGCATAGAGCGAAAGACTCTTTGCCGGGGCCTCCCCTATGGGAAAGCACAGCATTCTTTGGGAAATCAGAGTCGGGTCTGTGGGATGCTGCCTGCTGCTTGCCGGAGCCAGTCTCCACCGCGCGGTGTAATAAACCCGCATGGAGCGAAATCCTCTTGGCCTGGGCATCCCCTCTACCTGAGAGAGAAGCGCAGTGGCGCCTGTGGAAAGATTTTTAAGGAAAGGGACATGTCTGTCACTGCAGAGCAACGGAAGCCTGGCTGCTAAAGAGACCAGAGGGCACGATTAGGGCAGGGGAAAGGACTCAACTCTGAGGAAGGAGTCTGGGCAGAAAGCATGCCTGTCCTGAGCCTTTGTGCCCAAGGAGACAGCAGCTCCTTGGTCACCTGTCCGTGGTGGAGACACGGGCTTGCCACCAGGCGCCTACCCTGAACTCGAGAAACAACGCCCAGAAAGAACTCGCCATCAGATGCCGTCTTCCTCCAGGATGTGGAAGCTTGGAGGAGGCACGGGGTTTAAGGGGAAGGAGTGGGGACAGTCCCCCCCCCCCAAAACTCCCTATTCTGTGCACGGGCGGTGTGCAGGGATCCTGTCACCTCTCCTTTCCTGTGGGGAAAGCACTGGCCTAGTCCGTGAATCTGCCTGAGCGCCAGAGTAAAAGGCCAAGCGATGCCTACACCGGGAGATGGTAGTGTGCCTAGAGTGCAATCCTTGGCTACGGAAGCTACTGCAGGGTTGTGGCTATGTCTGCTTAGTTCGGCCTGGCAGGGTGAACCCAGGAAGCTAACATGGAGCCCAGGAAAGCAAGGCCCAAGAGGCACCAGCTCTCCAGCAGCTCTTCTTGCCTGACGCGACTGAAGCCTTGCTGAGGAAGCAGCGGCGAAGTGCTGTTCACTCCAAGCCAAAGCCTCTGCGAAAGCACAGCATGCGCTGAGAAATGTTCTGCGGGCTGCTGATGCTTGCCTGAGGCCAGTCTCACGGTGGGAGAAACCCGGCATACAGCGAAAGCCTCTTTGCCTGGGCATCTCCCCTGGGAAAGTGTGGCATTCTTTGGGAAATCAGAGTTGGGTTTGGGGATGCTGCTTCTGCTTGTCTGAGCTAGTCTCCGCAGCACGGTGGAAGATAACCGCATGGAGCGTAATACTCTTTGCCCTAGCATCCCCTCTGCCTGAGAGAGAAGCATGGTTGCACACGTCTGTCAACGTGCTCCCCAGGAGCAAGTGTGGGAAGACGCAGCACGCCGGCCCCGGGGAAGAGAAGGAGCCTTTGGCCTTGGGGTCGGGAAACGCTTTCGAAGCAGGATAGCCTGCCGTGGAATGAACGGCAGGCCGGTGGCAAGACAAGTGTCACCCGCTCCCTGTGCGGAGAGATGGTAACCTGGCTGCTAAGGAGACTTGAGGGGACGACTAGGGCAGGGGCGCATGCACCACTCTGAGGAAGGAGTCTGGGCAGAAAGCAGGCCTGTCCTGTGCCTCTGCTCACAAGGGGACAGCATCTCCTTGCCACCTGTCCCAAGGGCAGGCTTGGGCTTGCCACCAGGTGCCAAACCCGGAATTCGCAGAAACAACCCCATGGAGAAACGGGCAGTCAGATGCCGTCTTCCACAAAGATGTGGCAGGGGGTGTGCCGGGGAAAGAGTGGAGACACTCCCCTACAGTTCCCCATCCCATGTCACGGGCCGTGTGCAGGGATCCTGTCGCCTCCTATCTCCTGAGGTGAAGGCACTGGCCTAGGCCCAGAGTCTGCCTGAGAAAAGGCAAAGCCTTACCTATGCCAAGAGATGGTAATAGGCATAGAGTGCCATGCTAGGACACGCACGCTGCTTCAGGGTTGTGACTGTGTCTGCTTAGTTCGGCTTAACAAGATGAACCCCAGGCGCGAACTTGGAGCAGGGGAAAGCAAGGCCCAAGAGGAACCAGCTCTCCTCCTACCGCGACAGAGCGAACGACCAAAGCCTTGCTGAGGAAGCAGCAGCGACGTGCGGTTTGTGCCAAGCTGAAAACCTCTGCGAAAGCATAGAAGTCGCTGGGAAATCAGAGTCGGTTCTGTGGGCTGCTTTTGTTGCTTGCCTTAGCCTAGTGTTCGCAGCACGATGGGAGAAACCCGCATAGAGGGAAAGCCTCTTTGCCGGGGCATCGCCGCTGGCAAAGCACAGCATTCTTTGGGAAATCAGAGGCGGGGAAGAGAAGGAGCCGTTGGCCTTGGGGTCGGGAAAGGCGAAAAGCCTCTTTGCCTGGGCTTCTCCCCTAGGAAAGCACAGCATTCGTTGGGAAATCAGAGTTCGTTTGGGAACGCTGCTGCTGCTTGCCTAAGATAGTCTCCGCAGCACGGTGGAATATACCCGCATGGAGCGAAAGTCTCTTTGCCCTAGAATCCCCTCTGCCTGAGAGAGAAGCATGGTTGCACACGTCTGTCACCACGCTCCCCAGGAGCAAGTGTGGGGTAGGCGCAGCACGCCGCCCCCAGGGAAGAGAAGGAGCCGTTGGCTTTGGGGTCGGGAATCGCTCGGTAAGCAGGATAGCCTGCCGTGGCGCGAACAGCAGGCCGGTGGCAAGACAAGTGTCACCCGCTCCCTGTACGGAGAGATGGAAGCTTGGTGCAAAGGAGACGAGGGGATAAGAAGGGCAGGGGCGCGTGCTCCACTCTAAGGAAGGAGTCTGGGCAGAGGCAGGCAGAAGGAGACAGCATCTCCTTGACCACCTGTCCCAAGGACAGCCTTGTGCTTGCCACCAGGTGCCGTACTCGGAACTCACAGAAACAACCCAATGGAGAAAGGGGCAGTCAGATGCTGTCTTCCACCAAAATGTGGCAGCGTTGTCGGTGGCAGGGGTGTGCCAGGGAAGGAGTGGAGACAGTCCCCCACAGTACCCCATCCCAGTGCACGGACCGTGTACAGGGATCCTGTGGCCTCCTCTCTCCTGTGGTGAAGACACTGGCCTAGGCCCAGAGTCTGCCTGAGCGCGGGAGCAAAAGGAAAAGCCTTACCTACGCCAGGAGATGGTAAAAGGCATAGAGTGCCATGCTAGGCCACGCAGGCTGCTGCAGGGTGGTGACTGTGTCTGCTTAGTTAGGCTTAGCAAGGTGAACCTCGGGCGTGAATTTGGAGCCCGGGAACGCAAGGCCCAAGAGGCACCAGCTCTCCCGCGGCTGTACCACTCTGCCGCGACAGAACGAAAGAAAAGGCCTTGCTGAGAAAGCAGTAGCGAAGTGCGGTTCGCGCCGAGCTGAAAACATCTGCGACAGCACAGCTGTCGCTGGGAAATCAGAGTCGGTTCTGTGGGCTGCTCTCGTTGCTTGCCGTAGCCTAGTATTCGCAGCACGATGGGGAAACCCGCATAGAGCGAAAGACTCTTTGCCGGGGCCTCCCCTATGGGAAAGCACAGCATTCTTTGGGAAATCAGAGTCGGGTCTGTGGGATGCTGCCTGCTGCTTGCCGGAGCCAGTCTCCACCGCGCGGTGTAATAAACCCGCATGGAGCGAAATCCTCTTGGCCTGGGCATCCCCTCTGCCTGAGAGAGAAGCGCAGTGGCGCCTGTGGAAAGATTTTTAAGGAAAGGGACATGTCTGTCACTGCAGAGCGACGGAAGCCTGGCTGCTAAAGAGACCAGAGGG
The DNA here is from genome assembly GCF_030435805.1 of Mustela lutreola. Classification (NCBI taxonomy): domain Eukaryota; kingdom Metazoa; phylum Chordata; class Mammalia; order Carnivora; family Mustelidae; genus Mustela; species Mustela lutreola. The sequence goes on from NC_081294.1 coordinate 156,581,609, forward strand.
TACGATTAGGGCAGGGGAAAGGGCTCCACTCTGAGGAAGGAGTCTGGGCAGAAAGCATGCCTGTCCTGAGCCTTTGGGCCCAAGGAGACAGCAGCTCCTTGGTCACCTGTCCGTGGTGGAGACACGGGCTTGCCACCAGGCGCCTACCCTGAACTCGAGAAACAACGCCCAGAAAGAACTCGCCATCAGATGCCGTCTTCCTCCAGGATGTGGAAGCTTGGAGGAGGCACGGGGTTTAAGGGGAAGGAGTGGGGACAGTCCCCCCCCCAAAAACTCCCTATTCTGTGCACGGGCGGTGTGCAGGGATCCTGTCACCTCTCCTTTCCTGTGGGGAAAGCACTGGCCTAGTCCGTGAATCTGCCTGAGCGCCAGAGTAAAAGGCCAAGCGATGCCTACACCGGGAGATGGTAGTGTGCCTAGAGTGCAATCCTTGGCTACGCACGCTACTGCAGGGTTGTGGCTGTCTGCTTAGTTCGGCCTGGCAGGGTGAACCCAGGACGCTAACATGGAGCCCAGGAAAGCAAGGCCCAAGAGGCACCAGCTCTCCAGCAGCTCTTCTTGCCTGACGCGACTGAAGCCTTGCTGAGGAAGCAGCGGCGAAGTGCTGTTCACTCCAAGCCAAAGCCTCTGCGAAAGCACAGCATGCGCTGAGAAATGTTCTGCGGGCTGCTGATGCTTGCCTGAGGCCAGTCTCACGGTGGGAGAAACCCGGCATACAGCGAAAGCCTCTTTGACTGGGCATCTCCCCTGGGAAAGTGTGGCATTCGTTGGGAAATCAGAGTTGGGTTTGGGGATGCTGCTTCTGCTTGTCTGAGCTAGTCTCCGCAGCACGGTGGAAGATAACCGCATGGAGCGTAATACTCTTTGCCCTAGCATCCCCTCTGCCTGAGAGAGAAGCATGGTTGCACACGTCTGTCAACGTGCTCCCCAGGAGCAAGTGTGGGAAGACGCAGCACGCCGGCCCCGGGGAAGAGAAGGAGCCTTTGGCCTTGGGGACGGGAAACGCTTTCGAAGCAGGATAGCCTTCCGTGGAATGAACGGCAGGCCGGTGGCAAGACAAGTGTCACCCGCTCCCTGTGCGGAGAGATGGTAACATGGCTGCTAAGGAGACTTGAGGGGACGACTAGGGCAGGGGCGCATGCACCACTCTGAGGAAGGAGTCTGGGCAGAAAGCAGGCCTGTCCTGTGCCTCTGCTCACAAGGGGACAGCATCTCCTTGCCACCTGTCCCAAGGGCAGGCTTGGGCTTGCCACCAGGTGCCAAACCCGGAATTCGCAGAAACAACCCCATGGAGAAACGGGCAGTCAGATGCCGTCTTCCACAAAGATGTGGCAGGGGGTGTGCCGGGGAAAGAGTGGAGACACTCCCCTACAGTTCCCCATCCCAGTTCACGGGCCGTGTGCAGGGATCCTGTCGCCTCCTATCTCCTGAGGTGAAGGCACTGGCCTAGGCCCAGAGTCTGCCTGAGAAAAGGCAAAGCCTTACCTATGCCAAGAGATGGTAATAGGCATAGAGTGCCATGCTAGGACACGCACGCTGCTTCAGGGTTGTGACTGTGTCTGCTTACTTCGGCTTAACAAGATGAACCCCAGGCGCGAACTTGGAGCAGGGGAAAGCAAGGCCCAAGAGGAACCAGCTCTCCTCCTACCGCGACAGAGCGAACGACCAAAGCCTTGCTGAGGAAGCAGCAGCGACGTGCGGTTTGTGCCAAGCTGAAAACCTCTGCGAAAGCATAGAAGTCCCTGGGAAATCAGAGTCGGTTCTGTGGGCTGCTTTTGTTGCTTGCCTTAGCCTAGTGTCCGCAGCACGATGGGAGAAACCCGCATAGAGGGAAAGCCTCTTTGCCGGGGCATCGCCGCTGGCAAAGCACAGCATTCTTTGGGAAATCAGAGGCGGGGAAGAGAAGGAGCCGTTGGCCTTGGGGTCGGGAAAGGCGAAAAGCCTCTTTGCCTGGGCTTCTCCCCTAGGAAAGCACAGCATTCGTTGGGAAATCAGAGTTCGTTTGGGAACGCTGCTGCTGCTTGCCTAAGATAGTCTCCGCAGCACGGTGGAATATACCCGCATGGAGCGAAAGTCTCTTTGCCCTAGAATCCCCTCTGCCTGAGAGAGAAGCATGGTTGCACACGTCTGTCACCACGCTCCCCAGGAGCAAGTGTGGGGTAGGCGCAGCACGCCGCCCCCAGGGAAGAGAAGGAGCCGTTGGCTTTGGGGTCGGGAATCGCTCGGTAAGCAGGATAGCCTGCCGTGGCGCGAACAGCAGGCCGGTGGCAAGACAAGTGTCACCCGCTCCCTGTACGGAGAGATGGAAGCTTGGTGCAAAGGAGACGAGGGGATAAGAAGGGCAGGGGCGCGTGCTCCACTCTAAGGAAGGAGTCTGGGCAGAGGCAGGCAGAAGGAGACAGCATCTCCTTGACCACCTGTCCCAAGGACAGCCTTGTGCTTGCCACCAGGTGCCGTACTCGGAACTCACAGAAACAACCCAATGGAGAAAGGGGCAGTCAGATGCTGTCTTCCACCAAAATGTGGCAGCGTTGTCGGTGGCAGGGGTGTGCCAGGGAAGGAGTGGAGACAGTCCCCCACAGTACCCCATCCCAGTGCACGGACCGTGTACAGGGATCCTGTGGCCTCCTCTCTCCTGTGGTGAAGACACTGGCCTAGGCCCAGAGTCTGCCTGAGCGCGGGAGCAAAAGGAAAAGCCTTACCTACGCCAGGAGATGGTAAAAGGCATAGAGTGCCATGCTAGGCCACGCAGGCTGCTGCAGGGTGGTGACTGTGTCTGCTTAGTTAGGCTTAGCAAGGTGAACCTCGGGCGTGAATTTGGAGCCCGGGAACGCAAGGCCCAAGAGGCACCAGCTCTCCCGCGGCTGTACCACTCTGCCGCGACAGAACGAAAGAAAAGGCCTTGCTGAGAAAGCAGTAGCGAAGTGCGGTTCGCGCCGAGCTGAAAACATCTGCGACAGCACAGCTGTCGCTGGGAAATCAGAGTCGGTTCTGTGGGCTGCTCTCGTTGCTTGCCGTAGCCTAGTATTCGCAGCACGATGGGAGAAACCCGCATAGAGCGAAAGACTCTTTGCCGGGGCCTCCCCTATGGGAAAGCACAGCATTCTTTGGGAAATCAGAGTCGGGTCTGTGGGATGCTGCCTGCTGCTTGCCGGAGCCAGTCTCCACCGCGCGGTGTAATAAACCCGCATGGAGCGAAATCCTCTTGGCCTGGGCATCCCCTCTGCCTGAGAGAGAAGCGCAGTGGCGCCTGTGGAAAGATTTTTAAGGAAAGGGACATGTCTGTCACTGCAGAGCAACGGAAGCCTGGCTGCTAAAGAGACCAGAGGGCACGATTAGGGCAGGGGAAAGGGCTCCACTCTGAGGAAGGAGTCTGGGCAGAAAGCATGCCTGTCCTGAGCCTTTGGGCCCAAGGAGACAGCAGCTCCTTGGTCACCTGTCCGTGGTGGAGACACGGGCTTGCCACCAGGCGCCTACCCTGAACTCGAGAAACAACGCCCAGAAAGAACTCGCCATCAGATGCCGTCTTCCTCCAGGATGTGGAAGCTTGGAGGAGGCACGGGGTTTAAGGGGAAGGAGTGGGGACAGTCCCCCCCCCAAAAACTCCCTATTCTGTGCACGGGCGGTGTGCAGGGATCCTGTCACCTCTCCTTTCCTGTGGGGAAAGCACTGGCCTAGTCCGTGAATCTGCCTGAGCGCCAGAGTAAAAGGCCAAGCGATGCCTACACCGGGAGATGGTAGTGTGCCTAGAGTGCAATCCTTGGCTACGCACGCTACTGCAGGGTTGTGGCTGTCTGCTTAGTTCGGCCTGGCAGGGTGAACCCAGGACGCTAACATGGAGCCCAGGAAAGCAAGGCCCAAGAGGCACCAGCTCTCCAGCAGCTCTTCTTGCCTGACGCGACTGAAGCCTTGCTGAGGAAGCAGCGGCGAAGTGCTGTTCACTCCAAGCCAAAGCCTCTGCGAAAGCACAGCATGCGCTGAGAAATGTTCTGCGGGCTGCTGATGCTTGCCTGAGGCCAGTCTCACGGTGGGAGAAACCCGGCATACAGCGAAAGCCTCTTTGACTGGGCATCTCCCCTGGGAAAGTGTGGCATTCGTTGGGAAATCAGAGTTGGGTTTGGGGATGCTGCTTCTGCTTGTCTGAGCTAGTCTCCGCAGCACGGTGGAAGATAACCGCATGGAGCGTAATACTCTTTGCCCTAGCATCCCCTCTGCCTGAGAGAGAAGCATGGTTGCACACGTCTGTCAACGTGCTCCCCAGGAGCAAGTGTGGGAAGACGCAGCACGCCGGCCCCGGGGAAGAGAAGGAGCCTTTGGCCTTGGGGACGGGAAACGCTTTCGAAGCAGGATAGCCTTCCGTGGAATGAACGGCAGGCCGGTGGCAAGACAAGTGTCACCCGCTCCCTGTGCGGAGAGATGGTAACCTGGCTGCTAAGGAGACTTGAGGGGACGACTAGGGCAGGGGCGCATGCACCACTCTGAGGAAGGAGTCTGGGCAGAAAGCAGGCCTGTCCTGTGCCTCTGCTCACAAGGGGACAGCATCTCCTTGCCACCTGTCCCAAGGGCAGGCTTGGGCTTGCCACCAGGTGCCAAACCCGGAATTCGCAGAAACAACCCCATGGAGAAACGGGCAGTCAGATGCCGTCTTCCACAAAGATGTGGCAGGGGGTGTGCCGGGGAAAGAGTGGAGACACTCCCCTACAGTTCCCCATCCCAGTTCACGGGCCGTGTGCAGGGATCCTGTCGCCTCCTATCTCCTGAGGTGAAGGCACTGGCCTAGGCCCAGAGTCTGCCTGAGAAAAGGCAAAGCCTTACCTATGCCAAGAGATGGTAATAGGCATAGAGTGCCATGCTAGGACACGCACGCTGCTTCAGGGTTGTGACTGTGTCTGCTTAGTTCGGCTTAACAAGATGAACCCCAGGCGCGAACTTGGAGCAGGGGAAAGCAAGGCCCAAGAGGAACCAGCTCTCCTCCTACCGCGACAGAGCGAACGACCAAAGCCTTGCTGAGGAAGCAGCAGCGACGTGCGGTTTGTGCCAAGCTGAAAACCTCTGCGAAAGCATAGAAGTCGCTGGGAAATCAGAGTCGGTTCTGTGGGCTGCTTTTGTTGCTTGCCTTAGCCTAGTGTTCGCAGCACGATGGGAGAAACCCGCATAGAGGGAAAGCCTCTTTGCCGGGGCATCGCCGCTGGCAAAGCACAGCATTCTTTGGGAAATCAGAGGCGGGGAAGAGAAGGAGCCGTTGGCCTTGGGGTCGGGAAAGGCGAAAAGCCTCTTTGCCTGGGCTTCTCCCCTAGGAAAGCACAGCATTCGTTGGGAAATCAGAGTTCGTTTGGGAACGCTGCTGCTGCTTGCCTAAGATAGTCTCCGCAGCACGGTGGAATATACCCGCATGGAGCGAAAGTCTCTTTGCCCTAGAATCCCCTCTGCCTGAGAGAGAAGCATGGTTGCACACGTCTGTCACCACGCTCCCCAGGAGCAAGTGTGGGGTAGGCGCAGCACGCCGCCCCCAGGGAAGAGAAGGAGCCGTTGGCTTTGGGGTCGGGAATCGCTCGGTAAGCAGGATAGCCTGCCGTGGCGCGAACAGCAGGCCGGTGGCAAGACAAGTGTCACCCGCTCCCTGTACGGAGAGATGGAAGCTTGGTGCAAAGGAGACGAGGGGATAAGAAGGGCAGGGGCGCGTGCTCCACTCTAAGGAAGGAGTCTGGGCAGAGGCAGGCAGAAGGAGACAGCATCTCCTTGACCACCTGTCCCAAGGACAGCCTTGTGCTTGCCACCAGGTGCCGTACTCGGAACTCACAGAAACAACCCAATGGAGAAAGGGGCAGTCAGATGCTGTCTTCCACCAAAATGTGGCAGCGTTGTCGGTGGCAGGGGTGTGCCAGGGAAGGAGTGGAGACAGTCCCCCACAGTACCCCATCCCAGTGCACGGACCGTGTACAGGGATCCTGTGGCCTCCTCTCTCCTGTGGTGAAGACACTGGCCTAGGCCCAGAGTCTGCCTGAGCGCGGGAGCAAAAGGAAAAGCCTTACCTACGCCAGGAGATGGTAAAAGGCATAGAGTGCCATGCTAGGCCACGCAGGCTGCTGCAGGGTGGTGACTGTGTCTGCTTAGTTAGGCTTAGCAAGGTGAACCTCGGGCGTGAATTTGGAGCCCGGGAACGCAAGGCCCAAGAGGCACCAGCTCTCCCGCGGCTGTACCACTCTGCCGCGACAGAACGAAAGAAAAGGCCTTGCTGAGAAAGCAGTAGCGAAGTGCGGTTCGCGCCGAGCTGAAAACATCTGCGACAGCACAGCTGTCGCTGGGAAATCAGAGTCGGTTCTGTGGGCTGCTCTCGTTGCTTGCCATAGCCTAGTATTCGCAGCACGATGGGGAAACCCGCATAGAGCGAAAGACTCTTTGCCGGGGCCTCCCCTATGGGAAAGCACAGCATTCTTTGGGAAATCAGAGTCGGGTCTGTGGGATGCTGCCTGCTGCTTGCCGGAGCCAGTCTCCACCGCGCGGTGTAATAAACCCGCATGGAGCGAAATCCTCTTGGCCTGGGCATCCCCTCTGCCTGAGAGAGAAGCGCAGTGGCGCCTGTGGAAAGATTTTTAAGGAAAGGGACATGTCTGTCACTGCAGAGCAACGGAAGCCTGGCTGCTAAAGAGACCAGAGGGCACGATTAGGGCAGGGGAAAGGGCTCCACTCTGAGGAAGGAGTCTGGGCAGAAAGCATGCCTGTCCTGAGCCTTTGGGCCCAAGGAGACAGCAGCTCCTTGGTCACCTGTCCGTGGTGGAGACACGGGCTTGCCACCAGGCGCCTACCCTGAACTCGAGAAACAACGCCCAGAAAGAACTCGCCATCAGATGCCGTCTTCCTCCAGGATGTGGAAGCTTGGAGGAGGCACGGGGTTTAAGGGGAAGGAGTGGGGACAGTCCCCCCCCCCCAAAACTCCCTATTCTGTGCACGGGCGGTGTGCAGGGATCCTGTCACCTCTCCTTTCCTGTGGGGAAAGCACTGGCCTAGTCCGTGAATCTGCCTGAGCGCCAGAGTAAAAGGCCAAGCGATGCCTACACCGGGAGATGGTAGTGTGCCTAGAGTGCAATCCTTGGCTACGGAAGCTACTGCAGGGTTGTGGCTATGTCTGCTTAGTTCGGCCTGGCAGGGTGAACCCAGGACGCTAACATGGAGCCCAGGAAAGCAAGGCCCAAGAGGCACCAGCTCTCCAGCAGCTCTTCTTGCCTGACGCGACTGAAGCCTTGCTGAGGAAGCAGCGGCGAAGTGCTGTTCACTCCAAGCCAAAGCCTCTGCGAAAGCACAGCATGCGCTGAGAAATGTTCTGCGGGCTGCTGATGCTTGCCTGAGGCCAGTCTCACGGTGGGAGAAACCCGGCATACAGCGAAAGCCTCTTTGCCTGGGCATCTCCCCTGGGAAAGTGTGGCATTCGTTGGGAAATCAGAGTTGGGTTTGGGGATGCTGCTTCTGCTTGTCTGAGCTAGTCTCCGCAGCACGGTGGAAGATAACCGCATGGAGCATAATACTCTTTGCCCTAGCATCCCCTCTGCCTGAGAGAGAAGCATGGTTGCACACGTCTGTCAATGTGCTCCCCAGGAGCAAGTGTGGGAAGACGCAGCACGCCGGCCCCGGGGAAGAGAAGGAGCCTTTGGCCTTGGGGTCGGGAAACGCTTTCGAAGCAGGATAGCCTGCCGTGGAATGAACAGCAGGCCGGTGGCAAGACAAGTGTCACCCGCTCCCTGTGCGGAGAGATGGTAACCTGGCTGCTAAGGAGACTTGAGGGGACGACTAGGGCAGGGGCGCATGCACCACTCTGAGGAAGGAGTCTGGGCAGAAAGCAGGCCTGTCCTGTGCCTCTGCTCACAAGGGGACAGCATCTCCTTGCCACCTGTCCCAAGGGCTGGCTTGGGCTTGCCACCAGGTGCCAAACCCGGAATTCGCAGAAACAACCCCATGGAGAAACGGGCAGTCAGATGCCGTCTTCCACAAAGATGTGGCAGGGGGTGTGCCGGGGAAAGAGTGGAGACACTCCCCTACAGTTCCCCATCCCAGTTCACGGGCCGTGTGCAGGGATCCTGTCGCCTCCTATCTCCTGAGGTGAAGGCACTGGCCTAGGCCCAGAGTCTGCCTGAGAAAAGGCAAAGCCTTACCTATGCCAAGAGATGGTAATAGGCATAGAGTGCCATGCTAGGACACGCACGCTGCTTCAGGGTTGTGACTGTGTCTGCTTAGTTCGGCTTAACAAGATGAACCCCAGGCGCGAACTTGGAGCAGGGGAAAGCAAGGCCCAAGAGGAACCAGCTCTCCTCCTACCGCGACAGAGCGAACGACCAAAGCCTTGCTGAGGAAGCAGCAGCGACGTGCGGTTTGTGCCAAGCTGAAAACCTCTGCGAAAGCATAGAAGTCGCTGGGAAATCAGAGTCGGTTCTGTGGGCTGCTTTTGTTGCTTGCCTTAGCCTAGTGTTCGCAGCACGATGGGAGAAACCCGCATAGAGGGAAAGCCTCTTTGCCGGGGCATCGCCGCTGGCAAAGCACAGCATTCTTTGGGAAATCAGAGGCGGGGAAGAGAAGGAGCCGTTGGCCTTGGGGTCGGGAAAGGCGAAAAGCCTCTTTGCCTGGGCTTCTCCCCTAGGAAAGCACAGCATTCGTTGGGAAATCAGAGTTCGTTTGGGAACGCTGCTGCTGCTTGCCTAAGATAGTCTCCGCAGCACGGTGGAATATACCCGCATGGAGCGAAAGTCTCTTTGCCCTAGAATCCCCTCTGCCTGAGAGAGAAGCATGGTTGCACACGTCTGTCACCACGCTCCCCAGGAGCAAGTGTGGGGTAGGCGCAGCACGCCGCCCCCAGGGAAGAGAAGGAGCCGTTGGCTTTGGGGTCGGGAATCGCTCGGTAAGCAGGATAGCCTGCCGTGGCGCGAACAGCAGGCCGGTGGCAAGACAAGTGTCACCCGCTCCCTGTACGGAGAGATGGAAGCTTGGTGCAAAGGAGACGAGGGGATAAGAAGGGCAGGGGCGCGTGCTCCACTCTAAGGAAGGAGTCTGGGCAGAGGCAGGCAGAAGGAGACAGCATCTCCTTGACCACCTGTCCCAAGGACAGCCTTGTGCTTGCCACCAGGTGCCGTACTCGGAACTCAGAGAAACAACCCAATGGAGAAAGGGGCAGTCAGATGCTGTCTTCCACCAAAATGTGGCAGCGTTGTCGGTGGCAGGGGTGTGCCAGGGAAGGAGTGGAGACAGTCCCCCACAGTACCCCATCCCAGTGCACGGACCGTGTACAGGGATCCTGTGGCCTCCTCTCTCCTGTGGTGAAGACACTGGCCTAGGCCCAGAGTCTGCCTGAGCGCGGGAGCAAAAGGAAAAGCCTTACCTACGCCAGGAGATGGTAAAAGGCATAGAGTGCCATGCTAGGCCACGCAGGCTGCTGCAGGGTGGTGACTGTGTCTGCTTAGTTAGGCTTAGCAAGGTGAACCTCGGGCGTGAATTTGGAGCCCGGGAACGCAAGGCCCAAGAGGCACCAGCTCTCCCGCGGCTGTACCACTCTGCCGCGACAGAACGAAAGAAAAGGCCTTGCTGAGAAAGCAGTAGCGAAGTGCGGTTCGCGCCGAGCTGAAAACATCTGCGACAGCACAGCTGTCGCTGGGAAATCAGAGTCGGTTCTGTGGGCTGCTCTCGTTGCTTGCCATAGCCTAGTATTCGCAGCACGATGGGGAAACCCGCATAGAGCGAAAGACTCTTTGCCGGGGCCTCCCCTATGGGAAAGCACAGCATTCTTTGGGAAATCAGAGTCGGGTCTGTGGGATGCTGCCTGCTGCTTGCCGGAGCCAGTCTCCACCGCGCGGTGTAATAAACCCGCATGGAGCGAAATCCTCTTGGCCTGGGCATCCCCTCTGCCTGAGAGAGAAGCGCAGTGGCGCCTGTGGAAAGATTTTTAAGGAAAGGGACATGTCTGTCACTGCAGAGCAACGGAAGCCTGGCTGCTAAAGAGACCAGAGGGCACGATTAGGGCAGGGGAAAGGGCTCCACTCTGAGGAAGGAGTCTGGGCAGAAAGCATGCCTGTCCTGAGCCTTTGGGCCCAAGGAGACAGCAGCTCCTTGGTCACCTGTCCGTGGTGGAGACACGGGCTTGCCACCAGGCGCCTACCCTGAACTCGAGAAACAACGCCCAGAAAGAACTCGCCATCAGATGCCGTCTTCCTCCAGGATGTGGAAGCTTGGAGGAGGCACGGGGTTTAAGGGGAAGGAGTGGGGACAGTCCCCCCCCCCCAAAACTCCCTATTCTGTGCACGGGCGGTGTGCAGGGATCCTGTCACCTCTCCTTTCCTGTGGGGAAAGCACTGGCCTAGTCCGTGAATCTGCCTGAGCGCCAGAGTAAAAGGCCAAGCGATGCCTACACCGGGAGATGGTAGTGTGCCTAGAGTGCAATCCTTGGCTACGGAAGCTACTGCAGGGTTGTGGCTATGTCTGCTTAGTTCGGCCTGGCAGGGTGAACCCAGGACGCTAACATGGAGCCCAGGAAAGCAAGGCCCAAGAGGCACCAGCTCTCCAGCAGCTCTTCTTGCCTGACGCGACTGAAGCCTTGCTGAGGAAGCAGCGGCGAAGTGCTGTTCACTCCAAGCCAAAGCCTCTGCGAAAGCACAGCATGCGCTGAGAAATGTTCTGCGGGCTGCTGATGCTTGCCTGAGGCCAGTCTCACGGTGGGAGAAACCCGGCATACAGCGAAAGCCTCTTTGCCTGGGCATCTCCCCTGGGAAAGTGTGGCATTCGTTGGGAAATCAGAGTTGGGTTTGGGGATGCTGCTTCTGCTTGTCTGAGCTAGTCTCCGCAGCACGGTGGAAGATAACCGCATGGAGCATAATACTCTTTGCCCTAGCATCCCCTCTGCCTGAGAGAGAAGCATGGTTGCACACGTCTGTCAACGTGCTCCCCAGGAGCAAGTGTGGGAAGACGCAGCACGCCGGCCCCGGGGAAGAGAAGGAGCCTTTGGCCTTGGGGTCGGGAAACGCTTTCGAAGCAGGATAGCCTGCCGTGGAATGAACAGCAGGCCGGTGGCAAGACAAGTGTCACCCGCTCCCTGTGCGGAGAGATGGTAACCTGGCTGCTAAGGAGACTTGAGGGGACGACTAGGGCAGGGGCGCATGCACCACTCTGAGGAAGGAGTCTGGGCAGAAAGCAGGCCTGTCCTGTGCCTCTGCTCACAAGGGGACAGCATCTCCTTGCCACCTGTCCCAAGGGCTGGCTTGGGCTTGCCACCAGGTGCCAAACCCGGAATTCGCAGAAACAACCCCATGGAGAAACGGGCAGTCAGATGCCGTCTTCCACAAAGATGTGGCAGGGGGTGTGCCGGGGAAAGAGTGGAGACACTCCCCTACAGTTCCCCATCCCAGTTCACGGGCCGTGTGCAGGGATCCTGTCGCCTCCTATCTCCTGAGGTGAAGGCACTGGCCTAGGCCCAGAGTCTGCGTGAGAAAAGGCAAAGCCTTACCTATGCCAAGAGATGGTAATAGGCATAGAGTGCCATGCTAGGACACGCACGCTGCTTCAGGGTTGTGACTGTGTCTGCTTAGTTCGGCTTAACAAGATGAACCCCAGGCGCGAACTTGGAGCAGGGGAAAGCAAGGCCCAAGAGGAACCAGCTCTCCTCCTACCGCGACAGAGCGAACGACCAAAGCCTTGCTGAGGAAGCAGCAGCGACGTGCGGTTTGTGCCAAGCTGAAAACCTCTGCGAAAGCATAGAAGTCGCTGGGAAATCAGAGTCGGTTCTGTGGGCTGCTTTTGTTGCTTGCCTTAGCCTAGTGTTCGCAGCACGATGGGAGAAACCCGCATAGAGGGAAAGCCTCTTTGCCGGGGCATCGCCGCTGGCAAAGCACAGCATTCTTTGGGAAATCAGAGGCGGGGAAGAGAAGGAGCCGTTGGCCTTGGGGTCGGGAAAGGCGAAAAGCCTCTTTGCCTGGGCTTCTCCCCTAGGAAAGCACAGCATTCGTTGGGAAATCAGAGTTCGTTTGGGAACGCTGCTGCTGCTTGCCTAAGATAGTCTCCGCAGCACGGTGGAATATACCCGCATGGAGCGAAAGTCTCTTTGCCCTAGAATCCCCTCTGCCTGAGAGAGAAGCATGGTTGCACACGTCTGTCACCACGCTCCCCAGGAGCAAGTGTGGGGTAGGCGCAGCACGCCGCCCCCAGGGAAGAGAAGGAGCCGTTGGCTTTGGGGTCGGGAATCGCTCGGTAAGCAGGATAGCCTGCCGTGGCGCGAACAGCAGGCCGGTGGCAAGACAAGTGTCACCCGCTCCCTGTACGGAGAGATGGAAGCTTGGTGCAAAGGAGACGAGGGGATAAGAAGGGCAGGGGCGCGTGCTCCACTCTAAGGAAGGAGTCTGGGCAGAGGCAGGCAGAAGGAGACAGCATCTCCTTGACCACCTGTCCCAAGGACAGCCTTGTGCTTGCCACCAGGTGCCGTACTCGGAACTCACAGAAACAACCCAATGGAGAAAGGGGCAGTCAGATGCTGTCTTCCACCAAAATGTGGCAGCGTTGTCGGTGGCAGGGGTGTGCCAGGGAAGGAGTGGAGACAGTCCCCCACAGTACCCCATCCCAGTGCACGGACCGTGTACAGGGATCCTGTGGCCTCCTCTCTCCTGTGGTGAAGACACTGGCCTAGGCCCAGAGTCTGCCTGAGCGCGGGAGCAAAAGGAAAAGCCTTACCTACGCCAGGAGATGGTAAAAGGCATAGAGTGCCATGCTAGGCCACGCAGGCTGCTGCAGGGTGGTGACTGTGTCTGCTTAGTTAGGCTTAGCAAGGTGAACCTCGGGCGTGAATTTGGAGCCCGGGAACGCAAGGCCCAAGAGGCACCAGCTCTCCCGCGGCTGTACCACTCTGCCGCGACAGAACGAAAGAAAAGGCCTTGCTGAGAAAGCAGTAGCGAAGTGCGGATCGCGCCGAGCTGAAAACATCTGCGACAGCACAGCTGTCGCTGGGAAATCAGAGTCGGTTCTGTGGGCTGCTCTCGTTGCTTGCCATAGCCTAGTATTCGCAGCACGATGGGAGAAACCCGCATAGAGCGAAAGACTCTTTGCCGGGGCCTCCCCTATGGGAAAGCACAGCATTCTTTGGGAAATCAGAGTCGGGTCTGTGGGATGCTGCCTGCTGCTTGCCGGAGCCAGTCTCCACCGCGCGGTGTAATAAACCCGCATGGAGCGAAATCCTCTTGGCCTGGGCATCCCCTCTGCCTGAGAGAGAAGCGCAGTGGCGCCTGTGGAAAGATTTTTAAGGAAAGGGACATGTCTGTCACTGCAGAGCGACGGAAGCCTGGCTGCTAAAGAGACCAGAGGGTACGATTAGGGCAGGGGAAAGGGCTCCACTCTGAGGAAAGAGTCTGGGCAGAAAGCATGCCTGTCCTGAGCCTTTGGGCCCAAGGAGACAGCAGCTCCTTGGTCACCTGTCCTTGGTGGAGACACGGGCTTGCCACCAGGCGCCTACCCTGAACTCGAGAAACAACGCCCAGAAAGTACTCGCCATCAGATGCCGTCTTCCTCCAGGATGTGGAAGCTTGGAGGAGGCACGGGGTTTAAGGGGAAGGAGTGGGGACAGTCCCCCCCCCCAAAACTCCCTATTCTGTGCACGGGCGGTGTGCAGGGATCCTGTCACCTCTCCTTTCCTGTGGGGAAAGCACTGGCCTAGTCCGTGAATCTGCCTGAACGCCAGAGTAAAAGGCCAAGCGATGCCTACACCGGGAGATGGTAGTGTGCCTAGAGTGCAATCCTTGGCTACGCACGCTACTGCAGGGTTTTGGCTGTCTGCTTAGTTCGGCCTGGCAGGGTGAACCCAGGACGCTAACATGGAGCCCAGGAAAGCAAGGCCCAAGAGGCACCAGCTCTCCATCAGCTCTTCTTGCCTGATGCGACTGAAGCCTTGCTGAGGAAGCAGCGGCGAAGTGCTGTTCACTCCAAGCCAAAGCCTCTGCGAAAGCACAGCATGCGCTGAGAAATGTTCTGCGGGCTGCTGATGCTTGCCTGAGGCCAGTCTCACGGTGGGAGAAACCCGGCATACAGCGAAAGCCTCTTTGCCTGGGCATCTCCCCTGGGAAAGTGTGGCATTCGTTGGGAAATCAGAGTTGGGTTTGGGGATACTGCTTCTGCTTGCCTGAGCTAGTCTCCGCAGCACGGTGGAAGATAACCGCATGGAGCGTAATACTCTTTGCCCTAGCATCCCCTCTGCCTGAGAGAGAAGCATGGTTGCACACGTCTGTCACCGTGCTCCCCAGGAGCAAGTGTGGGAAGACGCAGCACGCCGGCCCCGGGGAAGAGAAGGAGCCTTTGGCCTTGGGGTCGGGAAACGCTCGGGAAGCAGGATAGCCTGCCGTGGAATGAACAGCAGGCCGGTGGCAAGACAAGTGTCACCCGCTCCCTGTGCGGAGAGATGGTAACCTGGCTGCTAAGGAGACTTGAGGGGACGACTAGGGCAGGGGCGCATGCACCACTCTGAGGAAGGAGTCTGGGCAGAAAGCAGGCCTGTCCTGTGCCTCTGCTCACAAGGGGACAGCATCTCCTTGCCACCTGTCCCAAGGGCAGGCTTGGGCTTGCCACCAGGTGCCAAACCCGGAATTCGCAGAAACAACCCCATGGAGAAACGGGCAGTCAGATGCCGTCTTCCACAAAGATGTGGCAGGGGGTGTGCCGGGGAAAGAGTGGAGACACTCCCCTACAGTTCCCCATCCCAGTTCACGGGCCGTGTGCAGGGATCCTGTCGCCTCCTATCTCCTGAGGTGAAGGCACTGGCCTAGGCCCAGAGTCTGCCTGAGAAAAGGCAAAGCCTTACCTATGCCAAGAGATGGTAATAGGCATAGAGTGCCATGCTAGGACACGCACGCTGCTTCAGGGTTGTGACTGTGTCTGCTTAGTTCGGCTTAACAAGATGAACCCCAGGCGCGAACTTGGAGCAGGTGAAAGCAAGGCCCAAGAGGAACCAGCTCTCCTCCTACCGCGACAGAGCGAACGACCAAAGCCTTGCTGAGGAAGCAGCAGCGACGTGCGGTTTGTGCCAAGCTGAAAACCTCTGCGAAAGCATAGAAGTCGCTGGGAAATCAGAGTCGGTTCTGTGGGCTGCTTTTGTTGCTTGCCTTAGCCTAGTGTTCGCAGCACGATGGGAGAAACCCGCATAGAGGGAAAGCCTCTTTGCCGGGGCATCGCCGCTGGCAAAGCACAGCATTCTTTGGGAAATCAGAGGCGGGGAAGAGAAGGAGCCGTTGGCCTTGGGGTCGGGAAAGGCGAAAAGCCTCTTTGCCTGGGCTTCTCCCCTAGGAAAGCACAGCATTCGTTGGGAAATCAGAGTTCGTTTGGGAACGCTGCTGCTGCTTGCCTAAGATAGTCTCCGCAGCACGGTGGAATATACCCGCATGGAGCGAAATTCTCTTTGCCCTAGAATCCCCTCTGCCTGAGAGAGAAGCATGGTTGCACACGTCTGTCACCACGCTCCCCAGGAGCAAGTGTGGGGTAGGCACAGCACGCCGCCCCCAGGGAAGAGAAGGAGCCGTTGGCTTTGGGGTCGGGAATCGCTCGGTAAGCAGGATAGCCTGCCGTGGCGCGAACAGCAGGCCGGTGGCAAGACAAGTGTCACCCGCTCCCTGTACGGAGAGATGGAAGCTTGGTGCAAAGGAGACGAGGGGATAAGAAGGGCAGGGGCGCGTGCTCCACTCTAAGGAAGGAGTCTGGGCAGAGGCAGGCAGAAGGAGACAGCATCTCCTTGACCACCTGTCCCAAGGACAGCCTTGTGCTTGCCACCAGGTGCCGTACTCGGAACTCACAGAAACAACCCAATGGAGAAAGGGGCAGTCAGATGCTGTCTTCCACCAAAATGTGGCAGCGTTGTCGGTGGCAGGGGTGTGCCAGGGAAGGAGTGGAGACAGTCCCCCACAGTACCTCATCACAGTGCACGGACCGTGTACAGGGATCCTGTGGCCTCCTCTCTCCTGTGGTGAAGACACTGGCCTAGGCCCAGAGTCTACCTGAGCGCGGGAGCAAAAGGAAAAGCCTTACCTACGCCAGGAGATGGTAAAAGGCATAGAGTGCCATGCTAGGCCACGCAGGCTGCTGCAGGGTGGTGACTGTGTCTGCTTAGTTAGGCTTAGCAAGGTGAACCTCGGGCGTGAATTTGGAGCCCGGGAACGCAAGGCCCAAGAGGCACCAGCTCTCCCGCGGCTGTACCACTCTGCCGCGACAGAACGAAAGAAAAGGCCTTGCTGAGAATGCAGTAGCGAAGTGCGGTTCGCGCCGAGCTGAAAACATCTGCGACAGCACAGCTGTCGCTGGGAAATCAGAGTCGGTTCTGTGGGCTGCTCTCGTTGCTTGCCTTAGCCTAGTATTCGCAGCACGATGGGAGAAACCCGCATAGAGCGAAAGACTCTTTGCCGGGGCCTCCCCTATGGGAAAGCACAGCATTCTTTGGGAAATCAGAGTCGGGTCTGTGGGATGCTGCCTGCTGCTTGCCGGAGCCAGTCTCCACCGCGCGGTGTAATAAACCCGCATGGAGCGAAATCCTCTTGGCCTGGGCATCCCCTCTGCCTGAGAGAGAAGCGCAGTGGCGCCTGTGGAAAGATTTTTAAGGAAAGGGACATGTCTGTCACTGCAGAGCGACGGAAGCCTGGCTGCTAAAGAGACCAGAGGGCACGATTAGGGCAGGGGAAAGGGCTCCACTCTGAGGAAGGAGTCTGGGCAGAAAGCATGCCTGTCCTGAGCCTTTGTGCCCAAGGAGACAGCAGCTCCTTGGTCACCTGTCCGTGGTGGAGACACGGGCTTGCCACCAGGCGCCTACCCTGAACTCGAGAAACAACGCCCAGAAAGAACTCGCCATCAGATGCCGTCTTCCTCCAGGATGTGGAAGCTTGGAGCAGGCACGGGGTTTAAGGGGAAGGAGTGGGGACAGTCCCCCCCCCCCCAAAGCTCCCTATTCAGTGCACGGGCGGTGTGCAGGGATCCTGTCACCTCTCCTTCCTGTGGGGAAAGCACTGGCCTAGTCCGTGAATCTGCCTGAGCGCCAGAGTAAAAGGCCAAGCGATGCCTACACCGGGAGATGGTAGTGTGCCTAGAGTGCAATCCTTGGCTACGCACGCTACTGCAGGGTTGTGGCTATGTCTGCTTAGTTCGGCCTGGCAGGGTGAACCCAGGACGCTAACATGGAGCCCAGGAAAGCAAGGCCCAAGAGGCACCAGCTCTCCAGCAGCTCTTCTTGCCTGACGCGACTGAAGCCTTGCTGAGGAAGCAGCGGCGAAGTGCTGTTCACTCCAAGCCAAAGCCTCTGCGAAAGCACAGCATGCGCTGAGAAATGTTCTGCGGGCTGCTGATGCTTGCCTGAGGCCAGTCTCACGGTGGGAGAAACCCGGCATACAGCGAAAGCCTCTTTGCCTGGGCATCTCCCCTGGGAAAGTGTGGCATTCGTTGGGAAATCAGAGTTGGGTTTGGGGATGCTGCTTCTGCTTGCCTGAGCTAGTCTCCGCAGCACGGTGGAAGATAACCGCATGGAGCGTAATACTCTTTGCCCTAGCATCCCCTCTGCCTGAGAGAGAAGCATGGTTGCACACGTCTGTCACCGTGCTCCCCAGGAGCAAGTGTGGGAAGACGCAGCACGCCGGCCCCGGGGAAGAGAAGGCCTTGGGGTCGGGAAACGCTCGGGAAGCAGGATAGCCTGCCGTGGAATGAACAGCAGGCCGGTGGCAAGACAAGTGTCGCCCGCTCCCTGTGCTGAGAGATGGTAACCTGGCTGCTAAGGAGACTTGAGGGGACGACTAGGGCAGGGGCGCATGCACCACTCTGAGGAAGGAGTCTGGGCAGAAAGCAGGCCTGTCCTGTGCCTCTGCTCACAAGGGGACAGCATCTCCTTGCCACCTGTCCCAAGGGCAGGCTTGGGCTTGCCACCAGGTGCCAAACCCGGAATTCGCAGAAACAACCCCATGGAGAAACGGGCAGTCAGATGCCGTCTTCCACAAAGATGTGGCAGGGGGTGTGCCGGAGAAAGAGTGGAGACACTCCCCTACAGTTCCCCATCCCATGTCACGGGCCGTGTGCAGGGATCCTGTCGCCTCCTATCTCCTGAGGTGAAGGCACTGGCCTAGGCCCAGAGTCTGCCTGAGAAAAGGCAAAGCCTTACCTATGCCAAGAGATGGTAATAGTCATAGAGTGCCATGCTAGGACACGCACGCTGCTTCAGGGTTGTGACTGTGTCTGCTTAGTTCGGCTTAACAAGATGAACCCCAGGCGCGAACTTGGAGCAGGGGAAAGCAAGGCCCAAGAGGAACCAGCTCTCCTCCTACCGCGACAGAGCGAACGACCAAAGCCTTGCTGAGGAAGCAGCAGCGACGTGCGGTTTGTGCCAAGCTGAAAACCTCTGCGAAAGCATAGAAGTCGCTGGGAAATCAGAGTCGGTTCTGTGGGCAGCTTTTGTTGCTTGCCTTAGCCTAGTATTCGCAGCACGATGGGAGAAACCCGCATAGAGGGAAAGCCTCTTTGCCGGGGCATCGCCGCTGGCAAAGCACAGCATTCTTTGGGAAATCAGAGGCGGGGAAGAGAAGGAGCCGTTGGCCTTGGGGTCGGGAAAGGCGAAAAGCCTCTTTGCCTGGGCTTCTCCCCTAGGAAAGCACAGCATTCGTTGGGAAATCAGAGTTCGTTTGGGAACGCTGCTGCTGCTTGCCTAAGATAGTCTCCGCAGCACGGTGGAATATACCCGCATGGAGCGAAATTCTCTTTGCCCTAGAATCCCCTCTGCCTGAGAGAGAAGCATGGTTGCACACGTCTGTCACCACGCTCCCCAGGAGCAAGTGTGGGGTAGGCGCAGCACGCCGCCCCCAGGGAAGAGAAGGAGCCGTTGGCTTTGGGGTCGGGAATCGCTCGGTAAGCAGGATAGCCTGCCGTGGCGCGAACAGCAGGCCGGTGGCAAGACAAGTGTCACCCGCTCCCTGTACGGAGAGATGGAAGCTTGGTGCAAAGGAGACGAGGGGATAAGAAGGGCAGGGGCGCGTGCTCCACTCTAAGGAAGGAGTCTTGTCAGAGGCAGGCAGAAGGAGACAGCATCTCCTTGACCACCTGTCCCAAGGACAGCCTTGTGCTTGCCACCAGGTGCCGTACTCGGAACTCACAGAAACAACCCAATGGAGAAAGGGGCAGTCAGATGCTGTCTTCCACCAAAATGTGGCAGCGTTGTCGGTGGCAGGGGTGTGCCAGGGAAGGAGTGGAGACAGTCCCCCACAGTACCCCATCCCAGTGCACGGACCGTGTACAGGGATCCTGTGGCCTCCTCTCTCCTGTGGTGAAGACACTGGCCTAGGCCCAGAGTCTGCCTGAGCGCGGGAGCAAAAGGAAAAGCCTTACCTACGCCAGGAGATGGTAAAAGGCATAGAGTGCCATGCTAGGCCACGCAGGCTGCTGCAGGGTGGTGACTGTGTCTGCTTAGTTAGGCTTAGCAAGGTGAACCTCGGGCGTGAATTTGGAGCCCGGGAACGCAAGGCCCAAGAGGCACCAGCTCTCCCGCGGCTGTACCACTCTGCCGCGACAGAACGAAAGAAAAGGCCTTGCTGAGAAAGCAGTAGCGAAGTGCGGTTCGCGCCGAGCTGAAAACATCTGCGACAGCACAGCTGTCGCTGGGAAATCAGAGTCGGTTCTGTGGGCTGCTCTCGTTGCTTGCCGTAGCCTAGTATTCGCAGCACGATGGGAGAAACCCGCATAGAGCGAAAGACTCTTTGCCGGGGCCTCCCCTATGGGAAAGCACAGCATTCTTTGGGAAATCAGAGTCGGGTCTGTGGGATGCTGCCTGCTGCTTGCCGGAGCCAGTCTCCACCGCGCGGTGTAATAAACCCGCATGGAGCGAAATCCTCTTGGCCTGGGCATCCCCTCTGCCTGAGAGAGAAGCGCAGTGGCGCCTGTGGAAAGATTTTTAAGGAAAGGGACATGTCTGTCACTGCAGAGCAACGGAAGCCTGGCTGCTAAAGAGACCAGAGGGCACGATTAGGGCAGGGGAAAGGGCTCCACTCTGAGGAAGGAGTCTGGGCAGAAAGCATGCCTGTCCTGAGCCTTTGGGCCCAAGGAGACAGCAGCTCCTTGGTCACCTGTCCGTGGTGGAGACACGGGCTTGCCACCAGGCGCCTAACCTGAACTCGAGAAACAATGCCCAGAAAGAACTCGCCATCAGATGCCGTCTTCCTCCAGGATGTGGAAGCTTGGAGGAGGCACGGGGTTTAAGGGGAAGGAGTGGGGACAGTCCCCCCCCCCCAAACTCCCTATTCTGTGCACGGGCGGTGTGCAGGGATCCTGTCACCTCTCCTTTCCTGTGGGGAAAGCACTGGCCTAGTCCGTGAATCTGCCTGAGCGCCAGAGTAAAAGGCCAAGCGATGCCTACACCGGGAGATGGTAGTGTGCCTAGAGTGCAATCCTTGGCTACGCACGCTACTGCAGGGTTGTGGCTATGTCTGCTTAGTTCGGCCTGGCAGTGTGAACCCAGGAGACTAACATGGAGCCCAGGAAAGCAAGGCCCAAGAGGCACCAGCTCTCCAGCAGCTCTTCTTGCCTGATGCGACTGAAGCCTTGCTGAGGAAGCAGCGGCGAAGTGCTGTTCACTCCAAGCCAAAGCCTCTGCGAAAGCACAGCATGCGCTGAGAAATGTTCTGCGGGCTGCTGATGCTTGCCTGAGGCCAGTCTCACGGTGGGAGAAACCCGGCATACAACGAAAGACTCTTTGCCTGGGCATCTCCCCTGGGAAAGTGTGGCATTCGTTGGGAAATCATAGTTGGGTTTGGGGATACTGCTTCTGCTTGCTTGAGCTAGTCTCCGCAGCACGGTGGAAGATAACCGCATGGAGCGTAATACTCTTTGCCCTAGCATCCCCTCTGCCTGAGAGAGAAGCATGGTTGCACACGTCTGTCACCGTGCTCCCCAGGAGCAAGTGTGGGAAGACGCAGCACGCCGGCCCCGGGGAAGAGAAGGAGCCTTTGGCCTTGGGGTCGGGAAACGCTCGGGAAGCAGGATAGCCTGCCGTGGAATGAACAGCAGGCCGGTGGCAAGACAAGTGTCACCCGCTCCCTGTGCGGAGAGATGGTAACCTGGCTGCTAAGGAGACTTGAGGGGACGACTAGGGCAGGGGCGCATGCACCACTCTGAGGAAGGAGTCTGGGCAGAAAGCAGGCCTGTCCTGTGCCTCTGCTCACAAGGGGACAGCATCTCCTTGCCACCTGTCCCAAGGGCAGGCTTGGGCTTGCCACCAGGTGCCAAACCCGGAATTCGCAGAAACAACCCCATGGAGAAACGGGCAGTCAGATGCCGTCTTCCACAAAGATGTGGCAGGGGGTGTGCCGGAGAAAGAGTGGAGACACTCCCCTACAGTTCCCCATCCCAGTTCACGGGCCGTGTGCAGGGATCCTGTCGCCTCCTATCTCCTGAGGTGAAGGCACTGGCCTAGGCCCAGAGTCTGCCTGAGAAAAGGCAAAGCCTTACCTATGCCAAGAGATGGTAATAGGCATAGAGTGCCATGCTAGGACACGCACGCTGCTTCAGGGTTGTGACTGTGTCTGCTTAGTTCGGCTTAACAAGATGAACCCCAGGGGCGAACTTGGAGCAGGGGAAAGCAAGGCCCAAGAGGAACCAGCTCTCCTCCTACCGCGACAGAGCGAACGACCAAAGCCTTGCTGAGGAAGCAGCAGCGACGTGCGGTTTGTGCCAAGCTGAAAACCTCTGCGAAAGCATAGAAGTCGCTGGGAAATCAGAGTCGGTTCTGTGGGCTGCTTTTGTTGCTTGCCTTAGCCTAGTGTTCGCAGCACGATGGGAGAAACCCGCATAGAGGGAAAGCCTCTTTGCCGGGGCATCGCCGCTGGCAAAGCACAGCATTCTTTGGGAAATCAGAGGCGGGGAAGAGAAGGAGCCGTTGGCCCTGGGGTCGGGAAAGGCGAAAAGCCTCTTTGCCTGGGCTTCTCCCCTAGGAAAGCACAGCATTCGTTGGGAAATCAGAGTTCGTTTGGGAACGCTGCTGCTGCTTGCCTAAGATAGTCTCCGCAGCACGGTGGAATATACCCGCATGGAGCGAAATTCTCTTTGCCCTAGAATCCCCTCTGCCTGAGAGAGAAGCATGGTTGCACACGTCTGTCACCACGCTCCCCAGGAGCAAGTGAGGGGTAGGCGCAGCACGCCGCCCCCAGGGAAGAGAAGGAGCCGTTGGCTTTGGGGTCGGGAATCGCTCGGTAAGCAGGATAGCCTGCCGTGGCGCGAACAGCAGGCCGGTGGCAAGACAAGTGTCACCCGCTCCCTGTACGGAGAGATGGAAGCTTGGTGCAAAGGAGACGAGGGGATAAGAAGGGCAGGGGCGCGTGCTCCACTCTAAGGAAGGAGTCTGGGCAGAGGCAGGCAGAAGGAGACAGCATCTCCTTGACCACCTGTCCCAAGGACAGCCTTGTGCTTGCCACCAGGTGCCGTACTCGGAACTCACAGAAACAACCCAATGGAGAAAGGGGCAGTCAGATGCTGTCTTCCACCAAAATGTGGCAGCGTTGTCGGTGGCAGGGGTGTGCCAGGGAAGGAGTGGAGACAGTCCCCCACAGTACCTCATCCCAGTGCACGGACCGTGTACAGGGATCCTGTGGCCTCCTCTCTCCTGTGGTGAAGACACTGGCCTAGGCCCAGTCTGCCTGAGCGCGGGAGCAAAAGGAAAAGCCTTACCTACGCCAGGAGATGGTAAAAGGCATAGAGTGCCATGCTAGGCCACGCAGGCTGCTGCAGGGTGGTGACTGTGTCTGCTTAGTTAGGCTTAGCAAGGTGAACCTCGGGCGTGAATTTGGAGCCCGGGAACGCAAGGCCCAAGAGGCACCAGCTCTCCCGCGGCTGTACCACTCTGCCGCGACAGAACGAAAGAAAAGGCCTTGCTGAGAATGCAGTAGCGAAGTGCGGTTCGCGCCGAGCTGAAAACATCTGCGACAGCACAGCTGTCGCTGGGAAATCAGAGTCGGTTCTATGGTCTGCTCTCGTTGCTTGCCTTAGCCTAGTATTCGCAGCACGATGGGAGAAACCCGCATAGAGCGAAAGACTCTTTGCCCGGGCCTCCCCTATGGGAAAGCACAGCATTCTTTGGGAAATCAGAGTCGGGTCTGTGGGATGCTGCCTGCTGCTTGCCGGAGCCAGTCTCCACCGCGCGGTGTAATAAACCCGCATGGAGCGAAATCCTCTTGGCCTGGGCATCCCCTCTGCCTGAGAGAGAAGCGCAGTGGCGCCTGTGGAAAGATTTTTAAGGAAAGGGACATGTCTGTCACTGCAGAGCGACGGAAGCCTGGCTGCTAAAGAGACCAGAGGGCACGATTAGGGCAGGGGAAAGGGCTCCACTCTGAGGAAGGAGTCTGGGCAGAAAGCATGCCTGTCCTGAGCCTTTGGGCCCAAGGAGACAGCAGCTCCTTGGTCACCTGTCCGTGGTGGAGACACGGGCTTGCCACCAGGCGCCTACCCTGAACTCGAGAAACAACGCCCAGAAAGAACTCGCCATCAGATGCCGTCTTCCTCCAGGATGTGGAAGCTTGGAGGAGGCACGGGGTTTAAGGGGAAGGAGTGGGGACAGTCCCCCCCCCCCAAAACTCCCTATTCTGTGCACGGGCGGTGTGCAGGGATCCTGTCACCTCTCCTTTCCTGTGGGGAAAGCACTGGCCTAGTCCGTGAATCTGCCTGAGCGCCAGAGTAAAAGGCCAAGCGATGCCTACACCGGGAGATGGTAGTGTGCCTAGAGTGCAATCCTTGGCTACGCACGCTACTGCAGGGTTGTGGCTGTCTGCTTAGTTCGGCCTGGCAGGGTGAACCCAGGACGCTAACATGGAGCCCAGGAAAGCAAGGCCCAAGAGGCACCAGCTCTCCAGCAGCTCTTCTTGCCTGACGCGACTGAAGCCTTGCTGAGGAAGCAGCGGCGAAGTGCTGTTCACTCCAAGCCAAAGCCTCTGCGAAAGCACAGCATGCGCTGAGAAATGTTCTGCGGGCTGCTGATGCTTGCCTGAGGCCAGTCTCACGGTGGGAGAAACCCGGCATACAGCGAAAGCCTCTTTGACTGGGCATCTCCCCTGGGAAAGTGTGGCATTCGTTGGGAAATCAGAGTTGGGTTTGGGGATGCTGCTTCTGCTTGTCTGAGCTAGTCTCCGCAGCACGGTGGAAGATAACCGCATGGAGCGTAATACTCTTTGCCCTAGCATCCCCTCTGCCTGAGAGAGAAGCATGGTTGCACACGTCTGTCAACGTGCTCCCCAGGAGCAAGTGTGGGAAGACGCAGCACGCCGGCCCCGGGGAAGAGAAGGAGCCTTTGGCCTTGGGGACGGGAAACGCTTTCGAAGCAGGATAGCCTTCCGTGGAATGAACGGCAGGCCGGTGGCAAGACAAGTGTCACCCGCTCCCTGTGCGGAGAGATGGTAACCTGGCTGCTAAGGAGACTTGAGGGGACGACTAGGGCAGGGGCGCATGCACCACTCTGAGGAAGGAGTCTGGGCAGAAAGCAGGCCTGTCCTGTGCCTCTGCTCACAAGGGGACAGCATCTCCTTGCCACCTGTCCCAAGGGCAGGCTTGGGCTTGCCACCAGGTGCCAAACCCGGAATTCGCAGAAACAACCCCATGGAGAAACGGGCAGTCAGATGCCGTCTTCCACAAAGATGTGGCAGGGGGTGTGCCGGGGAAAGAGTGGAGACACTCCCCTACAGTTCCCCATCCCAGTTCACGGGCCGTGTGCAGGGATCCTGTCGCCTCCTATCTCCTGAGGTGAAGGCACTGGCCTAGGCCCAGAGTCTGCCTGAGAAAAGGCAAAGCCTTACCTATGCCAAGAGATGGTAATAGGCATAGAGTGCCATGCTAGGACACGCACGCTGCTTCAGGGTTGTGACTGTGTCTGCTTAGTTCGGCTTAACAAGATGAACCCCAGGCGCGAACTTGGAGCAGGGGAAAGCAAGGCCCAAGAGGAACCAGCTCTCCTCCTACCGCGACAGAGCGAACGACCAAAGCCTTGCTGAGGAAGCAGCAGCGACGTGCGGTTTGTGCCAAGCTGAAAACCTCTGCGAAAGCATAGAAGTCGCTGGGAAATCAGAGTCGGTTCTGTGGGCTGCTTTTGTTGCTTGCCTTAGCCTAGTGTCCGCAGCACGATGGGAGAAACCCGCATAGAGGGAAAGCCTCTTTGCCGGGGCATCGCCGCTGGCAAAGCACAGCATTCTTTGGGAAATCAGAGGCGGGGAAGAGAAGGAGCCGTTGGCCTTGGGGTCGGGAAAGGCGAAAAGCCTCTTTGCCTGGGCTTCTCCCCTAGGAAAGCACAGCATTCGTTGGGAAATCAGAGTTCGTTTGGGAACGCTGCTGCTGCTTGCCTAAGATAGTCTCCGCAGCACGGTGGAATATACCCGCATGGAGCGAAATTCTCTTTGCCCTAGAATCCCCTCTGCCTGAGAGAGAAGCATGGTTGCACACGTCTGTCACCACGCTCCCCAGGAGCAAGTGTGGGGTAGGCGCAGCACGCCGCCCCCAGGGAAGAGAAGGAGCCGTTGGCTTTGGGGTCGGGAATCGCTCGGTAAGCAGGATAGCCTGCCGTGGCGCGAACAGCAGGCCGGTGGCAAGACAAGTGTCACCCGCTCCCTGTACGGAGAGATGGAAGCTTGGTGCAAAGGAGACGAGGGGATAAGAAGGGCAGGGGCGCGTGCTCCACTCTAAGGAAGGAGTCTGGGCAGAGGCAGGCAGAAGGAGACAGCATCTCCTTGACCACCTGTCCCAAGGACAGCCTTGTGCTTGCCACCAGGTGCCGTACTCGGAACTCACAGAAACAACCCAATGGAGAAAGGGGCAGTCAGATGCTGTCTTCCACCAAAATGTGGCAGCGTTGTCGGTGGCAGGGGTGTGCCAGGGAAGGAGTGGAGACAGTCCCCCACAGTACCCCATCCCAGTGCACGGACCGTGTACAGGGATCCTGTGGCCTCCTCTCTCCTGTGGTGAAGACACTGGCCTAGGCCCAGAGTCTGCCTGAGCGCGGGAGCAAAAGGAAAAGCCTTACCTACGCCAGGAGATGGTAAAAGGCATAGAGTGCCATGCTAGGCCACGCAGGCTGCTGCAGGGTGGTGACTGTGTCTGCTTAGTTAGGCTTAGCAAGGTGAACCTCGGGCGTGAATTTGGAGCCCGGGAACGCAAGGCCCAAGAGGCACCAGCTCTCCCGCGGCTGTACCACTCTGCCGCGACAGAACGAAAGAAAAGGCCTTGCTGAGAAAGCAGTAGCGAAGTGCGGTTCGCGCCGAGCTGAAAACATCTGCGACAGCACAGCTGTCGCTGGGAAATCAGAGTAGGTTCTGTGGGCTGCTCTCGTTGCTTGCCGTAGCCTAGTATTCGCAGCACGATGGGAGAAACCCGCATAGAGCGAAAGACTCTTTGCCGGGGCCTCCCCTATGGGAAAGCACAGCATTCTTTGGGAAATCAGAGTCGGGTCTGTGGGATGCTGCCTGCTGCTTGCCGGAGCCAGTCTCCACCGCGCGGTGTAATAAACCCGCATGGAGCGAAATCCTCTTGGCCTGGGCATCCCCTCTACCTGAGAGAGAAGCGCAGTGGCGCCTGTGGAAAGATTTTTAAGGAAAGGGACATGTCTGTCACTGCAGAGCAACGGAAGCCTGGCTGCTAAAGAGACCAGAGGGCACGATTAGGGCAGGGGAAAGGACTCAACTCTGAGGAAGGAGTCTGGGCAGAAAGCATGCCTGTCCTGAGCCTTTGTGCCCAAGGAGACAGCAGCTCCTTGGTCACCTGTCCGTGGTGGAGACACGGGCTTGCCACCAGGCGCCTACCCTGAACTCGAGAAACAACGCCCAGAAAGAACTCGCCATCAGATGCCGTCTTCCTCCAGGATGTGGAAGCTTGGAGGAGGCACGGGGTTTAAGGGGAAGGAGTGGGGACAGTCCCCCCCCCCCAAAACTCCCTATTCTGTGCACGGGCGGTGTGCAGGGATCCTGTCACCTCTCCTTTCCTGTGGGGAAAGCACTGGCCTAGTCCGTGAATCTGCCTGAGCGCCAGAGTAAAAGGCCAAGCGATGCCTACACCGGGAGATGGTAGTGTGCCTAGAGTGCAATCCTTGGCTACGGAAGCTACTGCAGGGTTGTGGCTATGTCTGCTTAGTTCGGCCTGGCAGGGTGAACCCAGGACGCTAACATGGAGCCCAGGAAAGCAAGGCCCAAGAGGCACCAGCTCTCCAGCAGCTCTTCTTGCCTGACGCGACTGAAGCCTTGCTGAGGAAGCAGCGGCGAAGTGCTGTTCACTCCAAGCCAAAGCCTCTGCGAAAGCACAGCATGCGCTGAGAAATGTTCTGCGGGCTGCTGATGCTTGCCTGAGGCCAGTCTCACGGTGGGAGAAACCCGGCATACAGCGAAAGCCTCTTTGCCTGGGCATCTCCCCTGGGAAAGTGTGGCATTCTTTGGGAAATCAGAGTTGGGTTTGGGGATGCTGCTTCTGCTTGTCTGAGCTAGTCTCCGCAGCACGGTGGAAGATAACCGCATGGAGCGTAATACTCTTTGCCCTAGCATCCCCTCTGCCTGAGAGAGAAGCATGGTTGCACACGTCTGTCAACGTGCTCCCCAGGAGCAAGTGTGGGAAGACGCAGCACGCCGGCCCCGGGGAAGAGAAGGAGCCTTTGGCCTTGGGGTCGGGAAACGCTTTCGAAGCAGGATAGCCTGCCGTGGAATGAACGGCAGGCCGGTGGCAAGACAAGTGTCACCCGCTCCCTGTGCGGAGAGATGGTAACCTGGCTGCTAAGGAGACTTGAGGGGACGACTAGGGCAGGGGCGCATGCACCACTCTGAGGAAGGAGTCTGGGCAGAAAGCAGGCCTGTCCTGTGCCTCTGCTCACAAGGGGACAGCATCTCCTTGCCACCTGTCCCAAGGGCAGGCTTGGGCTTGCCACCAGGTGCCAAACCCGGAATTCGCAGAAACAACCCCATGGAGAAACGGGCAGTCAGATGCCGTCTTCCACAAAGATGTGGCAGGGGGTGTGCCGGGGAAAGAGTGGAGACACTCCCCTACAGTTCCCCATCCCATGTCACGGGCCGTGTGCAGGGATCCTGTCGCCTCCTATCTCCTGAGGTGAAGGCACTGGCCTAGGCCCAGAGTCTGCCTGAGAAAAGGCAAAGCCTTACCTATGCCAAGAGATGGTAATAGGCATAGAGTGCCATGCTAGGACACGCACGCTGCTTCAGGGTTGTGACTGTGTCTGCTTACTTCGGCTTAACAAGATGAACCCCAGGCGCGAACTTGGAGCAGGGGAAAGCAAGGCCCAAGAGGAACCAGCTCTCCTCCTACCGCGACAGAGCGAACGACCAAAGCCTTGCTGAGGAAGCAGCAGCGACGTGCGGTTTGTGCCAAGCTGAAAACCTCTGCGAAAGCATAGAAGTCGCTGGGAAATCAGAGTCGGTTCTGTGGGCTGCTTTTGTTGCTTGCCTTAGCCTAGTGTTCGCAGCACGATGGGAGAAACCCGCATAGAGGGAAAGCCTCTTTGCCGGGGCATCGCCGCTGGCAAAGCACAGCATTCTTTGGGAAATCAGAGGCGGGGAAGAGAAGGAGCCGTTGGCCTTGGGGTCGGGAAAGGCGAAAAGCCTCTTTGCCTGGGCTTCTCCCCTAGGAAAGCACAGCATTCGTTGGGAAATCAGAGTTCGTTTGGGAACGCTGCTGCTGCTTGCCTAAGATAGTCTCCGCAGCACGGTGGAATATACCCGCATGGAGCGAAAGTCTCTTTGCCCTAGAATCCCCTCTGCCTGAGAGAGAAGCATGGTTGCACACGTCTGTCACCACGCTCCCCAGGAGCAAGTGTGGGGTAGGCGCAGCACGCCGCCCCCAGGGAAGAGAAGGAGCCGTTGGCTTTGGGGTCGGGAATCGCTCGGTAAGCAGGATAGCCTGCCGTGGCGCGAACAGCAGGCCGGTGGCAAGACAAGTGTCACCCGCTCCCTGTACGGAGAGATGGAAGCTTGGTGCAAAGGAGACGAGGGGATAAGAAGGGCAGGGGCGCGTGCTCCACTCTAAGGAAGGAGTCTGGGCAGAGGCAGGCAGAAGGAGACAGCATCTCCTTGACCACCTGTCCCAAGGACAGCCTTGTGCTTGCCACCAGGTGCCGTACTCGGAACTCACAGAAACAACCCAATGGAGAAAGGGGCAGTCAGATGCTGTCTTCCACCAAAATGTGGCAGCGTTGTCGGTGGCAGGGGTGTGCCAGGGAAGGAGTGGAGACAGTCCCCCACAGTACCCCATCCCAGTGCACGGACCGTGTACAGGGATCCTGTGGCCTCCTCTCTCCTGTGGTGAAGACACTGGCCTAGGCCCAGAGTCTGCCTGAGCGCGGGAGCAAAAGGAAAAGCCTTACCTACGCCAGGAGATGGTAAAAGGCATAGAGTGCCATGCTAGGCCACGCAGGCTGCTGCAGGGTGGTGACTGTGTCTGCTTAGTTAGGCTTAGCAAGGTGAACCTCGGGCGTGAATTTGGAGCCCGGGAACGCAAGGCCCAAGAGGCACCAGCTCTCCCGCGGCTGTACCACTCTGCCGCGACAGAACGAAAGAAAAGGCCTTGCTGAGAAAGCAGTAGCGAAGTGCGGTTCGCGCCGAGCTGAAAACATCTGCGACAGCACAGCTGTCGCTGGGAAATCAGAGTCGGTTCTGTGGGCTGCTCTCGTTGCTTGCCGTAGCCTAGTATTCGCAGCACGATGGGGAAACCCGCATAGAGCGAAAGACTCTTTGCCGGGGCCTCCCCTATGGGAAAGCACAGCATTCTTTGGGAAATCAGAGTCGGGTCTGTGGGATGCTGCCTGCTGCTTGCCGGAGCCAGTCTCCACCGCGCGGTGTAATAAACCCGCATGGAGCGAAATCCTCTTGGCCTGGGCATCCCCTCTGCCTGAGAGAGAAGCGCAGTGGCGCCTGTGGAAAGATTTTTAAGGAAAGGGACATGTCTGTCACTGCAGAGCGACGGAAGCCTGGCTGCTAAAGAGACCAGAGGGCACGATTAGGGCAGGGGAAAGGGCTCCACTCTGAGGAAGGAGTCTGGGCAGAAAGCATGCCTGTCCTGAGCCTTTGGGCCCAAGGAGACAGCAGCTCCTTGGTCACCTGTCCGTGGTGGAGACACGGGCTTGCCACCAGGCGCCTACCCTGAACTCGAGAAACAACGCCCAGAAAGAACTCGCCATCAGATGCCGTCTTCCTCCAGGATGTGGAAGCTTGGAGGAGGCACGGGGTTTAAGGGGAAGGAGTGGGGACAGTCCCCCCCCCAAAAACTCCCTATTCTGTGCACGGGCGGTGTGCAGGGATCCTGTCACCTCTCCTTTCCTGTGGGGAAAGCACTGGCCTAGTCCGTGAATCTGCCTGAGCGCCAGAGTAAAAGGCCAAGCGATGCCTACACCGGGAGATGGTAGTGTGCCTAGAGTGCAATCCTTGGCTACGCACGCTACTGCAGGGTTGTGGCTGTCTGCTTAGTTCGGCCTGGCAGGGTGAACCCAGGACGCTAACATGGAGCCCAGGAAAGCAAGGCCCAAGAGGCACCAGCTCTCCAGCAGCTCTTCTTGCCTGACGCGACTGAAGCCTTGCTGAGGAAGCAGCGGCGAAGTGCTGTTCACTCCAAGCCAAAGCCTCTGCGAAAGCACAGCATGCGCTGAGAAATGTTCTGCGGGCTGCTGATGCTTGCCTGAGGCCAGTCTCACGGTGGGAGAAACCCGGCATACAGCGAAAGCCTCTTTGACTGGGCATCTCCCCTGGGAAAGTGTGGCATTCGTTGGGAAATCAGAGTTGGGTTTGGGGATGCTGCTTCTGCTTGTCTGAGCTAGTCTCCGCAGCACGGTGGAAGATAACCGCATGGAGCGTAATACTCTTTGCCCTAGCATCCCCTCTGCCTGAGAGAGAAGCATGGTTGCACACGTCTGTCAACGTGCTCCCCAGGAGCAAGTGTGGGAAGACGCAGCACGCCGGCCCCGGGGAAGAGAAGGAGCCTTTGGCCTTGGGGACGGGAAACGCTTTCGAAGCAGGATAGCCTTCCGTGGAATGAACGGCAGGCCGGTGGCAAGACAAGTGTCACCCGCTCCCTGTGCGGAGAGATGGTAACATGGCTGCTAAGGAGACTTGAGGGGACGACTAGGGCAGGGGCGCATGCACCACTCTGAGGAAGGAGTCTGGGCAGAAAGCAGGCCTGTCCTGTGCCTCTGCTCACAAGGGGACAGCATCTCCTTGCCACCTGTCCCAAGGGCAGGCTTGGGCTTGCCACCAGGTGCCAAACCCGGAATTCGCAGAAACAACCCCATGGAGAAACGGGCAGTCAGATGCCGTCTTCCACAAAGATGTGGCAGGGGGTGTGCCGGGGAAAGAGTGGAGACACTCCCCTACAGTTCCCCATCCCAGTTCACGGGCCGTGTGCAGGGATCCTGTCGCCTCCTATCTCCTGAGGTGAAGGCACTGGCCTAGGCCCAGAGTCTGCCTGAGAAAAGGCAAAGCCTTACCTATGCCAAGAGATGGTAATAGGCATAGAGTGCCATGCTAGGACACGCACGCTGCTTCAGGGTTGTGACTGTGTCTGCTTACTTCGGCTTAACAAGATGAACCCCAGGCGCGAACTTGGAGCAGGGGAAAGCAAGGCCCAAGAGGAACCAGCTCTCCTCCTACCGCGACAGAGCGAACGACCAAAGCCTTGCTGAGGAAGCAGCAGCGACGTGCGGTTTGTGCCAAGCTGAAAACCTCTGCGAAAGCATAGAAGTCGCTGGGAAATCAGAGTCGGTTCTGTGGGCTGCTTTTGTTGCTTGCCTTAGCCTAGTGTCCGCAGCACGATGGGAGAAACCCGCATAGAGGGAAAGCCTCTTTGCCGGGGCATCGCCGCTGGCAAAGCACAGCATTCTTTGGGAAATCAGAGGCGGGGAAGAGAAGGAGCCGTTGGCCTTGGGGTCGGGAAAGGCGAAAAGCCTCTTTGCCTGGGCTTCTCCCCTAGGAAAGCACAGCATTCGTTGGGAAATCAGAGTTCGTTTGGGAACGCTGCTGCTGCTTGCCTAAGATAGTCTCCGCAGCACGGTGGAATATACCCGCATGGAGCGAAAGTCTCTTTGCCCTAGAATCCCCTCTGCCTGAGAGAGAAGCATGGTTGCACACGTCTGTCACCACGCTCCCCAGGAGCAAGTGTGGGGTAGGCGCAGCACGCCGCCCCCAGGGAAGAGAAGGAGCCGTTGGCTTTGGGGTCGGGAATCGCTCGGTAAGCAGGATAGCCTGCCGTGGCGCGAACAGCAGGCCGGTGGCAAGACAAGTGTCACCCGCTCCCTGTACGGAGAGATGGAAGCTTGGTGCAAAGGAGACGAGGGGATAAGAAGGGCAGGGGCGCGTGCTCCACTCTAAGGAAGGAGTCTGGGCAGAGGCAGGCAGAAGGAGACAGCATCTCCTTGACCACCTGTCCCAAGGACAGCCTTGTGCTTGCCACCAGGTGCCGTACTCGGAACTCACAGAAACAACCCAATGGAGAAAGGGGCAGTCAGATGCTGTCTTCCACCAAAATGTGGCAGCGTTGTCGGTGGCAGGGGTGTGCCAGGGAAGGAGTGGAGACAGTCCCCCACAGTACCCCATCCCAGTGCACGGACCGTGTACAGGGATCCTGTGGCCTCCTCTCTCCTGTGGTGAAGACACTGGCCTAGGCCCAGAGTCTGCCTGAGCGCGGGAGCAAAAGGAAAAGCCTTACCTACGCCAGGAGATGGTAAAAGGCATAGAGTGCCATGCTAGGCCACGCAGGCTGCTGCAGGGTGGTGACTGTGTCTGCTTAGTTAGGCTTAGCAAGGTGAACCTCGGGCGTGAATTTGGAGCCCGGGAACGCAAGGCCCAAGAGGCACCAGCTCTCCCGCGGCTGTACCACTCTGCCGCGACAGAACGAAAGAAAAGGCCTTGCTGAGAAAGCAGTAGCGAAGTGCGGTTCGCGCCGAGCTGAAAACATCTGCGACAGCACAGCTGTCGCTGGGAAATCAGAGTCGGTTCTGTGGGCTGCTCTCGTTGCTTGCCGTAGCCTAGTATTCGCAGCACGATGGGAGAAACCCGCATAGAGCGAAAGACTCTTTGCCGGGGCCTCCCCTATGGGAAAGCACAGCATTCTTTGGGAAATCAGAGTCGGGTCTGTGGGATGCTGCCTGCTGCTTGCCGGAGCCAGTCTCCACCGCGCGGTGTAATAAACCCGCATGGAGCGAAATCCTCTTGGCCTGGGCATCCCCTCTGCCTGAGAGAGAAGCGCAGTGGCGCCTGTGGAAAGATTTTTAAGGAAAGGGACATGTCTGTCACTGCAGAGCAACGGAAGCCTGGCTGCTAAAGAGACCAGAGGGCACGATTAGGGCAGGGGAAAGGGCTCCACTCTTAGGAAGGAGTCTGGGCAGAAAGCATGCCTGTCCTGAGCCTTTGGGCCCAAGGAGACAGCAGCTCCTTGGTCACCTGTCCGTGGTGGAGACACGGGCTTGCCACCAGGCGCCTACCCTGAACTCGAGAAACAACGCCCAGAAAGAACTCGCCATCAGATGCCGTCTTCCTCCAGGATGTGGAAGCTTGGAGGAGGCACGGGGTTTAAGGGGAAGGAGTGGGGACAGTCCCCCCCCCAAAAACTCCCTATTCTGTGCACGGGCGGTGTGCAGGGATCCTGTCACCTCTCCTTTCCTGTGGGGAAAGCACTGGCCTAGTCCGTGAATCTGCCTGAGCGCCAGAGTAAAAGGCCAAGCGATGCCTACACCGGGAGATGGTAGTGTGCCTAGAGTGCAATCCTTGGCTACGCACGCTACTGCAGGGTTGTGGCTGTCTGCTTAGTTCGGCCTGGCAGGGTGAACCCAGGACGCTAACATGGAGCCCAGGAAAGCAAGGCCCAAGAGGCACCAGCTCTCCAGCAGCTCTTCTTGCCTGACGCGACTGAAGCCTTGCTGAGGAAGCAGCGGCGAAGTGCTGTTCACTCCAAGCCAAAGCCTCTGCGAAAGCACAGCATGCGCTGAGAAATGTTCTGCGGGCTGCTGATGCTTGCCTGAGGCCAGTCTCACGGTGGGAGAAACCCGGCATACAGCGAAAGCCTCTTTGACTGGGCATCTCCCCTGGGAAAGTGTGGCATTCGTTGGGAAATCAGAGTTGGGTTTGGGGATGCTGCTTCTGCTTGTCTGAGCTAGTCTCCGCAGCACGGTGGAAGATAACCGCATGGAGCGTAATACTCTTTGCCCTAGCATCCCCTCTGCCTGAGAGAGAAGCATGGTTGCACACGTCTGTCAACGTGCTCCCCAGGAGCAAGTGTGGGAAGACGCAGCACGCCGGCCCCGGGGAAGAGAAGGAGCCTTTGGCCTTGGGGACGGGAAACGCTTTCGAAGCAGGATAGCCTTCCGTGGAATGAACGGCAGGCCGGTGGCAAGACAAGTGTCACCCGCTCCCTGTGCGGAGAGATGGTAACATGGCTGCTAAGGAGACTTGAGGGGACGACTAGGGCAGGGGCGCATGCACCACTCTGAGGAAGGAGTCTGGGCAGAAAGCAGGCCTGTCCTGTGCCTCTGCTCACAAGGGGACAGCATCTCCTTGCCACCTGTCCCAAGGGCAGGCTTGGGCTTGCCACCAGGTGCCAAACCCGGAATTCGCAGAAACAACCCCATGGAGAAACGGGCAGTCAGATGCCGTCTTCCACAAAGATGTGGCAGGGGGTGTGCCGGGGAAAGAGTGGAGACACTCCCCTACAGTTCCCCATCCCAGTTCACGGGCCGTGTGCAGGGATCCTGTCGCCTCCTATCTCCTGAGGTGAAGGCACTGGCCTAGGCCCAGAGTCTGCCTGAGAAAAGGCAAAGCCTTACCTATGCCAAGAGATGGTAATAGGCATAGAGTGCCATGCTAGGACACGCACGCTGCTTCAGGGTTGTGACTGTGTCTGCTTACTTCGGCTTAACAAGATGAACCCCAGGCGCGAACTTGGAGCAGGGGAAAGCAAGGCCCAAGAGGAACCAGCTCTCCTCCTACCGCGACAGAGCGAACGACCAAAGCCTTGCTGAGGAAGCAGCAGCGACGTGCGGTTTGTGCCAAGCTGAAAACCTCTGCGAAAGCATAGAAGTCGCTGGGAAATCAGAGTCGGTTCTGTGGGCTGCTTTTGTTGCTTGCCTTAGCCTAGTGTCCGCAGCACGATGGGAGAAACCCGCATAGAGGGAAAGCCTCTTTGCCGGGGCATCGCCGCTGGCAAAGCACAGCATTCTTTGGGAAATCAGAGGCGGGGAAGAGAAGGAGCCGTTGGCCTTGGGGTCGGGAAAGGCGAAAAGCCTCTTTGCCTGGGCTTCTCCCCTAGGAAAGCACAGCATTCGTTGGGAAATCAGAGTTCGTTTGGGAACGCTGCTGCTGCTTGCCTAAGATAGTCTCCGCAGCACGGTGGAATATACCCGCATGGAGCGAAAGTCTCTTTGCCCTAGAATCCCCTCTGCCTGAGAGAGAAGCATGGTTGCACACGTCTGTCACCACGCTCCCCAGGAGCAAGTGTGGGGTAGGCGCAGCACGCCGCCCCCAGGGAAGAGAAGGAGCCGTTGGCTTTGGGGTCGGGAATCGCTCGGTAAGCAGGATAGCCTGCCGTGGCGCGAACAGCAGGCCGGTGGCAAGACAAGTGTCACCCGCTCCCTGTACGGAGAGATGGAAGCTTGGTGCAAAGGAGACGAGGGGATAAGAAGGGCAGGGGCGCGTGCTCCACTCTAAGGAAGGAGTCTGGGCAGAGGCAGGCAGAAGGAGACAGCATCTCCTTGACCACCTGTCCCAAGGACAGCCTTGTGCTTGCCACCAGGTGCCGTACTCGGAACTCACAGAAACAACCCAATGGAGAAAGGGGCAGTCAGATGCTGTCTTCCACCAAAATGTGGCAGCGTTGTCGGTGGCAGGGGTGTGCCAGGGAAGGAGTGGAGACAGTCCCCCACAGTACCCCATCCCAGTGCACGGACCGTGTACAGGGATCCTGTGGCCTCCTCTCTCCTGTGGTGAAGACACTGGCCTAGGCCCAGAGTCTGCCTGAGCGCGGGAGCAAAAGGAAAAGCCTTACCTACGCCAGGAGATGGTAAAAGGCATAGAGTGCCATGCTAGGCCACGCAGGCTGCTGCAGGGTGGTGACTGTGTCTGCTTAGTTAGGCTTAGCAAGGTGAACCTCGGGCGTGAATTTGGAGCCCGGGAACGCAAGGCCCAAGAGGCACCAGCTCTCCCGCGGCTGTACCACTCTGCCGCGACAGAACGAAAGAAAAGGCCTTGCTGAGAAAGCAGTAGCGAAGTGCGGTTCGCGCCGAGCTGAAAACATCTGCGACAGCACAGCTGTCGCTGGGAAATCAGAGTCGGTTCTGTGGGCTGCTCTCGTTGCTTGCCATAGCCTAGTATTCGCAGCACGATGGGGAAACCCGCATAGAGCGAAAGACTCTTTGCCGGGGCCTCCCCTATGGGAAAGCACAGCATTCTTTGGGAAATCAGAGTCGGGTCTGTGGGATGCTGCCTGCTGCTTGCCGGAGCCAGTCTCCACCGCGCGGTGTAATAAACCCGCATGGAGCGAAATCCTCTTGGCCTGGGCATCCCCTCTGCCTGAGAGAGAAGCGCAGTGGCGCCTGTGGAAAGATTTTTAAGGAAAGGGACATGTCTGTCACTGCAGAGCAACGGAAGCCTGGCTGCTAAAGAGACCAGAGGGCACGATTAGGGCAGGGGAAAGGGCTCCACTCTGAGGAAGGAGTCTGGGCAGAAAGCATGCCTGTCCTGAGCCTTTGGGCCCAAGGAGACAGCAGCTCCTTGGTCACCTGTCCGTGGTGGAGACACGGGCTTGCCACCAGGCGCCTACCCTGAACTCGAGAAACAACGCCCAGAAAGAACTCGCCATCAGATGCCGTCTTCCTCCAGGATGTGGAAGCTTGGAGGAGGCACGGGGTTTAAGGGGAAGGAGTGGGGACAGTCCCCCCCCCCCAAAACTCCCTATTCTGTGCACGGGCGGTGTGCAGGGATCCTGTCACCTCTCCTTTCCTGTGGGGAAAGCACTGGCCTAGTCCGTGAATCTGCCTGAGCGCCAGAGTAAAAGGCCAAGCGATGCCTACACCG
The DNA here is from genome assembly GCF_030435805.1 of Mustela lutreola. Classification (NCBI taxonomy): domain Eukaryota; kingdom Metazoa; phylum Chordata; class Mammalia; order Carnivora; family Mustelidae; genus Mustela; species Mustela lutreola. Next base: position 156,618,640 of record NC_081294.1, read on the forward strand.
GGAGATGGTAGTGTGCCTAGAGTGCAATCCTTGGCTACGGAAGCTACTGCAGGGTTGTGGCTATGTCTGCTTAGTTCGGCCTGGCAGGGTGAACCCAGGACGCTAACATGGAGCCCAGGAAAGCAAGGCCCAAGAGGCACCAGCTCTCCAGCAGCTCTTCTTGCCTGACGCGACTGAAGCCTTGCTGAGGAAGCAGCGGCGAAGTGCTGTTCACTCCAAGCCAAAGCCTCTGCGAAAGCACAGCATGCGCTGAGAAATGTTCTGCGGGCTGCTGATGCTTGCCTGAGGCCAGTCTCACGGTGGGAGAAACCCGGCATACAGCGAAAGCCTCTTTGCCTGGGCATCTCCCCTGGGAAAGTGTGGCATTCGTTGGGAAATCAGAGTTGGGTTTGGGGATGCTGCTTCTGCTTGTCTGAGCTAGTCTCCGCAGCACGGTGGAAGATAACCGCATGGAGCATAATACTCTTTGCCCTAGCATCCCCTCTGCCTGAGAGAGAAGCATGGTTGCACACGTCTGTCAACGTGCTCCCCAGGAGCAAGTGTGGGAAGACGCAGCACGCCGGCCCCGGGGAAGAGAAGGAGCCTTTGGCCTTGGGGTCGGGAAACGCTTTCGAAGCAGGATAGCCTGCCGTGGAATGAACAGCAGGCCGGTGGCAAGACAAGTGTCACCCGCTCCCTGTGCGGAGAGATGGTAACCTGGCTGCTAAGGAGACTTGAGGGGACGACTAGGGCAGGGGCGCATGCACCACTCTGAGGAAGGAGTCTGGGCAGAAAGCAGGCCTGTCCTGTGCCTCTGCTCACAAGGGGACAGCATCTCCTTGCCACCTGTCCCAAGGGCTGGCTTGGGCTTGCCACCAGGTGCCAAACCCGGAATTCGCAGAAACAACCCCATGGAGAAACGGGCAGTCAGATGCCGTCTTCCACAAAGATGTGGCAGGGGGTGTGCCGGGGAAAGAGTGGAGACACTCCCCTACAGTTCCCCATCCCAGTTCACGGGCCGTGTGCAGGGATCCTGTCGCCTCCTATCTCCTGAGGTGAAGGCACTGGCCTAGGCCCAGAGTCTGCCTGAGAAAAGGCAAAGCCTTACCTATGCCAAGAGATGGTAATAGGCATAGAGTGCCATGCTAGGACACGCACGCTGCTTCAGGGTTGTGACTGTGTCTGCTTAGTTCGGCTTAACAAGATGAACCCCAGGCGCGAACTTGGAGCAGGGGAAAGCAAGGCCCAAGAGGAACCAGCTCTCCTCCTACCGCGACAGAGCGAACGACCAAAGCCTTGCTGAGGAAGCAGCAGCGACGTGCGGTTTGTGCCAAGCTGAAAACCTCTGCGAAAGCATAGAAGTCGCTGGGAAATCAGAGTCGGTTCTGTGGGCTGCTTTTGTTGCTTGCCTTAGCCTAGTGTTCGCAGCACGATGGGAGAAACCCGCATAGAGGGAAAGCCTCTTTGCCGGGGCATCGCCGCTGGCAAAGCACAGCATTCTTTGGGAAATCAGAGGCGGGGAAGAGAAGGAGCCGTTGGCCTTGGGGTCGGGAAAGGCGAAAAGCCTCTTTGCCTGGGCTTCTCCCCTAGGAAAGCACAGCATTCGTTGGGAAATCAGAGTTCGTTTGGGAACGCTGCTGCTGCTTGCCTAAGATAGTCTCCGCAGCACGGTGGAATATACCCGCATGGAGCGAAAGTCTCTTTGCCCTAGAATCCCCTCTGCCTGAGAGAGAAGCATGGTTGCACACGTCTGTCACCACGCTCCCCAGGAGCAAGTGTGGGGTAGGCGCAGCACGCCGCCCCCAGGGAAGAGAAGGAGCCGTTGGCTTTGGGGTCGGGAATCGCTCGGTAAGCAGGATAGCCTGCCGTGGCGCGAACAGCAGGCCGGTGGCAAGACAAGTGTCACCCGCTCCCTGTACGGAGAGATGGAAGCTTGGTGCAAAGGAGACGAGGGGATAAGAAGGGCAGGGGCGCGTGCTCCACTCTAAGGAAGGAGTCTGGGCAGAGGCAGGCAGAAGGAGACAGCATCTCCTTGACCACCTGTCCCAAGGACAGCCTTGTGCTTGCCACCAGGTGCCGTACTCGGAACTCAGAGAAACAACCCAATGGAGAAAGGGGCAGTCAGATGCTGTCTTCCACCAAAATGTGGCAGCGTTGTCGGTGGCAGGGGTGTGCCAGGGAAGGAGTGGAGACAGTCCCCCACAGTACCCCATCCCAGTGCACGGACCGTGTACAGGGATCCTGTGGCCTCCTCTCTCCTGTGGTGAAGACACTGGCCTAGGCCCAGAGTCTGCCTGAGCGCGGGAGCAAAAGGAAAAGCCTTACCTACGCCAGGAGATGGTAAAAGGCATAGAGTGCCATGCTAGGCCACGCAGGCTGCTGCAGGGTGGTGACTGTGTCTGCTTAGTTAGGCTTAGCAAGGTGAACCTCGGGCGTGAATTTGGAGCCCGGGAACGCAAGGCCCAAGAGGCACCAGCTCTCCCGCGGCTGTACCACTCTGCCGCGACAGAACGAAAGAAAAGGCCTTGCTGAGAAAGCAGTAGCGAAGTGCGGTTCGCGCCGAGCTGAAAACATCTGCGACAGCACAGCTGTCGCTGGGAAATCAGAGTCGGTTCTGTGGGCTGCTCTCGTTGCTTGCCATAGCCTAGTATTCGCAGCACGATGGGGAAACCCGCATAGAGCGAAAGACTCTTTGCCGGGGCCTCCCCTATGGGAAAGCACAGCATTCTTTGGGAAATCAGAGTCGGGTCTGTGGGATGCTGCCTGCTGCTTGCCGGAGCCAGTCTCCACCGCGCGGTGTAATAAACCCGCATGGAGCGAAATCCTCTTGGCCTGGGCATCCCCTCTGCCTGAGAGAGAAGCGCAGTGGCGCCTGTGGAAAGATTTTTAAGGAAAGGGACATGTCTGTCACTGCAGAGCAACGGAAGCCTGGCTGCTAAAGAGACCAGAGGGCACGATTAGGGCAGGGGAAAGGGCTCCACTCTGAGGAAGGAGTCTGGGCAGAAAGCATGCCTGTCCTGAGCCTTTGGGCCCAAGGAGACAGCAGCTCCTTGGTCACCTGTCCGTGGTGGAGACACGGGCTTGCCACCAGGCGCCTACCCTGAACTCGAGAAACAACGCCCAGAAAGAACTCGCCATCAGATGCCGTCTTCCTCCAGGATGTGGAAGCTTGGAGGAGGCACGGGGTTTAAGGGGAAGGAGTGGGGACAGTCCCCCCCCCCCAAAACTCCCTATTCTGTGCACGGGCGGTGTGCAGGGATCCTGTCACCTCTCCTTTCCTGTGGGGAAAGCACTGGCCTAGTCCGTGAATCTGCCTGAGCGCCAGAGTAAAAGGCCAAGCGATGCCTACACCGGGAGATGGTAGTGTGCCTAGAGTGCAATCCTTGGCTACGGAAGCTACTGCAGGGTTGTGGCTATGTCTGCTTAGTTCGGCCTGGCAGGGTGAACCCAGGACGCTAACATGGAGCCCAGGAAAGCAAGGCCCAAGAGGCACCAGCTCTCCAGCAGCTCTTCTTGCCTGACGCGACTGAAGCCTTGCTGAGGAAGCAGCGGCGAAGTGCTGTTCACTCCAAGCCAAAGCCTCTGCGAAAGCACAGCATGCGCTGAGAAATGTTCTGCGGGCTGCTGATGCTTGCCTGAGGCCAGTCTCACGGTGGGAGAAACCCGGCATACAGCGAAAGCCTCTTTGCCTGGGCATCTCCCCTGGGAAAGTGTGGCATTCGTTGGGAAATCAGAGTTGGGTTTGGGGATGCTGCTTCTGCTTGTCTGAGCTAGTCTCCGCAGCACGGTGGAAGATAACCGCATGGAGCATAATACTCTTTGCCCTAGCATCCCCTCTGCCTGAGAGAGAAGCATGGTTGCACACGTCTGTCAACGTGCTCCCCAGGAGCAAGTGTGGGAAGACGCAGCACGCCGGCCCCGGGGAAGAGAAGGAGCCTTTGGCCTTGGGGTCGGGAAACGCTTTCGAAGCAGGATAGCCTGCCGTGGAATGAACAGCAGGCCGGTGGCAAGACAAGTGTCACCCGCTCCCTGTGCGGAGAGATGGTAACCTGGCTGCTAAGGAGACTTGAGGGGACGACTAGGGCAGGGGCGCATGCACCACTCTGAGGAAGGAGTCTGGGCAGAAAGCAGGCCTGTCCTGTGCCTCTGCTCACAAGGGGACAGCATCTCCTTGCCACCTGTCCCAAGGGCTGGCTTGGGCTTGCCACCAGGTGCCAAACCCGGAATTCGCAGAAACAACCCCATGGAGAAACGGGCAGTCAGATGCCGTCTTCCACAAAGATGTGGCAGGGGGTGTGCCGGGGAAAGAGTGGAGACACTCCCCTACAGTTCCCCATCCCAGTTCACGGGCCGTGTGCAGGGATCCTGTCGCCTCCTATCTCCTGAGGTGAAGGCACTGGCCTAGGCCCAGAGTCTGCCTGAGAAAAGGCAAAGCCTTACCTATGCCAAGAGATGGTAATAGGCATAGAGTGCCATGCTAGGACACGCACGCTGCTTCAGGGTTGTGACTGTGTCTGCTTAGTTCGGCTTAACAAGATGAACCCCAGGCGCGAACTTGGAGCAGGGGAAAGCAAGGCCCAAGAGGAACCAGCTCTCCTCCTACCGCGACAGAGCGAACGACCAAAGCCTTGCTGAGGAAGCAGCAGCGACGTGCGGTTTGTGCCAAGCTGAAAACCTCTGCGAAAGCATAGAAGTCGCTGGGAAATCAGAGTCGGTTCTGTGGGCTGCTTTTGTTGCTTGCCTTAGCCTAGTGTTCGCAGCACGATGGGAGAAACCCGCATAGAGGGAAAGCCTCTTTGCCGGGGCATCGCCGCTGGCAAAGCACAGCATTCTTTGGGAAATCAGAGGCGGGGAAGAGAAGGAGCCGTTGGCCTTGGGGTCGGGAAAGGCGAAAAGCCTCTTTGCCTGGGCTTCTCCCCTAGGAAAGCACAGCATTCGTTGGGAAATCAGAGTTCGTTTGGGAACGCTGCTGCTGCTTGCCTAAGATAGTCTCCGCAGCACGGTGGAATATACCCGCATGGAGCGAAAGCCTCTTTGCCCTAGAATCCCCTCTGCCTGAGAGAGAAGCATGGTTGCACACGTCTGTCACCACGCTCCCCAGGAGCAAGTGTGGGGTAGGCGCAGCACGCCGCCCCCAGGGAAGAGAAGGAGCCGTTGGCTTTGGGGTCGGGAATCGCTCGGTAAGCAGGATAGCCTGCCGTGGCGCGAACAGCAGGCCGGTGGCAAGACAAGTGTCACCCGCTCCCTGTACGGAGAGATGGAAGCTTGGTGCAAAGGAGACGAGGGGATAAGAAGGGCAGGGGCGCGTGCTCCACTCTAAGGAAGGAGTCTGGGCAGAGGCAGGCAGAAGGAGACAGCATCTCCTTGACCACCTGTCCCAAGGACAGCCTTGTGCTTGCCACCAGGTGCCGTACTCGGAACTCACAGAAACAACCCAATGGAGAAAGGGGCAGTCAGATGCTGTCTTCCACCAAAATGTGGCAGCGTTGTCGGTGGCAGGGGTGTGCCAGGGAAGGAGTGGAGACAGTCCCCCACAGTACCCCATCCCAGTGCACGGACCGTGTACAGGGATCCTGTGGCCTCCTCTCTCCTGTGGTGAAGACACTGGCCTAGGCCCAGAGTCTGCCTGAGCGCGGGAGCAAAAGGAAAAGCCTTACCTACGCCAGGAGATGGTAAAAGGCATAGAGTGCCATGCTAGGCCACGCAGGCTGCTGCAGGGTGGTGACTGTGTCTGCTTAGTTAGGCTTAGCAAGGTGAACCTCGGGCGTGAATTTGGAGCCCGGGAACGCAAGGCCCAAGAGGCACCAGCTCTCCCGCGGCTGTACCACTCTGCCGCGACAGAACGAAAGAAAAGGCCTTGCTGAGAAAGCAGTACTGAAGTGCGGATCGCGCCGAGCTGAAAACATCTGCGACAGCACAGCTGTCGCTGGGAAATCAGAGTCGGTTCTGTGGGCTGCTCTCGTTGCTTGCCATAGCCTAGTATTCGCAGCACGATGGGAGAAACCCGCATAGAGCGAAAGACTCTTTGCCGGGGCCTCCCCTATGGGAAAGCACAGCATTCTTTGGGAAATCAGAGTCGGGTCTGTGGGATGCTGCCTGCTGCTTGCCGGAGCCAGTCTCCACCGCGCGGTGTAATAAACCCGCATGGAGCGAAATCCTCTTGGCCTGGGCATCCCCTCTGCCTGAGAGAGAAGCGCAGTGGCGCCTGTGGAAAGATTTTTAAGGAAAGGGACATGTCTGTCACTGCAGAGCGACGGAAGCCTGGCTGCTAAAGAGACCAGAGGGTACGATTAGGGCAGGGGAAAGGGCTCCACTCTGAGGAAAGAGTCTGGGCAGAAAGCATGCCTGTCCTGAGCCTTTGGGCCCAAGGAGACAGCAGCTCCTTGGTCACCTGTCCTTGGTGGAGACACGGGCTTGCCACCAGGCGCCTACCCTGAACTCGAGAAACAACGCCCAGAAAGTACTCGCCATCAGATGCCGTCTTCCTCCAGGATGTGGAAGCTTGGAGGAGGCACGGGGTTTAAGGGGAAGGAGTGGGGACAGTCCCCCCCCCCAAAACTCCCTATTCTGTGCACGGGCGGTGTGCAGGGATCCTGTCACCTCTCCTTTCCTGTGGGGAAAGCACTGGCCTAGTCCGTGAATCTGCCTGAACGCCAGAGTAAAAGGCCAAGCGATGCCTACACCGGGAGATGGTAGTGTGCCTAGAGTGCAATCCTTGGCTACGCACGCTACTGCAGGGTTTTGGCTGTCTGCTTAGTTCGGCCTGGCAGGGTGAACCCAGGACGCTAACATGGAGCCCAGGAAAGCAAGGCCCAAGAGGCACCAGCTCTCCAGCAGCTCTTCTTGCCTGATGCGACTGAAGCCTTGCTGAGGAAGCAGCGGCGAAGTGCTGTTCACTCCAAGCCAAAGCCTCTGCGAAAGCACAGCATGCGCTGAGAAATGTTCTGCGGGCTGCTGATGCTTGCCTGAGGCCAGTCTCACGGTGGGAGAAACCCGGCATACAGCGAAAGCCTCTTTGCCTGGGCATCTCCCCTGGGAAAGTGTGGCATTCGTTGGGAAATCAGAGTTGGGTTTGGGGATACTGCTTCTGCTTGCCTGAGCTAGTCTCCGCAGCACGGTGGAAGATAACCGCATGGAGCGTAATACTCTTTGCCCTAGCATCCCCTCTGCCTGAGAGAGAAGCATGGTTGCACACGTCTGTCACCGTGCTCCCCAGGAGCAAGTGTGGGAAGACGCAGCACGCCGGCCCCGGGGAAGAGAAGGAGCCTTTGGCCTTGGGGTCGGGAAACGCTCGGGAAGCAGGATAGCCTGCCGTGGAATGAACAGCAGGCCGGTGGCAAGACAAGTGTCACCCGCTCCCTGTGCGGAGAGATGGTAACCTGGCTGCTAAGGAGACTTGAGGGGACGACTAGGGCAGGGGCGCATGCACCACTCTGAGGAAGGAGTCTGGGCAGAAAGCAGGCCTGTCCTGTGCCTCTGCTCACAAGGGGACAGCATCTCCTTGCCACCTGTCCCAAGGGCAGGCTTGGGCTTGCCACCAGGTGCCAAACCCGGAATTCGCAGAAACAACCCCATGGAGAAACGGGCAGTCAGATGCCGTCTTCCACAAAGATGTGGCAGGGGGTGTGCCGGGGAAAGAGTGGAGACACTCCCCTACAGTTCCCCATCCCAGTTCACGGGCCGTGTGCAGGGATCCTGTCGCCTCCTATCTCCTGAGGTGAAGGCACTGGCCTAGGCCCAGAGTCTGCCTGAGAAAAGGCAAAGCCTTACCTATGCCAAGAGATGGTAATAGGCATAGAGTGCCATGCTAGGACACGCACGCTGCTTCAGGGTTGTGACTGTGTCTGCTTAGTTCGGCTTAACAAGATGAACCCCAGGCGCGAACTTGGAGCAGGTGAAAGCAAGGCCCAAGAGGAACCAGCTCTCCTCCTACCGCGACAGAGCGAACGACCAAAGCCTTGCTGAGGAAGCAGCAGCGACGTGCGGTTTGTGCCAAGCTGAAAACCTCTGCGAAAGCATAGAAGTCGCTGGGAAATCAGAGTCGGTTCTGTGGGCTGCTTTTGTTGCTTGCCTTAGCCTAGTGTTCGCAGCACGATGGGAGAAACCCGCATAGAGGGAAAGCCTCTTTGCCGGGGCATCGCCGCTGGCAAAGCACAGCATTCTTTGGGAAATCAGAGGCGGGGAAGAGAAGGAGCCGTTGGCCTTGGGGTCGGGAAAGGCGAAAAGCCTCTTTGCCTGGGCTTCTCCCCTAGGAAAGCACAGCATTCGTTGGGAAATCAGAGTTCGTTTGGGAACGCTGCTGCTGCTTGCCTAAGATAGTCTCCGCAGCACGGTGGAATATACCCGCATGGAGCGAAATTCTCTTTGCCCTAGAATCCCCTCTGCCTGAGAGAGAAGCATGGTTGCACACGTCTGTCACCACGCTCCCCAGGAGCAAGTGTGGGGTAGGCACAGCACGCCGCCCCCAGGGAAGAGAAGGAGCCGTTGGCTTTGGGGTCGGGAATCGCTCGGTAAGCAGGATAGCCTGCCGTGGCGCGAACAGCAGGCCGGTGGCAAGACAAGTGTCACCCGCTCCCTGTACGGAGAGATGGAAGCTTGGTGCAAAGGAGACGAGGGGATAAGAAGGGCAGGGGCGCGTGCTCCACTCTAAGGAAGGAGTCTGGGCAGAGGCAGGCAGAAGGAGACAGCATCTCCTTGACCACCTGTCCCAAGGACAGCCTTGTGCTTGCCACCAGGTGCCGTACTCGGAACTCACAGAAACAACCCAATGGAGAAAGGGGCAGTCAGATGCTGTCTTCCACCAAAATGTGGCAGCGTTGTCGGTGGCAGGGGTGTGCCAGGGAAGGAGTGGAGACAGTCCCCCACAGTACCTCATCACAGTGCACGGACCGTGTACAGGGATCCTGTGGCCTCCTCTCTCCTGTGGTGAAGACACTGGCCTAGGCCCAGAGTCTACCTGAGCGCGGGAGCAAAAGGAAAAGCCTTACCTACGCCAGGAGATGGTAAAAGGCATAGAGTGCCATGCTAGGCCACGCAGGCTGCTGCAGGGTGGTGACTGTGTCTGCTTAGTTAGGCTTAGCAAGGTGAACCTCGGGCGTGAATTTGGAGCCCGGGAACGCAAGGCCCAAGAGGCACCAGCTCTCCCGCGGCTGTACCACTCTGCCGCGACAGAACGAAAGAAAAGGCCTTGCTGAGAATGCAGTAGCGAAGTGCGGTTCGCGCCGAGCTGAAAACATCTGCGACAGCACAGCTGTCGCTGGGAAATCAGAGTCGGTTCTGTGGGCTGCTCTCGTTGCTTGCCTTAGCCTAGTATTCGCAGCACGATGGGAGAAACCCGCATAGAGCGAAAGACTCTTTGCCGGGGCCTCCCCTATGGGAAAGCACAGCATTCTTTGGGAAATCAGAGTCGGGTCTGTGGGATGCTGCCTGCTGCTTGCCGGAGCCAGTCTCCACCGCGCGGTGTAATAAACCCGCATGGAGCGAAATCCTCTTGGCCTGGGCATCCCCTCTGCCTGAGAGAGAAGCGCAGTGGCGCCTGTGGAAAGATTTTTAAGGAAAGGGACATGTCTGTCACTGCAGAGCGACGGAAGCCTGGCTGCTAAAGAGACCAGAGGGCACGATTAGGGCAGGGGAAAGGGCTCCACTCTGAGGAAGGAGTCTGGGCAGAAAGCATGCCTGTCCTGAGCCTTTGTGCCCAAGGAGACAGCAGCTCCTTGGTCACCTGTCCGTGGTGGAGACACGGGCTTGCCACCAGGCGCCTACCCTGAACTCGAGAAACAACGCCCAGAAAGAACTCGCCATCAGATGCCGTCTTCCTCCAGGATGTGGAAGCTTGGAGCAGGCACGGGGTTTAAGGGGAAGGAGTGGGGACAGTCCCCCCCCCCCCAAAGCTCCCTATTCAGTGCACGGGCGGTGTGCAGGGATCCTGTCACCTCTCCTTCCTGTGGGGAAAGCACTGGCCTAGTCCGTGAATCTGCCTGAGCGCCAGAGTAAAAGGCCAAGCGATGCCTACACCGGGAGATGGTAGTGTGCCTAGAGTGCAATCCTTGGCTACGCACGCTACTGCAGGGTTGTGGCTATGTCTGCTTAGTTCGGCCTGGCAGGGTGAACCCAGGACGCTAACATGGAGCCCAGGAAAGCAAGGCCCAAGAGGCACCAGCTCTCCAGCAGCTCTTCTTGCCTGACGCGACTGAAGCCTTGCTGAGGAAGCAGCGGCGAAGTGCTGTTCACTCCAAGCCAAAGCCTCTGCGAAAGCACAGCATGCGCTGAGAAATGTTCTGCGGGCTGCTGATGCTTGCCTGAGGCCAGTCTCACGGTGGGAGAAACCCGGCATACAGCGAAAGCCTCTTTGCCTGGGCATCTCCCCTGGGAAAGTGTGGCATTCGTTGGGAAATCAGAGTTGGGTTTGGGGATGCTGCTTCTGCTTGCCTGAGCTAGTCTCCGCAGCACGGTGGAAGATAACCGCATGGAGCGTAATACTCTTTGCCCTAGCATCCCCTCTGCCTGAGAGAGAAGCATGGTTGCACACGTCTGTCACCGTGCTCCCCAGGAGCAAGTGTGGGAAGACGCAGCACGCCGGCCCCGGGGAAGAGAAGGCCTTGGGGTCGGGAAACGCTCGGGAAGCAGGATAGCCTGCCGTGGAATGAACAGCAGGCCGGTGGCAAGACAAGTGTCGCCCGCTCCCTGTGCTGAGAGATGGTAACCTGGCTGCTAAGGAGACTTGAGGGGACGACTAGGGCAGGGGCGCATGCACCACTCTGAGGAAGGAGTCTGGGCAGAAAGCAGGCCTGTCCTGTGCCTCTGCTCACAAGGGGACAGCATCTCCTTGCCACCTGTCCCAAGGGCAGGCTTGGGCTTGCCACCAGGTGCCAAACCCGGAATTCGCAGAAACAACCCCATGGAGAAACGGGCAGTCAGATGCCGTCTTCCACAAAGATGTGGCAGGGGGTGTGCCGGAGAAAGAGTGGAGACACTCCCCTACAGTTCCCCATCCCATGTCACGGGCCGTGTGCAGGGATCCTGTCGCCTCCTATCTCCTGAGGTGAAGGCACTGGCCTAGGCCCAGAGTCTGCCTGAGAAAAGGCAAAGCCTTACCTATGCCAAGAGATGGTAATAGTCATAGAGTGCCATGCTAGGACACGCACGCTGCTTCAGGGTTGTGACTGTGTCTGCTTAGTTCGGCTTAACAAGATGAACCCCAGGCGCGAACTTGGAGCAGGGGAAAGCAAGGCCCAAGAGGAACCAGCTCTCCTCCTACCGCGACAGAGCGAACGACCAAAGCCTTGCTGAGGAAGCAGCAGCGACGTGCGGTTTGTGCCAAGCTGAAAACCTCTGCGAAAGCATAGAAGTCGCTGGGAAATCAGAGTCGGTTCTGTGGGCAGCTTTTGTTGCTTGCCTTAGCCTAGTATTCGCAGCACGATGGGAGAAACCCGCATAGAGGGAAAGCCTCTTTGCCGGGGCATCGCCGCTGGCAAAGCACAGCATTCTTTGGGAAATCAGAGGCGGGGAAGAGAAGGAGCCGTTGGCCTTGGGGTCGGGAAAGGCGAAAAGCCTCTTTGCCTGGGCTTCTCCCCTAGGAAAGCACAGCATTCGTTGGGAAATCAGAGTTCGTTTGGGAACGCTGCTGCTGCTTGCCTAAGATAGTCTCCGCAGCACGGTGGAATATACCCGCATGGAGCGAAATTCTCTTTGCCCTAGAATCCCCTCTGCCTGAGAGAGAAGCATGGTTGCACACGTCTGTCACCACGCTCCCCAGGAGCAAGTGTGGGGTAGGCGCAGCACGCCGCCCCCAGGGAAGAGAAGGAGCCGTTGGCTTTGGGGTCGGGAATCGCTCGGTAAGCAGGATAGCCTGCCGTGGCGCGAACAGCAGGCCGGTGGCAAGACAAGTGTCACCCGCTCCCTGTACGGAGAGATGGAAGCTTGGTGCAAAGGAGACGAGGGGATAAGAAGGGCAGGGGCGCGTGCTCCACTCTAAGGAAGGAGTCTTGTCAGAGGCAGGCAGAAGGAGACAGCATCTCCTTGACCACCTGTCCCAAGGACAGCCTTGTGCTTGCCACCAGGTGCCGTACTCGGAACTCACAGAAACAACCCAATGGAGAAAGGGGCAGTCAGATGCTGTCTTCCACCAAAATGTGGCAGCGTTGTCGGTGGCAGGGGTGTGCCAGGGAAGGAGTGGAGACAGTCCCCCACAGTACCCCATCCCAGTGCACGGACCGTGTACAGGGATCCTGTGGCCTCCTCTCTCCTGTGGTGAAGACACTGGCCTAGGCCCAGAGTCTGCCTGAGCGCGGGAGCAAAAGGAAAAGCCTTACCTACGCCAGGAGATGGTAAAAGGCATAGAGTGCCATGCTAGGCCACGCAGGCTGCTGCAGGGTGGTGACTGTGTCTGCTTAGTTAGGCTTAGCAAGGTGAACCTCGGGCGTGAATTTGGAGCCCGGGAACGCAAGGCCCAAGAGGCACCAGCTCTCCCGCGGCTGTACCACTCTGCCGCGACAGAACGAAAGAAAAGGCCTTGCTGAGAAAGCAGTAGCGAAGTGCGGTTCGCGCCGAGCTGAAAACATCTGCGACAGCACAGCTGTCGCTGGGAAATCAGAGTCGGTTCTGTGGGCTGCTCTCGTTGCTTGCCGTAGCCTAGTATTCGCAGCACGATGGGAGAAACCCGCATAGAGCGAAAGACTCTTTGCCGGGGCCTCCCCTATGGGAAAGCACAGCATTCTTTGGGAAATCAGAGTCGGGTCTGTGGGATGCTGCCTGCTGCTTGCCGGAGCCAGTCTCCACCGCGCGGTGTAATAAACCCGCATGGAGCGAAATCCTCTTGGCCTGGGCATCCCCTCTGCCTGAGAGAGAAGCGCAGTGGCGCCTGTGGAAAGATTTTTAAGGAAAGGGACATGTCTGTCACTGCAGAGCAACGGAAGCCTGGCTGCTAAAGAGACCAGAGGGCACGATTAGGGCAGGGGAAAGGGCTCCACTCTGAGGAAGGAGTCTGGGCAGAAAGCATGCCTGTCCTGAGCCTTTGGGCCCAAGGAGACAGCAGCTCCTTGGTCACCTGTCCGTGGTGGAGACACGGGCTTGCCACCAGGCGCCTAACCTGAACTCGAGAAACAATGCCCAGAAAGAACTCGCCATCAGATGCCGTCTTCCTCCAGGATGTGGAAGCTTGGAGGAGGCACGGGGTTTAAGGGGAAGGAGTGGGGACAGTCCCCCCCCCCCAAACTCCCTATTCTGTGCACGGGCGGTGTGCAGGGATCCTGTCACCTCTCCTTTCCTGTGGGGAAAGCACTGGCCTAGTCCGTGAATCTGCCTGAGCGCCAGAGTAAAAGGCCAAGCGATGCCTACACCGGGAGATGGTAGTGTGCCTAGAGTGCAATCCTTGGCTACGCACGCTACTGCAGGGTTGTGGCTATGTCTGCTTAGTTCGGCCTGGCAGTGTGAACCCAGGAGACTAACATGGAGCCCAGGAAAGCAAGGCCCAAGAGGCACCAGCTCTCCAGCAGCTCTTCTTGCCTGATGCGACTGAAGCCTTGCTGAGGAAGCAGCGGCGAAGTGCTGTTCACTCCAAGCCAAAGCCTCTGCGAAAGCACAGCATGCGCTGAGAAATGTTCTGCGGGCTGCTGATGCTTGCCTGAGGCCAGTCTCACGGTGGGAGAAACCCGGCATACAGCGAAAGACTCTTTGCCTGGGCATCTCCCCTGGGAAAGTGTGGCATTCGTTGGGAAATCATAGTTGGGTTTGGGGATACTGCTTCTGCTTGCTTGAGCTAGTCTCCGCAGCACGGTGGAAGATAACCGCATGGAGCGTAATACTCTTTGCCCTAGCATCCCCTCTGCCTGAGAGAGAAGCATGGTTGCACACGTCTGTCACCGTGCTCCCCAGGAGCAAGTGTGGGAAGACGCAGCACGCCGGCCCCGGGGAAGAGAAGGAGCCTTTGGCCTTGGGGTCGGGAAACGCTCGGGAAGCAGGATAGCCTGCCGTGGAATGAACAGCAGGCCGGTGGCAAGACAAGTGTCACCCGCTCCCTGTGCGGAGAGATGGTAACCTGGCTGCTAAGGAGACTTGAGGGGACGACTAGGGCAGGGGCGCATGCACCACTCTGAGGAAGGAGTCTGGGCAGAAAGCAGGCCTGTCCTGTGCCTCTGCTCACAAGGGGACAGCATCTCCTTGCCACCTGTCCCAAGGGCAGGCTTGGGCTTGCCACCAGGTGCCAAACCCGGAATTCGCAGAAACAACCCCATGGAGAAACGGGCAGTCAGATGCCGTCTTCCACAAAGATGTGGCAGGGGGTGTGCCGGAGAAAGAGTGGAGACACTCCCCTACAGTTCCCCATCCCAGTTCACGGGCCGTGTGCAGGGATCCTGTCGCCTCCTATCTCCTGAGGTGAAGGCACTGGCCTAGGCCCAGAGTCTGCCTGAGAAAAGGCAAAGCCTTACCTATGCCAAGAGATGGTAATAGGCATAGAGTGCCATGCTAGGACACGCACGCTGCTTCAGGGTTGTGACTGTGTCTGCTTAGTTCGGCTTAACAAGATGAACCCCAGGGGCGAACTTGGAGCAGGGGAAAGCAAGGCCCAAGAGGAACCAGCTCTCCTCCTACCGCGACAGAGCGAACGACCAAAGCCTTGCTGAGGAAGCAGCAGCGACGTGCGGTTTGTGCCAAGCTGAAAACCTCTGCGAAAGCATAGAAGTCGCTGGGAAATCAGAGTCGGTTCTGTGGGCTGCTTTTGTTGCTTGCCTTAGCCTAGTGTTCGCAGCACGATGGGAGAAACCCGCATAGAGGGAAAGCCTCTTTGCCGGGGCATCGCCGCTGGCAAAGCACAGCATTCTTTGGGAAATCAGAGGCGGGGAAGAGAAGGAGCCGTTGGCCCTGGGGTCGGGAAAGGCGAAAAGCCTCTTTGCCTGGGCTTCTCCCCTAGGAAAGCACAGCATTCGTTGGGAAATCAGAGTTCGTTTGGGAACGCTGCTGCTGCTTGCCTAAGATAGTCTCCGCAGCACGGTGGAATATACCCGCATGGAGCGAAATTCTCTTTGCCCTAGAATCCCCTCTGCCTGAGAGAGAAGCATGGTTGCACACGTCTGTCACCACGCTCCCCAGGAGCAAGTGTGGGGTAGGCGCAGCACGCCGCCCCCAGGGAAGAGAAGGAGCCGTTGGCTTTGGGGTCGGGAATCGCTCGGTAAGCAGGATAGCCTGCCGTGGCGCGAACAGCAGGCCGGTGGCAAGACAAGTGTCACCCGCTCCCTGTACGGAGAGATGGAAGCTTGGTGCAAAGGAGACGAGGGGATAAGAAGGGCAGGGGCGCGTGCTCCACTCTAAGGAAGGAGTCTGGGCAGAGGCAGGCAGAAGGAGACAGCATCTCCTTGACCACCTGTCCCAAGGACAGCCTTGTGCTTGCCACCAGGTGCCGTACTCGGAACTCACAGAAACAACCCAATGGAGAAAGGGGCAGTCAGATGCTGTCTTCCACCAAAATGTGGCAGCGTTGTCGGTGGCAGGGGTGTGCCAGGGAAGGAGTGGAGACAGTCCCCCACAGTACCTCATCCCAGTGCACGGACCGTGTACAGGGATCCTGTGGCCTCCTCTCTCCTGTGGTGAAGACACTGGCCTAGGCCCAGTCTGCCTGAGCGCGGGAGCAAAAGGAAAAGCCTTACCTACGCCAGGAGATGGTAAAAGGCATAGAGTGCCATGCTAGGCCACGCAGGCTGCTGCAGGGTGGTGACTGTGTCTGCTTAGTTAGGCTTAGCAAGGTGAACCTCGGGCGTGAATTTGGAGCCCGGGAACGCAAGGCCCAAGAGGCACCAGCTCTCCCGCGGCTGTACCACTCTGCCGCGACAGAACGAAAGAAAAGGCCTTGCTGAGAATGCAGTAGCGAAGTGCGGTTCGCGCCGAGCTGAAAACATCTGCGACAGCACAGCTGTCGCTGGGAAATCAGAGTCGGTTCTATGGTCTGCTCTCGTTGCTTGCCTTAGCCTAGTATTCGCAGCACGATGGGAGAAACCCGCATAGAGCGAAAGACTCTTTGCCCGGGCCTCCCCTATGGGAAAGCACAGCATTCTTTGGGAAATCAGAGTCGGGTCTGTGGGATGCTGCCTGCTGCTTGCCGGAGCCAGTCTCCACCGCGCGGTGTAATAAACCCGCATGGAGCGAAATCCTCTTGGCCTGGGCATCCCCTCTGCCTGAGAGAGAAGCGCAGTGGCGCCTGTGGAAAGATTTTTAAGGAAAGGGACATGTCTGTCACTGCAGAGCGACGGAAGCCTGGCTGCTAAAGAGACCAGAGGGCACGATTAGGGCAGGGGAAAGGGCTCCACTCTGAGGAAGGAGTCTGGGCAGAAAGCATGCCTGTCCTGAGCCTTTGTGCCCAAGGAGACAGCAGCTCCTTGGTCACCTGTCCGTGGTGGAGACACGGGCTTGCCACCAGGCGCCTACCCTGAACTCGAGAAACAACGCCCAGAAAGAACTCGCCATCAGATGCCGTCTTCCTCCAGGATGTGGAAGCTTGGAGGAGGCACGGGGTTTAAGGGGAAGGAGTGGGGACAGTCCCCCCACCCCAAAACTCCCTATTCTGTGCACGGGCGGTGTGCAGGGATCCTGTCACCTCTCCTTTCCTGTGGGGAAAGCACTGGCCTAGTCCGTGAATCTGCCTGAGCGCCAGAGTAAAAGGCCAAGCGATGCCTACACCGGGAGATGGTAGTGTGCCTAGAGTGCAATCCTTGGCTACGCACGCTACTGCAGGGTTGTGGCTATGTCTGCTTAGTTCGGCCTGGCAGGGTGAACCCAGGAGACTAACATGGAGCCCAGGAAAGCAAGGCCCAAGAGGCACCAGCTCTCCAGCAGCTCTTCTTGCCTGTCGCGACTGAAGCCTTGCTGAGGAAGCAGCGGCGAAGTGCTGTTCACTCCAAGCCAAAGCCTCTGCGAAAGCACAGCATGCGCTGAGAAATGTTCTGCGGGCTGCTGATGCTTGCCTGAGGCCAGTCTCACGGTGGGAGAAACCCGGCATACAGCGAAAGCCTCTTTGCCTGGGCATCTCCCCTGGGAAAGTGTGGCATTCGTTGGGAAATCAGAGTTGGGTTTGGGGATGCTGCTTCTGCTTGCCTGAGCTAGTCTCCGCAGCACGGTGGAAGATAACCGCATGGAGCGTAATACTCTTTGCCCTAGCATCCCCTCTGCCTGAGAGAGAAGCATGGTTGCACACGTCTGTCACCGTGCTCCCCAGGAGCAAGTGTGGGAAGACGCAGCACGCCGGCCCCGGGGAAGAGAAGGAGCCTTTGGCCTTGGGGTCGGGAAACGCTCGGGAAGCAGGATAGCCTGCCGTGGAATGAACAGCAGGCCGGTGGCAAGACAAGTGTCACCCGCTCCCTGTGCGGAGAGATGGTAACCTGGCTGCTAAGGAGACTTGAGGGGACGACTAGGGCAGGGGCGCATGCACCACTCTGAGGAAGGAGTCTGGGCAGAAAGCAGGCCTGTCCTGTGCCTCTGCTCACAAGGGGACAGCATCTCCTTGCCACCTGTCCCAAGGGCAGGCTTGGGCTTGCCACCAGGTGCCAAACCCGGAATTCGCAGAAACAACCCCATGGAGAAACGGGCAGTCAGATGCCGTCTTCCACAAAGATGTGGCAGGGGGTGTGCCGGGGAAAGAGTGGAGACACTCCCCTACAGTTCCCCATCCCAGTTCACGGGCCGTGTGCAGGGATCCTGTCGCCTCCTATCTCCTGAGGTGAAGGCACTGGCCTAGGCCCAGAGTCTGCCTGAGAAAAGGCAAAGCCTTACCTATGCCAAGAGATGGTAATAGGCATAGAGTGCCATGCTAGGACACGCACGCTGCTTCAGGGTTGTGACTGTGTCGCTTAGTTCGGCTTAACAAGATGAACCCCAGGCGCGAACTTGGAGCAGGGGAAAGCAAGGCCCAAGAGAAACCAGCTCTACTCCTACCGCGACAGAGCGAACGACCAAAGCCTTGCTGAGGAAGCAGCAGCGACGTGCGGTTTGTGCCAAGCTGAAAACCTCTGCGAAAGCATAGAAGTCGCTGGGAAATCAGAGTCGGTTCTGTGGGCTGCTTTTGTTGCTTGCCTTAGCCTAGTGTTCACAGCACGATGGGAGAAACCCGCATAGAGGGAAAGCCTCTTTGCCGGGGCATCGCCGCTGGCAAAGCACAGCATTCTTTGGGAAATCAGAGGCGGGGAAGAGAAGGAGCCGTTGTCCTTGGGGTCGGGAAAGGCGAAAAGCCTCTTTGCCTGGGCTTCTCCCCTAGGAAATCACAGCATTCGTTGGGAAATCAGAGTTCGTTTGGGAACGCTGCTGCTGCTTGCCTAAGATAGTTTCCGCAGCACGGTGGAATATACCCGCATGGAGCGAAATTCTCTTTGCCCTAGAATCCCCTCTGCCTGAGAGAGAAGCATAGTTGCACACGTCTGTCACCACGCTCCCCAGGAGCAAGTGTGGGGTAGGCGCAGCACGCCGCCCCCAGGGAAGAGAAGGAGCAGTTGGCTTTGGGGTCGGAAATCGCTCGGTAAGCAGGATAGCCTGCCGTGGCGCGAACAGCAGGCCGGTGGCAAGACAAGTGTCACCCGCTCCCTGTACGGAGAGATGGAAGCTTGGTGCAAAGGAGACGAGGGGATAAGAAGGGCAGGGGCGCGTGCTCCACTCTACGGAAGGAGTCTGGGCAGAGGTAGGCAGAAGGAGACAGCATCTCCTTGACCACCTGGCCCAAGGACAGCCTTGTGCTTGCCACCAGGTGCCGTACTCGGAACTCAGAGAAACAACCCAATGGAGAAAGGGGCAGTCAGATGCTGTCTTCCACCAAAATGTGGCAGCGTTGTCGGTGGCAGGGGTGTGCCAGGGAAGGAGTGGAGACAGTCCCCCACAGTACCCCATCCCAGTGCACGGACCGTGTACAGGGATCCTGTGGCCTCCTCTCTCCTGTGGTGAAGACACTGGCCTAGGCCCAGAGTCTGCCTGAGCGCGGGAGCAAAAGGAAAAGCCTTACCTACGCCAGGAGATGGTAAAAGGCATAGAGTGCCATGCTAGGCCACGCAGGCTGCTGCAGGGTGGTGACTGTGTCTGCTTAGTTAGGCTTAGCAAGGTGAACCTCGGGCGTGAATTTGGAGCCCGGGAACGCAAGGCCCAAGAGGCACCAGCTCTCCAGCGGCTGTACCACTCTGCCGCGACAGAACGAAAGAAAAGGCCTTGCTGAGAAAGCAGTAGCGAAGTGCGGTTCGCGCCGAGCTGAAAACATCTGCGACAGCACAGCTGTCGCTGGGAAATCAGAGTCGGTTCTGTGGGCCGCTCTCGTTGCTTGCCTTAGCCTAGTATTCGCAGCACGATGGGAGAAACCCGCATAGAGCGAAAGACTCTTTGCCGGGGCCTCCCCTATGGGAAAGCACAGCATTCTTTGGGAAATCAGAGTCGGGTCTGTGGGATGCTGCCTGCTGCTTGCCGGAGCCAGTCTCCACCACGCGGTGTAATAAACCCGCATGGAGCGAAATCCTCTTGGCCTGGGCATCCCCTCTGCCTGAGAGAGAAGCGCAGTGGCGCCTGTGGAAAGATTTTTAAGGAAAGGGACATGTCTGTCAATGCAGAGCGACGGAAGCCTGGCTGCTAAAGAGACTAGAGGGCACGATTAGGGCAGGAGAAAGGGCTCCACTCTGAGGAAGGAGTCTGGGCAGAAAGCATGCCTGTCCTGAGCCTTTGGGCCCAAGGAGACAGCAGCTCCTTGGTCACCTGTCCGTGGTGGAGACACGGGCTTGCCACCAGGCGCCTACCCTGAACTCGAGAAACAACGCCCAGAAAGAACTCGCCATCAGATGCCGTCTTCCTCCAGGATGTGGAAGCTTGGAGGAGGCACGGGGTTTAAGGGGAAGGAGTGGGGACAGTCCCCCCCCCTCCAAAACTCCCTATTCTGTGCACGGGCAGTGTGCAGGGATCCTGTCACCTCTCCTTTCCTGTGGGGAAAGCACTGGCCTAGTCCGTGAATCTGCCTAAGTGCCAGAGTAAAAGGCCAAGCGATGTCTACACCGGGAGATGGTAGTGTGCCTAGAGTGCAATCCTTGGCTACGCACGCTACTGCAGGGTTGTGGCTACGTCTGCTTAGTTCGGCCTGGCAGGGTGAACCCAGGACGCTAACATGGAGCCCAGGAAAGCAAGGCCCAAGAGGCACCAGCTCTCCAGCAGCTCTTCTTGCCTGACGCGACTGAAGCCTTGCTGAGGAAGCAGCGGGGAAGTGCTGTTCACTCCAAGCCAAAGCCTCTGAGAAAGCACAGCATGCGCTGAGAAATGTTCTGCGGGCTGCTGATGCTTGCCTGAGGCCAGTCTCACGGTGGGAGAAACCCGGCATACAGCGAAAGCCTCTTTGACTGGGCATCTCCCCTGGGAAAGTGTGGCATTCGTTGGGAAATCAGAGTTGGGTTTGGGGATGCTGCTTCTGCTTGCCTGAGCTAGTCTCCGCAGCACGGTGGAAGATAACCGCATGGAGCGTAATACTTTTTGCCCTAGCATCCCCTCTGCCTGAGAGAGAAGCATGGTTGCACACGTCTGTCACCGTGCTCCCCAGGAGCAAGTGTGGGAAGACGCAGCACGCCGGCCCCGGGGAAGAGAAGGAGCCTTTGGCCTTCGGGTCGGGAAACGCTCGGGAAGCAGGATAGCCTGCCGTGGAATGAACAGCAGGCCGGTGGCAAGACAAGTGTCACCCGCTCCCTGTGCGGAAAGATGGTAACCTGGCTGCTAAGGAGACTTGAGGGGACGACTAGGGCAGGGGCGCATGCACCACTCTGAGGAAGGAGTCTGGGCAGAAAGCAGGCCTGTCCTGTGCCTCTGCTCACAAGGGGACAGCATCTCCTTGCCACCTGTCCCAAGGGCAGGCTTGGGCTTGCCACCAGGTGCCAAACCCGGAATTCGCAGAAACAACCCCATGGAGAAACGGGCAGTCAGATGCCGTCTTCCACAAAGATGTGGCAGGGGGTGTGCCGGGGAAAGAGTGGAGACACTCCCCTACAGTTCCCCATCCCAGTTCACGGGCCGTGTGCAGGGATCCTGTCGCCTCCTATCTCCTGAGGTGAAGGCACTGGCCTAGGCCCAGAGTCTGCCTGAGAAAAGGCAAAGCCTTACCTATGCCAAGAGATGGTAATAGGCATAGAGTGCCATGCTAGGACACGCACGCTGCTTCAGGGTTGTGACTGTGTCTGCTTAGTTCGGCTTAACAAGATGAACCCCAGGCGCGAACTTGGAGCAGGGGAAAGCAAGGCCCAAGAGGAACCAGCTCTCCTCCTACCGCGACAGAGCGAACGACCAAAGCCTTGCTGAGGAAGCAGCAGCGACGTGCGGTTTGTGCCAAGCTGAAAACCTCTGCGAAAGCATAGAAGTCGCTGGGAAATCAGAGTCGGTTCTGTGGGCTCCTTTTGTTGCTTGCCTTAGCCTAGTGTTCGCAGCACGATGGGAGAAACCCGCATAGAGGGAAAGCCTCTTTGCCGGGGCATCGCCGCTGGCAAAGCACAGCATTCTTTGGGAAATCAGAGGCGGGGAAGAGAAGGAGCCGTTGGCCTTGGTGTCGGGAAAGGCGAAAAGCCTCTTTGCCTGGGCTTCTCCCCTAGGAAAGCACAGCATTCGTTGGGAAATCAGAGTTCGTTTGGGAACGCTGCTGCTGCTTGCCTAAGATAGTCTCCGCAGCACGGTGGAATATACCCGCATGGAGCGAAATTCTCTTTGCCCTAGAATCCCCTCTGCCTGAGAGAGAAGCATGGTTGCACACGTCTGTCAACGTGCTCCCCAGGAGCAAGTGTGGGAAGACGCAGCACGCCGGCCCCGGGGAAGAGAAGGAGCCTTTGGCCTTGGGGTCGGGAAACGCTCGGGAAGCAGGATAGCCTGCCGTGGAATGAACAGCAGGCCGGTGGCAAGACAAGTGTCACCCGCTCCCTGTGCGGAGAGATGGTAACCTGGCTCCTAGGAGACTTGAGGGGACGACTAGGGCAGGGGCGCATGCACCACTCTGAGGAAGGAGTCTGGGCAGAAAGCAGGCCTGTCCTGTGCCTCTGCTCACAAGGGGACAGCATCTCCTTGCCACCTGTCCCAAGGGCAGGCTTGGGCTTGCCACCAGGTGCCAAACCCGGAATTCGCAGAAACAACCCCATGGAGAAACGGGCAGTCAGATGCCGTCTTCCACAAAGCTGTGGCAGGGGGTGTGCCGGGGAAAGAGTGGAGACACTCCCCTACAGTTCCCCATCCCAGTTCACGGGCCGTGTGCAGGGATCCTGTCGCCTCCTATCTCCTGAGGTGAAGGCACTGGCCTAGGCCCAGGGTCTGCCTGAGAAAAGGCAAAGCCTCACCTATGCCAAGAGATGGTAATAGGCATAGAGTGCCATGCTAGGACACGCACGCTGCTTCAGGGTTGTGACTGTGTCTGCTTAGTTCGGCTTAACAAGATGAACCCCAGGCGCGAACTTGGAGCAGGGGAAAGCAAGGCCCAAGAGGAACCAGCTCTCCTCCTACCGCGACAGAGCGAACGACCAAAGCCTTGCTGAGGAAGCAGCAGCGACGTGCGGTTTGTGCCAAGCTGAAAACCTCTGCGAAAGCATAGAAGTCGCTGGGAAATCAGAGTCGGTTCTGTGGGCTGCTTTTGTTGCTTGCCTTAGCCTAGTGTTCGCAGCACGATGGGAGAAACCCGCATAGAGGGAAAGCCTCTTTGCCGGGGCATCGCCGCTGGCAAAGCACAGCATTCTTTGGGAAATCAGAGGCGGGGAAGAGAAGGAGCCGTTGGCCTTGGGGTCGGGAAAGGCGAAAAGCCTCTTTGCCTGGGCTTCTCCCCTAGGAAAGCTCAGCATTCGTTGGGAAATCAGAGTTCGTTTGGGAACGCTGCTGCTGCTTGCCTAAGATAGTCTCCACAGCACGGTGGAATATACCCGCATGGAGCGAAATTCTCTTTGCCCTAGAATCCCTTCTGCCTGAGAGAGAAGCATAGTTGCACACCTCTGTCACCACGCTCCCCAGGAGCAAGTGTGGGGTAGGCGCAGCACGCCGCCCCCAGGGAAGAGAAGGAGCCGTTGGCTTTGGGGTCGGGAATCGCTCGGTAAGCAGGATAGCCTGCCGTGGCGCGAACAGCAGGCCGGTGGCAAGACAAGTGTCACCCGCTCCCTGTACGGAGAGATGGAAGCTTGGTGCAAAGGAGACGAGGGGATAAGAAGGGCAGGGGCGCGTGCTCCACTCTAAGGAAGGAGTCTGGGCAGAGGTAGGCAGAAGGAGACAGCATCTCCTTGACCACCTGTCCCAAGGACAGCCTTGTGCTTGCCACCAGGTGCCGTACTTGGAACTCACAGAAACAACCCAATGGAGAAAGGGGCAGTCAGATGCTGTCTTCCACCAAAATGTGGCAGCGTTGTCTGTGGCAGGGGTGTGCCAGGGAAGGAGTGGAGACAGTCCCCCACAGTACCCCATCCCAGTGCACGGACCGTGTACAGGGATCCTGTGGCCTCCTCTCTCCTGTGGTGAAGACACTGGCCTAGGCCCAGAGTCTGCCTGAGCGCGGGAGCAAAAGGAAAAGCCTTACCTACGCCAGGAGATGGTAAAAGGCATAGAGTGCCATGCTAGGCCTCGCAGGCTGCTGCAGGGTGGTGACTGTGTCTGCTTAGTTAGGCTTAGCAAGGTGAACCTCGGGCGTGAATTTGGAGCCCGGGAACGCAAGGCCCAAGAGGCACCAGCTCTCCCGCGGCTGTACCACTCTGCCGCGACAGAACGAAAGAAAAGGCCTTGCTGAGAAAGCAGTAGCGAAGTGCGGTTCGCGCCGAGCTGAAAACATCTGCGACAGCACAGCTGTCGCTGGGAAATCAGAGTCGGTTCTGTGGGCTGCTCTCGTTGCTTGCCTTAGCCTAGTATTCGCAGCACGATGGGAGAAACCCGCATAGAGCGAAAGACTCTTTGCCGGGGCCTCCCCTATGGGAAAGCACAGCATTCTTTGGGAAATCAGAGTCGGGTCTGTGGGATGCTGCCTGCTGCTTGCCGGAGCCAGTCTCCACCACGCGGTGTAATAAACCCGCATGGAGCGAAATCCTCTTGGCCTGGGCATCCCCTCTGCCTGAGAGAGAAGCGCAGTGGCGCCTGTGGAAAGATTTTTAAGGAAAGGGACATGTCTGTCAATGCAGAGCGACGGAAGCCTGGCTGCTAAAGAGACTAGAGGGCACGGTTAGGGCAGGAGAAAGGGCTCCACTCTGAGGAAGGAGTCTGGGCAGAAAGCATGCCTGTCCTGAGCCTTTGGGCCCAAGGAGACAGCAGCTCCTTGGTCACCTGTCCGTGGTGGAGACACGGGCTTGCCACCAGGCGCCTACCCTGAACTCGAGAAACAACGCCCAGAAAGAAGTCGCCATCAGATGCCGTCTTCCTCCAGGATGTGGAAGCTTGGAGGAGGCACGGGGTTTAAGGGGAAGGAGTGGGGACAGTCCCCCCCCCCAAAACTCCCTATTCTGTGCACGGGCGGTGTGCAGGGATCCTGTCACCTCTCCTTTCCTGTGGGGAAAGCACTGGCCTAGTCCGTGAATCTGCCTAAGCGCCAGAGTAAAAGGCCAAGCGATGTCTACACCGGGAGATGGTAGTGTGCCTAGAGTGCAATCCTTGGCTACGCACGCTACTGCAGGGTTGTGGCTACGTCTGCTTAGTTCGGCCTGGCAGGGTGAACCCAGGACGCTAACATGGAGCCCAGGAAAGCAAGGCCCAAGAGCCACCAGCTCTCCAGCAGCTCTTCTTGCCTGACGCGACTGAAGCCTTCCTGAGGAAGCAGCGGCGAAGTGCTGTTCACTCCAAGCCAAAGCCTCTGCGAAAGCACAGCATGCGCTGAGAAATGTTCTGCGGGCTGCTGATGCTTGCCTGAGGCCAGTCTCACGGTGGGAGAAACCCGGCATACAGCGAAAGCCTCTTTGACTGGGCATCTCCCCTGGGAAAGTGTGGCATTCGTTGGGAAATCAGAGTTGGGTTTGGGGATGCTGCTTCTGCTTGCCTGAGCTAGTCTCCGCAGCACGGTGGAAGATAATCGCATGGAGCGTAATACTCTTTGCCCTAGCATCCCCTCTGCCTGAGAGAGAAGCATGGTTGCACACGTCTGTCACCGTGCTCCCCAGGAGCAAGTGTGGGAAGACGCAGCACGCCGGCCCCGGGGAAGAGAAGGAGCCTTTGGCCTTGGGGTCGGGAAACGCTCGGGAAGCAGGATAGCCTGCCGTGGAATGAACAGCAGGCCGGTGGCAAGACAAGTGTCACCCGCTCCCTGTGCGGAGAGATGGTAACCTGGCTGCTAAGGAGACTTGAGGGGACGACTAGGACAGGGGCGCATGCACCACTCTGAGGAAGGAGTCTGGGCAGAAAGCAGGCCTGTCCTGTGCCTCTGCTCACAAGGGGACAGCATCTCCTTGCCACCTGTCCCAAGGGCAGGCTTGGGCTTGCCACCAGGTGCCAAACCCGGAATTTGCAGAAACAACCCCATGGAGAAACGGGCAGTCAGATGCCGTCTTCCACAAAGATGTGGCTGGGGGTGTGCCGGGGAAAGAGTGGAGACACTCCCCTACAGTTCCCCATCCCAGTTCACGGGCCGTGTGCAGGGATCCTGTCGCCTCCTATCTCCTGAGGTGAAGGCACTGGCCTAGGCCCAGAGTCTGCCTGAGAAAAGGCAAAGCCTTACCTATGCCAAGAGATGGTAATAGGCATAGAGTGCCATGCTAGGACACGCACGCTGCTTCAGGGTTGTGACTGTGTCTGCTTAGTTCGGCTTAACAAGATGAACCCCAGGCGCGAACTTGGAGCAGGGGAAAGCAAGGCCCAAGAGGAACCAGCTCTCCTCCTACCGCGACAGAGCGAACGACCAAAGCCTTGCTGAGGAAGCAGCAGCGATGTGCGGTTTGTGCCAAGCTGAAAACCTCTGCGAAAGCATAGAAGTCGCTGGGAAATCAGAGTCGGTTCTGTGGGCTGCTTTTGTTGCTTGCCTTAGCCTAGTGTTCGCAGCACGATGGGAGAAACCCGCATAGAGGGAAAGCCTCTTTGCCGGGGCATCGCCGCTGGCAAAGCACAGCATTCCATGAGAAATCAGAGGCGGGGAAGAGAAGGAGCCGTTGGCCTTGGGGTCGGGAAAGGCGAAAAGCCTCTTTGCCTGGGCTTCTCCCCTAGGAAAGCACAGCATTCGTTGGGAAATCAGAGTTCGTTTGGGAACGCTGCTGCTGCTTGCCTAAGATAGTCTCCGCAGCACGGTGGAATATACCCGCATGGAGCGAAATTCTCTTTGCCCTAGAATCCCCTCTGCCTGAGAGAGAAGCATGGTTGCACACGTCTGTCACCACGCTCCCCAGGAGCAAGTGTGGGGTAGGCGCAGCACGCCGCCCCCAGGGAAGAGAAGGAGCCGTTGGCTTTGGGGTCGGGAATCGCTCGGTAAGCAGGATAGCCTGCCGTGGCGCGAACAGCAGGCCGGTGGCAAGACAAGTGTCACCCGCTCCCTGTACGGAGAGAGGGAAGCTTGGTGCAAAGGAGACGAGGGGATAAGAAGGGCAGGGGCGCGTGCTCCACTCTAAGGAAGGGGTCTGGGCAGAGGCAGGCAGAAGGAGACAGCATCTCCTTGACCACCTGTCCCAAGGACAGCCTTGTGCTTGCCACCAGGTGCCGTACTCGGAACTCACAGAAACAACCCAATGGAGAAAGGGGCAGTCAGATGCTGTCTTCCACCAAAATGTGGCAGCGTTGTCGGTGGCAGGGGTGTGCCAGGGAAGGAGTGGAGACAGTCCCCCACAGTACCCCATCCCAGTGCACGGACCGTGTACAGGGATCCTGTGGCCTCCTCTCTCCTGTGGTGAAGACACTGGCCTAGGCCCAGAGTCTGCCTGAGCGCGGGAGCAAAAGGAAAAGCCTTACCTACGCCAGGAGATGGTAAAAGGCATAGAGTGCCATGCTAGGCCACGCAGGCTGCTGCAGGGTGGTGACTGTGTCTGCTTAGTTAGGCTTAGCAAGGTGAACCTCGGGCGTGAATTTGGAGCCCGGGAACGCAAGGCCCAAGAGGCACCAGCTCTCCCGCGGCTGTACCACTCTGCCGCGACAGAACGAAAGAAAAGGCCTTGCTGAGAAAGCAGTAGCGAAGTGCGGTTCGCGCCGAGCTGAAAACATCTGCGACAGCACAGCTGTCGCTGGGAAATCAGAGTCGGTTCTGTGGGCTGCTCTCGTTGCTTGCCTTAGCCTAGTATTCGCAGCATGATGGGAGAAACCCGCATAGAGCGAAAGACTCTTTGCCGGGGCCTCCCCTATGGGAAAGCACAGCATTCTTTGGGAAATCAGAGTCGGGTCTGTGGGATGCTGCCTGCTGCTTGCCGGAGCCAGTCTCCACCGCGCGGTGTAATAAACCCGCATGGAGCGAAATCCTCTTGGCCTGGGCATCCCCTCTGCCTGAGAGAGAAGCGCAGTGGCGCCTGTGGAAAGATTTTTAAGGAAAGGGACATGTCTGTCACTGCAGAGCGACGGAAGCCTGGCTGCTAAAGAGACCAGAGGGCACGATTAGGGCAGGGGAAAGGGCTCCACTCTGAGGAAGGAGTCTGGGCAGAAAGCATGCCTGTCCTGAGCCTTTGGGCCCAAGGAGACAGCAGCTCCTTGGTCACCTGTCCGTGGTGGAGACACGGGCTTGCCACCAGGCGCCTACCCTGAACTCGAGAAACAACGCCCAGAAAGAACTCGCCATCAGATGCCGTCTTCCTCCAGGATGTGGAAGCTTGGAGGAGGCACGGGGTTTAAGGGGAAAGAGTGGGGACAGTCCCCCCCCCCAAAAGCTCCCTATTCAGTGCACGGGCGGTGTGCAGGGATCCTGTCACCTCTCCTTTCCTGTGGGGAAAGCACTGGCCTAGTCCGTGAATCTGCCTGAGCGCCAGAGTAAAAGGCCAAGCGATGCCTTCACCGGGAGATGGTAGTGTGCCTAGAGTGCAATCCATGGCTACGCACGCTACTGCTGGGTTGTGGCTATGTCTGCTTAGTTCGGCCTGGCAGGGTGAACCCAGGACGCTAACATGGAGCCCAGGAAAGCAAGGCCCAAGAGGCACCAGCTCTCCAGCAGCTCTTCTTGCCTGACGCGACTGAAGTCTTGCTGAGGAAGCAGCGGCGAAGTGCTGTTCACTCCAAGCCAAAGCCTCTGCGAAAGCACAGCATGCGCTGAGAAATGTTCTGCGGGCTGCTGATTCTTGCCTGAGGCCAGTCTCACGGTGGGAGAAACCCGGCATACAGCGAAAGCCTCTTTGACTGGGCATCTCCCCTGGGAAAGTGTGGCATTCGTTGGGAAATCAGAGTTGGGTTTGGGGATGCTGCTTCTGCTTGCCTGAGCTAGTCTCCGCAGCACGGTGGAAGATAACCGCATGGAGCGAAATACTCTTTGCCCTAGCATCCCCTCTGCCTGAGAGAGAAGCATGGTTGCACACGTCTGTCACCGTGCTCCCCAGGATCAAGTGTGGGAAGACGCAGCACGCCGGCCCCGGGGAAGAGAAGGAGCCTTTGGCCTTGGGGTCGGGAAACGCTCGGGAAGCAGGATAGCCTGCCGTGGAATGAACAGCAGGCCGGTGGCAAGACAAGTGTCACCCGCTCCCTGTGCGGAGAGATGGTAACCTGGCTGCTAAGGAGACTTGAGGGGACGACTAGGGCAGGGGCGCATGCACCACTCTGAGGAAGGAGTCTGGGCAGAAAGCAGGCCTGTCCTGTGCCTCTGCTCAAAAGGGGACAGCATCTCCTTGCCACCTGTCCCAAGGGCAGGCTTGGTCTTGCCACCAGGTGCCAAACCCGGAATTCGCAGAAACAACCCCATGGAGAAACGGGCAGTCAGATGCCGTCTTCCACAAAGATGTGGCAGGGGGTGTGCCGGGGAAAGAGTGGAGACACTCCCCTACAGTTCCCCATCCCAGTTCACGGGCCGTGTGCAGGGATCCTGTCGCCTCCTATCTCCTGAGGTGAAGGCACTGGCCTAGGCCCAGAGTCTGCCTGAGAAAAGGCAAAGCCTTACCTATGCCAAGAGATGGTAATAGGCATAGAGTGCCATGCTAGGACACGCACGCTGCTTCAGGGTTGTGACTGTGTCTGCTTAGTTCGGCTTAACAAGATGAACCCCAGGCGCGAACTTGGAGCAGGGGAAAGCAAGGCCCAAGAGGAACCAGCTCTCCTCCTACGGCGACAGAGCGAACGACCAAAGCCTTGCTGAGGAAGCAGCAGCGACGTGCGGTTTGTGCCAAGCTGAAAACCTCTGCGAAAGCATAGAAGTCGCTGGGAAATCAGAGTCGGTTCTGTGGGCTGCTTTTGTTGCTTGCCTTAGCCTAGTATTCGCAGCACGATGGGAGAAACCCGCATAGAGGGAAAGCCTCTTTGCCGGGGCATCGCCGCTGGCAAAGCACAGCATTCTTTGGGAAATCAGAGGCGGGGAAGAAAAGGAGCCGTTGGCCTTGGGGTCGGGAAAGGCGAAAAGCCTCTTTGCCTGGGCTTCTCCCCTAGGAAAGCACAGCATTCGTTGGGAAATCAGAGTTCGTTTGGGAACGCTGCTGCTGCTTGCCTAAGATAGTCTCCGCAGCACGGTGGAATATACCCAATGGAGCGAAATTCTCTTTGCCCTAGAATCCCCTCTGCCTGAGAGAGAAGCATGGTTGCACACGTCTGTCACCACGCTCCCCAGGAGCAAGTGTGGGGTAGGCGCAGCACGCCGCCCCCAGGGAAGAGAAGGAGCCGTTGGCTTTGGGGTCGGGAATCGCTCGGTAAGCAGGATAGCCTGCCGTGGCGCGAACAGCAGGCCGGTGGCAAGACAAGTGTCACCCGCTCCCTGTACGGAGAGATGGAAGCTTGGTGCAAAGGAGACGAGGGGATAAGAAGGGCAGGGGCGCGTGCTCCACTCTAAGGAAGGAGTCTGGGCAGAGGCAGGCAGAAGGAGACAGCATCTCCTTGACCACCTGTCCCAAGGACAGCCTTGTGCTTGCCACCAGGTGCCGTACTCGGAACTCACAGAAACAACCCAATGGAGAAAGGGGCAGTCAGATGCTGTCTTCCACCAAAATGTGGCAGCGTTGTCGGTGGCAGGGGTGTGCCAGGGAAGGAGTGGAGACAGTCCCCCACAGTACCCCATCCCAGTGCACGGACCGTGTACAGGGATCCTGTGGCCTCCTCTCCCCTGTGGTGAAGACACTGGCCTAGGCCCAGAGTCTGCCTGAGCTCGGGAGCAAAAGGAAAAGCCTTACCTACGCCAGGAGATGGTAAAAGGCATAGAGTGCCATGCTAGGCCACGCAGGCTGCTGCAGGGTGGTGACTGTGTCTGCTTAGTTAGGCTTAGCAAGGTGAACCTCGGGCGTGAATTTGGAGCCCGGGAACGCAAGGCCCAAGAGGCACCAGCTCTCCCGCGGCTGTACCACTCTGCCGCGACAGAACGAAAGAAAAGGCCTTGCTGAGAAAGCAGTAGCGAAGTGCGGTTCGCGCCGAGCTGAAAACATCTGCGACAGCACAGCTGTCGCTGGGAAATCAGAGTCGGTTCTGTGGGCTGCTCTCGTTGCTTGCCTTAGCCTAGTATTCGCAGCACGATGGGAGAAACCCGCATAGAGCGAAAGACTCTTTGCCGGGGCCTCCCCTATGGGAAAGCACAGCATTCTTTGGGAAATCAGAGTCGGGTCTGTGGGATGCTGCCTGCGGCTTGCTGGGGCCAGTCTCCACCGCGCTGTGTAATAAACGCGCATGGAGCGAAATCCTCTTGGCCTGGGCATCCCCTCTGCCTGAGAGAGAAGCGCAGTGGCGCCTGTGGAAAGATTTTTAAGGAAAGGGACATGTCTGTCACTGCAGAGCGACGGAAGCCTGGCTGCTAAAGAGATCAGAGGGCACGATTAGGGCAGGGGAAAGGGCTCCACTCTGAGGAAGGAGTCTGGGCAGAAAGCATGCCTGTCCTGAGCCTTTGGGCCCAAGGAGACAGCAGCTCCTTGGTCACCTGTCCGTGGTGGAGACACGGGCTTGCCACCAGGCGCCTACCCTGAACTCGAGAAACAACGCCGAGAAAGAACTCGCCATCAGATGCCGTCTTCCTCCAGGATGTGGAAGCTTGGAGCAGGCACGGGGTTTAAGGGGAAGGAGTGGGGACAGTCCCCCCCCCCCAAAGCTCCCTATTCAGTGCACGGGCGGTGTGCAGGGATCCTGTCACCTCTCCTTTCCTGTGGGGAAAGCACTGGCCTAGTCCGTGAATCTGCCTGAGCGCCAGAGTAAAAGGCCAAGCGATGCCTACACTGGGAGATGGTAGTGTGCCTAGAGTGCAATCCTTGGCTACGCACGCTACTGCAGGGTTGTGGCTACGTCTGCTTAGTTCGGCCTGGCAGGGTGAACCCAGTACGCTAACATGGAGCCCAGGAAAGCAAGGCCCAAGAGGCACCAGCTCTCCAGCAGCTCTTCTTGCCTGACGCGACTGAAGTCTTGCTGAGGAAGCAGCGGCGAAGTGCTGTTCACTCCAAGCCAAAGCCTCTGCGAAAGCACAGCATGCGCTGAGAAATGTTCTGCGGGCTGCTGATGCTTGCCTGAGGCCAGTCTCACGGTGGGAGAAACCCGGCATACAGCGAAAGCCTCTTTGCCTGGGCATCTCCCCTGGGAAAGTGTGGCATTCGTTGGGAAATCAGAGTTGGGTTTGGGGATGCTGCTTCTGCTTGCCTGAGCTAGTCTCCGCAGCACGGTGGAAGATAACCGCATGGAGCGAAATACTCTTTGCCCTAACATCCCCTCTGCCTGAGAGAGAAGCATGGTTGCACACGTCTGTCACCGTGCTCCCCAGAATCAAGTGTGGGAAGACGCAGCACGCGGGCCCCGGGGAAGAGAAGGAACCTTTGGCCTTGGGGTCGGGAAACGCTCGGGAAGCAGGATAGCCTGCCGTGGAATGAACAGCAGGCCGGTGGCAAGACAAGTGTCACCCGCTCCCTGTGCGGAGAGATGGTAACCTGGCTGCTAAGGAGACTTGAGGGGACGACTAGGGCAGGGGCGCATGCACCACTCTGAGGAAGGAGTCTGGGCAGAAAGCAGGCCTGTCCTGTGCCTCTGCTCACAAGGGGACAGCATCTCCTTGCCACCTGTCCCAAGGGCAGGCTTGGTCTTGCCACCAGGTGCCAAACCCGGAATTCGGAGAAACAACCCCATGGAGAAACGGGCAGTCAGATGCCGTCTTCCACAAAGATGTGGCAGGGGGTGTGCCGGGGAAAGAGTGGAGACACTCCCCTACAGTTCCCCATCCCAGTTCACGGGCCGTGTGCAGGGATCCTGTCGCCTCCTATCTCCTGAGGTGAAGGCACTGGCCTAGGCCCAGAGTCTGCCTGAGAAAAGGCAAAGCCTTACCTATGCCAAGAGATGGTAATAGGCATAGAGTGCCATGCTAGGACACGCACGCTGCTTCAGGGTTGTGACTGTGTCTGCTTAGTTCGGCTTAACAAGATGAACCCCAGGCGCGAACTTGGAGCAGGGGAAAGCAAGGCCCAAGAGGAACCAGCTCTCCTCCTACGGCGACAGAGCGAACGACCAAAGCCTTGCTGAGGAAGCAGCAGCGACGTGCGGTTTGTGCCAAGCTGAAAACCTCTGCGAAAGCATAGAAGTCGCTGGGAAATCAGAGTCGGTTCTGTGGGCTGCTTTTGTTGCTTGCCTTAGCCTAGTATTCGCAGCACGATGGGAGAAACCCGCATAGAGGGAAAGCCTCTTTGCCGGGGCATCGCCGCTGGCAAAGCACAGCATTCTTTGGGAAATCAGAGGCGGGGAAGAAAAGGAGCCGTTGGCCTTGGGGTCGGGAAAGGCGAAAAGCCTCTTTGCCTGGGCTTCTCCCCTAGGAAAGCACAGCATTCGTTGGGAAATCAGAGTTCGTTTGGGAACGCTGCTGCTGCTTGCCTAAGATAGTCTCCGCAGCACGGTGGAATATACCCAATGGAGCGAAATTCTCTTTGCCCTAGAATCCCCTCTGCCTGAGAGAGAAGCATGGTTGCACACGTCTGTCACCACGCTCCCCAGGAGCAAGTGTGGGGTAGGCGCAGCACGCCGCCCCCAGGGAAGAGAAGGAGCCGTTGGCTTTGGGGTCGGGAATCGCTCGGTAAGCAGGATAGCCTGCCGTGGCGCGAACAGCAGGCCGGTGGCAAGACAAGTGTCACCCGCTCCCTGTACGGATAGATGGAAGCTTGGTGCAAAGGAGACGAGGGGATAAGAAGGGCAGGGGCGCGTGCTCCACTCTAAGGAAGGAGTCTGGGCAGAGGCAGGCAGAAGGAGACAGCATCTCCTTGACCACCTGTCCCAAGGACAGCCTTGTGCTTGCCACCAGGTGCCGTACTCGGAACTCACAGAAACAACCCAATGGAGAAAGGGGCAGTCAGATGCTGTCTTCCACCAAAATGTGGCAGCGTTGTCGGTGGCAGGGGTGTGCCAGGGAAGGAGAGGAGACAGTCCCCCACAGTACCCCATCCCAGTGCACGGACCGTGTACAGGGATCCTGTGGCCTCCTCTCTCCTGTGGTGAAGACACTGGCCTAGGCCCAGAGTCTGCCTGAGCGTGGGAGCAAAAGGAAAAGCCTTACCTACGCCAGGAGATGGTAAAAGGCATAGAGTGCCATGCTAGGCCACGCAGGCTGCTGCAGGGTGGTGACTGTGTCTGCTTAGTTAGGCTTAGCAAGGTGAACCTCGGGCGTGAATTTGGAGCCCGGGAACGCAAGGCCCAAGAGGCACCAGCTCTCCCGCGGCTGTACCACTCTGCCGCGACAGAACGAAAGAAAAGGCCTTGCTGAGAAAGCAGTAGCGAAGTGCGGTTCGCGCCGAGCTGAAAACATCTGCGACAGCACAGCTGTCGCTGGGAAATCAGAGTCGGTTCTGTGGGCTGCTCTCGTTGCTTGCCTTAGCCTAGTATTCGCAGCACGATGGGAGAAACCCTCATAGAGCGAAAGACTCTTTGCCGGGGCCTCCCCTATGGGAAAGCACAGCATTCTTTGGGAAATCAGAGTCGGGTCTGTGGGATGCTGCCTGCTGCTTGCCGGGGCCAGTCTCCACCGCGCTGTGTAATAAACCCGCATGGAGCGAAATCCTCTTGGCCTGGGCATCCCCTCTGCCTGAGAGAGAAGCGCAGTGGTGCCTGTGGAAAGATTTTTAAGGAAAGGGACATGTCTGTCACTGCAGAGCGACGGAAGCCTGGCTGCTAAAGAGATCAGAGGGCACGATTAGGGCAGGGGAAAGGGCTCCACTCTGAGGAAGGAGTCTGGGCAGAAAGCATGCCTGTCCTGAGCCTTTGTGCCCAAGGAGACAGCAGCTCCTTGGTCACCTGTCCGTGGTGGAGACACGGGCTTGCCACCAGGCGCCTACCCTGAACTCGAGAAACAACGCCCAGAAAGAACTCGCCATCAGATGCCGTCTTCCTCCAGGATGTGGAAGCTTGGAGGAGGCACGGGGTTTAAGGGGAAGGAGTGGGGACAGTCCCCCCCCCCCAAAACTCCCTATTCTGTGCACGGGCGGTGTGCAGGGATCCTGTCACCTCTCCTTTCCTGTGGGGAAAGCACTGGCCTAGTCCGTGAATCTGCCTGAGCGCCAGAGTAAAAGGCCAAGCGATGCCTACACCGGGAGATGGTAGTGTGCCTAGAGTGCAATCCTTGGCTACGCACGCTACTGCAGGGTTGTGGCTATGTCTGCTTAGTTCGGCCTGGCAGGGTGAACCCAGGAGACTAACATGGAGCCCAGGAA
Organism: Mustela lutreola; assembly: GCF_030435805.1. Taxonomy (NCBI): domain Eukaryota; kingdom Metazoa; phylum Chordata; class Mammalia; order Carnivora; family Mustelidae; genus Mustela; species Mustela lutreola. The sequence continues at coordinate 156,653,286 of NC_081294.1, forward strand.
AGCAAGGCCCAAGAGGCACCAGCTCTCCAGCAGCTCTTCTTGCCTGTCGCGACTGAAGCCTTGCTGAGGAAGCAGCGGCGAAGTGCTGTTCACTCCAAGCCAAAGCCTCTGCGAAAGCACAGCATGCGCTGAGAAATGTTCTGCGGGCTGCTGATGCTTGCCTGAGGCCAGTCTCACGGTGGGAGAAACCCGGCATACAGCGAAAGCCTCTTTGCCTGGGCATCTCCCCTGGGAAAGTGTGGCATTCGTTGGGAAATCAGAGTTGGGTTTGGGGATGCTGCTTCTGCTTGCCTGAGCTAGTCTCCGCAGCACGGTGGAAGATAACCGCATGGAGCGTAATACTCTTTGCCCTAGCATCCCCTCTGCCTGAGAGAGAAGCATGGTTGCACACGTCTGTCACCGTGCTCCCCAGGAGCAAGTGTGGGAAGACGCAGCACGCCGGCCCCGGGGAAGAGAAGGAGCCTTTGGCCTTGGGGTCGGGAAACGCTCGGGAAGCAGGATAGCCTGCCGTGGAATGAACAGCAGGCCGGTGGCAAGACAAGTGTCACCCGCTCCCTGTGCGGAGAGATGGTAACCTGGCTGCTAAGGAGACTTGAGGGGACGACTAGGGCAGGGGCGCATGCACCACTCTGAGGAAGGAGTCTGGGCAGAAAGCAGGCCTGTCCTGTGCCTCTGCTCACAAGGGGACAGCATCTCCTTGCCACCTGTCCCAAGGGCAGGCTTGGGCTTGCCACCAGGTGCCAAACCCGGAATTCGCAGAAACAACCCCATGGAGAAACGGGCAGTCAGATGCCGTCTTCCACAAAGATGTGGCAGGGGGTGTGCCGGGGAAAGAGTGGAGACACTCCCCTACAGTTCCCCATCCCAGTTCACGGGCCGTGTGCAGGGATCCTGTCGCCTCCTATCTCCTGAGGTGAAGGCACTGGCCTAGGCCCAGAGTCTGCCTGAGAAAAGGCAAAGCCTTACCTATGCCAAGAGATGGTAATAGGCATAGAGTGCCATGCTAGGACACGCACGCTGCTTCAGGGTTGTGACTGTGTCGCTTAGTTCGGCTTAACAAGATGAACCCCAGGCGCGAACTTGGAGCAGGGGAAAGCAAGGCCCAAGAGGAACCAGCTCTCCTCCTACCGCGACAGAGCGAACGACCAAAGCCTTGCTGAGGAAGCAGCAGCGACGTGCGGTTTGTGCCAAGCTGAAAACCTCTGCGAAAGCATAGAAGTCGCTGGGAAATCAGAGTCGGTTCTGTGGGCTGCTTTTGTTGCTTGCCTTAGCCTAGTGTTCACAGCACGATGGGAGAAACCCGCATAGAGGGAAAGCCTCTTTGCCGGGGCATCGCCGCTGGCAAAGCACAGCATTCTTTGGGAAATCAGAGGCGGGGAAGAGAAGGAGCCGTTGTCCTTGGGGTCGGGAAAGGCGAAAAGCCTCTTTGCCTGGGCTTCTCCCCTAGGAAATCACAGCATTCGTTGGGAAATCAGAGTTCGTTTGGGAACGCTGCTGCTGCTTGCCTAAGATAGTTTCCGCAGCACGGTGGAATATACCCGCATGGAGCGAAATTCTCTTTGCCCTAGAATCCCCTCTGCCTGAGAGAGAAGCATAGTTGCACACGTCTGTCACCACGCTCCCCAGGAGCAAGTGTGGGGTAGGCGCAGCACGCCGCCCCCAGGGAAGAGAAGGAGCAGTTGGCTTTGGGGTCGGAAATCGCTCGGTAAGCAGGATAGCCTGCCGTGGCGCGAACAGCAGGCCGGTGGCAAGACAAGTGTCACCCGCTCCCTGTACGGAGAGATGGAAGCTTGGTGCAAAGGAGACGAGGGGATAAGAAGGGCAGGGGCGCGTGCTCCACTCTACGGAAGGAGTCTGGGCAGAGGTAGGCAGAAGGAGACAGCATCTCCTTGACCACCTGGCCCAAGGACAGCCTTGTGCTTGCCACCAGGTGCCGTACTCGGAACTCAGAGAAACAACCCAATGGAGAAAGGGGCAGTCAGATGCTGTCTTCCACCAAAATGTGGCAGCGTTGTCGGTGGCAGGGGTGTGCCAGGGAAGGAGTGGAGACAGTCCCCCACAGTACGCCATCCCAGTGCACGGACCGTGTACAGGGATCCTGTGGCCTCCTCTCTCCTGTGGTGAAGACACTGGCCTAGGCCCAGAGTCTGCCTGAGCGCGGGAGCAAAAGGAAAAGCCTTACCTACGCCAGGAGATGGTAAAAGGCATAGAGTGCCATGCTAGGCCACGCAGGCTGCTGCAGGGTGGTGACTGTGTCTGCTTAGTTAGGCTTAGCAAGGTGAACCTCGGGCGTGAATTTGGAGCCCGGGAACGCAAGGCCCAAGAGGCACCAGCTCTCCCGCGGCTGTACCACTCTGCCGCGACAGAACGAAAGAAAAGGCCTTGCTGAGAAAGCAGTAGCGAAGTGCGGTTCGCGCCGAGCTGAAAACATCTGCGACAGCACAGCTGTCGCTGGGAAATCAGAGTCGGTTCTGTGGGCTGCTCTCGTTGCTTGCCTTAGCCTAGTATTCGCAGCACGATGGGAGAAACCCGCATAGAGCGAAAGACTCTTTGCCGGGGCCTCCCCTATGGGAAAGCACAGCATTCTTTGGGAAATCAGAGTCGGGTCTGTGGGATGCTGCCTGCTGCTTGCCGGAGCCAGTCTCCACCACGCGGTGTAATAAACCCGCATGGAGCGAAATCCTCTTGGCCTGGGCATCCCCTCTGCCTGAGAGAGAAGCGCAGTGGCGCCTGTGGAAAGATTTTTAAGGAAAGGGACATGTCTGTCACTGCAGAGCGACGGAAGCCTGGCTGCTAAAGAGACCAGAGGGCACGATTAGGGCAGGAGAAAGGGCTCCACTCTGAGGAAGGAGTCTGGGCAGAAAGCATGCCTGTCCTGAGCCTTTGGGCCCAAGGAGACAGCAGCTCCTTGGTCACCTGTCCGTGGTGGAGACACGGGCTTGCCACCAGGCGCCTACCCTGAACTCGAGAAACAACGCCCAGAAAGAACTCGCCATCAGATGCCGTCTTCCTCCAGGATGTGGAAGCTTGGAGGAGGCACGGGGTTTAAGGGGAAGGAGTGGGGACAGTCCCCCCCCCTCCAAAACTCCCTATTCTGTGCACGGGCAGTGTGCAGGGATCCTGTCACCTCTCCTTTCCTGTGGGGAAAGCACTGGCCTAGTCCGTGAATCTGCCTAAGTGCCAGAGTAAAAGGCCAAGCGATGTCTACACCGGGAGATGGTAGTGTGCCTAGAGTGCAATCCTTGGCTACGCACGCTACTGCAGGGTTGTGGCTACGTCTGCTTAGTTCGGCCTGGCAGGGTGAACCCAGGACGCTAACATGGAGCCCAGGAAAGCAAGGCCCAAGAGGCACCAGCTCTCCAGCAGCTCTTCTTGCCTGACGCGACTGAAGCCTTGCTGAGGAAGCAGCGGGGAAGTGCTGTTCACTCCAAGCCAAAGCCTCTGCGAAAGCACAGCATGCGCTGAGAAATGTTCTGCGGGCTGCTGATGCTTGCCTGAGGCCAGTCTCACGGTGGGAGAAACCCGGCATACAGCGAAAGCCTCTTTGACTGGGTATCTCCCCTGGGAAAGTGTGGCATTCGTTGGGAAATCAGAGTTGGGTTTGGGGATGCTGCTTCTGCTTGCCTGAGCTAGTCTCCGCAGCACGGTGGAAGATAACCGCATGGAGCGTAATACTTTTTGCCCTAGCATCCCCTCTGCCTGAGAGAGAAGCATGGTTGCACACGTCTGTCACCGTGCTCCCCAGGAGCAAGTGTGGGAAGACGCAGCACGCCGGCCCCGGGGAAGAGAAGGAGCCTTTGGCCTTGGGGTCGGGAAACGCTCGGGAAGCAGGATAGCCTGCCGTGGAATGAACAGCAGGCCGGTGGCAAGACAAGTGTCACCCGCTCCCTGTGCGGAGAGATGGTAACCTGGCTGCTAAGGAGACTTGAGGGGACGACTAGGGCAGGGGCGCATGCACCACTCTGAGGAAGGAGTCTGGGCAGAAAGCAGGCCTGTCCTGTGCCTCTGCTCACAAGGGGACAGCATCTCCTTGCCACCTGTCCCAAGGGCAGGCTTGGGCTTGCCACCAGGTGCCAAACCCGGAATTCGCAGAAACAACCCCATGGAGAAACGGGCAGTCAGATGCCGTCTTCCACAAAGATGTGGCAGGGGGTGTGCCGGGGAAAGAGTGGAGACACTCCCCTACAGTTCCCCATCCCAGTTCACGGGCCGTGTGCAGGGATCCTGTCGCCTCCTATCTCCTGAGGTGAAGGCACTGGCCTAGGCCCAGAGTCTGCCTGAGAAAAGGCAAAGCCTTACCTATGCCAAGAGATGGTAATAGGCATAGAGTGCCATGCTAGGACACGCACGCTGCTTCAGGGTTGTGACTGTGTCTGCTTAGTTCGGCTTAACAAGATGAACCCCAGGCGCGAACTTGGAGCAGGGGAAAGCAAGGCCCAAGAGGAACCAGCTCTCCTCCTACCGCGACAGAGCGAACGACCAAAGCCTTGCTGAGGAAGCAGCAGCGACGTGCGGTTTGTGCCAAGCTGAAAACCTCTGCGAAAGCATAGAAGTCGCTGGGAAATCAGAGTCGGTTCTGTGGGCTCCTTTTGTTGCTTGCCTTAGCCTAGTGTTCGCAGCACGATGGGAGAAACCCGCATAGAGGGAAAGCCTCTTTGCCGGGGCATCGCCGCTGGCAAAGCACAGCATTCTTTGGGAAATCAGAGGCGGGGAAGAGAAGGAGCCGTTGGCCTTGGGGTCGGGAAAGGCGAAAAGCCTCTTTGCCTGGGCTTCTCCCCTAGGAAAGCACAGCATTCGTTGGGAAATCAGAGTTCGTTTGGGAACGCTGCTGCTGCTTGCCTAAGATAGTCTCCGCAGCACGGTGGAATATACCCGCATGGAGCGAAATTCTCTTTGCCCTAGAATCCCCTCTGCCTGAGAGAGAAGCATGGTTGCACACGTCTGTCAACGTGCTCCCCAGGAGCAAGTGTGGGAAGACGCAGCACGCCGGCCCCGGGGAAGAGAAGGAGCCTTTGGCCTTGGGGTCGGGAAACGCTCGGGAAGCAGGATAGCCTGCCGTGGAATGAACAGCAGGCCGGTGGCAAGACAAGTGTCACCCGCTCCCTGTGCGGAGAGATGGTAACCTGGCTGCTAAGGAGACTTGAGGGGACGACTAGGGCAGGGGCGCATGCACCACTCTGAGGAAGGAGTCTGGGCAGAAAGCAGGCCTGTCCTGTGCCTCTGCTCACAAGGGGACAGCATCTCCTTGCCACCTGTCCCAAGGGCAGGCTTGGGCTTGCCACCAGGTGCCAAACCCGGAATTCGCAGAAACAACCCCATGGAGAAACGGGCAGTCAGATGCCGTCTTCCACAAAGATGTGGCAGGGGGTGTGCCGGGGAAAGAGTGGAGACACTCCCCTACAGTTCCCCATCCCAGTTCACGGGCCGTGTGCAGGGATCCTGTCGCCTCCTATCTCCTGAGGTGAAGGCACTGGCCTAGGCCCAGAGTCTGCCTGAGAAAAGGCAAAGCCTCACCTATGCCAAGGGATGGTAATAGGCATAGAGTGCCATGCTAGGACACGCACGCTGCTTCAGGGTTGTGACTGTGTCTGCTTAGTTCGGCTTAACAAGATGAACCCCAGGCGCGAACTTGGAGCAGGGGAAAGCAAGGCCCAAGAGGAACCAGCTCTCCTCCTACCGCGACAGAGCGAACGACCAAAGCCTTGCTGAGGAAGCAGCAGCGACGTGCGGTTTGTGCCAAGCTGAAAACCTCTGCGAAAGCATAGAAGTCGCTGGGAAATCAGAGTCGGTTCTGTGGGCTGCTTTTGTTGCTTGCCTTAGCCTAGTGTTCGCAGCACGATGGGAGAAACCCGCATAGAGGGAAAGCCTCTTTGCCGGGGCATCGCCGCTGGCAAAGCACAGCATTCTTTGGGAAATCAGAGGCGGGGAAGAGAAGGAGCCGTTGGCCTTGGGGTCGGGAAAGGCGAAAAGCCTCTTTGCCTGGGCTTCTCCCCTAGGAAAGCACAGCATTCGTTGGGAAATCAGAGTTCGTTTGGGAACGCTGCTGCTGCTTGCCTAAGATAGTCTCCACAGCACGGTGGAATATACCCGCATGGAGCGAAATTCTCTTTGCCCTAGAATCCCTTCTGCCTGAGAGAGAAGCATAGTTGCACACCTCTGTCACCACGCTCCCCAGGAGCAAGTGTGGGGTAGGCGCAGCACGCCGCCCCCAGGGAAGAGAAGGAGCCGTTGGCTTTGGGGTCGGGAATCGCTCGGTAAGCAGGATAGCCTGCCGTGGCGCGAACAGCAGGCCGGTGGCAAGACAAGTGTCACCCGCTCCCTGTACGGAGAGATGGAAGCTTGGTGCAAAGGAGACGAGGGGATAAGAAGGGCAGGGGCGCGTGCTCCACTCTAAGGAAGGAGTCTGGGCAGAGGTAGGCAGAAGGAGACAGCATCTCCTTGACCACCTGTCCCAAGGACAGACTTGTGCTTGCCACCAGGTGCCGTACTTGGAACTCACAGAAACAACCCAATGGAGAAAGGGGCAGTCAGATGCTGTCTTCCACCAAAATGTGGCAGCGTTGTCGGTGGCAGGGGTGTGCCAGGGAAGGAGTGGAGACAGTCCCCCACAGTACCCCATCCCAGTGCACGGACCGTGTACAGGGATCCTGTGGCCTCCTCTCTCCTGTGGTGAAGACACTGGCCTAGGCCCAGAGTCTGCCTGAGCGCGGGAGCAAAAGGAAAAGCCTTACCTACGCCAGGAGATGGTAAAAGGCATAGAGTGCCATGCTAGGCCACGCAGGCTGCTGCAGGGTGGTGACTGTGTCTGCTTAGTTAGGCTTAGCAAGGTGAACCTCGGGCGTGAATTTGGAGCCCGGGAACGCAAGGCCCAAGAGGCACCAGCTCTCCCGCGGCTGTACCACTCTGCCGCGACAGAACGAAAGAAAAGGCCTTGCTGAGAAAGCAGTAGCGAAGTGCGGTTCGCGCCGAGCTGAAAACATCTGCGACAGCACAGCTATCGCTGGGAAATCAGAGTCGGTTCTGTGGGCTGCTCTCGTTGCTTGCCTTAGCCTAGTATTCGCAGCACGATGGGAGAAACCCGCATAGAGCGAAAGACTCTTTGCCGGGGCCTCCCCTATGGGAAAGCACAGCATTCTTTGGGAAATCAGAGTCGGGTCTGTGGGATGCTGCCTGCTGCTTGCCGGAGCCAGTCTCCACCGCGCGGTGTAATAAACCCGCATGGAGCGAAATCCTCTTGGCCTGGGCATCCCCTCTGCCTGAGAGAGAAGTGCAGTGGCGCCTGTGGAAAGATTTTTAAGGAAAGGGACATGTCTGTCACTGCAGAGCGACGGAAGCCTGGATGCTAAAGAGACCAGAGGGCACGGTTAGGGCAGGAGAAAGGGCTCCACTCTGAGGAAGGAGTCTGGGCAGAAAGCATGCCTGTCCTGAGCCTTTGGGCCCAAGGAGACAGCAGCTCCTTTGTCACCTGTCCGTGGTGGAGACACGGGCTTGCCACCAGGCGCCTACCCTGAACTCGAGAAACAACGCCCAGAAAGAAGTCGCCATCAGATGCCGTCTTCCTCCAGGATGTGGAAGCTTGGAGGAGGCACGGGGTTTAAGGGGAAGGAGTGGGGACAGTCCCCCCCCCCCAAAACTCCCTATTCTGTGCACGGGCGGTGTGCAGGGATCCTGTCACCTCTCCTTTCCTGTGGGGAAAGCACTGGCCTAGTCCGTGAATCTGCCTAAGCGCCAGAGTAAAAGGCCAAGCGATGTCTACACCGGGAGATGGTAGTGTGCCTAGAGTGCAATCCTTGGCTACGCACGCTACTGCAGGGTTGTGGCTACGTCTGCTTAGTTCGGCCTGGCAGGGTGAACCCAGGACGCTAACATGGAGCCCAGGAAAGCAAGGCCCAAGAGGCACCAGCTCTCCAGCAGCTCTTCTTGCCTAACGCGACTGAAGCCTTCCTGAGGAAGCAGCGGCGAAGTGCTGTTCACTCCAAGCCAAAGCCTCTGCGAAAGCACAGCATGCGCTGAGAAATGTTCTGCGGGCTGCTGATTCTTGCCTGAGGCCAGTCTCACGGTGGGAGAAACCCGGCATACAGCGAAAGCCTCTTTGCCTGGGCATCTCCCCTGGGAAAGTGTGGCATTCGTTGGGAAATCAGAGTTGGGTTTGGGGATGCTGCTTCTGCTTGCCTGAGCTAGTCTCCGCAGCACGGTGGAAGATAATCGCATGGAGCGTAATACTCTTTGCCCTAGCATCCCCTCTGCCTGAGAGAGAAGCATGGTTGCACACGTCTTTCACCGTGCTCCCCAGGAGCAAGTGTGGGAAGACGCAGCACGCCGGCCCCGGGGAAGAGAAGGAGCCTTTGGCCTTGGGGTCGGGAAACGCTCGGGAAGCAGGATAGCCTGCCGTGGAATGAACAGCAGGCCGGTGGCAAGACAAGTGTCACCCGCTCCCTGTGCGGAGAGATGGTAACCTGGCTGCTAAGGAGACTTGAGGGGACGACTAGGGCAGGGGCGCTTGCACCACTCTGAGGAAGGAGTCTGGGCAGAAAGCAGGCCTGTCCTGTGCCTCTGCTCACAAGGGGACAGCATCTCCTTACCACCTGTCCCAAGGGCAGGCTTGGGCTTGCCACCAGGTGCCAAACCCGGAATTTGCAGAAACAACCCCATGGAGAAACGGGCAGTCAGATGCCGTCTTCCACAAAGATGTGGCTGGGGGTGTGCCGGGGAAAGAGTGGAGACACTCCCCTACAGTTCCCCATCCCAGTTCACGGGCCGTGTGCAGGGATCCTGTCGCCTCCTATCTCCTGAGGTGAAGGCACTGGCCTAGGCCCAGAGTCTGCCTGAGAAAAGGCAAAGCCTTACCTATGCCTAGAGATGGTAATAGGCATAGAGTGCCATGCTAGGACACGCACGCTGCTTCAGGGTTGTGACTGTGTCTGCTTAGTTCGGCTTAACAAGATGAACCCCAGGCGCGAACTTGGAGCAGGGGAAAGCAAGGCCCAAGAGGAACCAGCTCTCCTCCTACCGCGACAGAGCGAACGACCAAAGCCTTGCTGAGGAAGCAGCAGCGACGTGCGGTTTGTGCCAAGCTGAAAACCTCTGCGAAAGCATAGAAGTCGCTGGGAAATCAGAGTCGGTTCTGTGGGCTCCTTTTGTTGCTTGCCTTAGCCTAGTGTTCGCAGCACGATGGGAGAAACCCGCATAGAGGGAAAGCCTCTTTGCCGGGGCATCGCCGCTGGCAAAGCACAGCATTCCTTGGGAAATCAGAGGCGGGGAAGAGAAGGAGCCGTTGGCCTTGGGGTCGGGAAAGGCGAAAAGCCTCTTTGCCTGGGCTTCTCCCCTAGGAAAGCACAGCATTCGTTGGGAAATCAGAGTTCGTTTGGGAACGCTGCTGCTGCTTGCCTAAGATAGTCTCCGCAGCACGGTGGAATATACCCGCATGGAGCGAAATTCTCTTTGCCCTAGAATCCCCTCTGCCTGAGAGAGAAGCATGGTTGCACACGTCTGTCACCACGCTCCCCAGGAGCAAGTGTGGGGTAGGCGCAGCACGCCGCCCCCAGGGAAGAGAAGGAGCCGTTGGCTTTGGGGTCGGGAATCGCTCGGTAAGCAGGATAGCCTGCCGTGGCGCGAACAGCAGGCCGGTGGCAAGACAAGTGTCACCCGCTCCCTGTACGGAGAGAGGGAAGCTTGGTGCAAAGGAGACGAGGGGATAAGAAGGGCAGGGGCGCGTGCTCCACTCTAAGGAAGGGGTCTGGGCAGAGGCAGGCAGAAGGAGACAGCATCTCCTTGACCACCTGTCCCAAGGACAGCCTTGTGCTTGCCACCAGGTGCCGTACTCGGAACTCACAGAAACAACCCAATGGAGAAAGGGGCAGTCAGATGCTGTCTTCCACCAAAATGTGGCAGCGTTGTCGGTGGCAGGGGTGTGCCAGGGAAGGAGTGGAGACAGTCCCCCACAGTACCCCATCCCAGTGCACGGACCGTGTACAGGGATCCTGTGGCCTCCTCTCTCCTGTGGTGAAGACACTGGCCTAGGCCCAGAGTCTGCCTGAGCGCGGGAGCAAAAGGAAAAGCCTTACCTACGCCAGGAGATGGTAAAAGGCATAGAGTGCCATGCTAGGCCACGCAGGCTGCTGCAGGGTGGTGACTGTGTCTGCTTAGTTAGGCTTAGCAAGGTGAACCTCGGGCGTGAATTTGGAGCCCGGGAACGCAAGGCCCAAGAGGCACCAGCTCTCCCGCGGCTGTACCACTCTGCCGCGACAGAACGAAAGAAAAGGCCTTGCTGAGAAAGCAGTAGCGAAGTGCGGTTCGCGCCGAGCTGAAAACATCTGCGACAGCACAGCTGTCGCTGGGAAATCAGAGTCGGTTCTGTGGGCTGCTCTCGTTGCTTGCCTTAGCCTAGTATTCGCAGCATGATGGGAGAAACCCGCATAGAGCGAAAGACTCTTTGCCGGGGCCTCCCCTATGGGAAAGCACAGCATTCTTTGGGAAATCAGAGTCGGGTCTCTGGGATGCTGCCTGCTGCTTGCCGGAGCCAGTCTCCACCGCGCGGTGTAATAAACCCGCATGGAGCGAAATCCTCTTGGCCTGGGCATCCCCTCTGCCTGAGAGAGAAGCGCAGTGGCGCCTGTGGAAAGATTTTTAAGGAAAGGGACATGTCTGTCACTGCAGAGCGACGGAAGCCTGGCTGCTAAAGAGACCAGAGGGCACGATTAGGGCAGGGGAAAGGGCTCCACTCTGAGGAAGGAGTCTGGGCAGAAAGCATGCCTGTCCTGAGCCTTTGGGCCCAAGGAGACAGCAGCTCCTTGGTCACCTGTCCGTGGTGGAGACACGGGCTTGCCACCAGGCGCCTACCCTGAACTCGAGAAACAACGCCCAGAAAGAACTCGCCATCAGATGCCGTCTTCCTCCAGGATGTGGAAGCTTGGAGGAGGCACGGGGTTTAAGGGGAAAGAGTGGGGACAGTCCCCCCCCCAAAAGCTCCCTATTCAGTGCACGGGCGGTGTGCAGGGATCCTGTCACCTCTCCTTTCCTGTGGGGAAAGCACTGGCCTAGTCCGTGAATCTGCCTGAGCGCCAGAGTAAAAGGCCAAGCGATGCCTTCACCGGGAGATGGTAGTGTGCCTAGAGTGCAATCCATGGCTACGCACGCTACTGCTGGGTTGTGGCTATGTCTGCTTAGTTCGGCCTGGCAGGGTGAACCCAGGACGCTAACATGGAGCCCAGGAAAGCAAGGCCCAAGAGGCACCAGCTCTCCAGCAGCTCTTCTTGCCTGACGCGACTGAAGTCTTGCTGAGGAAGCAGCGGCGAAGTGCTGTTCACTCCAAGCCAAAGCCTCTGCGAAAGCACAGCATGCGCTGAGAAATGTTCTGCGGGCTGCTGATTCTTGCCTGAGGCCAGTCTCACGGTGGGAGAAACCCGGCATACAGCGAAAGCGTCTTTGACTGGGCATCTCCCCTGGGAAAGTGTGGCATTCGTTGGGAAATCAGAGTTGGGTTTGGGGATGCTGCTTCTGCTTGCCTGAGCTAGTCTCCGCAGCACGGTGGAAGATAACCGCATGGAGCGAAATACTCTTTGCCCTAGCATCCCCTCTGCCTGAGAGAGAAGCATGGTTGCACACGTCTGTCACCGTGCTCCCCAGGATCAAGTGTGGGAAGACGCAGCACGCCGGCCCCGGGGAAGAGAAGGAGCCTTTGGCCTTGGGGTCGGGAAACGCTCGGGAAGCAGGATAGCCTGCCGTGGAATGAACAGCAGGCCGGTGGCAAGACAAGTGTCACCCGCTCCCTGTGCGGAGAGATGGTAACCTGGCTGCTAAGGAGACTTGAGGGGACGACTAGGGCAGGGGCGCATGCACCACTCTGAGGAAGGAGTCTGGGCAGAAAGCAGGCCTGTCCTGTGCCTCTGCTCACAAGGGGACAGCATCTCCTTGCCACCTGTCCCAAGGGCAGGCTTGGTCTTGCCACCAGGTGCCAAACCCGGAATTCGCAGAAACAACCCCATGGAGAAACGGGCAGTCAGATGCCGTCTTCCACAAAGATGTGGCAGGGGGTGTGCCGGGGAAAGAGTGGAGACACTCCCCTACAGTTCCCCATCCCAGTTCACGGGCCGTGTGCAGGGATCCTGTCGCCTCCTATCTCCTGAGGTGAAGGCACTGGCCTAGGCCCAGAGTCTGCCTGAGAAAAGGCAAAGCCTTACCTATGCCAAGAGATGGTAATAGGCATAGAGTGCCATGCTAGGACACGCACGCTGCTTCAGGGTTGTGACTGTGTCTGCTTAGTTCGGCTTAACAAGATGAACCCCAGGCGCGAACTTGGAGCAGGGGAAAGCAAGGCCCAAGAGGAACCAGCTCTCCTCCTACGGCGACAGAGCAAACGACCAAAGCCTTGCTGAGGAAGCAGCAGCGACGTGCGGTTTGTGCCAAGCTGAAAACCTCTGCGAAAGCATAGAAGTCGCTGGGAAATCAGAGTCGGTTCTGTGGGCTGCTTTTGTTGCTTGCCTTAGCCTAGTATTCGCAGCACGATGGGAGAAACCCGCATAGAGGGAAAGCCTCTTTGCCGGGGCATCGCCGCTGGCAAAGCACAGCATTCTTTGGGAAATCAGAGGCGGGGAAGAAAAGGAGCCGTTGGCCTTGGGGTCGGGAAAGGCGAAAAGCCTCTTTGCCTGGGCTTCTCCCCTAGGAAAGCACAGCATTCGTTGGGAAATCAGAGTTCGTTTGGGAACGCTGCTGCTGCTTGCCTAAGATAGTCTCCGCAGCACGGTGGAATATACCCAATGGAGCGAAATTCTCTTTGCCCTAGAATCCCCTCTGCCTGAGAGAGAAGCATGGTTGCACACGTCTGTCACCACGCTCCCCAGGAGCAAGTGTGGGGTAGGCGCAGCACGCCGCCCCCAGGGAAGAGAAGGAGCCGTTGGCTTTGGGGTCGGGAATCGCTCGGTAAGCAGGATAGCCTGCCGTGGCGCGAACAGCAGGCCGGTGGCAAGACAAGTGTCACCCGCTCCCTGTACGGATAGATGGAAGCTTGGTGCAAAGGAGACGAGGGGATAAGAAGGGCAGGGGCGCGTGCTCCACTCTAAGGAAGGAGTCTGGGCAGAGGCAGGCAGAAGGAGACAGCATCTCCTTGACCACCTGTCCCAAGGACAGCCTTGTGCTTGCCACCAGGTGCCGTACTCGGAACTCACAGAAACAACCCAATGGAGAAAGGGGCAGTCAGATGCTGTCTTCCACCAAAATGTGGCAGCGTTGTCGGTGGCAGGGGTGTGCCAGGGAAGGAGAGGAGACAGTCCCCCACAGTACCCCATCCCAGTGCACGGACCGTGTACAGGGATCCTGTGGCCTCCTCTCCCCTGTGGTGAAGACACTGGCCTAGGCCCAGAGTCTGCCTGAGCTCGGGAGCAAAAGGAAAAGCCTTACCTACGCCAGGAGATGGTAAAAGGCATAGAGTGCCATGCTAGGCCACGCAGGCTGCTGCAGGGTGGTGACTGTGTCTGCTTAGTTAGGCTTAGCAAGGTGAACCTCGGGCGTGAATTTGGAGCCCGGGAACGCAAGGCCCAAGAGGCACCAGCTCTCCCGCGGCTGTACCACTCTGCCGCGACAGAACGAAAGAAAAGGCCTTGCTGAGAAAGCAGTAGCGAAGTGCGGTTCGCGCCGAGCTGAAAACATCTGCGACAGTACAGCTGTCGCTGGGAAATCAGAGTCGGTTCTGTGGGCTGCTCTCGTTGCTTGCCTTAGCCTAGTATTCGCAGCACGATGGGAGAAACCCGCATAGAGCGAAAGACTCTTTGCCGGGGCCTCCCCTATGGGAAAGCACAGCATTCTTTGGGAAATCAGAGTCGGGTCTCTGGGATGCTGCCTGCGGCTTGCTGGGGCCAGTCTCCACCGCGCTGTGTAATAAACGCGCATGGAGCGAAATCCTCTTGGCCTGGGCATCCCCTCTGCCTGAGAGAGAAGCGCAGTGGCGCCTGTGGAAAGATTTTTAAGGAAAGGGACATGTCTGTCACTGCAGAGCGACGGAAGCCTGGCTGCTAAAGAGATCAGAGGGCACGATTAGGGCAGGGGAAAGGGCTCCACTCTGAGGAAGGAGTCTGGGCAGAAAGCATGCCTGTCCTGAGCCTTTGGGCCCAAGGAGACAGCAGCTCCTTGGTCACCTGTCCGTGGTGGAGACACGGGCTTGCCACCAGGCGCCTACCCTGAACTCGAGAAACAACGCCGAGAAAGAACTCGCCATCAGATGCCGTCTTCCTCCAGGATGTGGAAGCTTGGAGCAGGCACGGGGTTTAAGGGGAAGGAGTGGGGACAGTCCCCCCCGCCCCAAAGCTCCCTATTCAGTGCACGGGCGGTGTGCAGGGATCCTGTCACCTCTCCTTTCCTGTGGGGAAAGCACTGGCCTAGTCCGTGAATCTGCCTGAGCGCCAGAGTAAAAGGCCAAGCGATGCCTACACTGGGAGATGGTAGTGTGCCTAGAGTGCAATCCTTGGCTATGCACGCTACTGCAGGGTTGTGGCTACGTCTGCTTAGTTCGGCCTGGCAGGGTGAACCCAGGACGCTAACATGGAGCCCAGGAAAGCAAGGCCCAAGAGGCACCAGCTCTCCAGCAGCTCTTCTTGCCTGACGCGACTGAAGTCTTGCTGAGGAAGCAGCGGCGAAGTGCTGTTCACTCCAAGCCAAAGCCTCTGCGAAAGCACAGCATGCGCTGAGAAATGTTCTGCGGGCTGCTGATGCTTGCCTGAGGCCAGTCTCACGGTGGGAGAAACCCGGCATACAGCGAAAGCCTCTTTGCCTGGGCATCTCCCCTGGGAAAGTGTGGCATTCGTTGGGAAATCAGAGTTGGGTTTGGGGATGCTGCTTCTGCTTGCCTGAGCTAGTCTCCGCAGCACGGTGGAAGATAACCGCATGGAGCGAAATACTCTTTGCCCTAGCATCCCCTCTGCCTGAGAGAGAAGCATGGTTGCACACGTCTGTCACCGTGCTCCCCAGAATCAAGTGTGGGAAGACGCAGCACGCCGGCCCCGGGGAAGAGAAGGAGCCTTTGGCCTTGGGGTCGGGAAACGCTCGGGAAGCAGGATAGCCTGCCGTGGAATGAACAGCAGGCCGGTGGCAAGACAAGTGTCACCCGCTCCCTGTGCGGAGAGATGGTAACCTGGCTGCTAAGGAGACTTGAGGGGACGACTAGGGCAGGGGCGCATGCACCACTCTGAGGAAGGAGTCTGGGCAGAAAGCAGGCCTGTCCTGTGCCTCTGCTCACAAGGGGACAGCATCTCCTTGCCACCTGTCCCAAGGGCAGGCTTGGTCTTGCCACCAGGTGCCAAACCCGGAATTCGGAGAAACAACCCCATGGAGAAACGGGCAGTCAGATGCCGTCTTCCACAAAGATGTGGCAGGGGGTGTGCCGGGGAAAGAGTGGAGACACTCCCCTACAGTTCCCCATCCCAGTTCACGGGCCGTGTGCAGGGATCCTGTCGCCTCCTATCTCCTGAGGTGAAGGCACTGGCCTAGGCCCAGAGTCTGCCTGAGAAAAGGCAAAGCCTTACCTATGCCAAGAGATGGTAATAGGCATAGAGTGCCATGCTAGGACACGCACGCTGCTTCAGGGTTGTGACTGTGTCTGCTTAGTTCGGCTTAACAAGATGAACCCCAGGCGCGAACTTGGAGCAGGGGAAAGCAAGGCCCAAGAGGAACCAGCTCTCCTCCTACGGCGACAGAGCGAACGACCAAAGCCTTGCTGAGGAAGCAGCAGCGACGTGCGGTTTGTGCCAAGCTGAAAACCTCTGCGAAAGCATAGAAGTCGCTGGGAAATCAGAGTCGGTTCTGTGGGCTGCTTTTGTTGCTTGCCTTAGCCTAGTATTCGCAGCACGATGGGAGAAACCCGCATAGAGGGAAAGCCTCTTTGCCGGGGCATCGCCGCTGGCAAAGCACAGCATTCTTTGGGAAATCAGAGGCGGGGAAGAAAAGGAGCCGTTGGCCTTGGGGTCGGGAAAGGCGAAAAGCCTCTTTGCCTGGGCTTCTCCCCTAGGAAAGCACAGCATTCGTTGGGAAATCAGAGTTCGTTTGGGAACGCTGCTACTGCTTGCCTAAGATAGTCTCCGCAGCACGGTGGAATATACCGAATGGAGCGAAATTCTCTTTGCCCTAGAATCCCCTCTGCCTGAGAGAGAAGCATGGTTGCACACGTCTGTCACCACGCTCCCCAGGAGCAAGTGTGGGGTAGGCGCAGCACGCCGCCCCCAGGGAAGAGAAGGAGCCGTTGGCTTTGGGGTCGGGAATCGCTCGGTAAGCAGGATAGCCTGCCGTGGCGCGAACAGCAGGCCGGTGGCAAGACAAGTGTCACCCGCTCCCTGTACGGATAGATGGAAGCTTGGTGCAAAGGAGACGAGGGGATAAGAAGGGCAGGGGCGCGTGCTCCACTCTAAGGAAGGAGTCTGGGCAGAGGCAGGCAGAAGGAGACAGCATCTCCTTGACCACCTGTCCCAAGGACAGCCTTGTGCTTGCCACCAGGTGCCGTACTCGGAACTCACAGAAACAACCCAATGGAGAAAGGGGCAGTCAGATGCTGTCTTCCACCAAAATGTGGCAGCGTTGTCGGTGGCAGGGGTGTGCCAGGGAAGGAGAGGAGACAGTCCCCCACAGTACCCCATCCCAGTGCACGGACCGTGTACAGGGATCCTGTGGCCTCCTCTCTCCTGTGGTGAAGACACTGGCCTAGGCCCAGAGTCTGCCTGAGCGTGGGAGCAAAAGGAAAAGCCTTACCTACGCCAGGAGATGGTAAAAGGCATAGAGTGCCATGCTAGGCCACGCAGGCTGCTGCAGGGTGGTGACTGTGTCTGCTTAGTTAGGCTTAGCAAGGTGAACCTCGAGCGTGAATTTGGAGCCCGGGAACGCAAGGCCCAAGAGGCACCAGCTCTCCCGCGGCTGTACCACTCTGCCGCGACAGAACGAAAGAAAAGGCCTTGCTGAGAAAGCAGTAGCGAAGTGCGGTTCGCGCCGAGCTGAAAACATCTGCGACAGCACAGCTGTCGCTGGGAAATCAGAGTCGGTTCTGTGGGCTGCTCTCGTTGCTTGCCTTAGCCTAGTATTCGCAGCACGATGGGAGAAACCCGCATAGAGCGAAAGACTCTTTGCCGGGGCCTCCCCTATGGGAAAGCACAGCATTCTTTGGGAAATCAGAGTCGGGTCTGTGGGATGCTGCCTGCTGCTTGCCGGGGCCAGTCTCCACCGCGCTGTGTAATAAACCCGCATGGAGCGAAATCCTCTTGGCCTGGGCATCCCCTCTGCCTGAGAGAGAAGCGCAGTGGCGCCTGTGGAAAGATTTTTAAGGAAAGGGACATGTCTGTCACTGCAGAGCGACGGAAGCCTGGCTGCTAAAGAGATCAGAGGGCACGATTAGGGCAGGGGAAAGGGCTCCACTCTGAGGAAGGAGTCTGGGCAGAAAGCATGCCTGTCCTGAGCCTTTGGGCCCAAGGAGACAGCAGCTCCTTGGTCACCTGTCCGTGGTGGAGACACGGGCTTGCCACCAGGCGCCTACCCTGAACTCGAGAAACAACGCCGAGAAAGAACTCGCCATCAGATGCCGTCTTCCTCCAGGATGTGGAAGCTTGGATCAGGCACGGGGTTTAAGGGGAAGGAGTCGGGACAGTCCCCCCCCCCCAAAGCTCCCTATTCAGTGCACGGGCGGTGTGCAGGGATCCTGTCACCTCTCCTTTCCTGTGGGGAAAGCACTGGCCTAGTCCGTGAATCTGCCTGAGCGCCAGAGTAAAAGGCCAAGCGATGCCTACACCGGGAGATGGTAGTGTGCCTAGAGTGCAATCCTTGGCTACGCACGCTACTGCAGGGTTGTGGCTACGTCTGCTTACTTCGGCCTGGCAGGGTGAACCCAGGACGCTAACATGGAGCCCAGGAAAGCAAGGCCCAAGAGGCACCAGCTCTCCAGCAGCTCTTCTTGCCTTACGCGACTGAAGCCTTCCTGAGGAAGCAGCGGCGAAGTGCTTTCACTCCAAGCCAAAGCCTCTGCGAAAGCACAGCATGCGCTGAGAAATGTTCTGCGGGCTGCTGATGCTTGCCTGAGGCCAGTCTCACGGTGGGAGAAACCCGGCATACAGCGAAAGCCTCTTTGACTGGGCATCTCCCCTGGGAAAGTGTGGCATTCGTTGGGAAATCAGAGTTGGGTTTGGGGATGCTGCTTCTGCTTGCCTGAGCTAGTCTCCGCAGCACGGTGGAAGATAATCGCATGGAGCGTAATACTCTTTGCCCTAGCATCCCCTCTGCCTGAGAGAGAAGCATGTTTGCACACGTCTGTCACCGTGCTCCCCAGGAGCAAGTGTGGGAAGACGCAGCACGCCGGCCCCGGGGAAGATAAGGAGCCTTTGGCCTTGGGGTCGGGAAACGCTCGGGAAGCAGGATAGCCTGCCGTGGAATGAACAGCAGGCCGGTGGCAAGACAAGTGTCACCCGCTCCCTGTGCGGAGAGATGGTAACCTGGCTGCTAAGGAGACTTGAGGGGACGACTAGGGCAGGGGCGCATGCACCACTCTGAGGAAGGAGTCTGGGCAGAAAGCAGGCCTGTCCTGTGCCTCTGCTCACAAGGGGACAGCATCTCCTTGCCACCTGTCCCAAGGGCAGGCTTGGGCTTGCCACCAGGTGCCAAACCCGGAATTTGCAGAAACAACCCCATGGAGAAACGGGCAGTCAGATGCCGTCTTCCACAAAGATGTGGCAGGGGGTGTGCCGGGGAAAGAGTGGAGACACTCCCCTACAGTTCCCCATCCCAGTTCACGGGCCGTGTGCAGGGATCCTGTCGCCTCCTATCTCCTGAGGTGAAGGCACTGGCCTAGGCCCAGAGTCTGCCTGAGAAAAGGCAAAGCCTTACCTATGCCAAGAGATGGTAATAGGCATAGAGTGCCATGCTAGGACACGCACGCTGCTTCAGGGATGTGACTGTGTCTGCTTAGTTCGGCTTAACAAGATGAACCCCAGGCGCGAACTTGGAGCAGGGGAAAGCAAGGCCCAAGAGGAACCAGCTCTCCTCCTACCGCGACAGAGCGAACGACCAAAGCCTTGCTGAGGAAGCAGCAGCGACGTGCGGTTTGTGCCAAGCTGAAAACCTCTGCGAAAGCATAGAAGTCGCTGGGAAATCAGAGTCGGTTCTGTGGGCTGCTTTTGTTGCTTGCCTTAGCCTAGTGTTCGCAGCACGATGGGAGAAACCCGCATAGAGGGAAAGCCTCTTTGCCGGGGCATCGCCGCTGGCAAAGCACAGCATTCTTTGGGAAATCAGAGGCGGGGAAGAGAAGGAGCCGTTGGCCTTGGGGTCGGGAAAGGCGAAAAGCCTCTTTGCCTGGGCTTCTCCCCTAGGAAAGCACAGCATTCGTTGGGAAATCAGAGTTCGTTTGGGAACGCTGCTGCTGCTTGCCTAAGATAGTCTCCGCAGCACGGTGGAATATACCCGCATGGAGCGAAATTCTCTTTGCCCTAGAATCCCCTCTGCCTGAGAGAGAAGCATGGTTGCACACGTCTGTCACCACGCTCCCCAGGAGCAAGTGTGGGGTAGGCGCAGCACGCCGCCCCCAGGGAAGAGAAGGAGCCGTTGGCTTTGGGGTCGGGAATCGCTCGGTAAGCAGGATAGCCTGCCGTGGCGCGAACAGCAGGCCGGTGGCAAGACAAGTGTCACCCGCTCCCTGTACGGAGAGAGGGAAGCTTGGTGCAAAGGAGACGAGGGGATAAGAAGGGCAGGGGCGCGTGCTCCACTCTAAGGAAGGGGTCTGGGCAGAGGCAGGCAGAAGGAGACAGCATCTCCTTGACCACCTGTCCCAAGGACAGCCTTGTGCTTGCCACCAGGTGCCGTACTCGGAACTCACAGAAACAACCCAATGGAGAAAGGGGCAGTCAGATGCTGTCTTCCACCAAAATGTGGCAGCGTTGTCGGTGGCAGGGGTGTGCCAGGGAAGGAGTGGAGACAGTCCCCCACAGTACCCCATCCCAGTGCACGGACCGTGTACAGGGATCCTGTGGCCTCCTCTCTCCTGTGGTGAAGACACTGGCCTAGGCCCAGAGTCTGCCTGAGCGCGGGAGCAAAAGGAAAAGCCTTACCTACGCCAGGAGATGGTAAAAGGCATAGAGTGCCATGCTAGGCCACGCAGGCTGCTGCAGGGTGGTGACTGTGTCTGCTTAGTTAGGCTTAGCAAGGTGAACCTCGGGCGTGAATTTGGAGCCCGGGAACGCAAGGCCCAAGAGGCACCAGCTCTCCCGCGGCTGTACCACTCTGCCGCGACAGAACGAAAGAAAAGGCCTTGCTGAGAAAGCAGTAGCGAAGTGCGGATCGCGCCGAGCTGAAAACATCTGCGACAGCACAGCTGTCGCTGGGAAATCAGAGTCGGTTCTGTGGGCTGCTCTCGTTGCTTGCCTTAGCCTAGTATTCGCAGCACGATGGGAGAAACCCGCATAGAGCGAAAGACTCTTTGCCGGGGCCTCCCCTATGGGAAAGCACAGCATTCTTTGGGAAATCAGAGTCGGGTCTGTGGGATGCTGCCTGCTGCTTGCTGGAGCCAGTCTCCACCGCGCGGTGTAATAAACCCGCATGGAGCGAAATCCTCTTGGCCTGGGCATCCCCTCTGCCTGAGAGAGAAGCGCAGTGGCGCCTGTGGAAAGATTTTTAAGGAAAGGGACATGTCTGTCACTGCAGAGCGACGGAAGCCTGGCTGCTAAAGAGATCAGAGGGCACGATTAGGGCAGGGGAAAGGGCTCCACTCTGAGGAAGGAGTCTGGGCAGAAAGCATGCCTGTCCTGAGCCTTTGGGCCCAAGGAGACAGCAGCTCCTTGGTCACCTGTCCGTGGTGGAGACACGGGCTTGCCACCAGGCGCCTACCCTGAACTCGAGAAACAACGCCCAGAAAGAACTCGCCATCAGATGCCGTCTTCCTCCAGGATGTGGAAGCTTGGAGCAGGCACGGGGTTTAAGGGGAAGGAGTGGGGACAGTCCCCCCCCCCAAAGCTCCCTATTCAGTGCACGGGCGGTGTGCAGGGATCCTGTCACCTCTCCTTTCCTGTGGGGAAAGCACTGGCCTAGTCCGTGAATCTGCCTGAGCGCCAGAGTAAAAGGCCAAGCGATGTCTACACCGGGAGATGGTAGTGTGCCTAGAGTGCAATCCTTGGCTACGCACGCTACTGCAGGGTTGTGGCTACGTCTGCTTAGTTCGGCCTGGCAGGGTGAACCCAGGACGCTAACATGGAGCCCAGGAAAGCAAGGCCCAAGAGGCACCAGCTCTCCAGCAGCTCTTCTTGCCTGACGCAACTGAAGCCTTGCTGAGGAAGCAGCGGCGAAGTGCTGTTCACTCCAAGCCAAAGCCTCTCCGAAAGCACAGCATGCGCTGAGAAATGTTCTGCGGGCTGCAGATGCTTGCCTGAGGCCAGTCTCACGGTGGGAGAAACCCGGCATACAGCGAAAGCCTCTTTGACTGGGCATCTCCCCTGGGAAAGTGTGGCATTCGTTGGGAAATCAGAGTTGGGTTTGGGGATGCTGCTTCTGCTTGCCTGAGCTAGTCTCCGCAGCACGGTGGAAGATAACCGCATGGAGCGTAATACTCTTTGCCCTAGCATCCCCTCTGCCTGAGAGAGAAGCATGGTTGCACACGTCTGTCACCGTGCTCCCCAGGAGCAAGTGTGGGAAGACGCAGCACGCCGGCCCCGGGGAAGAGAAGGAGCCTTTGGCCTTGGGGTCGGGAAACGCTCGGGAAGCAGGATAGCCTGCCGTGGAATGAACAGCAGGCCGGTGGCAAGACAAGTGTCACCCGCTCCCTGTGCGGAGAGATGGTAACCTGGCTGCTAAGGAGACTTGAGGGGACGACTAGGGCAGGGGCGCATGCACCACTCTGAGGAAGGAGTCTGGGCAGAAAGCAGGCCTGTCCTGTGCCTCTGCTCACAAGGGGACAGCATCTCCTTGCCACCTGTCCCAAGGGCAGGCTTGGGCTTGCCACCAGGTGCCAAACCCGGAATTCGCAGAAACAACCCCATGGAGAAACGGGCAGTCAGATGCCGTCTTCCACAAAGATGTGGCAGGGGGTGTGCCGGGGAAAGAGTGGAGACACTCCCCTACAGTTCCCCATCCCAGTTCACGGGCCGTGTGCAGGGATCCTGTCGCCTCCTATCTCCTGAGGTGAAGGCACTGGCCTAGGCCCAGAGTCTGCCTGAGAAAAGGCAAAGCCTTACCTATGCCAAGAGATGGTAATAGGCATAGAGTGCCATGCTAGGACACGCACGCTGCTTCAGGGTTGTGACTGTGTCTGCTTAGTTCGGCTTAACAAGATGAACCGCAGGCGCGAACTTGGAGCAGGGGAAAGCAAGGCCCAAGAGGAACCAGCTCTCCTCCTACCGCGACAGAGCGAACGACCAAAGCCTTGCTGAGGAAGAAGCAGCGACGTGCAGTTTGTGCCAAGCTGAAAACCTCTGCGAAAGCATAGAAGTCGCTGGGAAATCAGAGTCGGTTCTGTGGGCTGCTTTTGTTGCTTGCCTTAGCCTAGTGTTCGCAGCACGATGGGAGAAACCCGCATAGAGGGAAAGCCTCTTTGCCGGGGCATCGCCGCTGGCAAAGCACAGCATTCTTTGGGAAATCAGAGGCGGGGAAGAGAAGGAGCCGTTGGCCTTGGGGTCGGGAAAGGCGAAAAGCCTCTTTGCCTGGGCTTCTCCCCTAGGAAAGCACAGCATTCGTTGGGAAATCAGAGTTCGTTTGGGAACGCTGCTGCTGCTTGCCTAAGATAGTCTCCGCAGCACGGTGGAATATACCCGCATGGAGCGAAATTCTCTTTGCCCTAGAATCCCCTCTGCCTGAGAGAGAAGCATGGTTGCACACGTCTGTCACCACGCTCCCCAGGAGCAAGTGTGGGGTAGGCGCAGCACGCCGCCCCCAGGGAAGAGAAGGAGCCGTTGGCTTTGGGGTCGGGAATCGCTCGGTAAGCAGGATAGCCTGCCGTGGCGCGAACAGCAGGCCGGTGGCAAGACAAGTGTCACCCGCTCCCTGTACGGAGAGATGGAAGCTTGGTGCAAAGGAGACGAGGGGATAAGAAGGGCAGGGGCGCGTGCTCCACTCTAAGGAAGGAGTCTGGGCAGAGGCAGGCAGAAGGAGACAGCATCTCCTTGACCACCTGTCCCAAGGACAGCCTTGTGCTTGCCACCAGGTGCCGTACTCGGAACTCACAGAAACAACCCAATGGAGAAAGGGGCAGTCAGATGCTGTCTTCCACCAAAATGTGGCAGCGTTGTCGGTGGCAGGGGTGTGCCAGGGAAGGAGTGGAGACAGTCCCCCACAGTACCCCATCCCAGTGCACGGACCGTGTACAGGGATCCTGTGGCCTCCTCTCTCCTGTGGTGAAGACACTGGCCTAGGCCCAGAGTCTGCCTGAGCGCGGGAGCAAAAGGAAAAGCCTTACCTACGCCAGGAGATGGTAAAAGGCATAGAGTGCCATGCTAGGCCACGCAGGCTGCTGCAGGGTGGTGACTGTGTCTGCTTAGTTAGGCTTAGCAAGGTGAACCTCGGGCGTGAATTTGGAGCCCGGGAACGCAAGGCCCAAGAGGCACCAGCTCTCCCGCGGCTGTACCACTCTGCCGCGACAGAACGAAAGAAAAGGCCTTGCTGAGAAAGCAGTAGCGAAGTGCGGTTCGCGCCGAGCTGAAAACATCTGCGACAGCACAGCTGTCGCTGGGAAATCAGAGTCGGTTCTGTGGGCTGCTCTCGTTGCTTGCCTTAGCCTAGTATTCGCAGCACGATGGGAGAAACCCGCATAGAGCGAAAGACTCTTTGCCGGGGCCTCCCCTATGGGAAAGCACAGCATTCTTTGGGAAATCAGAGTCGGGTCTGTGGGATGCTGCCTGCTGCTTGCCGGAGCCAGTCTCCACCGCGCGGTGTAATAAACCCGCATGGAGCGAAATCCTCTTGGCCTGGGCATCCCCTCTGCCTGAGAGAGAAGCGCAGTGGCGCCTGTGGAAAGATTTTTAAGGAAAGGGACATGTCTGTCACTGCAGAGCGACGGAAGCCTGGCTGCTAAAGAGACCAGAGGGCACGATTAGGGCAGGGGAAAGGGCTCCACTCTGAGGAAGGAGTCTGGGCAGAAAGCATGCCTGTCCTGAGCCTTTGGGCCCAAGGAGACAGCAGCTCCTTGGTCACCTGTCCGTGGTGGAGACACGGGCTTGCCACCAGGCGCCTACCCTGAACTCGAGAAACAACGCCCAGAAAGAACTCGCCATCAGATGCCGTCTTCCTCCAGGATGTGGAAGCTTGGAGGAGGCACGGGGTTTAAGGGGCAAGAGTGGGGACAGTCCCCCCCCCCAAAAGCTCCCTATTCAGTGCACGGGCGGTGTGCAGGGATCCTGTCACCTCTCCTTTCCTGTGGGGAAAGCACTGGCCTAGTCCGTGAATCTGCCTGAGCGCCAGAGTAAAAGGCCAAGCGATGCCTTCACCGGGAGATGGTAGTGTGCCTAGAGTGCAATCCATGGCTACGCACGCTACTGCTGGGTTGTGGCTATGTCTGCTTAGTTCGGCCTGGCAGGGTGAACCCAGGACGCTAACATGGAGCCCAGGAAAGCAAGGCCCAAGAGGCACCAGCTCTCCAGC
This sequence comes from Mustela lutreola, assembly GCF_030435805.1. Lineage (NCBI taxonomy): Eukaryota > Metazoa > Chordata > Mammalia > Carnivora > Mustelidae > Mustela > Mustela lutreola. The sequence goes on from NC_081294.1 coordinate 156,677,859, forward strand.
AGCTCTTCTTGCCTGACGCGACTGAAGTCTTGCTGAGGAAGCAGCGGCGAAGTGCTGTTCACTCCAAGCCAAAGCCTCTGCGAAAGCACAGCATGCGCTGAGAAATATTCTGCGGGCTGCTGATGCTTGCCTGAGGCCAGTCTCACGGTGGGAGAAACCCGGCATACAGCGAAAGCCTCTTTGCCTGGGCATCTCCCCTGGGAAAGTGTGGCATTCGTTGGGAAATCAGAGTTGGGTTTGGGGATGCTGCTTCTGCTTGCCTGAGCTAGTCTCCGCAGCACGGTGGAAGATAACCGCATGGAGCGAAATACTCTTTGCCCTAGCATCCCCTCTGCCTGAGAGAGAAGCATGGTTGCACACGTCTGTCACCGTGCTCCCCAGGATCAAGTGTGGGAAGACGCAGCACGCCGGCACCGGGGAAGAGAAGGAGCCTTTGGCCTTGGGGTCGGGAAACGCTCGGGAAGCAGGATAGCCTGCCGTGGAATGAACAGCAGGCCGGTGGCAAGACAAGTGTCACCCGCTCCCTGTGCGGAGAGATGGTAACCTGGCTGCTAAGGAGACTTGAGGGGACGACTAGGGCAGGGGCGCATGCACCACTCTGAGGAAGGAGTCTGGGCAGAAAGCAGGCCTGTCCTGTGCCTCTGCTCACAAGGGGACAGCATCTCCTTGCCACCTGTCCCAAGGGCAGGCTTGGTCTTGCCACCAGGTGCCAAACCCGGAATTCGCAGAAACAACCCCATGGAGAAACGGGCAGTCAGATGCCGTCTTCCACAAAGATGTGGCCGGGGGTGTGCCGGGGAAAGAGTGGAGACACTCCCCTACAGTTCCCCATCCCAGTTCACGGGCCATGTGCAGGGATCCTGTCGCCTCCTATCTCCTGAGGTGAAGGTACTGGCCTAGGCCCAGAGTCTGCCTGAGAAAAGGCAAAGCCTTACCTATGCCAAGAGATGGTAATAGGCATAGAGTGCCATGCTAGGACACGCACGCTGCTTCAGGGTTGTGACTGTGTCTGCTTAGTTCGGCTTAACAAGATGAACCCCAGGCGCGAACTTGGAGCAGGGGAAAGCAAGGCCCAAGAGGAACCAGCTCTCCTCCTACCGCGACAGAGCGAACGACCAAAGCCTTGCTGAGGAAGCAGCAGCGACGTGCGGTTTGTGCCAAGCTGAAAAGCTCTGCGAAAGCATAGAAGTCGCTGGGAAATCAGAGTCGGTTCTGTGGGCTGCTTTTGTTGCTTGCCTTAGCCTAGTGTTCGCAGCACGATGGGAGAAACCCGCATAGAGGGAAAGCCTCTTTGCCGGGGCATCGCCGCTGGCAAAGCACAGCATTCTTTGGGAAATCAGAGGCGGGGAAGAGAAGGAGCCGTTGGCCTTGGGGTCGGGAAAGGCGAAAAGCCTCTTTGCCTGGGCTTCTCCCCTAGGAAAGCACAGCATTCGTTGGGAAATCAGAGTTCGTTTGGGAACGCTGCTGCTGCTTGCCTAAGATAGTCTCCGCAGCACGGTGGAATATACCCGCATGGAGCGAAATTCTCTTTGCCCTAGAATCCCCTCTGCCTGAGAGAGAAGCATGGTTGCACACGTCTGTCACCGTGCTCCCCAGGAGCAAGTGTGGGGTAGGCGCAGCACGCCGCCCCCAGGGAAGAGAAGGAGCCGTTGGCTTTGGGGTCGGGAATCGCTCGGTAAGCAGGATAGCCTGCCGTGGCGCGAACAGCAGGCCGGTGGCAAGACAAGTGTCACCCGCTCCCTGTACGGAGAGAGGGAAGCTTGGTGCAAAGGAGACGAGGGGATAAGAAGGCAGGGGCGCGTGCTCCACTCTAAGGAAGGAGTCTGGGCAGAGGCAGGCAGAAGGAGACAGCATCTCCTTGACCACCTGTCCCAAGGACAGCCTTGTGCTTGCCACCAGGTGCCGTACTTGGAACTCACAGAAACAACCCAATGGAGAAAGGGGCAGTCAGATGCTGTCTTCCACCAAAATGTGGCAGCGTTGTCGGTGGCAGGGGTGTGCCAGGGAAGGAGTGGAGACAGTCCCCCACAGTACGCCATCCCAGTGCACGGACCGTGTACAGGGATCCTGTGGCCTCCTCTCTCCTGTGGTGAAGACACTGGCCTAGGCCCAGAGTCTGCCTGAGCGCGGGAGCAAAAGGAAAAGCCTTACCTACGCCAGGAGATGGTAAAAGGCATAGAGTGCCATGCTAGGCCACGCAGGCTGCTGCAGGGTGGTGACTGTGTCTGCTTAGTTAGGCTTAGCAAGGTGAACCTCGGGCGTGAATTTGGAGCCCGGGAACGCAAGGCCCAAGAGGCACCAGCTCTCCCGCGGCTGTACCACTCTGCCGCGACAGAACGAAAGAAAAGGCTTTGCTGAGAAAGCAGTAGCGAAGTGCGGTTCGCGCCGAGCTGAAAACATCTGCGACAGCACAGCTGTCGCTGGGAAATCAGAGTCGGTTCTGTGGGCTGCTCTCGTTGCTTGCCTTAGCCTAGTATTCGCAGCACGATGGGAGAAACCCGCATAGAGCGAAAGACTCTTTGCCGGGGCCTCCCCTATGGGAAAGCACAGCATTCTTTGGGAAATCAGAGTCGGGTCTGTGGGATGCTGCCTGCTGCTTGCCGGAGCCAGTCTCCACCGCGCGGTGTAATAAACCCGCATGGAGCGAAATCCTCTTGGCCTGGGCATCCCCTCTGCCTGAGAGAGAAGCGCAGTGGCGCCTGTGGAAAGATTTTTAAGGAAAGGGACATGTCTGTCACTGCAGAGCGACGGAAGCCTGGCTGCTAAAGAGACCAGAGGGCACGATTAGGGCAGGGGAAAGGGCTCCACTCTGAGGAAGGAGTCTGGGCAGAAAGCATGCCTGTCCTGAGCCTTTGGGCCCAAGGAGACAGCAGCTCCTTGGTCACCTGTCCGTGGTGGAGACACGGGCTTGCCACCAGGCGCCTACCCTGAACTCGAGAAACAACGCCCAGAAAGAACTCGCCATCAGATGCCGTCTTCCTCCAGGATGTGGAAGCTTGGAGCAGGCACGGGGTTTAAGGGGAAGGAGTGGGGACAGTCCCCCCCCCCCAAAGCTCCCTATTCAGTGCACGGGCGGTGTGCAGGGATCCTGTCACCTCTCCTTTCCTGTGGGGAAAGCACTGGCCTAGTCCGTGAATCTGCCTGAGCGCCAGAGTAAAAGGCCAAGCGATGCCTACACCGGGAGATGGTAGTGTGCCTAGAGTGCAATCCTTGGCTACGCACGCAACTGCAGGGTTGTGGCTATGTCTGCTTAGTTCGGCCTGGCAGGGTGAACCCAGGATGCTAACATGGAGCCCAGGAAAGCAAGGCCCAAGAGGCACCAGCTCTCCAGCAGCTCTTCTTCCCTGACGCGACTGAAGCCTTGCTGAGGAAGCAGCGGCGAAGTGCTGTTCACTCCAAGCCAAAGCCTCTGCGAAAGCACAGCATGCGCTGAGAAATGTTCTGCGGGCTGCTGATGCTTGCCTGAGGCCAGTCTCACGGTGGGAGAACCCCGGCATACAGCGAAAGCCTCTTTGCCTGGGCATCTCCCCTGGGAAAATGTGGCATTCGTTGGGAAATTAGAGTTGGGTTTGGGGATGCTGCTTCTGCTTGCCTGAGCTAATCTCCGCAGCACGATGGAAGATAACCGCATGGAGCGTAATACTCTTTGCCCTAGCATCCCCTCTGCCTGAGAGAGAAGCATGGTTGCACACGTCTGTCACCGTGCTCCCCAGGATCAAGTGTGGGAAGACGCAGCACGCCGGCCCCGGGGAAGAGAAGGAGCCTTTGGCCTTGGGGTCGGGAAACGCTCGGGAAGCAGGATAGCCTGCCGTGGAATGAACAGCAGGCCGGTGGCAAGACAAGTGTCACCCGCTCCCTGTGCGGAGAGATGGTAACCTGGCTGCTAAGGAGACTTGAGGGGACGACTAGGGCAGGGGCGCATGCACCACTCTGAGGAAGGAGTCTGGGCAGAAAGCAGGCCTGTCCTGTGCCTCTGCTCACAAGGGGACAGCATCTCCTTGCCACCTGTCCCAAGGGCAGGCTTGGGCTTGCCACCAGGTGCCAAACCCGGAATTCGCAGAAACAACCCCATGGAGAAACGGGCAGTCAGATGCCGTCTTCCACAAAGATGTGGCAGGGGGTGTGCCGGGGAAAGAGTGGAGACACTCCCCTACAGTTCCCCATCCCAGTTCACGGGCCGTGTGCAGGGATCCTGTCGCCTCCTATCTCCTGAGGTGAAGGCACTGGCCTAGGCCCAGAGTCTGCCTGAGAAAAGGCAAAGCCTTACCTATGCCAAGAGATGGTAATAGGCATAGAGTGCCATGCTAGGACACGCACGCTGCTTCAGGGTTGTGACTGTGTCTGCTTAGTTCGGCTTAACAAGATGAACCGCAGGCGCGAACTTGGAGCAGGGGAAAGCAAGGCCCAAGAGGAACCAGCTCTCCTCCTACCGCGACAGAGCGAACGACCAAAGCCTTGCTGAGGAAGCAGCAGCGACGTGCGGATTGTGCCAAGCTGAAAACCTCTGCGAAAGCATAGAAGTCGCTGGGAAATCAGAGTCGGTTCTGTGGGCTGCTTTTGTTGCTTGCCTTAGCCTAGTATACGCAGCACGATGGGAGAAACCCGCATAGAGGGAAAGCCTCTTTGCCGGGGCATCGCCGCTGGCAAAGCACAGCATTCTTTGGGAAATCAGAGGCGGGGAAGAGAAGGAGCCGTTGGCCTTGGGGTCGGGAAAGGCGAAAAGCCTCTTTGCCTGGGCTTCTCCCCTAGGAAAGCACAGCATTCGTTGGGAAATCAGAGTTCGTTTGGGAACGCTGCTGCTGCTTGCCTAAGATAGTCTCCGCAGCACGGTGGAATATACCGGCATAGAGCGAAATTCTCTTTGCCCTAGAATCCCCTCTGCTTGAGAGAGAAGCATGGTTGCACACGTCTGTCACCACGCTCCCCAGGAGCAAGTGTGGGGTAGGCGCAGCACGCCGCCCCCAGGGAAGAGAAAGAGCCGTTGGCTTTGGGGTCGGGAATCGCTCGGTAAGCAGGATAGCCTGCCGTGGCGCGAACAGCAGGCCGGTGGCAAGACAAGTGTCACCCGCTCCCTGTACGGATAGATGGAAGCTTGGTGCAAAGGAGACGAGGGGATAAGAAGGGCAGGGGCGCGTGCTCCACTCTAAGGAAGGAGTCTGGGCAGAGGCAGGCAGAAGGAGACAGCATCTCCTTGACCACCTGTCCCAAGGACAGCCTTGTGCTTGCCACCAGGTGCCGTACTCGGAACTCACAGAAACAACCCAATGGAGAAAGGGGCAGTCAGATGCTGTCTTCCACCAAAATGTGGCAGCGTTGTCGGTGGCAGGGGTGTGCCAGGGAAGGAGTGGAGACAGTCCCCCACAGTACCCCATCCCAGTGCACGGACCGTGTACAGGGATCCTGTGGCCTCCTCTCTCCTGTGGTGAAGACACTGGCCTAGGCCCAGAGTCTGCCTGAGCGCGGGAGCAAAAGGAAAAGCCTTACCTACGCCAGGAGATGGTAAAAGGCATAGAGTGCCATGCTAGGCCACGCAGGCTGCTGCAGGGTGGTGACTGTGTCTGCTTAGTTAGGCTTAGCAAGGTGAACCTCGGGCGTGAATTTGGAGCCCGGGAACGCAAGGCCCAAGAGGCACCAGCTCTCCCGCGGCTGTACCACTCTGCCGCGACAGAACGAAAGAAAAGGCCTTGCTGAGAAAGCAGTAGCGAAGTGCGGTTCGCGCCGAGCTGAAAACATCTGCGACAGCACAGCTGTCGCTGGGAAATCAGAGTCGGTTCTGTGGGCTGCTCTCGTTGCTTGCCTTAGCCTAGTATTCGCAGCACGATGGGAGAAACCCGCATAGAGCGAAAGACTCTTTGCCGGGGCCTCCCCTATGGGAAAGCACAGCATTCTTTGGGAAATCAGAGTCGGGTCTGTGGGATGCTGCCTGCTGCTTGCCGGAGCCAGTCTCCACCGCGCGGTGTAATAAACCCGCATGGAGCGAAATCCTCTTGGCCTGGGCATCCCCTCTGCCTGAGAGAGAAGCGCAGTGGCGCCTGTGGAAAGATTTTTAAGGAAAGGGACATGTCTGTCACTGCAGAGCGACGGAAGCCTGGCTGCTAAAGAGACCAGAGGGCACGATTAGGGCAGGGGAAAGGGCTCCACTCTGAGGAAGGAGTCTGGGCAGAAAGCATGCCTGTCCTGAGCCTTTGGGCCCAAGGAGACAGCAGCTCCTTGGTCACCTGTCCGTGGTGGAGACACGGGCTTGCCACCAGGCGCCTACCCTGAACTCGAGAAACAACGCCCAGAAAGAACTCGCCATCAGATGCCGTCTTCCTCCAGGATGTGGAAGCTTGGAGGAGGCACGGGGTTTAAGGGGAAAGAGTGGGGACAGTCCCCCCCCCAAAAGCTCCCTATTCAGTGCACGGGCGGTGTGCAGGGATCCTGTCACCTCTCCTTTCCTGTGGGGAAAGCACTGGCCTAGTCCGTGAATCTGCCTGAGCGCCAGAGTAAAAGGCCAAGCGATGCCTTCACCGGGAGATGGTAGTGTGCCTAGAGTGCAATCCATGGCTACGCACGCTACTGCTGGGTTGTGGCTATGTCTGCTTAGTTCGGCCTGGCAGGGTGAACCCAGGACGCTAACATGGAGCCCAGGAAAGCAAGGCCCAAGAGGCACCAGCTCTCCAGCAGCTCTTCTTGCCTGACGCGACTGAAGTCTTGCTGAGGAAGCAGCGGCGAAGTGCTGTTCACTCCAAGCCAAAGCCTCTGCGAAAGCACAGCATGCGCTGAGAAATGTTCTGCGGGCTGCTGATGCTTGCCTGAGGCCAGTCTCACGGTGGGAGAAACCCTGCATACAGCGAAAGCCTCTTTGCCTGGGCATCTCCCCTGGGAAAGTGTGGCATTCGTTGGGAAATCAGAGTTGGGTTTGGGGATGCTGCTTCTGCTTGCCTGAGCTAGTCTCCGCAGCACGGTGGAAGATAACCGCATGGAGCGAAATACTCTTTGCCCTAGCATCCCCTCTGCCTGAGAGAGAAGCATGGTTGCACACGTCTGTCACCGTGCTCCCCAGGATCAAGTGTGGGAAGACGCAGCACGCCGGCACCGGGGAAGAGAAGGAGCCTTTGGCCTTGGGGTCGGGAAATGCTCGGGAAGCAGGATAGCCTGCCGTGGAATGAACAGCAGGCCGGTGGCAAGACAAGTGTCACCCGCTCCCTGTGCGGAGAGATGGTAACCTGGCTGCTAAGGAGACTTGAGGGGACGACTAGGGCAGGGGCGCATGCACCACTCTGAGGAAGGAGTCTGGGCAGAAAGCAGGCCTGTCCTGTGCCTCTGCTCACAAGGGGACAGCATCTCCTTGCCACCTGTCCCAAGGGCAGGCTTGGTCTTGCCACCAGGTGCCAAACCCGGAATTCGCAGAAACAACCCCATGGAGAAACGGGCAGTCAGATGCCGTCTTCCACAAAGATGTGGCCGGGGGTGTGCCGGGGAAAGAGTGGAGACACTCCCCTACAGTTCCCCATCCCAGTTCACGGGCCATGTGCAGGGATCCTGTCGCCTCCTATCTCCTGAGGTGAAGGCACTGGCGTAGGCCCAGAGTCTGCCTGAGAAAAGGCAAAGCCTTACCTATGCCAAGAGATGGTAATAGGCATAGAGTGCCATGCTAGGACACGCACGCTGCTTCAGGGTTGTGACTGTGTCTGCTTAGTTCGGCTTAACAAGATGAACCCCAGGCGCGAACTTGGAGCAGGGGAAAGCAAGGCCCAAGAGGAACCAGCTCTCCTCCTACCGCGACAGAGCGAACGACCAAAGCCTTGCTGAGGAAGCAGCAGCGACGTGCGGTTTGTGCCAAGCTGAAAACCTCTGCGAAAGCATAGAAGTCGCTGGGAAATCAGAGTCGGTTCTGTGGGCTGCTTTTGTTGCTTGCCTTAGCCTAGTATTCGCAGCACGATGGGAGAAACCCGCATAGAGGGAAAGCCTCTTTGCCGGGGCATCGCCGCTGGCAAAGCACAGCATTCTTTGGGAAATCAGAGGCGGGGAAGAGAAGGAGCCGTTGGCCTTGGGGTCGGGAAAGGCGAAAAGCCTCTTTGCCTGGGCTTCTCCCCTAGGAAAGCACAGCATTCGTTGGGAAATCAGAGTTCGTTTGGGAACGCTGCTGCTGCTTGCCTAAGATAGTCTCCGCAGCACGGTGGAATATACCCGCATGGAGCGAAATTCTCTTTGCCCTAGAATCCCCTCTGCCTGAGAGAGAAGCATGGTTGCACACGTCTGTCACCGTGCTCCCCAGGAGCAAGTGTGGGGTAGGCGCAGCACGCCGCCCCCAGGGAAGAGAAGGAGCCGTTGGCTTTGGTGTCGGGAATCGCTCGGTAAGCAGGATAGCCTGCCGTGGCGCGAACAGCAGGCCGGTGGCAAGACAAGTGTCACCCGCTCCCTGTACGGAGAGAGGGAAGCTTGGTGCAAAGGAGACGAGGGGATAAGAAGGGCAGGGGCGCGTGCTCCACTCTAAGGAAGGGGTCTGGGCAGAGGCAGGCAGAAGGAGACAGCATCTCCTTGACCACCTGTCCCAAGGACAGCCTTGTGCTTGCCACCAGGTGCCGTACTCGGAACTCACAGAAACAACCCAATGGAGAAAGGGGCAGTCAGATGCTGTCTTCCACCAAAATGTGGCAGCGTTGTCGGTGGCAGGGGTGTGCCAGGGAAGGAGTGGAGACAGTCCCCCACAGTACCCCATCCCAGTGCACGGACCGTGTACAGGGATCCTGTGGCCTCCTCTCTCCTGTGGTGAAGACACTGGCCTAGGCCCAGAGTCTGCCTGAGCGCGGGAGCAAAAGGAAAAGCCTTACCTACGCCAGGAGATGGTAAAAGGCATAGAGTGCCATGCTAGGCCACGCAGGCTGCTGCAGGGTGGTGACTGTGTCTGCTTAGTTAGGCTTAGCAAGGTGAACCTCGGGCGTGAATTTGGAGCCCGGGAACGCAAGGCCCAAGAGGCACCAGCTCTCCCGCGGCTGTACCACTCTGCCGCGACAGAACGAAAGAAAAGGCCTTGCTGAGAAAGCAGTAGCGAAGTGCGGTTCGCGCCGAGCTGAAAACATCTGCGACAGCACAGCTGTCGCTGGGAAATCAGAGACGGTTCTGTGGGCTGCTCTCGTTGCTTGCCTTAGCCTAGCATTCGCAGCACGATGGGAGAAACCCGCATAGAGCGAAAGACTCTTTGCCGGGCGCTCCCCTATGGGAAAGCACAGCATTCTTTGGGAAATCAGAGTCGGGTCTGTGGGATGCTGCCTGCTGCTTGCCGGAGCCAGTCTCCACCGCGCGGTGTAATAAACCCGCATGGAGCGAAATCCTCTTGGCCTGGGCATCCCCTCTGCCTGAGAGAGAAGCGCAGTGGCGCCTGTGGAAAGATTTTTAAGGAAAGGGACATGTCTGTCACTGCAGAGCGACGGAAGCCTGGCTGCTAAAGAGACCAGAGGGCACGATTAGGGCAGGGGAAAGGGCTCCACTCTGAGGAAGGAGTCTGGGCAGAAAGCATGCCTGTCCTGAGCCTTTGGGCCCAAGGAGACAGCAGCTCCTTGGTCACCTGTCCGTGGTGGAGACACGGGCTTGCCACCAGGCGCCTACCCTGAACTCGAGAAACAACGCCCAGAAAGAACTCGCCATCAGATGCCGTCTTCCTCCAGGATGTGGAAGCTTGGAGGAGGCACGGGGTTTAAGGGGAAAGAGTGGGGACAGTCCCCCCCCCCCCAAAAGCTCCCTATTCAGTGCACGGGCGGTGTGCAGGGATCCTGTCACCTCTCCTTTCCTGTGGGGAAAGCACTGGCCTAGTCCGTGAATCTGCCTGAGCGCCAGAGTAAAAGGCCAAGCGATGCCTTCACCGGGAGATGGTAGTGTGCCTAGAGTGCAATCCATGGCTACGCACGCTACTGCTGGGTTGTGGCTATGTCTGCTTAGTTCGGCCTGGCAGGGTGAACCCAGGACGCTAACATGGAGCCCAGGAAAGCAAGGCCCAAGAGGCACCAGCTCTCCAGCAGCTCTTCTTGCCTGACGCGACTGAAGTCTTGCTGAGGAAGCAGCGGCGAAGTGCTGTTCACTCCAAGCCAAAGCCTCTGCGAAAGCACAGCATGCGCTGAGAAATGTTCTGCGGGCTGCTGATGCTTGCCTGAGGCCAGTCTCACGGTGGGAGAAACCCGGCATACAGCGAAAGCCTCTTTGCCTGGGCATCTCCCCTGGGAAAGTGTGGCATTCGTTGGGAAATCAGAGTTGGGTTTGGGGATGCTGCTTCTGCTTGCCTGAGCTAGTCTCCGCAGCACGGTGGAAGATAACCGCATGGAGCGAAATACTCTTTGCCCTAGCATCCCCTCTGCCTGAGAGAGAAGCATGGTTGCACACGTCTGTCACTGTGCTCCCCAGGATCAAGTGTGGGAAGACGCAGCACGCCGGCACCGGGGAAGAGAAGGAGCCTTTGGCCTTGGGGTCGGGAAACGCTCGGGAAGCAGGATAGCCTGCCGTGGAATGAACAGCAGGCCGGTGGCAAGACAAGTGTCACCCGCTCCCTGTGCGGAGAGATGGTAACCTGGCTGCTAAGGAGACTTGAGGGGACGACTAGGGCAGGGGCGCATGCACCACTCTGAGGAAGGAGTCTGGGCAGAAAGCAGGCCTGTCCTGTGCCTCTGCTCACAAGGGGACAGCATCTCCTTGCCACCTGTCCCAAGGGCAGGCTTGGTCTTGCCACCAGGTGCCAAACCCGGAATTCGCAGAAACAACCCCATGGAGAAACGGGCAGTCAGATGCCGTCTTCCACAAAGATGTGGCCGGGGGTGTGCCGGGGAAAGAGTGGAGACACTCCCCTACAGTTCCCCATCCCAGTTCACGGGCCATGTGCAGGGATCCTGTCGCCTCCTATCTCCTGAGGTGAAGGCACTGGCCTAGGCCCAGAGTCTGCCTGAGAAAAGGCAAAGCCTTACCTATGCCAAGAGATGGTAATAGGCATAGAGTGCCATGCTAGGACACGCACGCTGCTTCAGGGTTGTGACTGTGTCTGCTTAGTTCGGCTTAACAAGATGAACCCCAGGCGCGAACTTGGAGCAGGGGAAAGCAAGGCCCAAGAGGAACCAGCTCTCCTCCTACCGCGACAGAGCGAACGACCAAAGCCTTGCTGAGGAAGCAGCAGCGACGTGCGGTTTGTGCCAAGCTGAAAACCTCTGCAAAAGCATAGAAGTCGCTGGGAAATCAGAGTCGGTTCTGTGGGCTGCTTTTGTTGCTTGCCTTAGCCTAGTATTCGCAGCACGATGGGAGAAACCCGCATAGAGGGAAAGCCTCTTTGCCGGGGCATCGCCGCTGGCAAAGCACAGCATTCTTTGGGAAATCAGAGGCGAGGAAGAGAAGGAGCCGTTGGCCTTGGGGTCGGGAAAGGCGAAAAGCCTCTTTGCCTGGGCTTCTCCCCTAGGAAAGCACAGCATTCGTTGAGAAATCAGAGTTCTTTTGGGAACGCTGCTGCTGCTTGCCTAAGATAGTCTCCGCAGCACGGTGGAATATACCCGCATGGAGCGAAATTCTCTTTGCCCTAGAATCCCCTCTGCCTGAGAGAGAAGCATGGTTGCACACGTCTGTCACCGTGCTCCCCAGGAGCAAGTGTGGGGTAGGCGCAGCACGCCGCCCCCAGGGAAGAGAAGGAGCCGTTGGCTTTGGGGTCGGGAATCGCTCGGTAAGCAGGATAGCCTGCCGTGGCGCGAACAGCAGGCCGGTGGCAAGACAAGTGTCACCCGCTCCCTGTACGGAGAGAGGGAAGCTTGGTGCAAAGGAGACGAGGGGATAAGAAGGGCAGGGGCGCGTGCTCCACTCTAAGGAAGGGGTCTGGGCAGAGGCAGGCAGAAGGAGACAGCATCTCCTTGACCACCTGTCCCAAGGACAGCCTTGTGCTTGCCACCAGGTGCCGTACTTGGAACTCACAGAAACAACCCAATGGAGAAAGGGGCAGTCAGATGCTGTCTTCCACCAAAATGTGGCAGCGTTGTCGGTGGCAGGGGTGTGCCAGGGAAGGAGTGGAGACAGTCCCCCACAGTACGCCATCCCAGTGCACGGACCGTGTACAGGGATCCTGTGGCCTCCTCTCTCCTGTGGTGAAGACACTGGCCTAGGCCCAGAGTCTGCCTGAGCGCGGGAGCAAAAGGAAAAGCCTTACCTACGCCAGGAGATGGTAAAAGGCATAGAGTGCCATGCTAGGCCACGCAGGCTGCTGCAGGGTGGTGACTGTGTCTGCTTAGTTAGGCTTAGCAAGGTGAACCTCGGGCGTGAATTTGGAGCCCGGGAACGCAAGGCCCAAGAGGCACCAGCTCTCCCGCGGCTGTACCACTCTGCCGCGACAGAACGAAAGAAAAGGCCTTGCTGAGAAAGCAGTAGCGAAGTGCGGTTCGCGCCGAGCTGAAAACATCTGCGACAGCACAGCTGTCGCTGGGAAATCAGAGTCGGTTCTGTGGGCTGCTCTCGTTGCTTGCCTTAGCCTAGTATTCGCAGCACGATGGGAGAAACCCGCATAGAGCGAAAGACACTTTGCCGGGGCCTCCCCTATGGGAAAGCACAGCATTCTTTGGGAAATCAGAGTCGGGTCTGTGGGATGCTGCCTGCTGCTTGCCGGAGCCAGTCTCCACCGCGCGGTGTAATAAACCCGCATGGAGCGAAATCCTCTTGGCCTGGGCATCCCCTCTGCCTGAGAGAGAAGCGCAGTGGCGCCTGTGGAAAGATTTTTAAGGAAAGGGACATGTCTGTCACTGCAGAGCGACGGAAGCCTGGCTGCTAAAGAGACCAGAGGGCACGATTAGGGCAGGGGAAAGGGCTCCACTCTGAGGAAGGAGTCTGGGCAGAAAGCATGCCTGTCCTGAGCCTTTGGGCCCAAGGAGACAGCAGCTCCTTGGTCACCTGTCCGTGGTGGAGACACGGGCTTGCCACCAGGCGCCTACCCTGAACTCGAGAAACAACGCCCAGAAAGAACTCGCCATCAGATGCCGTCTTCCTCAAGGATGTGGAAGCTTGGAGCAGGCACGGGGTTTAAGGGGAAGGAGTGGGGACAGTCCCCCCCCCCAAAGCTCCCTATTCAGTGCACGGGCGGTGTGCAGGGATCCTGTCACCTCTCCTTTCCTGTGGGGAAAGCACTGGCCTAGTCCGTGAATCTGCCTGAGCGCCAGAGTAAAAGGCCAAGCGATGCCTACACCGGGAGATGGTAGTGTGCCTAGAGTGCAATCCTTGGCTACGCACGCTACTGCAGGGTTGTGGCTATGTCTGCTTAGTTCGGCCTGGCAGGGTGAACCCAGGATGCTAACATGGAGCCCAGGAAAGCAAGGCCCAAGAGGCACCAGCTCTCCAGCAGCTCTTCTTCCCTGACGCGACTGAAGCCTTGCTGAGGAAGCAGCGGCGAAGTGCTGTTCACTCCAAGCCAAAGCCTCTGCGAAAGCACAGCATGCGCTGAGAAATGTTCTGCGGGCTGCTGATGCTTGCCTGAGGCCAGTCTCACGGTGGGAGAACCCCGGCATACAGCGAAAGCCTCTTTGCCTGGGCATCTCCCCTGGGAAAATGTGGCATTCGTTGGGAAATCAGAGTTGGGTTTGGGGATGCTGCTTCTGCTTGCCTGAGCTAATCTCCGCAGCACGATGGAAGATAACCGCATGGAGCGTAATACTCTTTGCCCTAGCATCCCCTCTGCCTGAGAGAGAAGCATGGTTGCACACGTCTGTCACCGTGCTCCCCAGGATCAAGTGTGGGAAGACGCAGCACGCCGGCCCCGGGGAAGAGAAGGAGCCTTTGGCCTTGGGGTCGGGTAACGCTCGGGAAGCAGGATGGCCTGCCGTGGAATGAACAGCAGGCCGGTGGCAAGACAAGTGTCACCCGCTCCCTGTGCGGAGAGATGGTAACCTGGCTGCTAAGGAGACTTGAGGGGACGACTAGGGCAGGGGCGCATGCACCACTCTGAGGAAGGAGTCTGGGCAGAAAGCAGGCCTGTCCTGTGCCTCTGCTCACAAGGGGACAGCATCTCCTTGCCACCTGTCCCAAGGGCAGGCTTGGGCTTGCCACCAGGTGCCAAACCCGGAATTCGCAGAAACAACCCCATGGAGAAACGGGCAGTCAGATGCCGTCTTCCACAAAGATGTGGCAGGGGGTGTGCCGTGGAAAGAGTGGAGACACTCCCCTACAGTTCCCCATCCCAGTTCACGGGCCGTGTGCAGGGATCCTGTCGCCTCCTATCTCCTGAGGTGAAGGCACTGGCCTAGGCCCAGAGTCTGCCTGAGAAAAGGCAAAGCCTTACCTATGCCAAGAGATGGTAATAGGCATAGAGTGCCATGCTAGGACACGCACGCTGATTCAGGGTTGTGACTGTGTCTGCTTAGTTCGGCTTAACAAGATGAAACCCAGGCGCGAACTTGGAGCAGGGGAAAGCAAGGCCCAAGAGGAACCAGCTCTCCTCCTACCGCGACAGAGCGAACGACCAAAGCCTTGCTGAGGAAGCAGCAGCGACGTGCGGATTGTGCCAAGCTGAAAACCTCTGCGAAAGCATAGAAGTCGCTGGGAAATCAGAGTCGGTTCTGTGGGCTGCTTTTGTTGCTTGCCTTAGCCTAGTATACGCAGCACGATGGGAGAAACCCGCATAGAGGGAAAGCCTCTTTGCCGGGGCATCGCCGCTGGCAAAGCACAGCATTCTTTGGGAAATCAGAGGCGGGGAAGAGAAGGAGCCGTTGGCCTTGGGGTCGGGAAAGGCGAAAAGCCTCTTTGCCTGGGCTTCTCCCCTAGGAAAGCACACATTCGTTGGGAAATCAGAGTTCGTTTGGGAACGCTGCTGCTGCTTGCCTAAGATAGTCTCCGCAGCACGGTGGAATATACCCGCATGGAGCGAAATTCTCTTTGCCCTAGAATCCCCTCTACCTGAGAGAGAAGCATGGTTGCACACGTCTGTCACCACGCTCCCCAGGAGCAAGTGTGGGGTAGGCGCAGCACGCCGCCCCCAGGGAAGAGAAGGAGCCGTTGGCTTTGGGGTCGGGAATCGCTCGGTAAGCAGGATAGCCTGCCGTGGCGCGAACAGCAGGCCGGTGGCAAGTGTCACCCGCTCCCTGTACGGAGAGATGGAAGCTTGGTGCAAAGGAGACGAGGGGATAAGAAGGGCAGGGGCGCGTGCTCCACTCTAAGGAAGGAGTCTGGGCAGAGGCAGGCAGAAGGAGACAGCATCTCCTTGACCACCTGTCCCAAGGACAGCCTTGTGCTTGCCACCAGGTGCCGTACTCGGAACTCACAGAAACAACCCAATGGAGAAAGGGGCAGTCAGATGCTGTCTTCCACCAAAATGTGGCAGCGTTGTCGGTGGCAGGGGTGTGCCAGGGAAGGAGTGGAGACAGTCCCCCACAGTACCCCATCCCAGTGCACGGACCGTGTACAGGGATCCTGTGGCCTCCTCTCTCCTGTGGTGAAGACACTGGCCTAGGCCCAGAGTCTGCCTGAGCGCGGGAGCAAAAGGAAAAGCCTTACCTACGCCAGGAGATGGTAAAAGGCATAGAGTGCCATGCTAGGCCACGCAGGCTGCTGCAGGGTGGTGACTGTGTCTGCTTAGTTAGGCTTAGCAAGGTGAACCTCGGGCGTGAATTTGGAGCCCGGGAACGCAAGGCCCAAGAGGCACCAGCTCTCCCGCGGCTGTACCACTCTGCCGCGACAGAACGAAAGAAAAGGCCTTGCTGAGAAAGCAGTAGCGAAGTGCGGTTCGCGCCGAGCTGAAAACATCTGCGACAGCACAGCTGTCGCTGGGAAATCAGAGACGGTTCTGTGGGCTGCTCTCGTTGCTTGCCTTAGCCTAGCATTCGCAGCACGATGGGAGAAACCCGCATAGAGCGAAAGACTCTTTGCCGGGCGCTCCCCTATGGGAAAGCACAGCATTCTTTGGGAAATCAGAGTCGGGTCTGTGGGATGCTGCCTGCTGCTTGCCGGAGCCAGTCTCCACCGCGCGGTGTAATAAACCCGCATGGAGCGAAATCCTCTTGGCCTGGGCATCCCCTCTGCCTGAGAGAGAAGCGCAGTGGCGCCTGTGGAAAGATTTTTAAGGAAAGGGACATGTCTGTCACTGCAGAGCGACGGAAGCCTGGCTGCTAAAGAGACCAGAGGGCACGATTAGGGCAGGGGAAAGGGCTCCACTCTGAGGAAGGAGTCTGGGCAGAAAGCATGCCTGTCCTGAGCCTTTGGGCCCAAGGAGACAGCAGCTCCTTGGTCACCTGTCCGTGGTGGAGACACGGGCTTGCCACCAGGCGCCTACCCTGAACTCGAGAAACAACGCCCAGAAAGAACTCGCCATCAGATGCCGTCTTCCTCCAGGATGTGGAAGCTTGGAGGAGGCACGGGGTTTAAGGGGAAAGAGTGGGGACAGTCCCCCCCCCCAAAAGCTCCCTATTCAGTGCACGGGCGGTGTGCAGGGATCCTGTCACCTCTCCTTTCCTGTGGGGAAAGCACTGGCCTAGTCCGTGAATCTGCCTGAGCGCCAGAGTAAAAGGCCAAGCGATGCCTTCACCGGGAGATGGTAGTGTGCCTAGAGTGCAATCCATGGCTACGCACGCTACTGCTGGGTTGTGGCTATGTCTGCTTAGTTCGGCCTGGCAGGGTGAACCCAGGACGCTAACATGGAGCCCAGGAAAGCAAGGCCCAAGAGGCACCAGCTCTCCAGCAGCTCTTCTTGCCTGACGCGACTGAAGTCTTGCTGAGGAAGCAGCGGCGAAGTGCTGTTCACTCCAAGCCAAAGCCTCTGCGAAAGCACAGCATGCGCTGAGAAATGTTCTGCGGGCTGCTGATGCTTGCCTGAGGCCAGTCTCACGGTGGGAGAAACCCGGCATACAGCGAAAGCCTCTTTGCCTGGGCATCTCCCCTGGGAAAGTGTGGCATTCGTTGGGAAATCAGAGTTGGGTTTGGGGATGCTGCTTCTGCTTGCCTGAGCTAGTCTCCGCAGCACGGTGGAAGATAACCGCATGGAGCGAAATACTCTTTGCCCTAGCATCCCCTCTGCCTGAGAGAGAAGCATGGTTGCACACGTCTGTCACTGTGCTCCCCAGGATCAAGTGTGGGAAGACGCAGCACGCCGGCACCGGGGAAGAGAAGGAGCCTTTGGCCTTGGGGTCGGGAAACGCTCGGGAAGCAGGATAGCCTGCCGTGGAATGAACAGCAGGCCGGTGGCAAGACAAGTGTCACCCGCTCCCTGTGCGGAGAGATGGTAACCTGGCTGCTAAGGAGACTTGAGGGGACGACTAGGGCAGGGGCGCATGCACCACTCTGAGGAAGGAGTCTGGGCAGAAAGCAGGCCTGTCCTGTGCCTCTGCTCACAAGGGGACAGCATCTCCTTGCCACCTGTCCCAAGGGCAGGCTTGGTCTTGCCACCAGGTGCCAAACCCGGAATTCGCAGAAACAACCCCATGGAGAAACGGGCAGTCAGATGCCGTCTTCCACAAAGATGTGGCCGGGGGTGTGCCGGGGAAAGAGTGGAGACACTCCCCTACAGTTCCCCATCCCAGTTCACGGGCCATGTGCAGGGATCCTGTCGCCTCCTATCTCCTGAGGTGAAGGCACTGGCCTAGGCCCAGAGTCTGCCTGAGAAAAGGCAAAGCCTTACCTATGCCAAGAGATGGTAATAGGCATAGAGTGCCATGCTAGGACACGCACGCTGCTTCAGGGTTGTGACTGTGTCTGCTTAGTTCGGCTTAACAAGATGAACCCCAGGCGCGAACTTGGAGCAGGGGAAAGCAAGGCCCAAGAGGAACCAGCTCTCCTCCTACCGCGACAGAGCGAACGACCAAAGCCTTGCTGAGGAAGCAGCAGCGACGTGCGGTTTGTGCCAAGCTGAAAACCTCTGCAAAAGCATAGAAGTCGCTGGGAAATCAGAGTCGGTTCTGTGGGCTGCTTTTGTTGCTTGCCTTAGCCTAGTATTCGCAGCACGATGGGAGAAACCCGCATAGAGGGAAAGCCTCTTTGCCGGGGCATCGCCGCTGGCAAAGCACAGCATTCTTTGGGAAATCAGAGGCGAGGAAGAGAAGGAGCCGTTGGCCTTGGGGTCGGGAAAGGCGAAAAGCCTCTTTGCCTGGGCTTCTCCCCTAGGAAAGCACAGCATTCGTTGAGAAATCAGAGTTCGTTTGGGAACGCTGCTGCTGCTTGCCTAAGATAGTCTCCGCAGCACGGTGGAATATACCCGCATGGAGCGAAATTCTCTTTGCCCTAGAATCCCCTCTGCCTGAGAGAGAAGCATGGTTGCACACGTCTGTCACCGTGCTCCCCAGGAGCAAGTGTGGGGTAGGCGCAGCACGCCGCCCCCAGGGAAGAGAAGGAGCCGTTGGCTTTGGGGTCGGGAATCGCTCGGTAAGCAGGATAGCCTGCCGTGGCGCGAACAGCAGGCCGGTGGCAAGACAAGTGTCACCCGCTCCCTGTACGGAGAGAGGGAAGCTTGGTGCAAAGGAGACGAGGGGATAAGAAGGGCAGGGGCGCGTGCTCCACTCTAAGGAAGGGGTCTGGGCAGAGGCAGGCAGAAGGAGACAGCATCTCCTTGACCACCTGTCCCAAGGACAGCCTTGTGCTTGCCACCAGGTGCCGTACTTGGAACTCACAGAAACAACCCAATGGAGAAAGGGGCAGTCAGATGCTGTCTTCCACCAAAATGTGGCAGCGTTGTCGGTGGCAGGGGTGTGCCAGGGAAGGAGTGGAGACAGTCCCCCACAGTACGCCATCCCAGTGCACGGACCGTGTACAGGGATCCTGTGGCCTCCTCTCTCCTGTGGTGAAGACACTGGCCTAGGCCCAGAGTCTGCCTGAGCGCGGGAGCAAAAGGAAAAGCCTTACCTACGCCAGGAGATGGTAAAAGGCATAGAGTGCCATGCTAGGCCACGCAGGCTGCTGCAGGGTGGTGACTGTGTCTGCTTAGTTAGGCTTAGCAAGGTGAACCTCGGGCGTGAATTTGGAGCCCGGGAACGCAAGGCCCAAGAGGCACCAGCTCTCCCGCGGCTGTACCACTCTGCCGCGACAGAACGAAAGAAAAGGCCTTGCTGAGAAAGCAGTAGCGAAGTGCGGTTCGCGCCGAGCTGAAAACATCTGCGACAGCACAGCTGTCGCTGGGAAATCAGAGTCGGTTCTGTGGGCTGCTCTCGTTGCTTGCCTTAGCCTAGTATTCGCAGCACGATGGGAGAAACCCGCATAGAGCGAAAGACACTTTGCCGGGGCCTCCCCTATGGGAAAGCACAGCATTCTTTGGGAAATCAGAGTCGGGTCTGTGGGATGCTGCCTGCTGCTTGCCGGAGCCAGTCTCCACCGCGCGGTGTAATAAACCCGCATGGAGCGAAATCCTCTTGGCCTGGGCATCCCCTCTGCCTGAGAGAGAAGCGCAGTGGCGCCTGTGGAAAGATTTTTAAGGAAAGGGACATGTCTGTCACTGCAGAGCGACGGAAGCCTGGCTGCTAAAGAGACCAGAGGGCACGATTAGGGCAGGGGAAAGGGCTCCACTCTGAGGAAGGAGTCTGGGCAGAAAGCATGCCTGTCCTGAGCCTTTGGGCCCAAGGAGACAGCAGCTCCTTGGTCACCTGTCCGTGGTGGAGACACGGGCTTGCCACCAGGCGCCTACCCTGAACTCGAGAAACAACGCCCAGAAAGAACTCGCCATCAGATGCCGTCTTCCTCAAGGATGTGGAAGCTTGGAGCAGGCACGGGGTTTAAGGGGAAGGAGTGGGGACAGTCCCCCCCCCCAAAGCTCCCTATTCAGTGCACGGGCGGTGTGCAGGGATCCTGTCACCTCTCCTTTCCTGTGGGGAAAGCACTGGCCTAGTCCGTGAATCTGCCTGAGCGCCAGAGTAAAAGGCCAAGCGATGCCTACACCGGGAGATGGTAGTGTGCCTAGAGTGCAATCCTTGGCTACGCACGCTACTGCAGGGTTGTGGCTATGTCTGCTTAGTTCGGCCTGGCAGGGTGAACCCAGGATGCTAACATGGAGCCCAGGAAAGCAAGGCCCAAGAGGCACCAGCTCTCCAGCAGCTCTTCTTCCCTGACGCGACTGAAGCCTTGCTGAGGAAGCAGCGGCGAAGTGCTGTTCACTCCAAGCCAAAGCCTCTGCGAAAGCACAGCATGCGCTGAGAAATGTTCTGCGGGCTGCTGATGCTTGCCTGAGGCCAGTCTCACGGTGGGAGAACCCCGGCATACAGCGAAAGCCTCTTTGCCTGGGCATCTCCCCTGGGAAAATGTGGCATTCGTTGGGAAATCAGAGTTGGGTTTGGGGATGCTGCTTCTGCTTGCCTGAGCTAATCTCCGCAGCACGATGGAAGATAACCGCATGGAGCGTAATACTCTTTGCCCTAGCATCCCCTCTGCCTGAGAGAGAAGCATGGTTGCACACGTCTGTCACCGTGCTCCCCAGGATCAAGTGTGGGAAGACGCAGCACGCCGGCCCCGGGGAAGAGAAGGAGCCTTTGGCCTTGGGGTCGGGTAACGCTCGGGAAGCAGGATGGCCTGCCGTGGAATGAACAGCAGGCCGGTGGCAAGACAAGTGTCACCCGCTCCCTGTGCGGAGAGATGGTAACCTGGCTGCTAAGGAGACTTGAGGGGACGACTAGGGCAGGGGCGCATGCACCACTCTGAGGAAGGAGTCTGGGCAGAAAGCAGGCCTGTCCTGTGCCTCTGCTCACAAGGGGACAGCATCTCCTTGCCACCTGTCCCAAGGGCAGGCTTGGGCTTGCCACCAGGTGCCAAACCCGGAATTCGCAGAAACAACCCCATGGAGAAACGGGCAGTCAGATGCCGTCTTCCACAAAGATGTGGCAGGGGGTGTGCCGTGGAAAGAGTGGAGACACTCCCCTACAGTTCCCCATCCCAGTTCACGGGCCGTGTGCAGGGATCCTGTCGCCTCCTATCTCCTGAGGTGAAGGCACTGGCCTAGGCCCAGAGTCTGCCTGAGAAAAGGCAAAGCCTTACCTATGCCAAGAGATGGTAATAGGCATAGAGTGCCATGCTAGGACACGCACGCTGATTCAGGGTTGTGACTGTGTCTGCTTAGTTCGGCTTAACAAGATGAAACCCAGGCGCGAACTTGGAGCAGGGGAAAGCAAGGCCCAAGAGGAACCAGCTCTCCTCCTACCGCGACAGAGCGAACGACCAAAGCCTTGCTGAGGAAGCAGCAGCGACGTGCGGATTGTGCCAAGCTGAAAACCTCTGCGAAAGCATAGAAGTCGCTGGGAAATCAGAGTCGGTTCTGTGGGCTGCTTTTGTTGCTTGCCTTAGCCTAGTATACGCAGCACGATGGGAGAAACCCGCATAGAGGGAAAGCCTCTTTGCCGGGGCATCGCCGCTGGCAAAGCACAGCATTCTTTGGGAAATCAGAGGCGGGGAAGAGAAGGAGCCGTTGGCCTTGGGGTCGGGAAAGGCGAAAAGCCTCTTTGCCTGGGCTTCTCCCCTAGGAAAGCACACATTCGTTGGGAAATCAGAGTTCGTTTGGGAACGCTGCTGCTGCTTGCCTAAGATAGTCTCCGCAGCACGGTGGAATATACCCGCATGGAGCGAAATTCTCTTTGCCCTAGAATCCCCTCTACCTGAGAGAGAAGCATGGTTGCACACGTCTGTCACCACGCTCCCCAGGAGCAAGTGTGGGGTAGGCGCAGCACGCCGCCCCCAGGGAAGAGAAGGAGCCGTTGGCTTTGGGGTCGGGAATCGCTCGGTAAGCAGGATAGCCTGCCGTGGCGCGAACAGCAGGCCGGTGGCAAGTGTCACCCGCTCCCTGTACGGAGAGATGGAAGCTTGGTGCAAAGGAGACGAGGGGATAAGAAGGGCAGGGGCGCGTGCTCCACTCTAAGGAAGGAGTCTGGGCAGAGGCAGGCAGAAGGAGACAGCATCTCCTTGACCACCTGTCCCAAGGACAGCCTTGTGCTTGCCACCAGGTGCCGTACTCGGAACTCACAGAAACAACCCAATGGAGAAAGGGGCAGTCAGATGCTGTCTTCCACCAAAATGTGGCAGCGTTGTCGGTGGCAGGGGTGTGCCAGGGAAGGAGTGGAGACAGTCCCCCACAGTACCCCATCCCAGTGCACGGACCGTGTACAGGGATCCTGTGGCCTCCTCTCTCCTGTGGTGAAGACACTGGCCTAGGCCCAGAGTCTGCCTGAGCGCGGGAGCAAAAGGAAAAGCCTTACCTACGCCAGGAGATGGTAAAAGGCATAGAGTGCCATGCTAGGCCACGCAGGCTGCTGCAGGGTGGTGACTGTGTCTGCTTAGTTAGGCTTAGCAAGGTGAACCTCGGGCGTGAATTTGGAGCCCGGGAACGCAAGGCCCAAGAGGCACCAGCTCTCCCGCGGCTGTACCACTCTGCCGCGACAGAACGAAAGAAAAGGCCTTGCTGAGAAAGCAGTAGCGAAGTGCGGTTCGCGCCGAGCTGAAAACATCTGCGACAGCACAGCTGTCGCTGGGAAATCAGAGACGGTTCTGTGGGCTGCTCTCGTTGCTTGCCTTAGCCTAGCATTCGCAGCACGATGGGAGAAACCCGCATAGAGCGAAAGACTCTTTGCCGGGCGCTCCCCTATGGGAAAGCACAGCATTCTTTGGGAAATCAGAGTCGGGTCTGTGGGATGCTGCCTGCTGCTTGCCGGAGCCAGTCTCCACCGCGCGGTGTAATAAACCCGCATGGAGCGAAATCCTCTTGGCCTGGGCATCCCCTCTGCCTGAGAGAGAAGCGCAGTGGCGCCTGTGGAAAGATTTTTAAGGAAAGGGACATGTCTGTCACTGCAGAGCGACGGAAGCCTGGCTGCTAAAGAGACCAGAGGGCACGATTAGGGCAGGGGAAAGGGCTCCACTCTGAGGAAGGAGTCTGGGCAGAAAGCATGCCTGTCCTGAGCCTTTGGGCCCAAGGAGACAGCAGCTCCTTGGTCACCTGTCCGTGGTGGAGACACGGGCTTGCCACCAGGCGCCTACCCTGAACTCGAGAAACAACGCCCAGAAAGAACTCGCCATCAGATGCCGTCTTCCTCCAGGATGTGGAAGCTTGGAGGAGGCACGGGGTTTAAGGGGAAAGAGTGGGGACAGTCCCCCCCCCCAAAAGCTCCCTATTCAGTGCACGGGCGGTGTGCAGGGATCCTGTCACCTCTCCTTTCCTGTGGGGAAAGCACTGGCCTAGTCCGTGAATCTGCCTGAGCGCCAGAGTAAAAGGCCAAGCGATGCCTTCACCGGGAGATGGTAGTGTGCCTAGAGTGCAATCCATGGCTACGCACGCTACTGCTGGGTTGTGGCTATGTCTGCTTAGTTCGGCCTGGCAGGGTGAACCCAGGACGCTAACATGGAGCCCAGGAAAGCAAGGCCCAAGAGGCACCAGCTCTCCAGCAGCTCTTCTTGCCTGACGCGACTGAAGTCTTGCTGAGGAAGCAGCGGCGAAGTGCTGTTCACTCCAAGCCAAAGCCTCTGCGAAAGCACAGCATGCGCTGAGAAATGTTCTGCGGGCTGCTGATGCTTGCCTGAGGCCAGTCTCACGGTGGGAGAAACCCGGCATACAGCGAAAGCCTCTTTGCCTGGGCATCTCCCCTGGGAAAGTGTGGCATTCGTTGGGAAATCAGAGTTGGGTTTGGGGATGCTGCTTCTGCTTGCCTGAGCTAGTCTCCGCAGCACGGTGGAAGATAACCGCATGGAGCGAAATACTCTTTGCCCTAGCATCCCCTCTGCCTGAGAGAGAAGCATGGTTGCACACGTCTGTCACCGTGCTCCCCAGGATCAAGTGTGGGAAGACGCAGCACGCCGGCCCCGGGGAAGAGAAGGAGCCTTTGGCCTTGGGGTCGGGAAACGCTCGGGAAGCAGGATAGCCTGCCGTGGAATGAACAGCAGGCCGGTGGCAAGACAAGTGTCACCCGCTCCCTGTGCGGAGAGATGGTAACCTGGCTGCTAAGGAGACTTGAGGGGACGACTAGGGCAGGGGCGCATGCACCACTCTGAGGAAGGAGTCTGGGCAGAAAGCAGGCCTGTCCTGTGCCTCTGCTCACAAGGGGACAGCATCTCCTTGCCACCTGTCCCAAGGGCAGGCTTGGTCTTGCCACCAGGTGCCAAACCCGGAATTCGCAGAAACAACCCCATGGAGAAACGGGCAGTCAGATGCCGTCTTCCACAAAGATGTGGCCGGGGGTGTGCCGGGGAAAGAGTGGAGACACTCCCCTACAGTTCCCCATCCCAGTTCACGGGCCATGTGCAGGGATCCTGTCGCCTCCTATCTCCTGAGGTGAAGGCACTGGCCTAGGCCCAGAGTCTGCCTGAGAAAAGGCAAAGCCTTACCTATGCCAAGAGATGGTAATAGGCATAGAGTGCCATGCTAGGACACGCACGCTGCTTCAGGGTTGTGACTGTGTCTGCTTAGTTCGGCTTAACAAGATGAACCCCAGGCGCGAACTTGGAGCAGGGGAAAGCAAGGCCCAAGAGGAACCAGCTCTCCTCCTACCGCGACAGAGCGAACGACCAAAGCCTTGCTGAGGAAGCAGCAGCGACGTGCGGTTTGTGCCAAGCTGAAAACCTCTGCAAAAGCATAGAAGTCGCTGGGAAATCAGAGTCGGTTCTGTGGGCTGCTTTTGTTGCTTGCCTTAGCCTAGTATTCGCAGCACGATGGGAGAAACCCGCATAGAGGGAAAGCCTCTTTGCCGGGGCATCGCCGCTGGCAAAGCACAGCATTCTTTGGGAAATCAGAGGCGAGGAAGAGAAGGAGCCGTTGGCCTTGGGGTCGGGAAAGGCGAAAAGCCTCTTTGCCTGGGCTTCTCCCCTAGGAAAGCACAGCATTCGTTGAGAAATCAGAGTTCGTTTGGGAACGCTGCTGCTGCTTGCCTAAGATAGTCTCCGCAGCACGGTGGAATATACCCGCATGGAGCGAAATTCTCTTTGCCCTAGAATCCCCTCTGCCTGAGAGAGAAGCATGGTTGCACACGTCTGTCACCGTGCTCCCCAGGAGCAAGTGTGGGGTAGGCGCAGCACGCCGCCCCCAGGGAAGAGAAGGAGCCGTTGGCTTTGGGGTCGGGAATCGCTCGGTAAGCAGGATAGCCTGCCGTGGCGCGAACAGCAGGCCGGTGGCAAGACAAGTGTCACCCGCTCCCTGTACGGAGAGAGGGAAGCTTGGTGCAAAGGAGACGAGGGGATAAGAAGGGCAGGGGCGCGTGCTCCACTCTAAGGAAGGGGTCTGGGCAGAGGCAGGCAGAAGGAGACAGCATCTCCTTGACCACCTGTCCCAAGGACAGCCTTGTGCTTGCCACCAGGTGCCGTACTTGGAACTCACAGAAACAACCCAATGGAGAAAGGGGCAGTCAGATGCTGTCTTCCACCAAAATGTGGCAGCGTTGTCGGTGGCAGGGGTGTGCCAGGGAAGGAGTGGAGACAGTCCCCCACAGTACGCCATCCCAGTGCACGGACCGTGTACAGGGATCCTGTGGCCTCCTCTCTCCTGTGGTGAAGACACTGGCCTAGGCCCAGAGTCTGCCTGAGCGCGGGAGCAAAAGGAAAAGCCTTACCTACGCCAGGAGATGGTAAAAGGCATAGAGTGCCATGCTAGGCCACGCAGGCTGCTGCAGGGTGGTGACTGTGTCTGCTTAGTTAGGCTTAGCAAGGTGAACCTCGGGCGTGAATTTGGAGCCCGGGAACGCAAGGCCCAAGAGGCACCAGCTCTCCCGCGGCTGTACCACTCTGCCGCGACAGAACGAAAGAAAAGGCCTTGCTGAGAAAGCAGTAGCGAAGTGCGGTTCGCGCCGAGCTGAAAACATCTGCGACAGCACAGCTGTCGCTGGGAAATCAGAGTCGGTTCTGTGGGCTGCTCTCGTTGCTTGCCTTAGCCTAGTATTCGCAGCACGATGGGAGAAACCCGCATAGAGCGAAAGACACTTTGCCGGGGCCTCCCCTATGGGAAAGCACAGCATTCTTTGGGAAATCAGAGTCGGGTCTGTGGGATGCTGCCTGCTGCTTGCCGGAGCCAGTCTCCACCGCGCGGTGTAATAAACCCGCATGGAGCGAAATCCTCTTGGCCTGGGCATCCCCTCTGCCTGAGAGAGAAGCGCAGTGGCGCCTGTGGAAAGATTTTTAAGGAAAGGGACATGTCTGTCACTGCAGAGCGACGGAAGCCTGGCTGCTAAAGAGACCAGAGGGCACGATTAGGGCAGGGGAAAGGGCTCCACTCTGAGGAAGGAGTCTGGGCAGAAAGCATGCCTGTCCTGAGCCTTTGGGCCCAAGGAGACAGCAGCTCCTTGGTCACCTGTCCGTGGTGGAGACACGGGCTTGCCACCAGGCGCCTACCCTGAACTCGAGAAACAACGCCCAGAAAGAACTCGCCATCAGATGCCGTCTTCCTCAAGGATGTGGAAGCTTGGAGCAGGCACGGGGTTTAAGGGGAAGGAGTGGGGACAGTCCCCCCCCCCAAAGCTCCCTATTCAGTGCACGGGCGGTGTGCAGGGATCCTGTCACCTCTCCTTTCCTGTGGGGAAAGCACTGGCCTAGTCCGTGAATCTGCCTGAGCGCCAGAGTAAAAGGCCAAGCGATGCCTACACCGGGAGATGGTAGTGTGCCTAGAGTGCAATCCTTGGCTACGCACGCTACTGCAGGGTTGTGGCTATGTCTGCTTAGTTCGGCCTGGCAGGGTGAACCCAGGATGCTAACATGGAGCCCAGGAAAGCAAGGCCCAAGAGGCACCAGCTCTCCAGCAGCTCTTCTTCCCTGACGCGACTGAAGCCTTGCTGAGGAAGCAGCGGCGAAGTGCTGTTCACTCCAAGCCAAAGCCTCTGCGAAAGCACAGCATGCGCTGAGAAATGTTCTGCGGGCTGCTGATGCTTGCCTGAGGCCAGTCTCACGGTGGGAGAACCCCGGCATACAGCGAAAGCCTCTTTGCCTGGGCATCTCCCCTGGGAAAATGTGGCATTCGTTGGGAAATCAGAGTTGGGTTTGGGGATGCTGCTTCTGCTTGCCTGAGCTAATCTCCGCAGCACGATGGAAGATAACCGCATGGAGCGTAATACTCTTTGCCCTAGCATCCCCTCTGCCTGAGAGAGAAGCATGGTTGCACACGTCTGTCACCGTGCTCCCCAGGATCAAGTGTGGGAAGACGCAGCACGCCGGCCCCGGGGAAGAGAAGGAGCCTTTGGCCTTGGGGTCGGGAAACGCTCGGGAAGCAGGATAGCCTGCCGTGGAATGAACAGCAGGCCGGTGGCAAGACAAGTGTCACCCGCTCCCTGTGCGGAGAGATGGTAACCTGGCTGCTAAGGAGACTTGAGGGGACGACTAGGGCAGGGGCGCATGCACCACTCTGAGGAAGGAGTCTGGGCAGAAAGCAGGCCTGTCCTGTGCCTCTGCTCACAAGGGGACAGCATCTCCTTGCCACCTGTCCCAAGGGCAGGCTTGGGCTTGCCACCAGGTGCCAAACCCGGAATTCGCAGAAACAACCCCATGGAGAAACGGGCAGTCAGATGCCGTCTTCCACAAAGATGTGGCAGGGGGTGTGCCGGAGAAAGAGTGGAGACACTCCCCTACAGTTCCCCATCCCAGTTCACGGGCCGTGTGCAGGGATCCTGTCGCCTCCTATCTCCTGAGGTGAAGGCACTGGCCTAGGCCCAGAGTCTGCCTGAGAAAAGGCAAAGCCTTACCTATGCCAAGAGATGGTAATAGGCATAGAGTGCCATGCTAGGACACGCACGCTGCTTCAGGGTTGTGACTGTGTCTGCTTAGTTCGGCTTAACAAGATGAACCCCAGGGGCGAACTTGGAGCAGGGGAAAGCAAGGCCCAAGAGGAACCAGCTCTCCTCCTACCGCGACAGAGCGAACGACCAAAGCCTTGCTGAGGAAGCAGCAGCGACGTGCGGTTTGTGCCAAGCTGAAAACCTCTGCGAAAGCATAGAAGTCGCTGGGAAATCAGAGTCGGTTCTGTGGGCTGCTTTTGTTGCTTGCCTTAGCCTAGTGTTCGCAGCACGATGGGAGAAACCCGCATAGAGGGAAAGCCTCTTTGCCGGGGCATCGCCGCTGGCAAAGCACAGCATTCTTTGGGAAATCAGAGGCGGGGAAGAGAAGGAGCCGTTGGCCCTGGGGTCGGGAAAGGCGAAAAGCCTCTTTGCCTGGGCTTCTCCCCTAGGAAAGCACAGCATTCGTTGGGAAATCAGAGTTCGTTTGGGAACGCTGCTGCTGCTTGCCTAAGATAGTCTCCGCAGCACGGTGGAATATACCCGCATGGAGCGAAATTCTCTTTGCCCTAGAATCCCCTCTGCCTGAGAGAGAAGCATGGTTGCACACGTCTGTCACCACGCTCCCCAGGAGCAAGTGTGGGGTAGGCGCAGCACGCCGCCCCCAGGGAAGAGAAGGAGCCGTTGGCTTTGGGGTCGGGAATCGCTCGGTAAGCAGGATAGCCTGCCGTGGCGCGAACAGCAGGCCGGTGGCAAGACAAGTGTCACCCGCTCCCTGTACGGAGAGATGGAAGCTTGGTGCAAAGGAGACGAGGGGATAAGAAGGGCAGGGGCGCGTGCTCCACTCTAAGGAAGGAGTCTGGGCAGAGGCAGGCAGAAGGAGACAGCATCTCCTTGACCACCTGTCCCAAGGACAGCCTTGTGCTTGCCACCAGGTGCCGTACTCGGAACTCACAGAAACAACCCAATGGAGAAAGGGGCAGTCAGATGCTGTCTTCCACCAAAATGTGGCAGCGTTGTCGGTGGCAGGGGTGTGCCAGGGAAGGAGTGGAGACAGTCCCCCACAGTACCTCATCCCAGTGCACGGACCGTGTACAGGGATCCTGTGGCCTCCTCTCTCCTGTGGTGAAGACACTGGCCTAGGCCCAGTCTGCCTGAGCGCGGGAGCAAAAGGAAAAGCCTTACCTACGCCAGGAGATGGTAAAAGGCATAGAGTGCCATGCTAGGCCACGCAGGCTGCTGCAGGGTGGTGACTGTGTCTGCTTAGTTAGGCTTAGCAAGGTGAACCTCGGGCGTGAATTTGGAGCCCGGGAACGCAAGGCCCAAGAGGCACCAGCTCTCCCGCGGCTGTACCACTCTGCCGCGACAGAACGAAAGAAAAGGCCTTGCTGAGAATGCAGTAGCGAAGTGCGGTTCGCGCCGAGCTGAAAACATCTGCGACAGCACAGCTGTCGCTGGGAAATCAGAGTCGGTTCTATGGTCTGCTCTCGTTGCTTGCCTTAGCCTAGTATTCGCAGCA
The DNA here is from genome assembly GCF_030435805.1 of Mustela lutreola. Lineage (NCBI taxonomy): Eukaryota > Metazoa > Chordata > Mammalia > Carnivora > Mustelidae > Mustela > Mustela lutreola. The sequence goes on from NC_081294.1 coordinate 156,706,992, forward strand.
CGATGGGAGAAACCCGCATAGAGCGAAAGACTCTTTGCCCGGGCCTCCCCTATGGGAAAGCACAGCATTCTTTGGGAAATCAGAGTCGGGTCTGTGGGATGCTGCCTGCTGCTTGCCGGAGCCAGTCTCCACCGCGCGGTGTAATAAACCCGCATGGAGCGAAATCCTCTTGGCCTGGGCATCCCCTCTGCCTGAGAGAGAAGCGCAGTGGCGCCTGTGGAAAGATTTTTAAGGAAAGGGACATGTCTGTCACTGCAGAGCGACGGAAGCCTGGCTGCTAAAGAGACCAGAGGGCACGATTAGGGCAGGGGAAAGGGCTCCACTCTGAGGAAGGAGTCTGGGCAGAAAGCATGCCTGTCCTGAGCCTTTGTGCCCAAGGAGACAGCAGCTCCTTGGTCACCTGTCCGTGGTGGAGACACGGGCTTGCCACCAGGCGCCTACCCTGAACTCGAGAAACAACGCCCAGAAAGAACTCGCCATCAGATGCCGTCTTCCTCCAGGATGTGGAAGCTTGGAGGAGGCACGGGGTTTAAGGGGAAGGAGTGGGGACAGTCCCCCCACCCCAAAACTCCCTATTCTGTGCACGGGCGGTGTGCAGGGATCCTGTCACCTCTCCTTTCCTGTGGGGAAAGCACTGGCCTAGTCCGTGAATCTGCCTGAGCGCCAGAGTAAAAGGCCAAGCGATGCCTACACCGGGAGATGGTAGTGTGCCTAGAGTGCAATCCTTGGCTACGCACGCTACTGCAGGGTTGTGGCTATGTCTGCTTAGTTCGGCCTGGCAGGGTGAACCCAGGAGACTAACATGGAGCCCAGGAAAGCAAGGCCCAAGAGGCACCAGCTCTCCAGCAGCTCTTCTTGCCTGTCGCGACTGAAGCCTTGCTGAGGAAGCAGCGGCGAAGTGCTGTTCACTCCAAGCCAAAGCCTCTGCGAAAGCACAGCATGCGCTGAGAAATGTTCTGCGGGCTGCTGATGCTTGCCTGAGGCCAGTCTCACGGTGGGAGAAACCCGGCATACAGCGAAAGCCTCTTTGCCTGGGCATCTCCCCTGGGAAAGTGTGGCATTCGTTGGGAAATCAGAGTTGGGTTTGGGGATGCTGCTTCTGCTTGCCTGAGCTAGTCTCCGCAGCACGGTGGAAGATAACCGCATGGAGCGTAATACTCTTTGCCCTAGCATCCCCTCTGCCTGAGAGAGAAGCATGGTTGCACACGTCTGTCACCGTGCTCCCCAGGAGCAAGTGTGGGAAGACGCAGCACGCCGGCCCCGGGGAAGAGAAGGAGCCTTTGGCCTTGGGGTCGGGAAACGCTCGGGAAGCAGGATAGCCTGCCGTGGAATGAACAGCAGGCCGGTGGCAAGACAAGTGTCACCCGCTCCCTGTGCGGAGAGATGGTAACCTGGCTGCTAAGGAGACTTGAGGGGACGACTAGGGCAGGGGCGCATGCACCACTCTGAGGAAGGAGTCTGGGCAGAAAGCAGGCCTGTCCTGTGCCTCTGCTCACAAGGGGACAGCATCTCCTTGCCACCTGTCCCAAGGGCAGGCTTGGGCTTGCCACCAGGTGCCAAACCCGGAATTCGCAGAAACAACCCCATGGAGAAACGGGCAGTCAGATGCCGTCTTCCACAAAGATGTGGCAGGGGGTGTGCCGGGGAAAGAGTGGAGACACTCCCCTACAGTTCCCCATCCCAGTTCACGGGCCGTGTGCAGGGATCCTGTCGCCTCCTATCTCCTGAGGTGAAGGCACTGGCCTAGGCCCAGAGTCTGCCTGAGAAAAGGCAAAGCCTTACCTATGCCAAGAGATGGTAATAGGCATAGAGTGCCATGCTAGGACACGCACGCTGCTTCAGGGTTGTGACTGTGTCGCTTAGTTCGGCTTAACAAGATGAACCCCAGGCGCGAACTTGGAGCAGGGGAAAGCAAGGCCCAAGAGAAACCAGCTCTACTCCTACCGCGACAGAGCGAACGACCAAAGCCTTGCTGAGGAAGCAGCAGCGACGTGCGGTTTGTGCCAAGCTGAAAACCTCTGCGAAAGCATAGAAGTCGCTGGGAAATCAGAGTCGGTTCTGTGGGCTGCTTTTGTTGCTTGCCTTAGCCTAGTGTTCACAGCACGATGGGAGAAACCCGCATAGAGGGAAAGCCTCTTTGCCGGGGCATCGCCGCTGGCAAAGCACAGCATTCTTTGGGAAATCAGAGGCGGGGAAGAGAAGGAGCCGTTGTCCTTGGGGTCGGGAAAGGCGAAAAGCCTCTTTGCCTGGGCTTCTCCCCTAGGAAATCACAGCATTCGTTGGGAAATCAGAGTTCGTTTGGGAACGCTGCTGCTGCTTGCCTAAGATAGTTTCCGCAGCACGGTGGAATATACCCGCATGGAGCGAAATTCTCTTTGCCCTAGAATCCCCTCTGCCTGAGAGAGAAGCATAGTTGCACACGTCTGTCACCACGCTCCCCAGGAGCAAGTGTGGGGTAGGCGCAGCACGCCGCCCCCAGGGAAGAGAAGGAGCAGTTGGCTTTGGGGTCGGAAATCGCTCGGTAAGCAGGATAGCCTGCCGTGGCGCGAACAGCAGGCCGGTGGCAAGACAAGTGTCACCCGCTCCCTGTACGGAGAGATGGAAGCTTGGTGCAAAGGAGACGAGGGGATAAGAAGGGCAGGGGCGCGTGCTCCACTCTACGGAAGGAGTCTGGGCAGAGGTAGGCAGAAGGAGACAGCATCTCCTTGACCACCTGGCCCAAGGACAGCCTTGTGCTTGCCACCAGGTGCCGTACTCGGAACTCAGAGAAACAACCCAATGGAGAAAGGGGCAGTCAGATGCTGTCTTCCACCAAAATGTGGCAGCGTTGTCGGTGGCAGGGGTGTGCCAGGGAAGGAGTGGAGACAGTCCCCCACAGTACCCCATCCCAGTGCACGGACCGTGTACAGGGATCCTGTGGCCTCCTCTCTCCTGTGGTGAAGACACTGGCCTAGGCCCAGAGTCTGCCTGAGCGCGGGAGCAAAAGGAAAAGCCTTACCTACGCCAGGAGATGGTAAAAGGCATAGAGTGCCATGCTAGGCCACGCAGGCTGCTGCAGGGTGGTGACTGTGTCTGCTTAGTTAGGCTTAGCAAGGTGAACCTCGGGCGTGAATTTGGAGCCCGGGAACGCAAGGCCCAAGAGGCACCAGCTCTCCAGCGGCTGTACCACTCTGCCGCGACAGAACGAAAGAAAAGGCCTTGCTGAGAAAGCAGTAGCGAAGTGCGGTTCGCGCCGAGCTGAAAACATCTGCGACAGCACAGCTGTCGCTGGGAAATCAGAGTCGGTTCTGTGGGCCGCTCTCGTTGCTTGCCTTAGCCTAGTATTCGCAGCACGATGGGAGAAACCCGCATAGAGCGAAAGACTCTTTGCCGGGGCCTCCCCTATGGGAAAGCACAGCATTCTTTGGGAAATCAGAGTCGGGTCTGTGGGATGCTGCCTGCTGCTTGCCGGAGCCAGTCTCCACCACGCGGTGTAATAAACCCGCATGGAGCGAAATCCTCTTGGCCTGGGCATCCCCTCTGCCTGAGAGAGAAGCGCAGTGGCGCCTGTGGAAAGATTTTTAAGGAAAGGGACATGTCTGTCAATGCAGAGCGACGGAAGCCTGGCTGCTAAAGAGACTAGAGGGCACGATTAGGGCAGGAGAAAGGGCTCCACTCTGAGGAAGGAGTCTGGGCAGAAAGCATGCCTGTCCTGAGCCTTTGGGCCCAAGGAGACAGCAGCTCCTTGGTCACCTGTCCGTGGTGGAGACACGGGCTTGCCACCAGGCGCCTACCCTGAACTCGAGAAACAACGCCCAGAAAGAACTCGCCATCAGATGCCGTCTTCCTCCAGGATGTGGAAGCTTGGAGGAGGCACGGGGTTTAAGGGGAAGGAGTGGGGACAGTCCCCCCCCCTCCAAAACTCCCTATTCTGTGCACGGGCAGTGTGCAGGGATCCTGTCACCTCTCCTTTCCTGTGGGGAAAGCACTGGCCTAGTCCGTGAATCTGCCTAAGTGCCAGAGTAAAAGGCCAAGCGATGTCTACACCGGGAGATGGTAGTGTGCCTAGAGTGCAATCCTTGGCTACGCACGCTACTGCAGGGTTGTGGCTACGTCTGCTTAGTTCGGCCTGGCAGGGTGAACCCAGGACGCTAACATGGAGCCCAGGAAAGCAAGGCCCAAGAGGCACCAGCTCTCCAGCAGCTCTTCTTGCCTGACGCGACTGAAGCCTTGCTGAGGAAGCAGCGGGGAAGTGCTGTTCACTCCAAGCCAAAGCCTCTGAGAAAGCACAGCATGCGCTGAGAAATGTTCTGCGGGCTGCTGATGCTTGCCTGAGGCCAGTCTCACGGTGGGAGAAACCCGGCATACAGCGAAAGCCTCTTTGACTGGGCATCTCCCCTGGGAAAGTGTGGCATTCGTTGGGAAATCAGAGTTGGGTTTGGGGATGCTGCTTCTGCTTGCCTGAGCTAGTCTCCGCAGCACGGTGGAAGATAACCGCATGGAGCGTAATACTTTTTGCCCTAGCATCCCCTCTGCCTGAGAGAGAAGCATGGTTGCACACGTCTGTCACCGTGCTCCCCAGGAGCAAGTGTGGGAAGACGCAGCACGCCGGCCCCGGGGAAGAGAAGGAGCCTTTGGCCTTCGGGTCGGGAAACGCTCGGGAAGCAGGATAGCCTGCCGTGGAATGAACAGCAGGCCGGTGGCAAGACAAGTGTCACCCGCTCCCTGTGCGGAAAGATGGTAACCTGGCTGCTAAGGAGACTTGAGGGGACGACTAGGGCAGGGGCGCATGCACCACTCTGAGGAAGGAGTCTGGGCAGAAAGCAGGCCTGTCCTGTGCCTCTGCTCACAAGGGGACAGCATCTCCTTGCCACCTGTCCCAAGGGCAGGCTTGGGCTTGCCACCAGGTGCCAAACCCGGAATTCGCAGAAACAACCCCATGGAGAAACGGGCAGTCAGATGCCGTCTTCCACAAAGATGTGGCAGGGGGTGTGCCGGGGAAAGAGTGGAGACACTCCCCTACAGTTCCCCATCCCAGTTCACGGGCCGTGTGCAGGGATCCTGTCGCCTCCTATCTCCTGAGGTGAAGGCACTGGCCTAGGCCCAGAGTCTGCCTGAGAAAAGGCAAAGCCTTACCTATGCCAAGAGATGGTAATAGGCATAGAGTGCCATGCTAGGACACGCACGCTGCTTCAGGGTTGTGACTGTGTCTGCTTAGTTCGGCTTAACAAGATGAACCCCAGGCGCGAACTTGGAGCAGGGGAAAGCAAGGCCCAAGAGGAACCAGCTCTCCTCCTACCGCGACAGAGCGAACGACCAAAGCCTTGCTGAGGAAGCAGCAGCGACGTGCGGTTTGTGCCAAGCTGAAAACCTCTGCGAAAGCATAGAAGTCGCTGGGAAATCAGAGTCGGTTCTGTGGGCTCCTTTTGTTGCTTGCCTTAGCCTAGTGTTCGCAGCACGATGGGAGAAACCCGCATAGAGGGAAAGCCTCTTTGCCGGGGCATCGCCGCTGGCAAAGCACAGCATTCTTTGGGAAATCAGAGGCGGGGAAGAGAAGGAGCCGTTGGCCTTGGTGTCGGGAAAGGCGAAAAGCCTCTTTGCCTGGGCTTCTCCCCTAGGAAAGCACAGCATTCGTTGGGAAATCAGAGTTCGTTTGGGAACGCTGCTGCTGCTTGCCTAAGATAGTCTCCGCAGCACGGTGGAATATACCCGCATGGAGCGAAATTCTCTTTGCCCTAGAATCCCCTCTGCCTGAGAGAGAAGCATGGTTGCACACGTCTGTCAACGTGCTCCCCAGGAGCAAGTGTGGGAAGACGCAGCACGCCGGCCCCGGGGAAGAGAAGGAGCCTTTGGCCTTGGGGTCGGGAAACGCTCGGGAAGCAGGATAGCCTGCCGTGGAATGAACAGCAGGCCGGTGGCAAGACAAGTGTCACCCGCTCCCTGTGCGGAGAGATGGTAACCTGGCTCCTAGGAGACTTGAGGGGACGACTAGGGCAGGGGCGCATGCACCACTCTGAGGAAGGAGTCTGGGCAGAAAGCAGGCCTGTCCTGTGCCTCTGCTCACAAGGGGACAGCATCTCCTTGCCACCTGTCCCAAGGGCAGGCTTGGGCTTGCCACCAGGTGCCAAACCCGGAATTCGCAGAAACAACCCCATGGAGAAACGGGCAGTCAGATGCCGTCTTCCACAAAGCTGTGGCAGGGGGTGTGCCGGGGAAAGAGTGGAGACACTCCCCTACAGTTCCCCATCCCAGTTCACGGGCCGTGTGCAGGGATCCTGTCGCCTCCTATCTCCTGAGGTGAAGGCACTGGCCTAGGCCCAGGGTCTGCCTGAGAAAAGGCAAAGCCTCACCTATGCCAAGAGATGGTAATAGGCATAGAGTGCCATGCTAGGACACGCACGCTGCTTCAGGGTTGTGACTGTGTCTGCTTAGTTCGGCTTAACAAGATGAACCCCAGGCGCGAACTTGGAGCAGGGGAAAGCAAGGCCCAAGAGGAACCAGCTCTCCTCCTACCGCGACAGAGCGAACGACCAAAGCCTTGCTGAGGAAGCAGCAGCGACGTGCGGTTTGTGCCAAGCTGAAAACCTCTGCGAAAGCATAGAAGTCGCTGGGAAATCAGAGTCGGTTCTGTGGGCTGCTTTTGTTGCTTGCCTTAGCCTAGTGTTCGCAGCACGATGGGAGAAACCCGCATAGAGGGAAAGCCTCTTTGCCGGGGCATCGCCGCTGGCAAAGCACAGCATTCTTTGGGAAATCAGAGGCGGGGAAGTGAAGGAGCCGTTGGCCTTGGGGTCGGGAAAGGCGAAAAGCCTCTTTGCCTGGGCTTCTCCCCTAGGAAAGCTCAGCATTCGTTGGGAAATCAGAGTTCGTTTGGGAACGCTGCTGCTGCTTGCCTAAGATAGTCTCCACAGCACGGTGGAATATACCCGCATGGAGCGAAATTCTCTTTGCCCTAGAATCCCTTCTGCCTGAGAGAGAAGCATAGTTGCACACCTCTGTCACCACGCTCCCCAGGAGCAAGTGTGGGGTAGGCGCAGCACGCCGCCCCCAGGGAAGAGAAGGAGCCGTTGGCTTTGGGGTCGGGAATCGCTCGGTAAGCAGGATAGCCTGCCGTGGCGCGAACAGCAGGCCGGTGGCAAGACAAGTGTCACCCGCTCCCTGTACGGAGAGATGGAAGCTTGGTGCAAAGGAGACGAGGGGATAAGAAGGGCAGGGGCGCGTGCTCCACTCTAAGGAAGGAGTCTGGGCAGAGGTAGGCAGAAGGAGACAGCATCTCCTTGACCACCTGTCCCAAGGACAGCCTTGTGCTTGCCACCAGGTGCCGTACTTGGAACTCACAGAAACAACCCAATGGAGAAAGGGGCAGTCAGATGCTGTCTTCCACCAAAATGTGGCAGCGTTGTCTGTGGCAGGGGTGTGCCAGGGAAGGAGTGGAGACAGTCCCCCACAGTACCCCATCCCAGTGCACGGACCGTGTACAGGGATCCTGTGGCCTCCTCTCTCCTGTGGTGAAGACACTGGCCTAGGCCCAGAGTCTGCCTGAGCGCGGGAGCAAAAGGAAAAGCCTTACCTACGCCAGGAGATGGTAAAAGGCATAGAGTGCCATGCTAGGCCTCGCAGGCTGCTGCAGGGTGGTGACTGTGTCTGCTTAGTTAGGCTTAGCAAGGTGAACCTCGGGCGTGAATTTGGAGCCCGGGAACGCAAGGCCCAAGAGGCACCAGCTCTCCCGCGGCTGTACCACTCTGCCGCGACAGAACGAAAGAAAAGGCCTTGCTGAGAAAGCAGTAGCGAAGTGCGGTTCGCGCCGAGCTGAAAACATCTGCGACAGCACAGCTGTCGCTGGGAAATCAGAGTCGGTTCTGTGGGCCGCTCTCGTTGCTTGCCTTAGCCTAGTATTCGCAGCACGATGGGAGAAACCCGCATAGAGCGAAAGACTCTTTGCCGGGGCCTCCCCTATGGGAAAGCACAGCATTCTTTGGGAAATCAGAGTCGGGTCTGTGGGATGCTGCCTGCTGCTTGCCGGAGCCAGTCTCCACCACGCGGTGTAATAAACCCGCATGGAGCGAAATCCTCTTGGCCTGGGCATCCCCTCTGCCTGAGAGAGAAGCGCAGTGGCGCCTGTGGAAAGATTTTTAAGGAAAGGGACATGTCTGTCAATGCAGAGCGACGGAAGCCTGGCTGCTAAAGAGACTAGAGGGCACGGTTAGGGCAGGAGAAAGGGCTCCACTCTGAGGAAGGAGTCTGGGCAGAAAGCATGCCTGTCCTGAGCCTTTGGGCCCAAGGAGACAGCAGCACCTTGGTCACCTGTCCGTGGTGGAGACACGGGCTTGCCACCAGGCGCCTACCCTGAACTCGAGAAACAACGCCCAGAAAGAAGTCGCCATCAGATGCCGTCTTCCTCCAGGATGTGGAAGCTTGGAGGAGGCACGGGGTTTAAGGGGAAGGAGTGGGGACAGTCCCCCCCCCCAAAACTCCCTATTCTGTGCACGGGCGGTGTGCAGGGATCCTGTCACCTCTCCTTTCCTGTGGGGAAAGCACTGGCCTAGTCCGTGAATCTGCCTAAGCGCCAGAGTAAAAGGCCAAGCGATGTCTACACCGGGAGATGGTAGTGTGCCTAGAGTGCAATCCTTGGCTACGCACGCTACTGCAGGGTTGTGGCTACGTCTGCTTAGTTCGGCCTGGCAGGGTGAACCCAGGACGCTAACATGGAGCCCAGGAAAGCAAGGCCCAAGAGCCACCAGCTCTCCAGCAGCTCTTCTTGCCTGACGCGACTGAAGCCTTCCTGAGGAAGCAGCGGCGAAGTGCTGTTCACTCCAAGCCAAAGCCTCTGCGAAAGCACAGCATGCGCTGAGAAATGTTCTGCGGGCTGCTGATGCTTGCCTGAGGCCAGTCTCACGGTGGGAGAAACCCGGCATACAGCGAAAGCCTCTTTGACTGGGCATCTCCCCTGGGAAAGTGTGGCATTCGTTGGGAAATCAGAGTTGGGTTTGGGGATGCTGCTTCTGCTTGCCTGAGCTAGTCTCCGCAGCACGGTGGAAGATAATCGCATGGAGCGTAATACTCTTTGCCCTAGCATCCCCTCTGCCTGAGAGAGAAGCATGGTTGCACACGTCTGTCACCGTGCTCCCCAGGAGCAAGTGTGGGAAGACGCAGCACGCCGGCCCCGGGGAAGAGAAGGAGCCTTTGGCCTTGGGGTCGGGAAACGCTCGGGAAGCAGGATAGCCTGCCGTGGAATGAACAGCAGGCCGGTGGCAAGACAAGTGTCACCCGCTCCCTGTGCGGAGAGATGGTAACCTGGCTGCTAAGGAGACTTGAGGGGACGACTAGGACAGGGGCGCATGCACCACTCTGAGGAAGGAGTCTGGGCAGAAAGCAGGCCTGTCCTGTGCCTCTGCTCACAAGGGGACAGCATCTCCTTGCCACCTGTCCCAAGGGCAGGCTTGGGCTTGCCACCAGGTGCCAAACCCGGAATACGCAGAAACAACCCCATGGAGAAACGGGCAGTCAGATGCCGTCTTCCACAAAGATGTGGCTGGGGGTGTGCCGGGGAAAGAGTGGAGACACTCCCCTACAGTTCCCCATCCCAGTTCACGGGCCGTGTGCAGGGATCCTGTCGCCTCCTATCTCCTGAGGTGAAGGCACTGGCCTAGGCCCAGAGTCTGCCTGAGAAAAGGCAAAGCCTTACCTATGCCAAGAGATGGTAATAGGCATAGAGTGCCATGCTAGGACACGCACGCTGCTTCAGGGTTGTGACTGTGTCTGCTTAGTTCGGCTTAACAAGATGAACCCCAGGCGCGAACTTGGAGCAGGGGAAAGCAAGGCCCAAGAGGAACCAGCTCTCCTCCTACCGCGACAGAGCGAACGACCAAAGCCTTGCTGAGGAAGCAGCAGCGACGTGCGGTTTGTGCCAAGCTGAAAACCTCTGCGAAAGCATAGAAGTCGCTGGGAAATCAGAGTCGGTTCTGTGGGCTGCTTTTGTTGCTTGCCTTAGCCTAGTGTTCGCAGCACGATGGGAGAAACCCGCATAGAGGGAAAGCCTCTTTGCCGGGGCATCGCCGCTGGCAAAGCACAGCATTCCATGAGAAATCAGAGGCGGGGAAGAGAAGGAGCCGTTGGCCTTGGGGTCGGGAAAGGCGAAAAGCCTCTTTGCCTGGGCTTCTCCCCTAGGAAAGCACAGCATTCGTTGGGAAATCAGAGTTCGTTTGGGAACGCTGCTGCTGCTTGCCTAAGATAGTCTCCGCAGCACGGTGGAATATACCCGCATGGAGCGAAATTCTCTTTGCCCTAGAATCCCCTCTGCCTGAGAGAGAAGCATGGTTGCACACGTCTGTCACCACGCTCCCCAGGAGCAAGTGTGGGGTAGGCGCAGCACGCCGCCCCCAGGGAAGAGAAGGAGCCGTTGGCTTTGGGGTCGGGAATCGCTCGGTAAGCAGGATAGCCTGCCGTGGCGCGAACAGCAGGCCGGTGGCAAGACAAGTGTCACCCGCTCCCTGTACGGAGAGAGGGAAGCTTGGTGCAAAGGAGACGAGGGGATAAGAAGGGCAGGGGCGCGTGCTCCACTCTAAGGAAGGGGTCTGGGCAGAGGCAGGCAGAAGGAGACAGCATCTCCTTGACCACCTGTCCCAAGGACAGCCTTGTGCTTGCCACCAGGTGCCGTACTCGGAACTCACAGAAACAACCCAATGGAGAAAGGGGCAGTCAGATGCTGTCTTCCACCAAAATGTGGCAGCGTTGTCGGTGGCAGGGGTGTGCCAGGGAAGGAGTGGAGACAGTCCCCCACAGTACCCCATCCCAGTGCACGGACCGTGTACAGGGATCCTGTGGCCTCCTCTCTCCTGTGGTGAAGACACTGGCCTAGGCCCAGAGTCTGCCTGAGCGCGGGAGCAAAAGGAAAAGCCTTACCTACGCCAGGAGATGGTAAAAGGCATAGAGTGCCATGCTAGGCCACGCAGGCTGCTGCAGGGTGGTGACTGTGTCTGCTTAGTTAGGCTTAGCAAGGTGAACCTCGGGCGTGAATTTGGAGCCCGGGAACGCAAGGCCCAAGAGGCACCAGCTCTCCCGCGGCTGTACCACTCTGCCGCGACAGAACGAAAGAAAAGGCCTTGCTGAGAAAGCAGTAGCGAAGTGCGGTTCGCGCCGAGCTGAAAACATCTGCGACAGCACAGCTGTCGCTGGGAAATCAGAGTCGGTTCTGTGGGCTGCTCTCGTTGCTTGCCTTAGCCTAGTATTCGCAGCATGATGGGAGAAACCCGCATAGAGCGAAAGACTCTTTGCCGGGGCCTCCCCTATGGGAAAGCACAGCATTCTTTGGGAAATCAGAGTCGGGTCTGTGGGATGCTGCCTGCTGCTTGCCGGAGCCAGTCTCCACCGCGCGGTGTAATAAACCCGCATGGAGCGAAATCCTCTTGGCCTGGGCATCCCCTCTGCCTGAGAGAGAAGCGCAGTGGCGCCTGTGGAAAGATTTTTAAGGAAAGGGACATGTCTGTCACTGCAGAGCGACGGAAGCCTGGCTGCTAAAGAGACCAGAGGGCACGATTAGGGCAGGGGAAAGGGCTCCACTCTGAGGAAGGAGTCTGGGCAGAAAGCATGCCTGTCCTGAGCCTTTGGGCCCAAGGAGACAGCAGCTCCTTGGTCACCTGTCCGTGGTGGAGACACGGGCTTGCCACCAGGCGCCTACCCTGAACTCGAGAAACAACGCCCAGAAAGAACTCGCCATCAGATGCCGTCTTCCTCCAGGATGTGGAAGCTTGGAGGAGGCACGGGGTTTAAGGGGAAAGAGTGGGGACAGTCCCCCCCCCCAAAAGCTCCCTATTCAGTGCACGGGCGGTGTGCAGGGATCCTGTCACCTCTCCTTTCCTGTGGGGAAAGCACTGGCCTAGTCCGTGAATCTGCCTGAGCGCCAGAGTAAAAGGCCAAGCGATGCCTTCACCGGGAGATGGTAGTGTGCCTAGAGTGCAATCCATGGCTACGCACGCTACTGCTGGGTTGTGGCTATGTCTGCTTAGTTCGGCCTGGCAGGGTGAACCCAGGACGCTAACATGGAGCCCAGGAAAGCAAGGCCCAAGAGGCACCAGCTCTCCAGCAGCTCTTCTTGCCTGACGCGACTGAAGTCTTGCTGAGGAAGCAGCGGCGAAGTGCTGTTCACTCCAAGCCAAAGCCTCTGCGAAAGCACAGCATGCGCTGAGAAATGTTCTGCGGGCTGCTGATTCTTGCCTGAGGCCAGTCTCACGGTGGGAGAAACCCGGCATACAGCGAAAGCCTCTTTGACTGGGCATCTCCCCTGGGAAAGTGTGGCATTCGTTGGGAAATCAGAGTTGGGTTTGGGGATGCTGCTTCTGCTTGCCTGAGCTAGTCTCCGCAGCACGGTGGAAGATAACCGCATGGAGCGAAATACTCTTTGCCCTAGCATCCCCTCTGCCTGAGAGAGAAGCATGGTTGCACACGTCTGTCACCGTGCTCCCCAGGATCAAGTGTGGGAAGACGCAGCACGCCGGCCCCGGGGAAGAGAAGGAGCCTTTGGCCTTGGGGTCGGGAAACGCTCGGGAAGCAGGATAGCCTGCCGTGGAATGAACAGCAGGCCGGTGGCAAGACAAGTGTCACCCGCTCCCTGTGCGGAGAGATGGTAACCTGGCTGCTAAGGAGACTTGAGGGGACGACTAGGACAGGGGCGCATGCACCACTCTGAGGAAGGAGTCTGGGCAGAAAGCAGGCCTGTCCTGTGCCTCTGCTCAAAAGGGGACAGCATCTCCTTGCCACCTGTCCCAAGGGCAGGCTTGGGCTTGCCACCAGGTGCCAAACCCGGAATTCGCAGAAACAACCCCATGGAGAAACGGGCAGTCAGATGCCGTCTTCCACAAAGATGTGGCAGGGGGTGTGCCGGGGAAAGAGTGGAGACACTCCCCTACAGTTCCCCATCCCAGTTCACGGGCCGTGTGCAGGGATCCTGTCGCCTCCTATCTCCTGAGGTGAAGGCACTGGCCTAGGCCAAGAGTCTGCCTGAGAAAAGGCAAAGCCTTACCTATGCCAAGAGATGGTAATAGGCATAGAGTGCCATGCTAGGACACGCACGCTGCTTCAGGGTTGTGACTGTGTCTGCTTAGTTCGGCTTAACAAGATGAACCCCAGGCGCGAACTTGGAGCAGGGGAAAGCAAGGCCCAAGAGGAACCAGCTCTCCTCCTACCGCGACAGAGCGAACGACCAAAGCCTTGCTGAGGAAGCAGCAGCGACGTGCGGTTTGTGCCAAGCTGAAAACCTCTGCGAAAGCATAGAAGTCGCTGGGAAATCAGAGTCGGTTCTGTGGGCTGCTTTTGTTGCTTGCCTTAGCCTAGTATTCGCAGCACGATGGGAGAAACCCGCATAGAGGGAAAGCCTCTTTGCCGGGGCATCGCCGCTGGCAAAGCACAGCATTCTTTGGGAAATCAGAGGCGGGGAAGAAAAGGAGCCGTTGGCCTTGGGGTCGGGAAAGGCGAAAAGCCTCTTTGCCTGGGCTTCTCCCCTAGGAAAGCACAGCATTCGTTGGGAAATCAGAGTTCGTTTGGGAACGCTGCTGCTGCTTGCCTAAGATAGTCTCTGCAGCACGGTGGAATATACCCAATGGAGCGAAATTCTCTTTGCCCTAGAATCCCCTCTGCCTGAGAGAGAAGCATGGTTGCACACGTCTGTCACCACGCTCCCCAGGAGCAAGTGTGGGGTAGGCGCAGCACGCCGCCCCCAGGGAAGAGAAGGAGCCGTTGGCTTTGGGGTCGGGAATCGCTCGGTAAGCAGGATAGCCTGCCGTGGCGCGAACAGCAGGCCGGTGGCAAGACAAGTGTCACCCGCTCCCTGTACGGAGAGATGGAAGCTTGGTGCAAAGGAGACGAGGGGATAAGAAGGGCAGGGGCGCGTGCTCCACTCTAAGGAAGGAGTCTGGGCAGAGGCAGGCAGAAGGAGACAGCATCTCCTTGACCACCTGTCCCAAGGACAGCCTTGTGCTTGCCACCAGGTGCCGTACTCGGAACTCACAGAAACAACCCAATGGAGAAAGGGGCAGTCAGATGCTGTCTTCCACCAAAATGTGGCAGCGTTGTCGGTGGCAGGGGTGTGCCAGGGAAGGAGTGGAGACAGTCCCCCACAGTACCCCATCCCAGTGCACGGACCGTGTACAGGGATCCTGTGGCCTCCTCTCCCCTGTGGTGAAGACACTGGCCTAGGCCCAGAGTCTGCCTGAGCTCGGGAGCAAAAGGAAAAGCCTTACCTACGCCAGGAGATGGTAAAAGGCATAGAGTGCCATGCTAGGCCACGCAGGCTGCTGCAGGGTGGTGACTGTGTCTGCTTAGTTAGGCTTAGCAAGGTGAACCTCGGGCGTGAATTTGGAGCCCGGGAACGCAAGGCCCAAGAGGCACCAGCTCTCCCGCGGCTGTACCACTCTGCCGCGACAGAACGAAAGAAAAGGCCTTGCTGAGAAAGCAGTAGCGAAGTGCGGTTCGCGCCGAGCTGAAAACATCTGCGACAGCACAGCTGTCGCTGGGAAATCAGAGTCGGTTCTGTGGGCTGCTCTCGTTGCTTGCCTTAGCCTAGTATTCGCAGCACGATGGGAGAAACCCGCATAGAGCGAAAGACTCTTTGCCGGGGCCTCCCCTATGGGAAAGCACAGCATTCTTTGGGAAATCAGAGTCGGGTCTGTGGGATGCTGCCTTCGGCTTGCTGGGGCCAGTCTCCACCGCGCTGTGTAATAAACGCGCATGGAGCGAAATCCTCTTGGCCTGGGCATCCCCTCTGCCTGAGAGAGAAGCGCAGTGGCGCCTGTGGAAAGATTTTTAAGGAAAGGGACATGTCTGTCACTGCAGAGCGACGGAAGCCTGGCTGCTAAAGAGATCAGAGGGCACGATTAGGGCAGGGGAAAGGGCTCCACTCTGAGGAAGGAGTCTGGGCAGAAAGCATGCCTGTCCTGAGCCTTTGGGCCCAAGGAGACAGCAGCTCCTTGGTCACCTGTCCGTGGTGGAGACACGGGCTTGCCACCAGGCGCCTACCCTGAACTCGAGAAACAACGCCGAGAAAGAACTCGCCATCAGATGCCGTCTTCCTCCAGGATGTGGAAGCTTGGAGCAGGCACGGGGTTTAAGGGGAAGGAGTGGGGACAGTCCCCCCCCCCAAAGCTCCCTATTCAGTGCACGGGCGGTGTGCAGGGATCCTGTCACCTCTCCTTTCCTGTGGGGAAAGCACTGGCCTAGTCCGTGAATCTGCCTGAGCGCCAGAGTAAAAGGCCAAGCGATGCCTACACTGGGAGATGGTAGTGTGCCTAGAGTGCAATCCTTGGCTACGCACGCTACTGCAGGGTTGTGGCTACGTCTGCTTAGTTCGGCCTGGCAGGGTGAACCCAGTACGCTAACATGGAGCCCAGGAAAGCAAGGCCCAAGAGGCACCAGCTCTCCAGCAGCTCTTCTTGCCTGACGCGACTGAAGTCTTGCTGAGGAAGCAGCGGCGAAGTGCTGTTCACTCCAAGCCAAAGCCTCTGCGAAAGCACAGCATGCGCTGAGAAATGTTCTGCGGGCTGCTGATGCTTGCCTGAGGCCAGTCTCACGGTGGGAGAAACCCGGCATACAGCGAAAGCCTCTTTGCCTGGGCATCTCCCCTGGGAAAGTGTGGCATTCGTTGGGAAATC
Organism: Mustela lutreola; assembly: GCF_030435805.1. NCBI lineage: Eukaryota > Metazoa > Chordata > Mammalia > Carnivora > Mustelidae > Mustela > Mustela lutreola. The sequence goes on from NC_081294.1 coordinate 156,722,609, forward strand.
AGAGTTGGGTTTGGGGATGCTGCTTCTGCTTGCCTGAGCTAGTCTCCGCAGCACGGTGGAAGATAACCGCATGGAGCGAAATACTCTTTGCCCTAACATCCCCTCTGCCTGAGAGAGAAGCATGGTTGCACACGTCTGTCACCGTGCTCCCCAGAATCAAGTGTGGGAAGACGCAGCACGCGGGCCCCGGGGAAGAGAAGGAACCTTTGGCCTTGGGGTCGGGAAACGCTCGGGAAGCAGGATAGCCTGCCGTGGAATGAACAGCAGGCCGGTGGCAAGACAAGTGTCACCCGCTCCCTGTGCGGAGAGATGGTAACCTGGCTGCTAAGGAGACTTGAGGGGACGACTAGGGCAGGGGCGCATGCACCACTCTGAGGAAGGAGTCTGGGCAGAAAGCAGGCCTGTCCTGTGCCTCTGCTCACAAGGGGACAGCATCTCCTTGCCACCTGTCCCAAGGGCAGGCTTGGTCTTGCCACCAGGTGCCAAACCCGGAATTCGGAGAAACAACCCCATGGAGAAACGGGCAGTCAGATGCCGTCTTCCACAAAGATGTGGCAGGGGGTGTGCCGGGGAAAGAGTGGAGACACTCCCCTACAGTTCCCCATCCCAGTTCACGGGCCGTGTGCAGGGATCCTGTCGCCTCCTATCTCCTGAGGTGAAGGCACTGGCCTAGGCCCAGAGTCTGCCTGAGAAAAGGCAAAGCCTTACCTATGCCAAGAGATGGTAATAGGCATAGAGTGCCATGCTAGGACACGCACGCTGCTTCAGGGTTGTGACTGTGTCTGCTTAGTTCGGCTTAACAAGATGAACCCCAGGCGCGAACTTGGAGCAGGGGAAAGCAAGGCCCAAGAGGAACCAGCTCTCCTCCTACGGCGACAGAGCGAACGACCAAAGCCTTGCTGAGGAAGCAGCAGCGACGTGCGGTTTGTGCCAAGCTGAAAACCTCTGCGAAAGCATAGAAGTCGCTGGGAAATCAGAGTCGGTTCTGTGGGCTGCTTTTGTTGCTTGCCTTAGCCTAGTATTCGCAGCACGATGGGAGAAACCCGCATAGAGGGAAAGCCTCTTTGCCGGGGCATCGCCGCTGGCAAAGCACAGCATTCTTTGGGAAATCAGAGGCGGGGAAGAAAAGGAGCCGTTGGCCTTGGGGTCGGGAAAGGCGAAAAGCCTCTTTGCCTGGGCTTCTCCCCTAGGAAAGCACAGCATTCGTTGGGAAATCAGAGTTCGTTTGGGAACGCTGCTGCTGCTTGCCTAAGATAGTCTCCGCAGCACGGTGGAATATACCCAATGGAGCGAAATTCTCTTTGCCCTAGAATCCCCTCTGCCTGAGAGAGAAGCATGGTTGCACACGTCTGTCACCACGCTCCCCAGGAGCAAGTGTGGGGTAGGCGCAGCACGCCGCCCCCAGGGAAGAGAAGGAGCCGTTGGCTTTGGGGTCGGGAATCGCTCGGTAAGCAGGATAGCCTGCCGTGGCGCGAACAGCAGGCCGGTGGCAAGACAAGTGTCACCCGCTCCCTGTACGGATAGATGGAAGCTTGGTGCAAAGGAGACGAGGGGATAAGAAGGGCAGGGGCGCGTGCTCCACTCTAAGGAAGGAGTCTGGGCAGAGGCAGGCAGAAGGAGACAGCATCTCCTTGACCACCTGTCCCAAGGACAGCCTTGTGCTTGCCACCAGGTGCCGTACTCGGAACTCACAGAAACAACCCAATGGAGAAAGGGGCAGTCAGATGCTGTCTTCCACCAAAATGTGGCAGCGTTGTCGGTGGCAGGGGTGTGCCAGGGAAGGAGAGGAGACAGTCCCCCACAGTACCCCATCCCAGTGCACGGACCGTGTACAGGGATCCTGTGGCCTCCTCTCTCCTGTGGTGAAGACACTGGCCTAGGCCCAGAGTCTGCCTGAGCGTGGGAGCAAAAGGAAAAGCCTTACCTACGCCAGGAGATGGTAAAAGGCATAGAGTGCCATGCTAGGCCACGCAGGCTGCTGCAGGGTGGTGACTGTGTCTGCTTAGTTAGGCTTAGCAAGGTGAACCTCGGGCGTGAATTTGGAGCCCGGGAACGCAAGGCCCAAGAGGCACCAGCTCTCCCGCGGCTGTACCACTCTGCCGCGACAGAACGAAAGAAAAGGCCTTGCTGAGAAAGCAGTAGCGAAGTGCGGTTCGCGCCGAGCTGAAAACATCTGCGACAGCACAGCTGTCGCTGGGAAATCAGAGTCGGTTCTGTGGGCTGCTCTCGTTGCTTGCCTTAGCCTAGTATTCGCAGCACGATGGGAGAAACCCTCATAGAGCGAAAGACTCTTTGCCGGGGCCTCCCCTATGGGAAAGCACAGCATTCTTTGGGAAATCAGAGTCGGGTCTGTGGGATGCTGCCTGCTGCTTGCCGGGGCCAGTCTCCACCGCGCTGTGTAATAAACCCGCATGGAGCGAAATCCTCTTGGCCTGGGCATCCCCTCTGCCTGAGAGAGAAGCGCAGTGGTGCCTGTGGAAAGATTTTTAAGGAAAGGGACCTGTCTGTCACTGCAGAGCGACGGAAGCCTGGCTGCTAAAGAGATCAGAGGGCACGATTAGGGCAGGGGAAAGGGCTCCACTCTGAGGAAGGAGTCTGGGCAGAAAGCATGCCTGTCCTGAGCCTTTGTGCCCAAGGAGACAGCAGCTCCTTGGTCACCTGTCCGTGGTGGAGACACGGGCTTGCCACCAGGCGCCTACCCTGAACTCGAGAAACAACGCCCAGAAAGAACTCGCCATCAGATGCCGTCTTCCTCCAGGATGTGGAAGCTTGGAGGAGGCACGGGGTTTAAGGGGAAGGAGTGGGGACAGTCCCCCCCCCCCCCAAAACTCCCTATTCTGTGCACGGGCGGTGTGCAGGGATCCTGTCACCTCTCCTTTCCTGTGGGGAAAGCACTGGCCTAGTCCGTGAATCTGCCTGAGCGCCAGAGTAAAAGGCCAAGCGATGCCTACACCGGGAGATGGTAGTGTGCCTAGAGTGCAATCCTTGGCTACGCACGCTACTGCAGGGTTGTGGCTATGTCTGCTTAGTTCGGCCTGGCAGGGTGAACCCAGGAGACTAACATGGAGCCCAGGAAAGCAAGGCCCAAGAGGCACCAGCTCTCCAGCAGCTCTTCTTGCCTGTCGCGACTGAAGCCTTGCTGAGGAAGCAGCGGCGAAGTGCTGTTCACTCCAAGCCAAAGCCTCTGCGAAAGCACAGCATGCGCTGAGAAATGTTCTGCGGGCTGCTGATGCTTGCCTGAGGCCAGTCTCACGGTGGGAGAAACCCGGCATACAGCGAAAGCCTCTTTGCCTGGGCATCTCCCCTGGGAAAGTGTGGCATTCGTTGGGAAATCAGAGTTGGGTTTGGGGATGCTGCTTCTGCTTGCCTGAGCTAGTCTCCGCAGCACGGTGGAAGATAACCGCATGGAGCGTAATACTCTTTGCCCTAGCATCCCCTCTGCCTGAGAGAGAAGCATGGTTGCACACGTCTGTCACCGTGCTCCCCAGGAGCAAGTGTGGGAAGACGCAGCACGCCGGCCCCGGGGAAGAGAAGGAGCCTTTGGCCTTGGGGTCGGGAAACGCTCGGGAAGCAGGATAGCCTGCCGTGGAATGAACAGCAGGCCGGTGGCAAGACAAGTGTCACCCGCTCCCTGTGCGGAGAGATGGTAACCTGGCTGCTAAGGAGACTTGAGGGGACGACTAGGGCAGGGGCGCATGCACCACTCTGAGGAAGGAGTCTGGGCAGAAAGCAGGCCTGTCCTGTGCCTCTGCTCACAAGGGGACAGCATCTCCTTGCCACCTGTCCCAAGGGCAGGCTTGGGCTTGCCACCAGGTGCCAAACCCGGAATTCGCAGAAACAACCCCATGGAGAAACGGGCAGTCAGATGCCGTCTTCCACAAAGATGTGGCAGGGGGTGTGCCGGGGAAAGAGTGGAGACACTCCCCTACAGTTCCCCATCCCAGTTCACGGGCCGTGTGCAGGGATCCTGTCGCCTCCTATCTCCTGAGGTGAAGGCACTGGCCTAGGCCCAGAGTCTGCCTGAGAAAAGGCAAAGCCTTACCTATGCCAAGAGATGGTAATAGGCATAGAGTGCCATGCTAGGACACGCACGCTGCTTCAGGGTTGTGACTGTGTCGCTTAGTTCGGCTTAACAAGATGAACCCCAGGCGCGAACTTGGAGCAGGGGAAAGCAAGGCCCAAGAGGAACCAGCTCTCCTCCTACTTGACAGAGCGAACGACCAAAGCCTTGCTGAGGAAGCAGCAGCGACGTGCGGTTTGTGCCAAGCTGAAAACCTCTGCGAAAGCATAGAAGTCGCTGGGAAATCAGAGTCGGTTCTGTGGGCTGCTTTTGTTGCTTGCCTTAGCCTAGTGTTCACAGCACGATGGGAGAAACCCGCATAGAGGGAAAGCCTCTTTGCCGGGGCATCGCCGCTGGCAAAGCACAGCATTCTTTGGGAAATCAGAGGCGGGGAAGAGAAGGAGCCGTTGTCCTTGGGGTCGGGAAAGGCGAAAAGCCTCTTTGCCTGGGCTTCTCCCCTAGGAAATCACAGCATTCGTTGGGAAATCAGAGTTCGTTTGGGAACGCTGCTGCTGCTTGCCTAAGATAGTTTCCGCAGCACGGTGGAATATACCCGCATGGAGCGAAATTCTCTTTGCCCTAGAATCCCCTCTGCCTGAGAGAGAAGCATAGTTGCACACGTCTGTCACCACGCTCCCCAGGAGCAAGTGTGGGGTAGGCGCAGCACGCCGCCCCCAGGGAAGAGAAGGAGCAGTTGGCTTTGGGGTCGGAAATCGCTCGGTAAGCAGGATAGCCTGCCGTGGCGCGAACAGCAGGCCGGTGGCAAGACAAGTGTCACCCGCTCCCTGTACGGAGAGATGGAAGCTTGGTGCAAAGGAGACGAGGGGATAAGAAGGGCAGGGGCGCGTGCTCCACTCTACGGAAGGAGTCTGGGCAGAGGTAGGCAGAAGGAGACAGCATCTCCTTGACCACCTGGCCCAAGGACAGCCTTGTGCTTGCCACCAGGTGCCGTACTCGGAACTCAGAGAAACAACCCAATGGAGAAAGGGGCAGTCAGATGCTGTCTTCCACCAAAATGTGGCAGCGTTGTCGGTGGCAGGGGTGTGCCAGGGAAGGAGTGGAGACAGTCCCCCACAGTACCCCATCCCAGTGCACGGACCGTGTACAGGGATCCTGTGGCCTCCTCTCTCCTGTGGTGAAGACACTGGCCTAGGCCCAGAGTCTGCCTGAGCGCGGGAGCAAAAGGAAAAGCCTTACCTACGCCAGGAGATGGTAAAAGGCATAGAGTGCCATGCTAGGCCACGCAGGCTGCTGCAGGGTGGTGACTGTGTCTGCTTAGTTAGGCTTAGCAAGGTGAACCTCGGGCGTGAATTTGGAGCCCGGGAACGCAAGGCCCAAGAGGCACCAGCTCTCCCGCGGCTGTACCACTCTGCCGCGACAGAACGAAAGAAAAGGCCTTGCTGAGAAAGCAGTAGCGAAGTGCGGTTCGCGCCGAGCTGAAAACATCTGCGACAGCACAGCTGTCGCTGGGAAATCAGAGTCGGTTCTGTGGGCTGCTCTCGTTGCTTGCCTTAGCCTAGTATTCGCAGCACGATGGGAGAAACCCGCATAGAGCGAAAGACTCTTTGCCGGGGCCTCCCCTATGGGAAAGCACAGCATTCTTTGGGAAATCAGAGTCGGGTCTGTGGGATGCTGCCTGCTGCTTGCCGGAGCCAGTCTCCACCACGCGGTGTAATAAACCCGCATGGAGCGAAATCCTCTTGGCCTGGGCATCCCCTCTGCCTGAGAGAGAAGCGCAGTGGCGCCTGTGGAAAGATTTTTAAGGAAAGGGACATGTCTGTCACTGCAGAGCGACGGAAGCCTGGCTGCTAAAGAGACCAGAGGGCACGATTAGGGCAGGAGAAAGGGCTCCACTCTGAGGAAGGAGTCTGGGCAGAAAGCATGCCTGTCCTGAGCCTTTGGGCCCAAGGAGACAGCAGCTCCTTGGTCACCTGTCCGTGGTGGAGACACGGGCTTGCCACCAGGCGCCTACCCTGAACTCGAGAAACAACGCCCAGAAAGAACTCGCCATCAGATGCCGTCTTCCTCCAGGATGTGGAAGCTTGGAGGAGGCACGGGGTTTAAGGGGAAGGAGTGGGGACAGTCCCCCCCCCTCCAAAACTCCCTATTCTGTGCACGGGCAGTGTGCAGGGATCCTGTCACCTCTCCTTTCCTGTGGGGAAAGCACTGGCCTAGTCCGTGAATCTGCCTAAGTGCCAGAGTAAAAGGCCAAGCGATGTCTACACCGGGAGATGGTAGTGTGCCTAGAGTGCAATCCTTGGCTACGCACGCTACTGCAGGGTTGTGGCTACGTCTGCTTAGTTCGGCCTGGCAGGGTGAACCCAGGACGCTAACATGGAGCCCAGGAAAGCAAGGCCCAAGAGGCACCAGCTCTCCAGCAGCTCTTCTTGCCTGACGCGACTGAAGCCTTGCTGAGGAAGCAGCGGGGAAGTGCTGTTCACTCCAAGCCAAAGCCTCTGCGAAAGCACAGCATGCGCTGAGAAATGTTCTGCGGGCTGCTGATGCTTGCCTGAGGCCAGTCTCACGGTGGGAGAAACCCGGCATACAGCGAAAGCCTCTTTGACTGGGTATCTCCCCTGGGAAGTGTGGCATTCGTTGGGAAATCAGAGTTGGGTTTGGGGATGCTGCTTCTGCTTGCCTGAGCTAGTCTCCGCAGCACGGTGGAAGATAACCGCATGGAGCGTAATACTTTTTGCCCTAGCATCCCCTCTGCCTGAGAGAGAAGCATGGTTGCACACGTCTGTCACCGTGCTCCCCAGGAGCAAGTGTGGGAAGACGCAGCACGCCGGCCCCGGGGAAGAGAAGGAGCCTTTGGCCTTGGGGTCGGGAAACGCTCGGGAAGCAGGATAGCCTGCCGTGGAATGAACAGCAGGCCGGTGGCAAGACAAGTGTCACCCGCTCCCTGTGCGGAGAGATGGTAACCTGGCTGCTAAGGAGACTTGAGGGGACGACTAGGGCAGGGGCGCATGCACCACTCTGAGGAAGGAGTCTGGGCAGAAAGCAGGCCTGTCCTGTGCCTCTGCTCACAAGGGGACAGCATCTCCTTGCCACCTGTCCCAAGGGCAGGCTTGGGCTTGCCACCAGGTGCCAAACCCGGAATTCGCAGAAACAACCCCATGGAGAAACGGGCAGTCAGATGCCGTCTTCCACAAAGATGTGGCAGGGGGTGTGCCGGGGAAAGAGTGGAGACACTCCCCTACAGTTCCCCATCCCAGTTCACGGGCCGTGTGCAGGGATCCTGTCGCCTCCTATCTCCTGAGGTGAAGGCACTGGCCTAGGCCCAGAGTCTGCCTGAGAAAAGGCAAAGCCTTACCTATGCCAAGAGATGGTAATAGGCATAGAGTGCCATGCTAGGACACGCACGCTGCTTCAGGGTTGTGACTGTGTCTGCTTAGTTCGGCTTAACAAGATGAACCCCAGGCGCGAACTTGGAGCAGGGGAAAGCAAGGCCCAAGAGGAACCAGCTCTCCTCCTACCGCGACAGAGCGAACGACCAAAGCCTTGCTGAGGAAGCAGCAGCGACGTGCGGTTTGTGCCAAGCTGAAAACCTCTGCGAAAGCATAGAAGTCGCTGGGAAATCAGAGTCGGTTCTGTGGGCTCCTTTTGTTGCTTGCCTTAGCCTAGTGTTCGCAGCACGATGGGAGAAACCCGCATAGAGGGAAAGCCTCTTTGCCGGGGCATCGCCGCTGGCAAAGCACAGCATTCTTTGGGAAATCAGAGGCGGGGAAGAGAAGGAGCCGTTGGCCTTGGGGTCGGGAAAGGCGAAAAGCCTCTTTGCCTGGGCTTCTCCCCTAGGAAAGCACAGCATTCGTTGGGAAATCAGAGTTCGTTTGGGAACGCTGCTGCTGCTTGCCTAAGATAGTCTCCGCAGCACGGTGGAATATACCCGCATGGAGCGAAATTCTCTTTGCCCTAGCATCCCCTCTGCCTGAGAGAGAAGCATGGTTGCACACGTCTGTCACCGTGCTCCCCAGGATCAAGTGTGGGAAGACGCAGCACGCCGGCCCCGGGGAAGAGAAGGAGCCTTTGGCCTTGGGGTCGGGAAACGCTCGGGAAGCAGGATAGCCTGCCGTGGAATGAACAGCAGGCCGGTGGCAAGACAAGTGTCACCCGCTCCCTGTGCGGAGAGATGGTAACCTGGCTGCTAAGGAGACTTGAGGGGACGACTAGGGCAGGGGCGCATGCACCACTCTGAGGAAGGAGTCTGGGCAGAAAGCAGGCCTGTCCTGTGCCTCTGCTCACAAGGGGACAGCATCTCCTTGCCACCTGTCCCAAGGGCAGGCTTGGGCTTGCCACCAGGTGCCAAACCCGGAATTCGCAGAAACAACCCCATGGAGAAACGGGCAGTCAGATGCCGTCTTCCACAAAGATGTGGCAGGGGGTGTGCCGGGGAAAGAGTGGAGACACTCCCCTACAGTTCCCCATCCCAGTTCACGGGCCGTGTGCAGGGATCCTGTCGCCTCCTATCTCCTGAGGTGAAGGCACTGGCCTAGGCCCAGAGTCTGCCTGAGAAAAGGCAAAGCCTCACCTATGCCAAGAGATGGTAATAGGCATAGAGTGCCATGCTAGGACACGCACGCTGCTTCAGGGTTGTGACTGTGTCTGCTTAGTTCGGCTTAACAAGATGAACCCCAGGCGCGAACTTGGAGCAGGGGAAAGCAAGGCCCAAGAGGAACCAGCTCTCCTCCTACCGCGACAGAGCGAACGACCAAAGCCTTGCTGAGGAAGCAGCAGCGACGTGCGGTTTGTGCCAAGCTGAAAACCTCTGCGAAAGCATAGAAGTCGCTGGGAAATCAGAGTCGGTTCTGTGGGCTGCTTTTGTTGCTTGCCTTAGCCTAGTGTTCGCAGCACGATGGGAGAAACCCGCATAGAGGGAAAGCCTCTTTGCCGGGGCATCGCCGCTGGCAAAGCACAGCATTCTTTGGGAAATCAGAGGCGGGGAAGAGAAGGAGCCGTTGGCCTTGGGGTCGGGAAAGGCGAAAAGCCTCTTTGCCTGGGCTTCTCCCCTAGGAAAGCACAGCATTCGTTGGGAAATCAGAGTTCGTTTGGGAACGCTGCTGCTGCTTGCCTAAGATAGTCTCCACAGCACGGTGGAATATACCCGCATGGAGCGAAATTCTCTTTGCCCTAGAATCCCTTCTGCCTGAGAGAGAAGCATAGTTGCACACCTCTGTCACCACGCTCCCCAGGAGCAAGTGTGGGGTAGGCGCAGCACGCCGCCCCCAGGGAAGAGAAGGAGCCGTTGGCTTTGGGGTCGGGAATCGCTCGGTAAGCAGGATAGCCTGCCGTGGCGCGAACAGCAGGCCGGTGGCAAGACAAGTGTCACCCGCTCCCTGTACGGAGAGATGGAAGCTTGGTGCAAAGGAGACGAGGGGATAAGAAGGGCAGGGGCGCGTGCTCCACTCTAAGGAAGGAGTCTGGGCAGAGGTAGGCAGAAGGAGACAGCATCTCCTTGACCACCTGTCCCAAGGACAGACTTGTGCTTGCCACCAGGTGCCGTACTTGGAACTCACAGAAACAACCCAATGGAGAAAGGGGCAGTCAGATGCTGTCTTCCACCAAAATGTGGCAGCGTTGTCTGTGGCAGGGGTGTGCCAGGGAAGGAGTGGAGACAGTCCCCCACAGTACCCCATCCCAGTGCACGGACCGTGTACAGGGATCCTGTGGCCTCCTCTCTCCTGTGGTGAAGACACTGGCCTAGGCCCAGAGTCTGCCTGAGCGCGGGAGCAAAAGGAAAAGCCTTACCTACGCCAGGAGATGGTAAAAGGCATAGAGTGCCATGCTAGGCCACGCAGGCTGCTGCAGGGTGGTGACTGTGTCTGCTTAGTTAGGCTTAGCAAGGTGAACCTCGGGCGTGAATTTGGAGCCCGGGAACGCAAGGCCCAAGAGGCACCAGCTCTCCCGCGGCTGTACCACTCTGCCGCGACAGAACGAAAGAAAAGGCCTTGCTGAGAAAGCAGTAGCGAAGTGCGGTTCGCGCCGAGCTGAAAACATCTGCGACAGCACAGCTATCGCTGGGAAATCAGAGTCGGTTCTGTGGGCTGCTCTCGTTGCTTGCCTTAGCCTAGTATTCGCAGCACGATGGGAGAAACCCGCATAGAGCGAAAGACTCTTTGCCGGGGCCTCCCCTATGGGAAAGCACAGCATTCTTTGGGAAATCAGAGTCGGGTCTGTGGGATGCTGCCTGCTGCTTGCCGGAGCCAGTCTCCACCGCGCGGTGTAATAAACCCGCATGGAGCGAAATCCTCTTGGCCTGGGCATCCCCTCTGCCTGAGAGAGAAGTGCAGTGGCGCCTGTGGAAAGATTTTTAAGGAAAGGGACATGTCTGTCACTGCAGAGCGACGGAAGCCTGGATGCTAAAGAGACCAGAGGGCACGGTTAGGGCAGGAGAAAGGGCTCCACTCTGAGGAAGGAGTCTGGGCAGAAAGCATGCCTGTCCTGAGCCTTTGGGCCCAAGGAGACAGCAGCTCCTTTGTCACCTGTCCGTGGTGGAGACACGGGCTTGCCACCAGGCGCCTACCCTGAACTCGAGAAACAACGCCCAGAAAGAAGTCGCCATCAGATGCCGTCTTCCTCCAGGATGTGGAAGCTTGGAGGAGGCACGGGGTTTAAGGGGAAGGAGTGGGGACAGTCCCCCCCCCCAAAACTCCCTATTCTGTGCACGGGCGGTGTGCAGGGATCCTGTCACCTCTCCTTTCCTGTGGGGAAAGCACTGGCCTAGTCCGTGAATCTGCCTAAGCGCCAGAGTAAAAGGCCAAGCGATGTCTACACCGGGAGATGGTAGTGTGCCTAGAGTGCAATCCTTGGCTACGCACGCTACTGCAGGGTTGTGGCTACGTCTGCTTAGTTCGGCCTGGCAGGGTGAACCCAGGACGCTAACATGGAGCCCAGGAAAGCAAGGCCCAAGAGGCACCAGCTCTCCAGCAGCTCTTCTTGCCTGACGCGACTGAAGCCTTCCTGAGGAAGCAGCGGCGAAGTGCTGTTCACTCCAAGCCAAAGCCTCTGCGAAAGCACAGCATGCGCTGAGAAATGTTCTGCGGGCTGCTGATGCTTGCCTGAGGCCAGTCTCACGGTGGGAGAAACCCGGCATACAGCGAAAGCCTCTTTGACTGGGCATCTCCCCTGGGAAAGTGTGGCATTCGTTGGGAAATCAGAGTTGGGTTTGGGGATGCTGCTTCTGCTTGCCTGAGCTAGTCTCCGCAGCACGGTGGAAGATAATCGCATGGAGCGTAATACTCTTTGCCCTAGCATCCCCTCTGCCTGAGAGAGAAGCATGGTTGCACACGTCTTTCACCGTGCTCCCCAGGAGCAAGTGTGGGAAGACGCAGCACGCCGGCCCCGGGGAAGAGAAGGAGCCTTTGGCCTTGGGGTCGGGAAACGCTCGGGAAGCAGGATAGCCTGCCGTGGAATGAACAGCAGGCCGGTGGCAAGACAAGTGTCACCCGCTCCCTGTGCGGAGAGATGGTAACCTGGCTGCTAAGGAGACTTGAGGGGACGACTAGGGCAGGGGCGCATGCACCACTCTGAGGAAGGAGTCTGGGCAGAAAGCAGGCCTGTCCTGTGCCTCTGCTCACAAGGGGACAGCATCTCCTTACCACCTGTCCCAAGGGCAGGCTTGGGCTTGCCACCAGGTGCCAAACCCGGAATTTGCAGAAACAACCCCATGGAGAAACGGGCAGTCAGATGCCGTCTTCCACAAAGATGTGGCTGGGGGTGTGCCGGGGAAAGAGTGGAGACACTCCCCTACAGTTCCCCATCCCAGTTCACGGGCCGTGTGCAGGGATCCTGTCGCCTCCTATCTCCTGAGGTGAAGGCACTGGCCTAGGCCCAGAGTCTGCCTGAGAAAAGGCAAAGCCTTACCTATGCCTAGAGATGGTAATAGGCATAGAGTGCCATGCTAGGACACGCACGCTGCTTCAGGGTTGTGACTGTGTCTGCTTAGTTCGGCTTAACAAGATGAACCCCAGGCGCGAACTTGGAGCAGGGGAAAGCAAGGCCCAAGAGGAACCAGCTCTCCTCCTACCGCGACAGAGCGAACGACCAAAGCCTTGCTGAGGAAGCAGCAGCGACGTGCGGTTTGTGCCAAGCTGAAAACCTCTGCGAAAGCATAGAAGTCGCTGGGAAATCAGAGTCGGTTCTGTGGGCTGCTTTTGTTGCTTGCCTTAGCCTAGTGTTCGCAGCACGATGGGAGAAACCCGCATAGAGGGAAAGCCTCTTTGCCGGGGCATCGCCGCTGGCAAAGCACAGCATTCCTTGGGAAATCAGAGGCGGGGAAGAGAAGGAGCCGTTGGCCTTGGGGTCGGGAAAGGCGAAAAGCCTCTTTGCCTGGGCTTCTCCCCTAGGAAAGCACAGCATTCGTTGGGAAATCAGAGTTCGTTTGGGAACGCTGCTGCTGCTTGCCTAAGATAGTCTCCGCAGCACGGTGGAATATACCCGCATGGAGCGAAATTCTCTTTGCCCTAGAATCCCCTCTGCCTGAGAGAGAAGCATGGTTGCACACGTCTGTCACCACGCTCCCCAGGAGCAAGTGTGGGGTAGGCGCAGCACGCCGCCCCCAGGGAAGAGAAGGAGCCGTTGGCTTTGGGGTCGGGAATCGCTCGGTAAGCAGGATAGCCTGCCGTGGCGCGAACAGCAGGCCGGTGGCAAGACAAGTGTCACCCGCTCCCTGTACGGAGAGAGGGAAGCTTGGTGCAAAGGAGACGAGGGGATAAGAAGGGCAGGGGCGCGTGCTCCACTCTAAGGAAGGGGTCTGGGCAGAGGCAGGCAGAAGGAGACAGCATCTCCTTGACCACCTGTCCCAAGGACAGCCTTGTGCTTGCCACCAGGTGCCGTACTCGGAACTCACAGAAACAACCCAATGGAGAAAGGGGCAGTCAGATGCTGTCTTCCACCAAAATGTGGCAGCGTTGTCGGTGGCAGGGGTGTGCCAGGGAAGGAGTGGAGACAGTCCCCCACAGTACCCCATCCCAGTGCACGGACCGTGTACAGGGATCCTGTGGCCTCCTCTCTCCTGTGGTGAAGACACTGGCCTAGGCCCAGAGTCTGCCTGAGCGCGGGAGCAAAAGGAAAAGCCTTACCTACGCCAGGAGATGGTAAAAGGCATAGAGTGCCATGCTAGGCCACGCAGGCTGCTGCAGGGTGGTGACTGTGTCTGCTTAGTTAGGCTTAGCAAGGTGAACCTCGGGCGTGAATTTGGAGCCCGGGAACGCAAGGCCCAAGAGGCACCAGCTCTCCCGCGGCTGTACCACTCTGCCGCGACAGAACGAAAGAAAAGGCCTTGCTGAGAAAGCAGTAGCGAAGTGCGGTTCGCGCCGAGCTGAAAACATCTGCGACAGCACAGCTGTCGCTGGGAAATCAGAGTCGGTTCTGTGGGCTGCTCTCGTTGCTTGCCTTAGCCTAGTATTCGCAGCATGATGGGAGAAACCCGCATAGAGCGAAAGACTCTTTGCCGGGGCCTCCCCTATGGGAAAGCACAGCATTCTTTGGGAAATCAGAGTCGGGTCTCTGGGATGCTGCCTGCTGCTTGCCGGAGCCAGTCTCCACCGCGCGGTGTAATAAACCCGCATGGAGCGAAATCCTCTTGGCCTGGGCATCCCCTCTGCCTGAGAGAGAAGCGCAGTGGCGCCTGTGGAAAGATTTTTAAGGAAAGGGACATGTCTGTCACTGCAGAGCGACGGAAGCCTGGCTGCTAAAGAGACCAGAGGGCACGATTAGGGCAGGGGAAAGGGCTCCACTCTGAGGAAGGAGTCTGGGCAGAAAGCATGCCTGTCCTGAGCCTTTGGGCCCAAGGAGACAGCAGCTCCTTGGTCACCTGTCCGTGGTGGAGACACGGGCTTGCCACCAGGCGCCTACCCTGAACTCGAGAAACAACGCCCAGAAAGAACTCGCCATCAGATGCCGTCTTCCTCCAGGATGTGGAAGCTTGGAGGAGGCACGGGGTTTAAGGGGAAAGAGTGGGGACAGTCCCCCCCCCCAAAAGCTCCCTATTCAGTGCACGGGCGGTGTGCAGGGATCCTGTCACCTCTCCTTTCCTGTGGGGAAAGCACTGGCCTAGTCCGTGAATCTGCCTGAGCGCCAGAGTAAAAGGCCAAGCGATGCCTTCACCGGGAGATGGTAGTGTGCCTAGAGTGCAATCCATGGCTACGCACGCTACTGCTGGGTTGTGGCTATGTCTGCTTAGTTCGGCCTGGCAGGGTGAACCCAGGACGCTAACATGGAGCCCAGGAAAGCAAGGCCCAAGAGGCACCAGCTCTCCAGCAGCTCTTCTTGCCTGACGCGACTGAAGTCTTGCTGAGGAAGCAGCGGCGAAGTGCTGTTCACTCCAAGCCAAAGCCTCTGCGAAAGCACAGCATGCGCTGAGAAATGTTCTGCGGGCTGCTGATTCTTGCCTGAGGCCAGTCTCACGGTGGGAGAAACCCGGCATACAGCGAAAGCGTCTTTGACTGGGCATCTCCCCTGGGAAAGTGTGGCATTCGTTGGGAAATCAGAGTTGGGTTTGGGGATGCTGCTTCTGCTTGCCTGAGCTAGTCTCCGCAGCACGGTGGAAGATAACCGCATGGAGCGAAATACTCTTTGCCCTAGCATCCCCTCTGCCTGAGAGAGAAGCATGGTTGCACACGTCTGTCACCGTGCTCCCCAGGATCAAGTGTGGGAAGACGCAGCACGCCGGCCCCGGGGAAGAGAAGGAGCCTTTGGCCTTGGGGTCGGGAAACGCTCGGGAAGCAGGATAGCCTGCCGTGGAATGAACAGCAGGCCGGTGGCAAGACAAGTGTCACCCGCTCCCTGTGCGGAGAGATGGTAACCTGGCTGCTAAGGAGACTTGAGGGGACGACTAGGGCAGGGGCGCATGCACCACTCTGAGGAAGGAGTCTGGGCAGAAAGCAGGCCTGTCCTGTGCCTCTGCTCACAAGGGGACAGCATCTCCTTGCCACCTGTCCCAAGGGCAGGCTTGGTCTTGCCACCAGGTGCCAAACCCGGAATTCGCAGAAACAACCCCATGGAGAAACGGGCAGTCAGATGCCGTCTTCCACAAAGATGTGGCAGGGGGTGTGCCGGGGAAAGAGTGGAGACACTCCCCTACAGTTCCCCATCCCAGTTCACGGGCCGTGTGCAGGGATCCTGTCGCCTCCTATCTCCTGAGGTGAAGGCACTGGCCTAGGCCCAGAGTCTGCCTGAGAAAAGGCAAAGCCTTACCTATGCCAAGAGATGGTAATAGGCATAGAGTGCCATGCTAGGACACGCACGCTGCTTCAGGGATGTGACTGTGTCTGCTTAGTTCGGCTTAACAAGATGAACCCCAGGCGCGAACTTGGAGCAGGGGAAAGCAAGGCCCAAGAGGAACCAGCTCTCCTCCTACGGCGACAGAGCAAACGACCAAAGCCTTGCTGAGGAAGCAGCAGCGACGTGCGGTTTGTGCCAAGCTGAAAACCTCTGCGAAAGCATAGAAGTCGCTGGGAAATCAGAGTCGGTTCTGTGGGCTGCTTTTGTTGCTTGCCTTAGCCTAGTATTCGCAGCACGATGGGAGAAACCCGCATAGAGGGAAAGCCTCTTTGCCGGGGCATCGCCGCTGGCAAAGCACAGCATTCTTTGGGAAATCAGAGGCGGGGAAGAAAAGGAGCCGTTGGCCTTGGGGTCGGGAAAGGCGAAAAGCCTCTTTGCCTGGGCTTCTCCCCTAGGAAAGCACAGCATTCGTTGGGAAATCAGAGTTCGTTTGGGAACGCTGCTGCTGCTTGCCTAAGATAGTCTCCGCAGCACGGTGGAATATACCCAATGGAGCGAAATTCTCTTTGCCCTAGAATCCCCTCTGCCTGAGAGAGAAGCATGGTTGCACACGTCTGTCACCACGCTCCCCAGGAGCAAGTGTGGGGTAGGCGCAGCACGCCGCCCCCAGGGAAGAGAAGGAGCCGTTGGCTTTGGGGTCGGGAATCGCTCGGTAAGCAGGATAGCCTGCCGTGGCGCGAACAGCAGGCCGGTGGCAAGACAAGTGTCACCCGCTCCCTGTACGGATAGATGGAAGCTTGGTGCAAAGGAGACGAGGGGATAAGAAGGGCAGGGGCGCGTGCTCCACTCTAAGGAAGGAGTCTGGGCAGAGGCAGGCAGAAGGAGACAGCATCTCCTTGACCACCTGTCCCAAGGACAGCCTTGTGCTTGCCACCAGGTGCCGTACTCGGAACTCACAGAAACAACCCAATGGAGAAAGGGGCAGTCAGATGCTGTCTTCCACCAAAATGTGGCAGCGTTGTCGGTGGCAGGGGTGTGCCAGGGAAGGAGTGGAGACAGTCTCCCACAGTACCCCATCCCAGTGCACGGACCGTGTACAGGGATCCTGTGGCCTCCTCTCCCCTGTGGTGAAGACACTGGCCTAGGCCCAGAGTCTGCCTGAGCTCGGGAGCAAAAGGAAAAGCCTTACCTACGCCAGGAGATGGTAAAAGGCATAGAGTGCCATGCTAGGCCACGCAGGCTGCTGCAGGGTGGTGACTGTGTCTGCTTAGTTAGGCTTAGCAAGGTGAACCTCGGGCGTGAATTTGGAGCCCGGGAACGCAAGGCCCAAGAGGCACCAGCTCTCCCGCGGCTGTACCACTCTGCCGCGACAGAACGAAAGAAAAGGCCTTGCTGAGAAAGCAGTAGCGAAGTGCGGTTCGCGCCGAGCTGAAAACATCTGCGACAGTACAGCTGTCGCTGGGAAATCAGAGTCGGTTCTGTGGGCTGCTCTCGTTGCTTGCCTTAGCCTAGTATTCGCAGCACGATGGGAGAAACCCGCATAGAGCGAAAGACTCTTTGCCGGGGCCTCCCCTATGGGAAAGCACAGCATTCTTTGGGAAATCAGAGTCGGGTCTCTGGGATGCTGCCTGCGGCTTGCTGGGGCCAGTCTCCACCGCGCTGTGTAATAAACGCGCATGGAGCGAAATCCTCTTGGCCTGGGCATCCCCTCTGCCTGAGAGAGAAGCGCAGTGGCGCCTGTGGAAAGATTTTTAAGGAAAGGGACATGTCTGTCACTGCAGAGCGACGGAAGCCTGGCTGCTAAAGAGATCAGAGGGCACGATTAGGGCAGGGGAAAGGGCTCCACTCTGAGGAAGGAGTCTGGGCAGAAAGCATGCCTGTCCTGAGCCTTTGGGCCCAAGGAGACAGCAGCTCCTTGGTCACCTGTCCGTGGTGGAGACACGGGCTTGCCACCAGGCGCCTACCCTGAACTCGAGAAACAACGCCGAGAAAGAACTCGCCATCAGATGCCGTCTTCCTCCAGGATGTGGAAGCTTGGAGCAGGCACGGGGTTTAAGGGGAAGGAGTGGGGACAGTCCCCCCCGCCCCAAAGCTCCCTATTCAGTGCACGGGCGGTGTGCAGGGATCCTGTCACCTCTCCTTTCCTGTGGGGAAAGCACTGGCCTAGTCCGTGAATCTGCCTGAGCGCCAGAGTAAAAGGCCAAGCGATGCCTACACTGGGAGATGGTAGTGTGCCTAGAGTGCAATCCTTGGCTATGCACGCTACTGCAGGGTTGTGGCTACGTCTGCTTAGTTCGGCCTGGCAGGGTGAACCCAGGACGCTAACATGGAGCCCAGGAAAGCAAGGCCCAAGAGGCACCAGCTCTCCAGCAGCTCTTCTTGCCTGACGCGACTGAAGTCTTGCTGAGGAAGCAGCGGCGAAGTGCTGTTCACTCCAAGCCAAAGCCTCTGCGAAAGCACAGCATGCGCTGAGAAATGTTCTGCGGGCTGCTGATGCTTGCCTGAGGCCAGTCTCACGGTGGGAGAAACCCGGCATACAGCGAAAGCCTCTTTGCCTGGGCATCTCCCCTGGGAAAGTGTGGCATTCGTTGGGAAATCAGAGTTGGGTTTGGGGATGCTGCTTCTGCTTGCCTGAGCTAGTCTCCGCAGCACGGTGGAAGATAACCGCATGGAGCGAAATACTCTTTGCCCTAGCATCCCCTCTGCCTGAGAGAGAAGCATGGTTGCACACGTCTGTCACCGTGCTCCCCAGAATCAAGTGTGGGAAGACGCAGCACGCCGGCCCCGGGGAAGAGAAGGAGCCTTTGGCCTTGGGGTCGGGAAACGCTCGGGAAGCAGGATAGCCTGCCGTGGAATGAACAGCAGGCCGGTGGCAAGACAAGTGTCACCCGCTCCCTGTGCGGAGAGATGGTAACCTGGCTGCTAAGGAGACTTGAGGGGACGACTAGGGCAGGGGCGCATGCACCACTCTGAGGAAGGAGTCTGGGCAGAAAGCAGGCCTGTCCTGTGCCTCTGCTCACAAGGGGACAGCATCTCCTTGCCACCTGTCCCAAGGGCAGGCTTGGTCTTGCCACCAGGTGCCAAACCCGGAATTCGGAGAAACAACCCCATGGAGAAACGGGCAGTCAGATGCCGTCTTCCACAAAGATGTGGCAGGGGGTGTGCCGGGGAAAGAGTGGAGACACTCCCCTACAGTTCCCCATCCCAGTTCACGGGCCGTGTGCAGGGATCCTGTCGCCTCCTATCTCCTGAGGTGAAGGCACTGGCCTAGGCCCAGAGTCTGCCTGAGAAAAGGCAAAGCCTTACCTATGCCAAGAGATGGTAATAGGCATAGAGTGCCATGCTAGGACACGCACGCTGCTTCAGGGTTGTGACTGTGTCTGCTTAGTTCGGCTTAACAAGATGAACCCCAGGCGCGAACTTGGAGCAGGGGAAAGCAAGGCCCAAGAGGAACCAGCTCTCCTCCTACGGCGACAGAGCGAACGACCAAAGCCTTGCTGAGGAAGCAGCAGCGACGTGCGGTTTGTGCCAAGCTGAAAACCTCTGCGAAAGCATAGAAGTCGCTGGGAAATCAGAGTCGGTTCTGTGGGCTGCTTTTGTTGCTTGCCTTAGCCTAGTATTCGCAGCACGATGGGAGAAACCCGCATAGAGGGAAAGCCTCTTTGCCGGGGCATCGCCGCTGGCAAAGCACAGCATTCTTTGGGAAATCAGAGGCGGGGAAGAAAAGGAGCCGTTGGCCTTGGGGTCGGGAAAGGCGAAAAGCCTCTTTGCCTGGGCTTCTCCCCTAGGAAAGCACAGCATTCGTTGGGAAATCAGAGTTCGTTTGGGAACGCTGCTACTGCTTGCCTAAGATAGTCTCCGCAGCACGGTGGAATATACCCAATGGAGCGAAATTCTCTTTGCCCTAGAATCCCCTCTGCCTGAGAGAGAAGCATGGTTGCACACGTCTGTCACCACGCTCCCCAGGAGCAAGTGTGGGGTAGGCGCAGCACGCCGCCCCCAGGGAAGAGAAGGAGCCGTTGGCTTTGGTGTCGGGAATCGCTCGGTAAGCAGGATAGCCTGCCGTGGCGCGAACAGCAGGCCGGTGGCAAGACAAGTGTCACCCGCTCCCTGTACGGATAGATGGAAGCTTGGTGCAAAGGAGACGAGGGGATAAGAAGGGCAGGGGCGCGTGCTCCACTCTAAGGAAGGAGTCTGGGCAGAGGCAGGCAGAAGGAGACAGCATCTCCTTGACCACCTGTCCCAAGGACAGCCTTGTGCTTGCCACCAGGTGCCGTACTCGGAACTCACAGAAACAACCCAATGGAGAAAGGGGCAGTCAGATGCTGTCTTCCACCAAAATGTGGCAGCGTTGTCGGTGGCAGGGGTGTGCCAGGGAAGGAGAGGAGACAGTCCCCCACAGTACCCCATCCCAGTGCACGGACCGTGTACAGGGATCCTGTGGCCTCCTCTCTCCTGTGGTGAAGACACTGGCCTAGGCCCAGAGTCTGCCTGAGCGTGGGAGCAAAAGGAAAAGCCTTACCTACGCCAGGAGATGGTAAAAGGCATAGAGTGCCATGCTAGGCCACGCAGGCTGCTGCAGGGTGGTGACTGTGTCTGCTTAGTTAGGCTTAGCAAGGTGAACCTCGAGCGTGAATTTGGAGCCCGGGAACGCAAGGCCCAAGAGGCACCAGCTCTCCCGCGGCTGTACCACTCTGCCGCGACAGAACGAAAGAAAAGGCCTTGCTGAGAAAGCAGTAGCGAAGTGCGGTTCGCGCCGAGCTGAAAACATCTGCGACAGCACAGCTGTCGCTGGGAAATCAGAGTCGGTTCTGTGGGCTGCTCTCGTTGCTTGCCTTAGCCTAGTATTCGCAGCACGATGGGAGAAACCCGCATAGAGCGAAAGACTCTTTGCCGGGGCCTCCCCTATGGGAAAGCACAGCATTCTTTGGGAAATCAGAGTCGGGTCTGTGGGATGCTGCCTGCTGCTTGCCGGGGCCAGTCTCCACCGCGCTGTGTAATAAACCCGCATGGAGCGAAATCCTCTTGGCCTGGGCATCCCCTCTGCCTGAGAGAGAAGCGCAGTGGCGCCTGTGGAAAGATTTTTAAGGAAAGGGACATGTCTGTCACTGCAGAGCGACGGAAGCCTGGCTGCTAAAGAGATCAGAGGGCACGATTAGGGCAGGGGAAAGGGCTCCACTCTGAGGAAGGAGTCTGGGCAGAAAGCATGCCTGTCCTGAGCCTTTGGGCCCAAGGAGACAGCAGCTCCTTGGTCACCTGTCCGTGGTGGAGACACGGGCTTGCCACCAGGCGCCTACCCTGAACTCGAGAAACAACGCCCAGAAAGAACTCGCCATCAGATGCCGTCTTCCTCCAGGATGTGGAAGCTTGGATCAGGCACGGGGTTTAAGGGGAAGGAGTCGGGACAGTCCCCCCCCCCCAAAGCTCCCTATTCAGTGCACGGGCGGTGTGCAGGGATCCTGTCACCTCTCCTTTCCTGTGGGGAAAGCACTGGCCTAGTCCGTGAATCTGCCTGAGCGCCAGAGTAAAAGGCCAAGCGATGCCTACACCGGGAGATGGTAGTGTGCCTAGAGTGCAATCCTTGGCTACGCACGCTACTGCAGGGTTGTGGCTACGTCTGCTTACTTCGGCCTGGCAGGGTGAACCCAGGACGCTAACATGGAGCCCAGGAAAGCAAGGCCCAAGAGGCACCAGCTCTCCAGCAGCTCTTCTTGCCTTACGCGACTGAAGCCTTCCTGAGGAAGCAGCGGCGAAGTGCTTTCACTCCAAGCCAAAGCCTCTGCGAAAGCACAGCATGCGCTGAGAAATGTTCTGCGGGCTGCTGATGCTTGCCTGAGGCCAGTCTCACGGTGGGAGAAACCCGGCATACAGCGAAAGCCTCTTTGACTGGGCATCTCCCCTGGGAAAGTGTGGCATTCGTTGGGAAATCAGAGTTGGGTTTGGGGATGCTGCTTCTGCTTGCCTGAGCTAGTCTCCGCAGCACGGTGGAAGATAATCGCATGGAGCGTAATACTCTTTGCCCTAGCATCCCCTCTGCCTGAGAGAGAAGCATGTTTGCACACGTCTGTCACCGTGCTCCCCAGGAGCAAGTGTGGGAAGACGCAGCACGCCGGCCCCGGGGAAGATAAGGAGCCTTTGGCCTTGGGGTCGGGAAACGCTCGGGAAGCAGGATAGCCTGCCGTGGAATGAACAGCAGGCCGGTGGCAAGACAAGTGTCACCCGCTCCCTGTGCGGAGAGATGGTAACCTGGCTGCTAAGGAGACTTGAGGGGACGACTAGGGCAGGGGCGCATGCACCACTCTGAGGAAGGAGTCTGGGCAGAAAGCAGGCCTGTCCTGTGCCTCTGCTCACAAGGGGACAGCATCTCCTTGCCACCTGTCCCAAGGGCAGGCTTGGGCTTGCCACCAGGTGCCAAACCCGGAATTTGCAGAAACAACCCCATGGAGAAACGGGCAGTCAGATGCCGTCTTCCACAAAGATGTGGCAGAGGGTGTGCCGGGGAAAGAGTGGAGACACTCCCCTACAGTTCCCCATCCCAGTTCACGGGCCGTGTGCAGGGATCCTGTCGCCTCCTATCTCCTGAGGTGAAGGCACTGGCCTAGGCCCAGAGTCTGCCTGAGAAAAGGCAAAGCCTTACCTATGCCAAGAGATGGTAATAGGCATAGAGTGCCATGCTAGGACACGCACGCTGCTTCAGGGATGTGACTGTGTCTGCTTAGTTCGGCTTAACAAGATGAACCCCAGGCGCGAACTTGGAGCAGGGGAAAGCAAGGCCCAAGAGGAACCAGCTCTCCTCCTACCGCGACAGAGCGAACGACCAAAGCCTTGCTGAGGAAGAAGCAGCGACGTGCGGTTTGTGCCAAGCTGAAAACCTCTGCGAAAGCATAGAAGTCGCTGGGAAATCAGAGTCGGTTCTGTGGGCTGCTTTTGTTGCTTGCCTTAGCCTAGTGTTCGCAGCACGATGGGAGAAACCCGCATAGAGGGAAAGCCTCTTTGCCGGGGCATCGCCGCTGGCAAAGCACAGCATTCTTTGGGAAATCAGAGGCGGGGAAGAGAAGGAGCCGTTGGCCTTGGGGTCGGGAAAGGCGAAAAGCCTCTTTGCCTGGGCTTCTCCCCTAGGAAAGCACAGCATTCGTTTGGAAATCAGAGTTCGTTTGGGAACGCTGCTGCTGCTTGCCTAAGATAGTCTCCGCAGCACGGTGGAATATACCCGCATGGAGCGAAATTCTCTTTGCCCTAGAATCCCCTCTGCCTGAGAGAGAAGCATGGTTGCACACGTCTGTCACCACGCTCCCCAGGAGCAAGTGTGGGGTAGGCGCAGCACGCCGCCCCCAGGGAAGAGAAGGAGCCGTTGGCTTTGGGGTCGGGAATCGCTCGGTAAGCAGGATAGCCTGCCGTGGCGCGAACAGCAGGCCGGTGGCAAGACAAGTGTCACCCGCTCCCTGTACGGAGAGAGGGAAGCTTGGTGCAAAGGAGACGAGGGGATAAGAAGGGCAGGGGCGCGTGCTCCACTCTAAGGAAGGGGTCTGGGCAGAGGCAGGCAGAAGGAGACAGCATCTCCTTGACCACCTGTCCCAAGGACAGCCTTGTGCTTGCCACCAGGTGCCGTACTCGGAACTCACAGAAACAACCCAATGGAGAAAGGGGCAGTCAGATGCTGTCTTCCACCAAAATGTGGCAGCGTTGTCGGTGGCAGGGGTGTGCCAGGGAAGGAGTGGAGACAGTCCCCCACAGTACCCCATCCCAGTGCACGGACCGTGTACAGGGATCCTGTGGCCTCCTCTCTCCTGTGGTGAAGACACTGGCCTAGGCCCAGAGTCTGCCTGAGCGCGGGAGCAAAAGGAAAAGCCTTACCTACGCCAGGAGATGGTAAAAGGCATAGAGTGCCATGCTAGGCCACGCAGGCTGCTGCAGGGTGGTGACTGTGTCTGCTTAGTTAGGCTTAGCAAGGTGAACCTCGGGCGTGAATTTGGAGCCCGGGAACGCAAGGCCCAAGAGGCACCAGCTCTCCCGCGGCTGTACCACTCTGCCGCGACAGAACGAAAGAAAAGGCCTTGCTGAGAAAGCAGTAGCGAAGTGCGGATCGCGCCGAGCTGAAAACATCTGCGACAGCACAGCTGTCGCTGGGAAATCAGAGTCGGTTCTGTGGGCTGCTCTCGTTGCTTGCCTTAGCCTAGTATTCGCAGCACGATGGGAGAAACCCGCATAGAGCGAAAGACTCTTTGCCGGGGCCTCCCCTATGGGAAAGCACAGCATTCTTTGGGAAATCAGAGTCGGGTCTGTGGGATGCTGCCTGCTGCTTGCTGGAGCCAGTCTCCACCGCGCGGTGTAATAAACCCGCATGGAGCGAAATCCTCTTGGCCTGGGCATCCCCTCTGCCTGAGAGAGAAGCGCAGTGGCGCCTGTGGAAAGATTTTTAAGGAAAGGGACATGTCTGTCACTGCAGAGCGACGGAAGCCTGGCTGCTAAAGAGATCAGAGGGCACGATTAGGGCAGGGGAAAGGGCTCCACTCTGAGGAAGGAGTCTGGGCAGAAAGCATGCCTGTCCTGAGCCTTTGGGCCCAAGGAGACAGCAGCTCCTTGGTCACCTGTCCGTGGTGGAGACACGGGCTTGCCACCAGGCGCCTACCCTGAACTCGAGAAACAACGCCCAGAAAGAACTCGCCATCAGATGCCGTCTTCCTCCAGGATGTGGAAGCTTGGAGCAGGCACGGGGTTTAAGGGGAAGGAGTGGGGACAGTCCCCCCCCCCAAAGCTCCCTATTCAGTGCACGGGCGGTGTGCAGGGATCCTGTCACCTCTCCTTTCCTGTGGGGAAAGCACTGGCCTAGTCCGTGAATCTGCCTGAGCGCCAGAGTAAAAGGCCAAGCGATGTCTACACCGGGAGATGGTAGTGTGCCTAGAGTGCAATCCTTGGCTACGCACGCTACTGCAGGGTTGTGGCTACGTCTGCTTAGTTCGGCCTGGCAGGGTGAACCCAGGACGCTAACATGGAGCCCAGGAAAGCAAGGCCCAAGAGGCACCAGCTCTCCAGCAGCTCTTCTTGCCTGACGCAACTGAAGCCTTGCTGAGGAAGCAGCGGCGAAGTGCTGTTCACTCCAAGCCAAAGCCTCTCCGAAAGCACAGCATGCGCTGAGAAATGTTCTGCGGGCTGCAGATGCTTGCCTGAGGCCAGTCTCACGGTGGGAGAAACCCGGCATACAGCGAAAGCCTCTTTGACTGGGCATCTCCCCTGGGAAAGTGTGGCATTCGTTGGGAAATCAGAGTTGGGTTTGGGGATGCTGCTTCTGCTTGCCTGAGCTAGTCTCCGCAGCACGGTGGAAGATAACCGCATGGAGCGTAATACTCTTTGCCCTAGCATCCCCTCTGCCTGAGAGAGAAGCATGGTTGCACACGTCTGTCACCGTGCTCCCCAGGATCAAGTGTGGGAAGACGCAGCACGCCGGCCCCGGGGAAGAGAAGGAGCCTTTGGCCTTGGGGTCGGGAAACGCTCGGGAAGCAGGATAGCCTGCCGTGGAATGAACAGCAGGCCGGTGGCAAGACAAGTGTCACCCGCTCCCTGTGCGGAGAGATGGTAACCTGGCTGCTAAGGAGACTTGAGGGGACGACTAGGGCAGGGGCGCATGCACCACTCTGAGGAAGGAGTCTGGGCAGAAAGCAGGCCTGTCCTGTGCCTCTGCTCACAAGGGGACAGCATCTCCTTGCCACCTGTCCCAAGGGCAGGCTTGGGCTTGCCACCAGGTGCCAAACCCGGAATTCGCAGAAACAACCCCATGGAGAAACGGGCAGTCAGATGCCGTCTTCCACAAAGATGTGGCCGGGGGTGTGCCGGGGAAAGAGTGGAGACACTCCCCTACAGTTCCCCATCCCAGTTCACGGGCCGTGTGCAGGGATCCTGTCGCCTCCTATCTCCTGAGGTGAAGGCACTGGCCTAGGCCCAGAGTCTGCCTGAGAAAAGGCAAAGCCTTACCTATGCCAAGAGATGGTAATAGGCATAGAGTGCCATGCTAGGACACGCACGCTGCTTCAGGGTTGTGACTGTGTCTGCTTAGTTCGGCTTAACAAGATGAACCGCAGGCGCGAACTTGGAGCAGGGGAAAGCAAGGCCCAAGAGGAACCAGCTCTCCTCCTACCGCGACAGAGCGAACGACCAAAGCCTTGCTGAGGAAGAAGCAGCGACGTGCAGTTTGTGCCAAGCTGAAAACCTCTGCGAAAGCATAGAAGTCGCTGGGAAATCAGAGTCGGTTCTGTGGGCTGCTTTTGTTGCTTGCCTTAGCCTAGTGTTCGCAGCACGATGGGAGAAACCCGCATAGAGGGAAAGCCTCTTTGCCGGGGCATCGCCGCTGGCAAAGCACAGCATTCTTTGGGAAATCAGAGGCGGGGAAGAGAAGGAGCCGTTGGCCTTGGGGTCGGGAAAGGCGAAAAGCCTCTTTGCCTGGGCTTCTCCCCTAGGAAAGCACAGCATTCGTTGGGAAATCAGAGTTCGTTTGGGAACGCTGCTGCTGCTTGCCTAAGATAGTCTCCGCAGCACGGTGGAATATACCCGCATGGAGCGAAATTCTCTTTGCCCTAGAATCCCCTCTGCCTGAGAGAGAAGCATGGTTGCACACGTCTGTCACCACGCTCCCCAGGAGCAAGTGTGGGGTAGGCGCAGCACGCCGCCCCCAGGGAAGAGAAGGAGCCGTTGGCTTTGGGGTCGGGAATCGCTCGGTAAGCAGGATAGCCTGCCGTGGCGCGAACAGCAGGCCGGTGGCAAGACAAGTGTCACCCGCTCCCTGTACGGAGAGATGGAAGCTTGGTGCAAAGGAGACGAGGGGATAAGAAGGGCAGGGGCGCGTGCTCCACTCTAAGGAAGGAGTCTGGGCAGAGGCAGGCAGAAGGAGACAGCATCTCCTTGACCACCTGTCCCAAGGACAGCCTTGTGCTTGCCACCAGGTGCCGTACTCGGAACTCACAGAAACAACCCAATGGAGAAAGGGGCAGTCAGATGCTGTCTTCCACCAAAATGTGGCAGCGTTGTCGGTGGCAGGGGTGTGCCAGGGAAGGAGTGGAGACAGTCCCCCACAGTACCCCATCCCAGTGCACGGACCGTGTACAGGGATCCTGTGGCCTCCTCTCTCCTGTGGTGAAGACACTGGCCTAGGCCCAGAGTCTGCCTGAGCGCGGGAGCAAAAGGAAAAGCCTTACCTACGCCAGGAGATGGTAAAAGGCATAGAGTGCCATGCTAGGCCACGCAGGCTGCTGCAGGGTGGTGACTGTGTCTGCTTAGTTAGGCTTAGCAAGGTGAACCTCGGGCGTGAATTTGGAGCCCGGGAACGCAAGGCCCAAGAGGCACCAGCTCTCCCGCGGCTGTACCACTCTGCCGCGACAGAACGAAAGAAAAGGCCTTGCTGAGAAAGCAGTAGCGAAGTGCGGTTCGCGCCGAGCTGAAAACATCTGCGACAGCACAGCTGTCGCTGGGAAATCAGAGTCGGTTCTGTGGGCTGCTCTCGTTGCTTGCCTTAGCCTAGTATTCGCAGCACGATGGGAGAAACCCGCATAGAGCGAAAGACTCTTTGCCGGGGCCTCCCCTATGGGAAAGCACAGCATTCTTTGGGAAATCAGAGTCGGGTCTGTGGGATGCTGCCTGCTGCTTGCCGGAGCCAGTCTCCACCGCGCGGTGTAATAAACCCGCATGGAGCGAAATCCTCTTGGCCTGGGCATCCCCTCTGCCTGAGAGAGAAGCGCAGTGGCGCCTGTGGAAAGATTTTTAAGGAAAGGGACATGTCTGTCACTGCAGAGCGACGGAAGCCTGGCTGCTAAAGAGACCAGAGGGCACGATTAGGGCAGGGGAAAGGGCTCCACTCTGAGGAAGGAGTCTGGGCAGAAAGCATGCCTGTCCTGAGCCTTTGGGCCCAAGGAGACAGCAGCTCCTTGGTCACCTGTCCGTGGTGGAGACACGGGCTTGCCACCAGGCGCCTACCCTGAACTCGAGAAACAACGCCCAGAAAGAACTCGCCATCAGATGCCGTCTTCCTCCAGGATGTGGAAGCTTGGAGGAGGCACGGGGTTTAAGGGGCAAGAGTGGGGACAGTCCCCCCCCCCCAAAAGCTCCCTATTCAGTGCACGGGCGGTGTGCAGGGATCCTGTCACCTCTCCTTTCCTGTGGGGAAAGCACTGGCCTAGTCCGTGAATCTGCCTGAGCGCCAGAGTAAAAGGCCAAGCGATGCCTTCACCGGGAGATGGTAGTGTGCCTAGAGTGCAATCCATGGCTACGCACGCTACTGCTGGGTTGTGGCTATGTCTGCTTAGTTCGGCCTGGCAGGGTGAACCCAGGACGCTAACATGGAGCCCAGGAAAGCAAGGCCCAAGAGGCACCAGCTCTCCAGCAGCTCTTCTTGCCTGACGCGACTGAAGTCTTGCTGAGGAAGCAGCGGCGAAGTGCTGTTCACTCCAAGCCAAAGCCTCTGCGAAAGCACAGCATGCGCTGAGAAATGTTCTGCGGGCTGCTGATGCTTGCCTGAGGCCAGTCTCACGGTGGGAGAAACCCGGCATACAGCGAAAGCCTCTTTGCCTGGGCATCTCCCCTGGGAAAGTGTGGCATTCGTTGGGAAATCAGAGTTGGGTTTGGGGATGCTGCTTCTGCTTGCCTGAGCTAGTCTCCGCAGCACGGTGGAAGATAACCGCATGGAGCGAAATACTCTTTGCCCTAGCATCCCCTCTGCCTGAGAGAGAAGCATGGTTGCACACGTCTGTCACCGTGCTCCCCAGGATCAAGTGTGGGAAGACGCAGCACGCCGGCACCGGGGAAGAGAAGGAGCCTTTGGCCTTGGGGTCGGGAAACGCTCGGGAAGCAGGATAGCCTGCCGTGGAATGAACAGCAGGCCGGTGGCAAGACAAGTGTCACCCGCTCCCTGTGCGGAGAGATGGTAACCTGGCTGCTAAGGAGACTTGAGGGGACGACTAGGGCAGGGGCGCATGCACCACTCTGAGGAAGGAGTCTGGGCAGAAAGCAGGCCTGTCCTGTGCCTCTGCTCACAAGGGGACAGCATCTCCTTGCCACCTGTCCCAAGGGCAGGCTTGGGCTTGCCACCAGGTGCCAAACCCGGAATTCGCAGAAACAACCCCATGGAGAAACGGGCAGTCAGATGCCGTCTTCCACAAAGATGTGGCCGGGGGTGTGCCGGGGAAAGAGTGGAGACACTCCCCTACAGTTCCCCATCCCAGTTCACGGGCCATGTGCAGGGATCCTGTCGCCTCCTATCTCCTGAGGTGAAGGTACTGGCCTAGGCCCAGAGTCTGCCTGAGAAAAGGCAAAGCCTTACCTATGCCAAGAGATGGTAATAGGCATAGAGTGCCATGCTAGGACACGCACGCTGCTTCAGGGTTGTGACTGTGTCTGCTTAGTTCGGCTTAACAAGATGAACCCCAGGCGCGAACTTGGAGCAGGGGAAAGCAAGGCCCAAGAGGAACCAGCTCTCCTCCTACCGCGACAGAGCGAACGACCAAAGCCTTGCTGAGGAAGCAGCAGCGACGTGCGGTTTGTGCCAAGCTGAAAAGCTCTGCGAAAGCATAGAAGTCGCTGGGAAATCAGAGTCGGTTCTGTGGGCTGCTTTTGTTGCTTGCCTTAGCCTAGTGTTCGCAGCACGATGGGAGAAACCCGCATAGAGGGAAAGCCTCTTTGCCGGGGCATCGCCGCTGGCAAAGCACAGCATTCTTTGGGAAATCAGAGGCGGGGAAGAGAAGGAGCCGTTGGCCTTGGGGTCGGGAAAGGCGAAAAGCCTCTTTGCCTGGGCTTCTCCCCTAGGAAAGCACAGCATTCGTTGGGAAATCAGAGTTCGTTTGGGAACGCTGCTGCTGCTTGCCTAAGATAGTCTCCGCAGCACGGTGGAATATACCCGCATGGAGCGAAATTCTCTTTGCCCTAGAATCCCCTCTGCCTGAGAGAGAAGCATGGTTGCACACGTCTGTCACCGTGCTCCCCAGGAGCAAGTGTGGGGTAGGCGCAGCACGCCGCCCCCAGGGAAGAGAAGGAGCCGTTGGCTTTGGGGTCGGGAATCGCTCGGTAAGCAGGATAGCCTGCCGTGGCGCGAACAGCAGGCCGGTGGCAAGACAAGTGTCACCCGCTCCCTGTACGGAGAGAGGGAAGCTTGGTGCAAAGGAGACGAGGGGATAAGAAGGCAGGGGCGCGTGCTCCACTCTAAGGAAGGAGTCTGGGCAGAGGCAGGCAGAAGGAGACAGCATCTCCTTGACCACCTGTCCCAAGGACAGCCTTGTGCTTGCCACCAGGTGCCGTACTTGGAACTCACAGAAACAACCCAATGGAGAAAGGGGCAGTCAGATGCTGTCTTCCACCAAAATGTGGCAGCGTTGTCGGTGGCAGGGGTGTGCCAGGGAAGGAGTGGAGACAGTCCCCCACAGTACGCCATCCCAGTGCACGGACCGTGTACAGGGATCCTGTGGCCTCCTCTCTCCTGTGGTGAAGACACTGGCCTAGGCCCAGAGTCTGCCTGAGCGCGGGAGCAAAAGGAAAAGCCTTACCTACGCCAGGAGATGGTAAAAGGCATAGAGTGCCATGCTAGGCCACGCAGGCTGCTGCAGGGTGGTGACTGTGTCTGCTTAGTTAGGCTTAGCAAGGTGAACCTCGGGCGTGAATTTGGAGCCCGGGAACGCAAGGCCCAAGAGGCACCAGCTCTCCCGCGGCTGTACCACTCTGCCGCGACAGAACGAAAGAAAAGGCTTTGCTGAGAAAGCAGTAGCGAAGTGCGGTTCGCGCCGAGCTGAAAACATCTGCGACAGCACAGCTGTCGCTGGGAAATCAGAGTCGGTTCTGTGGGCTGCTCTCGTTGCTTGCCTTAGCCTAGTATTCGCAGCACGATGGGAGAAACCCGCATAGAGCGAAAGACTCTTTGCCGGGGCCTCCCCTATGGGAAAGCACAGCATTCTTTGGGAAATCAGAGTCGGGTCTGTGGGATGCTGCCTGCTGCTTGCCGGAGCCAGTCTCCACCGCGCGGTGTAATAAACCCGCATGGAGCGAAATCCTCTTGGCCTGGGCATCCCCTCTGCCTGAGAGAGAAGCGCAGTGGCGCCTGTGGAAAGATTTTTAAGGAAAGGGACATGTCTGTCACTGCAGAGCGACGGAAGCCTGGCTGCTAAAGAGACCAGAGGGCACGATTAGGGCAGGGGAAAGGGCTCCACTCTGAGGAAGGAGTCTGGGCAGAAAGCATGCCTGTCCTGAGCCTTTGGGCCCAAGGAGACAGCAGCTCCTTGGTCACCTGTCCGTGGTGGAGACACGGGCTTGCCACCAGGCGCCTACCCTGAACTCGAGAAACAACGCCCAGAAAGAACTCGCCATCAGATGCCGTCTTCCTCCAGGATGTGGAAGCTTGGAGCAGGCACGGGGTTTAAGGGGAAGGAGTGGGGACAGTCCCCCCCCCCCCCAAAGCTCCCTATTCAGTGCACGGGCGGTGTGCAGGGATCCTGTCACCTCTCCTTTCCTGTGGGGAAAGCACTGGCCTAGTCCGTGAATCTGCCTGAGCGCCAGAGTAAAAGGCCAAGCGATGCCTACACCGGGAGATGGTAGTGTGCCTAGAGTGCAATCCTTGGCTACGCACGCAACTGCAGGGTTGTGGCTATGTCTGCTTAGTTCGGCCTGGCAGGGTGAACCCAGGATGCTAACATGGAGCCCAGGAAAGCAAGGCCCAAGAGGCACCAGCTCTCCAGCAGCTCTTCTTCCCTGACGCGACTGAAGCCTTGCTGAGGAAGCAGCGGCGAAGTGCTGTTCACTCCAAGCCAAAGCCTCTGCGAAAGCACAGCATGCGCTGAGAAATGTTCTGCGGGCTGCTGATGCTTGCCTGAGGCCAGTCTCACGGTGGGAGAACCCCGGCATACAGCGAAAGCCTCTTTGCCTGGGCATCTCCCCTGGGAAAATGTGGCATTCGTTGGGAAATCAGAGTTGGGTTTGGGGATGCTGCTTCTGCTTGCCTGAGCTAATCTCCGCAGCACGATGGAAGATAACCGCATGGAGCGTAATACTCTTTGCCCTAGCATCCCCTCTGCCTGAGAGAGAAGCATGGTTGCACACGTCTGTCACCGTGCTCCCCAGGATCAAGTGTGGGAAGACGCAGCACGCCGGCCCCGGGGAAGAGAAGGAGCCTTTGGCCTTGGGGTCGGGAAACGCTCGGGAAGCAGGATAGCCTGCCGTGGAATGAACAGCAGGCCGGTGGCAAGACAAGTGTCACCCGCTCCCTGTGCGGAGAGATGGTAACCTGGCTGCTAAGGAGACTTGAGGGGACGACTAGGGCAGGGGCGCATGCACCACTCTGAGGAAGGAGTCTGGGCAGAAAGCAGGCCTGTCCTGTGCCTCTGCTCACAAGGGGACAGCATCTCCTTGCCACCTGTCCCAAGGGCAGGCTTGGGCTTGCCACCAGGTGCCAAACCCGGAATTCGCAGAAACAACCCCATGGAGAAACGGGCAGTCAGATGCCGTCTTCCACAAAGATGTGGCAGGGGGTGTGCCGGGGAAAGAGTGGAGACACTCCCCTACAGTTCCCCATCCCAGTTCACGGGCCGTGTGCAGGGATCCTGTCGCCTCCTATCTCCTGAGGTGAAGGCACTGGCCTAGGCCCAGAGTCTGCCTGAGAAAAGGCAAAGCCTTACCTATGCCAAGAGATGGTAATAGGCATAGAGTGCCATGCTAGGACACGCACGCTGCTTCAGGGTTGTGACTGTGTCTGCTTAGTTCGGCTTAACAAGATGAAACCCAGGCGCGAACTTGGAGCAGGGGAAAGCAAGGCCCAAGAGGAACCAGCTCTCCTCCTACCGCGACAGAGCGAACGACCAAAGCCTTGCTGAGGAAGCAGCAGCGACGTGCGGATTGTGCCAAGCTGAAAACCTCTGCGAAAGCATAGAAGTCGCTGGGAAATCAGAGTCGGTTCTGTGGGCTGCTTTTGTTGCTTGCCTTAGCCTAGTATACGCAGCACGATGGGAGAAACCCGCATAGAGGGAAAGCCTCTTTGCCGGGGCATCGCCGCTGGCAAAGCACAGCATTCTTTGGGAAATCAGAGGCGGGGAAGAGAAGGAGCCGTTGGCCTTGGGGTCGGGAAAGGCGAAAAGCCTCTTTGCCTGGGCTTCTCCCCTAGGAAAGCACAGCATTCGTTGGGAAATCAGAGTTCGTTTGGGAACGCTGCTGCTGCTTGCCTAAGATAGTCTCCGCAGCACGGTGGAATATACCGGCATAGAGCGAAATTCTCTTTGCCCTAGAATCCCCTCTGCTTGAGAGAGAAGCATGGTTGCACACGTCTGTCACCACGCTCCCCAGGAGCAAGTGTGGGGTAGGCGCAGCACGCCGCCCCCAGGGAAGAGAAAGAGCCGTTGGCTTTGGGGTCGGGAATCGCTCGGTAAGCAGGATAGCCTGCCGTGGCGCGAACAGCAGGCCGGTGGCAAGACAAGTGTCACCCGCTCCCTGTACGGATAGATGGAAGCTTGGTGCAAAGGAGACGAGGGGATAAGAAGGGCAGGGGCGCGTGCTCCACTCTAAGGAAGGAGTCTGGGCAGAGGCAGGCAGAAGGAGACAGCATCTCCTTGACCACCTGTCCCAAGGACAGCCTTGTGCTTGCCACCAGGTGCCGTACTCGGAACTCACAGAAACAACCCAATGGAGAAAGGGGCAGTCAGATGCTGTCTTCCACCAAAATGTGGCAGCGTTGTCGGTGGCAGGGGTGTGCCAGGGAAGGAGTGGAGACAGTCCCCCACAGTACCCCATCCCAGTGCACGGACCGTGTACAGGGATCCTGTGGCCTCCTCTCTCCTGTGGTGAAGACACTGGCCTAGGCCCAGAGTCTGCCTGAGCGCGGGAGCAAAAGGAAAAGCCTTACCTACGCCAGGAGATGGTAAAAGGCATAGAGTGCCATGCTAGGCCACGCAGGCTGCTGCAGGGTGGTGACTGTGTCTGCTTAGTTAGGCTTAGCAAGGTGAACCTCGGGCGTGAATTTGGAGCCCGGGAACGCAAGGCCCAAGAGGCACCAGCTCTCCCGCGGCTGTA
This sequence comes from Mustela lutreola, assembly GCF_030435805.1. Lineage (NCBI taxonomy): Eukaryota > Metazoa > Chordata > Mammalia > Carnivora > Mustelidae > Mustela > Mustela lutreola. The sequence goes on from NC_081294.1 coordinate 156,755,910, forward strand.
CCACTCTGCCGCGACAGAACGAAAGAAAAGGCCTTGCTGAGAAAGCAGTAGCGAAGTGCGGTTCGCGCCGAGCTGAAAACATCTGCGACAGCACAGCTGTCGCTGGGAAATCAGAGTCGGTTCTGTGGGCTGCTCTCGTTGCTTGCCTTAGCCTAGTATTCGCAGCACGATGGGAGAAACCCGCATAGAGCGAAAGACTCTTTGCCGGGGCCTCCCCTATGGGAAAGCACAGCATTCTTTGGGAAATCAGAGTCGGGTCTGTGGGATGCTGCCTGCTGCTTGCCGGAGCCAGTCTCCACCGCGCGGTGTAATAAACCCGCATGGAGCGAAATCCTCTTGGCCTGGGCATCCCCTCTGCCTGAGAGAGAAGCGCAGTGGCGCCTGTGGAAAGATTTTTAAGGAAAGGGACATGTCTGTCACTGCAGAGCGACGGAAGCCTGGCTGCTAAAGAGACCAGAGGGCACGATTAGGGCAGGGGAAAGGGCTCCACTCTGAGGAAGGAGTCTGGGCAGAAAGCATGCCTGTCCTGAGCCTTTGGGCCCAAGGAGACAGCAGCTCCTTGGTCACCTGTCCGTGGTGGAGACACGGGCTTGCCACCAGGCGCCTACCCTGAACTCGAGAAACAACGCCCAGAAAGAACTCGCCATCAGATGCCGTCTTCCTCCAGGATGTGGAAGCTTGGAGGAGGCACGGGGTTTAAGGGGAAAGAGTGGGGACAGTCCCCCCCCCAAAAGCTCCCTATTCAGTGCACGGGCGGTGTGCAGGGATCCTGTCACCTCTCCTTTCCTGTGGGGAAAGCACTGGCCTAGTCCGTGAATCTGCCTGAGCGCCAGAGTAAAAGGCCAAGCGATGCCTTCACCGGGAGATGGTAGTGTGCCTAGAGTGCAATCCATGGCTACGCACGCTACTGCTGGGTTGTGGCTATGTCTGCTTAGTTCGGCCTGGCAGGGTGAACCCAGGACGCTAACATGGAGCCCAGGAAAGCAAGGCCCAAGAGGCACCAGCTCTCCAGCAGCTCTTCTTGCCTGACGCGACTGAAGTCTTGCTGAGGAAGCAGCGGCGAAGTGCTGTTCACTCCAAGCCAAAGCCTCTGCGAAAGCACAGCATGCGCTGAGAAATGTTCTGCGGGCTGCTGATGCTTGCCTGAGGCCAGTCTCACGGTGGGAGAAACCCTGCATACAGCGAAAGCCTCTTTGCCTGGGCATCTCCCCTGGGAAAGTGTGGCATTCGTTGGGAAATCAGAGTTGGGTTTGGGGATGCTGCTTCTGCTTGCCTGAGCTAGTCTCCGCAGCACGGTGGAAGATAACCGCATGGAGCGAAATACTCTTTGCCCTAGCATCCCCTCTGCCTGAGAGAGAAGCATGGTTGCACACGTCTGTCACCGTGCTCCCCAGGATCAAGTGTGGGAAGACGCAGCACGCCGGCACCGGGGAAGAGAAGGAGCCTTTGGCCTTGGGGTCGGGAAATGCTCGGGAAGCAGGATAGCCTGCCGTGGAATGAACAGCAGGCCGGTGGCAAGACAAGTGTCACCCGCTCCCTGTGCGGAGAGATGGTAACCTGGCTGCTAAGGAGACTTGAGGGGACGACTAGGGCAGGGGCGCATGCACCACTCTGAGGAAGGAGTCTGGGCAGAAAGCAGGCCTGTCCTGTGCCTCTGCTCACAAGGGGACAGCATCTCCTTGCCACCTGTCCCAAGGGCAGGCTTGGTCTTGCCACCAGGTGCCAAACCCGGAATTCGCAGAAACAACCCCATGGAGAAACGGGCAGTCAGATGCCGTCTTCCACAAAGATGTGGCCGGGGGTGTGCCGGGGAAAGAGTGGAGACACTCCCCTACAGTTCCCCATCCCAGTTCACGGGCCATGTGCAGGGATCCTGTCGCCTCCTATCTCCTGAGGTGAAGGCACTGGCGTAGGCCCAGAGTCTGCCTGAGAAAAGGCAAAGCCTTACCTATGCCAAGAGATGGTAATAGGCATAGAGTGCCATGCTAGGACACGCACGCTGCTTCAGGGTTGTGACTGTGTCTGCTTAGTTCGGCTTAACAAGATGAACCCCAGGCGCGAACTTGGAGCAGGGGAAAGCAAGGCCCAAGAGGAACCAGCTCTCCTCCTACCGCGACAGAGCGAACGACCAAAGCCTTGCTGAGGAAGCAGCAGCGACGTGCGGTTTGTGCCAAGCTGAAAACCTCTGCGAAAGCATAGAAGTCGCTGGGAAATCAGAGTCGGTTCTGTGGGCTGCTTTTGTTGCTTGCCTTAGCCTAGTATTCGCAGCACGATGGGAGAAACCCGCATAGAGGGAAAGCCTCTTTGCCGGGGCATCGCCGCTGGCAAAGCACAGCATTCTTTGGGAAATCAGAGGCGGGGAAGAGAAGGAGCCGTTGGCCTTGGGGTCGGGAAAGGCGAAAAGCCTCTTTGCCTGGGCTTCTCCCCTAGGAAAGCACAGCATTCGTTGGGAAATCAGAGTTCGTTTGGGAACGCTGCTGCTGCTTGCCTAAGATAGTCTCCGCAGCACGGTGGAATATACCCGCATGGAGCGAAATTCTCTTTGCCCTAGAATCCCCTCTGCCTGAGAGAGAAGCATGGTTGCACACGTCTGTCACCGTGCTCCCCAGGAGCAAGTGTGGGGTAGGCGCAGCACGCCGCCCCCAGGGAAGAGAAGGAGCCGTTGGCTTTGGTGTCGGGAATCGCTCGGTAAGCAGGATAGCCTGCCGTGGCGCGAACAGCAGGCCGGTGGCAAGACAAGTGTCACCCGCTCCCTGTACGGAGAGAGGGAAGCTTGGTGCAAAGGAGACGAGGGGATAAGAAGGGCAGGGGCGCGTGCTCCACTCTAAGGAAGGGGTCTGGGCAGAGGCAGGCAGAAGGAGACAGCATCTCCTTGACCACCTGTCCCAAGGACAGCCTTGTGCTTGCCACCAGGTGCCGTACTCGGAACTCACAGAAACAACCCAATGGAGAAAGGGGCAGTCAGATGCTGTCTTCCACCAAAATGTGGCAGCGTTGTCGGTGGCAGGGGTGTGCCAGGGAAGGAGTGGAGACAGTCCCCCACAGTACCCCATCCCAGTGCACGGACCGTGTACAGGGATCCTGTGGCCTCCTCTCTCCTGTGGTGAAGACACTGGCCTAGGCCCAGAGTCTGCCTGAGCGCGGGAGCAAAAGGAAAAGCCTTACCTACGCCAGGAGATGGTAAAAGGCATAGAGTGCCATGCTAGGCCACGCAGGCTGCTGCAGGGTGGTGACTGTGTCTGCTTAGTTAGGCTTAGCAAGGTGAACCTCGGGCGTGAATTTGGAGCCCGGGAACGCAAGGCCCAAGAGGCACCAGCTCTCCCGCGGCTGTACCACTCTGCCGCGACAGAACGAAAGAAAAGGCCTTGCTGAGAAAGCAGTAGCGAAGTGCGGTTCGCGCCGAGCTGAAAACATCTGCGACAGCACAGCTGTCGCTGGGAAATCAGAGACGGTTCTGTGGGCTGCTCTCGTTGCTTGCCTTAGCCTAGCATTCGCAGCACGATGGGAGAAACCCGCATAGAGCGAAAGACTCTTTGCCGGGCGCTCCCCTATGGGAAAGCACAGCATTCTTTGGGAAATCAGAGTCGGGTCTGTGGGATGCTGCCTGCTGCTTGCCGGAGCCAGTCTCCACCGCGCGGTGTAATAAACCCGCATGGAGCGAAATCCTCTTGGCCTGGGCATCCCCTCTGCCTGAGAGAGAAGCGCAGTGGCGCCTGTGGAAAGATTTTTAAGGAAAGGGACATGTCTGTCACTGCAGAGCGACGGAAGCCTGGCTGCTAAAGAGACCAGAGGGCACGATTAGGGCAGGGGAAAGGGCTCCACTCTGAGGAAGGAGTCTGGGCAGAAAGCATGCCTGTCCTGAGCCTTTGGGCCCAAGGAGACAGCAGCTCCTTGGTCACCTGTCCGTGGTGGAGACACGGGCTTGCCACCAGGCGCCTACCCTGAACTCGAGAAACAACGCCCAGAAAGAACTCGCCATCAGATGCCGTCTTCCTCCAGGATGTGGAAGCTTGGAGGAGGCACGGGGTTTAAGGGGAAAGAGTGGGGACAGTCCCCCCCCCCAAAAGCTCCCTATTCAGTGCACGGGCGGTGTGCAGGGATCCTGTCACCTCTCCTTTCCTGTGGGGAAAGCACTGGCCTAGTCCGTGAATCTGCCTGAGCGCCAGAGTAAAAGGCCAAGCGATGCCTTCACCGGGAGATGGTAGTGTGCCTAGAGTGCAATCCATGGCTACGCACGCTACTGCTGGGTTGTGGCTATGTCTGCTTAGTTCGGCCTGGCAGGGTGAACCCAGGACGCTAACATGGAGCCCAGGAAAGCAAGGCCCAAGAGGCACCAGCTCTCCAGCAGCTATTCTTGCCTGACGCGACTGAAGTCTTGCTGAGGAAGCAGCGGCGAAGTGCTGTTCACTCCAAGCCAAAGCCTCTGCGAAAGCACAGCATGCGCTGAGAAATGTTCTGCGGGCTGCTGATGCTTGCCTGAGGCCAGTCTCACGGTGGGAGAAACCCGGCATACAGCGAAAGCCTCTTTGCCTGGGCATCTCCCCTGGGAAAGTGTGGCATTCGTTGGGAAATCAGAGTTGGGTTTGGGGATGCTGCTTCTGCTTGCCTGAGCTAGTCTCCGCAGCACGGTGGAAGATAACCGCATGGAGCGAAATACTCTTTGCCCTAGCATCCCCTCTGCCTGAGAGAGAAGCATGGTTGCACACGTCTGTCACTGTGCTCCCCAGGATCAAGTGTGGGAAGACGCAGCACGCCGGCACCGGGGAAGAGAAGGAGCCTTTGGCCTTGGGGTCGGGAAACGCTCGGGAAGCAGGATAGCCTGCCGTGGAATGAACAGCAGGCCGGTGGCAAGACAAGTGTCACCCGCTCCCTGTGCGGAGAGATGGTAACCTGGCTGCTAAGGAGACTTGAGGGGACGACTAGGGCAGGGGCGCATGCACCACTCTGAGGAAGGAGTCTGGGCAGAAAGCAGGCCTGTCCTGTGCCTCTGCTCACAAGGGGACAGCATCTCCTTGCCACCTGTCCCAAGGGCAGGCTTGGTCTTGCCACCAGGTGCCAAACCCGGAATTCGCAGAAACAACCCCATGGAGAAACGGGCAGTCAGATGCCGTCTTCCACAAAGATGTGGCCGGGGGTGTGCCGGGGAAAGAGTGGAGACACTCCCCTACAGTTCCCCATCCCAGTTCACGGGCCATGTGCAGGGATCCTGTCGCCTCCTATCTCCTGAGGTGAAGGCACTGGCCTAGGCCCAGAGTCTGCCTGAGAAAAGGCAAAGCCTTACCTATGCCAAGAGATGGTAATAGGCATAGAGTGCCATGCTAGGACACGCACGCTGCTTCAGGGTTGTGACTGTGTCTGCTTAGTTCGGCTTAACAAGATGAACCCCAGGCGCGAACTTGGAGCAGGGGAAAGCAAGGCCCAAGAGGAACCAGCTCTCCTCCTACCGCGACAGAGCGAACGACCAAAGCCTTGCTGAGGAAGCAGCAGCGACGTGCGGTTTGTGCCAAGCTGAAAACCTCTGCAAAAGCATAGAAGTCGCTGGGAAATCAGAGTCGGTTCTGTGGGCTGCTTTTGTTGCTTGCCTTAGCCTAGTATTCGCAGCACGATGGGAGAAACCCGCATAGAGGGAAAGCCTCTTTGCCGGGGCATCGCCGCTGGCAAAGCACAGCATTCTTTGGGAAATCAGAGGCGAGGAAGAGAAGGAGCCGTTGGCCTTGGGGTCGGGAAAGGCGAAAAGCCTCTTTGCCTGGGCTTCTCCCCTAGGAAAGCACAGCATTCGTTGAGAAATCAGAGTTCGTTTGGGAACGCTGCTGCTGCTTGCCTAAGATAGTCTCCGCAGCACGGTGGAATATACCCGCATGGAGCGAAATTCTCTTTGCCCTAGAATCCCCTCTGCCTGAGAGAGAAGCATGGTTGCACACGTCTGTCACCGTGCTCCCCAGGAGCAAGTGTGGGGTAGGCGCAGCACGCCGCCCCCAGGGAAGAGAAGGAGCCGTTGGCTTTGGGGTCGGGAATCGCTCGGTAAGCAGGATAGCCTGCCGTGGCGCGAACAGCAGGCCGGTGGCAAGACAAGTGTCACCCGCTCCCTGTACGGAGAGAGGGAAGCTTGGTGCAAAGGAGACGAGGGGATAAGAAGGGCAGGGGCGCGTGCTCCACTCTAAGGAAGGGGTCTGGGCAGAGGCAGGCAGAAGGAGACAGCATCTCCTTGACCACCTGTCCCAAGGACAGCCTTGTGCTTGCCACCAGGTGCCGTACTTGGAACTCACAGAAACAACCCAATGGAGAAAGGGGCAGTCAGATGCTGTCTTCCACCAAAATGTGGCAGCGTTGTCGGTGGCAGGGGTGTGCCAGGGAAGGAGTGGAGACAGTCCCCCACAGTACGCCATCCCAGTGCACGGACCGTGTACAGGGATCCTGTGGCCTCCTCTCTCCTGTGGTGAAGACACTGGCCTAGGCCCAGAGTCTGCCTGAGCGCGGGAGCAAAAGGAAAAGCCTTACCTACGCCAGGAGATGGTAAAAGGCATAGAGTGCCATGCTAGGCCACGCAGGCTGCTGCAGGGTGGTGACTGTGTCTGCTTAGTTAGGCTTAGCAAGGTGAACCTCGGGCGTGAATTTGGAGCCCGGGAACGCAAGGCCCAAGAGGCACCAGCTCTCCCGCGGCTGTACCACTCTGCCGCGACAGAACGAAAGAAAAGGCCTTGCTGAGAAAGCAGTAGCGAAGTGCGGTTCGCGCCGAGCTGAAAACATCTGCGACAGCACAGCTGTCGCTGGGAAATCAGAGTCGGTTCTGTGGGCTGCTCTCGTTGCTTGCCTTAGCCTAGTATTCGCAGCACGATGGGAGAAACCCGCATAGAGCGAAAGACACTTTGCCGGGGCCTCCCCTATGGGAAAGCACAGCATTCTTTGGGAAATCAGAGTCGGGTCTGTGGGATGCTGCCTGCTGCTTGCCGGAGCCAGTCTCCACCGCGCGGTGTAATAAACCCGCATGGAGCGAAATCCTCTTGGCCTGGGCATCCCCTCTGCCTGAGAGAGAAGCGCAGTGGCGCCTGTGGAAAGATTTTTAAGGAAAGGGACATGTCTGTCACTGCAGAGCGACGGAAGCCTGGCTGCTAAAGAGACCAGAGGGCACGATTAGGGCAGGGGAAAGGGCTCCACTCTGAGGAAGGAGTCTGGGCAGAAAGCATGCCTGTCCTGAGCCTTTGGGCCCAAGGAGACAGCAGCTCCTTGGTCACCTGTCCGTGGTGGAGACACGGGCTTGCCACCAGGCGCCTACCCTGAACTCAAGAAACAACGCCCAGAAAGAACTCGCCATCAGATGCCGTCTTCCTCAAGGATGTGGAAGCTTGGAGCAGGCACGGGGTTTAAGGGGAAGGAGTGGGGACAGTCCCCCCCCCCAAAGCTCCCTATTCAGTGCACGGGCGGTGTGCAGGGATCCTGTCACCTCTCCTTTCCTGTGGGGAAAGCACTGGCCTAGTCCGTGAATCTGCCTGAGCGCCAGAGTAAAAGGCCAAGCGATGCCTACACCGGGAGATGGTAGTGTGCCTAGAGTGCAATCCTTGGCTACGCACGCTACTGCAGGGTTGTGGCTATGTCTGCTTAGTTCGGCCTGGCAGGGTGAACCCAGGATGCTAACATGGAGCCCAGGAAAGCAAGGCCCAAGAGGCACCAGCTCTCCAGCAGCTCTTCTTCCCTGACGCGACTGAAGCCTTGCTGAGGAAGCAGCGGCGAAGTGCTGTTCACTCCAAGCCAAAGCCTCTGCGAAAGCACAGCATGCGCTGAGAAATGTTCTGCGGGCTGCTGATGCTTGCCTGAGGCCAGTCTCACGGTGGGAGAACCCCGGCATACAGCGAAAGCCTCTTTGCCTGGGCATCTCCCCTGGGAAAATGTGGCATTCGTTGGGAAATCAGAGTTGGGTTTGGGGATGCTGCTTCTGCTTGCCTGAGCTAATCTCCGCAGCACGATGGAAGATAACCGCATGGAGCGTAATACTCTTTGCCCTAGCATCCCCTCTGCCTGAGAGAGAAGCATGGTTGCACACGTCTGTCACCGTGCTCCCCAGGATCAAGTGTGGGAAGACGCAGCACGCCGGCCCCGGGGAAGAGAAGGAGCCTTTGGCCTTGGGGTCGGGTAACGCTCGGGAAGCAGGATGGCCTGCCGTGGAATGAACAGCAGGCCGGTGGCAAGACAAGTGTCACCCGCTCCCTGTGCGGAGAGATGGTAACCTGGCTGCTAAGGAGACTTGAGGGGACGACTAGGGCAGGGGCGCATGCACCACTCTGAGGAAGGAGTCTGGGCAGAAAGCAGGCCTGTCCTGTGCCTCTGCTCACAAGGGGACAGCATCTCCTTGCCACCTGTCCCAAGGGCAGGCTTGGGCTTGCCACCAGGTGCCAAACCCGGAATTCGCAGAAACAACCCCATGGAGAAACGGGCAGTCAGATGCCGTCTTCCACAAAGATGTGGCAGGGGGTGTGCCGTGGAAAGAGTGGAGACACTCCCCTACAGTTCCCCATCCCAGTTCACGGGCCGTGTGCAGGGATCCTGTCGCCTCCTATCTCCTGAGGTGAAGGCACTGGCCTAGGCCCAGAGTCTGCCTGAGAAAAGGCAAAGCCTTACCTATGCCAAGAGATGGTAATAGGCATAGAGTGCCATGCTAGGACACGCACGCTGATTCAGGGTTGTGACTGTGTCTGCTTAGTTCGGCTTAACAAGATGAAACCCAGGCGCGAACTTGGAGCAGGGGAAAGCAAGGCCCAAGAGGAACCAGCTCTCCTCCTACCGCGACAGAGCGAACGACCAAAGCCTTGCTGAGGAAGCAGCAGCGACGTGCGGATTGTGCCAAGCTGAAAACCTCTGCGAAAGCATAGAAGTCGCTGGGAAATCAGAGTCGGTTCTGTGGGCTGCTTTTGTTGCTTGCCTTAGCCTAGTATACGCAGCACGATGGGAGAAACCCGCATAGAGGGAAAGCCTCTTTGCCGGGGCATCGCCGCTGGCAAAGCACAGCATTCTTTGGGAAATCAGAGGCGGGGAAGAGAAGGAGCCGTTGGCCTTGGGGTCGGGAAAGGCGAAAAGCCTCTTTGCCTGGGCTTCTCCCCTAGGAAAGCACACATTCGTTGGGAAATCAGAGTTCGTTTGGGAACGCTGCTGCTGCTTGCCTAAGATAGTCTCCGCAGCACGGTGGAATATACCCGCATGGAGCGAAATTCTCTTTGCCCTAGAATCCCCTCTACCTGAGAGAGAAGCATGGTTGCACACGTCTGTCACCACGCTCCCCAGGAGCAAGTGTGGGGTAGGCGCAGCACGCCGCCCCCAGGGAAGAGAAGGAGCCGTTGGCTTTGGGGTCGGGAATCGCTCGGTAAGCAGGATAGCCTGCCGTGGCGCGAACAGCAGGCCGGTGGCAAGTGTCACCCGCTCCCTGTACGGAGAGATGGAAGCTTGGTGCAAAGGAGACGAGGGGATAAGAAGGGCAGGGGCGCGTGCTCCACTCTAAGGAAGGAGTCTGGGCAGAGGCAGGCAGAAGGAGACAGCATCTCCTTGACCACCTGTCCCAAGGACAGCCTTGTGCTTGCCACCAGGTGCCGTACTCGGAACTCACAGAAACAACCCAATGGAGAAAGGGGCAGTCAGATGCTGTCTTCCACCAAAATGTGGCAGCGTTGTCGGTGGCAGGGGTGTGCCAGGGAAGGAGTGGAGACAGTCCCCCACAGTACCCCATCCCAGTGCACGGACCGTGTACAGGGATCCTGTGGCCTCCTCTCTCCTGTGGTGAAGACACTGGCCTAGGCCCAGAGTCTGCCTGAGCGCGGGAGCAAAAGGAAAAGCCTTACCTACGCCAGGAGATGGTAAAAGGCATAGAGTGCCATGCTAGGCCACGCAGGCTGCTGCAGGGTGGTGACTGTGTCTGCTTAGTTAGGCTTAGCAAGGTGAACCTCGGGCGTGAATTTGGAGCCCGGGAACGCAAGGCCCAAGAGGCACCAGCTCTCCCGCGGCTGTACCACTCTGCCGCGACAGAACGAAAGAAAAGGCCTTGCTGAGAAAGCAGTAGCGAAGTGCGGTTCGCGCCGAGCTGAAAACATCTGCGACAGCACAGCTGTCGCTGGGAAATCAGAGACGGTTCTGTGGGCTGCTCTCGTTGCTTGCCTTAGCCTAGCATTCGCAGCACGATGGGAGAAACCCGCATAGAGCGAAAGACTCTTTGCCGGGCGCTCCCCTATGGGAAAGCACAGCATTCTTTGGGAAATCAGAGTCGGGTCTGTGGGATGCTGCCTGCTGCTTGCCGGAGCCAGTCTCCACCGCGCGGTGTAATAAACCCGCATGGAGCGAAATCCTCTTGGCCTGGGCATCCCCTCTGCCTGAGAGAGAAGCGCAGTGGCGCCTGTGGAAAGATTTTTAAGGAAAGGGACATGTCTGTCACTGCAGAGCGACGGAAGCCTGGCTGCTAAAGAGACCAGAGGGCACGATTAGGGCAGGGGAAAGGGCTCCACTCTGAGGAAGGAGTCTGGGCAGAAAGCATGCCTGTCCTGAGCCTTTGGGCCCAAGGAGACAGCAGCTCCTTGGTCACCTGTCCGTGGTGGAGACACGGGCTTGCCACCAGGCGCCTACCCTGAACTCGAGAAACAACGCCCAGAAAGAACTCGCCATCAGATGCCGTCTTCCTCCAGGATGTGGAAGCTTGGAGGAGGCACGGGGTTTAAGGGGAAAGAGTGGGGACAGTCCCCCCCCCCAAAAGCTCCCTATTCAGTGCACGGGCGGTGTGCAGGGATCCTGTCACCTCTCCTTTCCTGTGGGGAAAGCACTGGCCTAGTCCGTGAATCTGCCTGAGCGCCAGAGTAAAAGGCCAAGCGATGCCTTCACCGGGAGATGGTAGTGTGCCTAGAGTGCAATCCATGGCTACGCACGCTACTGCTGGGTTGTGGCTATGTCTGCTTAGTTCGGCCTGGCAGGGTGAACCCAGGACGCTAACATGGAGCCCAGGAAAGCAAGGCCCAAGAGGCACCAGCTCTCCAGCAGCTCTTCTTGCCTGACGCGACTGAAGTCTTGCTGAGGAAGCAGCGGCGAAGTGCTGTTCACTCCAAGCCAAAGCCTCTGCGAAAGCACAGCATGCGCTGAGAAATGTTCTGCGGGCTGCTGATGCTTGCCTGAGGCCAGTCTCACGGTGGGAGAAACCCGGCATACAGCGAAAGCCTCTTTGCCTGGGCATCTCCCCTGGGAAAGTGTGGCATTCGTTGGGAAATCAGAGTTGGGTTTGGGGATGCTGCTTCTGCTTGCCTGAGCTAGTCTCCGCAGCACGGTGGAAGATAACCGCATGGAGCGAAATACTCTTTGCCCTAGCATCCCCTCTGCCTGAGAGAGAAGCATGGTTGCACACGTCTGTCACCGTGCTCCCCAGGATCAAGTGTGGGAAGACGCAGCACGCCGGCCCCGGGGAAGAGAAGGAGCCTTTGGCCTTGGGGTCGGGAAACGCTCGGGAAGCAGGATAGCCTGCCGTGGAATGAACAGCAGGCCGGTGGCAAGACAAGTGTCACCCGCTCCCTGTGCGGAGAGATGGTAACCTGGCTGCTAAGGAGACTTGAGGGGACGACTAGGGCAGGGGCGCATGCACCACTCTGAGGAAGGAGTCTGGGCAGAAAGCAGGCCTGTCCTGTGCCTCTGCTCACAAGGGGACAGCATCTCCTTGCCACCTGTCCCAAGGGCAGGCTTGGTCTTGCCACCAGGTGCCAAACCCGGAATTCGCAGAAACAACCCCATGGAGAAACGGGCAGTCAGATGCCGTCTTCCACAAAGATGTGGCCGGGGGTGTGCCGGGGAAAGAGTGGAGACACTCCCCTACAGTTCCCCATCCCAGTTCACGGGCCATGTGCAGGGATCCTGTCGCCTCCTATCTCCTGAGGTGAAGGCACTGGCCTAGGCCCAGAGTCTGCCTGAGAAAAGGCAAAGCCTTACCTATGCCAAGAGATGGTAATAGGCATAGAGTGCCATGCTAGGACACGCACGCTGCTTCAGGGTTGTGACTGTGTCTGCTTAGTTCGGCTTAACAAGATGAACCCCAGGCGCGAACTTGGAGCAGGGGAAAGCAAGGCCCAAGAGGAACCAGCTCTCCTCCTACCGCGACAGAGCGAACGACCAAAGCCTTGCTGAGGAAGCAGCAGCGACGTGCGGTTTGTGCCAAGCTGAAAACCTCTGCAAAAGCATAGAAGTCGCTGGGAAATCAGAGTCGGTTCTGTGGGCTGCTTTTGTTGCTTGCCTTAGCCTAGTATTCGCAGCACGATGGGAGAAACCCGCATAGAGGGAAAGCCTCTTTGCCGGGGCATCGCCGCTGGCAAAGCACAGCATTCTTTGGGAAATCAGAGGCGGGGAAGAGAAGGAGCCGTTGGCCTTGGGGTCGGGAAAGGCGAAAAGCCTCTTTGCCTGGGCTTCTCCCCTAGGAAAGCACAGCATTCGTTGGGAAATCAGAGTTCGTTTGGGAACGCTGCTGCTGCTTGCCTAAGATAGTCTCCGCAGCACGGTGGAATATACCCGCATGGAGCGAAATTCTCTTTGCCCTAGAATCCCCTCTGCCTGAGAGAGAAGCATGGTTGCACACGTCTGTCACCGTGCTCCCCAGGAGCAAGTGTGGGGTAGGCGCAGCACGCCGCCCCCAGGGAAGAGAAGGAGCCGTTGGCTTTGGGGTCGGGAATCGCTCGGTAAGCAGGATAGCCTGCCGTGGCGCGAACAGCAGGCCGGTGGCAAGACAAGTGTCACCCGCTCCCTGTACGGAGAGAGGGAAGCTTGGTGCAAAGGAGACGAGGGGATAAGAAGGGCAGGGGCGCGTGCTCCACTCTAAGGAAGGGGTCTGGGCAGAGGCAGGCAGAAGGAGACAGCATCTCCTTGACCACCTGTCCCAAGGACAGCCTTGTGCTTGCCACCAGGTGCCGTACTTGGAACTCACAGAAACAACCCAATGGAGAAAGGGGCAGTCAGATGCTGTCTTCCACCAAAATGTGGCAGCGTTGTCGGTGGCAGGGGTGTGCCAGGGAAGGAGTGGAGACAGTCCCCCACAGTACGCCATCCCAGTGCACGGACCGTGTACAGGGATCCTGTGGCCTCCTCTCTCCTGTGGTGAAGACACTGGCCTAGGCCCAGAGTCTGCCTGAGCGCGGGAGCAAAAGGAAAAGCCTTACCTACGCCAGGAGATGGTAAAAGGCATAGAGTGCCATGCTAGGCCACGCAGGCTGCTGCAGGGTGGTGACTGTGTCTGCTTAGTTAGGCTTAGCAAGGTGAACCTCGGGCGTGAATTTGGAGCCCGGGAACGCAAGGCCCAAGAGGCACCAGCTCTCCCGCGGCTGTACCACTCTGCCGCGACAGAACGAAAGAAAAGGCCTTGCTGAGAAAGCAGTAGCGAAGTGCGGTTCGCGCCGAGCTGAAAACATCTGCGACAGCACAGCTGTCGCTGGGAAATCAGAGTCGGTTCTGTGGGCTGCTCTCGTTGCTTGCCTTAGCCTAGTATTCGCAGCACGATGGGAGAAACCCGCATAGAGCGAAAGACACTTTGCCGGGGCCTCCCCTATGGGAAAGCACAGCATTCTTTGGGAAATCAGAGTCGGGTCTGTGGGATGCTGCCTGCTGCTTGCCGGAGCCAGTCTTCACCGCGCGGTGTAATAAACCCGCATGGAGCGAAATCCTCTTGGCCTGGGCATCCCCTCTGCCTGAGAGAGAAGCGCAGTGGCGCCTGTGGAAAGATTTTTAAGGAAAGGGACATGTCTGTCACTGCAGAGCGACGGAAGCCTGGCTGCTAAAGAGACCAGAGGGCACGATTAGGGCAGGGGAAAGGGCTCCACTCTGAGGAAGGAGTCTGGGCAGAAAGCATGCCTGTCCTGAGCCTTTGGGCCCAAGGAGACAGCAGCTCCTTGGTCACCTGTCCGTGGTGGAGACACGGGCTTGCCACCAGGCGCCTACCCTGAACTCGAGAAACAACGCCCAGAAAGAACTCGCCATCAGATGCCGTCTTCCTCAAGGATGTGGAAGCTTGGAGCAGGCACGGGGTTTAAGGGGAAGGAGTGGGGACAGTCCCCCCCCCCAAAGCTCCCTATTCAGTGCACGGGCGGTGTGCAGGGATCCTGTCACCTCTCCTTTCCTGTGGGGAAAGCACTGGCCTAGTCCGTGAATCTGCCTGAGCGCCAGAGTAAAAGGCCAAGCGATGCCTACACCGGGAGATGGTAGTGTGCCTAGAGTGCAATCCTTGGCTACGCACGCTACTGCAGGGTTGTGGCTATGTCTGCTTAGTTCGGCCTGGCAGGGTGAACCCAGGATGCTAACATGGAGCCCAGGAAAGCAAGGCCCAAGAGGCACCAGCTCTCCAGCAGCTCTTCTTCCCTGACGCGACTGAAGCCTTGCTGAGGAAGCAGCGGCGAAGTGCTGTTCACTCCAAGCCAAAGCCTCTGCGAAAGCACAGCATGCGCTGAGAAATGTTCTGCGGGCTGCTGATGCTTGCCTGAGGCCAGTCTCACGGTGGGAGAACCCCGGCATACAGCGAAAGCCTCTTTGCCTGGGCATCTCCCCTGGGAAAATGTGGCATTCGTTGGGAAATCAGAGTTGGGTTTGGGGATGCTGCTTCTGCTTGCCTGAGCTAATCTCCGCAGCACGATGGAAGATAACCGCATGGAGCGTAATACTCTTTGCCCTAGCATCCCCTCTGCCTGAGAGAGAAGCATGGTTGCACACGTCTGTCACCGTGCTCCCCAGGATCAAGTGTGGGAAGACGCAGCACGCCGGCCCCGGGGAAGAGAAGGAGCCTTTGGCCTTGGGGTCGGGTAACGCTCGGGAAGCAGGATGGCCTGCCGTGGAATGAACAGCAGGCCGGTGGCAAGACAAGTGTCACCCGCTCCCTGTGCGGAGAGATGGTAACCTGGCTGCTAAGGAGACTTGAGGGGACGACTAGGGCAGGGGCGCATGCACCACTCTGAGGAAGGAGTCTGGGCAGAAAGCAGGCCTGTCCTGTGCCTCTGCTCACAAGGGGACAGCATCTCCTTGCCACCTGTCCCAAGGGCAGGCTTGGGCTTGCCACCAGGTGCCAAACCCGGAATTCGCAGAAACAACCCCATGGAGAAACGGGCAGTCAGATGCCGTCTTCCACAAAGATGTGGCAGGGGGTGTGCCGTGGAAAGAGTGGAGACACTCCCCTACAGTTCCCCATCCCAGTTCACGGGCCGTGTACAGGGATCCTGTCGCCTCCTATCTCCTGAGGTGAAGGCACTGGCCTAGGCCCAGAGTCTGCCTGAGAAAAGGCAAAGCCTTACCTATGCCAAGAGATGGTAATAGGCATAGAGTGCCATGCTAGGACACGCACGCTGATTCAGGGTTGTGACTGTGTCTGCTTAGTTCGGCTTAACAAGATGAAACCCAGGCGCGAACTTGGAGCAGGGGAAAGCAAGGCCCAAGAGGAACCAGCTCTCCTCCTACCGCGACAGAGCGAACGACCAAAGCCTTGCTGAGGAAGCAGCAGCGACGTGCGGATTGTGCCAAGCTGAAAACCTCTGCGAAAGCATAGAAGTCGCTGGGAAATCAGAGTCGGTTCTGTGGGCTGCTTTTGTTGCTTGCCTTAGCCTAGTATACGCAGCACGATGGGAGAAACCCGCATAGAGGGAAAGCCTCTTTGCCGGGGCATCGCCGCTGGCAAAGCACAGCATTCTTTGGGAAATCAGAGGCGGGGAAGAGAAGGAGCCGTTGGCCTTGGGGTCGGGAAAGGCGAAAAGCCTCTTTGCCTGGGCTTCTCCCCTAGGAAAGCACAGCATTCGTTGGGAAATCAGAGTTCGTTTGGGAACGCTGCTGCTGCTTGCCTAAGATAGTCTCCGCAGCACGGTGGAATATACCCGCATGGAGCGAAATTCTCTTTGCCCTAGAATCCCCTCTACCTGAGAGAGAAGCATGGTTGCACACGTCTGTCACCACGCTCCCCAGGAGCAAGTGTGGGGTAGGCGCAGCACGCCGCCCCCAGGGAAGAGAAGGAGCCGTTGGCTTTGGGGTCGGGAATCGCTCGGTAAGCAGGATAGCCTGCCGTGGCGCGAACAGCAGGCCGGTGGCAAGTGTCACCCGCTCCCTGTACGGAGAGATGGAAGCTTGGTGCAAAGGAGACGAGGGGATAAGAAGGGCAGGGGCGCGTGCTCCACTCTAAGGAAGGAGTCTGGGCAGAGGCAGGCAGAAGGAGACAGCATCTCCTTGACCACCTGTCCCAAGGACAGCCTTGTGCTTGCCACCAGGTGCCGTACTCGGAACTCACAGAAACAACCCAATGGAGAAAGGGGCAGTCAGATGCTGTCTTCCACCAAAATGTGGCAGCGTTGTCGGTGGCAGGGGTGTGCCAGGGAAGGAGTGGAGACAGTCCCCCACAGTACCCCATCCCAGTGCACGGACCGTGTACAGGGATCCTGTGGCCTCCTCTCTCCTGTGGTGAAGACACTGGCCTAGGCCCAGAGTCTGCCTGAGCGCGGGAGCAAAAGGAAAAGCCTTACCTACGCCAGGAGATGGTAAAAGGCATAGAGTGCCATGCTAGGCCACGCAGGCTGCTGCAGGGTGGTGACTGTGTCTGCTTAGTTAGGCTTAGCAAGGTGAACCTCGGGCGTGAATTTGGAGCCCGGGAACGCAAGGCCCAAGAGGCACCAGCTCTCCCGCGGCTGTACCACTCTGCCGCGACAGAACGAAAGAAAAGGCCTTGCTGAGAAAGCAGTAGCGAAGTGCGGTTCGCGCCGAGCTGAAAACATCTGCGACAGCACAGCTGTCGCTGGGAAATCAGAGACGGTTCTGTGGGCTGCTCTCGTTGCTTGCCTTAGCCTAGCATTCGCAGCACGATGGGAGAAACCCGCATAGAGCGAAAGACTCTTTGCCGGGCGCTCCCCTATGGGAAAGCACAGCATTCTTTGGGAAATCAGAGTCGGGTCTGTGGGATGCTGCCTGCTGCTTGCCGGAGCCAGTCTCCACCGCGCGGTGTAATAAACCCGCATGGAGCGAAATCCTCTTGGCCTGGGCATCCCCTCTGCCTGAGAGAGAAGCGCAGTGGCGCCTGTGGAAAGATTTTTAAGGAAAGGGACATGTCTGTCACTGCAGAGCGACGGAAGCCTGGCTGCTAAAGAGACCAGAGGGCACGATTAGGGCAGGGGAAAGGGCTCCACTCTGAGGAAGGAGTCTGGGCAGAAAGCATGCCTGTCCTGAGCCTTTGGGCCCAAGGAGACAGCAGCTCCTTGGTCACCTGTCCGTGGTGGAGACACGGGCTTGCCACCAGGCGCCTACCCTGAACTCGAGAAACAACGCCCAGAAAGAACTCGCCATCAGATGCCGTCTTCCTCCAGGATGTGGAAGCTTGGAGGAGGCACGGGGTTTAAGGGGAAAGAGTGGGGACAGTCCCCCCCCCCAAAAGCTCCCTATTCAGTGCACGGGCGGTGTGCAGGGATCCTGTCACCTCTCCTTTCCTGTGGGGAAAGCACTGGCCTAGTCCGTGAATCTGCCTGAGCGCCAGAGTAAAAGGCCAAGCGATGCCTTCACCGGGAGATGGTAGTGTGCCTAGAGTGCAATCCATGGCTACGCACGCTACTGCTGGGTTGTGGCTATGTCTGCTTAGTTCGGCCTGGCAGGGTGAACCCAGGACGCTAACATGGAGCCCAGGAAAGCAAGGCCCAAGAGGCACCAGCTCTCCAGCAGCTCTTCTTGCCTGACGCGACTGAAGTCTTGCTGAGGAAGCAGCGGCGAAGTGCTGTTCACTCCAAGCCAAAGCCTCTGCGAAAGCACAGCATGCGCTGAGAAATGTTCTGCGGGCTGCTGATGCTTGCCTGAGGCCAGTCTCACGGTGGGAGAAACCCGGCATACAGCGAAAGCCTCTTTGCCTGGGCATCTCCCCTGGGAAAGTGTGGCATTCGTTGGGAAATCAGAGTTGGGTTTGGGGATGCTGCTTCTGCTTGCCTGAGCTAGTCTCCGCAGCACGGTGGAAGATAACCGCATGGAGCGAAATACTCTTTGCCCTAGCATCCCCTCTGCCTGAGAGAGAAGCATGGTTGCACACGTCTGTCACCGTGCTCCCCAGGATCAAGTGTGGGAAGACGCAGCACGCCGGCCCCGGGGAAGAGAAGGAGCCTTTGGCCTTGGGGTCGGGAAACGCTCGGGAAGCAGGATAGCCTGCCGTGGAATGAACAGCAGGCCGGTGGCAAGACAAGTGTCACCCGCTCCCTGTGCGGAGAGATGGTAACCTGGCTGCTAAGGAGACTTGAGGGGACGACTAGGGCAGGGGCGCATGCACCACTCTGAGGAAGGAGTCTGGGCAGAAAGCAGGCCTGTCCTGTGCCTCTGCTCACAAGGGGACAGCATCTCCTTGCCACCTGTCCCAAGGGCAGGCTTGGTCTTGCCACCAGGTGCCAAACCCGGAATTCGCAGAAACAACCCCATGGAGAAACGGGCAGTCAGATGCCGTCTTCCACAAAGATGTGGCCGGGGGTGTGCCGGGGAAAGAGTGGAGACACTCCCCTACAGTTCCCCATCCCAGTTCACGGGCCATGTGCAGGGATCCTGTCGCCTCCTATCTCCTGAGGTGAAGGCACTGGCCTAGGCCCAGAGTCTGCCTGAGAAAAGGCAAAGCCTTACCTATGCCAAGAGATGGTAATAGGCATAGAGTGCCATGCTAGGACACGCACGCTGCTTCAGGGTTGTGACTGTGTCTGCTTAGTTCGGCTTAACAAGATGAACCCCAGGCGCGAACTTGGAGCAGGGGAAAGCAAGGCCCAAGAGGAACCAGCTCTCCTCCTACCGCGACAGAGCGAACGACCAAAGCCTTGCTGAGGAAGCAGCAGCGACGTGCGGTTTGTGCCAAGCTGAAAACCTCTGCAAAAGCATAGAAGTCGCTGGGAAATCAGAGTCGGTTCTGTGGGCTGCTTTTGTTGCTTGCCTTAGCCTAGTATTCGCAGCACGATGGGAGAAACCCGCATAGAGGGAAAGCCTCTTTGCCGGGGCATCGCCGCTGGCAAAGCACAGCATTCTTTGGGAAATCAGAGGCGAGGAAGAGAAGGAGCCGTTGGCCTTGGGGTCGGGAAAGGCGAAAAGCCTCTTTGCCTGGGCTTCTCCCCTAGGAAAGCACAGCATTCGTTGAGAAATCAGAGTTCGTTTGGGAACGCTGCTGCTGCTTGCCTAAGATAGTCTCCGCAGCACGGTGGAATATACCCGCATGGAGCGAAATTCTCTTTGCCCTAGAATCCCCTCTGCCTGAGAGAGAAGCATGGTTGCACACGTCTGTCACCGTGCTCCCCAGGAGCAAGTGTGGGGTAGGCGCAGCACGCCGCCCCCAGGGAAGAGAAGGAGCCGTTGGCTTTGGGGTCGGGAATCGCTCGGTAAGCAGGATAGCCTGCCGTGGCGCGAACAGCAGGCCGGTGGCAAGACAAGTGTCACCCGCTCCCTGTACGGAGAGAGGGAAGCTTGGTGCAAAGGAGACGAGGGGATAAGAAGGGCAGGGGCGCGTGCTCCACTCTAAGGAAGGGGTCTGGGCAGAGGCAGGCAGAAGGAGACAGCATCTCCTTGACCACCTGTCCCAAGGACAGCCTTGTGCTTGCCACCAGGTGCCGTACTTGGAACTCACAGAAACAACCCAATGGAGAAAGGGGCAGTCAGATGCTGTCTTCCACCAAAATGTGGCAGCGTTGTCGGTGGCAGGGGTGTGCCAGGGAAGGAGTGGAGACAGTCCCCCACAGTACGCCATCCCAGTGCACGGACCGTGTACAGGGATCCTGTGGCCTCCTCTCTCCTGTGGTGAAGACACTGGCCTAGGCCCAGAGTCTGCCTGAGCGCGGGAGCAAAAGGAAAAGCCTTACCTACGCCAGGAGATGGTAAAAGGCATAGAGTGCCATGCTAGGCCACGCAGGCTGCTGCAGGGTGGTGACTGTGTCTGCTTAGTTAGGCTTAGCAAGGTGAACCTCGGGCGTGAATTTGGAGCCCGGGAACGCAAGGCCCAAGAGGCACCAGCTCTCCCGCGGCTGTACCACTCTGCCGCGACAGAACGAAAGAAAAGGCCTTGCTGAGAAAGCAGTAGCGAAGTGCGGTTCGCGCCGAGCTGAAAACATCTGCGACAGCACAGCTGTCGCTGGGAAATCAGAGTCGGTTCTGTGGGCTGCTCTCGTTGCTTGCCTTAGCCTAGTATTCGCAGCACGATGGGAGAAACCCGCATAGAGCGAAAGACACTTT